>NC_092708.1:181906180-183305949 GCF_047496885.1 Scyliorhinus torazame | reverse complement strand
TCAACTCCAATCCCAACCAGAGGCTGAATTAAGGTAAGTTTTACAATCAATTTTAAGTTACAAAAAAAGCTCAGGTGAAAATTTGCCAACAGCATTGCAGCCAAAATACCAAAATGGATTCACCAGGCAGCCATAACTTCCTTGAGATTGTCAATCACTTGAACCCCTGTCCTTTGTTTAATGCAGAATACCTTCCTGGCAGTTCACTTTCTGAATGCAGCTGCACTCTTGCTACACACCGCACAGATGGCCAAAATCGATAATCCTTCTCAGAGTGCCTTCGCAAACCAAACTGTTGGTGTCAACTGGGTGAGAATGAAGAAGTAGCTGCCACTCAACCCTGTGAGATTTGTTGTGTGTAGGCACTGTTCTCAATAGCGACCCAGTGCCATGGTTATCAGGGAAAATGCTAAGCAAGAAAGGGATGCAGCACAATTTAGGATCCTTCCATCCTTAGTTCATTTGGTGCAGTGATTGGTGTCCTCCATGTATTTTTGCTCTTGATACCCATTTAGAACATCTGTCTATCAATCTGCTACACTCTTGCTTATTCAAGGCCAACTGAATCATTTGACAAGAGATTCTGACAATTTCAACAGTTCAGGTAGACAGTATTCAATCATCTAACCCTATGGTTTTCCTTATAATCCACAATTCCAATCCTAATCAGTTACTCAACATTTTTTAAGTAGTATCAATTGACAGTGATAACTACTTTAGTCAAGTTTACTCTACCAAGCTATGACCTTCTGGGGAGAAACATTTGACATTTCATATCTTGTTTTAGTTATTTTCTATTCTGTTCTGTGTTCAATCCAGATTACACAATCTATTTGCAACAACATTCACTATCCTTCTTAGCATTTAAAAACCCCCTCCCAATAATCTTTCCCTAAGGAAACCATTTCAATACACAGCCTTTCTTCATATCCTGGAATCTTAAATCCTAGATCATCCTGGATCCTCTCTAAATGCTCTGCAACAACTAAAATGGCATTTAGAAGATAGTGTTCCAAAGAGCACACAGTGGGCAGAATTTAATTCAGGTAATGATGGTCTCACACTTTGGCGAGAGGGCTGTCAAAGGACCTGGTCCCTTGGAGAAGGCCCACTACATTAAATGTCAGTCAAGCATTTAAGTGGGCAATAGCAGGCATCACCTGGATCAAGGAAATCTCGCTCCTTAGAACTGTCGGTCGATCAGAGGCTGTCAGCTCATTATTACCATCAGCACTATCCCTCTGGCGGTAGCTGCCAACAATGCTGCCACAAGAGACCCAGGCCACAAATGAGTGAGGTTGGTTCGGGGCCAAGGAAGGGGAGGTGGGGTGAGTGGTGGTGGTTTGGAGGCAATGTCAAAAGGGGTGGTTTTCACCAGGTCCTCCCATTCCTGATGACAGCCCCTCAACCCGGGATCCTGCAAACAAACAAACAAACCAGCATTGGGATGTGGCCCTTAAACAGACATTAATTACTCACTTAAGGGCCTCAGCCTCAATTTATGACAGAAAAGGGAGGCTATCCACAGACCTCGACCCCCCCACTCCATGGACTGAATCAATCTCACTCTGAGGAAATTAAATTCGCCCAGTATTCCAAATGTGGTTTTACCAACAATTTGAACAAATGTAAAATAACTTGTTTATTATCAAATATATTTCAGGTATATTCTAATACTTAATGAACCTTGCCAATAATAGCTTCACCCTGAATGAATACTATTCCGTTTCTGCCTTTGTTAGTGGGCACTATGTCAGCCTACGTGAACTTCATGTTTCCCATTCCATTGTGCATAATAGCACATTTAACAACATGAAAATACATCTGCCATTTATTAGCCCCTCTACTTAATTAGTCTAAATATTTTTGAATGCTATTGATGTTATAATTATCAGCTGGTCATATGCCTTGGGGGTCATAGTAAAGTTTTATCTACCAATCTTGCATACAAAAACGGCTGGTTAGGATGTTCAGAGGCACATCAGGGGCGGGATGCTCCAAAAACTGCCGCGATGTCCGGGACCCGGCGCCAAAAACGGCGCGGATCACTCCAGCGTCGCCCCCCCCCCCCCCCCCCCCCCCCAAACAACGCAAATTTTCAGGCCCCGAATGGGCTAGCAGCGGTGTGATGCCATTTGCGACGGCGCCACCGGACGTGGACGGTGACGCTGTGTGGCGTCATCGACACCGCATGGCGTGACGGCTCAAAAGACGCGCCACCCCACCCCCAGAAGACCTGACAAGATGGCCGCCCGCTGCGCAGCCCTGAGCTTCCAGGACCGCGACATCGGGGCGCTCCTGGACGCAGTGGAGGAGAAGAGAGTTCCCTGTACCCCAGACACGGCCGCAGGGTCGCCCCACGCCTCAGCCAGCGTCTGTGGAGGGAGGTGCCAGAGGCCGTCAGCGCTGTGGTTCTGACACCACGGACAGGCACCCAGTGCCACAAGAAGGTGAACGACCTCGTCAGGGCTGCCAGGGTGAATCCCCCCCCTCCCTGCCCGATGTACGGCACCCCCCCAGGTGAAACCAACCCGAACCCTAACCTCTGCACCATACGCGCAACCGATGGTGTGCATTCATATACCTGTCTAACACTGTTGCCTTTTACCCCTGCCACCCACCCGCCCCCCCACAGGAGAAGCGCGCACACAACAATAGGGAGAATGAGAGGACTGGAGGGGGCCCAGCTGATGAGAGGCCACTCACCGTACATGAGGAAAGGGCCCTGGAACTGGCTGGCGGACCTGAGGACCGGGAGGTTCCCAATGCCGAGGTCGGGGGCCCACCAGCAAGTGAGCCACCGACAGCCCGTCCCCATATCGCCTCTCCCCCGTATCCCCCATATTCCCCCATATCCCCCCTCCCCCATATCACCTGATCACCGCCTGTGTGTCTAACCATGCATGCTTCATTGTGTACCGCAGGAGCAAACGTCGAGGCACCCATCCCCGCAGATGCCGACCGCCCGCAGGATGCCCCAGGGCGACCACGGGATACGGAGAGATCCGGACCCTCTGGCACGCGACGCCCGCAGGATGCCCCAGGGCGACCATGGGAGACGGAGAGACCCGGACCCTCTGGCACGCGATGCCCGCAGGATGCCCCAGGGCGACCACGGGAGACGGAGAGACCTGGAGCAATAGGGAGACGACGCCCCCGTCTCGTGTGGGTGCGGCGACGCAGGCGTGTGCCACCCAGCGACGAGGGGGGGCAGCCACAGGCCTCCGTCGCAGCCGAGCCACGAAACCACTACCCAGGACAGCCCTACCCAGGAGACCCCTACCCAGGAGACCCCTACCCAGGAGACCCCTACCCAGGACACCCCTACCCAGGACACCCCTACCCAGGAAACCAAAATACAGGACAGTGACACAGAGTGGATGGGTGGAGTCGAACCGCCACCCCAAAGTGCCATGGACTCAGAGTCGGATGACGCGCACGACACAACGCCACTGCTGTCACCAACACCCTCCACCATCGCAGAGACACTCACCTCGGTTGGGCATTTTAGTGATGAGGAGTCTGGAACACTCACTGGTGTGCACAACACAGCCGTCTCGGGACAGCAGGTGGAGGTAGGAGCAGCAGAGGGGCCGTGAGGTCGAAGGGCATCCTGGCGCAAGCGAACATCTGCCCCCCAGATAGATTCCGAGTTCCTGGAGTTACCACACCCACCCATAGCCCCGATGCAACCACCGAACCTGGGACGAGCGAAGAGGGTGACGGCTGGCTTGCAGCGGCTGCAGTCGCAGGTGGAGGAGTGCACCCGTGTCCAGGAGCTGAGAGTGGTGCCGGTCATGCATGCCACCCAGGCCGACACCACACAGGTGGTGTCCGCGGTGGAGGCAATGGGTGCGACGGTGTCAGACATGGGGAGCGGTTTGCGAGGCCTGGGGCTTTCCGTGCAGGCGGCGACTGTGGCCCAGGACATGGCTGCCCTCTCACAGGAGGCCATGAGGCAGCGCCAGCGGAAGATGGCAGAGGCGCTCAACGCCGTGGCCCTGTCTCAGCAGGCCATGGCCCAGTCTCAGCAGGCAATGGCCCAACCCCTGCAGGCCATGGCCCAGTCTCAGCAGGCAATGGCCCAACCCCTGCAGGCCATGGCCAGTCTCAGCAGGCAATGGCCCAACCCCTGCAGGCCATGGCCCAGTCTCAGCAGGCAATGGCCCAACCACTGCAGGCCATGGCCCAGTCTCAGCAGACAATGGCCCAACCACTGCAGGCCATGGCCCAGTCTCAACAGGCAATGGCCAAATCCCTGCAGGCCATGGCCCAGTCTCAGCAGGCAATGGCCCAATCCCTGCAGGCCATGGCCCAGTCTCAGCAGGCAATGGCCCAACCCTTGCAGGCAATGGCCCAGTCTGGGGAACCACCTAGGCGTAGTCAAAGGGTCCGTAAGGCCAAACAATTAGACACTGAGTAAGTTGGCACGGGTGCAGGGCACAGACGAGTTTTGGGGGCTAGGGCACGTGTATGCACTGTTTGTTATTAAAATCGCTTTAACACCTACAGAAGCTGCCTTTGTGCTCTGTCCGAAGCCTGCGGGGATGTCATGTACGTTGAGCGCCAGTGTGTGTGTGAGGGGGTGGTCTTACGTCGGCCTCACGTGAGTCTGCCCCCTTCCCCCTGGGCCGTCCTCACCATCCTCCCGAGCAGAGGACGGGACCGTGCGCTGCAGTGTCACAGCCACATGCAGGGATGGTCCGGGTGGATGGTGGTACATCGTCCAACGATGTTGAGCCAGGAGCTCATCGCAGGGCGGGTTGTCATCATCCTCCATGGCCTGCAATAGACACGCTTCCACCGGCGCACGTGAGAGCCCGGCCGTCGTGCCGCAGGTGGATCTGCAATGGAGGGGTGGTGTGCATGCGGGTGGGCTGGGTGTGGTTGGGGGGGGTGAGGGTGATGGGTGGGTGGATGGGTAGGGGGGGTGAGGGTGTTCGGGTGTTGCCATGGTGTGCGGTATGTGGCCATACTCACCAATTCCCACGCCCCCTAGTCAGTGAAGCGGGCGGCTATCAGCCTGTCCCGTGCCCGCTGGCCCAGCCGCTAACGGTGGACAGCCACCCGCCCATGTCTAGCCCGTCTGCCCTGACCATTGCCCCCATCCCTCTCATCTGGGGAGGACTGCGCCTCTTCCTGCTGCTCCTCCACTCCGCCCTCCTCTGCCTGCAGAACATCGCCCCTCTGCTGGGCTATATTGTGCAGGACGTAGCACACCACAATGATGCGGCCGACCCTATCTGACCGATACTGGAGGGTGCCCCCAGAGAGGTCCAGGCACCTGAAACGCATTTTGAGCACTCCAAAGCACCTCTCTATCACACCCCTTGTCGCTGCATGGGCATCATTGTAGCTGTTCGCGTCATTCTGTGGCCTCCGTATAGGCGTCATCAGCCACGACCGCAACGGGTAACCCCTGTCGCCCAGCAAGCAGCCCCTCAGACGGGGGTGGCGTCCCTCGTACATGCCGGGGATGTAAGACCGCGATAACACGTATGAGTCATGTACACTTCCCGGGTACCGGGCGCAGATATGCAGGATAATCATGCGGTGATCGCAGACCACCTGGATGTTCATGAAATAGGTCCCCTTCCTATTGGTGAACACGGCCCTGTTATTTGCAGCTGGCCGCACGGCGACGTGCATCCCATCGATCGCACCCTGGACCATGGGAAACCCGGCCACGGCAAAGAAGCCCATGGCCCGGGCATCCTGGCTGGCCCAATCCACAGGGAAGCGGATGTAGCAGTCTGCAATGGCATATAGGGGGTCTGTCACTGCCCGGATGCACCGGTGCACTGATGCCTGCGAGATGCCGGACAGGTCCCCACCTGGTGTCTGGAATGACCCCGTTGCATAACAGTTCAGGGCCACCGTAACCTTGAAGGACACGGGGTGAGGGTGTGCCCCCCCCCCCCCCCCAGTGCCAGGTGTGCCAGCAGGTGGAAGATGTGTGCCACGGTTTCCGGCTCATCCGGAGTCTCCTCCTGCATTCCTGGTCCGTGAGGTCCTGGTACGACAGCCGGGGCTGGTACACACGGGGCCTCCTCGGGTGCCTCCGTTGCCGTGGCGCCGCGACATCCTCCTCCCCCTCCTCGTGTTCCTCCTCCACTACGTGCTCCCCCTGCTCCTCCTCCTCCTTGTCCTGTCGGGGCGGCTGTCCCTCCAGCCTGGGCGGCTGCCGCCTGCCCCTCTGCGGCATTCTCCTCTGCGGCAGCCTGCGCCGCCTCTCTGGCACGCTCCTCCTCCTCCTCCAGGGCAACATGGAGAATAGCAGCTACCGCCATGGCGGCCAACATCGCTGGCTGATCAGAAAACATGACGGCCTGCGGGGAGTGGGGGGGGGGAAAACGACGACATGTCATCTTGCCCGTACCCCCCCTCCCCCCAGCCAGGTTGCATGGACTGCATGGGCGCGACTGTTGGAGGATGGCACCTAGCCAGGCGGACAAACTCCCTTGTCCTCACACCCCCCATCCCCGGCACTTATCCCCCCCCTACCCGGCACTCATCCCTCCCCCCCCCCCCTCCCCGGCACTTACCCCCCCCCCCCCCCCGTACCCGGCACTCATCCCCCCCCCCCCGTCCCCCTCGCCGGCACTCACACCCCAGCCCCCCACCGCACACACACCCACATACACCTCTCCCTCCCACACACAGACTGCGGCCACGCCATCGCCTCTCCTGCGGCCACCCCCCAGGCCGTGACCTACCTCCATGCTGGACGGCGTCAACCATCAGCATTGGTTGATGCCGGACTTCCGGGTGCGGCTATGCAGAGCTAGGTCGCATATTCGGCAGCTCCTGCTTGGAACGGACTTTTGGGCTCTTTTACAGGGCCCCCACGGCATTTGTTTGACATTTCCCGGTGTGGGAAGAAGGCGGCAATATTCCCCCGACGGTGTCCCCCAGGAAGGGTATGTCTCTTGGTTGCCAGACACACGCAGAAACAGTGAAAGATTTGGCTGCAACTACAGGATAAACAGGGCCTCTTCCAGCATGCAGGCGGGGAAGGGCAAGCTTAAAGCTGCAAGCTGACCTGAGGGCCTGTATCAAAGGTGAATTCTAGCAGCAGAGGGAACAACTGTGAAAAGACCTCATCAAGGCCACTGAAGGGACTTCCGGTTGCGGTGATGCCTAGCTAGCCGCACGCTTCGGCGGCTCCAGCTCCGACGGACCTTCGGGCTCTTTGAAGAGCCTCAACGGGGAATTTTTCGACGACGCAACCCGGTGTGGGGCGTGTGAGAAGGGAGTCCCCCCCAAACGAAGGAGGAAAAAACCGGCGGCGGCGGCTGCAGCGCGAGGAATCGTCGACCAAAGGGTCAGAAAGAGAGACGTACAAGATGGCGGCGGAGAAAGCGCAGGCGACATGGGGGCCTGAGCATGAAATTGTGAGACGGTGCGTGGAGCTGCTGAAGAGGGAGGTGCTGACCCCGTTGCTACAGGCAATTGAGGGGCTCAAGGAGACATTAAAGACCAGGAGACAGAGCTCCGTGTGGTGGAGCAGAAGGTGACAGATATTGAGGATGAGATCCTGGGCCTGGCGGTTAAGACACAGACGCACGAGGCACTTCATAAAAAGTGTACTGAAAGGATCGAAGCCCTAGAAAATGGAGCGCGAAGGAAGAACCTTCGGATACTGGGTCTCCCTGAGGGTGTGGAAGGAGTGGACTGTGGAGCGTACGCAAGTACGATGCTGAGCTCACTGATGGGTGCTGAGGCCCCTACGGGCCCCTTGGAGGTGGAGTGGGCAAATCGGATTCCGGCGAGAAGACCAAAAGCGGGAGAACCACCCAGGGCGATAATCGTGCGATTTTAACCGCCTTAAGGATAGAGAAGAGGTCCTGAGATGGGCTAAAAAGGTGCGGAGTAGCAGATGGGAGAATGCAGTGGTACGGGTATACCAGGATTGGAGTGCGGAGGTGGCGAGAAGGAGGGCGAGCTTCAACCGAGCCAAAGAGGTGTTGCATAAAAGGAAGGTGAAGTTCGGGATGCTGCAGCCGGCAAGACTATGGGTCACGTATCAGGAGAGACACCATTATTTCGAGACGGCGGAGGAAGCATGGACCTTCATCAAAGAAGAGAAATTGGATCGGAACTGAGGGACTGATGCTGCAGGAAATGTTATTGTTAATGTTACGGTGGAAGTTAATTGAGAAGTAAACAGGGAAGGGGGGAGACATTGGGGAAATGTGGGCGCCGGTGAGGGGGGAAAGACGGGACATAGTTGGAGAATGGGGAAGGGGAGGGGGAGGGGAAAGGGAGCTGCGCCATAAGAGGCGGGTCAGGTAAAGGGATGTTCCCGCACCAGAAAGAATAAGGCGGGAAGACAGGCGCAAGGCGGATGGGAGTTCCCCACATGGGGGGGGTCGAGGAGTGAGCAGGAGTAGCCGGGGTCAGTTGAAGTCAGCTGACTTACGGAAGTAATATGGGGGGAGCAATCAAGCTAGAAAGAGATCTAGCGGGGAGGGGAGGAGGGAGGGAGAAGGGGGGGGGGGACAACTGGGTTGCTGCTGCGGAAATCCAAAAGGAAATGGCTAAAGAGTGGGTGGGCGGGGATGGTGTGCGACGCTGGGGGAGCGAGCGGGAGCGTGGAGGCGGGATATGGGACTGGCCTAGAGAAGGTAATGGCTAGTCGACACGGGAGGGGGGCAGGTAGCCCCCTAGTGAGGCTGATCACGTGGAACGTGAGAGGCCTGAACGGACCGATAAAAAGGGCCCGAGTGCTCGCGCATTTGAAAGGACTAAGGGCAGACGTGGTTATGCTCCAAGAGACGCACCTAAAGGTGGCGGACCAAGTTAGGCTAAGGAAAGGATGGGTGGGACAGGTGTTCCACTCAGGACTGGACGCAAAGAATAGAGGGGTGGCCATTTTGGTGGGGAAACAGGTCGCATTTGAAGCAAAGAACATCGTAGCAGATAGCGGAGGTAGATATGTAATGGTGAGTGGCAGGCTGGAGGGAATGGAGGTCGTGTTGGTTAACGTGTATGCCCCAAACTGGGACGATGCGGGATTTATGAGACGGATGCTGGGGCGTATACCGGACCTGGAGGTAGGAAACTTGATTTTAGGAGGGGACTTTAATACGGTGCTGGACCCGGGGCTAGATAGATCCAGCTCAAGGACCGGAAGAAGGCCGGCAGCGGCCAAGGTACTTAAGGGGTTTATGGACCAAATGGGGGGAGTGGATCCATGGGGATTTCTTAGACCTAGGGCTAGGGAGTATTCCTTCTTCTCCCATGTCCATAAAGTGTACTCCCGGATAGATTTTTTTGTTTTGGGAAGGTCGTTGATCTCTAGGGTGGAAGAAGCTGAGTACTCAGCCATAGCGGTTTCGGATCATGCCCCACATTGGGTGGACCTGGAATTAGGAGAGGAAAGGGAGCAGAGAACACTCTGGCGATTAGATGTGGGACTGATGGCGGATGAGTGAGTGTGTGCAAGAGTGCGGGGGTGTATTGAGAGATACCTGGAGGTCAATGACGACGGCGAGGTCCCTGTGGGAGTGGTATGGGAAGCACTAAAAGCGGTGGTCAGAGGAGAGCTGATCTCCATTGGGGCCCACAAAAGGAAAACAGAGGCCAAGGAAAGGGAAAGATTACTGGGGGAGATTTTAAGGGTGGATAGGGAATTTGCAGAGACCCCGGAGGAGGAATTGTACAGGGAGAGGAGACGACTCCAGACGGAATTTGACCTTCTGACCACCAGAAAGGCGGAGGTACTGTGGAGGAAGGCACAGGGGAGGAGGTATGAATATGGGGAAAAGGCGAGTCGCCTGTTGGCTCATCAATTGCGAAAGAGGGCAGCAGCGAGGGAAATAGGAGGAATTAGAGACGAAAGGGGAGACACGGTGCGAAGGGCAGGAAAGATAAATGAGGTGTTCAAGACCTTCTATGAGGAACTGTATAGGTCTCAACCCCCAGAGGGAGAGGAGGGGATGCGGCAGTTCCTGGACCAATTGAGGTTCCCGAAAGTGGAGGAGCGGGGGGTGGTAGGCCTGGGGGCACCGATTGGGGTGGACGAGGTTATTAAGGGACTGGGAAGCATGCAAGCAGGGAAGGCCCCAGGACCAGACGGGTTCCCGGTGGAGTATTACAGAAAATATGTGGACTTGTTGGCCCCGTTGATGGTGAGGACGTTCAATGAGGCCAGGAAAGGGGGGACTCTACCCCCGACGATGTCGGAGGCGACGATATCGTTAATTTTGAAGAGGGATAAAGATCCGTTGCAGTGCGGGTCCTATAGACCCATTTCATTGTTGAACGTGGACGCCAAATTGTTGGCAAAGGTACTGGCATCGAGGATAGAGGACTGTGTCCCGGGGGTGGTGCACGAAGACCAGACAGGGTTCGTAAAAGGGAGACAACTGAATGTTAACGTGCGACGACTATTAGGGGTGATAATGATGCCCCCAGTGGAGGGGGAGGCAGAGATAGTGGCGGCAATGGACGCAGAGAAGGCATTTGATAGGGTGGAGTGGGAGTATTTATGGGAAGTGTTAAGGAGGTTTGGGTTTGGGAACGGGTTTATTAGCTGGGTTAGACTTCTTTATGGGGCTCCAACGGCAAGCGTAGTTACAGGTCGACATAGATCGGAGTATTTCCGACTATATAGGGGAACAAGACAGGGATGCCCGCTGTCTCCATTGTTGTTCGCGTTGGCAATTGAACCTCTGGCCATGGCGTTGAGAGACTCCAGGAAATGGAGAGGGGTGATTAGAGGGGGAGAAGAACACCGAGTCTCGTTATATGCGGATGACCTATTGTTATACGTGTCGGACCCAGCGGGGGGATTGATAGAGGTTATGCGAATTTTGAGGGGGTTCGGGGATTTCTCGGGGTATAGGCTAAACATGGGGAAGAGTGAATTATTTGTGATACATCCAGGGGACCAGAGTAGAGAGATAGAAGGCTTGCCTCTAAGGAAAGTGGAAAGAAACTTCCGATACCTGGGGATTCAGATCGCTAGGAGCTGGGGAACCTTGCACAGACTTAATCTGACACGGTTGGTAGAACAAATGGAGGAGGACTTCAAGAGGTGGGACATGCAGCCTCTATCGCTGGCGGGCAGGGTGCAAGCAATTAAGATGATGGTCCTCCCGAGGTTCTTATTTGAATTTCAATGTCTCCCTATACTAATCACTAAGACCTTTTTTAATAAAATAGACAGGAGCATCACGAGCTTCGTGTGGGCAGGGAAAGTTCCGAGAGTAAGGAGGGGGTTCCTTCAGCGTAGTAGGGACAGAGGAGGATTGGCACTACCGAACTTGGGCGATTACTATTGGGCCGCCAATGTGGCAATGATACGTAAATGGATGATGGAGGGTGAGGGAGCGGCGTGGGAAAGACTGGAGAGAAAGTCCTGTAAAGGGACGAGTTTAGAGGCGCTGGTGACGGCGCCGCTACCGATCTCACCTAAAAAGTTTACCATGAACCCGGTGGTGGCGGCAACATTGAATATCTGGGGACAGTGGAGGCGACAGAGAGGGGTGCGGGGAGCCCTGGTGGGGTCCCCAATCAGGAACAACCATAGGTTCGCCCCAGGAAGAATGGATGGAGGATTTCAGAGCTGGTTCCAGTTGGGAATTAGGAGGGTGGGAGATTTATTTATAGATGGGACTTTTGCGAGCTTGGGAGCATTGGAGGAAAAGTATAAGTTGCCCCGGGGAAATTTCTTGAGATATATGCAGGTGAGGGCATTTACTAGACAACAGGTGAGGGAATTTCCATTGCTCCCGACACAGGGGATACAGGACAGGGTGCTTTCAGGGGTGTGGGTCGGAGAGGGCAAGGTGTCAGAGATTTACCGAGAGATGAGGGAAGAGGGGGAGGAGTCGGTGGGCGAACTAAAAGGAAAGTGGGAAGAAGAACTAGGGGAGGAGATAGAGGAGGGTATGTGGGCTGATGCCCTAAGCAGGGTAAATTCCTCTTCCTCATGCGCCAGGCTTAGCCTGATTCAATTTAAGGTGCTACATAGAGCACACATAACGGGAGCAAGATTGAGCAGGTTCTTTGGAGTGGAGGACAAATGTGGGAGGTGTGGCGGGAGCCCGGCAAACCACGCACATATGTTTTGGGCATGCCCGGCACTGGAAGGGTATTGGAAGGGAGTGACGGGAGTGATTTCGCGGGTGGTGAGGGCCCGGGTCAAACCAGGCTGGGGGTTAGCTCTATTTGGAGTTGCGGAAGAGTCGGGAGTGCAGGAGGCGAAAGAGGCCGACGTTGTGGCCTTTGCGTCCCTAGTAGCCCGGCGCAGGATCCTACTCATGTGGAAGGAGGCGAAACCCCCCGGACTGGAGGCCTGGGTAAATGATATGGCGGGGTTCATTAAACTGGAGCAGATAAAGTTTGCCCTGAGAGGATCGGCTCAAGGGTTCACCAGGCGGTGGCAGCCATTTCTCGACTACCTAGGGGAACGTTAGAGGGAAGACAGATGACCAGCAGCAGCAACCCAGGGGGAGGGGGGGGGGGGGGGGGAGGGGGGGTTTAGTTTAGGTCAAAGATAAAGGGGTTTTGTTACTTGTGTATTGTTTAAAATTTCTGTATTGTTATTGTTGCGTTTGCTTTGTAAGAGGGGAAAAATTGTTGTTTGGGAAAAAATTTTCAATAAAACATTTATAAAAAAAAAAGCATTGGTTGATGCCGTTAAAAAGGTGTTTCGTCGGCGGGACTTCGGCCCATCCAGCCGGGAGAATATGGGCAGCCCTGGAGTCCATTGTCTCGTGCCCGCCCCTGCCATTCTCCGAGGCAGGCAGCGCGATTGACGCCCCGCCGACTTTTCACCCTTTGGAGAATTCTGCGGGCTGCGGTGGCGGGATTTACGCCGCCCCAGCAATTCTCCGTCCCAGTGGGGGGTTGGAGAATCCCGCCCCAGAAGTGTAATCAGAGCAGCACTGACAGACCTGGAGAAAAAACATTGCAGCACAGACTAGAAAATGGCATTAAAATATTATTTTAGCACTGCAACAGTAAGAACGCATTGACAAGTGAAAACCATAGATATGCGCAAACACTTGTAATAAAAGATGAGCACAAAATAATAAATATTCCAAATAATTGTTTGTTCTAAGTATTTTCAAGTGAAGACGTGAAATGTGCAAATCCAGGAAAAGGTGTAGCCACCTGGGTTGGCCACCTCCCGGCTTTAAAATGGAGATCCACTAAGAATGCAGGGAAATTCGGTCAAACGCAGGATAAACAGCAGGTGCAAAGTTTCCTGTATATCAGAACTTGCAGAAACCCAGACAGCACTGAAACTAACGACCATCTGCATATTAATTAGCGATCCCCGGGAACAATTGAAACATTTAAGGTAAACCAGGCCAAGCTAGACTCCTCGGCGCCAGCAGGAGCCAAGACAAAGGAAGGCCAACGGACACTTAGGAACCGCCCAGCGATCAGGGAACAGCTCCAGTATTAGAGAAATCGATCCAAGTGATCAGAACGGGGTCCGTCCCGAATGGCGCGAAGCCCCTGTGGACTATAAAAGAGAGTCCTCAAGTTCAATTCGTCCTTCTTGGCAGGGTGTCTCAGCAGCTCGAAACAACCCTTGACAAGTGACCTGCCTAGTAGCTACACCAATCAAGTAAGTCTCCAGTCAACGCACGCTACGAGATAGGCGCTCCTAGCTACCAGTCCATACCAGCTTTGAATCCTGCAGACTCAGAATTGAACGAAAGGCCATTTGTTCCTCTGACCTGGTGGGCCAGTTCCAAAGCTAAGTATAGGCCTTTTAGTGATAGAGAAAGTCGAGTAAGCAGAGTTTTATACATGAGTAGTGATTTACTGTGTATAATAAATGTGTTTTGATTTGAATCTTACTAACTGGTGTATTGAGTTATTGATCAGCACTTGAACTTGAACCTCGTGGTGGTATCATAAAGATACCTGGCGACTTGAGAGCAAAGGTTATAGAAACGGAGCAAATTAAGTAAAGACACAACGAGCAACATTTAAAAGCCAACCAAAAGTTAGCAACATTTACTGGCGAACTCTGATGGGACCCGGCTTAGAAGTGGCCTAACCACTCCGGGAGAACCCAAAATGTGAATTGAGAATCCAATTGGGAACAGAGACATTCACAAGTGTTCAAGCAGTTCTGATCAATCCTCATAATTCGGATGCGTGTTAATGCATGCGTAACTAACAGGGCTATAAGGTAAAACTGATAGATTTTGTTGCGAAAAACTGTCGGGAGTTTGTATTCCGGAAAATAGCGAACGCCGTACCCGTGTTTACAGCACCACCTTAGTACCCCTCGTTCCAAATTTTAAAAGAGAGCATTCAGATAGGAAAAATGGCAATGAAGGCAATGGAACGCCTTATGAACCCTCAAGAATTCGTGGTCGCAGCGACCAGCAGCAGAGTAGGTCAGCGTCCCAAGAACAAACAAAGAAATGTACAGCACAGGAACAGGCCCTTCGGCCCTCCAAGCCGGTGCCGACCATGCTGCCCGACTAAACTACAATCTTCTACACTTCCTGGGTCCGTATCCCTCTATTCCCATCCTATTCATGTATTTGTCAAGATGCCCCGTTTGGGAAGTTGAGATTAGAAGGTATCTCAAAGGGAAGGGGTGGCCCCTTTGGAGTGACTTTTGTTCAAATGAGGAAACAGGTCGTGGGAGTATAGGACATACTTGGTGGGGGAACCTGAGCGAAATCCATAAGAAGAGCTTAGGGAAAGCTCGCAAGCCGATGGCAATCGTGTCCTGTCTGGCACAATTGCGAGGCACAGAGGAGGTCGTTCCGACGCTCCGCAAAGAGATAGAAGAGAGACATCGAATGAGCAAGGTCGATGTTAGTAAGATCGAGAGAGAGAATATAGAATTGAGAAGGATGTTGGCAGCAAAGGACGGAGAGGTGGATAATGCCAAGTGGGCACACCAGTCTTGTCTAGCGCATCTGAGCAGTGATTAGAAAACACGAAGAACAGCAGGCAGAGGCAGATATCCAAGCAGTTGAATCGCACCAGAACTCTGCATGGGTGAACGAAGGCATGAACAGCCCCCCACAGAAACCACAGGAGTGTTACATCTGTGGACAATTAGGTCACTTTGCACAAGAGTGCAATGCCCCACGAAAGCCACAGAGAGCCCAGCAGGCAGGCACTCTGAATAGTAACAGGACAAAGCCCATACATAGTGTAAGCACCCGTTCAGACCAGAAAGACATGAACGGAATTGACTGACGGTGTCCGGGCTCCCCCACCTGGGTCTGCGACACCCTTTGGGATAGGTCCGGCCGACTAGTCGTTGCAGCGAAAATACGGGGATAGCCCATCGAATTTCTCTGGGACACAGGAGGGTCCCGCACCACAATTAATTCCTCCACCATGTTCCAAAATGACACGTGGCCCACTACAGCCACAATCACCCTCAGCGGCTTCACAGGCCACTCACAACAGGGACACATCACAGCCCCTGTACCCATTCAAATTGGCAACATTACACCAAAACACCCCATAGTTTTGGTCGATCGGCCCCACACAGCAGAACACATTTTGGGCATCGATTTCATGAACTCCCACAACCTGTCATTTGACACAGTAAATCAATGTGTCTGGAAAATGGCAAAGTCAGCAAGAGCCCCCGCAACACTCACAGTAGGTGAGTATGCTAATAAGATTAGCGCAGTCAGCGATTTTTGGTTTGACCCGAACACGATTAGCGCAGACAAACCGGTTAGGGCAGTTCTCCAGAAAAACAGGACCGCATTTGCAAGTCATAAACATGGCTGGTTCAGTTCAAATAACAGGACCTGACCCTAGACCCCAGAAGCAATATGGATTTCCCCAAGAGGCAGAGGGAGAAATCTCAAAAGTTATTGATAGTTTATTAGAACAAGGCGTACTTAGATCAGTAGCCTCTACTAATAATGCCCCGATTTGGCCAGTGAGAAAGCCCGATGGATCATGGTGACTGACCATCGATTACCGGGAACTCAACAAAGTCACTCCCGCAGCAAGCCCCACGGTAGCCACAAGTCCCGAGACCATACTCAAACAGGGACTCAACTCACGGTATTTTACGGTTTTGGACATCAGTAACGGATTCTGGTCCATTCCATTGGCAAAAGCGTGCCAGTACAAATTTGCCTTCATTTTTAAAGGTCAGCAGTACACGTGGACATGCCTTCCACAAGGATTCCACAACTCCCCCTCCATTTTCCACCGACAGCTGGCCAATGGTTTATCAAAATGTTCTCGCCCCGAATGTCTGGTCCAGTAGGTAGACGACCTATTACTGCAGACAGACACCAAGGCAGAGCACATCACGCTTCTGTCCGAACTCCTGGAACTCCTACAGCGAATTGGATGTAAAGTGAACCCCAAGAAGGCCCAAATTTTGGAAAACAAAGTGGTATATTTGGGAACGATTATCACGCATGGTAAACGCGAGATCGAGCATAAAAGAATTGACTCGATTGTCAAATTGCCCCTTCCCCAGAATGTTTCCGCCCTCCGGTCGTTTTTAGGACTAGTTGGCTACTGCCGAAACCATATTGACGGTTTCGCCACCAAAGCAGCACCCCTCTCGGAACTCCTAAAGAAAGGAGCCCCTTGGGAATGGCTTCCACGGCACACGGATGCCGTAGACGCTTTAAAGCGCGCACTCATTGCAGCCCCCGCACTACAGGTTCCAGACCCGCTTTCCCCCTATGCTATAGAGATAGCTAACACAGATCGTACCCTTTCCGCCGTGCTCCTCCAGGAACGGCACGAACAGTTAAGACCCGTGGCTTACACCTCCAGAGTTTTAGATCCTGTGGAGCAGGGATTTTCGGCCTGTGAAAGGAACCTGCTCGCAGTTTTCTGGGCAGTTCAATACTTTTCATATATCACCGGACTAAACCCCATCACAATCCCCACGGAACAGACCCCCACCCAACTTTTACTTGACGGACGACTTAAGGACGGTACAGTAAGCCAGATCAGAGCAGCCAGATGGACCCTTCTTTTGCAGGGACGGGACATCACTGTTAAAAGGACGAAGACCCACACTTTCCTAGCCGACAACCTTCAATACCCAGGCACCCCACACAAATGTGAAATCATCTCACCGCACCACAACACAGACCCCTTTATCGCGAAAACACCCCCCAAAAAGATAGATAGTTCACCCAGAGCCCCCAGCACACAGACACGTGCGCACCCTTGAGAATATATGTGGCTGGTTCTTCCACTATATTAAACGGGAAGCGCATTACAGGATGCAGCATCTATGTTGAGGACGCGCAAGGACGCGCCCTAGAAGAAATCTTGTTAAAACTGCCAGGACACTTAGGTGCGCAGGAGGCAGAACTAGCAGCCATTGCATACATTGTGGATCACCCAGATTCCTTCCCCAGCCCAGCAGACATATACTCGGACAGTCTCTATGTCTGTAACAGCCTCACAGAATCCCGACCCCTGTGGAAAGCAAGAGGATTTGTTTCTGCGGACGGAAAACCCCTCCCTTCAGCCCCATTGCTCCGGCACATTTTGGACAAAGCACAGGACAGGATATTTGGCATTATTGAAGTACGAAGTCACCACCGTTCGTCCCCACCTGGAAATGTAAAAGCCAACGCACTGGCTAAAGCAGGTTCCAGACATGGATATTTTTGGATCCCCCCTGAAAGCGCCCCAGTGAATGCAGTTCAGGTCTCACAGACAAATATCGAAGATTTAGTGCAGGCCCAGAAGCAAGATAGTAATCTCAGGGAGATTTTAAAAGGAAAATTTCCAGCCCCATACAATAGGTTTAAAAATGCACTGACCACACATGACGGTGTGGTCCGAAAAGACACCCTTTATGTGGTTCCTGAACAGGACCGGAATCAGCTTATTTGTTTGATCCATGATAGTCATGGGCATCAGGGAATTGACCCCACTACAGCCCACCTCAGGCAGCTCTGTTGGTGGCCGAATTTAAAGGAAGACGTCACGCACTATGTGGAAAATTGCCTTATCTGTGCCCAAAACAATCCGGACAGATATGCGAAGACAGCTCAGCTTAGCCACACCCGCCCCGTTAATGGCCCCTGGACTAACCTCCAGATTGATTTTATAGGACCATTGCCCCCTTGCAGGAATGGTCACAAGTATGTCTTAGTTGTTATAGACACGTTTACGAACTGGGTAGAAGCATTCCCATCTAGAACAAACATGGCAAAGACTACAGCTAAGATTTTAACCCACCACATCTTTACGAGATGGGGACTCCCCCGCAGCACTGAATCCGACCAAGGTTCCCATTTTACGGGACGTGTCATGAAGAACGTCCTCACGATATTTGGCATTACCCAAAAATTCCACATCACATACCACCCACCGTCGAGTGGTATCGTGGAGCGCATGAATCGGACCTAAAAGCAACCCTCAGGAAAATGGTCCAACAAAACAGCACCACTTGGTATTCAGTCCTCCCTTTTGCGCTGATGTTTTTGAGAAATACTGTTTCGACATCCACAGAATTATCATAGAATTTACAGTGCAGAAGGAGGCCATTCGGCCCATCGAGTCTGCACCGGCTCTTGGAAAGAGCACCCTACCCAAGGTCAATATCTCCACCCTATCCCCATAACCCAGTAACCCCACCCAACACTAAGGGCAATTTTAGACACTTAGGGCAATTTATCATGGCCAATCCACCTAACCTGCACATCTTTGGACTGTGGGAGGAAACCGGAGCACCCGGAGGAAACCCACGCACACACGGGGAGGATGTGCAGACTCCGCACAGACAGTGACATGAGCCGAAATCGAACCTGGGACCCTGGAGCTGTGAAGCAATTGTGCTATTCACAATGCTACCGTGCTGCCCACGGGGTGTGGGATACACCCCACACACTCTCGTGATCGGACGCCCCATGAAAGGCACAGAATTTTTATTGGGACTTGACTTGACCAGCCCCGAAGTAACGGCCCTCACACACGAGAATGCAGTCAAACAATTAGTTGAGAATGTAAAAATGGCTCAGCTAGCAGCCGCAGTAAAATTAGGCACCAGGAACAAACAGAGCAAGGCCTGTTTCGACTGAGTTTGATGTAGGACAGCAGGTCTTGCTCTCCATTTACAACCCCAGCACATTCCTGTCACCGAAGTATTCGGGTCCGTACTCCGTTGCGGACAAAGTAAGCCTCTCCGTTTATAAGATTAAGTACCCCAAAGGTAAGACCGTGTGGTTTCATTTAACCAGCTCAAGGCATATGGCTCGCAGTCTAACCACGCACACCACGTCATGCTCGACGCAGCAGACCACGCCCCGCGACAGCCAACATATCCCTACCCTCCCCCACCCCATCCACGGACTCGACGTCGACTCCACCCCCGAACTCTAGACTCCGCCCCGGAACACCCACAGACAGCAGCGACAGCGACGGTGACACAGGTGATAGCCACAGCACGCCTCCCTACTATCCCCATGCAACAGGCCCCACACCCAGCGAATCTGAACACGATTCGAGTGATCCCTTCCTGATCACATTCCTTAACAAACCTCACCAAAGACCACCGCCCTACGATGACGACCCCGACACCATCTCCACAGAATCAGACATGACTATTTGGCACCGTGACAATTCGTACAGGCTCGTCCGAAACGATGAGATGGACCCTAAGTCACACCATGCAGCTTTAGCAACCCTCATCCATTCAAGAGTATGGCATCCGGGAGAAGATGATGACATTGAGTCGGACTCCCAAAACGGGAACCCCTTTGTGACCCTGTTCGCAACTGATAACTGAGGTGTCCAGATGATGTTTTAAAAGGAACCGCTTGGGAGAAACGGTGTCCTTTCTGATGGAACCTGCACCATGTTTGTTGAATGTTTGTTCGATTAGTGTTATCGTTAAGTGTTGTGTGTAAACTCAGAAAGTTTTTCACGGCCCCAATCCTTTAACGCCCCCCGACTGTTAATGGAACAAGTCTGTCCCAGACAATAGTTCAGAGGAACTAGTCTGTCGACTGAAAATTGTTAACGGTACAAGTTTGTCCCAGACAATAGTTCAGAGGAACTAGTCTGTCGGCAGACACCAATCATAACTACTCTCCTGATTTGAAGGTAATTCGAGAGGCAGCCCCAACGACGACCACATTCTTACCCGTTCTTGCCGGTTGCTCAGGCAGTGGGGAAACGGCATTGGTCCCCGCCCTGCCTGAGGACCCCCCTCTGGTCAGCTACGCTCGGGTAGAGCACATACAGCATTGATCACCGTCCTACCCGGGGATTCCATCCAAATCTTACCCGCCGCGGCCCATACGCACACCATTTTGCCTCGATTACATTCAAAATTCTTTTGCTTGGTTTTGGCAACCCCAAGGTTGCTTCCCTATGCTATTTACATCCTCAAACACTGGTATGGTAAATCACACAGGCTGCGAGACGGCTCGGAGTACAGCAATATTTTCTTAGATGTCTAGTCGAAATATTCGGTAAAAGAAAAATGAGGGAGTCACACATGGTGACCAATTATAAAGGGAAATTGGCACTAAAAGACAGACATGCTAACGTTCAAGATATTAAACAAGATAGTAACAGAAACTATGCTTGATCCACAGAATTCCAGAAGCTCCAGGAAGAGAGAAGAGACAAAAAGGAAGAGAAGAGAAGAAAGAAGAGAGCAATGAAGACATCATACGTGTTTTTCGTTATCATCATAATTTGTATTCGGTTACGCGCAACCGCGAACCCCCTGACCCCAACCCCACCCGGCCGTCAATGATTCACTTCCCCATAGCACCCAGAGCCCACTGACAAGTAACAACACGCCATCATGGTGTGATAGGTTTATAACGTGGTACTCCCTTTCATATGCAATTGAATCCCTTTTAGCATTGGCGATATTCTGCAGCATCGTGCAGACTATCCGCATGAGAAAATGGCGAAGGAGAGCCGACCACTCTCGCACCCCGGTATACAGGATAAGATCCCCTACTTTCAATTTTCACCAGGCCCCCGAACCCCTTGATCTACAATAAAGGACATTTGTTTTGAGTTATTTGTAAAGAAAGAGATATGTCTCATTTGCAACTGAAAGATTGTACAACTCTGTGCTTGACCGCCAAGCCAGAGGAAAATGTGAATGCTGCTATTATTTTTGTATTGTTAGGAAGTTAGTATGATTGGATGTTTAAGTGAGTGTAGTTTATGGAAGATAGTTAGAGGTACCGTTTTTTAAAATATGTTGTGACATAGCGCCACTTAGAACTGTCAGTTAAAATTTTTGTGCATAGTTATGGTCAGTGTAGAGGCCATGGAAGAGTGCTCGCTGGGTCAGAGAGTGAAGTTATGTGATCTTTCACGCTTCGCGTCAGGGATCACAAGGAGGGTGTGTAGCCACCTGGGTTGGCCACTTCCTGACTTTAAAATGGAGATCCGCTAAGAATGCAGGGAAATTCGGTCAAACGCAGGAAAATCGGCAGGTGCAAAGTTTCCTGTGTATCAGAACTTGCAGGAACCCAGACAGCACTGAAACTAACAACCATCTGCATATTAATGAGCGATCCCCGGGAACAATTGGAAACAGTTAAGGTAAACAAGGCCAAGCCAGACTCCTCGGTGCCAGGAGGAGCCAAGACAAAGGAAGGCCAACGGACACTTAGGAACCACCCAGCGATCAGGGAACAGCTCCAGTATTGGAGTAATCGATCAAAGTGATCAGAACTTAGTCCAATCACTTGGAACCAGATACGGGGTCCGCTCCAAATGGCGCAAAATCCCTGGGGACTATAAAATAGAGTTCCCAAGTTCAATTCGTCCTTCTTGGCAGGGTCTCTCAGCAGCTCGAAACAACCCTTGACAGTGACCTGCTAGTAGCTGCACCAACCAAGTAAGTCTCCAGTCAACGCACGCCACGAGATAGGCGATCCGAGCTACCAGTCCATACCAGCTTTGAATCCTGCAGACTCAGAATCGAACAAAAGACCATTTGTTCCCCTGACCTGGTGGGCCAGTTCCAAAGCTAAGTATAGGCCTTTTAGTGTTAGAGATAGTCGAGTAAGCAGAGTTTTATACATGAGTAGTGATTGACTGTGTATAATAAATGTGTTTTGATTTGAATCTTACTAACTGGTGTATTGAGTTATTGATCAGCACTTGAACTTGAACCTCGTGGTGGTATCATAAAGATACCTGGCGACTTTAGAGCAAAGGTTATGGAAACAGGGCAAATTAAGTAAAGACACAATGAGCAACATTTAAGAGCCAACCAAAAGTTAGCAACAAAGGGTAAACAGCATAAACACTTTTTTGAAGGATCTGCATCTGTCCCACTGAAAAAGGAGAACCCACACAGCAATTCACTCCCGAGGGCTTTTTATTCTGGAACAAATGCACCAGAGAATGATCTTACAGAGCTGAATAAAGTATTCAAGGGAGTTTGAAAAGACACTCAGAATATTACTCTAAATTGTGAAGATAAGTTAAGGGAACACAGGTTCAAACTAGTTGAATGCAAATTTGGAACTTGTAGCAGGCCACTGAGGAGGTCTCCTGGCACAGTGGTTAGCATCCATGCCTTCCAGCCAGAAGCTCCACGACTTGATTGTCAAGGAAGGTAGGGTCCTAACATGGTCAAACAAGTTGAATATAAACTTTCAAATCCTTCCAACATACGCCAATGGCAGGTGGTAGGAGCAGGAGAGATTCCTGTCAGCCACATCCATATGATGGAAATAAATTGGAACATCACTATCCATAACTTCAGGCTATGACATGCATGTAAAAGTATGTATTACCACAGCAACTCTGACTCCTTATGTGGGCTGATTGGCTCAGTTGGCTGGACGGCCAGTCGATTCTGGCTTGGGTCACTGTCTGTGCGGAGTCTGCACATCCTCCCCGTGTGTGCGTGGGTTTACTCCGGGTGCTTTGGTTTCCTCCCACAGTCCAAAGATGTGCAGGTTAGATGGATTGGCCAAGATAAAAATTGCCCTTAGTGTCCAAAATTGCTTGTACTGTTGGGTGGGGTTACTGGGTTCTGGGGATAGGGTGGAAGTGTTGACCTTGAGTCGGGTGCTCTTTCCAAGAGCTGGTGCAGACTCGATGGGCCAAATGGCCTCCTTCTGCACTGTAAATACTATGATATGTTCTATGATAGAACAGATTGGTGCCAAAAGCATGGGGCTCGATCCCTGTTCCAGCTGGAGGGCATTAGGGATCTGTCTCCTTGCCTGATCCGTGGTGAAGGTTGTGTTGCTGTGGGCTAGAACTGCCTTTGGGCAGAGAACTCAAAGAGACAAGACAACTCTTCTTTGCTCAGTGATCATTGTGTGGAGTAGACCTCATATTGGGTAATGGAATCAACGATCAGAATCAATTCCGTGCTTCACTATTCCATGATTCTATGAGCAACGGGGTATTGCAGTTGAACAAATCTTAACATATTACTCGATGGATGAATTAAGATGGACCGATTGGCCTCCCTCATCTATGATTACTATGATAAGAAGTTCCCTCCTCCATCTTATCTAAGAATAACTCTCGCAACAGAGAATTTAGAAGAAATTCTTGCAGAGTTCCAACTAGTTGCTGTTGGCATCCAGAGATAATAATAATCGCTTATTGTCACAAGTAGGCTTCAATGAAGTTACTGTGAAAAGCCCTAGTCGCCACATTCTGGCGCCTGTTCGGGGAGGCCGGTACGGGAATTGAACCCGCGCTGCTGGCCTTGTTCTGCCTTACAAGCCAGCTGTTTAGCCCACTGTGCTAAATTAACCCCTCTCTACGTTTAATTTTCAATATTCTTTATAAGCCTCATACCTATATATAATAGTAACAAATGCTTTCTGAAAATGTAACAGCATCATATCCATTGGTAATTTCATTAATCAAATTAGGTAGTTCTTCAACACATTTCCATATATTATACTATTTCTTACAGTTTCTGGCCTGTTTGGGTGCAAATTGCTAACATCCTATAAAATGTTTAAACATTGAGCCCCGTACAGATGTTGGGCTAACTGGTTTATAATTGTCTGATTCAGGTCTCACTCACATATTTGTTACTCGCAATGTCTAGTATATGGCCTTGTAATTATGGAGCCCCTAAAAATATTAAGGAGACCTTCAACTACTGCTCTCATTTTGAGATATTTGGCATCTGGTCCCCATGCCTCATAGTAATTCAGTCCTTGTGCTCCTACTTAATTCACTGGTTAACTTCAAAGTTAGTAAGAACTCGTTTTTATTTGGCATTTTACAGAACCTCCAGGCATTGGGAAAAATTCACAGCCAATGTGGTACATCTTGAAGTGAAATCATTGTTGTAATGTCAACTTAGCCATGAGAAATCTGCACAGAGAGCAATGAGAAAATTACCAGATAAATTGGTTTGGTAGATTTGGTTCAGAGTCAAGAATTGACCAGGAGAAAAAGTGTCACAGAATCTTTCACATCCACTTGAAAAGGTATGTGGGACCTCGGTTCAGCATCTCATCCGAAAGTGGGGTGAATATTGATCGGGACACCAAGAGAATTCTTCTGCTCTTCTTCGAATTGTGCTGTGGGATTTTCTATATCCACCTGAGAGAACAGATGGGAGCCAATTTTTTTATTTAAAAAAAATAAATTTAGAGTATCCAATTATTATTTTTTTCAATTAAGGGGCAATTTAGCGTGGCTCATCCGCCTAACCTGCATATCTTTGGGTTGTGGGGGTCAAACCCATGCAGACACGGGGAGAATGTGCAAACTCCACACGGACAGTGAGCCAGGGCCAGGATTCGAACCGGGTCCTCAGCGCCGTAGTCCCAGTGCTAACCACTGTGCCACGTGCCGCCGTCCCTGGGAGCCCAATTTAACATTTCATCTGAGGACAGCCCCTCTGACTTCATTACTAGATGTGGTCTGATCCTCCATAATATTTCGGCTCTGCATATACCTTAATGGTCGTAGCAGATATTTTAATTTCTGTCTACAATGTACACAACTGAAAAGAGAAATGGCAAAATTAAATAGGAGATAAGCATGAAAGAACAACAAAAATGCTGATGTCGTACTAGACTGTGATTTGAAGTATACAAAATCCACATTTTCCTTTCATTTAGGAAACTGATGACAACCAGAATGATTGACAAACTCATATCTCAAATTAACCATGTCCTCAAGTGAATACACAACATACACACACATCCCCTTTGGGTTGCTTATTTTTCACACCAGTAAACTAAATTAGCACTTACCTTGGCTGTGCTTCCCTCAACAGCATGGAGTACTTTCTAATAACACTTACACAGTATTTTGGCCTTGAAGTGCCAACAGATATCTTTTAAAATAGGGTGAATTTATTACAGAATCATTTTAAATCTTGCCCAGCATGGAGACAGATCAAAAGGAAGTGCATCTGTGAAAAAAGTTTTATATTGAATCATAATATTATCCTTGGAATTCCCATAATAGAAATACTGGGTCAGAGTAAATTCTATTGCATTGGTTATTTCTGCACATCAAAGGCTAACAACATTGGGAGAGCTTGAATGAATCGTCGAGCCGAGCAGTTTATGTATTGTGCAGCAGAAACCTTTACCTAGGTGGTCAGGTGACACAGCGCTATGTCAGGTATGACTGAACAACAGTACAAATATTCATATCAATGATTCCTGACATGACAATTTATAAATTGAGCACTTCACTCTTCATCAAGGTGTGCAAGGTACTGCATGTTCCTATCAGATACATCCAGTTCAACCATAGCATGGCTAGATAAATGTTCCAACAATATGCCTGAATTGCTGCCTCAGAAAAGCACCCCAAATTAGAAGCACCAGTGCCAAACAGGAATCTGATCTAGATTATCCAAACACACCTTACATTAAACTCTTACAGTGACAAGATGGGCATAAATTTCAGCCCAGTTATTTGATTTGAAACCTACAAACTGAGCATGATCCATCTTTGCATACCGGCAAATAGCCAGTTACAAAGCAGCGTTGATAGAGGCTTGCCTGCAGGAATTCTGCTAATTTAAGCAGCCTGAGTCGGAATATAATTTAGGAGTCCTAAGGAACGAAAAAAGGAAAATAAAAATTTGTGTGAAATTGAATAGGTGAGAGAATGGATCGGCAGTATAAACATTTAATTAAAACATGAATTGTGTTATGGACCAGGGTTTAGAGAACCCCAAAGTGTATCATGGATTTCACCTGACCCACAACTTTTAATAGATTGTGGTATGGGGAGCACATGGCCCACTCTACAGGTGTGAGACAGCAGAAATGGAAAAGTAATTTTTAAAGGGAAACAATGTTTATTCTATGAACTCAAGTTAACCCTTTTGAAACATACAGTGAACACCTTAGCAACCATCAATTCAAATACAACACTAAGTAATCCTTGATAACTTCCCAAACAACATCCAGAAGAAACACCTTTTAACAGAAGCACATTAGGTTTACATTCACTACTGAGAACATTTATAATTCTGAATTCACCAAATGATCAAGAGATAGTCTTTTCATGGCAAAGAGATCAACAGTACACCTGCTCTGTCTGGCCTCAGCTCCAACACTGAAAACGAAACTAAAACACACCCCGCAGCAAACAGCCTAAAACGAAAGTAAAAAGCTGACAGGCAGCCCAGCTCCACCCACACTCTGACATCACTGCAGTAATATGAGCAGCCAAACATTTCTTAAAGCAACATTCTCAAGAATCCCCCCAAGAAAAAAAACCCCCATCAACTTCAAGATGGTTTCATTTTTCACCTTTTCACTATCCTTTAAGAAATTCACACAGTAAATATACTTTTGTTTCAAAAAACAACACTCGCAAACAGATATAATAATATAGTCCATTTTTTTTTCTTCTTCCTCCAACTGAAATCCTTCTCGATTGACAGTCTCTTTGAACAAGAAGGTCTCTGCACGATCCATCCATTTCTCTACACCTCGGCATTTCTCTTTAAAGTCAGATACTTTAGTTCAATCTGATCACAGAGTTCCTTGTAATTCTCCAACACAGGAGCATTGGTTATCACAGCTTTCAGGCAGTCAAATGCCTGTTGAAACTCCGCTGTCCATTGAACTTTTCGACGTTTCTTCAGCAAGTCCGTCAGTGGAGCAATCACGCTACAAAACCTTTGCGCAAATGTTCGATCAATTCCACTCATGCCAAGAAATTGCATTATTTCTCTTCGTCTTGAGGGTATTGGAAACTCCTCAATAACTTGGTTTCACATCCCGTGTGACCATTCGACAATGTCCGATTGTATGGCGAAGGAAAGTGACTTGGGCCTTTCCAAATTCACTTCTGGCTCGGTTTATCACCAAACCCGACTCCTGAAGTCGATTGAATAACTCCATCAGATGTTTTAAATTGTAGCCACCTAAAATGGCTGATTCCCTATTAATTTGGCCAAAACCCGATATAAAATGGCTAACCGAAAAGGCTGATGGGAAAAGCAGCCAACAGGACACAAACGGACAGCTGCAGACAGAATAGCGTATTCGGCTCTGAGGAAGTGGGCCCAGATCAATACCTGCAACTATTAGCAACACATCTGCAGTTTAATCGGCTATCCCCGGGAACAATTGCAACATGTTAGCAATTGAATGCCGGGCCAGACCTCTCGGCGCCTGCAGTGGCTGAAACAAAGACAGGTGAACGACCACCCCCCGATCGAGGAATCGCCGATTATTGGAGCATATCGAACCCAGTGATTGGGAACAAGTCCAATCACTTGGGACTCAGGGTCGAGGGCCGCCCCGAGAGGCGGGAAGCCCCTGGGCCCTATTAATTGAGGGGCCAAGTTCAGATCGCTCTCTCTCTCCCTTCTTCTCCTGCTCCCAACCTTCGCAAGAACATCGACCAGAAATCGTAAGTTTGACTCCAGCGATCGCTATCCGATAGAGACTCCTAGCCATCGACCCGTATCAGCCTTTTGAATCCCGCAGGCCAGATCCAATTCGAGAAACCATTTGTTTCCCTGACCTGGTGGGTCATTCCTAAAGTTAAGTATTGGCCAGTAGTGGTAGGTTTTGATATAGACAGTAGGATTATTGTGTAAGTATTTATTGCTGTACATAATAAATGACCGTTGATTTCAGTCTGACTAAGTGGTGTGCTGACTTATTAATCATAACTCGAGCTTGAGCCATGTGGCGGTATCCGAAAGATATCTGGCGACTCGTGAGCAAAGGTGACATAATCAGAGCTAATAAAACTAAGGCTAATAAGAGCAACATAATTGGCAACTCCGCCGGGACCCGACATAGAAGTGGAAAACCACTCCGGGAGAACCCCGGAAATTTGAATAGAATCCAATTGGAAACAAAAACAAAAAAAAACCCACAAGTGTTCAAGCGGTTCTGGTTAATAATTCACAATTCGGAAGTGTGTATGCATGCGTAACTAACAGGGTTATAAGGTAAAACTGATAGATTTTGTTGCGTCAAAACTGTCGGAAGTCAGTATTTTCGGAAATTAGCGCAAGCCGTACCCGCATCTACGACACCACCTTAGCCCCCTGTTCCAAATTTGAACGTAGCAAGCAGATAAGAGAGATGGCCATGCAGGCAATGCAACGCCTCATGAACCCCGAAGAATTTGCGGTCGCACCGATTAGCAGCATTAAAGTGGGACAGTGTCCCATTTGGGAAGTGGAAATTCGGAAATTTCTACAGGGCAAAGGATGGGCCATGTGGAGCGGTTTCTATAATAACGACGACTCAGGTCCTGGGAGTATAGGGCATACTTGGTGGGAGAACATGAGTGAAATTCATAAGAAAACCTTAGCAAAAGCGCGTAAGCCGATGGCAATCGTGTCCTGTATGGCACAATTGCGAGGCACAGAGGAGGTCGTCAGGACGCTCCGGAAAGAAATAGAAGGCACACATCGTATGAGTAAAATCGATGTATGTGAGATGGAAAAAGAGAACCTGGAATTGAAAAGGCAGTTCGAAGCCAAGGACGAAGAGGTGGCTGATGCCAAACGGGGTCACCAGTCTTGTCTGGCGCATTTAAGCAGTTTTCAATCCCAGTATGAGAAGGCTTATCAGGACGCGCAGCGTGCAGTCCTGGTTAAGAAAGAGACAGAGAAGCAGGTGGAGACGCTACAGAAGCAATGTAGTGATCTCAAGGCAGCCTTGAGAGCGCTCCACGCTGCAACCACGGAACAAAGGCAGAGTACCTTAAACCACGCGAAGTGCCGAAAGCAAATTGCAGACCTGCAATCAATGCTTTCTGTCCAAAAGGGATTCCAAGAAACCTTTGGGGAAAGTTTAGAACAGGAAGATGGCCCTGATTGGGAAGAATTGCAGGAGACAGCGCAGAGATATGTTCAGGGAACATGTGCGCAGGAAAAGCCCCAAAGGAGGAAAGCACCCCCACCCCCCACACAGCAGGTAATTCAGGCTCCCATGAACCCTGTAACAACCCACCGCACAGCCAAAGCAGACGAGGCGGAATTCCTATATTCCACCCCCCTCACAGTGACCCAATTACGGGACGCGTGTGCTAAAATCACACCGTTCCAATGGGAGGAGTCGAAGGGGAGGCGGGAGTGGCCGGGGTCAGCAGGAGTCAGCTGACTTGCAGAAGTGCAATTGGGGGAGTAATCCAGCTAGGATGGGTCCTAGCCGGGGTGGGGGGGGGGGGGGGGGGGGATCGAGTTGCTGCTGCTAAGATCAAGGAGGAGCTGGAGCGAGTGGGGTGGGTCGAGACGGGGGTATGCGCTGTGGGGAACGGGCCGGGTGTGGGGTGCGGGTGCGTGGCTGGCCGAGGAGGGGTCATGGCTAGTCGGCGGGGGAGCGGGGCGGGTAGCCCCCTGATGCGGCTGATAACCTGGAATGTAAGGGGACTGAATGGGCTGGTTAAGCGGGCCCGCGTGTTCGCGCACCTGAAGGGGCTCAAGGCGGATGTGGTTATGCTCCAGGAGACACACCTGAAGGTGGCAGACCAGGTAAGACTGAGGAAAGGGTGGGTAGGTCAGGTGTTTCACTCGGGGCTAGATGCCAAAAATCGAGGGGTGGCGATCTTGGTGGGAAAGAAGGTGTTATTCGAGGCGTCGAGCATTGTGGCAGATAATGGCGGTATGTACATAATGGTAAGTGGTAAGTTGCAGGGAGAGAGGGTGGTACTGGTCAATGTGTATGCTCCGAACTGGGACAATGCGGGTTTTATGCGGCGTATGTTGGGTCGGATCCCAGACTTGGAAGTGGGGGGCCTGATAATGGGGGGAGACTTTAACACTGTGTTGGATCCTGCACTGGATCGCTCCAGGTCTAGGACGGGTAGGAAGCCGGCGGCGGCTAGAGTGTTGAGGGGATTTATGGACCAAATGGGAGGGGTGGACCCTTGGAGATTTGCAAGGCCGGGGGCTAGGGAATTTTCATTCTTCTCACATGTCCATAAGGCTTATTCTCGAATTGACTTTTTCATTTTGAGTAGGGCGCTGATAGCGAGAGTAGAGGATACCGAGTATTCGGCAATAGCCATTTCGGACCACGCCCCGCATTGGGTGGACTTGGAGATCGGGGAGGAGAGGGACCAGCGCCCGCTGTGGCGCTTGGAGGTGAGGCTGTTGGCGGACGAGGAGGTGAGCGAGCGGGTCCGAGGAAGTATAGAGAGGTACTTGGAGACCAACGACAACGGGGAGGTCCGAGTGGGGATGGTATGGGAGGCACTGAAGGCAGTGGTGAGGGGAGAGCTGATCTCCATCAGGGCCCACAAGGAGCGGAGGGAGCGGGGGGGAGAGGGAGAGGCTGGTGGGGGAGATGGTGAGGGTAGACAGGAGGTATGCGGAAGAGCCTGAGGAAGGATTGTTGAGGAAGAGGCGCAGCCTCCAGGCCGAATTCGACCTGGTGACCACCAGGAAGGCGGAGGTGCAGTGGAGGAAGGCCCAGGGGGCGGTCTACGAGTATGGGGAAAAGGCAAGCCAGTCGAGTTCTATAAAAAATATATGGACATGTTGAGCCCGCTGTTAGTTAGGACCTTTAATGAGGCAGGGGAGAGGGGGGCTTTACCCCCGACGATGTCCCGGGCACTAATCTCCTTGATCCTGAAGCGGGACAAGGATCCCCTGCAATGTGGGTCTTACAGTCCGATTTCCTTGCTAAATGTAGATGCCAAGGTGCTGGCGAAGGTCTTAGCCACGAGGATTGAGGATTGTGTGCAGCAGATCATCCATGAAGACCAGACGGGGTTTGTGAAGGGGAGACAGTTGAACGCGAATGTGCGGAGGCTTTTGAACGTTATCATGATGCCGGCGAGGGAGGGGGAGGCGGAGATAGTGGTGGCGATGGACGCTGAGAAAGCCTTCGATAGGGTAGAGTGGGGGTACCTGTGGGAGGTGCTGAAGAGGTTCGGGTTTGGGGAGGGGTTTGTCAGGTGGGTTAGGCTGTTGTACGAGGTCCCGATGGCGAGTGTGGCCACAAATAGGAGGAGGTCCGAGTACTTTCGGTTGCACCGAGGGACGAGACAGGGGTGTCCTCTGTCCCCCTGCTCTTCGCACTGGCGATTGAACCCCTGGCTATGGCACTGAGAGAGTCGAGGAACTGGAGGGTGTTGGTGCGGGGTGGGGAGGAGCATAGGGTGTCGCTTTATGCGGACGACCTGCTGCTGTATGTGTCGGACCCGGTGGGAGGAATGCCAGAGGTGATGAGGATACTTAGGGAATTGGGGGACTTTTTGGGGTACAAGCTCAATATGGGGAAGAGCGAGCTGTTCGTAGTTCAGCTAGGACACCAGGGGAGGGGGATTGGCGAGCTCCCACTAAAAAGGGCGGAGAGGAGTTTCAGATATTTGGGGGTCCAGGTGGCCAGGAGCTGGGGTGTTCCTGGAGCGGAGTAGAGATAGGGGGGGCTGGCGCTGCCCAACCTCTGTGGGTACTACTGGGCTGCCAATGTGAAAACGGTGCGCAAGTGGGTGATGGAGGGGGAGGGGGCTGCATGGAAGAGGCTGGAGACGGCGTCCTGTGTGGGTACGAGTCTGGGGGCACTGGCAACGGCGCCGCTGCCGCACTCTCCAAAGAGGTATACCACGAGCCCGGTGTTGGTGGCGGCCCTCAAAATTTGGGGGCAGTGGAGGCGGCATAGGGGGAAATTAGGGCCTTGGCGTGGACCCCATTACGGGGGAACCACCGGTTCGCCCCCGAAAGAACAGGTGGAGGGTAATCAGGGTGGCACAGGGCAGGCATACGAAAGTTGGGGGACCTGTTTGTGGACGGGAAGTTCGCGAGCTTGGGTGAGCTGGAGGAGAAGTACGGGCTCCCCCCGGGGAACACCTTCAGGTACTTACAGGTAAGGGCGTTTGCCAGACGGCAGATGCTGGAATTCCCACGGCTACTGCCACACACAGTACAGGACAGGGTGCTCTCGGGGGGGGGGGGGGGGGGGGGGGGGGGGGTGGGAGTGGGGAAGATCTCGGAAACTTACCAGGTGATGCAGGAGGAGGAGGAAGCCTCGGTGGTGGAGTTGAAAAGTAAGTGGGAGGAGGAGCTGAGAGAGGCGATCGAAGAGGGGACGTGGGCAGATGCCCTAGGGAGGGTGAACTCTTCCTCTTCGTGCGCGAGGCTCAGCCTCATACAGTTTAAGGTGCTGCACAGGGCACACATGACCGGGACAAGAATGAGCAGGTTCTTTGGGGGTGAGGACAGGTGTGTTAGGTGCTCAGGGAGCCCAGCAAATCACACACATATGTTCTGGGCATGCCTAGCGCTGGAGGAATTTTGGAAGGGCGTAGCGAGGATGGTGTCGAGGGTGGTAGGATCCAGGGTCAAACCGGGCTGGGGGCTCGCAATATTTGGGGTGGCAGAGGAGCCGGGAGTGCAGGAGACGAAAGAGGCCGGAATTCTGGCCTTTGCGTCCCTGGTAGCCCGGCGAAGGATTCTCCTTCAGTGGAAAGATACGAGGCCCCCAAGCGTGGAATCCTGGATTAGCGATATGGCAGGGTTCATTAAATTGGAGAGGGTGAAATTCGCCTTGAGAGGGTCGGTACAAGGGTTCTTTAGGTGGTGGCAACCGTTCTTAGACTTTCTGGCAGAACGCTAGACATTGGTCAATGGCAGCAGCAGCTCGGGGGGTGGGGGGGGGGTGCGGGTTTACTTTATTTTTGTTTATGTTATTTACACTGGAAGGGTCTGAGGGGGTGTATACACCTGTTGTCTTAAATCGGGGTGTTAATGTTAATTTATTATTTAGGTACGGGGGGGAGGGGTTTGTGGGGTTGCTTTTTTAGATTGTGTTTTGTACTTAACCCTGTTGGGTTCTTTTTTCTTTCTCATTTTGTTATTGATATTTTATGAAAACCTTGAATAAAAATTATTCAGAAAAAAAAATCACACCGTTCCTCCCCGCTTCAGACCCACACCATATCTTTGCCACCATCAAACACCAGGCGACCTTGTACGGCCTGGATGAGAAAGAGCAGGTAAAGCTCATGGTCCTCAGCTTAGACCCGTCGGTCGCAGCAGCCCTTCCCGACCCACAGAATGTAGGAGGAGGCACCCTTGCAGAAATGCATACCGCGATCCTGGATGCGATCGGGTACAACCGGGGCGACCCCGTGCAAACAGAAAAAGTCGGAACACCCCACAACGTTCGCCGGACGCTTGTGGATTCACTTTGAAGCCGTTTTCGGTAACGTAGACCGTGCCCATTTGTCCGCAGACAAAATGGCCAAGTGGACCCGCACCCTTATCTCCCATGCCACGGAAGCAGGACAGAATGCCTGTAGTAATTATGACCCCTCGGAGGAGGCTCATAATGAGAAGTGGGTGGTCAAAAGATTGTCCCGTGTTTGGGAACAGTCGGCTCACAATAAACCCGCCGCTAGAACCCCCGAGGAAAAGCAAGCCGCCGCAGACGTGCAGGCAGTAAGAACCACTCTTCACAACCCCGCCTGGGGAAACGAGGGAAAGAGCAGCCCCCCAGCAAAACCGCAAGAGTGCTACAATTGCGGACAGTTGGGACATTTTGCCAAAGAATGCAATGCCCCTAAAAGGCCACAGAGAGCCCAACAGACAGGCACTCTCAATAAGAAAAAGGCAGAGCCTATACATTGCGTTAGCGCCCAGTCCGATCAGACAGACTTGACCGGAACAGACTGACGGTGTACAGGCTCCCCCAGTTGGGTCTGCGATACCCTTTGGGATAGGTCAGGACGACCCGTAGTCGCAGCAAAGGTTAGTGGACAGCCGATCGAGCTTCTCTGGGACACAGGAGGGTCCCGCACCACCTTAAATTCCTCCACCCTTGGTAAGGACACGTGGCCCACTACAGCCACTATCACCCTCAGCGGCTTCACAGGCCACTCATAGCAGGGACACATCACAACCCCTGTACCCATCCAACTCGGAACCATTAACACAAAACACCTCGTAGTTTTAGTCGACCTGCCCCCAACAGCAGAGCACATTTTGGGGATCGACTTCATGAATTATCACCACCTCTCTTTCGATCCAGTCAACCAGTGTGTCTGGAAGATGGCGAAATCCGCTAGAGCCCCCGCAACGCTCAATATAGGGGACTATATGAACAAAATTAGCGCAGTAGGCGAGTTTTGGTTGAACCCCACCACACTCAGCTTGGACCGACAAAAAAACAGTGCAGCATTCGCGACCAACAAACACGACTGTGGACGGATGACTGGTTCCGTACAAATAATAGGACCTGACCCTAGACCCCAAAAGCAGTACGGATTCCCCCTAGAAGCAGAGGGAGAAATCCTAAAGGTTATAGAAAGTTTATTAGAGCAGGGCGTCCTAAGATCGGTAGCCTCAACTAATAATGCCCCGATTTGGCCAGTAAGAAAGCCCGACGGATCATGGCGCTTGACCATAGATTATCGGGAACTCAATAAGGTCACCCCCGTAGCAGCCCCCACCGTTGCAACAAGTCCCGAGACCATGCTCAAACAGGGACTCCATGCCCGATATTTCACGGTTTTGGACGTCAGTAATGGATTCTGGTCCATTCCATTGGCAAAGGCGTGCCAGTACAAATTTGCCTTCACTTTCCGAGCGCAGCAATACACGTGGACATGCCTGCCACAAGGCTTCCACAACTCCCCCTCCATTTTCCACTGACAGCTGGCAAATGGACTAGCGAAATTTTCTCGCCCCGAATGTCTGGTTCAGTATGTAGACGATCTACTACTGCAGACAGACACCAAGGCAGAGCACATTGAGCTTCTGTCCGAACTCCTGGAATTACTGCATTCCATTGGCTGTAAAGTCAACCCCAAAAAGGCCCAGATATTGGAAGAAAAGGTGGTATATTTGGGTACTATCATCACACACGGCAAACGCGAGATCGAGCACAAAAGAATTGACTCGATTGCCAAATTGCCCCTTCCCCATCACGTTTCAGCTCTCCGGTCGTTTTTAGGACTGGTTGGCTACTGCCGAAACCACATTGATGGTTTCGCCAGCAAGGCAGCGCCCCTCTCAGACCTCCTAAAGAAAGGAGCCCCCTGGGAGTGGCTTCCGCAGCATACGGATGCTGTGGAATCATTAAAACAGGCGCTCATAGCCGCCCCCGCAGTACAAGTTCCCGACCCGCTTTCCCCTTACGCCATAGAGGTAGCGACCACAGACCGCACCCTTTCAGCCGTGCTCCTGCAGGAACGGCACGACCAGCTAAGACCCGTGGCTTATGCCTCCCGAATTTTAGATGCTGTGGAGCAGGGATTCTCAGCCTGTGAGAGGCACCTGCTCGCAGTTTTCTGGGCAGTCCAGTACTTTTTATACATTATCGGACTGAACCCCATCACCATTTTGACCGAGTAAACCCCCACCCAACTTTTACTAGATGGACGACTTAAAGACGGTACCGTCAGCCAAATCCGCACTGCTAGGTGGACCCTTCTCTTACAAGGACGGGACATCACAGTCAAACGGACCAAAACACACACATACTTAGCGGACAATCTACAGTACCCCGGAACCCCCCATGAGTGTGAAATCACCTTTAAGCGAAAACACCCCCCAGAAAACTAGCCACTCCATCTCAAAGCCCCCCTCACCCGGACACGTGTGATCCCATTAGGATCTATGTGGATGTATCTTCCACAGTCCTGGATGGGCAACATATAACAGGTTGTGGGATCTATGTGGAGGGCGCGCAGGGACGCGCCCTCGAGGAAATCGCATTAAAGTTACCCGGACACTTAGGCGCACAGGCAGCAGAGCTTGCGGCCATCGCTTACATTATAGAGCACCCCGACTCCTTCGCCAGCCCAGCAGACATATATTCAGACAGTCTATACGTTTGCAACAGCCTCACCGAATTTCTACCCCTCTGGGAAACAAGAGGATTTGTTTCCGCGGATGGGAAACCCCTCCCCTCGGCCCCATTACTCCGGCATATTCTGGAAAAAGCCAAGGACAGGACTTTTGGCATTATAAAGGTCCGCAGCCCCCATCGTTCCTCCCCCCCTGGAAATGTAAAAGCCAACGCACTGGCTAAAGCAGGATCCAGGCATGGGTACTTTTGGAAGCCCCCCCGAAAGCGCCCCAGTGAGTGCGCCAGTGAGTGCAGTTCAGGTCACGCAGACTAGGATCGAAGATCTAGTAGAGGCCCAGAAGCAGGATAGCACTCTCACTGAGATCATGAAAGGGAAGTTTCCAGCCTCATACGAGAGGTACAGAAATACGATAACCACACATGACGGTGTGGTGTTGAAAGACACCCTTTATGTAGTTCCGAAGCAGGATAGGAACCAATTCATCTGTTTATTCCATGATGGTCATGGACACCAGGGAATCGATCCCACCGCATCCCACCTCAAACAGCTTTGTTGGTGGCCAAATCTCAAAGAGGATGTATCCCATTACATTGAGAATTGCCTCATCTACGCACAGAACAACCCAGATAGATATGCCAAAAAGGCACACCTCAGCCACACCCGTACCGTTAACGGCCCCTGGACTAACCTCCAGATCGATTTTATAGGTCCATTGCCCCCTTGCAGGAATGGCTATAAATATGTTCTGGTGGTCATAGACACCTTTACAAAGTGGGTGGAAGCATTTCCAGCCCGCACCAACACCGCGAAAACCACAGCCAAAGTCCTAACCCACCACATTTTTACACGATGGGGACTCCCCCGCAGTATTGAATCGGACCAAGGTTCTCACCTTACGGGACGGGTCATGCAGAACGTCCTCACGATATTTGGCATAACCCAAAAATTTCACATTGCGTAACACCCACAGTCGAGTGGTATAGTGGAGCTCATGAATCGGACCCTAAAAACCACCCTTAGAAAGATGGTCCAGCAGAACAACACCACTTGGGATTCTGTCCTCCCCTTTGCGCTGATGTTTTTGCGTAACGCTGTTTCCACCTCCACAGGTTACAGCCCACACACCCTCATGACCGGACGCCCCATGAATGGGACAGAGTACTTGTTAGGTTTAGACCTGACCAGACCTGAAGTTACGACCCTCACCCACGAGAAAGCCGTTGAGCAATTACTTGCAAATGTAAAAACGGCTCAGTTAGCAGCCGCTGTTAAACTGGGCACTAAAAGAAAACAGAGCAAGGCCTGTTTTGATAAGGCAGTACATGCAACGGAGTATAATATAGGACAACAAGTGATGTTGTCTGTGTATAACCCCAGCACATTTCTATCACCGAAATACTCGGGTCCGTACTCCATTACGGATAAAGTAAGCCCATCGGTATAAAAAATCAAATACCCAAATGGTAAGACTGCGTGGTTTCACATAAACCAGTTAAAGGCTTATGGAGCACAGTCAAACCACGCCCACCACGTCATGCTTGACGCAGCAGACCACACCCCGTCCACAGCCAACGTGACCACACCAACCCCCACCACGTCCAGCCCAGACACGGACTCGCCCCCGACTCCACCCCCGAAATTTACACTCCGCCCCGGAACGCCCACAGACTGCAGCAGCAGAGACAGCGACTGTGACTCTGACGATAGCCACAGCACGCCTCCCGACTATCCTGGACCCATACCCAACGACTCCGAGTTCGACTCCAGTGATCCCTTCCTGATCACTTTCTTAAACAAACCACACCACCGGCCACCGAACCATACGGACGACCCCGACTTTGTCCCCACACAACTTGACGAAACCCATCGGCACTGCGACAACTCCTACAGACTCGTCCGCAACGACGAAGGCAACCCCAACTCATACCACACAGCCCTCTCAACATTAATTCACTCCAGAATTTGGCAACCGGGAGAAGGGGACGACCTCGAGTCAGACCCCCAATCCGCCAACCCCTTTGTGACCCTGTTCGCAACAGAGAACTGAGGTGTCCACATGATGATTTAAAGGAAACACTTGGGGAAAAGTGTTGTCCTTCCTGATGGAACCTGCAGGATGTTTTATGTTGTTTGTATGTTTGTTTAAATGTTGTTCGTCCGACAGGAGAATTTTTCTCACCGTCACACACCCATTCACCTGAAACCTTTTAGCTTTTTCCCACAGACACCCGCTTGCACAGCGGTACCAACTTGTCCACAGATACCACAATGGTACCAACTTGTCCACAGATACCTGGTCAACAGACCAGACGCTCGTTCAGAGGAACTAGCTTTTCAGCTGGTACTGGTTCGAGTGCCAGATGCCCAATCTGATTTGACGGTAGAATCACAGCAGCAACCCCACCATGATGACTACATTTTTCCCGTTCTTGTCAGTTGCTCAGGCAGTGGAGAAACGGCGTGAGACCCGCCCTGCCTGGGAACCCCCCGCTGGTCAGAAAAGCTCGGGTAGGGGACATACGGTATTGGTAGCCGTCCTACCCGGGGACTCCATCCAAATCTTACCCGTCGCGGCCCATACGCACCTCATTCGACCTTTTCCTTTCAAAACAGTTTTATTTATTTAGGCGACCCTTGGGTTGCTGCCTCATGCTATTTACATCCAGGACCATTTGGATGATGAACTTAGCACGGGTCCACCATTGGGAAGTGTGCCGCGTCCTAACATTTGTTTTGAAAAAAAAAAACGAGGGAGTCACATAGAGTGACCAATTATAAGGGTTTAATTGGCCCCAAGAAGGACAGACACACTAACATACCGGATATTATACCAAGGTAGTTACAGATACTATGCTTGTTTTACAGAACTCCAGAAGCTCCAGGACCTGAGGAAAACAGAACACAAAGAAAGAAAAAGAAAGAGGACAGCCATGAGGACTTCTTTCATCGTGATCAAAATTTTTATGATGAACATTTGGTTGCGTGGGAACGCGGACCCCATTACTCCAAACCCCCCTGCCGTTAATGTTTCACTGCCCCGCAGTACCGAGGGCCCAGTCACCAGCCACGCTGCATTATCCTGGTGTGCCAAGTTCATAACCTGGTACTCCCTGTCTTACGTAATTGAAGCACTGTTAGTGTTGGCAATACTCTGCTGTGCAGTGCAGACTATGCGCCTCCGCAAATGGAGAAGGAGAGCGTACCGCGCTCGAACCCCGGTATATCGGATCCAATCCCCTATATTCGGGTATGACCAGACCCCAGACCCCCGCGACCTATAAAACCACAATAATAAAACATGCACTTGCATTTTTCTGTAAATAAAAATGTACAAAACCCCAATAACAGAAAATGTATGATCCTGCGCTTGACTGCCAAGCCAGGAAAGAGTATATTGAATGTTGTAATTGTTGTATGTTCAGAGAGATAGGATGATGCAAGGCTTGATGAGTGTATTTAGGTAAAATTAGAGGTTCCAAGTTTTTATTTTTTAGATACATGCCCCTGCCTGACATAGCGCCCTCAAGAATTGTTTAGGTAAATTTTTGTGCATAGCTAGGGTCAGAGTAGTGGCCATGTAGGAGGTGTCCCCCCCGGTCAGGGAACTGAAAGGACAAAATTTATGTGATCCTCCACGCTTCGCGTTAGGATCACAAGGAGGGTCTGTAGCCACCTAAAATGGCTGATTCCCTATTAATGTGGCCAAAACCCGATATAAAATGGCTAACCGAAAAGGCTGATGGGAAAAGCAGCCAACAGGACACAAACGGACAACTGCAGACAGAATAGCGTATTCGGCTCTGGGGAAGTGGGCCCTGATCGATACCTGCGACTATTAGCAGCACATCAACACAGACATCTGCAGTTTAATCGGCTATCCCCAGGAACAATTGCAACATATTAGCAATTGAATGCCGGGCCAGACCTCTCGGCGCCTGCAGTGGCTGAAACAAAGACAGGTGAACGACCACCCCCCGATCGAGGAATCGCCCCATTATTGGAGCATATCAAACCCAGTGATTGGGAACTAGTCCAATCACTTGGGACTCAGGGTCAAGGGCCGCCCCGAGAGGCAGGAAGCCCCTGGGCCCTATAAATTGAGCGACCAAGTTCAGATCGCTCTCTCTCTCCCTTCTTCTCCTGCTCCCAACCTTCGCAAGAACATCGACAAGAAATTGTAAGTTTGACTCCAGCGATCGCTATCCGATAGAGACTCCTAGCCATCGACCCGTATCAGCCTTTTGAATCCCGCAGGCCAGATCCAATTCGAGAAACCATTTGTTTCCCTGACCTGGTGGGTCATTCCTAAAGTTAAGTATTGGCCAGTAGTGGTAGGTTTTGATATAGACAGTAGGATTATTGTGTAAGTAGTTATTGCTGTACATAATAAATGACTGTTGATTTCAATCTTACTAAGTGGTGTGCTGACTTATTAATCATAACTCGAGCTTGAACCACGTGGCGGTATCCGAAAGATACCTGGCGACTCGTGAGCAAAGGTGACATAATCAGAGCAAATAAAACTAAGGCTAATAAGAGCAACAAAATGTTCTTTCCATGTCTGGCTGAAAATTACCAGATCGTCGATGTATACCGCACAATTGGGTAATGCTGAAACAACTTTCTTAGTTTTAAAAAATAAAAAAATAAAGGTTTTCATAAAATATCAATAACAAAATGAGAAAGAAAAAAGAACCCAACCGGGTTAAGTACAAAACACAATCTAAAAAAGCAACCCCCCAAACCCCTCCCCCCCTGTACCTAAATAATAAATTAACATTAACACCCTGACTTAAGACAACAGGTGTATACACCCCCTCAGACCCTTCCAGTGTAAATAACATAAACAAAAATAAAGTAAACCCCCTCCCCCCCACCCCCCGAGCTGCTGCTGCCATTGACCAATGTCTAGCGTTCTGCCAGAAAGTCTAAGAACGGTTGCCACCGCCTAAAGAACCCTTGTACCGACCCTCTCAAGGCGAATTTCACCCTCTCCAATTTACTGAACCCTGCCATATCGCTGATCCAGGATTCCACGCTTGGGGGCCTCGTATCTTTCCACTGAAGGAGAATCCTTCGCCGGGCTACCAGGGACGCAAAGGCCAGAATTCTGGCCTCTTTCGCCTCCTGCACTCCCGGCTCCTCTCCCACCCCAAATATTGCGAGCCCCCAGCCCAGTTTGACCCTGGATCCTACCACCCTCGACACCGTCCTCGCTACGCCCTTCCAAAATTCCTCCAGCGCTGGGCATGCCCAGAACATATGGGTGTGATTTGCTGGGCTCCCTGAGCACCTAACACACCTGTCCTCACCCCCAAAGAACCTGCTCATTCTTGTCCCGGTCATGTGTGCCCTGTGCAGCACCTTAAACTGTATGAGGCTGAGCCTCGCGCATGAAGAGGAAGAATTCACCCTCCCTAGGGCATCTGCCCACGTCCACTCTTCGATCTCCTCTCCCAACTCCTCCTCCCACTTACCTTTCAACTCCACCACCGAGGCCTCCTCCTCCTCCTGCATCACCTGGTAAGTTTCCGAGATCTTCCCCACCCCCACCCACCCCCCCGAGAGCACCCTGTCCTGTACTGTGTGTGGCAGTAGCCGTGGGAATTCCAGCTCCTGCCGTCTGGCAAACGCCCTTACCTGTAAGTACATGAAGGTGTTCCCCGGGGGGGAGCCCTTACTTCTCCTCCAGCTCACCCAAGCTCGCGAACTTCCCGTCCACAAACAGGTCCCCCAACTTTCGTATGCCTGCCCTGTGCCACCCCGAAAACCTTCCACCTGTTCTTCCTGGGGCGAACCGGTGGTTCCCCCGTAATGGAGTCCACGCCGAGGCCCTAACTTCTCCCCGATGCCGCCTCCACTGCCCCCACATTTTGAGGGCCGCCACCACCACCGGGCTCGTGGTATACCTCCTTGGAGGGAGCGGCAGCGGTGCCGTTGCCAGCGCCCCAGACTCGTACCCACACAGGACGCCGTCTCCAGCCTCCATCACCCACTTGCGCTCCATTGTCGCATTGGCGGCCCAGTAGTACCCACAGAGGTTGGGCAGTGCCAGCCCCCCCTATCTCTATTCCGCTCCAGGAACACCCTTCTCACCCTCGGAGTCCCTCGCGCCCACACAAACCCCATTATACTCCTGTTAACCCGCCTGAAAAAAGCCTTTGGGATAAACACGGGAAGGCACTGGAACAGGAACAAAAACCTTGGGAGCACCGTCATTTTGATTGACTGTACCCTACCCGCCAGGGACAGCGGCAACGCGTCCCACCTCTTGAACTCCTCCTCCATTTGCTCCACCAGCCTTGTAAAGTTAAGCCTATGCAGGGCCCCCCAGCTCCTGGCCATCTGGACCCCCAAATATCTGAAACTCCTCTCCGCCCATTTTAGTGGGAGCTCGCCAATCCCCCTCTCCTGGTCCCCTAGCTGAACTACGAACAGCTCGCTCTTCCCCATATTGAGCTTGTACCCCAAAACGTCCCCGAATTCCCTAAGCATCCTCATTACCTCTGGCATTCCTCCCACCGGGTCCGCCACATACAGCAGCAGGTCGTCCGCATAAACCGACACCCTATGCTCCTCCCCACCCCGCACCAGCCCCCTCCAGTTCCTTGACTCTCTCAGTGCCATAGCCAGGGGTTCAATCGCCAGTGCGAAGAGCAGGGGGGACAGGGGACACCCCTGTCGCGTCCCTGTGTGCAACCGAAAGTACTCAGACCTCCTCCTATTTGTGGCCACACTCGCCATCGGGACCTCGTACAACAGCCTAACCCACCTGACAAACCCCTCCCCAAACCCGAACCTCTTCAGCACCTCCCACAGGTACCCCCACTCTACCCTATCGAAGGCTTTCTCAGCGTCCATCGCCACCACTATCTCCGCCTCCCCCTCCCTCGCCGGCATCATGATAACGTTCAAAAGCCTCCGCACATTCGCGTTCAACTGTCTCCCCTTCACAAACCCCATCTGGTCTTCATGGATGATCTGCGGCACACAATCCTCAATCCTTGTGGCTAAGACCTTCGCCAGTACCTTGGCATCTACATTTAGCAAGGAAATCGGTCTGTAAGACCCACATTGCAGGGGATCCTTGTCCCGCTTCAGGATCAAGGAGATCAGTGCCCGGGACATCGTTGGGGGTAAAGCCCTCCCCTCCCTTGCCTCATTAAAGGTCCGAAATAACAGCGGGCCCAACAGGTCCATATATTTTTTATAGAACTCGACCGGGAAACCGTCCGGCCCCGGTGCCTTCCTCGCCTGCATGCTCCCTATCCCTTTGATCAGCTCCTCCAGCCCAATCGGGGCCCCCAGTCCCGCCACCAGTCCCTCTTCCACCTTTGGAAACCTCAATTGGTCCAGGAAACGGCCCATCCCTCCCTCCTCCCGTGGGGGCTCGGATCGGTACAATTCCTCGTAGAAGTCCCTGAAGACCCCATTGATGCCAACCCCACTCCGCACCACGCTCCCTCCCCTGTCCTTAACTCCCCCGATCTCCCTAGCTGCGTCCCGCTTCCGAAGCTGATGCGGCAGCATCCGGCTTGCCATTTCCCCATACTCGTAGACCGCCCCCTGGGCCTTCCTCCACTGCACCTCCGCCTTCCTGGTGGTCACCAGGTCGATTTCGGCCTGGAGGCTGCGCCTCTTCCTCAACAATCCTTCCTCAGCTTCTTCCGCATACCTCCTGTCTACCCTCACCATCTCCCCCACCAGCCTCTCCCTCTCCCCCTGCTCCCTCCGCTCCTTGTGGGCCCTGATGGAGATCAGCTCTCCCCTCACCACCGCCTTCAGTGCCTCCCATACCATCCCCACTCGGACCTCCCCGTTGTCGTTGGTCTCCAAGTACCTCTCTATACTTCCTCGGACCCGCTCGCTCACCTCCTCGTCCGCCAACAGCCCCACCTCCAAGCGCCACAGCGGGCGCTGGTCCCTCTCCTCCCCCATCTCCAAGTCCACCCAATGCGGGGCGTGGTCCGAAATGGCTATTGCCGAATACTCGGTATCCTCTACTCTCGCTATCAGCGCCCTACTCAAAATGAAAAAGTCGATTCGAGAATAAGCCTTATGGACATGTGAGAAGAATGAAAATTCCCTAGCCCCCGGCCTTGCAAATCTCCAAGGGTCCACCCCTCCCATTTGGTCCATAAATCCCCTCAACACTCTAGCCGCCGCCGGCTTCCTACCCGTCCTAGACCTGGAGCGATCCAGTGCAGGATCCAACACCGTGTTAAAGTCTCCCCCCATTATCAGGCTCCCCACTTCCAAGTCTGGGATCCGACCCAACATACGCCGCATAAAACCCGCATTGTCCCAGTTCGGAGCATACACATTGACCAGTACCACCCTCTCTCCCTGCAACTTACCACTTACCATTATGTACCTACCGCCATTATCTGCCACAATGCTCGACGCCTCGAATAACACCTTCTTTCCCACCAAGATCGCCACCCCTCGATTTTTGGCATCTAGCCCCGAGTGAAACACCTGACCTACCCACCCTTTCCTCAGTCTTACCTGGTCTGCCACCTTCAGGTGTGTCTCCTGGAGCATAACCACATCCACCTTGAGCCCCTCCAGGTGCGCGAACACGCGGGCCCGCTTAACCGGCCCATTCAGTCCCCTTACATTCCAGGTTATCAGCCGGATTAGGGGGCCCCCCTCCCCCGTCGACTAGCCATGACCCCTCCTCGGCCAGCCACGCGCCCGCACCCCACACCCGGCCCGTTCCCCAAAGCGGCATACCCCCGTCTTGACCCACCCCACTCGCTCCAGCTCCTCCTTGATCTTAGCAGCAGCAACTCGATCGCCACCCCCCCCCCCCCCCCCCCCCAGCTAGGACCCATCCTAGCTGGTTTACTCCCCCCATTGCACTTCCGCAAGTCAGCTGACTCCTGCTGACCCCAGCCACTCCCGCCTCCCTTTCGACTCCTCCCCCGCTCCCCATTCACAGGCTCTCCCCCTCCGTTCTAAGCACGGGAAACAATCCTCGCTTCCCCGCCCCGGTCCCACCCCCCCCCAGTCTTCAGCGCGGGAAAAAAATCCCGCGCTCTCCACCTATCAGGCCCCGCCACCAACCAAAACAGTGCCCAACCCGCCCCATCCACCCTCCCCAACCTGAAAGAGAAAAACACAGAGAAAAAGAAACCCAAAAGAATGCAAAGGCCCCCCCCCCCCCCGAACCAAAAATAGGCATAACATATCCACCCCTCGCAGTCCCCAATCGCCCATCCCGACCCTCAGTCTGTGTCCAGCTTCTCGGCCTGAACAAAGGCCCACGCCTCCTCCGGAGACTCAAAATAATGGTGCCGGTCCTTGTAGGTAACCCATAATCGCGCCGGCTGCAACATGCCAAACTTCACCCCCTTCCTTTGCAGCACCGCCTTCGCTCGATTGTACCCGGCCCTCCTCTTCGCCACCTCCGCACTCCAGTCCTGATATATCCGAACCTCCGCGTTCTCCCACCTGCTGCTCCTCTCCTTCTTGGCCCACCTGAGCACACACTCCCGATCGACGAACCAATGGAACCGCACCAGCACCGCCCGCGGAGGCTCGTTAGCCTTGGGCCTCCTTGCCAACACTCTATGGGCCCCTTCCAGCTCCAGGGGCCCCTGGAAGGACCCCGCTCCCATCAGCGATTTTAACATGGTGACCACATAGGCCCCCACGTCCGGCCCCTCCAACCCCTCCGGGAGGCCCAGAATCCGCAGATTCTTCCGCCTCGACCGATTCTCCATCTCCTCGAACCGCTCCTGCCATTTCTTGTGGAGCGCCTCGTGCGCCTCCACCTTTACCGCAAGGGCTAAGATCTCGTCCTCATTGTCAGAGAACTTTTGTTGAATCTCTCGGATCGCCACCCCCTGGGCCGTCTGTGTCTCCAGCAGCTTATCAATAGAAGCCTTCATCGGCTCTACCAGGTCCTTTTTAATCTCTCTGAGGCAGCGCTGGATACCCTCCTGTTGCTCCTCCGCCCACTGCCTCCACGCTGCCTGGTCTCCGCCCGCCGCCATTTTGTCCTTCTTCTGGTCCACCACCACCATTTTTGTCACCCCGCTCCTAGTTAAAGCCATATACTGACGGGGAACTATTATTAACTCCTTCCCACACCGGGAAACGTCGAAAAAGTGCCCTTGGGGGCCCTGAAAAGAGCCCAAAAGTCTCGAGAGGGAATCCTTTTGGCAGTGTTCGCTTCACCAATCTGCCCCAAAATGTCCATAGAAACTCCTGAAAAAGGTCTAAGTGTCCGTTCCGTTCCAGACAGGAGCTGCCGAATGCGTGACCTACTCCTCCACGGCCGCCACCGGAAGCCTCGTCCCCGCTTCTTCAGTGGCCCTGGTGAGACCTTTTCACAGTTGTTCCCTCTGCTGTTAGAATTCACTTTTGATAAAGGTCCTCAGGTCAGTTTGCAGCTTTAAGCTTGCCCTTCCCCCGCTTGCATGCTGGAAGGGGCCCTGTTTATCCTGTTGCAGCCAAATCTTCCACTGCTTCTGCCGGGCCTGGCAGCCAAAAGACACAACACTCCTGGGGGACACCGTCAGGGGAGTGTTGCAGTCCTCTTGCCACACCGGGAAATGTCAAACAAATGCCCTGGGGCCCCTGCAAAAGAGCCCAAATGCCCGTTCCAAGCGGGAGCTACCGAATATGCGACCTAGCTCTGCATAGCCGCACCCGGAAGTCACAACTTTGTTAGTTAACCGTTGAAATGTGGCTGGTGCGTTTTTCATGCCAAATGGCATAACTTTGAATTGGTATATACCATCTGGAGTCACAAAAGCTGAAATCGCCTTTGTCCTTTCGGACAGTTTGGAAATAAAAGCTGACTGTCCCACTTTCTCAATGCAATCCTCCAAACGTGGGATAGGATAAGAGTCCGTTCTTGTAACTGCATTAACCTTTCTATAGTCCACACACAACTGTTGAGTACCATCTGGTTTTGGTACCATCACTATGGTTGAGCTCCATTGGCTGCAACCCACTTCAATTATGCCATTTTTAAGCATACTCTCAATCTCTTTGTTAACCTGTGCCAATTTTAAAGGGTTAAGTCTGTATGGATGTTGTTTTGATTGGAACAGCATTTCCCACATCTACATCATGTCTAGCCATTTTAGTACTTCCCAATTTATCTCCACAAACTTGCCCATGTGACATCAATAACTCTTTCAGGTCAGTCCGTTTTTCCTCTGGAAGGTAACTCAACAATTTATCCCAATTTTTAAGAACATCCTCGTTTTCCAATTTAGTTTGAGGTACGTCAAATTCACAGTCATCTGGATTCGTCACTTTGAGTTAGAATGATTAAAACCTCCTCCTTTTTCTCTCCTTCCCTTTCAAAGTACCTTTTCAGCAGATTCACATGACACACTCGGTGAGTCTTCCTTCTATCTGGTGTTTTTACCACATAATTCACCTCACTTAATTTCCTTTCAATCTGATAAGGTGCACAAAACCTTGCTTTTAAAGGTTCACCTACCACTGGTAACAATATTAAAACTTTATCTCCACTGGCAAAACTACGAACTTTGGATTTCTTATCCGCTACCCGTTTCAACACATTTTGTGCAACTTTTAAATGTTGTCTAGCCAATTTACCTGCTCTATTTAATCGTTCCCTAAAATTTGACTCGTAATCCAATAATGTAATTTCCGATTTCTCAGTCATCAATTTTTCCTGAATTTATTTAAGTGGTCCTCTTACCTCATGACCAAAACTTAGTTCAAAAGAACGAAATTTGGTTGACTCATTAGGTGCATCCCTAATTGCAAACAGTACGAATGGAATTCTTTTATCCCAATCCTGTCTGATGCCACCTTTCTAACTCTCCCTGTGATTCTGGATGGTATGCAGTTGATTTAAATAGTTTTATTCCTAAGCTATCCATAACTTCTTTGAATATCCTCGAGGTAAAATTTGATCCTTGATGCGATTGTATTTCTGTGGGTAGTCTGTATCTGGTAAAGAATTTAAGTAACTCCTCCACAGTCTTTTTAGCTGTAATATTACATACTGGAATGGCTTCTGGAAACCTAGTAGACACATCCATTATCGTCAAAAGATATTGATTCCCACTTTTCCTTTTAGGAAGCGGTCCTACGCAATCAATTAGGACCCTTGTAAAAGCCTCCTCAAATTCTGGAATGGGTATTAAGGGCGCTGGTTTTACCACTGCTTGAGGTTTCCCTATCACTTGACATGTGTGACATGATTGACAAAATTTAACTACATCTTTATGTCGTCCCGGCCAATAAAAATGTTTTTGGATTTTAGCTTGAGTTTTCCTTAATCCCAAATGACCTCCCATTGGTACCTCATGTGCAACTCGCAACACCTCCTTTCTATACCCTACCGGCAATACTACTTGATGAACTGCTGCCCACTTTTCATCCGCCTGCACATGTAAAGGTCTCCATTTTCTCATCAAGACATCACTTTTATGGTAATAGCACTCTGGTATACACGCAGATTCCTCTTCCTCTTCTGATACATCCGTTTTATTTCTACATCTTTTTGTTGTAACTCCGCCAAATTTCCGGAACTAAAAATATCCGCCTCATCCTCCACCTGTTCTTGTTCTTTTTCAACCATCTGATCAAAAATCGTTTCTGATAATTGCCCTTCAACTTCATCTTCACTCTCTGATTTCTCCTCTTGTCTTAACATGTGACTTTGCGACCTTGTTACTACACAATCCGGAAAAATCCTAGGATATTCGTCCTTCAACACTTCAGTTGTCTTATTTTCCACAGGCCTATCAACCACAGTATGCATCACTCCCACCTGCAATCCAGCTATATCATTACACAAGATAAATTGTATGCCTGGACAAGATAGTTTCTCTATTACTTCTACTACCACTTCACCACTCTTCACTGGACTTTACCTTATATAGTGGAACACTACTCCTCTCACCCTGAATTCCACATATTACCACCTTTTCTGGCAACATTCTTCCCAAACTACATAACTCCTCATCTCTTACTATTAAAGAATGACTAGCTCCCGTATCTCTAAAAATTGTGACTTCTTTACCTGCTCCTCCTGATACGCATGAGTAAACTTTACCCACACAAGTAAATTATTTAAAGACATCTGGCACCTTCTTATCAATCACCTCTTGATCAGGCTGTACAATCTTTTGCACGTCCTTCGCTTCACTTGGGCTGTCCTTTACCACTTTAACAAACCCCACTGTCTTATCCTGTTTTACCACATCAGCCTTCCCAGTGCTTTTCTTCAACCACCAACACTGTGACTTTACATGGCCTAGTTTTTTACAGTGAAAACATTTGAAACTTTTCATTTCTTTTCCACCCTCCTGGATTTCTTTTTTAATCTGAGGTACACTCTCCTTATTATCTCCCATCAGATCACCTTTACCTTTACCACTTGAGTATTTCTCATACCCCAGTTTCTATCCCTCACCGGCTGAAACTGATGTCGGAAACCAAGCTTTGATTTATGAACTAATTCATAATCATCTGCCATTTCTGCTGCTAACCTCGCAGTTTTAACCCTCTGTTCTTCCACATGAGTTCTCACTACATCAGGAATTGCATTTTTAAACTCCTCTAAAAGCATAATTTCTCTGAGAGCTTCATACATTTGGTCTATTTTCAAAGCCCTTAGCCACCTATCAAAATTACTCTGTTTGAGCCTTTCAAACGCCATGTATGTTTGACCAAATTCTTTCCTTAAATTTCTAAACCTTTGTCTGTAGGCTTCAGGCGCTAGTTCATATGCACCGAAGATGGATTTTTTCACCTCCTCATACGTCCCAGATACCTCCTCCGGTAGTGATGCAAACACTTCACTAGCCCGACCTACCAGCTTTGTTTGAATCAGTAATATCCACATGTCCTGTGGCCATTTCATTTGTTTAGCCACCTTCTCAAGTGAAGTGAAAAAGGCTTCAACCTCCTTCTCATTAAACCTTGGCAATGCTTGGACATATTTAAATAGATCCCCACCACGCCTTCGACTGTGTCGCTCTTTCTCACTATCCTCATCGCTATCATCCAACTGTATGTTTCCCTTTACCAATTTTAACTGACGGTCATGTTTCATGACCATTTTCTGAAGATCAAACTCTCTCTCTCTTTATCTTTTTCCGTGATCTGTATCTCCCTTTCTCTTTCTTTTTGTTCTGCTAGGGCTATTCTTTCTTTTCTCCTTTCTTCTCTTTCCTTTTCTTTTTCGTCTCTCTCTCTTTTGTATTCAAGCTGCTTTAATTCTTTCTCATGTTCCATTTGTTTAAGTTGTAGCTGAATTTTTGCCATTTCCAATGAGTCAAACTGTATCTCAGGCAATTTTAAATGGTTAGCCACCGCCATAATTACCTCATCTTTTCGCATTTTGTCGGGTAATGTTAACTGCAATGTTTTTGCCAAATCTAACAGTCAGCTTTTAGTCTCTATCCGTAAGGTACTGCATGTGACCATCTTCAACCCCAAAAACTTCAGAGCCTCTGAAAGAACCATTGTCCACAACACACTCCCCACTTAAACTAAAATACCACACCTGAAATGCAACCACAATATGCTCACGCCTCACTGTCTTTAAGTTCACTAAGCCAATCCAATAGATAGACTTTTATCCCCCTCGAGCCCCCAATTTGTTATGGGCCAGGGTTTAGAGAGCCCCAAAGTGTATCATGGAGTTCACCTGACCCACAACTTTTAATAGATTGTGGTATGGGGAGCACACGGCCCACTCTACGGGTGTGGTACAGCAGAAATGGAAAAGTAACTTTTAAAGCAAAACAATGTTTATTCTATGAACTCAAGTTAACCTTTTTGAAACATACAGTGAACATCTTAGCAACCATCAATTCAAATACAACCCCCAAAGAATACAATACTAAGTAATCCTTAATAACTTCCCAAACAACATCTAGAAGACAGAAGAAACACCTTTTAACAGAAGCACATTAGGTTTACATTCACTACTGAAAACATTTATAATTCTGAATTCACCAAATGATCAAGAGATAGTCTTTTCATGGCAGAGAGATCAACAGTACACCTGCTCTGTCTGGCTTCAGCTCCAACGCTGAAAACAAAACTAAAACACACCAGGCAGCAAACAGCTTAAAACGAAAGTAAAAAGCCAGTTCCACCCATCACTGCAGTAATATGAGCAGCCAAACATTTTTTAAAGCGGCATTCTCATGACAATTGCAAGTGCAGCCATGTATTAAAGTAAAACAGTGACAGGGTAGCAGACATGCTGGGGTGGTTTAGCTCAGTGGGCTGCGGGGTCAATTCCCGTACCAGTTGAGAATTCTGAATTCTCCCTCTGTTTACCCGAACAGGCGCCGGAATGTGGCGTCTAGGGGCTTTTCACATTAACTTCATTGCAATGTTAATGTCAGCCTACTTGTGACAATAAACATTTATTTATTTCATAATCCTATTTTGCAGAGTATTAAAAATACAAACTTGCTGCTGTTGAATTACAGATGAAGCAGCTGCACAGACCTCCCAAAATGTTTACATAACCGGCCTAGAATGTTTTATGAAGATCTTGAGCTGTATTTGATATAACCATGCATAATGCACAGATATTTTCATCTAAATAAAGTTAAAGAATGCCCACAGTAGATTTTCTGTGTAGTTAATGTAAAACCGTGTTACTTCTGCAGCCAAAGTGCCCTCAACCTCAAAATGCCATTTTGTGTCAGAATTCTAATAACTGCAATAATGTTAATTGAATCATACAGTACAGAAGAGGCCCTTCGGCACATCATGCCTGCACTAACAAAAAAAGCGACTCTCATCTACACTAACCCCACTTCCCAGCACTTGGCCCATAGCCTTGAATGTTATGACATTTCAAGTGCTCATCCAAGTACTTTTTTAAAGATTGTGAGGTTTCCTTCCTCAACTACCCTCCCAGGCAGTGCATTCCAGATTCCCACCACCCTCTGGGTGAAAAAGCTTTTTCTCAAATACCCTCTATACCACCAGGGCTCGATTCTCCGTCGGCGGGATCCTCCGCTTCGCCGGCAGCGCACTCACCCCCGCGGATTTCCCAACGTCGTGGGGATGCCCACAATGGGAAACCCCATTGGCCAGCTGCCGGGACAGAGGATCCCGCTGCTGGCAGGGGCACGTCGCACCAGAAAATGGGTGTGGCGGGATAGAGAATCCTGCCGCCTGTCTTTCACATTAAAATTATGCCCCCTTGTTATTGACTCTTCAACGAAGGGAAACAGCTGCTTTCTATCCACCCTGTCCATGCCCCTTACACCTCAATCAGGTCCCCTCCCAGCCTTCTCTACTCCAAAGAAAACAACTCAAGCTTATACTACCTCTCTTTTTTTTTAATAAACATTTTATTGAGGTATTTTCGGCATAGTAACAATAACAAAATAAACAATATACATGAAACTGTAAACATAGTGCAAAAACCATTTGCCTCTCCTACAGGTCCCAACCTTATTGACCCCCTACTCTAATCTAAGCTACCTCCCCCGCCCCCCGCCCCCGTCTGCTGACGATTAATTTCCCGCAAAGAAGTCGACAGGCGGTTGCCACCTCCGGGTGAACCCTAACGGTGACCCTCTCAAGGCGAACTTGATTTTCTCCAAGCAGAGAAAGCTAGCCATGTCCGATAGCCAGGTCTCCGACTTCGGGGGCTTTGAGTCCCACCATGCTAATAGTATCCGTCTCCGGGCTATCCGGGAAGCAAAGGCCAGAACATCTGCCTCTTTCTCGTCCTGGATTCCCGGGTCTTCTGACACCCCGTAAATTGCCACCTCTGGACTCAGTGCCACCCTTGTCTTTAACACAGTGGACATGCCGTCCGCAAACCCCTTCCAAAATCCCCTAGGCTTTGGACATGTCCAAAACATGTGGACATTGTTTGCCGGTCCTCCCGCACATTTTGCACACATGTCCTCAACCCCAAAGAATCTGCTCATCCGGGCCACTGTCATGTGAGCCCGGTGAACAACCTTAAATTGTATCAGGCTGAGCCTGGCACATGGTGCGGACGGGTTGACTCTACTCAACGCTTCTGCCCATGGACCATCCTCTATCTCACCTCCCAGCTCCTCCTCCCACTTGCGCTTCAGCTCCTCGGTCTGCGTCTCCTCTGACCCCAATGGTTCCTTGTAAATGTCTGAGATGCTCCCTGCTCCTACCCACCCTTTGGAAATTACCCTGTCCTGAATCCCCATAGCGGGAAGGTTGACACCTGTTTACTTGGGAAGTCCCGCACCTGCACATACCTGAATTAGTTTCCCCTCGTCAACCCAAACTTTTCCTCCAACACCCTCACACTCGGAAAGCTCCCCTCTATGAACATATCCCCCATCCTCTCAATCCCTGCTCTCCGCCATAACCGGAACCGCCCGTCCATACTCCCCGGGGCAAACTGGTGATTATCACAGATTGGGGCCCAAACCGATGCTCCCACTGCTCCCACATGCCGCCTCCACTGGCCCTAAACTCTCAGGGCCGCCACCACCACTGGACTGGTGGAGTACCGTGCCGGCGGGAACGGCAGAGGCTCCGTTACCAATGCCCCCAAACTGGTGCCCTTACATGAAACCGCCTCTATGTGCACCCATGCCGACCCCTCCCCCACCACCCATCTCCTGATCATGGCTATATTAGCCGCCCAGTAATAGTTGCAAAAATTTGGCAGTGCCAGCCCGCCCTCTCCCCGACTCCGCTCAAGCATTACCTTCCTTACTCGCGGGGTCTTGCCCGCCCAGACAAAGCTCATGATCACTCTGTTGACCCACTTAAAAAAGGACCGCAGAATAAAAATGGGGAGACACTGAAATACAAGTAGGAATCTCGGGAGGACCATCATCTTCACCGTTTGCACCCTCCCAGCCAGAGACAACGGAAGCGCGTCCCACCTCCGAAAATCGTCCTTCATTTGGTCCGCCGGCCGTGCCAGATTCAATTTATGCAGCCGGTCCCATTCCCGCGCCACTTGGATGCCTAGGTACCTAAAGCTTCCCTCTACTAACCTAAACGGCAGCTCTCCCAGTCACCTCTCCTGTCCCCTCGCCTGGACCACAAACATCTCACTCTTTCCCATATTCAGCTTCTACCTCGAAAACTGGCTAAATTCCCCTAGAGTCCTCATGATTGCTTCCATCCCATCTACTGGGTCGGAAACGTACAGAAGCAGGTCATCCGCATAGAGCGAAACCCTGTGCTCCACCCGACCCCCCGCCCCCCCCCCGCCCCGGACCGGATCTCTCCAGCCCCTCAAGGCTCTCAGAGCAATTGCCAACGGCTCTATAGCCAGCGCAAACAACAGTGGGGAGAGGGGGCATCCCTGTCTCGTCCCCCGGTGCAGTCTAAAATAGTCTGACGTAGTCCTATTCGTTCGTACACTTGCCACAGGAGCCTGATACAGCAACCTGACCCAGTCGATAAAGCCCCGCCCAAATCCGAACCGTCCTGTACCTCCCACAGATAGTCCCATTCTACCCGACCAAAAGCCTTTTCTGCATCCATTGCGATCACTACCTCCACCTCCCTACCTTCCAGGGACATCATGATCACATTTAACAGCCTTCTTACATTGGCCACCAACTGCCTGCCCTTAACAAATCCCGTCTGGTCGTCAAAAATAACGTCGGGAACACAATCCTCAATCCTGGAGGACAAGATTTTGGCCAGCAACTTGTCATCCACATTTAACAGGGAGATCGGCCTGTAGGACCCACACAGCTCCGAATTCTTGTCCCGCTTAAGAATCAGTGAAATCATTGCCTGTGACATCGTCGGTGGCAGCACCCCTCTTTCCCTTGCCTCATTGAACATCCTCATCAACACCTGCCCCAATATCCCAGAGAACTTTTCATAAAACACCACTGGGTACCCGTCCGGCCTCGGGGCCTTACCCGACTGCACGGCCCTCCGCTATCTCTTCCAACCCGATCGGGGCCCCCAGCCCTTCTACCCGCTCTACGTCCCCCTTTGGGAAATTCAGCCCCTCCAAGAAGTGCCTCATCCCCTCCGGCCCCGCAGGGGGTTCCGACCTATACAGCCTGCTATAAAAATCCCTAAACGCCTTATTCACCCCTACTGAATCACCAACCAGGTTCCCATCTCCGTCCTTTACATTCCCTATCTCCCTCACTGCCTCCCTCTTCCTAAGCTGCTGTGCAAGCATTCTGCTGGCCATCTCTCCATACTCATAGATCGCCCCCTCGCCTTTCTCAGCTGCTCCACCACCCTCCCTGTGGTCAGCAAGCCAAACTCCGCCTGTAACCTCCGCTGTTCCCTTAAAAGCCCTGCCTCTGGGGTCTCCGCATACCTCCTATCAATCTGTAGAATCTCCTTTACCAGTCGGTCCGTCTCTGCCCTGTCTACCTTCTCCCTATGGGCCCGGATCTAAATCAGCTCCCCCTGCCCACCGCCTTCAGTGCTTCCCACACCACCGCTGCTGAAATTTCCCCCGTGTCATTGACCTGCAGGTAGCTCTGAATACATTTCCTCAGCTGCTCGCACACCCCTTCATCCACCAAAAGTCCCACATCCAGTGCGGGCGCTGGTTACTGTCTTTACTAACCTGCAGGTCAACCCAGTGCGGAGCATGGTCTGAGATTGTGATCGCCGAGTACCCCGTGTCCACCACCCCAGACAGCAAGGCCCTGCTCAAAATAAAGAAATCAATCCAGGAGTACACGTGTGAGTAGAAGGAGAATTCCTTCACCCTCGGCTGCCCAAACCTCCATGGATCCAAACCCCCCCCCCTTCAGCTCCATGAACCCTCTGAGTTCCTTTGCCATTGCTTGCACCCTACCCGTTTTTGAGCTTGACCGGTCCAAGCCAGGGTCCATAACTGTATTGAAGTCCCCTCCCATGACCAACCTGTGCGAGTCCAGGTCCGGTACCTTCGCCAGCATCCTCTTTATAAACACCACATCATCCCAATTTGGCGCATATACATTTACTAATACCACCTGCACCTCCTCCAGTTTCCCACTGACCATAATGTAGCGACCTCCCACGTCCGAGACTATTCTACCCGCCTCAAACACCACCCGCTTATTGATCAGGATCACGACCCCTCTAGTCTTTGAGTCTAATCCCCAGTGAAAGACCTGACTGATTCAGCCTTTCCTCAGTCTAACCTGGTCCGTTACTCTAAGGTGTGTCTCCTGCAACATTATCACGTCCGCCTTCAATCCCCTAAGATGCGTGAACACGCGTGCCCTCTGGACCGGCCCATTTAACCCTCGAACATTCCAGGTGATCAGCCTAGTTGGGGGGCTGATTGCCCCCCCCCCCCTCCGCCGATCAGCCATCCCCTTTTTTAGGCCCGCCTCCAGCCCGTGCTCCGCCCCTCCACCGGCCCATCCCCAGGCAGCCCCTGCCCCCAACCTTCTCTCTGTCCCTCAGCTCAAGTCCCTCCCTCATCAGCAGAACATTCGCCCCCCCCTTCCCTCCCAGTAACAACACCCTGTAACCTAACCCCTTTACTAAACCAAACATATGCACATACCCCACTGCACTTCCGTGAGCTAGCTCGCCCAGCTAGCTTGGTGGCCCCATCCCCGGCGCCAGATAGTCTTCCACCTATTGTTCCCTCCCCACCCTCCCCCCGCTCATACAAACAAACTCCAGCATCAAACAATCCCCACACAATTGCCCAACAGAAAAAACACCAAGATCAAAACAAGCACACCTCCATCCCCCAACAGTGCAAATGAAAACCTTAACTCACTCAGCTCTACCGCTGATTCCAAATCAATGCAAACGGCATCACAAACATCTTCCATAAAACGCAAAAACGAGAAACCTTTTACAAAAGCAGAGAAACAAAAAGAAAAAATCCCCACAAACATGAACGTTGCAGCCAAGTTCAAAAGTTCTCAGTTTTTCGCCAGCCCTTTCTTTTTCGCAAAGTCCAACGCGTGCTCAGGCAACTCGAAGTAGAAGTGCTGATCCTCATGCGTGACCCAGAGACCGGCTGGGTATAACAGTCCAAACTTCACCTTTTTCTTAAAAGGATCGACCTAATCTGGTTGAATCCTGTTCTCCTCCTGGCCACCTCTACACTCAGGTCCTGGTGAACCTTCAGGATGCAATTGTCCCACTAACAGCTCCGTGTCTGCTTCGCCCACTGCAGAATACACTCCTTATCCAAGTACCTGTGGAATCTCACCACCATTACCCTCGGGGGGGGGGGGTCTCCCATTTGCGGCTTCCTTGAAGGGCTTTGTGAGCCCTGTCCACCTTCAAAGGCCGGGAGAATGCCCCATCCCCCAGCAGCTTCTCAAACATATCTGCGATGTATGCCCCAGCATCCGCTCCTTCGGACCCCTCCGGGAGCCCGACGATTCTTAGGTTCTGCCAGCGGGACTTATTTTCAAGGTCCTCCACCTTCTCCAGGAGCTTCTTCTGCTGGTCCCTCAGCATCCCCGCCTCCAGCTCCACTGCAGTTTGGTGTTCCTCCTGCTCAGCCAACGCCTTCTCCACCTTCTGGATCGCCCGATCTTGGGCGTCCAATCTATGCTCCAACCGCTCAATTGACTCTTTTATTGGGTCCAAGCAGTCCCGTTTCTGCGTAGCAAAGCCTTCCTGAATGACTTGCATCAGCTGCTCCATAGACTGCTGGGTCAACAAGCCCGAGGTCCGAACCTCCGCCATGCTGTCTTCTGTTGCTGCTACAGCCCAAGCCTTCTCTGTCTTTTTGTTTCTGCCCTTACGAACACTTCGAGTTCTTTTCTCCATGCACCGAAGTGGGAATTCAGTAAACAATTGCCACTAACATCCATTTTACAATTCAAGTACGGTAGAAAAATGGGGGAAAGGTTCAATAGTCCGACCAGAGCGGGAGCCACCAAATGTGTGACTTACTCCTCCATAGCTGCCACCGGAAGTCTCTACCTCTCTTTTTAACTAAAATGCTCCATCACAGGCAACATCTTGGTGAATCTCCTCTTCACCCTCTCTAGTGCAATCACATCCTTCCTATAGTGCGTGACCATAACTGAACACAGTACTCTAGCTGTGGCCTAATCAAATCCAGTACAGCGCCAACATAATCTCCCTGTTCTCATAATCTATGCCATGACTGATAATAGCAAGTGTCCCATATGCTTTACCTACCCTATTACCCTGTCCTGCTGCCTTCAGGGATCTGTGAACAAGCACCCCAAGATCCCTCTGTTCCTCTGAGCTTCCTAATGTCCTGCCATTCATTGAGTACTTCCTTCTCATGTTACTTCTTCCAAAGTGCATCATCTCACGCTTTTCAGGGCTAAATTCCACCTGCCACTGATCTGCCCATCTGACCAATCTGCCAATACCCTCCTGTAACCGAAGATCTTTGTCTTCACTGCCAACCATCCGGCCAATCTTCATGTAATCTGCAAACTTACTTATCATCCCCCCCACATTTTCTTCTATATCATTCATATATATATCACAAACAGTAAGGCACCCAGCACTGATCCCTGTGCTAAGCCACTGGTCACCGGCCTCCAGTCACACCAACAGCCTTCTACCACCACCCTCTGGCTCCTGTCACTAAGCCAATTTTGGAACCAACTTGCCACATTACCTTGGATCCCATGCACTTTTACCTTCTTTATCAGTCTCCCATGTGGGACCTTGTCAAATGCTTTGCTGAAATCTATATAAACGACATCACCACTGCCCTCATCTAGCCAAATTTATACTGTTCTCCTTTTCGTTTGTTCCCTTAGCCCTCTTCTTTTGAAGCCAATGACTGAGAACCCTCCATATAGTCATTCTTTAATCAAGAACCTGGAAAGTGAATGGTCCACAACTGTCAATAAGTCTAGAGACTCAAAATTTAGTTTTTTTTAAATCACTTGCATACTGTGCTCACTGTAACAAGTTCAAGGAAGCCATTTCAAATTCTTACAGGTGGCTTTCCATAGCCATTTAATTCTCTGTAACTCTTCTTTGGCTTTGAAAGCAGACCAAGGCAGGCCAGCAGCACGGTTCAATTCCCGTAACAGCCTTCAGGAAGCAAAGTACTGTACACACCCCTGTCAGCATCAACGGGGCTGAGGTGGAGATGGTTAGCAGTTTCAAATTCCTAGGGGTGCACATCTCCAAAAATCTGTCCTGGTCCACCCACGTCGACGCTACCACCAAGAAAGCACAACAGCGCCTATACTTCCTCAGGAAACTAAGGAAGTTTGGCATGTCCACATTAACCCTTACCAACTTTTACTGATACACCATAGAAAGCATCCTATCGGGCTGCATCACAGCCTGGTATGGCAACTGCTCGGCCCAGGACCGCAAGAAACTTCAGAGAGTCGTGAACACCGCCCAGTCCATCACACGAACCTGCCTCCCATCCATTGACTCCATCTACACCTCCCTCTGCCTGGGGAAAGCGGGCAGCATAATCAAAGATCCCTCCCACCCGGCTTGCTCACTCTTCCAACTTCTTCCATCGGGCAGGAGATACAGAAGTCTGAGAACACGCACGAACAGACTCAAAAACAGCTTCTTCCCCACTGTCACCAGACTCCTAAATGACCCTCTTATGGACTGACCTCATTAACACTACACCCTGTATGCTTCATCCGATGCCAGTGCTTTTGTAGTTACATTGTATATGTTGTGTTGCCCTATTATGTATTTTCTTTTATTCCCTTTTCTTCTCATGTACTTAATGATCTGTTGAGCTGCTCGCAGAAAAATACTTTTCACTGTACCTCGGTACACGTGACAATAAACAAATCCAATCCAATCCTCCCCGAACAGGCGCCGGAATGTGGCGACTAGGGGCTTTTTACAGTAATTTCATTTGAAGCCTACTTGTGACAATAAGCGATTTTCATTTCATTTCATGTTACAATTATAGTAATAATAGGTGATCAATATAATTGATATGTATATCGGAAAGACTGCATTTTTATTTTAAAATTATTATGGTATAAACCTAAATGTTTCTAGAAAATGCACAGCTAGTAGAAACTGCTCATACGTCGGTATCTTTCTAACTTTTGATAACTGCAGGATATCATAGCCTTGCAAGGTCTGGCTCTAGAATAAGACTCATTATTTACAATCTGATCAAAATTAGTCAGTAAAGAAGTTATTGGGTGGAATTTAATGGATTAATTTCTAAGTTCATTTGTGCCGGGTTTTTCAGGGAGTTAGGACTTCTGCCTCACAGTGCCAGGGACTCAGTAGAGCATGGAAGGCTAAGCACGTCAAGGATCACTGAGGGCACTGGGAGAGAGAGGATAGACGGCGGGGGGGGGGGGGGGGGGGGGGGGGTAGGGGGCAACACCATCGGGACAGTGGGGCATTGTTGGACAGATGTGAAACATTAAGAGCCCTTCACCACAACCAGTATGACGCCTCTATCACTTTCTTCCACTATGCGGGCCGACCTCTGAACCCTTGCCCTTGGCCCATCTCTCCAGGCATGCCCCCACCCACCTCCCCTAGCGTGTACAGGTGATGGGTGTGAGCAAGCACTCAGCAGACAGGCAGGGTTCAGACTGGCATAGATTGAGGAGCACTGGCTCTCAGATCTCTGTGGGTTATCATTACCCCCTGCCCTCAACAGTGACCCACTGACAGCACCGACACAGTCCCAGGACCCTGGAGTGATGTTACACAGACCCTGGGAGGGTGGGAAACGGGGGTAGGAGGGGAGATGGCAGTGTTGACAGATGAATCCACGTCTTATGTGAAGCGAGCAAGTATGAGGGCATTTCTGATCCTCCGGGCTTGCCGGGCCCTCGCCGCTGCCCTCTATACTCCAGCCTCTGGCTGGTCCTCAGGTTCCTCCCTGCGATCGCCCTCAGGCCCTCTGATCTGGAGCCTCCTCATCATCCTCATCTTCCTCTTCCTCAGAGGTGGCCACGTGTTCCTCATCCCCCACCTCTAGCATATCACCCCGCTGCTGTGCCAAGTTGCAGAGGGCACAGCAGACCACCACAAAATAGGCGACCCTCCAGAGGGTGTACTGCTGGGCACCACGGACTGGTCAAGCCATCAGAACTGCATTTTGAGGAGTCCGATGCACCACTCAATGGCAGCTCGGGTGTCCACATGGGCCTCATTGTATTGAGTCTCCACATCGATCAATGGCCTTCGTACTGGCGTCATTCGCCAGGTCCACAGCGAGGGGTAAAAGTTCAGGGCTGTGGTGACATTGATGGCCACTGAGAGTGGGTGTCCTCCTTCTCCCCATGGTGCCAAATCCATGAGGACATGGCACAGGTCCTGCACTGTCTCCTTGTTGAGGCGGAGCCTCCTGCAGCACACGATGTCTGTCCTCTACTCGAATAACCAGCAAAGCTTGCACACCCTCGGCTGTCGTGGCCCTCCCTCTTCTGGGTCTCACCCTGGCCTGATGGGCAGCCCGGGTCCTCAGGGTGTGGGTCTAGATCATGGGCCTCTGCGATGCTGCTGCTGCAGCTATCTCTGGTGTCTGGCTGCAGGGCCTACCAGCAGCACCACTAGTGCTTGTTCTGCAGGGTCCAAAATACAGTCCATACCGTCCAATATTTGTGGGGAATTGGGAGAGGATGTTAGACTGACAAACACCGGAACCCTCCACTCTCCCACTTACTTCCCTCCCCCGCCCCCACATCCACAATGCCCTGCCCACGCACCCCCCCCCCCCCCTCCCCCGCTCACCGGGCCCCAGAGCCTGTACCCATGACACCCGCACGTAACGTTACCTGGACCAGGCAGTGGCACAGTGATATTGTCGCTGGACAAGTAAGCCAGAGACCCATAGTCATGCTCTGGGGACCCGGTTTCAAAATTTGAATTCAATAAAAAAATCTGGAATTAAAAGTCTAAAGGTGACCATGAAATCATTGCCGATTGTCGTAAAAGCCCATCTGGTTCATTAATGTCCTTTAGGGAAAGGAATCTGTCGTCCCTACCTGCTCCAGCCTATATGTGACTCCAGGTCCACAGCAATATGGATGACTCTTAAATGCCCTCGGGGATGGACAATAAATGCTGGTCCAGTGACGCCTATATCCCATGAACGAATAAAAAAACTCACCCACCCTCCAGCAGTGGACATGTCCTTGGTGCTGGGGCCCATCCCATGGATGTTTGGATCTCCATAAGACATAGGAGCAGAATTAGGTCACTCTGCCCATCGAGTCTGCTCCACCATTCAATCATGGCTGATATTTTCTCATCCCATTCTCCTGCCTTCTCCCCATAACCCCTGATTCCCTTATTAATCAAGAACCTATCTATCTCTGTCTGAAAGACACTCAGTGGTTTGGCCTCCACAGCCTTCTGCGGCACAGAGTTCCACAGATTCACCACCCTCTGCCTGAAGAATTTCCTCCTCATCTCTGTTTTAAAGGATCGTCCCTTTAGTCTGAGATTGTGTCCTCTGGTTCTAGTTTTTCCTACAAGTGGAAACATCCTCTCCACGTCCACTCTATCCAGGCCTCGCAGTATCTTGTACGTTTCAATAAGATCCCATATCTCGATGGCTGTGTGTGTGGTGTTGCCACCCTCAGTATTCAGGCATCACTATCTGATTGGGATGCAAGACAATGACTCCCACGGGAATCCACTTGGGATGTGTGGTGCTCATTTTAAAAAAAAAGTATTTTATTGCAAACATGTATCAAAACAGGTTACAGCAAATAAACACCCCGGGAAACATACTTCCCAACAATCAACTATACAGTCTGTACAGACTTTTCCCATTTTTCACCCTCCTCCCCTCCACTCCTCACCCACCCCCGCCCCCCTGCGACGAATAGCTCCTCAAACACGGTCACAAACATCCCCCACATTTTCTCAAACCCCCCCTGGTGAGGTCTTTAACTCATATTTTATCTTCTCCAACCGCAGGAAGTCGTACAGGTCACCCAACCAAGCCACTATCCCCGGTGGCGATGTCGACCGTCACTCCAGCAAAATTCGCCGCCGTGCAATCAGAGAGGCGAAGGCCAAGACATCAGCCTTCCTCCTCTCCATGAGCTCCAGCTTCTCTGAAACCCCAAATAACGCCACCAAAGGGTCCGGGGTCCACCTCCTCCTCCACTATCCTGGCTAAGACCGCGAAGAATCTCCCGCCCAGAATCTTCCCAATTTTTCACAGCTCCAAAACATGTGCGTGTGATTCGCTGGCCCCCACCCACACCTCTCACACTCATCTGCTACCCCCTGAAAGAACCCACTCATTCTCGCCCGAGTCATATTTACCCTGTGCACCACCTTAAACTGTATCAAGCACATCCTTGCGCAACAGGAGGTCCCGTTTAGCCTACGCAATGCCTCACTCCATAATCCCCAATTAATCTCTCCTCTCAACTCCGCTCCCCATTTCTCCTTGATCTTAACCACCCGCTCACCTCCCTGCTCCCCCCACCTCTTGTATATATCCCCAATTCTTCCCTCCCCTTCCACATCCGGGAGCAGCAGTTGCACCTAGGGAACACCCTCCAGACCTTTTGCCCAATGTCCCTAACCTGCAGATACCTGAACTCACTCCCCTCGGCAGCTCTACCCTCTCCCTTAGCTCCTCCAGACTGGTGAACCCACCTCCAAATACAGATCCCTCACCTTGACCAGCCCCACTTCCCTCCACCTCCTGCATACACGATCCATCCCCCCTGGCTCAAACCCATGGTTCGTGCACAGCGGTATTAGCACCGACAGCCCTTCCATCCGAAAATGCCTCCTCAGCTGATTCCATGGGCGGGATTCTCCGACCCCCCCGCCGGGTCAGAGAATCGTCGGGGGTCGGCGTGAACCCCTCCCCCGCCGTCCTTCAAATTCTCCGGCCCCCCAAAAATCGGCCCGGCGTGAGTCGCGCCGCCCGCCTCGGAGAATGGCGGGGTCCGGTGCGACTCAATGGGCCCCGGGGCTGCCCGAATTCTCCGGCCTGCGATGGGCCGAAGTCCCGCACGTCTTTTGCCAGTCCCACCGCCGTAAATTGGAGTAGGTCACTTACCGGCGGGACCTGGCGGCGCGGGCAGCCTCTGGGGTTCTTGGGGGGGCGCGGGGGGATCCGGCCCCGGGAGGTGCCCCACGGTGACCTGGCCCGCGATTGGGGCCCACCGATCCGCGGGCGGGCCTGTGCCGTGGGGGCACTCTATTCTTCCACACCGGAGGCTGTACCGGTCCGCCATTCCCGGTGCGGAAACAAAGCCCTCTGCGCATGTGCGGGGATGACGCCAGCACACACTGGCGCTCCCGCGCATGAGCCAATGCGCGCCGGCCGGCGGAGGCCCTTCGGCGCCGGTTGGCGTGGCGCCAAGCCCCTTTCTTGCCGGCCGGCGGGGCGCAAACCACTCCAGGGCGGGCTAAGCCCCTGAGGTTGCGGAGGATTCCGCACCTTTGGGGCGGCCCAACGCCAGAGTGGTTCACGCCACTCTGTCCCGTCGGAGTTGCCCGCACCGCCGATTACAGAAGAATCCCGCCCCCTATCTTCACCGTGGACTGCACCACTGGGCTCCCTGAATACCTACTCGAAGCCATTGGCAATGCTGCCGTCACCATAGCCCTCAAACTAGACCCCTTACAAGATTCCTCCTCTATCCTAACCCACTCTACCCCTTCTCCTTCCCATCACCGTCACACCTTGTCCACATTCGCCGCCCAATAATAATGAAGCAATTTCGGCAACGCCAACCCTCCCCCTGATGCCTCTGACTCTGTAGCAGGGCCCTCCCCACCCTTGGCACCTTCCCCGTCCATACAAAGTCGAGATGATCGTGTCCACTTTCCGAAAAACAGCCTTTGGTACGAAGATCAGGAGAGCCTGAAAGATAAACAAGAACCTCAGCAGAATATTCATTTTCACCACTTGGACCCACCCCGCCAACGTTAAGTGCTGTGTATCCCACCTCCTAAGATCCTTCCTAGCCTCCTCCACTAGCTTCATCAAGTTCCACTTTTGGAGCCCCGTCCATTCCCTCGCTACCTGAATCCCCAATTACCTAAACCTATCCCTCGCTACCGTAAATGGCATCCCTCCTAAATTAGCCCACTGTCCCAGCTCATTCACCGGGAATACCTCACTTTTCCCTACATTCAGTTTGTATCCTGAGAACCCTCCAAGCCTCCCAGCAGGCCCATAATCCTTCCGATACTCTCTAATGGATCCGAAACATACAGCAAGAGGTCATCAGCATAGAGCGACACCCGATGTTCCCTCTGTCCCCTCATAAACCCCGCCACTCCGCCGACCCCCTGAGAGCCAGCGGCAATGGCTCTATGGCCAGCGCAAACAGCAACAGCAACATTGGGCATCTCTGCCTCGTACCCACGTGTAAGTCAAAGCTTTGTGAGCTCATATCATTCGTCCTCACCCTCGTCCTTGGTGCCACATACAGCAACCGTACCCATGCCACAAATCTCAGCCCAAACCCAAACCCAAACCTTCCCAAACTTCGAACAAGTACCACCACTCCACCCAATCAAATACCTTCTCTGCATCCATGGACACCACCACCTCTGGTACCAGAAACCCCGACGGATTCATCACCACATTCAACAGCCGTCTTATATTACTCGCGAGGTGCCTGCCCTTCACGAAGCCTGTTTGATCTTCTGCAACCACCCCCGGGACACAGTCCTCCATCCTCCCCGCCAACAACTTTGCCAATACTTTCACATCCGTGCTCAATAGTGATCTGGGTCTATACGACCCACATTTAACCACAATAGACAACTCAATAATAGCCTTCAGCCGCACGGCCAGAGGCCTCCGCAGTCGGTGGAGGCTATGGGTGGTCGTTGGGGCAGATGGACAGGGATAAGGGTTGCCCCAGGCATGGAAGAGCTGTGAGCGGTTGCCCTCCCAAAGGAGCAGCCCTTCCCCCTCCTGAACCCCCTCCCATGGCAGCCCACCCCAGCCGAGGGTGCCCACCTCCCCTCCCAGTTGCCCCCCTCCGAGCACAGAGGAGGCAAGCCCAGTGCTCCCGGGCTCATTGTCTGTGAACGAAGATGGCTACTCACCTCCTTGGACCCCGCAGAAGCCCTTCCGCCAGGTTCACGTTTTTAAAAAGGAGTACTAATCGGTGCCAGCGTGAACACTTGCTGAGGAGGCTGCTGGACCACAGGAGGCCATTGCATTTGGGGTGGCTCCCTTTAATTGTATGGAAATAGGGCTTAAGTGGTGATTATTGGTTTCTCGCCATGTTACAGCGGGATCCATATTTTGCCTACGGGAGCAGGCCAGTTGCAACGCAAACTGTTTGGCACCTGGCATGGTGATTACCACACATGGTTCTCATTTTTGGCCTCTCCCGCTATTGACTGGTCTCGTCACGCTCTCGTTCGAGTGAAACGAGGCCACTAAAACGTGCCCTTAGTCACATTCTTGGGCTCTGGGGTGCTTCTCACTGTGGGTTTAGCCCAGACTTAGAATTTTTTCAGCACTGGGGAGCTGAATTCAGAGATCAGGCTGCCATTTTGAAAGGATGCCCCGATCTCTAGTGAGCATGTGGATCCCCCACACCCCCCACCCATGGGCATTGTCACCTGCCACACAAATGGGGTGAGGTTTTACAAAATGGGAACAAAGTCCCATGGCAAGCACATTGAGCCACTTGTTTCCCGGCACTCACAACGCTGAGAAACACAAGGCTATAAAACGCAACTCGCGTTTGATAAGGGGCCTCAAAGGAGAGCCCCTTTGAGGAGACCAGTACTGAACGGCGCTAGCCCAAAATTTCTGACGCGTGTGAGATTGATCCCACGCCTTGGGTAACCTGGGAATCTGCACATTAAAGTGAGACTAGCTGCCTTGCTTTAATGTGCAGATTTGCTAAAAATTGATCCTGCCCACAGTGGGCAGGATTTACATCGCAACGTCTTGCGAGATCGCGTTGCAAGCCAGGTAGGAGCGGGGTCTCCTGGCTTCTATCAGCCACGCTGTGCCACAGCAAGCTGTTTTGCGGTTGCAGCATTGCCATTGATTTGCGCCCATGGGCACTAGCCCACAGCCCCCAAGTGAGGAAACTCCGTTATGGGATCCCTAGGGGCCTCCCCTCTTCAGGTCTTCCCACGCGCCATTACAGGCCCCCCCCAGGACCCCCTCCCGTCATTCCCCCAACCTCCCAAATGTTCCCACCTACCTGCCCTGCACCACTCCCCACCTTTCAAACCCTCTCTCCACCCTCCTTTCATGGGCATGGCCCCAGTCAGGTCCTGATGTTTGGCAGTGACACCCTGGCACCCTTGCACTGCCACCCTGGCAATCTGTCAGTGCTCCTGCTGGCTTGGCAGTGCCACCTGGGCACCTTGGCAGTGCCAGGGTGACCGTGCTAATGTGTCAGCTGGGCTGTGCCAAGGTGCCCACATTCCAGGGGGAGGTGTTGCTAACTTTGCCTTAGTTCAATTGCTCTGTTTTATTACCTTTGCTCTTGAGTCGCCAGGTATCTTTCTGATACCACCACGAGGTTCGAGTCCGAGTAATGATCAATAATCCAATACACCGATTAGTAAGGTTTAAATCAAAGCACATTTATTATACACAGTAATCGCTACTCACGCACAAATTCTACGTTTAAGCTACTTCTACAACGAACAGGCTTATACTTGGAACTGGCTCACCCGGTCAGGGAAACAAATGGCCTTTCGTTCGGGTTCTGAGCCTGCGGGATTCGAAGTTGGTACGGATTGGTAGCTAGGAGTGCCTATCTCGTAGCGAGCGTTGAATTAAGACTTACGAGTTCGATCTTCACTGCTCCGGTCACGGTCAATGTTGGTTCGTTGTTGCTGGGTGACCCGGGCAGGAATAATAGCTGAAGAGGAGCTGCTGAAGAGTGAAGAGGTGGAGAAGAGTGAAGAGAAGAGAGCGATTTGAACTTGGGGCTCAATTCTTATAGTCCCCAGGGGCTTCCCACCTTTCGGGGCGGACCCTGTACCTGGTCCCAAGTGATTGGACTTTGTCCCAATCGGTTGGTTCAATTTTCTCCAATGCTGGAGCGGTTCCCTGATCGATGGGCGGTCTTGAGGTGCTCATTCACCTCCTTTTGTGTTGGCTCCTGCTGGCGCCGAAGAGTCTGGTTTTGCTTTGTGTGTCTAAATGTTGTTTATTGTTCCCGGGGATTGCTCATTAGTATGCAGATGGCTGGTGTTTTGTTATGCTGATGGTTGCTGGTATCGATCTTGTCTGGCCTTTCCCGAGGTAAATAAACAGCCAACCTGCAGCTGCTCATTTTTGTCTTGTTGGCTGACTTTCCCATCAGCCTTTGCCATTCGCCATTTTGAATCGGGAGTTGGCCATTTTAAGTGGCTACAATCCCTCCTTGTGATCCTAACGCGAAGCGTGAAGGATCACATAACTATGTTGCTTTCCATTCCCGACCTGGGGGGGGGGGCACTTCATGGCCTCTGCATTGACCATAGCTATGGAAACTTTTTTTTAACTGACAATTTCTAAGGGCGCTATGTCAAAAAGGGACATGCATTACAAAACAATAAACTGGGAACCTCTAACTACTCTTAATACACTACACTCACTTAAACATTTCATTATCCTAACTTCCTCAACCATACAACAAAATCATAGCAGTTTATACACAGTCTTCCTGGCTTGGCAGTCAAGCTCAGGATCGTCCAATTTGCTCATGAACAGTTCTTTACATTTCTTTATTTACAATAAAACGCAAGTGAATGCTCTTTATTATAGATTGTGGGGGTCGGGGGTCTGGTCGTATCCGAAAATACGGGATCTGATCCTATATACCGGGGTTCGAGCACGGTAGGCTCTCCTTCTCCATTTTCTTAGACGCATAGTCTGCACTATGCAGCAGAGTATCGCCAATACCAGTAAGGTTTCTATTACATAGGACAGGGAGTACCAGGTTATAAACCTGGCACACCAAGATGATGTGGTGTCGCTGGTGACTGGGTACTGTGGGGAAGTGAAACATTAACGGCTGGGGGGCTTGAAGTCATGGGGTTCGTGTTCACTCGCAACCAAATGTCCATTATTATGGTGATGATCCATGTGAAGGAAGTCCTCATGGCTCTTCTCTTTCCTTTTCCTATCTTTTCTTCTCCGGTCCTGGAGCTTCTGGAGTTCTGTGGAAACAAGCATAGTGTCTGTAACTATCTTTGTTTAACATCTCGTACGATAGTCTGTCTGTCCTTTAGTGCCAATTACTCCCTTTATAATTGGTCACTATGAGTGACTCCCTCATTTTCTTTTCTAAAAAACGAATTTTAGGACAAGACACACCTCCCAATAATGAACCAGTGCGAGCCGTCTTGCAGACTGTGCAATTTACCATCCAAATGTTTCAGGATGTAAATAGCATGTGGTTGGCAACCTAAGGGTTACCTGAAACAAAACAAAACTTTTTGAACTGAAAGTGCCAAAATGAGGTGCGTATGGGCTGCGACGGGTAAGAGTTGGATGGAGTCCCCGGGTAGGACGGCTACCAATGCCATGTCTCTCCTACCCGAGCGTAGTTGGCCAGAGGGGGGGTTCCCAGGCAGGGCGGGTCCCAAGCCGTTTCTCCACTGCCTGAGCAACTGACAAGAACGGGCAAGAAATGTAGTCATCATGGTGGGGCTGCCGTAGTGGTTCTTCCCTCGAACCAGAAGGGCAGTTATGAACGGGCGTGTGGTATCATTCGCTAGACGAGTTCCGCTGAACTGGCGTCTGGGACAGGAGCAAGTCTCTGTGGGCAAGTCCTCAGAGGTTTCGGCCGAAAAGGCGTGGGGCCGTGAAATATTTTACGGTCTGACAAACAACATTTAACAAAACACTACAAACAACATAAAACATGCTGCAGGTTCCATCAGAAAGGACACCACTTCTCCCAAGCGGTTCCTTTAAAACATCATCTGGGCACCTCAGTTCTCGGTTGCGAACAGGGTCGCAAAGGGGTTCTCAGTTTGGGAGTCAGACCCAAGGTCGTCCTCTTCTCCCGGGTGCCCAACTCTTGAGTGTATCAGGGCTGAAAGCGCTGCATGGTGTGAGGTGGGGTCGCTCTCGTCGTTGCGGACGAGTCGGAACAAGTTATCTCGGTGCCAATAGTGGGTGTCTAGCTGTGTGGGGACAGAATCGGGGTCGTCATTGTAGTTTGGTGGTCGGTGGTGGGGTTTATCTAGGAAAGTGATCATGAAGGGATCACTCGGATCGTAGTCAGAATCGCTGGGTGTGGGTCCTGTTGTATGGGGTAGTAGGGAGGCGTGCTGTGGCTATCATCCGAGTCACAGTCGCTGTCTCTGCTGCTGCAGTCTGTGGGCGTTTCGGGGCGGAGTGTATATTTCGGGGGTGGAGTCGAGGTCGAGTCCGTGGCTGGGCTGGACGTGTTGGGGGATGGTATGGTTACGTTGGCTGTGGGCGGGGCGTGGTGTGCTGCGTCGAGCATGACGTGGTGTGCGTGGTTAGACTGTGTTCCATATGCCTTCAGCTGGTTGATAGGGAACCACGCAGTCTTACCGTTGGGATACTTTATTTTATATACAGAGGGGCTTACTTTGTCCGCAATGGAGTACGGACCCGAGTATTTTGCTGACAGGAATGTGCTGGGGTTATACACGGAGAGCATGACTTGCTGTCCTATACTGTACTCAGTCGCATGCACTGTCTTGTCGAAACAAGCCTTGCTCTGTTTCTTTCTGGTGCCCAATTTTACTGCGGCTGCTAGCTGAGCCGTTTTAACATTTTCAACTAATTGCTCTACTGCTTTCTCGTGTGTGAGGGCCGTCACTTCGGGGCTGGTCAAGTCTAAACCTAATAAATATTCTGTGCCTTTCATGGGACGTCCGGTCATGAGAGTGTGTGGGGTGTAACCTGTGGAAGTAGAAATTGTATTACGCAAAAACATCAGCGCAAAAGGGAGGACTGAGTCCCAAGTGGTGTTGTTCGGCTGGACCATTTTTCTGAGGGTGGTTTTTAGGGTCCGATTCATGCGCTCCACGATACCACTCGACGGTGGGTGGTATGCTATGTGGAATTTCTGGGTGATGCCAAATATCGTGAGGATGTTCTGCATGACACGTCCCGTAAAATGGGAACCTTGGTCCGATTCAATGCTGCGGGGGAGTCCCCATCTTGTAAAGATGTGGTGGGTCAAAATCTTGGCTGCGGTTTTTGCAGTGTTTGTGCGGGCTGGAAATGCTTCCACCCATTTCGTAAATGTGTCAATTACCAAAAGTACATATTTATAGCCATTCCTGCAAGGGGGCAATGGTCCTATAAAATCAATCTGGAGGTTAGTCCAGGGGCCATTAACGGGTCGGGTGTGGCTGAGTTGAGCCTTTTTGGCATATCTGTCCGGATTATTCTGGGCGCAGATAAGACAATTCTCGATGTAGTGATTTACATCATCCTTTAAATTCAGCCACCAGCAAAGCTGCTTGAGGTGGGCTGTAGTGGTCGGTCGAGTTGAGGTGGACGGTCATGGAACAAACAAATCAGTTGATTCCTGTCCTGTTCAGGAACCACATAAAGGGTGTCTTTTAACACCACACCGTCATGTGTGGTCAGTGCATTTTTGAACCTCTCATAGGGTGCTGGATATTTTCCTTTTGCAATCTCCCCGAGATTGCTGTCCTGCTTCTGGGCCTCCACTAGATCCTCGATCTTTGTCTGCGAGACCTGAACTGCATTCACTGGTGCACTTTCGGGGGGTGTCCAAAAATATCCATGCCTGGAACCTGCTTTGGCCAGTGCGTCGGCTTTCACATTTCCAGGGGGGGAGGAACGATGGTGACTACAGACCTTGACTATCCCAAAAGTCCTGTTCTGGGCTCTCTCTAAAATATGACGGAGCAATGGGACTGAGGGGAGGGGTTTTCCGTCTACGGAAACAAATCCTCTTGCTTTCCAGAGGGGCAGAAATTCCGTGAGGCTGTTGCAGACATAGAGGCTGTCCGAGTGTTTGTCTGCTGGGCTGGGAAAGGAACCTGGGTGGTCCACTATATATGTGATGGCCGCGAGCTCTGCTGCCTGCGCGCCTAAGTGGCCTGGAAGTTTTAACGATATTTCCTCGAGGGCGCATCCCTGCGCGTCCTCGAGATACATACCGCAACCTGTTATGCGCTTTCCATCCAAGACTGTGGAAGATCCATCCACATAGATCTTTATGGGCTCACACGTGTCCGTGTGCTGGGGGCTCTGGGTTGAACTACCTATCTTTCTGGGGGGTGTTTTAGCGATAAAGGGGCCTGTGTTGTGGTGTGGAGAGATAATTTCGCATTCATGGGGGGTTCCGGGGTACTGTAAGTTGTCGGCTAAATAGGTGTGCGTCTTTGTCCTTTTAACAGTGATGTCCCATCCCTGCAAGAGAAGGGTCCATCTCGCTGCTCTAATCTGGCTTACTGTACCGTCCTTGAGTCATCCGTCCAGTAAAAGTTGGGTGGGGATGTGTTCGGTGAGAATTGTAATGGGGTTCAGTCCGGTAATATATGAAAAATACTGGACTGCCCATAATACTGCGAGCAGGTGCCTCTCACAGGTGGGAAATCCCTGCTCCACAGCATCTAAAATTCTGGAGGCATAAGTTACGGGCCTTAACTGGTCGTGCCGTTCCTGGAGGAGCACAGCCGAAAGGGTGCGGTCTGTGGTCGCTACCCCTATGGCGTAAGGGGAAAGCAGGTCTGGAACTTATAGTGCGGGGGCTGCTGTGAGTGCCTGTTTTAAAGAGTCCACAACATCCGTATTCTGCGGAAGCCATTCCCAGGGGGCTCCCTTCTTTAGGAGGTCTGAGAGGGGCGCTGTCTTGCTGGCGAAAGCGTCAATGTGGTTTCGGCAGTATCCAACCAGTCCTAAAAACGACCGGAGGGCTGAAACGTTCTGGGGAAGGGGCAATTTAGCAATCAAGTCAATCCTTTTATGCTCGATCTCGGGTTTACCATGTGTGATAATTGTTCCCAAATATATCACTTTTTCTTCCATAATCTGGGCCTTTTTGGCGTTCAATTGAGTGTAAGAGTTCCAGGAGTTCGGACAGAAGCTCAATGTGCTCTTCCTTGGTGTCTGCCTGCAGTAGTAGGTCATCTACGTACTGGACCAGACATTCAGGGCGAGAGAATTTGGCTAAACCATTTGCCAGCTGTCGATGGAAAATGGAGGGGGAGTTGCGGAATCCTTGTGGCAGGCATGTCCACGTGTACTGCTGTGCTTTAAAGGTGAAGGCAAATTTGTACTGGCACACCTTTGCCAATGGAATGGACCAGAATCCATTACTGACGTCCAAAACCGTAAAAAATCGGGAATTGAGTCCCTGCTTGAGCATGGTCTCGGAACTTGTTGCTACCGTGGGGGCTGCTGCGGGGGTGATTTTGTTGAGTTCCCGGTAATTGATGGTCAGTCGCCATGATCCATCGGGCTTTCTCACTGGCCAAATCGGGGCATTATGAGTGGAGGCTACTGATCTAAGTACACCCTGCTTTAATAAGCTTTCTATTACCTTTGAGATTTGTCCCTCTGCCTCTTGGGGAAATCCATACTGTTTTGGGGGTCTAGGGTCAGGTCCTGTTATTTGCACGGAGCCAGTCATCCGTCCACAGTTGTGTTTGTGGGTCACGAATGCTGCCCTGTTCTTTTACAGCACTGCCCTAACCTGCTTGTCCGTACTAAGCGTGGTCGGTTGAACCAAAATTCGCCTACTGCGCTCATTTTGTTCGCGTACTCTCCTATGTTGAGTGTTGCGGGGGCTCTTGCGGATTTTGCCATCTTCCAGACACACTGGTTGACTGGATCAAATGAAAGATTATGGGAATTCTTGAAATCGATTCCCAGAATGTGTTCTGCTGTGTGGGGCAGGTCAACTAAAACCACGGGATGCTTGGTGGTGATGGTACCGATTTGAATTGGTACAGGGGCTGTGATGTGTCCCTGCTGTGTGTGGCCTGTAAAGCTGCTGAGGATGATGGTGGCTGTAGTGGGCCACGTGTCTTTTTGGAACATGGTGGGGGAATTTATTGTGGTGCGGGACCCTCCTGTGTCCCAGAGAAATTCGATGGGTTGTCCCCGAACTTTCGCTGCAACTACCGGTCGTCTGGACGTAACACAAAGGGTGTCGCAGACCCAACTGGGGGAGCCTGTACACCGTCAGTCCATTCTGGTCAGGTCCGTCTGATCTGAACAGGCGCCAACACTATGAATGGGCTCTGTCTTTTTCTTACTCAGAGTGCCCGTCTGCTGGGCTCTCTGTGGCTTTCTAGGGGCATTGCACTCTCTTGCTAAGTGTCCCAACTGTCCACAGTTGTAACACTCCTGTGACTTGGGTGGGGGGCTGTTCTTTCCTTCATTTTCCCATGCGGGGTTCTGGTGTGTTGTAACTGCCTGTATATCTGCGTCGGCCTGCTTTCCCTCAGGAATTTTAACTGCGGGTTTGCTTTGTACAGACTGCTCCCAGGCGCAGGACAATCTTTTTACTACCCACTTCTCATTATGAGCCTCCTCTGAGGGATCATAATTTGCGCACGCTTTCTGTCCTGTTTCTGTGGCATGGGAGATAAGGGTGCAGGTCCATTTGGCCATGTTGTCTGGGGACAAATGGGCACGGTCTAAGTCTCCAAAGACTGCTGCAAAGTGAATCCACAGGCGTCCAGCAAACGCTGTGGGGTGCTCGGATTTCCTTTGCCTACATTTGTTGAGGCCATCTACGGGGTCACCCCTGTTATACCCGATCGCATCCAGGATCGCGGTATGCATTTCTGCAAGGGTGCCTCCTCCTACATTCTGTGGGTCGGGAAGGGCTGCTGCTACTGAAGGGTCGAAACTTAAAACTGTGAGCTTTACCTGCTCTCGCTCATCCAGGCCGGACATGGTCGCCTGATGCTTAACTGTGGCAAAGAAATGGTGGGGGTCTGAGGTGGGGAGGAACGTTGTGATCTTATCGCACGCGTCCCTTAATTGGGTCACTGTTAAGGGGGTGGAATATAGAAATTCCGCATCGTCCGATGTGGCCGTGCGGTGGGTGGTTACTGGGTTCATTGGAGCTTGAACTATCTACTGTTTGGGGGGTTGGGGCGCTTTCCTTTTTTGTGGCTTTCCCTGCGCACATGTTCCCTGAACATATCTCTGCGCTGTTTCATTCAATTCTTCCCAATCAGGGCCGTCTTCCTGATCTAATTTTTCTCCAAAGGTTTCCTGGAAACCTTTCTGAACTGAAAGCAGCAATTGCAGCTCTGCAATCTGCTTCCGGCACTTTGCGTGATCTAGCGTGCTTTGTCTTTGTTCTGTGGTGGCAGCATGGAGTGCTCTTAATGCTGCATTGAGGTCACTACACTGTTTCTGTAATGCCTCTACCTGCTTTTCCGTTTCGTCACGTACCAGGACTGCACGTTGCGTGTCCTGATAGGCCTTTTCGTATTGAGACTGGAAGCTGCTTCAGTGCGCCAGACAAGACCGGTGTGCCCTTTTGGCATCCTCCACTTCTCCATCTTTTGCTGCCAACTTGCCTCTCAATTCCAGATTCTCCTTTTCTACCTCGCTTACATCGACCTTACTCGGCCCGAGGTAAACCCCAGGGCCCTATGGGGGGTGATGACAGAGGAAGCCACATCCTATGTGAAGCGGGTGAGGATGAGGGCCTCCCTGGCCCTCCAGGCTTGCCAGACCTTCGCTGCTGCCATCTGTCCTCCATCCTCCAGCTGGTCCTGCGGGACCTCCCCGGGTCCGTCCTCCAGCCCCTCTTGGTCTGGCATTTCCTCGGCATCCTCCTCGGTGGCAGCCACATGTTCCTTCCTGTCCACCTCTAGCATGTTGTCCCGTTGCTGTGTCAGATTGTGGAGGCACAGCAGAGAACTGCAAAGCCTGCGACCCTCTGGGGCTGCACTGCAGTCCACCCTGATCAAAGCTGGCCCCTGGGGGCTCCCCAAACTCCCCCCCCCCTCCCCGAGCAAAGGGCAACAACCCCAGTGCTCCCGGTCTCACTGCCTGTGAGTGAAGATGCCTACCCATCTCCTCGGGTTCCCGCAGCGGCCATTCCACCAGCTTCATGTTTTTAAAAAGGTGTACTAATCGGCGCCCGCGTGACAACTTGCTGGCGAGGTGGTTAGATCGCGGGAGGCCATTAGATAGGGAGTCTTTCCCGTTAATTGTATTGAGATTGGCTTTAAGTGGTAATTTTTGGTTTCTCACCATGCCACGACGAGATCCTGATTTTGGCAATGGGAGCAGGCCGGTTAGATCGCAAACCAATCCGGCGCATTTCCCGATTTTGGCCTCTCCCGGCTGCGCTTGCTCTCGCTCAAGCGCAACACTGCCATTAAATCGCAACCATAGAGTCCAAAAACAAGTAAGTTATGTTGAATCTTTAGGTTTGGCCTCAACTGTGTCCAGTTGTGGGCACTACAATGTAGTAAGGATGTGAAAACATTGCAAAGGATGCAGAAGTGATTTACAGAATGGTTGCAGAGATAAAAGACTACAGTTATGTGGATAGATTGTTGAAGCTGGCACTGACTGAACTGTGGTGGAGGCAAATTCCATCATGGATCTCTAAAGGAACTGTATAATAATCTGTGGGCAGGCTGTGGCATAGTGGTATTGTCACTGGAATAACAATCTTGAGACCCAAGATAATACTCTGGGAACCCGGGTTTGAATCCCTCCACAGCAGATGGTGAAATTTAAATTAAAATGAAAATCTGGAATTCAAAGTCTAATGATTATCATGGAAACCATTGTCATTGTTGTAAAAAACCATTTGGGTCACTAATGTCTTCATAGAATCATAGAATTTACAGTACAGAAGCAGGCCATTTGGTCCATCGAGTCTTCACTGGCCCTTGGAAAGAGCACCCCATCCAAGCCCACACCTCCACCCTATCCTCGTAACCCCACCCAACCTTTTGGAGACTATGGGGCAATTTATCATGGCCAATCCACCTAACCTGCACATCTTTGGACTGTGGGAAGAAACCTGAGAACCCGGAGGAAACCTACGCAGACACGGGGAGAACGTGCAGACTCCACACAGACAGTATGCCATCCTTACCTGGTCTGGTCTGGTCTACATGTGACCCCAGAACCACAGCAATGGCAAACCGCTCAGTTCAAGGGGTTAGGAATGGGCAATAAATGCTGGCCCAGCCAATGATGCCCACATCCCCTGAATGAATAAAGAAAAAAATAATAATCTGAAGGGAAGAGATTTGCAGAGCTTCAGAGAGAAGACAGGGGAGAGGGGCAAACTACATAGTTCTTGCAAAGATCCTATACATCAGGGATTTTCAAACTCAGGGTCGTGACCCGTGGGTGGGCTGCAGGCAGGTTTCAAGTCCGGGGAGGAACGCCCAACGGAGTGGCCGTTTTAAAAAAAATATCAGTTGCAACAGACTTTTGAGATTGCCGGCCTTCCAGTGCATGCATGCCGGATCAAGCAGTGCGCAGGCCTGGAGCCCAGCTGGGTGGATTACGTCCTCCTGATGTCAGCTCGCTGTCTCGGGCCAGTTTTTTCAGGAAACAACGGAGTCCTCCCACCAGAAGTGGCGGCACAGAGCAGGTCACGCACCCCGTTCGCTGACGTCACGTGTTCTGGGAATGAGAGAGATTCCTCCATTTTGCAGCTGCAAACAGTGCTGGTATGAACTCCTAGGCCTCTAGTGAACAACCCATGAAGAAGAAGCTGAAAACAGGAACAAAGCAGCAAAAAGAAGATTACTTGAGTTATGGGTTATTAATTGTACCACTGCAAATCAGGATTCAAAGTCCATGTGTGTTGTATGCAGGGAAGCACTCGCAAATGAAATTTTAAAACCCTCAAAACTTCAAAGACATTTGAAGATTAAATTGCTCAATTGCCCTTAGTTCCAAAAAGGTTAGGTGGGGTTACTGGGTTACGGGGATAGGCTGGAGGCGTGGGCTTAAGTAACAGCTCTTTCCAAGGGCCCGTGCAGTCTCGATGGGCCGAATGGCCTCCTACTGCATTGTAAATTCTATAATTCTATGACTAAATATGGCGAGTTTGAGGACAAACCTCTTTATATTTTTCAATAGTGCAGTGAAATCTTAACTCATCAGCTGAAGTCATTATCAGAAATGTAATATCGAATGACAAAGCAAGTGAGATCGTGAGGACCAAGCAGGCTCACCTGTCGCAATAAAGGGAAGTGAAAATGCTGGGTCGCGAAGGACGGCTGGCGTGGGTCGGAATGGTCAGCCGCATGGGTCACAAAGGTCGGCCGGTGTGGGTCCCAAAGGATGGCTAGTTGGCAAAAATGGGTCCCGGGCAAAAAAGTTTGAAAAACACTGCTATACATGGACATGACGGAAGAAGGCTGTAATCATTCTGATTCTATAATTGTAATACCTCCACTGCTGTAATGCTGCCACTGCTGCCCAACTAACAACACATTATTCAGCAAAGGTCGAGGATTAAACCTATACAACATCCTGGAATGTTACTCACAGAGTGATCAAGGGAACAGTCTTTGACTCCTCTTCTCATGAACACAGTATTAATTGTCTTTCTTTTGTAGAAAATAACAAACCTAAATCAAGGTAACAGGTGCACATGATTATACTTCTGACATTATCCTGCACTTCACATCAGTTACAAAGGAAAACTAGTCATTAAAATACAGCTGTAATAATATTTCTTTGACACTTCTTATGCTACTAAGTTGTCACTCAACCACATATTAAATAGCAAACAATTTGTTACTCTTTTCACACAAAATATGAAGAAAACACAGCAGACGGTGAAGCACAGGTCACTGCAGATGAAGAATCGAAAATGGAGATGGATCACAGAGGAATTTAAGCGTAGGGCAGTGATCCTGCTAACTGAATGTTCATCATTGTGCTCCATAACAATGGATTAACGCGTCTAACATTAAGCAGTCACCACTGCTCACCGATGGTCAGTTTGAGTTCTGTCATACCTCGCTCCTGACCTCATTGCGTCCTTGGTCCAAACAGTGACAAAGGAGCTGCATTCCAGAGAGGGGTGAGAGTGATTATTCCCTTGACATCAAGGGAATACTTGACCTAGTATGGCATCAAGGAACTGAAGCAAAATTGAAGTGAGTGGAAACCAAGGGTAATCTCTCCTCTGGTTAACACAAAATAAGATGTTTGTGGTTGTTGGAGGTCAATCATCTCAGTCTCAGGATATCGTTGCAGTAGCTCCTCATACTATGAGGACCCAACCATCTTCAGCCTTTCATAAATGACCTTTCCTCCAATAGAAGGTCAAAAGTGGTGATATTTGCTGATGATCGCACAATGTTCAGTACCATTTGCAATTCCTTATATGATGAGGTAGTCCATGCCCGCATGCAGCAAGACCTGGACAATATTCAGACTTGGGCTGATAATTGGCAAGTAACATTCAATCATACAAGTGCCAGGTAAGGACCATCTCCAACAAGAGATGATCTAACCATTGTCACTTTACATTCAACTATGTTATAATCACTGAACCTACATTATTAATACCCTGGGGATGACCATTGACTACAAACAGAGCTGGACCAGCCATATTAGGAAGTTTAATGGTATGTTGACCTTTATCACAAACATATTTGTAGCAAAGCCTTGCTTCAATTGTATAGACCATACCTGCAGTACGGTGTACAGTTCTGTGCAGTTTTCCTTACCTTAGGAAGGACATTATTGCCCATAGAGGGAGTGCAACAAAGGTTCACCAGACTTGTTCCCGAGATGGCAGGACTGTCCAAGAAGAGAGAGTGGGCTAGCCTGTATTCTCTGGAGTTTTAAAGAATGAGAGGTGATCTCTTAGAAAACTATATATAAATATTTAAAGGGATAGACAGGGTAAGATGTATCCCTGCTTGGCAGTCTAGAATCAGGGGGCACAATTTCAAAGTAAGGAGGAAAACACTTAGGATCAAGATGAGGAAAAATCTTTTTCCTCAGGGGGTACTGAATATTTGGAATTTTCAATCCCAGAGGGCTGTGGAAGCTCAGTCATTGGGTATGTTTAAAGTAGATATTGATGGATTTTTGAACCAATAAAGGGATATGGGGATAGTGTGGGAAAAAAGGCATTGATCTGGATTGATGTGAGTGATCAGCCATGATTGTATTGCATTCTGGACTTGATGGACTGAATGGCCTACACCTGCTTCTATGTTCCTATATAAATTGACTTCAGGAAGCAAAGTATCGTCCACATCCCTGTCTGCATCAATGGTGCCGAGGTGGAGATGGTTGACAGCATCAAATTCATGGGTGTGCACATCACCAACAATCTGTCCTGGTCCATCCACATCAACACAATGACTAAGAAAGCGCAACAATGCCTTACTTTCTCAGGAAACTAAGGAAATTCGGCAATTACTGACTATTACCAATTTTTACAGATGCCCCATAGAAAGCATCCTATTTGGCTGCATCTCAGCCTTGTAAGGCAATTGCTTGGTCCAAGAGCATAAGAAACTACAGAGAATCGTGAACACTGCCCAATCCATCATACAAAACCATCTCCCATCCATTGACTCTGTCTACACCTCCTGCTGCCTCGGGAAAGCGGGCAGTATAATTAAAGACCTCTCTCACCCAGGTTATTCCCTCTTCCAACTTCTTCCATCGGGCAGGAGATACAAAAGCCTGAGAACACGCACGAACAGGTTCAAAAGCAGCTTCTTCCCCACTGTTACCAGATTCTTGAATGACCCTCTTATGGACTGAACTGATCTCTTCACACATCTTCTCCACTGAGTAGTACTACACTCCACATGCTTCACCCAATGTCTGTGCCTATGTATTTACATTGTGTATTTATGTATGTTCTATGTTTTTTTCATGTATGGAACGATCTGTCTGGACTGTACGCAGAACAATACTTTTCACTGTACCTCGGTACAGGTGAAACTCATTTTCCCTTAACAGCCTCTTGCCTAACTTGTCATTACAAATCCCGAACACGATTTGATCACGGATCTTTGACGCTTGTAAGGTAGCAAAATTACAAGACTGAACCTTCAATTGCAAATCGGTCAGAAAACTATCAAACAATTCACCTGCCTCTGGGTGTGCGTGCGAAAAATATAGTGCTTGAATGTCTCATTTTTTTCGGTGTGCAATGCCGATCGAATTGCTTTACAACTTCATTGAAGTTCTTGCTATCCACCTCGCTATTGAAAACAAACATATTAAATATTTCTATCGCTTGTGGATCTACGACACTGAACAGCAATGCTGCCTGCAGATCAAGGCCTGCAACGTAGAGTGTGAATTGCTGTTTATAAACGCACCAATTCTAATTTACATTACCAGTGACTCGAAGCTGGTGTGATGCCTTCAGACCTTCCATCCTGGACTTTGAAGTCTAGAAGTGCATTGAGTACAAGTTGCCAGTAGTTCACGAGGTTACTAGAAGATTTTTTATTTTTTATTCTCAGGAGTTATCAAAGAATCTTGTTTTCTTATTAGATCTTCAATCCTGGTACCATGTTACGTTCTGGTGCTTGGCGGTAGGAATTATGCATATTAGAACATATAGTCCTTGACTTGTTAAAATGTTTTATTACAAAATAAATGCATGGTTCAGATAGCTATGAGAACTATATTACAAACTACTAATTATGATAAATTATCCTAGTGCTACTACAAGTATGACTATCCACTAACATGACTATCTCCAGACACCTCGCGGTACAGAGTCATGTGGGAGATTTACACTGTCACCTGCTGGTTGGAGGTCATTCACATGATTGCTTATGCATATCATCACAGCCATCAGAATCACTTCATCCCAGCGAGGGGCCAGGCCAGCTGGTGTGGTTACACGCTGACTTTGCCGGGCCTTTCTTAGGGTCAATGTTTTTACTTCTCATCGATACCCACCAAAATGGATGGTCAATTACCGGATGCCGTTCACCAGTTCACGGGCCACCATTGAGAAGCTACGCCAGTCGTTTAGTGTCCATGGTATCCCAGAGGTGCTCTCTTCTGATAACGGCACCCCTTTCACCAGCGAGGAATTCTTGAAGTTCATGCAGGCGACTGGAGCGAAACACATTCGGACTGCCCTTACCACATTTCTTCAAATGCCTGGCTGAGTAGGTGGCACAGACCTATAGGAGGGGCATAAAGAAACAAGCCACAGGATCCATTGAGATGAAATTGGTGCGTTTCCTTTTAAAAGTTTGTACCATGCTGCATATAACCATCGGGGTAGCACCAGCAGAATTACTGATCGGCTGAAGACTATGAACCTGTTTAAGCCTAACATTTTCCAATCTTGGTAAGAAGGTGGAAAAGAAACAAGATCTCCCGAAAAAGTACCACAACCACCGGAAGCAGAACAAAGAGTTCAGGCCAGGGGATACTGTTATGGACCAGGGTTTAGAGAACCCCAAAGTATATCATGGAGTTCACCTGACCCATAACTTTAAATAGATTTTGGTTATGGGGAGCACAAAGGCCCACTTTACAAATGTGATGCAACAGAGAGCTAAAGTATGTTTAAACAAAAACAATGTTTATTCTATGAATCCAGTTTACATTTTTAAACACACACAGTAAGCACCTTAGCAACTATCAACTCAAATATTCCCCCCAAAGAATACAGTGCTCTATAAGTGACCCTTAATCTTTCCTTGCAACATCCATAAGACAAAAGACCCTTTTTACAGAAAGACAGCAGGTTTAAATTCTCTACCTAGAGCAGTTATCACTGTTAAATTAGCACGTGACCTGAAGGCATTCTTTTCATACAGAGAAAGACCAGAATTACATCTTGTTTCTCTGGATGCAGCTCCCAACCTGCAAAACGAAACCAAACACACCCTGTAGCTGCTAGCTCAAAGCAAAAGTAAAGCAGACAGATATGCCCAGCTCCACCCACATCACTGCAGCAATTTGATAAACACCCATTTCTTAAAGGTACTCTCACATGACAATACTGTGTATGTTCGGAATTTTGGAGAAGGTGTCCGGTGGATACTGGGGACCATAGAACCACAGAAACACTATAGTGCAGAAGGAGACCACTCGGCTCTCTGACTCTTCACCAACCCTCTGAAAGAGCACTCAATCTTAGGCCCAATCCCCCACCCTATCCCCGTAACCCACATAGCATTCACATCTTTGGACACTAAGGGGCAATTTTAGCATGACCAGTATACCTAATCCACACATCTTTGGACTGTGGGAGGAAACCAGAGCACCTGAGGTAACCCACGCAGACATGGGGAGAAAGTGCAAACTCCACACAGACAGTCACCCAATGCCGGAATTGACCCCAGGTCCATGGAGCTGTGAGGCAGCACTATACCATCATGTGCCCAACTTTATATATTTGCCAAAATATTTGTATGTAAAACTGCAAACTTACTATAGATTGCTCAGCATCTCTGTTAGACATGGTTTTGTATCTAAATACAAACCATAGTTCCAAACAATGTGGAGAGAGAGAGAGAGCGAGAGAGAGAGAGAAGAAAGGATGTTTACCCATGGAAAAAATTGCCATTATTCCTATAAAGAGAGATTTAGACTCGCTGGTACTGTGGTACAGCACATAAAGGCTGTAGGAGAACAGTGTACACAGTTCCCAGGAACAGTAAGAAAGTACCACATTACAGACAAACAGACACATAACAAACACCAAATTCAAAGTGCTTTGGCCTAAAGATACAGCTTTAATAAAAAGGAACAGTGCATTTCACATCGCTTGTACCTAGCGGGTACCAGATGTCACCTCAACTTGGTGAATGCCAGACCGACATCTGGCATAGCTCCACCGTATTAGAGAAGACTGGATTAGTCTCTAATACAGTCAAAACCAAAGAGTGGACGGAATGCAAACACGGTTCGCTCGGAGGTGGAAGCTGTTCATTGACTTCTTTAAGGAGGATTGAGATGTCAGCAAAAGAGAGGGAGGGAAATGGTGGGTTAAGGCGGTTAAAATGGGGCAGGCAGAACGGGAGGAGGGGTATGGCAGGGGAGAGGAGTGGGTGTTGGTTATTTATTGCGTTATATAATTTTACATCTGCTTTCATTTGTTTTGTTTGTTGTTTGTTTATGCAAATGCCTGAATAAAATATTTTGAAAAAACACAGCTGGTTAAATCATTTACTTTAGGGAATGAAACCACCTCTAAATGTGACTTCAGTGCCTCATAAAGATGGTTGACTCTTAACCTCCAATTGAAGTTGCCAAACACTTTAAACAATTGTCATAAACCACTGTTAGTGGCTCATGAAAGTGACCCACCAACACCATCAGTGTGTGTTGAAGATTGGAAATAAATGCCAGCATTGGCAGCGACTGTCACATTCTAAGAATTAATTTTGATATAAATAATTTTGCAGCTGGTCCTCAAGTTATTCTATAATCAATCACCTTATTTTGCCAAATATTGACTGGATTAGATTTGTTCCCTTTTCTTGAATTATGTTTCTTTCAACTTTACGTGGGACTTCCTCAAAATGAGCCGACTGCCTCACGCTGACTGGTAGTACTTTACGTATTTTATTCCTAAATTCTAATTGTCACATGTCAGCCAGACCAGGTAAGGATGGCAAATTTTCTTCCCGAAAGAATATTAGTGAACCTGATGGGTTTTATGACAATCGGCAATGGTTTCATAGTCATCCAATTTCCAGATTTTTATTGAATTCACATTCCATCAACTTCCCTGGTGGGATTCGAACCCATGTCCCCAGATCATTACCCTGGGTCTCTGGATTACTAGCCCAGTGACAATGCCACTACGCCACTTCCCTAAAGCTGATTTAACACCAACAGTACTATTTTCAAATGCCACTCTCTGTATCAACCTCGCACAATTAAACACAATGTAAAATTATATATAAGAACCCTGTTCCCTCAACCCCCAAACCAATGCAACTTAAAGAGATCATTAACTACTTCCAAGTTAGTTGCTGGATTGATTATTCTGGCTACCGGTGCAATTGGAGTGTTTTTAGAGCTTCCCTACAATTGCCTAAAGTTTCAATAGTCGACAAGGAGAGCCCTGTCTGGTGCTGATGTACTTAAATATTGATTTAAAAGCTTTTAGTGAAATACACTGTTTATTGACATGCGTGATTGGTGGACATTCCTCTTAGAATTGAACACGATTGGAAGAATGAGCAGAGGTCACATAGAGCAGGACAGGCTGCTGGAGGAAGGAGGAGAGTACTCCTGTTGGGTCTTGAGGGAACAATTGTCTTACTAAAGTGAGGAGTAATGCTTGAGACATTTCCACTTCATTAAGGAGGTTGTGACAGAAATCTGCCAAATTCTGCAGTCACAATCATAACATTAAAACAGGGCAAGGACAGCATTGCCTGTGGCAGTCAAGGCTCTTAACCTTTATACATCTGGTTCCATATAGACTGCCAATGGAGATATAAGAGGTTTTGTGGCTCAGTAAGTAGCATTCCTGCCTCTGAACCAGAAGCTCCAGGTTCAAGTTCCTCTCCAGGACTTGTTGGTCCTGGGAGCAGGATTCATGACATGGTTCAAATAAGTTGATAATTAGCCTTCCAACACTTCCCCACTATTCCCCAAAGGGAAAAAGTGAGTGAGAAGAAACAAATAGGAGATATAAGCAACATCACACAGTTTGCAGTATACTGTTGCATAAGGGACATCACTGAGATTCTCTATACATAGCTTCATCTAATTTCTTCTTGGCAGAGCCAAGCAGGCATAGGGAGACGAGGATTTTCCTGGATTGCAGATCATAATTCCCATACCAGCCTCCCCGAACAGGCGCCGGAATGTGGCTTTTCACAGTAACTTTATTTGACGCCTACTTGTGACAATAAGCGATTTTCATTTCATTTTGTTTCATAATGCAAGCAAAAAACAAGCAAATCACCAGTACGCATTTTGTAAGCACTTGTTTTTTGTGTGTCTTAGTGCTCCTCACAAGGTTCTTCCCCAGTGGCTGCAGCCAGAATAAATGCCACCTGTCTCAAAGGATTTGTTTAATTTGAGTCCTTTGAACCAGTTTAGACTTCATCTTACTAATGTCCAACTCTGTAGATTTGCAGGGATTATTTCCATTAGTACGAGTATATTACTGGAGTAACTTCTAGCATAAACATAAACTAAGAAATTTTGCTTTTTCTTCTATTTGGCTCAATGACAATGAGGCTAATATATTCATTATTCCAGGTATATAAATTCTCTGAACCCTTTGATTAAATTCCAGCCTGTAATATGCTGTGGTTACAGTATTCAACACATATAAACCATCAGATTAGATTTCATCCTGCAACTTGCTTGAGTGCCCATTATTTTTCCAATGTACCATTGGAACTGGAGAATCCTAATTTGCAGCACCAAGGACAAGTTATTGGTCTGACTCACACAGATTGTGCCGAAAGTCATCAGTTATACCGTTCAGAATTGATTTTCTGCAGCATTATTCAGCTATGTTGTCAATGAAGGATTGCAGTCGTTTTGATTTGGTGATTGATAGTGAATGGTACTGCATTTACTCTGGATGTCTCACTTTGGTACAAGGCATCAATATCAGATTTGTGGAATGTAAATAGGACGTGAAGATCTCAACAGAGGCAAAACAAAGCAAAATTCCCTTCTCCAGGAGCATTGATTCAGGAATCAAGCTGTATTTCCACCACATCTAGAGTTGGATCTGTAGTTCAATGCAGTGTGAATGAACCCTGACTAGCTGTTCACCTCTGGGGAGAAGCAGCCACTAAGTCAGTGAATGCTCATACATAAGCTTTTGACTGTGGCAGCTTTTTCTTTTACAAAAAAAGGCAGATAAAATCTCAGCCCATTGCAGTAGTTAGACTTCAAGAAGCAATGGCAGCATGAGGAAAAACCTTTTGATGCAGCAGATGGTTAGGATCTGGAATGAACTGGCTGAGAGTGTGGGGAGGCAGATTCAATCGAGGCCTTCAAAAGAGAATTATCTGTAAAGGGTTTGTTTGCAGAGTTCAAGAGAAAAGGCAAGAGAGTGGGACTAGGTAAGTTACTCTTGCAGTGAGTCAGCATTGATACAAGGAGCCGAATGACCTCCTTCTGTGCTTTAACCATTCTATGATCCTATGATTCAATCAGCAATAGGAACCATCAAAATCATTAATTTCTCTCCTTTCAAGGATGTAATAGTGCTTCAAAATCTTACAGTTACCCATTATTTTCAACAGAATCACTTTGGGCCATTTATTATTTCCTCCTTCGCCACATCTTTTCCAATGGAATTATTGTATGCTCAGTATTCTCGACATGACTATTTTTGGTATCCATTATTTTCAAAGGGATTATACCTTTCCATTGTTACCTGTGTGATCATTCTAGCTATCCATCATTTATTGCTGAAAACCCTAACCTAAGGGCGAAAGGGTTTAAAATAAAGTGATGTTGCTGAAAGTTTGATCATATTGTTCTCAAACATTAAAGGCTGTGACAATGCAAGAAACAATTACAATCGGTTATTACAAAAGGTGTATAAATCAAAGTAACAATTGTTTCCTCATTTAACTGTGAAAATTATTGGAATCAAAGTTTTAAATTTGAAGAATAGTTATAGCAGCTGATTAAAAAATATATAAATACCATCAAAATATGCTTTTAGCAACACTATTTTGGAGATCAGTGAAAACTCATTTTAGCAGAGGTCATGCCTTCAGTGCATTCAAACTGTTGTATGTCCTGTTATTGGGCATCTAAAATTATGGTGAAAAAATTGGCTTCTGTAGCATTAAAAAAAAACCTGTACATCCCTCTAACAGTCAAAAGCTACACCCAAGATGTAGTTTTGCCTTGTAACGAATGACTGTTGCCAGCACACAGAGCAGGGAGATTATAACGTTATCCGTGTGTTTTTTCTTTCTTTAGTCATTCATGGGATATGTGCAATGCTGGCTGGGCCAGCATTTATTGCCCTTCCTGAGGGTAGTTAAGAGTCAGTCACATTGCTGTTGGTCTGGAGTCACCTGTCAGCCAGACCAGGTAAGGATGGCAAATTTTCTTCCCGAAAGAATATTAGTGAACCTGATGGGTTTTATGATAATCGGCAATGGTTTCATAGTCATCCAATTTCCAGATTTGTATTGAATTCACATTCCATCAACTTCCCTGGTGGGATTCAAACCCATGTCCCCAGATCATTACCCTGGATCTCTGGATTACTAGCCCAGTGACAATGCCACTACGCCACTGCCTTCCCTAAAGCTGATTTAACACCAACAGGATTATTTTCAAATGCCACTCTCTGTATCAACCTCGCACAATTAAACACAATGTAAAATTATATATAAGAACCCTGTTCCCTCAACCCCCAAACCAATGCAACTTAAAGAGATCATTAACTACTTCCAAGTTAGTTGCTGGATTGATTATTCTGGCTACCGGTGCAATTGGAGTGTTTTTAGAGCTTCCCGACAATTGCCTAAAGTTTCAATAGTCGACAAGGAGAGCCCTGTCTGGTGCTGATGCACTTAAATATTGATTTAAAAGCTTTTAGTGAAATACACTGTTTATAGACATGGGTGGTCCGGTGGACATTCCTCTTAGAATTGAACACGATTGGAAGAATGAGCAGAGGTCACATAGAGCAGGACAGGCTGCTGGAGGAAGGAGGAGAGAACTCCTGTTGGCTCTTGAGAGAACAATTGTCTTACTAAAGTGAGGAGTAATGCTTGAGACATTTCCACTTCATTAAGGAGGTTGTGACAGAAATCTGCCAAATCCTGCAGTCACAACCATAACATTAAAACAGGGCAAGGACAGCATTGCCTGTGGCAGTCAAGGCTCTTAACTTTTATACATCTGGTTCCATATAGACTGCCAATGGAGATATAAGAGGTTTTGTGGCTCAGTAAGTAGCATCCCTGCCTCTGAACCAGAAGCTCCAGGTTCAAGTTCCTCTCCAGGACTTGTTGGTCCTGGGAGCAGAATTCATGACATGGTTCAAATAAGTTGATAATCAGCCTTCCAACACTTCCCCACTGTTCCCCAAAGGGAAAAAGTGTGTGAGAAGAAACAGATAGGAGATATAAGTGATGATCTCCAAATTTCTTTCTCTGTCAGTCTGGCCTCAATAAAAGTTGAGACGGATTCGCACGTAAACAGAAGTTATTTATTTAGCTTGCAAGCTTAATCACCTTACAGAAATGTAAGAGACATCCAGCCTCTTTCATTCCAGAAAACGACTGAACTAACAGACAAAGGGATCTCTGCAAAATCAGTTCAAATGGTATCAAGTTTCACATACTCGACGGACATAGGTCAGCCTATGTCCCTCCTGACCTGTTCGATCTATTCTGATTGGCTCACTTCCAATCCCTTTCTCTGGCCCCTATCAATGAAGCATCACCCTCATAGACACACCTCTTCCTGCTTTTTCCATGCGGTCTCAAATTCCTTTGTCCCTAACTGCAAAAATCAAAGTGGCTTATTTCTACATTACATTAACTAGTAACTCTAAAGTAACTATTTTATATCACATTCGTCATTCCCTCCTTTTATCATTCCATGATAACCGAACTATCCAATCTATAGCTACGGTTCCTCATCTAAAAAGATTCGTCGCTGCATTTACAATTCCTGTCTTAGCCCCCCTTCATCTGCTTCATCCTCATGGATTTTAACAGTTAAATTTTTTTCTCGGTGATTGGGGCGGTGATCTGATCCAGTGCACCCAGCATTCTACCCATCACACATTTAAGGATGGCCAGGCCCACAAAGATGCAGCCGATAGCTACCACTAGATACATGGCCATATTTATCAACCAGTCCTTCCATCCTCCAAATCCCCAGTTACCCCAAGAGTCAGGATCCTGCATCCCGTCCAAGTGATCCCGTATGCGATCCATAAATTTAGTAATGTTAGCAGTCAAGTCCTGAATCCCCATAATACACTTGCCCTGTACTATGGCGCATACCCCACCCTCACGGGCCAGAAGATAGTCAAGAGCATACCGGTTGCGTAAGGACCTCCCAGTAGCCCAGTTTATCCAATTTTGAAATGCCCATTCGGGCCGCCCAGCAATGCAGAAAGCCCTATTCCCAACAGTGATATGAGAGACATTCGCCCAGCCACAAAGGAGCTGGAGGCCAGCGTTCAATGGAACGCAAGTGGTGCTATAACAAACGCATTGGCCAGACGCCTGGGTGATATGGCACCTCCTGTCCGTACAGGTGGGAAACAGACATGTTATATTTGTGTCCACCTCTACCAGCAAACAGCCATATCCTTCACTGCTGAAGCAATTCTCGTACGACCGGGAATCCCTATTGGGAGTGAAGTGGCTAGGTATGTACGCCCTCCACCGTCGCAGCCTATCGTACTGTGAATGGGAATTATCCCGAGGGAGGGGAAGGCAAATAGCCGGTGGTGCTGAATCCGGATCGTAAGGAAGAGTGACTTGCTCGGGCAATGGCTCGGAACGCTGACAATGAACCACCGTTTGGGGAGTGCCCCAAAGCGGTGAAACAGAAAATAACCTAGACACCGCTGCGGGGTTTGGGTAGCAGACAACCCGTCCCTGGCCATACAGACGGTGGTAAATCTGGTAGAAGAGATTCATACTACCCGGGTTTTCCTCAGTTTGGCCTTTAATTAACTTAAGTGCATCTCCCGGTAACTTACGTTCTAGCTGTACTTCCCTTCTCACACGCCCCGTCCTCTCTCTAGTCCCTTTCTCTTTCTCATGGTCTCTTCCTACACTCTTCTGACAGCCTGATGTTACCTTTATTGTACCACTTTTAACACATCCAAAATCAAATTTACATGTATTCCAAAAACAAGGCAATGTCCATATAATGTTCCCTTCCCATCGCCGGGACCGGTGCAGCTGCTTCATGACTCCCGCATTCTCCTTAACTTTGATGACCTTCCATGAGTCGATACCATGTCCTCGTATATGGGGGCAGTGAAGAACATCACCTGTGCATAGGTGATGTATCCTTGTAGATTGGTTGGGGCTACACAGATACATAATATTCCCCTTTTCCATGTCCATCGCCAATAACACGCCAAGCGAAGTGAGGCCAAATATCAGACAGACGATGCGTAGCCACTCCATCATGCTCCACACCTGTAAAATAGCACTGGAGAAGGGAGGCAGGTTAGTATCCGACCTTTTACAGTAGTGGAGATGGGCTCAATTTACAGTGATGTAGGTGGACCCAAGCACTTCGCCCCTCCACTTTAACTGCTGTGGGGGTGGTAAGGAGAACTTGGAAGGGCCCGTCCCATCGCGGCTCCGACCCCTTCCTAGTCCAATTTTTGACCATTACATAACTACCGGGCTGGACTGAAAGTGAGCTAGGTACTGGGCAATGGCTCGTGAGCCGCGCGGACTTGGCCATGGAGTTCCTTGAGCACTTGCGTAAGGGCTAGAACATAGGTGGTCATTTCCTCAGTCATCTGATGAAACTGAACCCGTCTGGGAACCTGCAGGCTCCAGGGAGTTCTAAGAGGCCTGCCATAGAGAATCTCGGCGGGAGAGAGCCGGGCCGGTCCCGCAGGTGTAACCCGCAGCTGGAAGAGGGCAACGGGGAGCAACTTAAGCCATGTCAGTCCCGTGTCTGCTCTTAATTTAGTCAATTTAGTTTTGAGGGTCTGATTGTGTCTTTCAACCACCCCGGCTGCCTGTGGTCTGTAAGCACAGTGTAACTGCTGGCGTATGCCCAACTGGGAGCAAAACTCCTTGTTAATTTGTCCAATAAAATGAGGCCCATTATCAGAACTTAACTGAGCTGGTATACCGTACCGGGGAATGATTTCCCTCATCAAGACTTTAACCACAGTAGCAGCTTTACTATAGATAGTCGGATACGCCTCAACCCATCTGCTGAACACATCCACAATGACCAAAACATATTTATAACATTGACACCTTTCCAACTCAATGTAATCCATTTGGAGCGTCTCAAAGGGACCACTGGGCAACGGGGTTTGCCCCTTCCCACAAGGGATACCTTTTCCGGTGTTATATTGCTGACAAATCAAACACCGATTACTGATACTTTGGGCAACCCCTGCATTTTAGGGTGCCACCAAGTGTCCAGCAACAAATCACTAGTCCCCCGAGCCCCACAATGAGTTGCAAAGTGTACACATTCGATGACCCATAAAGCCAGTACATCAGACATACAAGTCTGATGTGCAGGCGTGGTCCATAAAGAGGAAACAGAATCATATGTACAACCTAACCGTTTCCACATTTGTTTATCACTCTCAGGAGCGTCCTCCTGTAACCTTATGACGTCTTGGATGGTTGGCATTGGCTTGTCAGAAGCAGACACATTCATAGTAGATCGTTTAGTCTGACTTAACATTTTAGGCACCATCACTTGCTGAATTTGTGCGGCTGTGCGCGCTGCACAATCTGCTCGTTCATTACCAACGTCAACTGGGGTTGTACCATTCGTGTGGGCAGCACATTTAATAACGGAAATCTGCGCTGGCAGAAGGAGGACCTGCAGTAGGTCATTAACTAAACCCCGGTGGGATATTTGACCACACATAATCATGTCAGGTTGTTCTGACGAAATGTCACTCAAATCGCCCCTTATTGTGGTAGTTTCCTGAATCAAGGCTAAACAGTCGTGGCCAGGTGCGTCTTCATGGACAGGGGGACCACTAAGAAAACAGGCTGGATTGATAGTGGTACAGTATTTAAATGTCAGACGTGGATTGTTCAAAAGGTATATCTCATACCTATTCTGACGAGCTGCGGTAAGATGCTGACCATTCGCCCCATATCCCTGGCATGGTACTGGTCATGGACCTGACGTGTAATATGAGGGCTTACCGAAGCTGACTGTGGCCATAAATGTGGTGATATTGTAACAAAATCGGCTGTACCTTCTTTTCCCGTGACTGTGGCTGTAACCTTGACTGGCCATTCGGTCTCAAGTAATGGCCAGTATTTGTCCTCCAACTCCCTGTTTCGTCCAGTTCTGTCATAGGCCAAGGTAACGTGATGCAGTGATAGTGGCTGTTCAATGTCTAACGTCCACCACTGGGGGGTGATAGAAATATAGCACTGTTGTCTCATCCTCCTCTTCGCTGATCCACCCACCCAAAGTCACTATATTGGAGCTCCTGCTGGTAAACTACCATTTCTGCCGCTTGTTGGGATCGCAGATCATCCTTTTTCATTACATACTCAGTCTTAACCTTTGTAACTGAGCCTCCTTCTTGGCCTACACCCTCCTTCCAGTAAAATCTGACTGCCCTTGCCATCTGGGAAGGGTCGTTCTCTGTCCAATTCATGTTATTACATTTCACAGCAGTAACCACAGAAGGTGGTAGGCAATGCATTAACATAGCACAGTATTGAGGGGAATTCTGACCATTTTGATACAGCAAATCGCCTGACTGCCCCCGGTAGATTTCATTAAAACGCCCCAGACATTCCTATGGCTCACCAATCTTCCCAGGTTTTAGGTCTAAGATAACAGAAAGATTTATGGGCCTTTGAAATGTGCTATTCAACGCATTCAAGATCTGTGTCCTTCTTTTCTCTATTTGCTCTCTTTTTTTTTAAAACTTAAAAATGTTTGAAAATTCAAATTGAATTACTGCAACTTGCAAGCTTAGCTCTGATCTCAACTCAGAACTAAATTTACAATTTGCTTAACACAAACTTGTATAACATTTACAACTTAATTATTTCTTTATCTTAACAATTTTTTCTTTTAACAAGTTTTTTTTTTCTGTTACATACACATAAGTATTAGCAAAATCAACTATCATAAGTATTAGCAAAATCAATTATCATCTTCAGATTGACACTTTTTAAAATGGTGTCCATGATCTTCTTTAAGTTTCTATTAATCTCCAGATAAAATGAGATAAACCTTATTTCAAGTAAGTAAAATTTAAGATTCTGGCAATTTCAATCAATTGCTTTCGAAAATAATAACTTTTATCAAAGAGGTGGAGAAACCCACTGGTTTCCTTTAATTAATTCAAAACGTAACTTTGCTGGTGTTCACTGACTCAAAGGAAAGGTATCCGATTACACTGCAGACTGTTATCTCAAGGCCTGAGTGAGAAGCACTGTCTGTTTTCAACTCCGCCTGCTGCTGTTAACCCTTTGAGAGACTTCTGCTTCAACCTCACAATCTCAACTAGACCTCGGAACTTTACAGTCCAAGGAGACAATTTTAGCTTAATCAACTATATATTTAAAACACTCACACATAGAGTTGAACCATCTTCAGATTTAAAAACAGTTATACTGGACTGAACCCCCATCTATTGACGTCCCATCAGCCCCTGAACCCATATAATAGACTGAACCTTTATTATTTAAAGTCCCATCAGCCTCTGAACCCTAATAATAGACTGAACCTTTATTATTTAAGTCACATCAGCCTCTGAACCCCGATAATAGACTGAACCTTTATTATTTAAAGTCACATCAGCCTCTGAACCCCGATAATAGACTGAACCTTTATTATTTAAAGTCACATCAGCCCAAAACCCTAACCCAAGCCGAAACAACAATATGAAATCCCATCAATTAAAGTGCTAATCCCCAGACTGACCTGTGATTTCGTCGAGGCGGTCTTTCTGTGCCAACCGCGAGTGACCAGACTAATCAGACGATAAGAAGAGGGGAACAATCAATGCTGGTCGTTTTCCATTTCTACATTGAGGGCCCTTTGTTCCCGTCCTCCTGTTCATAATCAGTCTAATTCTGATTTCGCAGTTGGAACAGGATCGCCCAGAGAAATCCCGGGTTTCGGCACCAAATGATGATCTCCAAATTTCTTTCTCTGTCAGTCTGGCCTCAATAAAAGTTGAGACGGATTCGCACGTAAACAGAAGTTATTTATTTAGCTTGCAAGCTTAATCACCTTACAGAAATGTAAGAGACATCCAGCCTCTTTCATTCCAGAAAACGACTGAACTAACAGACAAAGGGATCTCTGCAAAATCAGTTCAAATGGTATCAAGTTTCACATACTCGACGGACATAGGTCAGCCTATGTCCCTCCTGACCTGTTCGATCTATTCTGATTGGCTCACTTCCAATCCCTTTCTCTGGCCCCTATCAATGAAGCATCACCCTCATAGACACACCTCTTCCTGCTTTTTCCATGCGGTCTCAAATTCCTTTGTCCCTAACTGCAAAAATCAAAGTGGCTTATTTCTACATTACATTAACTAGTAACTCTAAAGTAACTATTTTATATCACATTCGTCATAAGCAACATCACACAGTTTGCAGTATACTGCTGCATAAGGGACATCACTGAGATTTTCTATACATAGCTTCATCTAATTTCTTCTTGGCAGAGCCAAGCAGGCATAGGGAGACGAGGATTTTCCTGGATTGCAGATCCTAATTCCCATACCAGCCTCCCCGAACAGGCGCCGGAATGTGGCGACTAGGGGCTTTTCACAGTAACGTCATTTGAAGCCTACTTGTGACAATAAGCGATTTTAATTTCATTTCATTTCATAATGCAAGCAAAAAACAAGCAAATCACCAGTACGCATTTTGTAAGCACTTGCTTTTTATGTGTCTTAGTGCTCCTCACAAGGTTCTTCCCCAGTGGCTGCAGCATGGAAGGTGGAAAACTGCTGACTGTCCCATGAGGAAATTGAACAACGCCTTTGCAGGCAACCTTAAGCAACTCTGGGCTAGAAGGTCCAATCAAAATGCACTGTTTTGGCTTAGGCTGCAGCAGACTGTGCTGGCTGACAAGCAGTAACTAGGGTACTGGCAGAGTGGGAGGAATGAGAGCAGGAATGCTGTTATCCTGAGAGAAGACAGTGCAACTGCTACTCCTCCAGGGTGGCACTTCAGCAATCCTATGGATCCATTGAAGAACAGGTTGATTGATTGTTGCGAAGCTAAGGAAGTCCATTTGAACAGTGAAGCACTCAGACATTTTTGTGCTGCAATGGAAGCTGTGACATCAGTCATTGGGCACTGATTAGACTTGGAGCAAAGACTTTATGGTGGGACAATTGAGGATTAGTGAAGGACTTTCAAAGCGATTTTCAGAGTGCTCAGCAAAAGTATATAGCAGTGGAGAGGAAGGTCTGTAGGCAAAGGGCTAATCAGCCATGGATATCTAAGGAAATAAAGGAGGGAATCAAATTGAAAGAAAATGTACACAAAGTGGCAAAGATTAGTGGGAAACTGGAAGAATGGGAAATCTTTAAAGGTCAACAGAAAGTCACGAGAAAAGCTATTAAGAAAAGTAAGATAAATTATGAGAGTAAACTAGCTTAGAATATAAAAACAGATAGCAAAAGTTTCCACAAATATATAAAATGAAAAAGAATGGCTAAGGTAAACATTGGTCCTTTAGAGGATGAGACGGGGCATTTAATAATGGAAAATGAGGAAATGGCCGAGACATTGAACAGGTATCTTGTGTCGGTCTTCAGACTGGAAGACATAAATAACATACCAATAATTGATGGCAAGGAGACTATGGCAGATGAGGACCTAGCAAACGATCATTATCACTAAGGAGATAGTGTTGGGCAAGCTAATGGGGCTAAAGGTAGACAAGTCTCCTGGCCCTGATGGAATGCATCCCAGGATACTAAAAGAAATTGTGGGGAAAATAGCAAATACGCTTGTGGTAATTAACCAAAATTCGCTGGACTCTGGGGTTGTTCCGGCAGATTAGAAAACAGCAAATGTGACACCAATGTTTTAAAAAGGAGGTGGACAAAAGGCGGGTAACTATAGGCCGATGAGCTGAACTTCTATAGTGGGGAAAATGCTTGAATCTATCTTCAAGGAAGAAATAGCGAGACATCTGAATAGAAATTGTCCCATTGGGCAGATGCAGCATGGGTTCATGAAAGGCAGGTAATGTTTAACTAATTTATTGGAATTCTTTAAGACCATTATGAGCGCAGTGGACAAGGGATAACCGGCGGATGTGGTGTATCTGAATTTCCAGAAGGCATTCGACAAGGTACGGCACAAAAGGTTGCTGCATAAGATAAGGGTGCACGGTGTTCCGGGTAATGCATTAGCCTAGACAGAGAATTGGTTAACTAACAGAAAGCAAAGAGTGGGGATAAATGGGCATTTTCCTGGTTGGTGATCAGTGGCTAGTGGTGTGCCTGAGGGATCAGTGTTGGGGCCGCAATTATTCACAACTTATGTAGATGATTTGGAGTTGGTGACCAAGTGTAATGTGTCAAAGTTCGCAGATGAGTGGCAGAGCAAAGTGTGCAGAGGACACTGAAAGTCTGCAGAGGGATATAGAAAGTTTGAGTGGGCAAGGGTCTGGCAGGTGGAGTACGGGCTTGAAGGGCCGAAGGGCCTGTTCCTGTGCTGTACATTTCTTTGTTCTACAATGTTGTTCAATGTGAGGTCATCCATTTTGGTAGGAATAACAGCAAAATGGACCAATATTTAAATGGTAAAAAATTGCAGCATGCTGCTGTGCAGAGGGACCTGGGTGACCTTGTGCATGAATTTAAAAATGTTGGTTTGCAGGTGCAGCAGGTAATTAAGAAGGGAAATGGAATTTTGTCCTTCATTGCTAGAGGGATGGAGTTTAAAAACAGGGAGGTTATGTTGCAGCTGCATAGGGTGCTGGTGAATCCACACCTGGAGCACTGAGTGCAGTTTTGGTCTCCTTACTTGAGAAAGGACATACTGGCACTGGAGGAGTGCAGAGGAGATTCACTAGGTTGATTCCGGAGTTGAGAGGATTGGCTTATGAGGAGAGACTGAGTTGACTGGGACTATACTCATTGGAATGTAAAAGAATGAGCCAGAGATTAAGAAGTCATCCCGATCTTGGAAAACCTGGCCTCGGAGGTATGTGGTGACCCATTCTAGGTCTTTGAAACGGCTCCTGTAATTCACTCCCAAACCATCGACGATGCTGATGACGAATGGGAGGACATAGATGTCGATGGTGATGACAGCGACGTGGAGATTGTAGTAGACCGGCAACCCCAGTTCCAACCATCACACAGGCACCAGAAACCAAGATGTTTCAACATGTCGATGAGGCCACACAGGTGGGCATGGTCATACCACTCAAAGATGAAGCAACGCCTAAACCTCTGCAGACTTACAACCAGCACCATGCCAGAGGCTGCTGTGAAAAAGAACAAAATCCAAAACTGTGTTCTCAAAGTTAAGAGGAAAAAGAGGAGACGACTGGGAGAGCTAGTTCATCCCACCAGCAAACCAGCAATGAAAACAGTTGCAAGTAGCAAACAACATCATACAAGGAAGCTAAAGAGAAAGCGACTAGCAACAAATGTATGGCAGTCATGAACACAGGCCTTCCAATGGCACAGAGCGAAGAGCAAGAGAAGCAAGATGCCAGCACGTAAACCAGTCTCTGAAGACGCTGGCGACAGCTTGAAGGATCACAGAGGTGATTGCGTGAGGGAGACACAATGAGATCTGTGCAAAGGAAACGGACACTTGTTAGGCACAGCATGCTTATGGACACCTTGGTAAAACTCGTTCACTTTATTAGCCAAATATTATGAATGTATAAATTTTAATGATCAATGTTGCTTGTAAAATTAACTTAATGTTTTGTGAGGAAGAGGGATGTGGTGATATGCCTATGGCTGTATCATAGATGGATGGTGTGCAACCTCCAACCAGCAAGTGGCAGTGCAGATGCGCCATGCGGTCTCAAGACCACGGTCATGTGACCAGTGACTCCCATATAAAGTGAGACACATCTGGCCATCTGGAGAAGAAGATTGAGAGGGTAATAAGACATACATGTGAATGGTCAGTGCTAGGTGCAAGTTCCAGAGGAGTAGTAAGCAGATTCCATGATAATGTGCTCTGTCACAGATTGCTATCTTACCACATATAAAAGATTGTAGTTTGGCAAGTTGAGGTGTTTGCTGGATTCCTTCGTAAGGTATAAAAGGCTGAACGCACAATGGGGCATGTCGGACGCGCAGGCGCTGAGCACCCCGCCTACCCAGCCCTGGGGCGACCCCCCCCACTGCTGGCAGCCAACACCCCTGAGCGGGCCCAACTCCCCCCGAGGGCTCACCCTTCTCCAAGCACTGAGGCAGTAGCCCCAGTGTACCCTGGCTGACTGCCCATTTAACAAGATGGCTACTCACCTCCCCCGATCCCCAGAGCAGCCACTTCCCACACGTCACGTTTTTAAATAGGTGTGTTAAACGTGTAACTGCTTGCTGAGGAACCAGTTGGATCATGGGAGGCCGTTAGGTAGGGGTTCCTTCCTATTATTAGGATGGAGATTGGCCTTAATTAGTGATTATTGGTTTGTTGCCATGCCATGGCAGGATCCTGATCTGGTCAACGGGAGCAGGCTGGTTAGATTGGAAACTTCATCATTGAGGTGTCTTCACCTTCATGCTGCAGCCTTAGTGATGGCTACTGTGATGGTGATGATGCCGAGACTACTGAACTGCCAGCTCTCTCATTAGGCCAGCAACTCTGGTGAGGGGAAGTGGGATGCGGGTCACCTTCCTCAATTGGACGGTGTGTTGCTATCTTTATTTGGTTCTAAGTATGGCAGTTAATAAGGTCACCTTTCTTAATCCTAATTACGTTTTCTTTAGAGTCGCCAGGTATCTCTCAATATCGCCACAAGGTTCAAACCCGAATACTGATCAAAGAGCCAATACACCAGTTAGTTAGTTCAAAGTCAATACTATTTATTTACACACACAGTAAGATCTACACATGCACAAAGTACTACAAACTAAACTATCTCTAATGCTAACACCTATACTTAGCTTCGGCTGCCCACTCAGTCAGAGGAACAATGGCCGTTGTTCGGATCAGAGGCTGCTGGGGTCGAAGTGGTACAAGGGAACAGCTAAGGTCGTCCGTCTGGTATTGAGCGTTGACCTTGGACTTACTTGCTTCTGGTGTAGCTGGTGGAAGGGTCTCTCCGCTTTGAGAGCCGATTCCAAGAGAGCGATTCTCTCTCAGGCCTTCTTCTTATACCTGAAAGGGGCTTCGCGTGCTTTTGGGCGGGCCTTGCACTTGGCCCCGATCAATTGGGCTGTATCTTGATCACTCGTATTGATCTTGACCAATAAAGGGGTGGGTGCCCTGATGGCTGGGCGTGTCCTAGGTGGTTAGATGAAGGTCGGACAGCAGCAGCAGCAACCCAGAGGGGGTAGGAGGGGGGGGGGGAGGAAGGGGGGGACATCTTTCTTGGGGGGGGGAGGAGTGAGGGAGGGGGAAGGAGGGCCTTTCTAGGGGGCATTTGAGCAAGAAAATACATGAATGATCCGGGAAACTGATATGTACGGGAGGAATCCAATGTACAAAGTTCTGTATCATATTGACTTGCCATGTTCATGTCTTGCTATGTGAGCTTTCTTTTTTTTGTGTTACGGGGGTTGGGGGGGGGGGGGGTGAGGGGGGGGATTGTTTTGTATGGTTGAAAATTTTGTTAAAAATTCTCAATAAACATTTTTTTTTAAAATGGCGGGGGTGAGACATTCACGTCCTGTGTGGTAGGGGTCAGGGGGGTAGTGTCCACGCGCAACTGGAGGGATCCCGCTAAGATCCAACTGTAGAGCATGATGGTTGTCTTCATCTTTTCTTCTTCTTTCGTCTTCTTGAGGCTTCTGTGGTTCCGGAGTTCTATGGACACAAGCATAATTTCTTTTATTATCTTGTTTAAGATCTCGTATGTCTGTCTGTCTATCCTTTTATTGCCAATTACCCGTTATAATTGGTCACCATCTGTGACTCCCTCATTTTTTTTAAAACCAAATATTTGGGACAAGACATCCGAGAAAAAAAATACTGACACAGTGCGAACCGTCTCGCAGCCTGTGCGATCTACCATCCCAGTGTTTGAGGATGTAAATAGCATTTGGAAGCAACCTAAGGGTCACCATAATCAAACCAAAGAGTTTTGAACTAAAAGTGCCAAAATGGGGTATGTGTGGGGTGTGGCGGGTAAGAATGGGTGGAATCCCCGGGTAGGACGGTGACCAGTGCCGTATGTGCTCTACCCAAGCGTAGCTGACCAGATGGGGGTCCTCAGACAGGGCGGGGACCAGTGACGTTTCTCAACTGCCTGAGCGACCGGCAAGAACGGTAAGAATTTGTGGTCGTCGTGGGGGTTGCATTTGTTGCTAACTTCTACCTTCAAAGCAGAAAGGCAGTTATGATCGCTTGTCTGTGGACAAACTTGTTCCTCTAACAGCCATTTGGCGTCAGAAGGGTAGTTCTGATTGCATCAAGATGTGGTGTGGGGCCATGAAAAACTTTAAATGGACAAACAACATTCAACATTCACAATAACAAACAAACATAACAAAAATCGTGCAGGTTCCATCATAAAATAGGACACCTTAAATCACATTTGGCCTGGGGTGTAACTCGCATATGGAGTCAGTGTAGTGTGACCGAAGAAGAGAGGAAAGAGGAGAGAAACAAAAATGAAGTGGCATTGCTGAGGTGTCCCTGCCATGGGAAGTGGTGGGTAAGCGCTCACAGTTTGCATGGGGCAGCTGGGACCTTGCAGCTGCTGTGGGTGGTGTTCTCTTTCATATCTGGGGGCTAGTCTAGCTGGTGGTGGGGGTCTCCTGCAATCTCGGGCAAAGTGTCCTGACTGCCCACAATTGTAACATGACCCCTGGGGCACGTAAGGTGGAGCAGGCTCTCTGGTGTATTGCTCCCTTGGGTATGGTTCCCTGGGTGGGGCGTTGGGGCTGCTGGTGTTGTTGCTGGTTCGGGGGGGGCATTTGTGGGCTGATTCCGTTGCTGTTTCGGGGGGGCTTGACATTCTCGTGCGGAATGTCCTAATTGGCCGCAATTAAAACACTCCTGAGATTTTCAAAGTAACTTCATTTGAAGCCTACTTGTGACAATAAGCAATTTTCATTTCATTTGGTCTGCTGTGGGCTGTTCCTGCCCTCATTCACCCATGCGGGGTTCTGGTGCGTCCTAACTGGATGCATGTCTGCCTGTTCTTCCTCTGCTTTAACAAATGCTGTTTTGCCTAGATGGACTGTTCCCAAGAGCGGGACAATCTCTTTAAAACCCATTTTTCGTTGTGGGCCTCGTCTGAGGGATCGTAATTTGCGCAAGCTCTCTGTACTGCCTCTGTTGCATGAGAGACTAGGATGCGGGTCCATTTGACCATATTATCTGGGGACAAATGGGCGCGGGCTAACTCGCCAAACACTGCAGTAAAATGTATCCACAAGCGTCCTGCAAACGCTGTGGGGTGCTCTGTTTTCTTTTACATACACTTGTTTATGCCTTCTACGGTGTCTCCTTTGTTATAGCATCTAGGATCGCTGTGTGCATTTCTTGGAGTGTGCCTCCTCCTACATTTTGTGGGTCGGGAAGGGCTGCCACGACTGGAGGGTCGATGCTTAAAACTGTGAGCTTCACTTGCTCCTTTTCATCCAGGCCGTACATGGTCGCCTGTTGTTTTATTCTTGCAGAGAACTGGTGGGGGTCCGATGTGGGTAGGAACGGTGTTATTTTATCAACACGTCCCATAATTGGGTGATGGTTAGCGGGCTGCTGTATGGGAAATCTGGGTCTCCTTCTGTTGTGGCCCTGCACTGTGTGGTTACAGGGTTCATAGGGGTGTGTTCTGCCTGTGCAGTCGGGGGTTGGGGTGCTTTTCGTTTCTGGGGTTTTTCCTGTGTACATGTCCCATGTACATATCTATGGGCAGTCTCTTTTAACTCCTGCCAATCGGGGCCATTTTCTTGGTCTAATTGGGATCCAAACGTGCTCTGAAACCCATTCTGAACAGAAAGCAGAGATTGCAATTCTGCAATTTGCTCCTGGCACTTTGCGTGATCTACCGAGCTCTGCCATTGTTCCGTCGTGGAAGTGTGGAGTGCTCGTAGGGCTGCTTTTAAGTCATTACACTGTTTCTTCAACTGCTCAACCTGTTGTTCCGTTTCCCGTCTTACCAACACCGCGCGTTGCGTGTCTTGGCAGGCTTTGTCATATTGGGACTGAAAGCTGCTCAAATGAAAATGAAAATGAAATGAAAATCGCTTATTGTCACAAGTAGGCTTCAATGAAGTTACTGTGAAAAGCCCCTAGTCGCCACATTCCGGCGCCTGTTCGGGGAGGCTGTTACGGGAATTGAACCGTGCTGCTGGCCTAACTTGGTCTGATTTCAAAGCCAGCGATTTAGTCCAGTGTGCTAAACAGCGCCAGCATGGGCGAGACAAGATTGGTGCACCCGCTTGGCATCAGCCATCTCCTTGTCCCTCGCTGCTAACTGCTCTCTCAGTTCCTTGTTCTCTCTCTCATATCCACTCACATCTCCTTCATTACTCTTGTCTCTCTCCTCAATCTCTCTACGGAGCGTCCTCACGACCTCCTCTGTGCCTCGCAATTGTGCCAAGCAGGACACGATTGCCATCGGCTTGCGAGCTTTCCCTAAGCTCTTCCTATGGATCTCTGTCAGGTTCTCCCACCAAGTATAACCTATACTTCCGAGGATCTGTTTCATCATTGGAGCAGAATTCACTCCAAAGGGGCCATCCTTTCCCTTTGAGATATTTTCTGATCCCCTCTTCCCATATGGGACACTGTCCTACTCTACTGGTCGCTGCGACCTCGAATTCTTGGGGGTTCATAAGGCATTCCCTTGCCTTCATTGCCATTTTTCGCGCTATCTCTGCGGTCTCTACCGAATTTGGAACAGGGGGTGATAAAGTGGTGAGGTAAACACGGGTACGGCTTACGCTAATTTCCGGCCTACAAAACTCCCGACAGTTTTACGCAACAAAATCTCTCAGGTTTACCTTATATCCCTGTTAGTACGCATGTAAATAACACACTTCCGAATCTTGGAGGTTTCATCAGTATTGGTCTTACGCTTGTGGTTTTTCTGTTTCCAATTGGATTCTAATTCAAATTTTGGATTCTCTCGGAATGACTAGGCCACTTCTAGGTCGAGTCCCGTCAGATGTCGCCAGTAAATGTTGCTATCTTTACTTGGTTCTAAGTATGGCGGTTAATAAGGTCGCCTTTCTTAATCCTAATTACGTTTGCTTTAGAGTCGCCAGGTATTTTTTGATACCGCCACAAGGTTCAAACCCGAATACTGATCAAAGAGCCGATACACCAGTTAGTTAGTTCAAAGTCAATACTATTTATTAACACACACAGTAAGATCTACACATGCACAAAGTACTACAAACTAAACTATCACTACTGCTAACGCCTATACTTAGCGTCGGGTGCCCACTCAGTCAGAGGAACAATGGCCGTTGTTCGGATCTGAGGCTGCTGGGGTCGAAGTGGTACAAGGGAACAGCTAAGGTCGTCCGTCTGGTAGCAAGCATTGACCTTGGACTTACTTGCTTCTGGTGTAGCTGGTGGAAGGGTCTCTCTGCTTTGAGAGCCGATTCCAAGAGAGTGATTCTCTCTTGGGGCCTTCTTCTTATACCTGAAAGGGGTTTCGCGTGCTTTTGTGCGGTCCTTGAACTTGGCCCCGATCAATTGGGCCGTATCTTGATCACTCATATTGATCTTGACCAATAAAGGTGTGGGGGCCCTGATGGCTGGGCGTGTCTTAGGTGGCCGTTGGCCTTGCTTTGTTTATGCTTTCGGTTTGGGGAACTGGCGCCGCGAGGTCTGAAGCTAGATCGGTTGCTTCAGTGTCTTTCCTTTGTTCCCGGAGATGGGCCATCAATATGCTAATAGACCTACAGTTTCAGTCTCGTCTGGGAGCTGCGGTTCCAATTGCATACAGGCTCTGTGCCTGCCTGCTTTCTTAGCATTGTCCATAGTTCCCTACAGTCTTTGCAAACATCCATTTTGTATTGTGGAAGTGGCCATCCCAGATGGCTATAGGTGGCCCAGGGCAGTTTGGTAATTGGCTGGTGCTTGTAAATGACAGTCCGGGTCCCAACTCCTGTCGACAACTCCCCCTTTCGTCCCCGGCAGCGAGGCTTGAACCTCATAGAAAAGATTGAACTTGTAATATTAGTTTCTGGGCTGGTGGCCGTGGCTTCAAGTGACAGTAAGAAGTCTTACAACACCAGGTTAAAGTCCAACAGGTTTATTTGGAATCACTAGCTTTTGGAGTGTAGCTCCTTCATCAGATGAGTGAAGAGGTAGGTTACACAAACACAGCATATAAAGGCAAAGCACTTCTTACTGTGCCCACCTCAGTCCAACGCTGGCACCTCCACTATAAGTGACAGTGTTTGTTCAACTTCATTTTCCTGATTCTCTGACAGGAAAGGTTCCATTGGGGCAGAGTTTACTGCAAAATCCATGTTTCGCCTCAGCGAGAGGTGGTTCGGCTATAGCCTGAGATGACAAGGAGTGGATTGGAAGGCTAACCCGATTTGAACTTTGGTCTGTTGGAGTGGAGGCTGCATGAGTCCCACAGCACAGTGCTGTCCAACAGATCATGGTGCATGGCACCCCCTGCACTCCTCAATCCCAGGTGCAGTATTGATCCGAGGTGGTGAAACAGGAAGGTCCATGAGTCCAACAGCACGGTGTTGCCCTTAAAGACCAGCTCAGCATGCAGGTGGAGGCCACGAATCGTCTGCCCTCCCTGGTGTTCAGCGAACAGGACCGGCGGAGCGCTATAGCAGGTAGGCTATATCTGTTGCACTCACTTCCAAGTGTCTTGCAAACTGAGGCCTGCCTTCTGTACACCACTCCTTTTGAAATGGATTTGAGGCTGATGCAATTTCCAGCCAGCGTGACGCTAAATTGGCGGGCATGAGGAGACTTTGGTGAGCAGCTGTTTTAATGAGCATTCATGAGATTCAACTAAATGCCAATGGGGTTTATACCACCATACTGCAGGATAACCGACCAGCAATTACCCCACCATTGGGAAAATTTCAAACTATTTTCTGACCTTTTGGATCCTGCGAGATTATCTACTCCTGCCTGCCACCCAACCTGTCATAGGCAGGATGGGAGAATTCCACACTTACAGTTTGTTCTAAAATGTGGTGTTCAGAATTTGACACAAAATGGCAGTATTGGCCGAACTAATGTTTTACATAGAAACTAGGAGCAGGAGTAGGCCATTCGGCCCTTCGTGCCTGCTCCACCATTCAATATGATCATGACTGATCCTCGATCTCAATGCCATATTTCTCCCATACCCCTGGATTCCATTAAAATCTAAAACATTATCCATCTCTTTCATTTAAAAAAAAATGTATTTTGTTCCAAACATATTCTAAGATACAAAAACATAAATTAATCAGAAAACATTCTCCACACCTCACAGTTCACAGTTTGTGCAGGTTTTCCCCCTTTTTCACCCCCCCATGAACAATTCCTCAAACATGGTCATGAACAGTCCCCCCGTATCTCAAAGCCCTCCGCTGAACACCCCAAATTGAACTTAATCTTTTCTAGCAGTAGAAAGTCATACAGGTCCCAAAACAAGGCCTCCACCCCGGTGGCTAGGTCGACCGCCATTCCAGCAAAATCCTTTGCCGGACAACAAGAGAGGCAAAGGCCACAACATCGGCCTTCCTCCTCTCCATCTGCTCCGGCATTGCCGACACCCCAAAAATTGCCACAATCATTGATAACGTCCCAAACATCTTGTTATATTACGATATTGTAATATATACATTACTCTTTTTGTCTTGCCGAGGTTTTGAAATATAGACGTCGTCTTCCAGTGATGATAAAGTAATTTAATGTAATACAAAATAATCTTGTGAGTTCTTTTTACTTAATACTAAACTAATAAACAAACAAATAACTGTAGATTAAACTATAAAATAAGATAATGCTAATACTGATATCTATTAACTTCTTCTCTCTAGCTATCTCTCGTCTGTACTCTCTGAACTCCAGGCATACTCTCCACTAGGAAAGAGCGGGAAAACCTTTTTATAGGTCCTGACAGTGTGGCCATCTAGTGTTCAGTTGCCTGTACTAGCTTAACATAGTCTGATCATGTATTACTACATACAGAGATCACTACATCCCCCTTTTTAAAAAACATTTTTTTGTTTACACAAAAGAAAATTTACATAAGAAATGCAGTGGTTTATATAGAACAGCAAAGACTAGAATCATTTTAAAGTTCAGAGATGGAGTCTACTGGGTTTTCTTCTACTTCTTGTGGATCTTCTTAATTTCAACGGTGAGGAAGAAGTGTTAATGTTCTTGCTCAGTGATGGAGTAGAATGTTGTTGTTTTTCAACATGTCTTGAAACAGATTGATGTAAATCAAGATTAAGAAAAACTGGTGTGTGAACGTTAACCTGTAGACGATCACGACAATTTTGTCTGATTAGTACATCATCTGATGTTTTTACCAGATATGATCGAGTTGATACCACCTGCCTGAGAACTCGAGCAGTGTCTGACCAACCTCCTTCAGGAAGTCTGATGCGAACAGTATCATCTACTTCAAGAGGTTTCAGATTCTTGGCATGTTGATCATAGTACTGTTTCTGTTTTTGATGTTGGTGATGACGTTTTTGTACAACATCATGTTGATCAGGATCAGTAATATGCAGTTGAGGTAATGTTGTCGTAATGGTTCTATTGAACAACATTTGTGCTGGAGATAATCCTGTGGTCAAAGGTGATGATCTGTAAGTAGGTAGAAGTCAGATTGTCCGTCTCTGGCTTTACTTTATAATTGCTTAATTATATGAACGCCTTTCTCAACCTTTCCGTTAGACTGCGGCAAATGAGGACATGAGGTGATATGTCTGAAATTGTACTCCGTTGCAAATTCTGTCCATCCGAAGCTGGTAAAACACAGACCATTGTCAGACATTATGGTTTGAGGTATTCCATGTCTTGCAAATATGTCTTTGCATGCTTTAATAACAGTTGTGGATGTTAAACCATTCAGTTTCATGACTTCTGGAAAATTTGAATAATAGTCAATGACTCAAATATAATCTTTGCCATATGAATGAAAAAGGTCGATACATATGGTGACAAGGTGATGTCATGCTGATGCAATTTTTCTTTGCACTGTTGACTTTAGTGTTTTTGGCAAGTAGAACAGGACATAATCATGTCTGTGATGCCTTGATTAATACCTGGCCAATAAATAGCTTGCCTCGCTCTTCATTTACATTTCTCGATGCCTAGATGACCTTCGTGATGTTTGCCTAGCATCTTTGACTTCAAACTCTCTGGAATGACGATTCTGTCATGTCGCAGTAGAATTCCATCTAATATCGTCAGTTCAGATTGTATACTCTGGTATTGTGGACAGTGACCTTTTGGCCATCCATTCTGCAAGTGATGGATTACTCTGGTTAAAGTGGCATCCTTCGGTGTCTCATCACGTATCTGTTGAAGTTTGTGATTGGACTCAGGAAGTAATTCTCGAAACAGTTGTAGATGAGCATCAATATCATTGATTGATTATGTTGGTGTGATCTCTGTGTCAATTGATCTAGACAGAGTATCTGCTATGATTAACTCTTTACCTGGAGTATAGATAAGGTTAAAATCATATCTACGCAATTTCATCATAAGCCTTTGTAGTCTAGGTGTCATATCATTAAGATTCTTGTTAATAATGTTGACAAGTGGACGATGGTCTGTTTTCACAGTAAATTTTGGGAAGCTGTATACATAATCATGAAATTTGGTTATTCCAGTAACAAGTCCAAGACACTCCTTCTCAATCTGGGCGTACCTGCACTCAGTTGAGGTCATTGCTCTGGATAGGCTATGGGAACCCAGTTGTCGTGGATGCCCTGCTGTAACAAAACGTCACCAATGCAATTCTGACTGGCATCAGCCGAAATTTTAGTGGTTTAGTGGGGTCAAAAAATGTCAAGCTTGGAGCCTGGATCAGCTGTTGTTTCAAATCTAACCATTCTTCATTGTGACGCTGAGTCCATTCGAAATCAGTGTTTTTCTTGATGAGCTGATGTAATGCAGTAGTTCTGGTTGAAAGATTTGATATAACTTTTCCTAGGAAATTCACAAACCCTAGAAAACGCAAAACAGCCTTCTTATCTTTCGGTTGCTGCATTGTTTTAATGGCTTCAATTTTATCATTGTCAGGTGTGATACCATGAGCTGATGTGTTGTCACCAAGAAATTTTAGTGATGAGGTGGCAAACATGCACTTCGATTGGTTAAGTTTTAAACCATACTTATGTATCCTTTCAAAGACTTTTCTGAATCGAATCATGTGATCTTCTGCTGTCGTAGACCAAATGATTATGTCATCAGCATAAACACGAACACCTTCAATGTTCTCTGTCATTTGTTCCATTATATGATGAACTATTTCTGATGCAGAAATAATACCGAAAGGCATTCTATTGAAACAATACCTCCCAAAAGGTGTGTTGAACGTGCAGAGGAGCTTGCTGGAGTCATCAAACTGCATCTGCCAAAATCCTTGTGAGGCATCTAATTCGGTGAATATTTTGGCATTGGCCATTTCTGAGGTGATTTCCTCTCTTTTAGGTATTGGGGAATGCTCTCGATGAATATTTCTGTTGAGGTCTTTAGGATCCATGCATATCCTTATATCACCAGATAGTTTTTTCACACAGACTAGGGAGATCACCCAATCTGTTGGTTGTGCCACTTTTGATATTAATCCTTGTGATTGCAGTCTTGTGAGTTCAGCTTTCAATCTTTCTCTGAGAGGTGCTGGTACTCGTCTTGGTGGATGGATCTTTTTAAAGAAGAATTTTATATTGATATAGCAGTGTGCCCATGCCATGAAAAACATCAGGGTATTCTTTTAATAATTATTGGATGTCATCTTTTATTGTAGATGTTGCAGACGTATTCAGGAAGAGTCTCTGAATTAGCTCTAAATATTTACATGCCTGAGCACCCAATAGCGAAGATCGGTCATCATCCACGATTTCAAATCTTAACTTTTTGTGAATGTCCCTGTTGCTGGCATTTAGATAACACGAGCCATGCTAAACAATTTGGTTTCCATTGTAATCTTTCAGTGAACATTCCGCAGGTACTATGTCGTAGTCACCTGTGATAGTAGACAAGTCTTTGGAATTGAGTAGATTTGCTGAAGCACCTGTATCTATCTTAAATGTTATTGGACAATTGTTGATGCATACTGTTATCATCCATTCATTGCTAATGATGTTGACTTGTTGGTTCTTTGTTGCTTGAAGAGTTTTCTTAGTTGTGTAAAGAGCTTTCTTTGTTGCTTAAGATCTGTCTTTTTTGCTCGAAGATCTGTCTTCGCTGCTGCTTCAATCACTCTGACAAAGAAGGTATTTTCCAAGGCGAAAGTTTCATCATCTTGGGAAAAATTTTGCAGTGAAGTGACTTTTTCATCCGTTTCAACTGCTCTCATGGTGTAATTCTTCTTGTGTGTAGGAGGGAGATACTTTGCTGAAGACTGGCACTGAAAAGCTGGGCAGTTTCCCTTTGAATGAGCATTGCCACATCTGTGACACGTCACCACGCTGTCGCAGTGACGCATCAGTGACGTTCGCACTTGCGCAGACCTCTTTTGCGGAGTCTCGCATTTCTGCACGAAGTGCACATGTGCAAGATAGCCGTCTCGAACGTGCTTCTGTGCTGCCTGCAACACCATTTTTATTTTCTCAGCCTCGAGGTGGACTTTTGCGCCTTTTTCTTTCGGATAAAACTCTAAGTATTGACTTTTACTTTATTCGCTGGAGATGCATTTTTCAATAGCAATTTTCAAAGTAAGATCATTTTGACGTAATAAGGCTTCTCTTAAAGATTCATCTGTTATTCCATAGACAATTTGATCTCTCACTAGAGAGTCATGCAGATCAGCATAATTACAGGTCTGAGCTAGGAGTTTTAGATCAGTTTGAAGTTGTTTGCAGATTCTACAACTTTTTGCACTCATTTATGAATCTAAATCGCTCCAAAATTTTGTTTGTTTGCATTCTGCAGTGATCATTGAATTTAGCGATTATATGTTCTAATTGAGTTTTATCTTCGCCTGCAGCAAAAATGAATGAGTTATAGATTTCAATTGCTTGCTGTCCTGCTAGGGACAGAAGCAAAGCGATTCATCTAGCTTCTGAAAAAGTATTCAAATCATTAGCTTCCTGATAAAGCTGGAATTATTGCGTAAACAGTCTCCAATTAAGATTAAGGTTACCGGTTGCCTTCAGATGTTTAGGAGCCTGCACTTGGTCCATTGAAAATCGATTCGTAGTCGAGGATTCAGTTTCTGCAATGACTTCACCAGTTGAATAGTCGGTATCGGAACTTTATCTTCTTTGTTTGAATTTACTTACTAGTTTTTCTTAAAGCTTATTCTGACCTGGTACCATGTTATATTAAGACATTGTAATATATATATTACTCTTTTTGTCCAACCAAGTTGTTGAAATATAGACGTAGTCTTCCATTGATGATAAAGTAATATAATGAGTAATATGAAATAATCTTGTGAGTTCTTTTTACTTAATACTATACTAGTAAACAAACAAATAACTGTAGATTAAACTATAAAATAAGATAATACCAAATGCTGATATCTATTAACTATTTCTCTCTAGCTATCTCCCTTCTGTACTCTCTGCACTCCAGACACACTCTCCACTAGGAAAGAGCGGGGGAACCTTTTTATAGGTCCCGACAGTGCGGCCATCTAGTGTTCAGTTGCCTGTACTAGCTTAACATAGTCTGATCATGCATTACTACATACAGAGATCACTACACACCTCCTTCCAGCATCTCTTCAACTTTTTGCAGCCCTAAGACAAATGCTCTTGATTCGTTGGCACTCGCCCACACTTCTCACACTCGTCTGCCACCCCCTGGAAGTACCCACTCATCCTCGCCCGAGTCATGCACCCTATGCACAACCTTAAACTGAATCAAACTCATCCTCGCACGCAAGGAGGTTGAATTCACCCTATGCATCGCCCCACTCCACACTCCCCATCCTATCTCCCCCCCCCAGCTCCTCCTCCCATTTCTCCTTAATCCTCACCACCTGCATTCTCCCCTGATCCACCAACTGCCTGTATATATCGCCAATCCTAACCTCCCCTTCCCTGTCCGGGGGCAGCAACCACTCCAACGGGATATACTCCGGCAGCTTGGGAAACCCTCTCCATTCCTTCCATGCACAGTCCCTCACTTGCATATACCTGAACTTATTACCCTTCGGCAACTCCACCTTTTCCCGCAGCTCTTCCAGACTTGCAAACCTCTCCTCCAGATATAAATCCCTCGCCCACGCCAACCCCAACCCTCTCCACCTCCTATACATACCATCCATCTCCCCCAGCTTGACCCCATGGTTACCACACAGCGGAGTTAGCACCAACATCCCCACCATCCTAAAGTTCCTCCTCAACTGGTTCCACACCCTAACCGTGGACTCTGTGTACCTCCTCAGTGCCAGCTGAAGTGCTGCCGTTGCCATGGCCCTCAGGCTGGACCCCTACAGGACTCCGCCTCCATCCTAACCTATTCTAACCCCTCTCCTTCCCACCATCTCCTCATCTTCTCCGTATTCGCCGCCCAGTAGTAGTGCAACAGATTTGGTAATGCCAACCCCCCTTTCTGCCTCTGCCTCTGTAACACGGCCCTCTTCACCTTAGGATCCTTCGCAAGCCCATATAAACTCCAAAATTGCTGCATCCAGTTTCAGAAGGCCTTCAGAATAAAGATCGGATCATTTTCACCACCTGGTCAGTGTCAGCTGTAACGTATTCCATCTCCTAAAGTCCTCCCCAACCTCATCCACTAACTTTGTTTAGTTCCATTTGTGCATCATCGTCCACCCCCCCATCACCTGAACCCCCAAATACCTAAACCTGTCCCTGGCAACCCTAATTGTCAACACCCCATGATTGGCTCCCTGACACGCCGCATTCACCGGAAACACCTCACTCTTTTCAACATTCAGTTGATTGCCTGAGAAGGCTCTAAACCTCTGTAATATGCCCATAATTCTCCCCATACTCTCCAATGGGTCCGACATGAACACCAGAAGGTCATCTGCGTACAGCGACACCTGGTGATCCCTGCTCCCCCTCACAATCCCCTACCACTCAACTGACCCTTAATAAGTAGGCACCTGTTTGTTGGGGGGGGGGGGGGGGGGGGGGCTTATGTTAGTTCGATTCCCGGCTTGGGTCACTGTCGGTGTGGAGTCTGCACGTTCTCCCTGTGTCTGCGGGAATTTCCTCTTGGTGCGCCGGTTTCCTCACACAAGTCCGCACCTCAGAATTTCCCTGGACGCAGCTTGCCTCCGTAGCGGAGGGGCTAGCATACGGTTCGCCTTCTCTCCATATTCATACTGCACCCCCCTCGCTGCTCCACTGCCTTCCCCATCGTCAGCCTGTCAAACTGCCCAATAACCTCTGCCAACCCCTCCTTGGTGAGGGTATTCGAATATTCCCTGTCCACCTCGACTATTTCGTCCAATTTGTCCAACATATCTATCTTTTTCTTGAATATATTCAGTGACTTGGCCTGCACAGCCTTCTGTGGTCGAGAATTCCATAGGTTCACTACCGTTTGAGTGAAGACATTTTTCCTCATCTCAGTCTTAAATGGTCTACACCATATCCTGAGATTGTGTCCCCTGGTTCGCGATTCCTCAACCAGGGAAAACATCCTCTCTGCAACTAGTCTGTCCAGCCCTGTTAGAATTTTATACTTTTCAATCCAATCTCCTCGCATCCATCCAAACTCTCGTGAATACAGGCACAATCGAGCCAATCTCTCATTATTGGACAGTCCTGCCAACCCCAGTGTCAGCCGAGTGAGCCTCCGCTGCACTCCCTCGATGGCAAGTGTTGTGTTGTGTTCTCTGCTCCATAGACGAACCAACACGGTTGCGGATGGTACAACTTGGTTTTATTACGAACAATATTTACAATGATAAACTGGTTACTGTGGTTCGTTCATTACCCTTGAATCTGTGGACCTAGCCCTAACACTATCTTGGAGAAGCACTCAGCACATGGTGAATGTCTGAGTCGCTTGCTGTGAGCTCTGTGCCCTGAGCTGTCGCCTGCTGGAATCCGCGGGAAGTGTCGTGTTCCCCGTTTTATAGTGTGTATGCTCTTGCCTGTGATTGGCTGTGGTGCTGACCAGCCACCTTCTGGTAAGTGGATGCGGACTTCGTCTCCAGGCGCCAGGGCTGGAAGATCAGTTGCCCGTGTGTCACATGCCATCTTCTGGCGAACGTGCTGCTGTTGCATTCAGTGTAGTACCGGAGCATGGTTGGTTGTGGGTACTAGAATGGATGCACAGTGGTCCTGAGGGCGCGACCCATCAACAGCTGGGCTGGTGAGAGGCCAGTGGCTAGTGGGGCCGAGCGATAGGCCAGCAGGGCTAGGCAGAAATCCGATCCGACAGCAGCAGCCTTGCAAGGGAGCCGCTTGACGATGTGAACACCCTTCTCGGCCTTTCCATTGGACTGGGGATGCAGAGGGCTGGACGTCACGTGTGTGAAGCCATACGAATCAGCAAAGGATGACCATTCCTGGCTGGCAAAACAAGGCCCAATGTCCGACATGACAGTAATCGGAATGCCGTGGCGAGCGAAGGTGTCTTTGCAGGCCCTTATGACAGCGGACGATGTCAAATCGTGCAGGCGTGTGACCTCTGGATAGTTTGAAAAGTAATCAATGACGATTACATAGTCCCTGCTGAGAGCGTGATAAAGGTCCACACCCACCTTCGCCCAGGGGACGTCACCAGCTCATGGGGCTGAAGCGTCTCAGGAGGTTACGCCGGTTGAAACCTTTGGCAGGTGGGGCAGTTGAGCACCATATTGGCAATGTCATCACTGATGCCCGGCCAGTATACCGCCTCTCGGGCCCTCCGTCTGCACTTCTGGACCCCCAGATGGCCTTCGTGTAGTTGGTCGAGGACCAGCTTGTGCATGCTGTGCGGAATCACAATCCGGTCCAGCTTTAGGAGGACACTATCAATGACGGCCAAGTTGCCTCGGACATTGTAGAACTGCGGGCACTGTCCTTTGAGCCACCCTCCCGTCATGTGGCGCATTACCCGTTGTAGAAGGGGGTCAGCCGCAGTCTCCCGGTGAATACTGGCCAGACTGGAGTTGTCAGCTGGCAGTTTTGCCGATGTGAAGGCCACCTGCGCTTCGACCTGACAGACGAACCCCTCCGAATCGTGCGGTGTGCTCACTGCTCTAGATAGGGCATCCGCAATGATAAGGTCCTTTCCCGGGGTGTAGACCAGTTGGAAGTCATACCTCCTGAGTTTAAGTAGGACGCGCTGGAGGCGAGGGGTCATCTCGTTCAGGTCCTTATGTATGATGCGGACCAGGGGGCGATGGTCAGTCTCAACGGTAAACTGGGGGAGACCATACACGTAGTCATGGAACTTGTCTATTTCGGTTAGCAAACCCAGGCACTCCTTTTTGATCTGCGCGTAGCGCTGTTCTGTGTGGGTCATGGCCCGCGAGGCATAGGCGACTGGGGCCCATGACGCAGTGTCATCCCGCTGTAGGAGTACCGCCCCAATGCCGGACTGGCTGGCATCAGTCGTAATTTTAGTGTCACGAGATGTGTCGAAAAACGCCAATACCGGGGCTGTGGCGAGCTTAATTTTGAGCTCCTCCCATTCCTTCTGGTGTGCGGGCAGCCACTGGAACTCTGTTGGCTTCTTGACTCGGTGGCGAAGAGCCGTCGTGTGGGAGGCAAGGTTGGGAATGAACTTCCCCAGGAAGTTGACCATGCCTAGGAAGCGTAGCACTGCTTTCTTGTCTGCCGGCTGCAGCATGGCTGTAATGGCGCTCACCTTGTCTGCATCCGGACGCACCCCTGACCGGGATATGTGGTCCCCCAGAAACTTTAGCTCGGTTTGGCCGAAAGAACACTTGGTTCGGTTGAGGCGCAGGCCGTTTTCCCGTATCCGCGCAAAGACGTGCTGGAGACGATTGATGTGCTCCTGTGGTGTGGTGGACCAGATGGTGACTGATGTGTTGGGTGCTCTGCTACACAGACGAACCAACATGGTTGCGAATGGCACAACTCAGTTTTATTACTATCATTTATTTACAGTGATAAACTGGTTACTGAGGTTCGATCATAACCCTTGAATCTGTGGATCTAGTCCTACCACTATCTTGGAGTGGCACTCAGCACATGATGGATGTCGGAGTGGCTTGCTGTGAGATCTGTGCCCTGAGCTGTCTCCTGCTGGAAAGAACGGGAAGTGTCGTGTTCCCTGTTTTGTAGTGTATATGCTCTTGCCTGTGATTGGCTGTGGTGTTGTGTGGGTGATGATTGGTCCGTTGATCTGTCCATCAGTATGTATGTCTGTTTGCACCATGATGTTTACCTGAATATCATGACAATGACGTCGTCAACGTAGATGCGCACCCCTTCGATGTCCTCCATCATCTGTTCCATGATCCTGTGAAAGACCTCGGATGCCGAGATGATGCCAAACGGCATTCTGTTATAGCAGAACCTGCCGAAAGGAGTGTTGAAGGTGCACAGCTTCCTGCTGGACTGGTCCAGTTGGATCTGCCAAAAACCCTTCGAGGCATCCAGCTTTGTAAAGATTTTCGCCTGGGCCATTTCGCTTGTGATCTCTTCCCGTTTGGGTATGGGGTAGTGTTCCCTCATTATGTTGTTGCTCAGGTCTTTCGGGTCAATGCAGATCCGGAGTTCGCCAGAGGGCTTCTTAACACACACCATGGAGCTGACCCATGTCGTGGGCTCTGTGACCCGGGATAGCACCCCTTGGTCCTGGAGATCCTGCAGCTGCTGCTTGAAGCGGTCCCTGAGTGGCGCTGGGACCCTGCGAGGTGCGTGAATGACCGGGTGGCGTCCGGTTTGAGTCATATTCTGTAGGTATAGGGCAGTGTGCCCATGCCCTTGAATGCCTCCTGGTTGTGGGCGAGGAGCGAGTGGAGCTGTGCCCTAAATTCTGAATCCGGGAAGTCTGATGTGCCTTCTGGAGACAGAGCGTGTACCCGCTGAACGAGGTGGAGGACCTTGCACGCCTGTGCGCCTAGCAGGGAGTCCTTTGATGATCCGACTATTTCGAAGGATAGTGTGGCCGTGTATGTATTGTGTGTCACCTGGAGCTGGCAGGATCCCATGGCCGGGATAACGTTTCCGTTGTCGTCGACCATCTTGCAACGGGATGGCCGAATTGATGGTCTGACTTTCAAGGCGTAGAAGGCTGACCATGCTATTAGGTTGGCGGAGGAACCAGTGTCCAGACGGAATGTTATCGGTGATCGGTTGACCGTTAGGGTGGCACACCATTCATCACCCGGATTGACACTGTTTACTGGCATCGGCTGGTGGGTGCCGCTTGGAGACATCCGGTTTTTATCAATGACCGCAACACGGAAGGCGTCCCGGTCGTCTGTGTCACTGGCTTGGATGTCGTCTGGGTACGACTCGTTGTACGGAGGCTGAATGGTCCGCACGTCCCTGCGAGGCTATCGGTATTGGGGAGCATTGGCAGGTTGAGCTGCTCGACAGCAGGCAGCGTAGTGGCCCATCTTGCCACAGCGGAGGCATTGTCGGTTCTTTGCCGGACATTGCCGCTTTAAATGTGCGGCTCCACAGTTACCGCACGTCGTGATGTCATGGCATTTGTTGCGCCACCGCGCATGCGCAATTCGGTCTTGCGTCGGGCACGCCTGCGCATCACGTCCCTCTGCGTCAATGTCTTTTTTGGCGCGCACAAACGCAGGAGGCAGCGGAAAGCGCGCAAAATGGCCGCCCTCATCCGGGTCGCGGGCCGGGAGGAACTCGAACGCCTGGACCCGTCGGCCTTGTAGGACCCCTGCCTTGCCGATTCGGCCGCATAGGACCCCTGCCGTGCCGATTCGGCTGCTTGAAATTGGGCGTAGCGGCTGGTCGCGCTTTCATGAAGGACGCAGGCTTCGATGGTGGAGGCTAGGGTGAAGCCTTTTATTTTGAGGAGCTGGTGGCATAGGGTGTCCGAGGTGACCCCAAAAACAATCTGGTTCCGAATCATTGAATCGGAGGTGGCGTCGTAACCGCAGGACTGCGCGAGGATACGGAGGTGTGTCAGGAAAGATTGAAAAGGCTCATCCTTACCCTGCAGGCGTTTAAACAGCTTTCAGAGGACGCTGGGGTTTCCAGCGATTTGTAGCGGCTGCGGCGTGCTGACGGTGTCCATAGCGCAGGATGGCGGATTCCTGAGGATGAGGTCTCACAGTTACTGGGTCCAATCCTGGTACTATGTCGTGTTGTGTTCTCTGCTCCATAGACGAACCAACACGGTTGTGGATGGTACAACTCAGTTTGATTACTAACAATATTTACAATGATAAACTGGTTACTGTGGTTTGTTCATTACCCCAGAATCTGTGGACCTAGCCCTAACACTATCTTGGAGAAGCACTCAGCACATGGTGAATGTCTGAGTCACTTGCTGTGAGCTCTGTGCCCTGAGCTGTCTCCTGCTGGAATCCGCGGGAAGTATCGTGTTCCCTGTTTTATAGTGTGTATGCTCTTGCCTGTGATTGGCTGTGGTGTTGTGTGTGTATTGAATGGTCCGTTGATCTGTCCTGAATATCATGACAGCAAGTACATCCTCCTTTCTTAGATAGGGGGACCAAAACTGCACACAATACTCCAGGTGTGGCCTCATCAAGGCCCTGCATAACTGCAGTAAAGCATTTCTACTTCTGAACTCAAATCCTATAAGTTTAGCATATTCTTTATGAACTGCTTTGTTGACCTGTCCTGCCACCTTCAAAGATTTGCCCACTCTTTTGGCCTTGTAAGATCATTAAACTTATTCCTGCCCTGCATCCATGTTGTTGAGCCCACACTCCTAGCTCAACCTCTGTTGTTACTTCTTCCCATGCCTCCTGAGTGTTAAACTGGAGGGTTTCCTCCACTGTGAAGAGAGGACGTTTCTTCTCTTTTCTACCTCTGCCAGCAAGAAAGTGTTTGTAAACTTGAGCAGCACCAGGCATACCAAAAAATGAGGAACCAATCTGGTGAAGCTTTAATACAAGACTATCTGCATGCCAAACAACATGAGCAGCATGTGCTAAGCGATTCCACAACCAACAGATCGGATCTAAGCTCTGTAGTCCTGTAACCACAGAATCATAGAATTTACAGTGCAGAAGGAGACAATTTGGCCCATCGCGTCTGCACCGGCCCTTGGAAAGAGCACCCTGCCTCAGCCCACACCCTATCCCCGTAACCCAGTAACCACTCCTAACCAATTTTCTGGATACTAAGGGCAATTTAGCATGGTCAATCCACCTAACCCGCACATCTTTGGACTGTGGGAGGAAACCGAAGGTCCCGGAGGAAACCCACACACACACGGAGAGAACGTGCAGACTCCGCACAGACAGTGACCCAAGCCGGGAATCGAACCTGGGACTCTGGCGCTGTGAAGCAACAGTGCTAACCACTGTGCTACCGTGCCACCCATAAAGTAACATCCAGTCATGAATGGTGGTGGATCTGGTCTTGCCCCAGACTTGTTGGGTACTGGACAGCCTTCTTTGAGGCAATGTCCAAAGTGGTGGGGATGAGGGTGGAGCCATGTCCGAAAGTGGCGGTCTTCGGGGCATCAGACCAGCCAGATCTATTCATGTGGAGGAGGGCGGATGCCCTTGCCTTTGCCTCCCTGATTGCCCGCCTTAGAATCCTGTTCGGCTGGCGGTCAGCAGCACCACCCAAAGCTGCAGACTGGCTGTAAACCTCTCGGAATCTCTCCAATTGGAGAAAATTTAATTCGCCATCTGAGGGTCAGATGACAGCTTCCACAGAACGTGGGAGCCATTCACCCAATTGTTCCGAGACCTGTTTGTGGCCAACAAACAAGCAGAAGAATAGCCAGGTAGCCAAGAATCAGGGGAAAGTAGCCAAGGCGTGAGAGGGAGGGAAAGACCTGGGGGGGGGGGGAACAGCTAAACCTAAGGGAAAAGAAAGGCGAACCACAGGAGAAAGGGAGAGGGGAAGGAGGGAAGGGGGGCAGAATGGGGGGTTGGGTGGGGGGAGGAAGAGGGAGGAACAAGGAACAATAGAGGGGAACCAGAGAATGGGGGGTGGAGGCAAGGGAATGATAGCTGGAAGGAGGGCACGGGAAACGATAACAAACTCGGCAAATACAGTAACAGAGAGCAAGGAAAATTCTGAAAATACGGCCTTGGAAAAGCAACCAGCATAATTAGGGACCCCGTGCACCCCGGACATACTCTCTTCCACCTTCTTCCGTCAGGAAAAAGATACCAAAGTTTGAGGTCACGTACCAACCGACTCAAGAACAGCTTCTTCCCTACTGCCATCAGACGTTTGAATGGACCTACCTCATATTAAGTTGATCTTTTCTCTCCACCTTGCTGTAACTGTAACATTATATTCTGCAGTCTCTCCTTCCTTCCCTATGTACGTGTGCATTGTTTGTACAGCATGCAAGAAACAATACTTTTCACTGTATACTAATACATGTGACAATAATAAATAAAATCAAATAATAAATAAAATCAAATTAAATCAAACCATCTACAAGATGCACTGCAGGAACTCACCAAGGTTCCTTAGACAGCACCTTCCAAACCCATGACCTCGACTTTCTAGGACAAGGGCAGCCAACACATGGGGAACCCCACTACCCGGAAGTTCCCCTCCAAGCCACTCACAACCCTGGCCTGGAAATATATCGCTGTTCCTTCACTGTCACTGGGTCAAATTCTTGCAACCCACCCCCTAACAGCACTGTGGGTGCACCTACACCACATGGACTGCAGCGGTTCAAGAAGGCAGCGCACCACATAGGGAACAATTTTCAAGGGAAATTTGGGATGGGCAACAAATGATGGCCTAGCCAGCGACATACAATGCCCAAGAATGAATAAAAATAAACGTTTTCCCGTAACAGCCTCCCCGAACAGGCGCCGGAATGTGGCGACTAGGGGCTTTTCACAGTAACTTCATTTGAAGCCTACTTGTGACAATAAGCGATTTTCATTTCATTCATTTTTCATTTCAACTTTGTTGCTCACAAGTTCAGCCAGTGTTCAATGTATCAGAGCATAGTTTGAGTTCTCTTTTTTTAAAATATTTTATTCAGGCATTTTCATAAAAACAAACCAAAGCAGAATAAAAATCGTACATTATAAATAACCAACACCCCCTCCCCCCTCCCACCACTGCTCCCCACCATCGCCCCCTTCTCCCATCCTGCCTTCCCTATTTTAATCCCCTTACCCCTCTTCCCCTCCCCCACCCCTCGCTGACCCCTCAATCCTCCTTAAAGATGTCAATGAACAGCTTCCATCTCCGAGCGAACTCATCCACCGACCCCCTCAGGACAAATTTGACTTTCTCCTGACTCAGGAATTCTGCCAGGTCACTCGCCCACACCCCCACTTTCGGCGGCTCCGAGTCCCTCCATCCAAGTCAGTCCATCTCTGGGCTATCAGGGAGGCAAAGGCTAAGACATCGGCCTCTCTCGCCCCCGGACACCCGGATCTTCCGACACCATGAATATCGCGACCTCTGGAATCGGGGCCACCTTCACCCCATCACCTCAGATATCACGTCCGAGAACCCCTACCAGAACCCCTTTAGCTTTGGACATGCCCAGAACATGTGGATGTGATTCGTGGGCCTCCCCGCGCATCGCCCACACCTACCCTTTACCTGCTCAAAAAGCCTACTCATCCGCGTTGCTGTCATATGTGCTCTATGAATTACTTTAAACTGAATGAAGCTCAGCCTTGCACACGACAAGGACATATTCACCTTCCGCAGGATTTCAGCCCATGTCCCGGCCTCCACCTCCCCATCCAACTCCTCCTCCCACTTACACTTTATATCTCCTAGCGGGGCCCCCTCCCAATCCATCAGCTTCTTGTAGACCTTGGACATCTTCCCAACTCCTATCTCCTCCTTCGACGGTGCCTTATCCTGCAACCCAGGGGCGGTAGCCCAGGAAAAGACAGCACCTCTCCCTCACAAAATCCCGAACCTGCAGGTACCTGAAACCGTTCCCCTTGGACAGCTCATATTCTTCCTCCAGCTCCTCCAACTTTGCAAAACTGGCTACTACAAAATAGGCCTCCAAATCTCTCAATCCCTGCCTGCCGCCACACCCGAAGCTTTGCTACCAGCACCCCCACCCTGTGCAAACCTATGGTTGTCACAAATTGGTGCCCACACTGAGGCACCCTCCAATCCCAAATGTTCTGCCCCCACACCCTCAAGGCTGACTCCACCACTGGGCTCATTGAATACCTGGCCGGCAAGAACGGCAGAGACGCTGTTAACAACGCCCTTTGTCTCGTTCCCTTACAAGAAGCCTCCACCTGCCCCCAAGACGACCCCTCTCCTTGACCTTTTTAAAGAATGCTTTCGGGACAAAGATAGGGAGGTTCTGAAATACGAACAGAAACCTTGGCAGCACCATCATTTTCACTGTCTGCACCCGACCCGCCAGCGACAATGGCAGCATATCCCACCTCTTAAAATCCCCCTTCATCTGCTCCACCAACCGTGTCAAATTCAACTTATGCAGTTGCGCCCAACCCCGCGTCATCTGGATGCCCAGGTATCTAAAACTCACCCCCATTACTTTAACGGCAACTCCCCTAATCAGCTCTCCTGCCCTCAATCAGGAACGCCTCGCTCTTTCCCATCTTCAACCTGTACCCAGAGAAACGGCCAAACTCCACCAAAATCCCCATATTGCCCCCAATGCCAGCCAGTGGATCCGAAACGTAGAACAGCAGTTCATCCGTGTACAGCAAGACCCTGTGCTCAGCGTCCCCGTCCCTCCGCACAATCCTTCTCCAATCCCTCGACGCTCTAAGCACAATTTCCAATGGCTCTATTGCCAAGGCAAAGAGCAGTGGGGAAAATTGGCACCCCTGCCTCATCCTCCGATGCAGCCCAAGGTATCCTGAAATCACTCGGTTCATCCGCACACTTGCACCCGGTTGAACGTCTTCACTGCGCCTATTTTGCACCCAGTCGAATGTCTTCTCCGCGTCTATTGCCACTACCACCTCCACATCCTGCCCCTCCGGAGGCACCATAATTACATTGAGTAGCCTCCTCACATTCGCCGACAGCTGCCTCCCTTTCATGAACCCCGTTTAGTCCTCGCCTATTATCCCCGGGATCTCAGTCTTCCATTCAAGAATTCAGCACCTTCGGCAACTTTGTTTCCCTAAATTTAGAGTACCCAATTTTTTTTTTCAATTAGGGGGCAATTTAGCGTGGCCAATCCACATACCCTGCACATCTTTGGGTTGTTGGGGTGAGACCCGCACAGACACGGGGGGAATGTGCAAACTCCACATGGACAGTGACTCGGAGCTAGGATTGAACCCGGGTCCTCGGTGCCGTGAGACAACTATGCTAACCACTGTGCCACCGTTCTGCCTCTAATTCGCCAACAACTTGGCATCTATATTCCATAACGATATTGGACAGTACGACCCAATCTGCTCTCGATCCTTGTCCTTTTTAATATCAGGAAGGTGAATGCTTGCGATAGTGTAGGGGGGAGCTCCCCACTCTCCCTAGCCTTATTGTATGCCCTCGCCAACAGTGGCCCCAGGTCCTCCTCAAACCTTTCATAGAACTCCACCGGAAACCCATCCGGGCCTGGGGCCTTCTTTGCCTGCATCGCCCCATACTCTCCATCATCTCCCTCAACCCGATTGGGACCGCCAATCCCTGCACCAACTTCCTGTCCACCTTGGGAAACTCCAACCCATCCAGGAACCGCCGCATTCCCTCCTCCCCTGCTGGGAGCTCCGACTCATAATCTCCTATGAAACACCTCAAATACACCATTCGCCCTCTCCGGGTCCAACACCATCATTTCCTCAACTGGTCAATCAGCAGGGGAGGGGGGAGGGGTGCCACCCAACCAGGTTGGTCACGTGGAATGTGAGGGGGCTGAATGGGCCGGTAAAAAGGTCACATGTGTTCGCACACCTGAGGAGTCTGAAGACAAACGTGGCTTTTTTGCAGGAGACACATCTAAAGACCAGACACGTTTGAGGAAAGGATAGGTAGGTGGGCCAGGTGTTCCACTCGGGAGTATCCTGCTCGCCTTCCCCCCGTAATCATATACTGTCCCTCTGGCCCTCTGTAGCTGCCCCACCACTTTCCTGTGGTCACTAATCCAAACTCCAGCTGGAGCCTCTGCCTCTCTTTCAAAAACCTGCCTCCGGGGTCTCCACATACCTCCTGTCCATCCTCAGGATCTCATCTACCAGCCTTGCCACTTCTGCCCATTCCGCCTTCTCCCTATGCGCCCACCCCTCCCCCCCGTATGTGCTCCATGAACTCCATTGGGCAGCATGGCAGCACAAGTGGCTTCACAGCGCCAGGGTCCCAGGTTCGATTCCCCGCTGGGTCACTGTCTGTGCGGAGTCTGCACGTTCTCCCGTGTCTGCGTGGGTTTCCTCCGGGTGCTCCGGTTTCCCCTCTCAGTCCAAAGACGTGCAGGTTGGGTGGATTGGCCATGATAAATTGCCCTTAGTGACCAAAATGCTTAGGAGGGGTTATTGGGTTACAGGGATAGGGTGGAAGTGAGGGCTTAAGTGGGTTGGTGCAGACTTGTTGGGCCGAATGGCCTCCTTCTGCACTGTATGTTCTATGTTTTATGAACCCCTTCAGCTTCTTCGTTACTGCTGATACCTTCCTCGACCTCAACCGGTCCAAACTCGGCTCTATAACCGTGTTAAAATCCACCCCTCATAATCAACTGGTGTGAGTCCAGGTCAGGGATCTTCCCCAGTACCCGCCTCATGATATCTACATCATCCCAATTTGGGGCATAAATGTTTACCAAGACCACCGGCATCCGCTCCAGCTTCCTGCTCACCATCACAAACCTTCTCCCGAATCTTCCACAATGCTCCCCACCTCGAACACCACCTGCTTATTCTCTAGCACCCCCTCGTCTTCATGTCCAATCCCGAGTGGAACACCTGCCCTACCAATCCCTTCCTCAACCTTGCCTGGTCCCCTATCTTTAGGTGCGTCTCCTGCAAAAAAGGCCACGTTTGCCTTCAGACTCCTCAGGTGCGCTAACACACTTGACTGTTTGACCGGCCCATTCAGTCCGCTCTCGTTTCACGTGGCAAGCCTGGTCGGAGAACTCCCCACCTCCCTCCCCTGCTGATCAACCACATCCCTTTTTGAGCCAGCCCTTGACATGTGACATGCGACCCTCCAAACCACCCTTCAATGTCATTGATCCTTTTCCAACTGCGCCACATCAACCCCACCCTTGTCAACAACCCTCCCCCTACCTCCCCGTTCCCAAACAAAACATCATCCCCCCCCCCTCCCATGTGCCACCTCGTGATAAACCCCCACTGCACTCCCGTTAACTAGCCCACCCACCTAGGATGGTGGACCTCCAACCTTCCTACCCCATGATTCCTCTCTCCACCCCTCCACACACCCCCAAAAAGCAGCAAAAGGTGCACTCACCCTTGATATTCCCCCATGAAAGACCTACCCTCCAAAAACCCCACCATCAGAACAAATGAAACACTCCAAGGGGAAAAGTTTTCAGAGAACAAACAAAGAAACACTCGCACAAACTCCTCCAAAGTTCAATCTCCTCCTTCTCCTGCCAGTCCATTTTCCCTCATGAACTCCATCGCCTCTTCTGGCGTGGGCGGCATGGTGGCACAGTGGTTAGCACTGTTGCTTCACAGCTCCAGGCTCCCAAGTCCCTTATCTGGCTTGGGTCACTGTCTGTGCGGAGTCTGACGTTCTCCCCGTGTCTGCGTGGGTTTCCTCCGATGCTCTGGTTTCCTCCCACAAGTCCCGAAAGACGTGCTGTTAGGTAATTTGGGCATTCTGAATTCTCCCTCCGTGTACCCGAACAGGCGCCGGAGTGTGGCGACTAGGGGCTTTTCACAGTAACTTCATTGCAGTGATAATGTGAGCCTACTTGTGACAATAAAGATTATTATTATGATTAACATAGTACTCACGCTTCTGGAAAGTCACCCAGAGGCGGGCCGAGTACAGCACCCAAACTTCACCCCCTTCTTAAAGAGGGCAGACTTAACCCGATTAAACCCGGCCCTCCTCTTCACCAGATCTGCACCCAGGTCTTGGTACACCTGCAGCTCTTTCCCTTCCCAGGTGCACTACCTCGTCTGCCTCGCCCCCCAAAAGATCGTCTCCTTATCCAGAAAGCGGTGCAACCGTACCACCATCGCCCTTGGCGGCTCGTCCGCTTGCGGCTTCCTCATCAGCGCCGTGTGTGCTCGGACAACTTCCAGGGGCCGATCAGAGGCCCCCTTTCCCATCAATTGCTCCAACATTTTGGCCACATATGTGCCGCCCTCCGCACCTTCAATGCCTTTGGGCATCCCACAATCCTCAAATTTTGCCCCCTGGGGCGGTTCTCCAGATCCTCCACCTTCTCTTTCAGCCTCTTCTGGGTCTCCCCCATCGAGACCAACTGCTCTCATGCTCCCCCACCGCCTGCTCCACTTTCTGGATCACTCAGCGACTTCACCCTCTGCTTTACTCTCTCGATCCCTGCTTTGATCGGCTCCACCACCTTGGCCAGCCTCTCCAGGGCCTCCTTCCTCTACTGGCTGAACTTAGCGTTCAGAAATTCCACTAGCTGCTCCATGACCACTGGGCGGGCAGAAGATCCCTCTTGCCCTCTGCCATCTTATCCTGTGGCGCACCACGAAGGCTCTCCTGCACCAACAGCTCCTTTTTTTTTTGCCTCCCCAACTGGTTCGTGGATCCATCCACCAGTTACACCAGAGGAGTTACACCTTCTCCAGGTACTCCTACATCTCTTTCCATCAAAAGCCTCACCCGTCGGACGAGGAAAAGACCAGAAAATACCACCTTGAGCGGGAGCCACCAAATGTGCGGCCGCTCACTCCATGGCCGCCACTGGAAGTCCACATTTTGAGTTTTCAAATGTTTCCCACCACTTCTTGCAGCCACAATGCCGCTCCCTTTCCAGATGTACAGGCTGCCTTTTAAGTAGCGTTAGCCACGCGTGAGTTTTGACCCACTGGTGATGCATGCAGCCAGTGATCAGCACGGAGAGCACTACCTGCAACAAGCATTTAAAACAGCAGGTAATATAACCCTTTGTGCCTCTTGAAGCACAATGAATGGCCATGGGTTAATCACATACCAAGATTCTCACACCCACATTTGGAGTTTGGCCAATTGCTCCCCCGATATGTTATTTCCTCGCTCTTGTAAGTACACACCTGATTAAAAGTAGCACACACTGCAGTCAATACAATGCAAAGCAGCGGCTGCATCCAACTGCCTGCAAATGACACACTTCCAATCTACTTTCAGTATTGAAGTCAGGCACAATGCCATTGATCTGCAGGAATAATTACAACTGCAGTAATTACAGACTAGAAGGGTGGGAGGAGGAGGAGCAAGACAAATCCTGTGGAAAATGTCATCTTTCACAGTGCAATCAGTTACAAGCAGGTGTGCTTTCAGCCTGTTTTCAACAGTGTTATAAAACACAAATCATCAAATTGAATGATGTGCATCCTGGTGTAACAATATTTGCCTGACCATTCACCTGTCAATTATGTTCTTTGGGTAATGTGGATATTGCCTAAAGGTGGTGAAAGATTGGATGGATGTAGATGATTAACTGCCCCCAAGATTGGTGGTTCCTTTATTAAAGCAAAATTATTTGTTATCATACCTTTATTTAAAAATATATTTTTATTCAATTTTAGCAAATTTTCAACAACCCCCCGCCCCCCCCCCCCTTACCGAAAAAAGAAAAGCATAAAACAGACAGATCAACATCGTACACTTATATCGCGAATTCCCCCAATGTACAAACCTCCCCATGGAACAATAATAAACACATACCCGAACCCCCCCCCCCCCCCTGGGCTGCTGCTGCTGCTGACCTCCTCCCAACGCTCTGCGAGAAAGTCTAGGAACGGTTGCCACCGCCTGAAGAACCCTTGCACAGACCCTCGCAAGGCAAACTTTACCCTCTCCAGCCTAATGAACTCTGCCATGTCGCTGATCCAGGCTTCTACGCTTGGGGGCTTTGCATCCTTCCACTGTAGCAGAATCCTCCGCCCGGCTACCAGGAACGCAAAGGCCAGAATACCGGCCTCTTTCACCTTCTGCACTCCGGCTCGTCCGATACCCCAAATAATGCCAATCCCCAGCTCGGCTTGACCCAGGTGTTCACCACCTTGGACATAGACCTCGCAAAACCCCTCCAAAACCCATCCAGTGCCGGACACTCCCAGAACATATGGGAGTGGTTTGCTGGGCTCCCGGAGCACCTCGCACACCTGTCCTCTACCCCAAAAAACCTACTCAACCTTGCCCCTGTCATATGCGCTCTGTGAAGAACCTTAAATTGTATCAGGCTAAGCCTGGCGCAAGAGGAGGAAGAATTAACCCTACCCAGGGCATCAGCCCATAGACACTCATCTATCTCCTCCCCAAGCTCCTCCTCCCATTTACCCTTTAGCTCCTCCACCGAGGTCTCCTCCTCTTCCTGCATCTCCTGATAGACCGCCGAGACCTTGCCTTCTCCAACCCACACCCCCGAGAGCACCCTATCTTGAATCTCACGTGCTGGAAGCAGCGGAGTTATCATACCTTTTAACAGACCAAGATCGTCAAAGAGATTAACTGAAGAGCCAATATGCATTGTAAAATAATGCCACCTGTTCATGCATGACACGAGGTATTAACCTGTGGTTGATGCTACCACCAGCCGATATCGCATGGTCTGTTTTGCCTACTCAGCAATCACTAATTCCTTTTTTATCGCAAGACTTTCTGTTCATGATTTTTTTATTGCCACTTTCCCATTCAAGCTGAGATATTGGGTGAATGATCTCAGTTCTGCATTAATATCAATGAGACCTTTGGGAGGTTCTGAACTTTGGCTAGATTGAGATTAGAAAAATATTATATTGAGAATGATGGGGTTGTGATTTTTTCTTTTAATAAATTGAGGAAACATGGGCGTCATTCTCCGACCCCCCACCGGGTCGGAGAATGGCCGTTGGCCGCTGTGAATCCCGCCCCCGCCCCCGCCGAAGTCTCTGGTACCGGAGATTGGGCGGGGGCGGGAATCGGGCCGCGCCGGTTGGCGGGACCCCCCGCTCAATTCTCCGGCCCGGATGGGCCGAAGTCCCGCCCAGAAATTGCCTGTCCCGCCGGCGTAAATCAAAGCTGGTATTTACCGGCGGGACCAAGCGGCGTGGGCGGGCTCCGGGGTCCTGGGGGGGGGGGGCGCGGGGTGATCTGACCCCAGGGGGTGCCCCCACGGTGGCCTGGCCCGCGATCGGGGCCCACCGATCCGCGGGCGGGCCTGTGCCGTGGGGGCACTCTTTCCCTTCCGCCTCCGCCACGGCCTCCACCATGGCGGAGGCGGAAGAGACTGTCCCCACTGCGCATGCGTGGGAAACTGTCGGCGGCCGCTGACACTCCCGCGCATGCGCCGCATTTTCGCGCCAGCTGGCGGGGCACCAAACGCCATTTCCGCCAGCTGGCGGGGCGGAAATCCCTCCGGCGTCGGCCTAGCCCCTCATTGTTGGGGCTCGGCCCCCAAAGATGCGGAGCATTCCGCACCTTTGGGCCGGCGCGATGCCCGTCTGATCGGCGCCGTTTTTGGCGCCAGTCGGCGGACATCGCGCCGTTGGGGGAGAATTTCGCCCCATAACTGCAGCCTTCCAGATCAATGAAGCTTGATAAGATTGTGGATGTTCAAAAAGAAAGAAACGAACCTGTACAACTATACAGATTCTTTCATCAACATAGATTGGAAACCCAAGGTTAAAATAATGCATTCAAATGGGACTTTATCCTTCCAAATGCACTGAAGTCATGTGAGATTTGATTTGATCATTGCAAGCACCCTAATACTGTTTTAAACATGAATTAATAGAAATTTGTCCCTTTGCTTTAATTTGTTTGTAAAGTTACACCTGTTTTACAGTGTCCTCAGATCATGCTCTTTTGTTGCCTATACTGAAGTATCAGATCCATTAACTCCTCCTCTAAAATATTCCAGGTTTCCCAAGGGACTGGTTTCGTAATAGAGATTGAAATAATCTTTACAACAATGTCAAAATGTGCTTGCATTATTTTCTGCACTCCTGCTATTATCGTTCTGAGAATTTGTTAAAAATAACACTTGGGGGCTCAGAATATGAAGTGTCCCAACTTCTGGTATAACATTCTTTAACCTGATTGAGACTGAATTATTTCTGCAGGTCTGTTCCAATTATCTTCTAGTTTCTAATCCTGTTTCATCTGAAGGTGAAACCTCATCCCTCCTCTACATGTGCAACACCACTGGAGATTAACTAACATCTTTATTGAAAGATCTCTCTGTATGCAACTCTTAATCCACTTGGTTATAATATTTGGTCACAATTTTATATCAACATTTACCATTGGTGCAGTTTATGATGGGAAATTTCCAATGTAAACAGTTGCCTGTCACAGTTAATTCATAACTCCATTGAGTTACTCAAATTGCTTTTTCTGAAAAAGAAACATTCAGCATTTTTTCTATCTCGGTAGAATTATAGAATATACTGTGCAGCAATGGCCTTTTGGCCCAGCGAGCCTCTGCTTTTTGGTAGAACTAGCCCATGAATCTCACTGCCCCAGTAACTGAAACTAATGATGCCTAAATGCCCTCCAAAAAATACAGTTTTCATAATAACCTAAATACATTTACAAAAACATTTGATTTTTCTGTTTTACTCTGTCCTCATTAATAATGTTTGTTAAATTCAATGCCTCAAGGGCAGCACGGTGGCGCAGTGGGTTAGCCCTGTTGCCTCACGGCACCGAGGTCCCAGGTTCGATCCCGGCTCTGGGCCACCGGCTGTGTGGAGTTTGCACATTCTCCCCGTGTTTGCGTGGATTTCGCCTCCACAACCCAAAGATGTAGGTGGATTGAACACACTAAATTGCCCCTTAATTGGAAAAAAATTAATTGGGTACACTAAATTTTTTTAAAAAAATCAATGCCTCAGTTTCTCTCTTGTGCTTTAACTGGATATTTTTCACTCACAGCTGTGGTAGAGGATTTTCAAACATAATTGTGCATTCCGAATATGTGCATCTTCCAGTAATGTTGCTTTATTTTATGAGTTGTTCAGCCAACACTAGCAAACAGCAATATCTATCATTGTGGTTTCTTTGTTAATGGTTAGAAAGGAGCCTAAAGAGACTGTTTATGGAGAAAGGGTTTCTGATTTTGTTATTGAAAATTGAATTTAAAAAGCTCTCTCTTTGGAACCATTTTTGAGGCTTGAAATGTTTTCAATATATAAAAGCTACAGAAGTTGGACAAGCAAACTTTTAAAAGTTTAAAAACTTTTGTTTGTGAAAGTGGATTTTTGTGGACCATGGGGTTGATTTTAACACAATGTTTCTCATTTTATAAATTACAATATAGACAAAGCTATACAAATAAACCAAATACAATTTACAGAAAAAAAGACATTAAAAGTCACCCCATCTCCATCCCTAACAACTGATATTATCATAGAATTATCATAGAATTTACAGTGCAGAATTAGGCCATTCGGCCCATCGAGTCTGTGCCGGTTCTTGGAAAGAGCACCATACCCAAGGTCAACACCTCCACCCTATCCCCATAACCCAGTAACCCCACCCAGCACTAAGGGCAATTTTGGACACTAAGGGCAATTTATCATGGCCAATCCACCTAACCTGCACATCTTTGGACTGTGGGAGGAAACCGGAGCACCCGGAGGAAACCCACGCACACACGGGCATGATGTGCAGACTCCGCACAGACAGTGACCCAAGCCGGAATCGAACCTGGGACCCTGGAGCTGTGAAGCAATTGTGCTATTCACAATGCTACCGTGCTGCCCAAACTGACGATGATCAATCCCTCAAAGTAAACTATAAAAGGTTGCCACCTATGGTAGAATCTCTCAACCGAACCCCTCATGGTACTCTTGACCTTCTCTAGGTTCAAAAACTCCATCACGTCTCCCAACCATGCTGAGGCACTGGGTGGAGATTTAGACCTCCACCCCAGCAGAACCCACCTCCAGGCAATCAACGAGGCGAAGGCAGGACCATCCCTCCCACACCCGTCTGCATCCGATGAGACCGACACCCCAAATATGTCCTCTAATGGACAGGGCTCCAGTTCAATATTCAAAATCCCCAACATGGTGCGAAAGAAGGAGACCCAAAAGCTCACAAGCCTGGGACAAGACCAGAACATGTGTGCGTGGTTGGCCAGACCCCCGAAACAGCGCTTGTAACTATTGTAACAGCTTGTAACAGCGCCTGCAATAAACGATTCATCCTGGACTTGGTCTGGTGCGCCCTAAACACCACTTTAAGCTGAATCAAACCCAGCCTCACACAGGAAGGTGGGGTGTTCACCCTTCAAAGGGCCTCACTCCACACCTCATCATCTATTATGGACCCCAGCTCTTCCTCCCACCTAGCATTTACCCCTTCCATTGAAACTGAAACTTCTTGGGCGCAATTCTCCCATCGGGAGTTCTCTCGGGTATTTCACTCCGGCATCGGAGGCCGCTCCCAGCCCCCTATTCTCCCGCCCCCGGGGAGCTATTAACGGTGTCACGTCATTTACGCGCGTAGGGCCTTGGCGCCGCGTAAAAGTGGCGCCGTGTAAATGTCCTCCCCGAGGCCGCCCTGCAAGAAGATGTCGGATGGATCTTGCAGGGCGGCGGAGGAAAGGAGGTCCTCCTTCAGAGAGGACGGCCCACCAATCAGTGGGCACCGATCGCGAGCCAGACCCCATTTGAGCCCGCCCCCGGTGCAGAAACGCCCCCCCCCCCCACAGGCCGCCCCCCCCAGCGTTCCCGCGCTGTTCCCGCCAGCAGCGACCAGGTGTGGACGGCGCCGGTGGGAAGCCGTCGTGTTGGGCAGGCCGCTTGGCCCATCCGGGCCGGAGAGTCGCTGCTCGCCTGTTACAAACGGCCAGCCGTGATTCTCGCCGCGCCGGTTTGGGGGGAGTGGGAGAATCGCGTGTGGGTGCCGGTGCGGCGTGGCGGGACTCACGCGGCGCCCTGGCGATTCTCCCGCCCAGCGTGGGGGGGGAAAATTCCGCCTCCTTTTTTTAAAATTTAGAGTACCCAATTTATTTTTTCCAATTAAGGGGCAATTTAGCGTGGCCAGTCCACTTACCCTGCACATCTTTGGGTTGTGGGGGTGAGACCCACGCAGACACAGGGAGAATGTGCAAACTCCACACGGACAGTGACCCAGAGCCGGGATCGAACCTGGGACCTCGGCGCCTTGAGACTGTAGTGCAACCACTGCACCACCGTGCTGCCCTGGAAACTGAAACTTCAGCCAGAACCGCCCATAAATGCCGGATGTGCTACCCTCCTCCGACCCCGTGAGTGAAAGGACCCTCTCCATCAGAGACACTGGTGGCAACACGGAGAATGTTGAGAATATCCGTTGTATAAAATTCCTAACAAGGAGATATCTGAATGAGTCCAAGCCCGAGAGCCCAAACTTCACCATGAATTCCTCTAGACTGGCAAACTGCCCCTCCAGAAACAGGTCCCCCAATCTCTCCAGCCCTCTCCCTCCCCACACCCCAAATCTCGCCGGCTCAAACAGATGGTTAGCACAGATGAGGGCCAGCTTTGACACTGACCCAAGTTTAAAATGTCATCTGAATTGCCTCCATATCTTCAGAAACAACCACTGGACTTGAAGAGTATTTTGGCGGCGAGAACGGGAGCAAAGCCACTGTCAATGCCCCAAACCAGGGGCGAAATTCTCCTACCCGCCCCGCCACATTTCTGCGCCGACCGGCCGGCGGGAGTCTCCGTAACACCGGCCGGTCAATGGGGTTTCCCATTGTGGGGCACCCCCACGCCGTCGGGAAACCCCCGAGCGCCGGCAGAACGGAGACTCCCGCCGGCGGAGAATGACGCCCCAGATCCCTTACACGACCGCGCCTCTATTTGCACCCAAGTGGACCTGGGTTGTTGCACCAACCAAACACCTTCTCTGCATTAGCTGCCCAATAATAAAACAACAAGTTAGGCAATGCCAGCCCCCCCCCCACTATCTAACACTTTGAAAGACTAAGCTACGAATCCTTGGAGACTTGCCCGCCCGTATAAAGGATGATATCATCTTATTGACCTTCCCAAAGAAAGACTAAGAGGGTAAAACAGGAAGACTCTGGAAAAGGAACAGAAACCATAGAGGAATGTTCATTTTAATCAACTGGACCCCGCCCGCCAAAGACAGGGGAAGGCTAGCCCACCTTTGCAGGTTTGGCTTGACACTATCCACCATACTTGTGTAGTTCAGCTTACGAAGCCGGGTCGAATCCCAAGCCACCTGGATCCCCAAATACCTGGAGCTAGATCTGGCTAAGTGAAAAGGTAGCACCCCCAGGTTGGCTCCCCACCCCAGGGGGTTACATAGAACATAGAAAAATACTCACTATTTTTCAGCTTTAATTTATATCCTGAAAAAGAGCCAAAGCTACATTATATCACCCATAGTGGGGACCGGGTCCGTCACATAAAGCAAAAGGTCTTCAGCATACATGGACACCCTATGCTCCACCGCTCCCCTCGCCCCCCCACCCCCCCCCCCCCCCCTCCCTGCTCCTCCCCAAAATTATCCCCTTCCAGTTACCAGTGGCCCTCAAAGCGATGGTCAAAGGCTCAATCATCAATGCAAACAGGAGGGGGGAGATCGGAGACCCCTGCCTCATTCCCTTGTTTAACTGAAAGTATCCTGAGCTCATGGTGTTGTTGCGAACGCTAGCCGAGGGAGCATTGTGTAACAAACATAGTCACGACACAAACCCTGGCCCTAACCCGAAAATCTCCAAAACCATAAACAGGTACCTCCATTCTTCCCTGTTGAATGTCTTTTCGGCAACACAGGATACGATCACCTCTGGATCAGCCCGGCAGGGGGGATAAGAACTACATTTAACAATTGCCGCACATTAGACGACAGTTGCTGACCCTTAACAAATCCTGTCTTATCTTCACCTATCATCTCAAGATGACAGATTTCTAACCTCAGCATTAACACCTCAGCCAAACACTTTGCGTCAACATTAAGCAATGAGATAGAACTGCATGACCCACACTCCACGGGATCCTTATCCTTTTTTATTAGAAGGGAAATCAATGCCTGTCCAAGTGTCGTGGGAAGAAAGTCCTGGGGTAAAGAGTCCTTAAACATCTCTACCAATAACGGAACCAGCTGCCCTGAAAACTTCTTATAAAACTCCACCAGGAACCCAGCTGGCCCACGGGCCTTACCCATTTGCATTTGCCCTGTTGCTACCAAGACCTCCTCCAGAAACAATGGCACCTCCAACTCTTTGCACCTTTCCTCCTCCACTCCAGGAAACTCTCCAGGAACTCTGACATACCTGCCCCCCCGCCCCCTCGGCGGCTCTGACCTGTAAAGCTCCCTATATTCAAATGCTCTGTTAACTTTCTCCTCCTTGGTCCTCCTCCATAATATTATCCACAATGCTACATCACCCCAATTTGGGGTATATACATTTACCAGTCTCACCAGCTTGCTTGCCAGTGACCCAGTGACCATGAAATACCTACCACCTTGATCTGCCACCACCTTGGCCGCCATAAAATTGACCCGTTTGTTCATTAAAATTTCAATCCCCCCTTCCACCTTCCCTGAGTCCTACTGTTGAAGCCCAAATGAAATACCTGGCTCACCCACCCCCTTCGAAGCCTGGTCTTGTCTCTCACCTGCAAGTGGGTCTCCTACAAAAGCACCACATCAGCCCTTAAATTTTTCAGGTGCGAGACCTTTTCACCGGACATCCTATACCCCTTCTGTTCTGAGTGGCAAGTTTAATCGGGGCATCTCACACCCCCCTCAACACAGAGTCAGCCATTTCCAACGTGAAGGAATATCCAGCCCTTAGGCCAAACCTGGGCCCAAGGCCCATCTAAGATGGCCAACAACCGCACCCCTAAGGCAAGACAAAGAAAATCCCTTGGTCACCGTTAGATCTCTACCCTTCCCCACTTCTCCTTGAGATTGTTTAGCACACTGGGCTAAATCACTGGCTTTTAAAGCAGACCTAGGCAGGCCAGCAGCACGGTTCAATTCCCGTACCAGCCTCCCCGAACAGGCGCCGGAATGTGGCGACTAGGGGCTTTTCACAGTAACTTCATTGAAGCCTACTCGTGACAATAAGCGATTTTCATTTCATTTCATTTCAGATTGCAGAAGTGAGGTAGAATGAGGCTTTGGAGAGATGAGAAGATCGGGATGATGATATTGAAGCTAATGAGCTGCAGGACAGGCAACCAATATAGGTTGGCTGGGATTGGGGCGACAGTGAGGGAGATTTCACGTGGGATAGAGAAAGGGTTCTTGTTGAGTCTGAGTTTAAGCAGATGTTAATGAGATGAGGCACTGGACAGAGAAAGAGAGGTTTTCCCATTGTGCAACCTGAGTGTGAAATGCAGCAGGATACTATATACTCAAGTACACGTTTTCTCTCTCATGATGGAAAATGGCAAGTTGGAGGTGCACAATTCTTTATTATGTGATCTGAGGGGCAGAGATCGACATTGGAAGTGCTGAAGTGGCAAAATTCTCCTCTACAGTTTTTTTCAATGTATTTTATTACAAACATATATCAAAACAAGTTACAGCAAACAAACACTCCGGGAAACATACTTCCCAGCAATCAAATATACGGTCTGTACATTTTTTCCCCTTTTTCAGCCCCCCTGCAGCGAACAGCTCCTCAAATACGGTCACAAACATCCTCCATCTTTTCTCAAACCCCCCTGCAGAACCCCTTATCTCATACTTTATCTTCTCTAACCGTAGGAAGTCGTACAAGTCACCCAACCAAGCCGCTACCCCCGATGGTGATACCGACCGCCGCTCCAGCAAACCGCCCCCCCCCCCCCCCCCCCAGCTCAAACCCATGATTCTCGCACAGCAGCGTTAGTGCTGACATCCCTTCCACTCTAAAATGCCTCCTCAGCTGATTCCATATCTTCACTGTGCACTGCACCACTGGGCTCCCTGAATACCTATTCGGAGCCATTGGCAACGCTGCTGTCACCATAACCCTCAAACTAGACCCCTTACAAGATTCCTTCTCCATCCTAACCCACTCAACCCTTCTACTTCCCACCACCGCCGTACCTTGTCCACATTCGCCGCCCAATAATAATGAAGCAAGCTTGGCAACGCCAACCCCCCTGCTGCCTCTGCCTCTGTGGTAGGGTCCTTCCCACCCTCGGTACCTTCGCCGCCCATACAAAGTCCAAAATGATCGTGTCCACTTGCCGAAGAAAGGCCTTTGGCATAAAGATCGGGAGAGCCTGAAAGTTAAACAAGAACATAGAACATAGAACATTACAGCGCAGTACAGGCCCTTCGGCCCTCGATGTTGCGCCGACCTGTGAAACCACTCTACCTCGGCAGAATATTCATTTTTGCCACTTGGACCGTCCCCCCAGCGTTAAGTGCAGTGTATCCCACCTCTTAAGATCCCCTCTAGCCTCCTCCACCAGCTTTGTTAAGTTCCACGTCTGGAGCCCCGTTCATTCCCTCGCTACCCGAATCCCCAAATACTTAAACCTAAACCTATCCCTCGCTACCATAAATGGCAACCCCCCTAAATTAGCACGCTGTGCCAGCTCATTCACCGGGAATACCTCACTTTTCCCTACATTCAGTTTGTACCCCGAGAACCCTCCAAACCTCCCCAGCAGGCCCATAATCCTTCCCATACTCTCCAACGGATCCAAAACAAGCCAGCGCAAACAGCAAACTGTGTCAGTCAAAGCTTTGTGAGCTCATATCATTCGTCCTCACCCTCGCTCTTGGTGCCACATACAAAAACTGCACCCATGCCACAAATCTTGGCTCAAACCCAAACCTTCCCAAAACCTTAAACTCCACCCGATCAAATGCCTTCTCTGCGTCCATGGGCACCACCACCTCTGGTACCAGTGCCCCCGACGGATTCATCACCACATTCAACAGCCGTTTTATATTACGCGCGAGTTGCCTGCCCTTCATGAAGCCTGTTTGATCCTCTGAAACCACCCCCGGGACACAACCCTCCATCCTACCCGCCAACAACTTAGACAATACTTTCACATCCGTGTTCAATAGTGATATGGGCTTAAACGACCCATATTCCACTTGGTCCTTCCCCTTTTTCGGGATTAGATCCTCTACAGTTTTAACCCTATATGGATGAGGTTTGAGTGACAGTGGGTGAGATGAGGGTGCAAGTGGAAAATACTTTGCAGGTGGATGCGTGTGACATTGCTGAAGCGGAATTTGGAGCTTCTAAGATCCAGTAAGATGTCAAGATTGTCTGAAGGTTAGATTAGCTTAAGAGAGCATCCACAAAGGGGGAAACAGATTGAAGGCAAAGCAATTGAAGTTCTGATTGCAGCCAGATAGGATGAATTTAGCCATATTAATGTTGAGCTTCAGAAAGGTTCGTCTATGACTCAATATTGGATGGGTACTCACAAGGCACACCAACAGGTAAACAGGCGCTAAGCACTTCTGTTAAACTATGCTTATGAAAAGAAGCCTTCAATAAATAAAACCAATTGCTAATACAGCTGCTTAAGCTGCAGGGTTTTGTACGCTAAGTGGCGGTTTCTGTAACCTTACTGCTTCCTGCCCAACAGTATTGAACCCACCTGTATAGGTCATTTCTCTCAGCAAAAGAAACCTTTTCAGTTATTACTTTCCACATCAAAAGGGAGCAGCTGTGAGTGCAACCAACAGGCAAGATATAAGCAGCAGCAACTGAAACCAGGCAAAGCTGGGAGTTGCAAGATGACTAAAAGTTGCAACAAAAACTATATTGTGCTGGCGAGATGGTTAGCATTTAGTTCAGAATAACTCCAACAGCGCGGGTTCAATTCCCATTCCGACTAAGGTAGACTTGGGACCTGCCTTTTTGCTCTGCCCCTGAGAATGGTCGGCAATAACAAACCACCACTGAGAAAAACTGCCAATAAAAACAGCACAGGATGAAGCATCAGTGGCCACTGAGCCAAGGAGCTGCCTTGGTGCAGAGCACACAGGGAATGGAATGAGTGATAGGGAAATGAAATCATTTTCCATTCTAGGACACAGCAGAGATTTTCTGGTGTGAAATTCTACACATACAGATACAAATCGCACTTACTAGCAACGCTTTTTCACTTTTTTCTTTAATTTTCATTCAACAACTAACATTGTATTGCTTTTCTACTGTAGCAAACATCCCAAGGCTTTCACACGACAAGAAATATAAAATAGATTTAAAAAACAAAGATGGGGGACAGAGTATGAAGATTAGGAGAGGATGCTAGAATCCTGATTGAAAAGATATGTTTTGGGGGGAGTGGCATGGTGGCGCAGTGGTTAGCACTGCTGCCTCACTGAGCTGAGGACCCGGGTTCGATCCCAGCCCCAGATCACTGTCCATGTGGAGTTTGCACATTCTCCCGGTGTCTGCGTGGGTCTCACCCCCACAACCCAAAGATGTGCAGGGTAGGTTGGTTGGCCATGCTAAATCGCCCCTTAACTGGGAAAAAAGAATTGTGTACTCCAAATATATATTAAAAAAAGAAAAGATACATTTTGGGAGTGTTTTTAAAGGTGGAGAGTGTTAAAGAATTTTTTTAAATTAAGAGGCAATTTAGCGTGGCCAATCCACCTACTCTGCACATCTTTTGGTTGTGGGGGTGAGACCAGACACAGGGAGAATGTGCAAACTCCACACGGGCAGTGACCCGGGGCCGAGATGGGTGTTGAAGAGATTTAAGGAAGGAATCCTGGATAATGCGATTGAAGACTGGAACACCAAAATGGACTAAATGTGCAGGATATGGAGTGTAAAGTTGCAAATGTATGACAAGGTGAGACAGTAGAGGCATTTGAAAACAAAGACGAGGACTTTATTTCAATCGTTTGGGAAACTAAAGAGCCAGCACAAGCCCTGGAGTACAGGAATGATGTATCAGGATAGGGTGGTCTGAACTCTGAACGAGTTGGACGTAGTGGAGCTTGCAGGATGGAAAGGCTGCTGATGACTTTTGTGAAATGACTTGAGGTGATAAATATGTGTCTATGTGGTTGGGGAGCTGATGGATGTGGTGGTTGATCTTGTGGAGTTGAAAGATCTTAGAGGTACATTGAATTTGGGGTTTGAGCTCTTTGTAGGCCAAATGAGGTGCAAGGGTTTGGCACACCACGGTTCAATCTGAAAAGTGATTGGAGACCATGTCAATTGAATTGGTTATGTTGAGAGTTGGAAATTATAGATTTTGATCTCCAGATGTGTAGGGTAAATACTTAACTCATTCATGATTTGATATCAGGTGGACAGTCTGACAGTACAGAGGTGCTTATGGGTTGAGAAAGTTGGTGGAGGGATTGTGCAAGGTGTCAGGGCAGCTGACCACATTCCTATTGATAATACTAGCGAAGAGCAACATTTAGACAATGATACAATGTCAGGAGGATCCAAGGATAGATCATTGGAGAGGTCTGCAATGTGACATTTGGTTAGTTTGTGGTTAGTACCAAATCAAGTGCAACAGAACTGGACAATGAAGAAGGATAACCTGGTCAACCAAATCAAACACCCAAAACAGGGCAAGTCAGACGAGAAGGTACAATGCACCATGGTCACAGTTACAAGGGATGTCTTTGAAAGCAGTTTTCACAGTAACTTCATTTGAAGCCTACTTGTGACAATAAGCGATTTTCATTTCATTTCATTTATTTTGTGAATTTAGACAAGGCAGTCTTAATGCTGTGAATGGGATTGACATTAGGCTGAAGAGATTCAAATAGAAAGCAGTGGTAGAAGAAAGGAGATTGGGATGGGAAGTGATGATAGGCGTGATGATTTTAGAGAGCAAAGGAAGATTAGATGTGGGATGATAGCCGGACAGGACAGATAGGTTGAAGTTGATGTTTTGAACAGGGAGTGATAATGGTGGTTTTGATAGGAGAGGGATAATTTCCAAGCAAAGGAAGACAGTTCCAATGTTGTTAGATCTAGATACAAACAAGGTGGTTAAGTGGTTGGATGTTGGGGAGGTGAGAAGAGTGTAATCGGTGCATTTCACAAAAGAGGTGAGCTCGGGTAGGGTGGAGAAGGTGGTACAATAATTGTAGGGTTTTTATAAAGTTTTGTTCTTGGAATGTGGTTGGGCTAGAAAATCTAGAGTTTATTGTCAAGCCTGAGCGGCATCTTTGAGAAGGTAGTGATGAGTCTCCACGCAGTCGGTGTGGCAAATGTGTTCCCATGGGGTCAAGTGATGTAAGCACTTTTGCAACCTCTGGCGCTACTCATCTTTGAATCCCCTTTTTTTAATCCTGATGCACAAACTGTAATTATTTGATCCTGATGTGTATAATTTGTGCTATGATCCTGGAAGATACTGGCTAAAGTTTGGCGGTAGAGAGCTGAGTTAAGTCAAGAAAATCCCGAGCTAGGGGTGCAGTTTACGAGCATGGAGAGAAGGCGGCGCGTATGTGTTAACATACATTACGGTCAGCTTTGGAGGGAGGCGGCGGCAAGGGAAATTGTTCAGGTGCGGGACAGGGCAGGGAAGTTGGTGATGGCTCTGGATCAGATTAACAAGGTCTTTGAGGAATTCTATGAGAGGTTGTACAGGTCAGAGCCACCTGGGGGAGACCTGGAGATGCAGGAATTTTTAGATGGGCTGGAGCACCCGAGGTTAGGGGAGGGGGACAGGGCTACATTAGAAGGAGCGATAGTGGAGCAGGAGATAAAAGATGCGATTGAGAGGATGCAGTCGGGGAAGGTGGCAGGGCCGGATGGGTTTCCGGTGGAATATTATAAAAAATTCAAAGATAAGCTGATGATGGGGACGTTTGAGGAGTCGATTGGGAAAGGGGTGTAACCACAAACTTTGGGGCAGGCATCGATTTCCTATTGCTTGAAAAAGATAAGGATCCGACAGAGTGTGGGTTGTATAGGCCCATATCACTTTTAAACGTGGACGCAAAAGTATTGGTGAAGGTACTGGCAGGTAGGTTAGAGGAGTGCCTCCCGAAGGTGATAGGTGAAGATCAGACGGGGTTTGTGAGAGGAAGGCAGCTCTTTTCGAACATTAGGAGGGTATTGAACTTGGTTATGGTATCGGCGCAGGGGAAGGAAACAGAGGTGGTTGTGGCATTGGACAGCGAGAAAGCGTTTGACCGGGTAGAATGGGGGTACTTGATGGCAGTTCTGGAGCGGTTTGGGATTGGACCACGATTTGTGGACTGGGCAAAGCTACTGTATAAGGAGCCGAGGGCGAGTGCCCGCACAAACAACATCAGCTCGAGATACTTTACTCTCCACCGTGGGACGAGGCAGGGATGTCCTATGTCCCCCCTGCTGTTTGCACTCAATATTGAGCCATTGGCCATCACGTTAAGAAGTTCGAAGGTATGGAAAGGGATAGTGCGGGGGGGGGGGGATAGAGCATAGGCTGTCCTTATATGCCGATGACTTGTTGTTATACTTGTCGGAACCGAGTGTGTCAATAGGGGGAATATTGGAGCTGCTTCGAGTGTTTGGGTCTTTCTCGGGGTACAAATTAAATTGAGACAAGAGTGAGTATTTTGTGGTGTTTCGGCTGGGGGTGGGGGCAGGGGTGGGGGGGCTGCCATTCCGTAGGGCAGGGACTCACTTTAGATACCTGGGGGTACAGGATGCTCGGGATTGTGGGGGGGGGGGGCTCCATAGGTACAACATTTCTAGTTTGGTGGGGAGGGTGAAAGCTGATCTGGCAAGGTGGGATGGTCTCCCTCTGTCACTGGCGGGTCGGGCACAGGCGGTTAAAATGAACCTGTTGCCGCGATTTCTGTTTATTTTCCAATGCCTGCCGATTTTCCTGCTGTAGCGCAACAATTACTCACTCATATCGAGAAGAGATGAAATCAATCGAGGCTTTATTAAGCAAGACTTGTTCCCCAGCAGCTCAGTTACAGAATGCGGCTGCTGGGAGAACTCAAGCTCTTATACTCCGCCTTCAGGACGGAGCCAGCAGGCGGCAGATCCAACCAGGACCCTGGACCTGTCAGCCAATAGCCCCTCGGCTTCACAGGTACCATACTACCCCTAATACATACCACCACATTCACCCCTTGTTAAAAAAGAACCCGGCGGGGTGGTGGTTCGCATGGTGGTAGGGGTTTACAAGGCTGGTCCTGGAACTGATTTCGCACAGTGGCAATACATTTAGCCCAACAGTTAATTATGTACAGGTTGTCAGAATTATTTACAAGTTTGCTTTCCTTTTCTTGTTGTGTCATGCGGATTCCACGAGTCGAGCGGGTGCCCTGGTCGTTCTTGTCGATCGCCTCAGCCCCGGTGGTGGTGCAGGTGCTGGCTAGGGCACTGTCGTCTCTGGGAGCGGTGCGCTGTTCGTCCCTGTTTCTTTACTCCTGGGCGGGCACGGGAGGAGGACCGATCCACCCGGGAAGGGAGCGGTCGCGGGGTGCGCCAGTGGCAGGGAGGGGGTGCTCGGTATTGGGGGTGTGTGTGTGTTTCCGGCGGGCACCAGGTCCCGCAGGGAGACCGTGTCCTGTCGGCCGTTGGGGTATGCCACGTAGGCGTACTGGGGGTTTGCGTGGAGAAGGTGAACCCTCTCGACCAACGGGTCCGATTTGTGCGCCCGCACATGTTTTCGGAGCAAGATGGGTCCTGGGGCTGTCAGCCAGGTCGGCAGCGACGTTCCGGAGGAGGACTTCCTAGGGAAGACAAGGAGGCGCTCGTGAGGCGTTTGGTTAGTGGTGGTACACAGCAGCGACTGGATGGAGTGGAGGGCATCCGGGAGGACTTCCTGCCACCGGGAAACTGGGAGATTTCTGGACCGTAGGGCCAGTAGGACGGTCTTCCAGCCCGTACCATTCTCCCTCTCTACCTGACCGTTCCCCCGAGGGTTGTAGCTGGTCGTCCTGCTCGAGGCAATGTCCTTGCTGATCAGGAACTGGCGCAGCTCGTCACTCATGAAGGAGGACCCCCTATCGCTATGGATGTACGCGGGGAAACCGAACAGTGTAAAGATGGTGCTGAGGGCTTTAATGACTGTGGCCGCTGTCATGTCGGGGCAGGGGATGGCGAAGGGGAAACGGGAGTACTCGTCCACCACATTCAGGAAGTATACGTTGCGGTCAGTGGAGGGGAGGGGGCCTTTGAAATCCAAACTGAGGCGTTCAAAGGGACGGGAAGCCTTTATCAGGTGTGCTCTATCTAGCCTGAAACGGGTTCGAAGGCAGATGTTGTAGCCTTTGCCTCGTTGATCGCCCAAAGGCGGATCCTATTGGGATGGAGAGAAACCTCTCCACCCTGTGCCCTGGCGTGGTGGGGGGACCTGTTGAAATTCTTCACACTTGAGGAGGTTAAGTTTGAACTGAGGGGAAGGATGGAGGGGTTTTACAATTCATGGGCGTTATTCATTATGTACTTTCGAGAATTGGATGACATCGAACATTGGGAGGGGAGCTGGGAGGGTTGGGGGGAAGGGTCTTTGTGTTAATGGTGACTATGGGTGATTCCTGATTCCTTTCTGTTATTTGTTTTTGTTAACATGCGGGCAGTTGTTTGGAGGTTGGTGGGAGGGTGGGATTGTTGTTGTTGACATGGGATTGACATTATGTTCGTTACTGCGTATTGTTTATTGTTGGTGGGTGTAGATTTGGGAGAAAATGTGAAAAAGGAGAATAAAAATATTTTTAAAGAAGTCACAAAAATTATTTTTTGATTGAAGTTGTCCATGGCTGTTTCGCTGGTGAGCGGGCCTACGCTTTGACAATGCTGTCGGCATCGAGATGATGGCTGCCATTGAGTTAAGTTGTGAATGATGGTTTTGGCTCCCCATCACAGGTTATTGATGTTCACACTGATGTATTGTGAGATATTCTGAAGAGGATGGATAAAGTGGAGAAGAGAATCGTATCAGTCAAGAGGGCAGTCTCCTTGATGGGATCTCTACTTCACCCCTTGGAAATCCTGCTCCATGGTACATCGGCCATCCTGTTTGATTCGGGAAGATGGGGCTGGAGAAGCAGTATCCATGAGTCCGGTCTCCCGAGGGCAGCTGGGATGAATTCCCAGCTGAATTTGAAAACTGCTTGCCATGCTTTCACAATCTCGATTTGAAGGTTGGACATTTCAAGTTTGATGCAGTACATTGCATCCGGTCTTCGAGGCCTGGTGTTGGTCAAGGATTCCGACCACTAGTTTTACATTGTCTTGGCCCCGGTGTTTGTTGAGAAGAGTTGGAGGAGGCCGCACATGACAGGTTTTCGCCACTCGTCGGGGCCTAGGTTTCTCTTTACCGAAACTTCGGGACGACTACATGGTGGAGGTGAAAAGACTTTGGTTAATCTCTGGAATAGTCCTGGTTGTTGCTCGTGATCCAGTCACGGCTTTGGCTTTTCCAAGCTTTATGGATGGTTAGATTATCCTGCAGTTCATCACTAATCCTGAACTTTATTCCCTTGTGATTTTACTCCTGATTTTGGGCTGTTTCCACTTATAAGGGTATATGATATATTAACACAGAGGTGTTTTGGGCCTGTTGTGGTGAAAATCTCACTGAGTTTGTTGTATGACATGAGAGTTGTCAGTTTTCACCTTTTTTTTAATGTGCTGTAATCCTTGTGTTTACAACAAAAGAACACTTTTTTCGGTGCCGGTCACTTTATTTATAGATACGTTGAGTAGCACCACAGCAGGTTGGTGGGTAAGTGGTTTTGTATAGAGGTGGGTGAGGAAAACCCTCATTAGAACTATTGGTGCTGTGTTTTTCCTTTGTACTTCTGTTATTTTGGAACTAAGGAATCCTTTGGTTTCCTCTGGTATCCTCCCATAGTCCAAAGATGTGCAGGTTAGGTGGATTGGCCGTGATCAGTGCGCAGGTTACAGGGATAGGACGGGGAGTGAGCCTAGGTAGAGTGCTCTTTTGGAGGCTTGGCGCAGACTCGATGGGCCCATGGCATTCTTCAGGGTTTTTATGGATTCTTGCTTGTCTCCTATGAGGGTAGAGGCAGATCATGTATCCTAGAAAAGACTGGGTTCTTTTTTTTCTGTAATTGGCACCTCTGGTATTGTTGGAGTAGGGGGAAATCTGTACTGGTGGACGCTCGGCCGTGGTCAATTAATCCTTAGATATCTAGCCTTTCTTGGGTAGGTCTTTTATATTTACTTGGCTGCACGGGTAGTGACAGTGGTCACTTGATTACTTGGCTCATGGAATGTATGGTGGACGTATCATTCTGTTGTTAGGGTTTCTTTGATGATGTCCCATCAGATGTCCCCTTTAGGGGCTTCTGGACTGCTCTCCTTCTCGAGGTTTGGTTCCCCTGGGGATGTCCAACCTGTTGATGCAGGGTCTGAAATTGAACGCTTCAGTTCAGTGTTGGTGGGTCTTTCTTCAGTTGGAGATTTGGTTGGATGGAGGAGGAGGGTGCTCTGCTCCAATTGGTCTTAAATATGAAAACTTTCTTACTGAGGTTTGGGATCCCCTGCGGGGAGCAGTACCCTTTTTCTTATGAGGTTATGCTGTTCTGTCCCTGGTACCCTTTTTGTGAAAGTGTACATTGCTAGACCCTTGTCTGTTGTCTATTGGCTAATCCTGGTGTTCCTCTCTCTCTCGGGTTTCCTTTCTTTGTCCAGGTAGGAGAGTTGCTGATACAAGCTCTGATTTAGTGCATTTAATTCTGCGGGTTTCTCTTATCTTGTCGGGGAGGGGGGGGGGGGGGTGGAATTGAATCCTTTCTTGAGATACCCATTGGTGTGTGTCTTGTTGATTCTTCTTCTCCTTGTCAGTGGGGTTTCCTCGGTGGAAGATAGTTTAAGTTTTCCGGTCATGGAGGGGCCTGAACAGTACCTCTGATTTGGCTGGAGAGGAGTGAAGTTTGTTATGTCGCGAGTCTTGGCATGGTGTAAGTATCCTAACTTGCCGGCTCCTGTATATGAGAGTGTATGCTGTCAAACCATGTTTTGTACCGATGGCAGTATCCTGTTGTTCCCCTTTTCCTGGGATACCCTTTCATTGCTTGGAGGTCTTGGGAGGTTGAGTTGGATTTTGATCTGTACCCCATAAGAGATTTTGTATATGGTGTAACTTTCTCTTTGTTGTCCTATGGGGGAGGGCGTGCACCATAGTGCCATGTGCTCATGGCTTTATCCTGGTATCCCATCATCCGGAGAGCCTCCACTCTTTTCGGTATCCTTTTATTCCTTTCATTTTCTGTATGAAAGGAGATGCCAGCTACAACAATTACAATGATTGACAATCTGAACCAATTGTATGAACATTTGCTGCTGTTCTCTGTATAAATATGTGGAATAATGATCACTCTGTGCTGCTCTAAATTTTGAGGATTTGTTGCAATTTGTTATTTGTAAAATATCCTCTTAGAACTAAAGTCTTTGCAAATTTTTTCTGTATTTCTTTTAATTTTATTTTTGGGATTAGAGAATCCTTAACTGGCTCCTGCAAACGTATAGGCAGGTCTCATATCCAAGAGAAAGATGTTATAATGTGTCATTGGTGCCTCTGATGTAATTGGTGTCGGGGGACGTATGTTTTGGTGTACGCCCCAATGGCGTACACCAAAACATTCCTCTTACCCTACATTTTCTTTGACTGTATGAGCAATCGTTACACGTGAAGGTCTGCACCATTTTACCATGATTTCATAGCTTTATCCTTTCCTCTCCCATTCTCCAGCTTATCTGACCACTGTTTTTCCTGGTATAAACAGAGGCACCAAGTTTAATGATTGAGCTGAACCAGCTGTATTGGTTTTCTCCTGTCTTTTTCTGTATTTATGTATGCGGAAGCATTTACACCATACTCTACCAGTTTCGAGGGTTTGTTGGGCCATTTGTAAAAATAGAAAAACTCTAATACAAATATATATGTAGAAATGTGTTCCCATTGAGCTTTTAATCTCATCCTTCAGTGAGTTGTTTCATTGTCCACCACCATTCACGACTGGATGTGGCAGGACTGCAGAGTTTACACCTGATCTATTGGTTATGGGATCACTTGGCTCTGTCTACCTTTCACTGTTTAGTCTGGCTGGCCTGCCCTGAGCCCTTGGTTGAGAAACCTGCTGGATGCACTTTTTTTTGCAAATGTAAAACACAAGATTGTCAGCTTCTGCCTCGCTCCCTCCTCGTCTAGTTGCTTCTCATTTCTCGCATGCAAGCGCCTCAACATCTGGTCCAGTCTGTTTTCCTGCTCTAAGGGGACTCAACCAATCAGAATCTGATGACGCTCTGCAATGCCTGCTGATAGGCTCAACAAATACAAATGATAGGCTCAACAAATACTTCACCTGAGGAAGGAGCAGCGCTCCGAAAGCTAGTGACATCGAAACAAACCTGCTGGACTTTAACCTGGTGTTGTAAGACTTCGAACAACAAATACTAATGAGCCTATCAGAAAATGCAAACTTATCAGGCTCTGATTGGTGTCCACACACACCGGCCAGTGTACCCCTCCCCCATTGGTTGGGCCCCTGTGCCTAGGGGCGGTGTGTTTTATTGCAAATGTGCCTCTGAGTAGGCCTGTGTTGTAATATGAGGAAAAAACAACTTCATGCAGTGAATGGTTAGGATTTGGAATATGCTGCTGGACAGGGTATTGATTGAACAGAAGTTTCCAAAAGGGAATTGGATCAATTTATAAAGGAGTAAAAATTTTTTAGAGTTGTAATATAAGAGCAGGGAGAACGGGAATAACTAATTGTTCTTTGTAATAATGGGCGCAGACTTGATGGGCTGAATGGTTTCCTTCTGTGTTGTACTATTCAATGATTCTATCGTGCTAACCCAAGCTAATGTTGTTGCCTCCCAATGATACAGCAACCTTCAGAGCGATCAGTTTTTAAAATTAATTTACGGGATGTGGGCGTCACTGGTTAGGCCAGCATTTATTGCCCATCCCGAGATGCCCATCCGAAGGCAGTGGTGAGCTGCCTTCTTGAACCGCTGCGATCCCTGAGGTGTAGGTACACCCACTGTGGTGTTAGGAAGGGAGTTCCTGGATTTTTCCCAATTGACAGTGAAGGAACGCCGATATATTTCTAAGTTAGAATGCTGAATGACTTGGAGGGGAACCTCCAGGTGGTGGGGTTCCCAGGTATCATCTGCTCTTGTCCTTCTAGATGGTAACAGCCGTGGGTTTGGAAGGTGCTGTCGAAGGAACCCTGGTGAGTTACTGCTGCGCATCTTATAGATGTGCACACGGCTGACACTGTTCGTCAGTGGTGGAGGGTTTGAATGTTTGTGAAAGGGGGAGCAATCAAGCGGGCTGCTTTGCCCTGGATGGTGTCGAGCTTCTTAAGTGTTGTTGGAGCTGCACTCATCCAGGCAAGTGGAGAGTATTCCATTACACTCCTGTCTTTTGCCTTGTGGTAGTAGAGGTATTACAGTACCTGGTATGCAGGAGCACTGTTGGTGGAAACGGTATGCTTTCTATTGGTTAAGATGTATGGTAGCTCCGCCCTGCTAGGCGGGGTATAAGAGCCCGCGCCGCCCCAGCAGCCTTCATTCTGTACCTGAGCTGCTGGGGGAAACATCTAGCTTATTAAAGCCTTCAGTTGGACTACAACCTCGCTTTAGTGGTCATTGATCGTGCATCAATTTAATAAGCTAGTTTTTTAAAAAAGGACGGAGCTCCGAATCAAGCCGGAGTGTCTGCAACTCAGCCCCCATGCGGCGAACTCAGCGGCAATCTTCAAGCACTGGCTGGCGTGCTTTAAAGGCTATCTCGGGACGGCCGAAAACACACCCATGGGAGAACAGAAAATGCAAGTCCTGCACTCAAGGGTGAGCCCGGAGATTTACACCCTCATCGAGGAAGCGGAAGACTTCGATGCAGCAATAGAGCTGCTAAAAGGACATTATATTCGGCCAGTAAACCAGGTCTATGCCCGGCACCTGCTAGCAACGAGGCGACAAACCCCTGGGGAATCGCTGGAAGAATTCTACCATGCACTCCTAGTGTTGGGGAGAAACTGCAGCTGCCCGCAAGTTTCGGCGAGCGAAGATACTGAACTCTTGGTCCGGGACGCTTTCGTGGCAGGTATGCTATCCTCACAAATCCGCCAGCGACTGCTAGAAAAAGACACTCTAGGTCTCAAGGAGGCATGGGCCCTTGCAGGCTCCCTGGATGTGGCCTCTAGAAATGCAAGCGCTTACGTTCCTGACCGCGCGGCAGCCCCCTGGGCAGCGTGGAACCCCTCCACAGCCGACCCCGAGACATCCCCCATCCCCCCACAAGCCTGTGCTACAAGGCGGCCTGGCAACCCCGGGGGGCCCCGCTGCTACTTTTGCGGGCAGGCCAAGCACCCCCGCCAGCGCTGCTCGGCCCGCGCGTCCACCTGCAAGGGATACGGTAAAAAGGGCCATTTCGTGGGGGTATGCTAGGCCCGTGCGGTTGCCACGGTCTCCATGGTCCCCGTGCGGCCAGCGGTCACCGCCATCTTCCTACTCCAGGGCCACGTGTGGCACCCGGGCGTCGCCATCTTGTCCCGTGACGACACGTTAGAGGGATGGGTGCTGCCATTTTGTGCACCCCCAGCCATGTGCGACCAATGGGAGCCGCCATCTTGGATGAACCCCCAGGACCCCAGCTCGGCTGACCACACACTGCCCGAAGAGAATACTCAACTGCTGTGATTAGCCTCGGTGACTCTGGATCAGTCCTGGCCTCGAACACTCTCAATTGCTACAACAACTGTATTTATCAACGGGCACGAGATGTCGTGCCTAATACACTCTGGGAGCACGGAGAGCTTCATACACCCCGACACGGTAAGGTGCTGTTCTCTCCTCGTCCACACCATTAATCAAAAAATCTCCCTGGCCTCCCGTTCCCACTCAGTGGAGATAAAGGGGTTTTGTGTAGCAAACCTCACAGTCCAGGGAAGGGAGTTCAAAAATTTCCTTCTCTACGTCCTTCCCCACCTCTGCGCGGACACACTCCTAGGTTTAGACTTCAAGTCTAACCTTCAAATTAGGCGGCCCTATACACCCCCTCACTGCCTGCGGCCTCGCGACCCTTAAGGTCGACCCGCCTTCCCTGTTTGCGAACCTCACCCCGGATTGCAAACCCGTCGCCACCAGGAGCAGACGGTACAGTGCCCAGGACCGGATCTTTATTGGGTCAGAGGTCGAAAGGCTACTGAGGGAAGGGGTCATTGAAGCCAGTAACAGTCCCTGGAGAGCTCAAGTAGTGGTGGTAAAGACCGGGGAGAAGCATAGGATGGTCATCGACTACAGTCAGACCATCAACAGGTTTACGTAGCTGGACGCGTACCCTCAGCCCCGCATATCCGACCTGGTAAACAGGATCGCGCATTACAAGGTCTTCTCCACGGTGGATCTTAAGTCCGCCTACCACCAGCTCCCCATCCGCACTAGTGACCGCAAATACATTGCCTTCAAGGCAGATGGGCGGCTCTACCACTTCTTAAGGGTTCCCTTCGTTTCACCAACAGGGTCTCGGTCTTCCAGCGCGAGATGGACCAAATGGTTGACTGGTACGGTTTACGGGCAACATTCCCGTATCTCGATAATGTCACCATCTGCGGCCACAACCAGCAGGACCACGACACCAACCTCCGAAAATTCTTCCAGACCGCAAAAATCCTTAACCTTACATACAAGGATAAATGCGTGTTTAGCACCGACCGCCTAGCCATCCTCGGCTACGTAGTGCGAAATGGAGTTATAGGCCCCGACCCTGAACGCATGCGCCCCCTTATGGAGTTCCCCCTCCCTCACTGCTCCAAGGCCCTGAAGCGCTGCCTAGGGTTTCTCAGTTACTACGCCCAGTGGGTCCCCAACTATGCAGACAAGGCTCGTCCCCTGATCCAATCCACAGCTTTTCCCCTGTCGATAGTGGCCCGCCAGGCCTTCAGTCGCATCAAAGCAGACATTGCAAAGGCCACGGTGCACGCCATCGACGAGTCCCTCTCCTTCCAGATCGAGAGTGACGCATCTGACGTAGCTCTGGCGGCCGCCCTTAACCAAGCGGGTAGACCCGTGCCTTCTTCTCACGTACCCTCCATGCTTCCGAAAACCACCACTCCTCAGTCGAAAAGGAGGCCCAGTCCATAATAGAATCTGTGCGACATTGGAGGCATTACCTGGCCGGCAGGAGAGTCACTCTACTCACTGACCAACGGTCGGTTGCTTTCATGTTCGATAATGCACAGCGGGGCAAAAAACAATCAGATCTTGCGGTGGAGGATCGAACTTTCCACCTACAACTACGAGATCTTGTATCGTCCCGGGAAGCTAAACGAGCCTCCTGACGCCCTGTCCCGCGGCACATGTGCCACCGCACAAGTGGACCGCCTCCGAGCCCTCCACGAGGACCTCTGCCACCCGGGGGTCACTCGCTTTTCCATTTTATCAAGACCCGCAACCTGCCCTACTCCATCGAGGAGGTCAGGACAGCCACCAGGGACTGCCAAATCTGCGCGGAGTGCAAACCGCACTTCTACCGGCCAGTGAAAGCGCATCTCATAAAGGCGTCCCGTCCCTTTGAACGCCTCAGCATGGACTTCAAAGGCCCCCTCCACTCCACCGACCGCAACACGTACTTCCTGAACGTGATTGACGAGTACTCCCGGTTCCCATTCGCCACCCCCTGCCCCGACATGACCGCAACCACTGTCATCATGGCCCTCCATAGCATCTTTGCACTGTTCGGGTTCCCCGCTTACATACATAGTGATAGGGGGTCCTCCTTTATGAGCGACGAACTGCGTCAATTCCTGCTCAGCAAGGGCATCGCCTCGAACAGGACGACCAGATACAACCCCCGGGGTAACGGACAGGTAGAGAGGGAGAATGGAACGGTCTGGAACACCGTCCTACTGGCCCTACGTTCCAGGAATTTCCCAGTCTCCCGCTGGCAGGAAGTCCTCCCGGATGCCCTCCACTCCATCCGGTCACTGCTTTGTACCACCACCAACCAGACACCTCACAAACATCTCCTTGTCTTCCCCTGGAAGTCCGCCTCTGGGATCTCGCTCCCGACCTGGCTGGCAGCACCCAGACCCATCCTGCTCCGAAAACACTTGTGGGCGCACAAGTCGGACCTGTTGGTCGAGAGGGTCCATCTTCTACACGCTAACCCCCAGAACGCCTACGTGGCGTACCCCGACGGCCGACAAGAAACGGTCTCCCTACGAGACCTGGCGCCCGCCGGAGCCCCATGCACACCCCAGCCACCAGTCCCACCCTCCCCTCCACCAGGGCAGCTTACAGGAGGATCGGTCCTTCCGCCGGCCCCGTCTAGGCCCCCCCCACCCACCGATGCACCCCGCAGGCGCTCCCTCCCCAGGTCAACCGTTTTCTCCACCAGCGCCGTCTACGGGTGTCGAAGCTGCCATGGAGATCGAAGCCACGCTCCTGGAGTCACAGATGCCCGAGCCTCCACCGGAGTCGCCATGGAAGCTCCGAAAATCACAGAGGACGACCAGGGCCCCCGATTGACTGATTGCTTCATTTTAAATTGTAAACTGTAAATTTAAATCATCAATTGTAAATAGTTATTAGAATTGTAAATAGTTACAAAACGCTGTACGGAGGTATTACGGTACCTCCATAACTAATTCTACCACGTTGCCATGTTTGTAGTATCAGGTCACCACGCCCGCTGGACTCTTTTTTAACAGGGGGTGAATGTGGTAGTAGAGGTATTACGGTACATGGTATGCTGGAGCACCATTGGTGGAAACTGTATGCTTTCTATTGGTTAAGATGTATGGTAGCTCTGCCCTGCTAGGTGGGTTATAAGAGCCCGTGCCACCCCAGCAGCCTTCATTCTGTCCCTGAGCTGCTGGGGGAAACATCTAGCTTATTAAAGCCTTCAGTTGGACTACAACCTTGCTTTAGTGGTCATTGATCGTGCATCATGCCTATTAGATGGTGGACAGGCTTTGGGGCGGGGGTGTGGTTCAGGAGGTGACTTACTTCCTAGAATTCCTAGCCTTTGACCAGCCCTGGTAGCCACAGTATTACCATGGCTAGTCCAGTTCAGTTCTCCAGGATAACCTTTAGCATGATCCTGGTGTAACCATTGTGACCAAAATCAAGGGAATTTTGTACTCAATAAGTGTTGTCAAACATCTTAGCCATGTGTTGGTGTTGTGGGCAGAGTATTGAAAGGATGCAGCAGCTGATTCAGAATCTGTCCCCAACTGACATCTTTGCATGTACTACCTTATAGGTGACTGGAGTCCTGGTTGATTGTGCTCCCTCTACTTTATAACGTGGAGAAAGTGAGTCAGATTTGAGTGCTATACTGCTGCCATAACTGAGAACAGTACAGAGAAAATAGAGTTTACTTTATTTAAGGCTTGTTTTAAGTTTAACCAAACTTCTTAGTTAGTTAAACTGACATTTCTCCAGTTTATGAGGGCAGCATCATCCAGTAATGTGGATTTCTTAAACCTCTGTTTCTGTAATGACAGTGATTATTTTCTTTTGATCAACTTAACCTCTCCCGTTCCTGGATACATGGTTTTAAAAAGCATCAACGAAGCACAGTTGAAAATGATGATTACTTCTACCTCGGGGAGATATTACAGGTTTCTTACACGAGTAAAATGATAGCTTTCAGAAGCAAATTTATTGGTGAGTACGGAGAGTTTCATTCATTCAATGCAGAACTTGGTGTGGCCCTTTTTTGTTCAATATGAAGGGCGCGATCATCCCAAAAGGGAACAAAGTCCCCGAGCGAGTGCTTTTAGCCGCACTCGCAGTGCTGAGAAACACATGGCTATTCAACTCGACTCGCTTTGAATAAGGGGCCTGAACGGGAAACGCGCAGCCGAGGCCGCATTTAGCCCCGGTTTTTACAATGGGGAGCATCCTGATCCCCAACTTCCCCAGCCCGAACGCAACATGGGAGAGACCCCCGGCCCACTCTAATATGCTGATTTGTGAAAGCGGGCGGGATTCCCCTTGCTACGTCTGCATTGAATCTCACGCGGCGTTGCGAGCCAGGTAGATCCCGGGAACGGGGGGGTGGGATTCTCCGATAATCGGCGCGATGGCCGGAACCCGGCGGCAAAAACGGCGCGAATCACTCCGGCGTCAGCCCCCCCGAAACGTCGGGAATTCTCCGGCCCGGAATGGGCTAGCAACGGCGTGACGTCATTCGCGACGGCGTCACCCGTCATGGACGCGTGCGGCGTCGCAGCACAAAAGACGCCGCCCCCCCCTCCCCCCCCCACCCCCCCACCCCGGAGACCCGTCAAAATGGCCGCCCACAGCGCAGTGCCGAGGTCCCAGGAGCGGGATATCGAGGCGCTCCTGGACGCAGTGGAGCAGAGGAGGGAGGCCCGTATCCCGGACACGGCCGCAGGGTCGCACCAAGCCTCAGCCGGCGCCTGTGGAGGGAGGTGGCAGAGGCCGTCAGCGCCGTGGCCGTGACAGCAGGGACAGGCGTCCAGTGTCACAAGAAGATCAGTGACCTTGTCAGGGCAGCCAGGGTGAGTAGCCCCCCGACCTCCTATGTGCGGCACAGCCCTAGGTGCCATCGACCTGGCTGCACCCATCCATGCAGGCTGCAGTGGCAGGATGGGTTGTGAACCTCTGCCAACATACACACAACCGCTGGTCCGCATATATATGTCTGCCTAACACTGTTGACCTTTATCCCTGCCACCCACCTGCCCCCCCCCACAGGAGAAGTGCGCTCACAACAAGCGGGAGCATGAGAGGACCAGAGGGGGTCCACCTGAACTGTGACCACTCACCATCCATGAGGATAGGGCCCTGGAACCCACAGGCAGACCCGAGGACCGGGAGGTTGCGGATGCAGAGGTCGGGGGTGCACCACCAAGTGAGACCCCCCCATGGCCTGCCCCCCTTTTCTCCTTCCCCCATATCCCCCATATCCCCTTCCGCATATACCCCATATCTCTCATACCCCCTTCCCCCATAACCCCCATATCCCCCTTCCCCCATATCCCCCTTCCCCATATCTCCTTCCCCATTTCCCCCATATTCCACATGCCCCAAATCTCCCTTCCCCCATTTCCCCCTTCCCCCATATCCCCTTCCCCCATTTCCCCCTTCCCCCATATCCCCCATATCCCTCTTCCCCCATATCCCCCAAATCCCCCTTCCCCCATTTCCCCTTCCCCCATATCCCCCTTCACCCATATCCCCCAAATCCCCCTTCCCCCATTTCCCCCTTCCCCCATTTCTCCCTTCCCCCATATCCCCCTTCCCCCATATCCCTCTTCCCCATATCCCCCTGCCCCCATTTCCCCCTTCCCCCATATCCCCTTCCCCATATCCCTCTTCCCCCATATCCCCCTTCCCCATATCCCCCATATCCCTCTTCCCCCATATCCCCTTCCCCCATATCCTCCTTCCTCCATATCCCCCTTCCCCTATATCCCCCGTATCCCTCTTCCCCCATATCCCCATGTCCCCCATATACCCTTCGCCCATATCCCTCTTCCCCATATCCCCCTTCCCCCATATCCCCCATAACCCCCTTCCCCCATATCCCCCATATCCCCCTTGCCCCCTATCCCCGTCTGCATGTCGAACCATGCATGCAGTATTGTGTATTGCAGGACCAAACATCGACGCACCCGTCCTCGCGGATGCCGACCGCCCCCCAGGACCATCCAGGGTGGCCACGAGCCAGGGACAGACCCGGCCCATCAGGCATACGACGCTCCCAGGATGATCCAGGGCGGCCATGAGCCAGGGACAGACCCGGAGCACCAGGGAGTTGACGCCCCCATCTCGTGCGAGTGCGGCAACGCCGGTGGACCAGACCCAGCTACGAAGGGGGCAGCCATAGGAACAGGCCCCCATCGCAGCCGACCCAGGACACCCCTACCCAGGACACTCCTACCCCAGACACACCTACCCAGGACACACCTACCCAGGCCACCCCTACCCAGGACACACCTACCCAGGACACACCTACCCAGGACACTGACGCACAGGACACTGACGCACACGACACTGACACACAGGGGACGGATGGACAAGAACCACCACTCCAGGGGACCCTGGACTTCGGGTTGGATGAGGAGCACGACACAACGCCACTGCTGTCTCCTACACCCTCCACCATCGCAGAGACACTCACCTCGGTTGGGCACTTTAGCGATGAGGCATCTGGTACACTAACTGGTGCGCACAACACAGCCGTCCCGGTACAGCAGTGGAGGCAGGAGCAGCCGAGAGGCCGGGCGGTTGGAGGGCATCCCGGTGCGAGCTACCATCTGCCGCCCAGACAATTCCCGGGTTCCTGGAGTTACCATACCCACCCATAGACCCGATGCAGTCACGGACCAAGGGACAATCGAAGGGGGTGACGGACGGCTTGCGGCAGCTGCAGACGAAGGTGGAGGAGTTCACTCGCGTGCAGGAGCAGGGTGTGGTGCCGGTCATATGTGCCACCCAGGCCGAAACCGCAAGGGTGGCGTCCACGGTGGAGGGAATGGGGGTGACAGTGTCAGACAGGGGTAGCAGTATGCAAGGCCTGGGGCTTTCCGTGCAGGCGGCGTGTGTGGCCCAGGACATGGCTGCCCTCTCACAGGACGCCATGAGCCAAAGCCAGCAGCAGATCGCAGAGACGCTCAACACCGTGGCCCAGTCACAACGGCCAATGGCCCAGCCTCTGCAGGCCATCGCTGAGGGCATCGGCGCCATTGTCCAGGTGCTGGCTGGCATCGCCCAGACACAGACAGGGATGGCCAACTCCCTGAGCTCCATGGCTGCAAACTTGCAGACCCTTGTTGATACCAGCACGGGCCTCAAGGACTGGCAGCGCCAGGTTCCGGGGGTGCGTCGGATGGTTGGTCCGTTCGCATCCCCGACCCATATAGAGGCCCCGGGGGCCATCAGGCACCCCGAGGGAGGAGGAGGTGCTGGGGCCCATCCCGGGTCCCCCTGTAGGGGAGACCCCGGAACACCGCGACACCTCAGACCCCCCCCTTCCATCCGTCCCAGGTGCATCTGGTGGGCAACGGGCTGGGCAGGCTGGCAGCTCGCCATCCCAGTCGCCCGAGCTGCAGCCTGGCCCATCTAGGCCGGGCTGCCCCAGGAAACGGCCGCCAAAGGGGTCCCTAGTATCAGGGCAGGAATCACAGGAGTCCACCTCCAGTTCTGCTGTACCGTCTGGGGAAACACCTAGACGTAGTCATAGGGCCCGTAAGGCCAAAAAACTAGACACTGAGTAAGTTGGCGCGGGTGCAAGGCATAGATTAGTTATAGGGGCTAGGGCATGTGTATGAACTGTTTGTTATTAAAATCACTTTCACACCTACAGAAGCTGCCTTTGTGCTCTGTCCGATGCGGCGGGGGTGTGGTGTGAGGCGAGCGCCCGTGTGTGTATGTGAGGGGTAATAGAACGTTGGCCTCAGGTGAGTGTGCCCCCCTCCCCCCAGGTCGCCCTCGCCATCCCCCCGGGCAGACGACGGGACCATGCGCTGCAGTGCACGGCCGCATGCAGGGACTGTCCGGGTGGAGGGTGGTACTGTGGCCATGGGTCATACATTGTCCGACGATGTAAAGCCCAGAGCTCATCCCAGAGCGGGTTGTCATCATCCTCCATGGCCTGCAATAGACACGCTTCCACCGGTGGCCATGTGAGCTGCAGGTGGATGTGCAATGGAGGGGTGGTGTGCATGCGGGTGGGGTGAGGGTGGTTGGTGGGGGGTGGGTGGGGGGTGAGGGTGGTTGGTGGTGGGTGGGTGGGTGGGGTGAGGGTGGTAGGTCAGCTGGTGCCATGGTGTGCAGTCTGTGCCCATACTCGGCCATTCCCACGCCCCCCTCTAGTCCCTGAACCGGGCGGCTATCAGCCTGTCCCGTGCCCGCTGACCCAGGTGGTAATGGTGGGCGCCTCCCGTCCATGTCCAGCCCGTCTGTCCTGACCATTGCCCTCATCCTCCTCATCTGGGGAGGTCTGCGCCTCATCTTGCTGCTCCTCCCCTCCCCCTCCTCTGCCTGCAGCACATCGCCCCTCTGCTGGGCTATGTTGTGCAGGACGCAGCAGATCACAATGATGCGGCCGACCCTATCTGACGGGTACTGGAGGGCCCCTCCAGAGTGGCCCAAGCACCTGAAGCGCATCTTCAGCAGCCCAAAGCACCTCTCGACCACACCCCTGGTCGCTGCATGGGCATCGTTGTAGCGGTTCTCCGTGTCAGTCTATGGCCTCCGTATAGGCGTCATAAGCCACGACCGCAACGGGTAACCCCTGTCTCCCAGCAACCAGCCCCTCAGCTGAAGGGGGGGCGTCCCTCGAACATGGTGGGGATGAAAGATTCCGCCAATACGAATAGGTCCTGTACACTGCCCGGGTACTTAGCGCAGACGTGCAGGATCCTCATGAGGTGGTCACAGACCACCTGAATGTTCATGAAATAGGTCCCCTTCCGATTCGTGAACATGGCCCTGTTATCCGCAGGTGGCCGGACGGCATCATGTATCCCATCAATCGCGCCCTGGATCATGGGCATCCCGGCCACCACAGCGAAGCCCGCTGCCCAGGCATCCTGGCTGGCCCGGTCCACAGGGAACTGGATGTAGCGGTGAGCCATGGCATATCGGGTGCACCGATGCCTGCGAGATGCCGGACAGGTCCCCACTTGGCACCTGGAATGACCCTGTGGCATAGAAGTTCAGGGCCACCGTAACCTTGATGGCCACGAGGAGAGGGTGTCCTCCCCCAGTGCCACGCGGTGCCAGGTGTACCATCAGGTGGCAGATATGGGCGACGCTTTCCTGGCTCATACGGAGACTCCTCCTGCATGCCCGGTCCGTGAGGTCCTGGTACGACGAGCGGGGCCTCATCGGCATCTCCGTCGCCGTGGCACCACCACCTCCTCCTCCTCCTCGTCCTGTCGTGCGGGCGGCCCTCCAGCCAGGGCGACTGCCACCTGCCTCCCTGCGGCACGCTCCTCTGCGGCAGCCTGTGCTGCCTCCCTGGCACGCTCCTGCTCCTGCTCCCAGGGCTATAGAAGTGCGGCTCCTGCCACGGGGGCCAGTATCGCTGGGTGATGCCCAAACATAACGGCCTGCAGGGGGTGGGGTGGGGTGGGGGGAGACGACATGACATCATTGCCCGTACCCCCCCCCCCCCCCCGCAGCCAGGTGGCATGGGCTGCATGGTTGTGACTGTTGGAAGCTGGCACCTGGCCAGGCGGACAACACCCCCCCCAAACCCACCCCTCCCTCCCGGCACTCGCCCTCTCCTCCCCGGCACTCGACCGCTACTCCCCGGCACTCACCCCCCCCTCCCCGGGTCGTGCCCTCTCCTCCCCGGCACTCGCCCCCCACTCCCTGGGACTTGCCCCCCCCCAACCCGGCACTCGTCCCCCTCCCCAGCTCTCGCCCCCCCCTCCCCGGCACTCGCCCACCCCCCCTCCCCGGCACTCGCCCACCCCCCCTCCCCGGCACTCCCCCTCCCCCCCTCCCCGGCACTCCCTCTCCCCTTCTCCCCGGCACTCCCTCTCCACCTCTCCACCTCCCCTTCCACCCCCCCCTCCACACACCCTCACTCCACCCCCCCACTCCACACCACACACCCCCACTCCACCCCCCAGTCCACACTCTCCCCCACTCCACAACGCCCCACTCCACACACCCCCACACCACCCCCCCCACTCCACCCCCCCACTCCACCCCCCCACTCCACACACCCCCACTCCACCCCCCCCACTCCACACCTCCACTCCACACACCCCCACACCACCCCCCCCACTCCACACCCCCACTCCACCCCCCCACTCCACACACCCCCACTCCACCCCCCCAACTCCACCACCCCACTCCACCCCCCCCACTCCACACCTCCACTCCACCCCCCCCCACTCCACACCTTCACTCCACCCCCCCCCCCACTCCACACTCCCAACTCCACCCCCCCCCCACCCTACAACCCCCACTCCACACAACTGGTTGACGCCGTTAAATAGAAGGTTTAATTTATGCCGGCGTGACCCGTGGACTTCGGCCCATCCGGCCAGGAGAATTCGAGCGGCTCCAGGGCCCATAGCGTCGCGCCGGTCCTCGACATTCTCCGAGGCGGGCGGCGCGATTCGCGTCAGCGTGATTTTTGGGGGGCTGGAGAATTCGGCAGCCGGAGGGGCGGGATTCTCGCCGATCCCCGGCGATTCTCCGACCCGGCAGGGGCTTTCACAGGCCACGCTGTGCCACAGCGAGATGCTTTTCTGGCGTAGCGTGGCCGGAGGATCGCAGCCAAAGAGTGAATGAACCTTTTGTTTGAAGAGGAAGGTCTATTTGTTTTCAAAAGAGAGCCTTGCTTTCAGGATCTCTTCTGGAGAGCGCCTCTTCTCAACAACACACCATCCAAAGCAATCTGGATTGACTGAATATTATGTACTGTAACCAATGCCTCTCTGTGTAATGTGTCACATGATTATGTGATGACATCACCAAAGGCATTTGGAAGATTTTTCCTCTCTCCCATCTTAGACTGTGAGAAATCAACACCTCTGTAAATAAACTCTGACAACTGGTTCTGTAACTTACGGCTTGGCAACCTGGTTATCCTTTGTCTCTACTGTGAGTAGAAGCAAAACCCCTTCAAACATTGCTCTAAACCTCTTTTGTCTGAACCACAGTATGTGTAATAAATCATTCTAAAGACAAGTGAATTACACTTGAGTTGCATACCGTCACATTTGGCATGAGTGCTAATTTCATGATTTGACAGTGCCCGTGGGACATGCCTTTTTAGGCTCAATGAAATCCCCATTTATACTGCTGCTGTAATCTTTCACAGAATGTGAAGAAAGCCAATTATCACAGCAGTGGTATGTCGCTATTACCAATCGAAACAAACAGAAAAACATTTTCATCTGTTGGTTTGTAAATTTTGGTCTAACAGGCCGCAGCCCCTTCCCCCACCTCACTTCCATTCACTAGTTAACCCCCGCCAGGGCCCACCTCAAATGAGTAACAGGAAAGAAACAAAACTCTCCTGCCCCTCCCTCTGCAAAGGAATAACCAAAACCCAAATCCATTAACATCTCCATCCTCCATTTTGGGTCATATACTACTCTGATTCATAACCTAATTCATATCCCCTTCGTCCTCCCCTAAAAACATATACCCCTCAATACAAGATTATAAATTTCAATTAGCCATACCTAGATACAAAAAGGAAAAACTATTCAACATCCCCAAACAGTCCTGTTTCAACCACCATAAGCGTTCCATTCAAATACCCTCAGTTCAGTCCAAGTCTTTGTGCTTTAATGAAAGCCTCCACTTTCTCCGCTATCTCGAAAAAATGATCTCTGCAACTATGCGTGACCCTCAGCCTCGCCCGGTATACCACACCAAAACACACACTACTCTTATACAAAGCTGACTTTGCCCTGTTGATGGCCGCACGCCTCTTTGCCAACTCTGCCGCGACATCTTGGTATATTCGAATATTTATGCCTTCCCACTGCACCTTGCGATTTTCTTTGGCCCAATTCAGGACCCACCCCTTTGTCCGATAGCTGTGAAAGCACACTATCACCGCTCATGGTGGCTTATTTGCCCGTGGCTTCACCTGGAGCGACTGGTGGGCCTTGTCCACTCGACGGGGGTGGGGGGTGGGGGTGGGGGGGGGGGGGGGGGGTGGAACCTGCAGTAAAGTACTCAGTCAGCTTCGGGCCCTCCACCCCCTCTGGCAACCCTATGATTCTGAGGATCTGCCTCCTTGACCTATTCTCCAGGTCCTCGACCTTAGCCTTCAGGCCATTGTCCCTGTTTTCCATCATCAACAGCTCAGCTTCCAGTGAGGCTATCTGGTCACTGTGTCATGACAGGACCTCCTCCACCCCTTCAGCACCTTACCATGCTCAGAGATCTTTTCCAATGCCTCCTTTATTGTGCCCAATGTGTCCTCCACCGACTTTTTGAGGGTCTCCATCACCTCCCTTGCCTCTCAAAATACTTGCTGAATTGGCTTTCAAATTTGGTCGCTATTACCTCCGTCAGCTTATCCACCATAATAGGTGCAGCCCCATCCAACTGGCTTGCCTCCGCCATTTTGTTCCCAATGGACTCCGCACCTTCCCCAACTCTTCTGAAGGGCTACCGCTCATAACCTTCTTTCCAGTATTCTTTTTTTCCAATTAAGGGGCAATTTAGCGAGGCCAATCCACCTACCCTGCTCATCTTTGGGTTGTGGGGGTGAGATCCACACAGACACGGGGAGAATGTGCAAACTCCACATGGACAGTGATTCAGGGCTGGGATCAAACCAGGGTCCTTTGCAATGTGAAGCAGACGTGCTAACCACTGCACCACCGTGCTGCCTCTCTTCAAGTATTCTTTTTTGCAGTCTTTGACATCTTCTTGTAAAAGTCAATCAAATGGGATGGGTCTGTCCACAAATTAGCCCCTTGGGCTAAAAGAACCAAAAACTGAGGACTCTGGCGGGAGTTACCTTGCCTCCTTCTACATGCTGCCACCAGAAGCCTGTGCTTTTTAAAATTTCTAATGGTATTGCACATCATTCCTGTTCAGAGGGCAGAATGAAGGCACTGAAACCTTGGTCAATATTATTTTACACAAGTACTTGAGGAGAATGCGGATTAATCACCCTATGACTTGCCTCACGGCGCTGAGGACCCGGGTTCAATCCCGACCCCGGGTCACTGTCCACGTGAAGTTTGCACATTCTCCCCGTGTGTGCGCGGGTCTCACCCCCAAAACACAAAGTTGTGCAGGGTAGGTGGACTGGTCATGCTAAATTGCCCCTTAATTGTTAATTGGGTGCTCTAAAGGTTAAAAAAAAATCACCCTCTGACTCTGCCTCCTACAGTGTTAGAAATTGGTTGACCATCACTTAGCAGCTCCTCATGGTGTCACAGCTAAATTTTTCCTTGGCACTTTGCCTCTCCAAGGGGAGTCCATGTCTGTAGCGGGTTGGTAAGATGGACCTAGTCACAGTAATACTCCACCCATCATTAGTGTGGGAGAGGCTGAATGCCCCAGCTAGTCTTTTCCTGCCTGTCATTTTGTATCTTTGCCGTGTCAGTGGCCAGTCCTATCCCCATCAATCTGAAACCAAACAAAAGCACACCCTGCTCTCTGTCTTTCCTCAAATATCCCACACATATTGGCAAAGATGTGTTTATAAAATGCACTGGTGAACATTAGTCATAAGAAGCATTTGGTTTGTGTTAATGAGTGTTATATTTCTTTGTCGCCACATAGAGAAATGGTATGGAGGTGCTCACACTCGTGATTCTTGTAAAACACGCTGAGAGGTTTATTAAGGGTGTTACTTACACAATCAAGATGGTGATCTGCGCAAAGCCCACTCACTCTGCTGACTTCACTACAGATCATGTGACGCAGAACCAGCAGGAATGTATTCTCAGATACATAATAATGAGAAACTGCTGGAAAATGAGTCCTGGACAGGAATCTTTCAGCCCCTCCTGCCTTTGGGATCTTCAAGTCCCTCTGAAGTTGGCCGACATTTTAATGCCTCACCATATCCGACGCAGGGCCATGGTGTCAGAATTTGTCTCATTTCTCTACAATGCTCATACTCTTTTCTACCAAGTGACTATTAATGAGATACCGAGACTGACAGACATCTTTAACAAACAATTTGTTATTTTCTATTGAATGAATATATATTAATGAAAGATTCAAGGGCAGCACCGTGGCACAGTGGTTAGCACTGCTGTCTCACGGCGCCGAGGTCCCAGGTTCGATCCCGGCCCTGGGTCACTGTCCGTGTGGAGTTTCCACATTCTCCTATGTTTGCATGGGTTTCGCCCCCACAACCCAAAGTTGAGCAGGCTAGGTGGATTGGCCATGCTAAATTGCCCCTTAATTGGAAAGAAATTAATCGGGGATTCGAAATTTATAAAACAAATATTACAAAATGAAAATTTAATTCATCGGTGTGTTTAAAGATATACGCATTTAAAGGGAAGCTTGTTAAGACCACAAAGGAGAAGGGAATAGAAGGAATTGCTGAAGTGTTGATGAAAAGGGCTGGCAGGAACCTCTGAGGATCATATACACCAATAGAGACCAGTTGGGCTGAATGGCCTGTTTCTGTGCTGTCTCTATGTAAAAACGGAAACTGTTGACGCTACTGTAGCATTGTGTTTTCTGAAGCACTCTCTTTTTACCTCAAAAGGGTTAGTTTCAAATTTCTAACTCGGCCAATTGTCAATCATCAGTAAAGTGATGGACGGGGTCTTCAATAGTGCTATCAAGCAGCACTTACTCAGCAATAATCTGCTAACTGACATACAGTTTGGGTTCTGCCAGGGTCACTCAGCTCCTGACCTCATTACAGCCTTGGTTCACACATGGACAAAAGAACTGAATGCCAAAGGTGAGGTGAGAATGACTGCCCTTGGCACGAAGGCAGAATTTAATCGCGTACGGCACCAAGGAGCCTTAACAAAACTGGAGTCAATGGGAATCGGGGAAAACTCTGCACTAGTTTGAGTCATACCTAGCTTAAAGATGGATGTCGTGGTTGGAGGTCAGTAATCTCAGTCCCAGGACATCACTGCAGGAGTTCCTCAGGGTAGTGTCCTAGGCCCAGCCATCTTTAGCTGCTTCACCAATGACCTTCCTTCCAACATAAGGTCAGATGTGGGGATGTTCACTGATGATTGCACAATGTTCAGCACCATTCGCAACTCCTCAGACACTGAAGCAGTCCACATGGAAATGCAGCAAGACCTGAACTATATCCAGGCTTGGGCTGCTGACAAGTGGCAAGTAACATTTGCGCCACACAAGTGCCAGGAAATGGCCATCTCCAGTAAGAGAGAATCAAACTATCATCCTTGAAATTCCATGGCATTACCATCATTGAATCTGCCACTATCCATATCCTAGGGGTTACCATTGACCAGAAACTGAACTGGACTACTGTGGCTACAAGAGCAGGTCAGAAGCTAGGAATCCTGTGGTGAGGAGGTTACCTCCTGACTCCCCAATGTCTGTCCATCACTTACAAGGCACAAGTCAGGAGTGCAATGGAATACTCTCCACTTGCCTGGATGTGTGCAGTTCCAATAACACTCAAGAAGCTCGACACCATCCAAGAAAAATCAGCCCGCTTGATTGGCACCCCTTCCACAAACATTAATTGATTGATTGATTGATTTGATTTGATTTATTGTCACATGTACTGAAGTACAATGTACGTACATAGTAGACAAAAGAATAATCAACAGAGAACATTGACAAATGGTACATCGACAAACAGTGATTGGTTACAGTGCGGAACAAGGGGCCAAACAAAGCAAATACATGAGCAGGAGCAGCATAGGGCATCGTGAATAGTGTTCTTACAGGGAACAGATCAGTCCGAGGGGGAGTCGTTGAGGAGTCTTGTAGCTGTGGGGTAGAAGCTGTTCTTATGTCTGGATGTGCGGGTCTTCAGACTTCTGTACCTTCTGCCTGATGGAAGGGTCTGGAAGAAGGCAAAGCCTGGGTGGGAGGGGTCTCTGATAATGCTGTCTACCTTCCCGAGGCAGCGGGAGGTGTGTATAAAATCAATGTGGGGGTGGCAAGCTTGTGTGATGCGTTGGGCTAAGTTCACCACACTCTGCAGTTTCTTGCGATCTTGGACTGAGCAGTTGCCATACCAGGCTGTGATGCAGCCGGATAGGATGGTCTCTGTCACACATCTGTTCCCTTCACTATCGACGAACAGTGGCAGCCGTGTGCACCATCGACAAGATGCACTGCAGGAGCTTACCAAGGCTCTTTAGGCAGCACCTTCCAAACCCACAACCTCTACCATCTAGAAGGACAAGGGCAGCAGATATCTGGGAACCCCAACACCTGGGGGTCCCCCTCCAAGACACTTAGCATCCTGACTTGGAAATATATCGCTGTTCCTTCAAAGTTCCTCGGTCAAAATCCTGGAACTATCTCCCTGACAGCACTGTGGGTTTACCTACGCCACATGGACTGCAGCGGTTCAAGAAGACAGCTCACCACCGCCTTCTCAAGGGCAATTAGGGATGGGCAACAAATGCTGGCCTATCCAGAGACGCCCACATCCCTTACAAATTAATTTAAATAAGGTTAGGTGGGGTTATGGGAATCAAACAGGAGAGTGACCTTGTTAGGGTGTTCCTTCGGATGGTCCGCGCAGGCTCGATGGGCTGAACTTCCTTCTGCACTGTCGGGATTCTATTCTATGGACATGTTCAGAAGGTCAGACAGTATCTATGAAAAGAACAGACAAGTTAACATTCCAGGCACAGGTCCTTCTTCAGAACCTAACTCGTAACAGCCTCTTATTAGAATGGCAAAATACCTTATGATCTGACTTCCCTGCTTGATAGTGGCAGGTTCAAGTCTCCATTCTAGTTCAGTCACTCAAGTCTAGACCACTGGGACCGTTGTCATAGATTTCGTAGAATTTACAGTGCAGAAGGAGGCCATTCGGCCCATAGAGTCTGCATCGGCTCTTGGAAAGAGCGCCCTACCCAAGCCCACACCTCCACCCTATCTCCATAACCCAGTAACCCCACCTAACATTAAGGGCAATTTTGGACACTATGGGCAATTTAGCATGACCAATCCACCTAACCTGCACATCTTTGGACTGTGGGAGGAAACCGGAGCACCCGGAGGCAGCCACGGGGAGAACGTGCTGACTCCGCACAGACAGTGACCCAGGCCGGGAATCAAACCTGGGACCCTAGAGCTGTGAAGCAATTGTGCTAACCACTATGCTACCGTGCTGCCCTGTCAGTTAGACATGTAGCATTTCAATTTGGAGGTAGTGGGAAGGTGGTGGCGTAATGGTGTTGTCACTGGACTAGTAATGCAGAGACCCAGGATAATGCTCTGGGTACTGGATTCGAATCCTGCCACGGCAGATGGTGAAATTTGAATTCAATAAAAAATTTGGAATTAAAAGTCCATTGTCAATTGTTGTAAAAACCCATCTGGTTCACTCATGGAAATGACCAGTCCTTACCAGGATTGTTCAGCACACATTTGCAGTGTGTTGCTGATCAGTGTGGCTGCTATTCAATCTGCACTGCTCTCTCGGTGAAGGTAGGAGTCCCATGAGATGGAAATAAAATTAGCATTTACTTTGAAAGTAAATTTGGCACGATTTAATGGAAAAGTTTGCAAGTGTGCCGCAAGCTTCTCGGCCCGCAGAGGCCTTCACCGTGATAAAACATTAACGAGGCCCCTCGGGCTTCACGTTGCAAATCATGGCCTCACCGGCTGATTCACCAGGACCGCGCTCTCCAGCCCCCCACTAACACGGGAGAGCAGCACTTAAACCGCTCCTGCACAGTCAGCACCACACAGCTTGCAGCTATGCCTCCGAGAAGACCAGCCCCATGATTTACCGATGCTGACCTGGGCAGACTACTTATAGCAGTCGAGGCCAGACGGGATGCCCTGATTCCCTGATGGTCTCAGAGGGTTAGCCACAGGGCCGCCAGTGCCGCTTGGGAAGAAGTGGCAGCAACAGTCAGCTCAGGAAGCGTGACCAGGAAGATCGGCACCCAGTGCTGCAAGAAGGCCAATGACCTCCACCGAGCCACTCAGGTGAGTTGATGCCGAACCCTTGACCCACCCCTCCAAGAGAACACACCTGGCACCGCTCCCTCCCAGCATTATGCTGTGCCCTAACCCACCCATGTCCAGCAGTACCGCCCACACCGCCCCATTCTCTCCTCCATACTCCCTACATCGCCATACGCCCTACCCGGCACCCCATATGGCCCATCTCCGACCATGAAGTATCCTTGGTTCTGGGGCCCAGCCCCTGGGTGTTCTGATGATGGCCACTGCGTCCAGGTGTTGCTTCCTGCAGTGTCCAGACACATGGTGCGATTGTGATGCTAGGCGATAATCCACACATGTTACAGAATAATCTTTATTGTCACAAGTAGGCTTACATTAACACTGCAATGAAGTTACTGTGAAAATCCCCTAATTGCCACATTCCGGCACCTGTTTGGGTACACGGAGGAGAATTCAGAATGTTTAATTCACCTAACAGCACATATTTCGGGACTTGTGGGAGGAAACCGGAGCAACCGGAGGAAACCCACACAGACACGGGGAAATCCTGCCGACTCCGTACGGACAGTGATCTATGTTATTCTCTAAGTCTGAATGAAGACTGAAGACTTACAGTTAACACAAGCTTTTTATTCAAAGGGTTTGTTCTGCTTCCAGAGCTCAACTAGATGTAAAACAGTCAAGAGGTATGACCAGTGAAACTAAGGTAAACTGCCTATGCTGAGCTGTCTCTGTCTGCTGCTGCTCCCTAGCTCTGTGCTTCTCAAAGAGGCGGATCCTACCTTGGGCTCGACCCTTTATGCCCGTCTCTGATGCTGCCCTCTAGTGGTGCTGTGACTGTTACATCTGTGCTGCAGTCCCTGGTGTATGTGCAGATGTATGTACAGATGTACAGATCACTACATGAACCAAGCCCGGAATTGAACCCAGGTCCCTGGTGCTGTGAAGCAACAGTGCTAACCACGGTGCTACACTACCACTCTATATGGCATGCTTACCCACGGGAATCCATTTGGGAAATGTGAAGTGCGCACTTAACTATAATTGCTAATTCCCAATTAGCATAGCCTTTAGCCGTGCGGCCAGAGGCCTCCACGATCAGTGTGAGTTATGGGTGGTCGGTGGGGCAGGTAGGCTGAGACTGGGATTGCCCCCGGAACTGGAGCACGCGATCCAGGGGTTGAAATGGTGGATCTGTGGGCGTGGAGAAACCCCCACTCCCCACACCAGCCAAGGCCATGTGCAGCCACTCACCCTGCTCTGCAAACCACTCCCTGCTGGCGGCCCACCCCGGTCAATGCTTGCCCCCAGGAGCTGCCGCCCCGAGCATCGGAGCAGCAACCCCAATGCCCCCAGCCTATTTATCTGCGAGCGAAGATGACTACTCACCTCCTCGGGTCCCCGCAGTAGCCCTTCTGCCAACTTCACATTTTTAAATCGGAGTACCAATTGGCGTGACCACTTGATGGGGAGGCCATTAGATCACGGAAGGCCATTAGATAGGTGGTCGCTTCCATTAATTGTATGGATATTGGGGTTAAATGGTGATTACTGGTTTCTTGCCACGCCATGGCGTGATCCTGGTTTCACCAACAGGTGCGGGCAGGTTAGATAGCAAACAGATGGGCCACTTTGCAGCCTCATAGGGGCTGCAACGATTACCAAGGGATGTGGTTTGCATGTTATTGCTTACAAAGCGGCACTATGACAGCATTTGTATCATGTGCTGATGCATATGCTGATTATTGTCCAGACCTCATAATGCAGCAGTGTAGTGTAGTGTAACCTGACAACATCCATTGCCCATTCTCAATCTGCACCACTGCACAGGGCAGCTGTTCCTACAGCACAAAGCCCACATGGCTGTGTCTGCTGCGACACTGATGGTGATTGTGATCATTACTTCTGCCAGTCTCGCCTCATCTATAAGTGTTTTGCATTTTATACTGTTAAGATACAACAGTGTGGTATAATAGCACCAAGTAAATATGGTAATTGAGCTTAGTTTCAAATGTCTGGCTTTATTTAGCAGGTGTTTAATTATAGTTGCATCTAGCAGTTGGTAACAATTAACTCAAGCCTTTAAAAACTCTAACTTGAAGGAAGTGGTTCCATTAATAACTGTAAAAGATGCAATTACAGACTAACAAAACCTTAAATAAAGTGAATCTGGAATTTAACCCTTTTGATTTTAATATCTGTGTAAAGGGAATAGAGGAGGGCGAGAGGGAGGATTTCCAGATACAAATCCTGGAAGTACAGGTTTCACAGACACTCTGAAGAATTTAACGGGCGGATGCCTTTAGAATTTGTGCAGCAGCTTTCTCGCCTGATTGACAGCTTGCCTGCCTCTTCGTAGGGGCAGCAGCCAGGGAGCCAGGTAAGTACGAGATTATGGGGTTGGGGTTGGCAATGGGTGGTGTTGGAGATTGGCGGTTGCGGGCAATCTGAGATTGCAGGCGTTCAAGGCAGGAGAAAATGAGAGGGAAATGAAAATTGGGAGCTTGGGGGAGTCAAGGCGGGGGGAGGAAATGGGTTAGTTGATAATTGGGTGGGGGGTGGGGATCATAGGATTAGCAAAAATGTAAGCTTGTTGGTTCTGAGGAAAACCTTTTTCTTCTTCGCCCAGAAGCAGTGCTGTAAATGCACTTGCCTCTTGGGTTCAGTAGTTCCTGCCTCCTTTATATCCAAGGGTTAAAATAAAAATCCTGTTAAAATGAAGCATCCTCAAAGGATTTTACCTCCTGTCTTGTCTGAACCTGGCACCCATGGCGTTAAATTGCACCTGGGTTGGACTTCCGGCTGGCGGCCATGGAGTGAGTGGTTGCACATTTGGTGGCTCCTGCTCAAGGTGGATTTTCTTGGTCCTTCCCACCTGTTTGAGGTTTGTTTTTAGTGCAACAGGTGTGTGAGTGTCCAGGGAAGGCAATACTCCTCTGGTGCGATCAGTGTATGGATCAGAGGATGAGAAGTGCCATGGGAAATAGGGAGCAGCTGAAGCAGGACAGTTTTCACCACAGGTTAAGATGGCGGAGGGCAAGGGGGCAGCATTGCCCGCCCAGTGGTCAACGGAGCAACAGGTGGAGTTTTTGGATGGGAAGTTCCAGCAGCAAAGGAAGGTTTTGTGAGGGCCACGAAGAATCCAACACGAGTTTCAAGGATACAAAGAAATAACATTTATTTACAATAACATATATACACACAACAGCAACTTCGCTTGCTGCTTACTCCTTCCTTCTGCTCCAAACTGGCCAGCTTTATTTATACAGGGAGTCTGCTAATGATTTCTCCACCCCCCTCATTGGGGAAGCTCCCACTCCCACAGGATTGTGGGATTGTCATTAGTCCCCAGCCAATGGTAAGCAGGCAGGTGATAATACCCGCCCTCCCCCCCCCCAAAGTCCAAGGAATCCACCGAAGACCCTGGCGAAGGAGGGCGTCGGACTCGTTTGGCCGCAGGCCAGACACCATTTGCACGAGGCGCTGGATCAGGCGGCATGTAACGAGACAGAGACCGGCGCTTCCGTGATGAACGGCATAACGGTTGTACATCCACGGCCCGTGGGCCCGAGGATTCTCCCTCTGATGCGTCCGGTGTCTCCATCTCGGAGTCAGAGTCTGCTGCCTCTGTCATCTCGGCGTCTCTATCTCCACGCGGTTCTGCAGCGACCTGCGCAGGCTTTGAGTGAGGCACCAGAGGAAGATTGTGAGGACTACCTTCCCTTGTCTCTGGTCTTGATGGCTGTAGAAATGAGCTCCGGGGGCGGGGAATCTTTGGAAGGGATAGTCTTCTGGGCCAAACGTGGTCTACATGTTTGCGCTGGAGACGACCTTGGGCTTGCACCTGGTAAGATATAGGGCCCGTTTGGCAAAAGATTACACCAGGGACCCACTGGGCATCACCAGCAAAATTGCGAACGAACACTGGGTCACCGGGCGCAAACTGCCGAATCGGCTGATGCCGAGAAAAACCCTGTCCCTGCCGTTCTTGTGTGTGGCGTACTTTTGCACTAATGTCCGGGAAAAGCATACTAAGGCGGGTGCGAAGTCTCCGGCCCATTAGGAGTTTGCGGGAGCTACCCCAGTCACCGCATGGGGGGTGGTTCTATACGAAAACAAAAAGCGAGCCAGTCTCGTGTCCATTGACCCGGAAGACTGCTTCTTTAGGCCTCTTTTGAATGTCTGCACTGCGCGCTCCGCCAACCCATTTGAAGCCGGGTGGTAAGGGGCAGTGCGGATATGTGTATGCCGTTCATCTTTGTGAACCTCGCAAACTCCTCACTGGTGAATGGAGTGCCGTTATCCGTGACCAGCACCTCGGGGAGGCCATGCGTACTAAAAGACAAACGCATCTTCTCAATTGGTGCGCAGGACGTTGTGCCTCGCATCTTATGCACCTCTAGCCATTTAGACTGGGCGTCGATTAATAAAAGGAACATTGATCCTTGAAAAGGTCCGGCGAAATCCGCAAGCAAGCACGCCCAAGGCCACCCTGGCCATTCCCAGTGATGTAGGGGTGTGGCCGGCGGAAGCTTCTGATGCTCCTGACAAATGGAGCAGTTTTGGGCCACCTTCTCAATGTCGGTGTCGAGGCCTGGCCACCAAACATAACTCCGGGCCAACATTTTCATTTTGGTCACACCTGGATGCCCATTGTGCAAGTCTCTTAATATCAGCTCCTGTCCTTTTTCCGGGACAATCACGCGCGTCCCCCACACGAGGATGCCGTCTTCCACGCTGAATTCTGACAGCTTGGAGGAAAATGCCCGCAACTCGCCTGGGAGCTGTCTATGCTGCCCACCATACAGGGTTATGTGTCGAACCTTTGATAGGACTGGCTCCGTCTGGGTCCACTCACGGATCTGTGATGCCATGACAGGCAGGGTGTCCATAAAATCTAGTGTTGCAACCACTTCACCGGTCGTGGGGGTCGACATGGGGCCGGTCGATAAAGGCAATCGGCTCAGTGCGTCGGCATTCGCCATCTGCGTTCCTGGTTTGTGCTCCAGAGAATACTCGTATGCAGCGAGCAACAAAGCCCAGCGCTGGATCCGTGCGGAAGCAATGGGTGGTATTGGCTTATCCTCGCTGAAAAGTCCCAGCAGAGGCTTATGATCAGTTACGATAGGGCGGCCATACACGTACTGGTGGAAGCGTTTCACTGGCAAAGACCACTGCCAGGCCCTCCTTCTCGATCTGCGCGTACTTTTATTCCACTGCAGTCAATGTGCGGGAGTCGAAAGCTATCGGCCGCTCGGCCCCGTTCTCCATCTTGTGGGACAGGACGGCCCCAATACCATACGGGGATGCATCACATGTGACGAGCAAAGGCTTTCCAGGATCATAGTGGATTAGTAACCCAGACAACGACAATTGTTGCTTTACCCGCCGGAAAGCAGTTTCTTGCGGCTGACCCCAAACCCAGGTGTGATTTTTCTTTCGCAGAAGATGCAACGGGGCCAGCGTAGTTGCCAGATTGGGGAGGAACTTCCCGTAATAGTTTACGAGGCCGAGAAAAGAACGAAGGTGCGAAGTGTCAGTCGGAGCGGGGGCCTGTTGAATCGCGCGCACCTTTTCTGCGACGGGGTGGAAACCTTCGCAGTTCACCCGATAACCCAGGTAGACTACTTCCTTCGCCTGAAAGACGCACTTTGTGCGACGTAAACGGACTCCAGCTTCCGAAAAGCGTCTAAGGACAGCCTCCAGATTTTCCAAATGTTCCTGCACTGACGTCCCTGTGATCAAAACGTCATCTAAGTAGACAGTGACACGCGGTAAACCTCTCAAAACGCCCTCCATAACGCGTTGAAAAATAGCGCAAGCAGAGGATACTCCAAAGGGCAAGCGTGTATATTCATACAGGCCCCGGTTTGTATTAATCATTACATATGGTCGGGAGACAGGGTCCAGCTCCAACTGCAGGTAGGCGTGACTCATATCTAATTTTGTGAACGAGAGTCCACCTGCAAGCTTCGCGTAGAGATCCTCTATGCGAGGCATTGGATATCGGTCGAGTCGGGAAGCCGTATTCACTGTAAGTTTATAGTCGCGGCACAAGCAAACTGTGGCACCTGGCTTCATTATAGGTACAATTGGTGCTGCCCAGTCAGCGAGCGGACGGGCCTGATAATACCCAAAGTTTCCAAACGAGTGAGCTCCCCTTCTACCTTCTTGAGCAAGGCGTAAGGCACTGGGCGCGCCCGGAAATGGTTCGACTTGGATACGGGCTACGGCCCCTTTTATTTTCCCCAAACCGGGCTGGAATACATCTGGGTATCGTCCTAGCCCCTCAGTCAACCCTCCAGAAACTGTTTGGAGGATGTGCTGCCACTGCAACCGCAAATGGCGCAACCAGTCCCGAACCAACAGGCTGGGCCCATGGCCGCGCACCACGATAAGTGGGAAACGCCCCTCCTGGCGTCCATAAACAACAGGGGTCATCGTAGTTCCTGCGATGTCCAATGGTTCCCCCGTGTAGGTGGCCCACATGGCCTGTGTGTCGGTTAATGTAACGGTCTGTATACCCTGCTTGATGCGGTCGAATGTCCTCTGGGCGATCACGGAGACCGCTGCGCCAGTGTCCAACTCCATCTCAAGTGGGTGACCATTGACCCGTACTGTCACCTTAATGGGGGCCACACGGGGAGGTGCCACACAATGCAGCTGCAGGCAGTCGTCCTCCGTCTCCACGTCCTCAGGAGTAGTCGCCGCAGGTTCATCCACATGGAAGGTACGGCACCTGGGCTGGTCAGTTTCGGTCGGAACGATAGCGCCTCTGGCGCCCCCAGGACCGGCGTCCGCGACGGGGTCGGCGCCTACAAGTCTGACACGGACATGGCTCCTCATCCATTGGTTCTGGAGAAGGCTCCCTTCGGGGAGGAATGTCCGACGGCCACTGGCATCGATCCGGACGTCGCCTCGCCCAAGGTACCGCAGGAGTGCGGGGGGACGTTTTCGGACGGAAGGGGTTGCGCCCCAAGGCATGCACTTCCATTCCCTGTAGCTCCTGCACTCCTCGTTCTGTGCTCTCTCGGGACAATACTATTTGAATGGCCCGTTGAAAAGTCAATGTTGGCTCAGCTAACAACTTTCTCTGGGTGGCTGCATTGTTAATACCGCAAACCAAACGGTCGCGTAACATTTCTGACAAGGTCTCACCATAGTCACAGTACTCCGCAATCCTGCGTAGCCTGGATAGAAAGTCGGCAAGGGATTCTCCTGGGGTCCTCTCAGCGGTATTAAACCGTTAACGTTGGACTATCATGGACGGGGTTGGGTTAAAATGCTGCCCCAGTAAACTCACAAGTTTATCAAACATTTTGGTGTCCGGTGCAGCTGGGTACGTAAGGCTCCTAATCATCCCAAACGTATGCGGGCCACAGGCAGTGAGCAATATGACCACCTGGCGCTCGTTTTCGGTGATATTGTTTGCCCGGAAATAGTAACACATCCATTGTGTGTACTGGTTCCAGCTTTCCAGCGCAGCATCAAAAACATCCAAACGTCCGTACAGAGGCATGGGATAATAGAAAACAACTTCTAACCTGTATCCAACAAATATCCAGGGAGGTGACTTCAGCAGTGCAGACAGCTATTCACTTTAACCCACTTCGCCAGTTTTGTAAGGGCCACGAAGAATCCAACATGAGTTTCAAGGATGCAAAGAAATAACATTTATTTACAATAACATGTATCAGCAGTATCAGCAGCAGCAGTATCAGTATCAACAGCAGCAGCATCAGCATCAGCAGCAGCAGTAGTAGCAGTAGTAGCAGTAGTATCAGCAGCAGCAGCAGCAGCAGCAGCAGCAGCAGCAGCAGCAACTTCGCTTGTTGCTTACTTTTTCCTGCTGGTTCCAAACTGGCCAGCTTTATTTGTACAGGGAGTCTGCTGATGATTTATCCACCCCCCTCATTGGGGAAGCTCATACTCCCACAGGATTGTGGGATTGTCATTAGTCCCCAGCCAATGGTAAACAGGCAGGTTATAACAGAAGGACGTTTTTAGAGACCTGGCTAAGGTGGTGAAGCCACTCAGGGCTGCGATTGAGAGAGTCGGGCAGAGATCGGAGACTCAGGGCCTGGCGGTACAGACAGTGGAGGGCGCGGTGGGGGAGCACGAGGAGCGGATGACCTCGTTGGAGACGGAGTTGGGGATGGTGTTGGACAGCCAGAAGAGGCTGAGAGGGAAATTGGAGGGTCTAGAGAATCACTCCAGGAGACAGAACCTGAGGAACATAGAACATACATAGATTTCATAGATTTCACAGTGCAGAAGGAGGCCATTCGGCCCATCGAATCCGCACCAGCTCTTGGAAAGAGCACCCTACCCAAGGTCAACACCTCCACCTTATCCCCATAACCCAGTAACACCACCCAACATTCAGGGCAATTTTGGACACTAAGGACAATTTATCATGGCCAATCCACCTAACCTGCACATCTTTGGACTGCGGGAGGAAACCGGAGCACCCAGAGGAAACCCACGCACACACGGGGAGAACGTGCAGACTCCGCACAAACAGTGACCCAAGCCGGGAATCAAACCTGGGACCCTGGAGCTGTGAAGCAATTGTGCTAACCACTATGCTACCGTGCTGCCCATACAGTGCAAAAGGAGGCCATTCAGCCCATCGAGTCTGCTCCGACCCACTTAAGCCCTCACTTCCACCCTATCCCCGTAACCCAATAACCCCTCCTAACCTTTTTTGGTCACTAAGGGCAATTTATCATGGCCAATCCACCTACCCTGCACGTCTTTGTACTGTGGGCGGAAACCGGAGCACCCGGAGCAAACCCACGCAGACACCGGGAGAACGTGCAAACTCCGCACAGACAGTGACCCTGCAGGGAATCGAACCTAGGACTCTGGCACTGTGAAGCCACAGTGCTATTCATTTGTGCTAATGTGCTGCCCATAAACCCGAGGTCCATCGGGATGCCCGAGTGCATTGAGGGAGCGGAGGCTGCCAAGTATGTGGCGAGGATGTTGGAGCAGTTGATGGCTGAGGTGGCCTTTGACTGGCACCTCGAGGTGGATCGGGCGCACAGGGCGCTGAGGAGGAGGCCGCAGGTGAGCTGCCGAGGGCGTTGGTGGTGCGGTTGCACCATTTCTTGGACAAAGAAAAGATTTGAAATGGGTGAGCCAGACTGGTATGTGCACCTGGGAAGGGAGTGAAATGCAGGTCTACCAAGACCTGGGTGCGGAGCTGGCAAAGAGGAGAGCTGGGTTCAACTGGATAAAAGCTGCCCTCTTCAAGAAGGGACTGAGGTTTAGGGTTTTGTACCCTGCCTGTTTGTGGGCGACACACCAGAAGCAGGGGTTTTATTTTGACTCGCCAGAGGAGGCGATGGACTTTATGAGGGACCATGGACTGGAATGAGTGTGAGCACACTGAACTTTGGAGACAAACTTTGTGTTCATTGTAAAGTGAATGGGATGGGTAGTTCAGGGTGGGTTTTGACAGGGTTATGGCGATGGTGAGTGTGTCTTTTGTTCTTCTTTGTTTGTTGGTGGGTGGGAGTGGTGTACTGGAGGGGAGAGGGGAAGTTAGAGGCCTTGGGCGGGGCCACCATGATACCTGGGAAGGTTAGTCAACGGAAGTGAAGTGGGGGACTTCTGGTGGTGGCCATGGAGTGAGTGGTCGCACACAGGGCAGCTCCGGCTTGAAGCCGTAGCTTTGAGCTCTTTTTACCCAAAAGAGGAGTAGTTTCGGGAGGAAAGTGAGCTGAAGGTGTGGAGGAGAAGTTGTCTCTGTGAGTGGCATGCCTGCTGGTTACCAGCCCCGGGAAAAAAAAGGTTAAAGACCTGGCCAAGGAACTGGAGAAGACATGTGGCACAGCAATAATTGGGAAGATGGCAGAGGGGGAAGGGTCGACGCAAGTTGGTAAACCCCAAATGTAGCGGTTGACGGCGTTTATTAATGAAGAGTTTCACCAGCAACAAAAGGAGATGCACGAGGACCACTTGAAGGCCAATGAGGAAGCAGGAGCACTCCTGAAAGGAACGATGGAGCGAGTGGAGAAATGTCTGGAGGCACAGGAGTCGCAGATCCAGGAGATGGAAAAGGTGATGTCCGACCAATGTGATTGTGTGGTGTTGTTGGAGATGGTGCTGGGGCTCCTGGGGGACCTTTGCAAGTCACTGAGGGCAAAGGTGGAATAGCAGGAGAACAGGTCCAGAGGGCAGCATTTGCATAACACTGGCCTGCTGGAGGGTGTGGAAGGTACAAGCACCACAAGATACGTTTCAAGGATGCTGGTGGGGCTGGTGGCGGAAGGGGTGCTGGACAAGGCCCTGGAGGTGGACAGAGCGCACAGGTCCCTAAGGCAAAAGCCTAGAGTGGGGGAGCCACTGTGGGCAGAGATTGTGAGGCTCCATAAGTTTGTGGAGAAGATCCTTCAGTGGGGCCAGGGAGAAGAGGAACTGGGAGGGGAATCGGATCGTAATTTATCAAGATATCGGCCCGGAGTTCGCGAAGAGGCGTGCTGCAATTAACAAGGCCACAGTGATGCTATACCGAAGGCAGATTCGGTTTGGGGTACTGTACCCGGAGAAACTGTGGGTCACTTTTGATGGTCAGGAGTATTATTTTGAAACGCCAAAAGAGGCTAATGACTTTACAAGAGACCATAAACTGGGGGAGAACAGAATGTCGATGGGAGATGAAAGAACTGGAACAGCAGAGATCGGAAGGTGCGGATATTGTGAGTGGCCGGAAGATGGTTTATTTTTGGGTAGTGTGATTTTGTGGTTATTCTTCTTGGTGGGCAGCACGGTAGCACAGTGATTAGCACAGTTGCTTCACAGCTCCAGGGTCCCAGGTTCGATTCCCTGCTGGGTCACTTTCTGTGCGGAGTCTGCACGTTCTCCCCGTGTGTGCGTGGGTTTCCTCTGGGTGCTCCGGTTTCCTCCCACAGTCCAAAGATGTGCAGGTGAGGTGGATTGGCCATGATAAATTGCCCTTAGTGTCCAAATAAAGGTTAGCTGGAGTTACTGGGTTACGGGGATAGGATAGAGGTGTGGGTTTATATAGGGTGCTCTTTCCAAGAGCTGGTGCAGTCTCGATGGGCCAAATCACCTCCTTCTGTACTGTGAATTCTATGATTAAGAGGCTATAAGTTTGTCAGGGGCAACTGCCCCCCTTGCCGCGCCATCTATGGTGATTTTGTTTGGAGGGGGTGACGTGGTTTTGGATACGTCTTTGTTTGTTTGGGAGAGGGTGGGGTCCAAGGGGAGCCGTTTGCACAGACCAAGGAGGGAAAGATGGGGGAGGGGTAGGCAGGAGGGCCTTGAGGCAGGAACTGCCATTCTGGCAGGCAATACCGGTGAACGGAAGTGAGGTGAAGGAGGTGGCCACGGGGGATACCCAGGTGGGGAGGGGGGGGACACACACACGCAAATTGGCACAGTTGGAGACTGAGCGTGGTCATGGGCAGAGAAGGGGCCATCTTGGATGAGCCCGGTTCAGGGTAAAATTAAAGGAGGTAGAATCGGAAGGGGATGATGGCGGACGGTGGAGGGGAGTAGAGGCACAAGCCTTCAGTAAAGTTCGTAACATGGAATGTACGGGGGCTGAATGGACTGGTGAAGAGGTCTTGGGTCTTTGCGCACCTGATGAGTCTGAAGGCGGGGGTGGGCTTTATGTAGGAGACCACCTCTGGGTGAAGGGTCAGGTCAGGTTCTGGATGGGATGGGTGGGACAGGTATTTCACTCGGGGTTTGATTCAAACTTGCAGGGCAATCCTGATGTGCAAAAGGACGGGGTTTGTGGGGTCAATAAAGTGCGGGACCCAGTGGTGGAGGTATGTGATAGTGAGTGGGATGCTGGGGGACACACCGGTGGTGCTAGTGAAAGTGTATGCGATGACGTGGGGTTTATGAAGGGGTTGCTGGGGGTGATCCTGGACCTACACACACATCAGTTGACTATGGAGAGTGATTTCAACTGTGTGTTGGAAGCGAGGGTGGACAGGTCGGGCCCTAAGTCAGTGCGAAGGTTGAGAATGGTGAAGGAGCTGGAAGGATTTATGGAATGCATGGGAATGGTAGACCCATGATGGTTTAGGAACCCGGGGGAGAGGGAGTACTCCTTCTCGCACGTGTACAAGCTATACTCCAGAATTGATTTTTTTGTAGTGAGTCGAGCGGTGCTGGTGGGAGTGGAGTACCCGGAAATCGTGAACTTGGAGCATGCGCCACACTGGCTGGAGGTCAGGCTGAGTTCAAGGCAGGTCCAGAGGCCGGGATGGAGGTTAGACTCGGGGCTCTTGTCGGACAAGGGGTTCTGGGAGAAGGTGCGGTCGGTGATCAGAGACTATGTAGAGTTGAATCGAAATGGGGAGGTATCGGCGGTCACATTCTGGGAGGCATTGAAGGTAGTGGTCCGAGGGGAGACTATCTTGTTCAAGGTGCACAGGGACAGGAGGAGGAGAGAGGAATATGGACGGTTGTTGGACGAGATTGTCGAGGTGGACAAGAAATATTCGAGAGCTCCCACTAAGGAGGGGTTGGCGGAGAGAAAAAGGTTAGAGGATTAGTTCGATAGGTTGACAACGGGGAAGGCAGGGGGGCAGCTACAGAGGACGAGGGGGGTGCAATATGCATATGGAAAGAAGGCGAGCTGCATGCTGGCCCACCAGTTGCGGAGGCAGGCCGCATCTAGGGATGTTTTGAGGGTGCAGACAGGGAAGGGGAGTGGTTAGCACTGTTGCTTCACAGCGCCAGGGTCCCAGGTTCGATTCCCGGCTTGGGTCACTGTCTGTGCGGAGTCTGCACATTCTCCCCGTGTCTGTGTGGGTTTCCTCCGGGTGCTCCAGTTTCCTCCCACAATTCCTGAAAGACATGCTGTTCGGTTATTTGAACATTCTGAACTCTCCCTCTGTGTACCCAAACAGGCGCTGGAATGTGGTGACTAGGGGATTTTCACAGTAATTTCATTGCAGTGTTTATGTAAGCCTACTTGTGACAATAAAAATTATTATTAACTAATAGTGTCGGAAGCGGGGAGGATTAATGAGGCACTTAGGCAGTAGAATGAGAAGCTGTACGGGCTGAGCTGGGTGGTGAGGAAGCAGATATAAGGCAATTTTTGGATGAGCTGGAGTTCCCAAGGCTGAATGGAGAGAGGAGGCAGGCACTGGAGGAGTAATTAGGGCTGAGAGAGGTGATGGATAGCATAAGGGGGATGAAGTTGGGGAAAGCCCCAGGGCCGGGCAGCTCCTTGGTATAGTTCTATCAGGTGTTTGCGACGTAGTTGGCACCGCATTTGCTGGGACAGCTTAGCGAGTCACTGAAGAAGGGAGAGCGACTGGAGACATTGACACAAGCGTTGAATACGTTAATCCTGAAGGAGGGGAAGGAACTGTTGGAGTGTGGGTCATATAGGCCCATTTCAAGGCTAAACACGGATGTGAAAGTGTTGGCCACGTTAGTGGTGGTGAATATGGAGGTGTGTGTTTCAGGGGTGGTTGCTGAGGACCAAATGGGCTTCGTAGAGAGTAGGTAGCTCTACAGTACCATCAGGAGACTGTTAAACATGATCATGACCCCGTCGTGGGCCGGGTACCGCTGAGGTAATGGTCCCTATGGATGCGGAGAAGGCCTTTGATCGGGTGGAGTGGAGGTACCTGTTTACAATCTTGGGAGGTTTTGGGTTTGGCCAGAAGTTTGTGGCACGGCTGTGTCTGTTGTATGCGTACAGACAAATGAGATGAGTTTGAGAAGAGCAGCATGGTAGCACAAGAGGGTAGCACTGTGGCTTCACAGTGCCAGGGCCCCAGGTTCGATTAACCGCTGGGTCACCACCTCCATATTCACCACCATTAACCGCGGAGTCTGCACGTTCTCCCCGTGTCTGTGTGGGTTTCATCCGGGTGCTCCGGTTTCCTCCCACAGTCCAAAGACGCACCTTAAGTTGGGGAATCGGACGAGGTTAGGTGGATTGGCCATGCTGAATTGCCCTTAGTGACCAAAAAGGTAAGGAGGGGTTATTGGGTTCCGGGAATAGGTTGGAAGTGAGGGCTTAAGTGGGTCGGTGCAGACTCGATGGGCTGAATGGCCTCCTTCTGCACTGTATGTTCTATGTTCCTCAGGTTCTGTCTCTTGGAGCGATTCTCTAGACCTTCCAATTTCCCTCTCAGCCTCTTCTCTCTGTCCAACACCATTCCCAACTCCGTCTCCAATGAGGTCATCCGCTCCTCATGCTCCCCCACCGCGTCCTCCATCTTCTGTGCCGCCATGCCCTGATCGCATATCCATGGGCTTTAAAGGGGAACGAGGCAGGGGTTGTTGTTCACGCTGGCGATTGAGCCCTTGACGATGGCCCTTAGGTGGTCAGTGGAGTGGCAGGGGATTGTGAGGGGGGAGTAGGGAGGGGCATGTGGCGGGGGCTGGTTCTAAAAGGGGTGTGGCTGATTGGCAGGGGTGGCCCCTGGCCAGGCTGGTCACGTGGAAGGGTTGAATGGGCTGGTAAAATGGTCGGGTGTGTTTACGCATCTGAGGATTCTCCGCTGTCGGGATTCCCCTTTGCGCCAGCAGCGTACCCGCGCATGGGGAATTCCGGACAGCGTGGGGCTGCCCACAATGGGAAATCCCATTGACTGGCTGGCGGGATGGAGAATCCCGCTGCCGGCGGAGACGCACCGCACCAGTTTTATGCAGTGGGACGGAGAATCCCACCCGTGGTGTTTCTACAGGAGACGCACCTTAAGTTGGGGAATCGGACGAGGTTGCGGAAGGAGTGGGTGGGGAGGTTTTCCACTCGGGACTGGATATGTAGATGAGGGGAGTGGAGGGGTTGATCAATAAGAGAATGGCATTTGAGATGAGGAGCATTGTGGCTGATTTTGGGGGGTAGATATGTGATTGTCAGTGGGAAGCTGGAGGAGATGCTGGTGGTCCTGGTAAAGGTTTATGCCCCGAATTGGGATGATATAGATTTTATGAGGCGGGTATTGGGACGATTTCGGCCATGGACACTCACTGGTTGATTACGGGGGGTGATTTTAATACCGATCGTGTCTGGATCGGTTGAGTCAAAATTCGCCGAGACTGAAGTTGAGGGGGTGCATGGAGCGCCTGGAGGGACGGATCCATGGAGATTTGGGAGTTCAAGGCTGAAGATGTTTTCATGCTTCTCCCATGTGCACTGGGTGTACTCCCAGATCGATTTTTCATCATGGACAAGGTGCTGCTGGTAGGGGTGGCCGACTTGTGGTATTCGGCGACTGTGGTCTCTGACCATGCACTGCATTGGGTGGATTTGCGGGTTGTACCACCCGATATTGTTATTAAATGTCGATGCCAAGCTATTGGCGAAGGGGCTTGCATCACAGATTGAGGAATGTGCCGGGGAAGATTGTGGAGGATGAGATGGTTTTCTGAAGGGAAAACAGCTGTCGGCAAATGTGGGGAAGTTACTCAATGTGATTATGATGCCCTCAAGGGGGGCAGGAGGTAGAGATAAAGGTAGAGGTAGAGATAGTGGTGGTGATGGACATGGAGAAAGCTCTTGTTTGGATGGAGTGGGCGTATTTATTTGAGGTGCTGGGGTGCTTCGGGTTCGGACAGAGGTTTGTGGATTGGATCCGGCTGCTGTATAAGGCACCAGTGGCGAGTGTGCGGATGAACCGGGTGAGTTTGGGGTACTCCGGGCTACAAAGCGGGACGAGGCAGGGGTGCCCCTGCTTTTTGCTTTGGCGATAGAGCCGTTGGCAATGGTGCTTCAGGCATCGAGGGATTGGAGAGGGATTGTGCCCGGCGGGCGGGGGGTTGGGGGGGGTGCCAAACATAGGGTTTTGCTGCATGTGGATGACTTGTTTTTAGATATTTTGGACCTTTGGGCAGCATTTGGGGGGATTATGGAGATCTTAGGGGAATTTGGCCAGTTTCCGGGATATAAATTGAACATGGGAAAGAGAGGTGTTCTGATTGATGCCAGAGGGCAGGAAAGCAGATTAGGGTAGTTACTGTTTAGGGTGGTGGGGATGAGCTTTAGGTACTTGGGTATTCAGGTGGCACAGAGCTGAGCCCAGCTGCATAAACTGAACTGGCCCAATTGGTGGAGCAAATGAAAAGGGATTTTAAGGGATGTTCTGCCGCTGTTGCTGGCTGAGTGGGTGCAGACAGTGAAAATGATGGTGCAGCCTAGGTTTCTTTTTTAAAAATATTTTTACTCAAGGCTTTTCAACAAAATATAAATATACAGAATATCAAAAGAGCAATGAAAAACAATCACAGCAACCTGCCCAACAACCCTAACCCTCCAGCCCTTCTGGCACCGACCCCCAACCACACCCGCCTTCCCCTTGCTATCCCCCTTACCCCTCCTCACTGACCCCTCAATCCTCCTTAAAGAAATCGATGATCGGAACCCCTCTACCGACCCCCGCAGAGTGAACTTAATCTTCTCTAACCTCAGGAATTCTGCCAGGTCGCTCACCCACACCCCTGCCTTTGGCAGCTCCGAGTTCCTCCAGCACAACAAAATCCATCTCCAGGATATCAAACTGGCAATGGCCAATACATCGGCTCTTTCCCCCGTGGACTCCTGGGTCTTCCGAAACCCCAAATATCACCACCTCCAGACTCGGGGCCACTCTCACACCCAGAACCTCGGACATGACATCCGAGAACCCCCCAACTTGGACACGCCCAGAACATGTGGACATGATTTGGGAGCCCCTTGCACACCGGTCACACCTATCCTCCACACCCTCAAAAACCCTGCTCATCCTCGCCACTGTCATGTGGGCCCAATGCACAACTTTAAACTGGATGAGGCTTAACCTCGCACACAACGAGGACGCATTCACCTCAACCCATGTACCAGACCCCAGCTATTCTCCCAACTCCCCCTCCCAATTGCACTTAACGTCCTCCACCAGGGCATCCTCCGACTCCATCAGTTCCTTGTAAATATCTGAAAACTTCCCCTCCCCTATTTGGTCCTCCGACAGAAACTCATCTTGCAGAACTGGAGGTGGCAACCCCGGGAAAGACGACACCTCTCTCCTCACGAAACCCCTACCTGCAGGTACCAAACCCATTCCCCTTGGGCAACTCATACAATTCCTCCAACTCCTCCAGCGCCACAAATTTGTCCCTTATAAATAAGTCTCTGAAGTACTCAATCCCCCACCTGCCGCCACCCCCAGAACCTTGCATCCAATCTCGCTGGCACAAATCTATGGTCATCACAAATAGGCACCCACAACAACATACCCTCTAACCCCAAGTGCTGCCTACACAACCTCCACAACCTCAGAGCCAACACCTCCACTGGACTAAGGGGATATCTGGCTGGCAAGAACGGTAGTGGCGCCAACAACAAAGCCCTCAAGATCGTCCCCCGACACGATGCCGCCTCTACCTGTCCCCAAACTGACCTCTCCTCCACTGCCCATTTCCGCACCGTTGCAATGTTTGCAGCCCAATAATAATTGATCAAATTCGGCAACACCAGCAAACCGCCGCCACCCCCCCCCCGCTCCAGCAAAGCCTGTTGCACCCGTGGGGCCTTCCCTGTCCAGACAAACCCCGAGATCAACCCATTAGCTTTTCTGATAAACGACTTGGGGACAACAAGGATGGGGAGGTTCTGAAGCATGAACAGAAACCCGGGCAACACCCGGCCTGTCAACAACAACAGCAAAACATCCCACCTCCTAAAATCAGCTTTCATCCCCTCTACCAATCGAACCAAATTCAATCTATGCAGCTGGGCCCAGCTCCGCACCACCTGGATACCGAGGTATCTAAAGCTCGTCCCCACCAGCCTAAACGGCAACTCCCCTAAACTCCTTTCCTGCCCCCTTGCATTGATCGGGAACACCTCACTCTTTCCCAAATTCAATTTATACCCCTCCAATATACCCCAACGAGTCTGAAATACATAATAACACATCATCTGCGTACAACAAAACCCTATGCTCCACCCCGCCCCGCTCAATCCTCACCAATCCCTAAGCGCCATTGCCAGTGGCTCTGTCACCAAGGCAGAAAGTAACGGGGAGAACAGATGCCCCTGTCTCGTCCCATGGTGTAACCCAAATTACCCCAAGCTCACTCTGCTCTTCTGCACACTCGCCACCGGTACCTTATACAGCAACTGGACCCAACTCACAAACTCCTGCCTGAACCTGAACCTCCCCAACACCTCGAACAAATGCGCCCACTCCACCCGATCAGAAGCCTTCCCCACATCCATCGCCACCATTAACTCAACCTCCTGCTGCCCCCCACAATGAGGAAGAGAAAAGCCTAAGACAAAGGGAGTTCCTCCCTCTCCCTCGCCTAACAATATGCCCTCACCAGCAGTGGCCCCAGCTCCGCCCCAAACTTATTATAAAATCTCACTGGGAACCCATCCGGACCGGGGCCTTCCCTGACTGCATCGCCCCAATGCCATCCATCAGATCCTGCAGCCCAATTGGGGCCTCCAGACATCCCCCCCCCTCACCCCCCATCCCTCACTCTACCAATCTCCCTAGCTGCTGCCTGCTACCTCATTGATGGGCCAGCATTCTACTTGCCTTCTCCCCGTATTCATAAACTGCCCCCCTGGCCCTCCACAACTGTCCCACCGCCTTCTCTGTCAACACTAACCCAAACTCCATCTGGAGCTTCTGTCTCTCCTTCAACTATCCCTTCTCCAGTACCACCGAGTACCTCCTATCCACCCTCAAGATCTCCTCGATCAGTTTTGCCCTCTCCTCCTCTCCACCATCCCCCTGTGCACCTGAATCAAAATAACCTCCCCCCAAATTATAGCCTTGAGCCTCCCACAACGCGGTGCTATGACCTTCCCGGTATCACACATTTCCACATAGCCCCGAATGGCAGCCCTCACCCGCTCACACCCCCCCCTCATCCACCAACAGCCCCATATCCAGCCTCCAGTGCGGCCGTTGGGCCTCCCACCGAACCACCTGCAAATCCACCCAGCGAGGCGCATAGTTAGAGACCATGATCGCTGAATACCCCGAGCCGGACACCCCTGCCAACAGCGGCTTGTCCATGATGAAAAAATCGATCCAGGAATACACCCGGTGCACATGGGAGAAGAATAAAAACTGCTTCGCCCTCGGCCTCCCAAATCTTCACACGCCCACACCCTGCCCATGTGCTCCATGAACCCCCTCAGCTCCCTAGCCACTGCCAACGTCTTCAATGACCTTGGGCTCGATTGATCCAGGCTCGGATACAGGACCCTATTTTAAAAAAACATCACTATTCGATGCATATCTAAATCCAGAACTTTCCCCAACATCCGCCACATGAAATTCACATCATCCCAATTCGGGGCATAAACATTCACCAGGACCACTGGTATCCCCTCCATCTTCCCACTAACCACCATATACTTATCCCCCGTTTTGGCCACAATGCTCCCCACCTCAAACGCTACCCTCTTGTTGATCAACACCTCCACCCACTTGTCTACATATCCAGCCCCGAGTGGAACACCAGGCCCACCCATCCCTTCCTCAGCCTCGTCTGCTCCCTCAGCTTCAGGTATGTCTCCTGCAAAAACACCATGGCCGCCTTCAGACTCTTCAGATGCGTGAACACACGTGACCGTTTAATTGGCCCATTCAACCCTTGCATATTCCTCATGACCAGTCTGGTCAGTGGGCTCCCCGCCCCCCCTTCCCCTGCCAAACCGCCAGACCCCTTCCTGAGCCAGCCCCCAGCCCACGTCACACTCCCCTCCAGGCCCACCATCGGATGTCCACTGCCATCTCTCCCTTCCCAACTGTGCCACACCAACCACGCCCGAGTCAGCATCCCACCCCTCCCCCCCATCCCCCAAACAAAGAACCAACCCTACGCCCCCACCATGCCTTCTTCCTGGGGAGACGGTGGTGTAGTGATATTGTCACTGGACTAGTAAACCAGAAACCCCGGGTAATGCTCTGAGGACCCGGGTTTGAATCCCGCTATTCCCTCGGGAATCCCGACTATCCTTAAATTCTGTCATCCGGAGCGATTCTCCAGGTCCTTCAACTTCTCTCTCAGATTCTTCTGGCTGTCCACCACCACCCCCAACTCCGGCCCCAGCGAGGCATCCGCTCTTCATGTTCCCCCACAGCCTCCTCCACCTTCTGTCTCGCCCTGAGCGGCTCCACCACCTTAGTCAGGTCCTCCGCGGCCTCCTTTCTCTGCTGCTGGAACTTATTATTTAGAAACTCCACCAATTGCCCTATTGACCACTGGGTGGGCAGCGCTGCCCCCTTGTCCTCCTCCATCTTGACCTGTGATGAACCACAAGAACTGCCCTGCCCTGCTCTCTCTTTCTCGTGGCACTTCTCATCCTCTGTTCCATGCACCAGACTCACCAGAGGAGTGTTACCTTCCCTGGGCACTCACACACCTTTCACCCTCAAAAAAAACCCCGTATGGGTGGGGAAGGACCAACAAAATCCACCTTGAGCGGGAGCCACCAAATGTGCGACCACTCAATCCATGGCTGCCACTGGAAGTCGGTGCTGCCTAGGTTTCTGTTTGTGTTTCAGAACCTCCCCGTATTTGTCCCTAAGTTGTTTTTCAGGAAAGTCAATGGGTTGATCTCGGGGTTTGAGTAGGTGGGGAAGGCCGTGCAAGTGTGACAGGTTTTTTTGGAATGGAGGCGAGAGGGGGGTGGAGCTGGCATTGCCGAATTTGATAAATTATTATTGGGCAGTAAATATTGTGATGGTAAGGAAATGAGCTGTGGAGGAGAGGTCGGTCTGGGGTGGCACCATGTAGGGGAGTGAGTTTGAGAGCTCTGTTGTTTGCACCCTTACCATTTTCGGTGGACATGTATTCCGTGAGCCCCTGGTGGTGTTGGCTTTAAGGCTGTGGGGGCAGCATAAGCAACACTTGGGGTTGGAGGGTATTTTGTGTGGGCGCTGATTTGTGACAACCATAGATTCAGGGCGACACAGGATGCGAGGTTCCGGGGATTGAGTACTTCAGGGACTTGTTAATAGGGGGCACATTTGCGGGGCTGGAGGAGTTGGAGAAATTGTATGAGTTGCCCAAGGGGAATGGGTTCAGGTACCTGCAGGGTTGGGGTTTTGTGAAGAGAGAGGTGCCGTTCTTCCTGGGGCTGCTGCCTCCGGTGCAAGATAACCTTCTGTCAGAGGACGAAATAAGGGGGGGGAAAGGTGTTGGATATTTATAAGGAAATGATGGAGAGGGAGGGCGCCCTGGTGGAGGACGTTAAGCGCAAGTGGGAGAGGGAGCTGGGAGGGGAGGTGGGGTCCTGGGACATGGCCTGAGGCCTTGCAGAGGGTGAATGTGTCCTCGTTGTGTGTGAGGTTAAGCTGAATCCTCGTTGTGTGTGCGGTTGAGCCTGATCCAGTTTAAAGGGCCCATATGACGGTGGCGAGGATAAGTAGGTTCTTTGAGGGGTTGGAAGGTGGCCGGTTTGCGGGGTGGCCCGCGAAACATGTCCACATAGTGTGGGCATATCCAAGACTGAGGCGATTCTGGCAGGCATTCTCGGATGTCATGTCCGAGTTCTGGGTGTGGGAGTGGCCCCGAGTCCAGAGGTGGTGATATTTGGTGTGTCGGAAGACCCAGGAGCCCAGGGGGGAGAGAAGCCGATGTATTGGCCTTTGTCTCCCTGATAGCTTGGAGACGGATTTTGCTGTGTTGGTGGACTCGGAGGGGTGTGGGTGAGCGACCTGCGGGGTCGGTACAGGGTTCACCTGGAGGTGGAAACCGTTCTTTGATTTCTTCACGGAGGATTGAGGGGTCAGCAAGGGGGGGGATAATGGGGGTATAAAATGGGGAAGGTGGGATGTGGTCAGGGGCTGGGGTCAGGGAGGTTGGAGAGCTGTGCTTGCTTATTGGGTTGATGTGTTGTTCTTCTGATATTCTATATATCCTTTGCCTGAGTTTCAGCACTATTGGATCTTTTTCTCACCTTGCAGGTTTACATTTCAGCATTGCCATACAGGCTTGAAAATTCAGAACATAAGATCGAGAAGTGAAAACAAATAAAAAAGAGAAGCCAAGTGGATTTACTGGAAAATCAAAATAACTGACTGAATCTGCAGTTAAGGGGAGTTCCACTCACGCCTGATACGAAAGAGGAACAAGTGGCTGGAACAATAGATAACACTTTAAAGTATTTAAAAGGAGTTGAGAAGACGGGAGACAATTTGGGTGGGAGGCTTACTCATGGTTTCCCTCTAATGAACAAGAGTACGTCAGACATCACATTCAGTTTATTAAAGCTGATGATATAGATTTTCCTCCCTCATCATAGTAGAATGGTAAATTCAGGGTATAAAGTGGTGGAGACATGCTGCTCCAAACTGTAATCCAACTGCTCGTCAACATTGCAATTGTCTTGGTGTACCCTAGCACCAGAAAGAAGCTTCATAATAGACTACCAACTATGTATCATTTATGTCAGAAAATGTGGACAGCCATCAGTGCCTTCCTTATAAGGATTATACACAATCACACTGGAACTGGTTGGACTATATGGTATGTATTTACAAATAAATCACTAGCCCGAAACTGTGTCAATGGTACAAGTGCTACTTTCTGACAAGAATATCAGCGGGGTTACAGTGATATCAGTAAGCTTTATTATCCCTTCTTGGGATAAAAATATTTTCCAGGAAATTCCCTGGGAGACCTCCAGAATGGCCATTGTACCTTTGGTGGAAACCCCGGATGCACATGCAAATGAGATTTACACCATTAGTTCCACCCAACACCAAAGGTACCAAGGACATTTCGGTAGTTGTGCTCGGACACTGAGTGACACAGCAGGTGGAACACTGTTCACATTTGGGAGTCTGCTTTCAAATCTCCACAGGTCTATATGTGGTGGAGTGTCCCTCGCAAAATTAACCTGGGACAATCCAGTCCTTAGTGGGGGGGAGTCCACAGCACAAATCACTCATTCAGAGGCATTTTATTGAAGGTAAACATAAGGTGATATTGAAATAGGAAATATAAAGCATATATTTAATGAAGGGAATTCATTAGCAGAAGTGGAAAAGGCAAGTATTTGAACGTATTCATCATTCAATCAAAGTTATTCCATCAGCGAATAGTCATCAGCAATTCAGTTCTCATATCTTACTCCCTTTATGGTCTCTCGTCTCCCTATCTCTATAACCTCCTATAATTTCCTGCCCCAGCCACCCCCTCCCTCTCAAATTCCCCAATTGTGTTGTGTGTGCAACCTTCTCAGCCCCTCATCACTACCCCAATATGGTATTGTCTTCAGTCACCCAGGACCTATCTCTGGGATTCCCCAGTTAAGTCCTCTGTCTATTCCTCCCGCTCTGTTGCATTTAATTCTTTTTAAAACTCGCCTCCTTGACCAAACATTTTTTCAGTAAATATATTTATTGCGTTTCATAAACAAACATTAACATTAACCATATTATCAACAATCAAACAGCAAAGAGATAGAAATAATAATAATCTTTATTGTCACAAGTAGGCTTACATTAACACTGCAATGAAGTTACTGTGAAAATCCCCTAGTCGCCACATTCCGGCGCCTGTTCAGGTACACAGAGGGAGAATTCAGAATGTCCAAATTACCTAATAGTACTGTAGTGATCTGTATATCTGTACATACATCTGCACATACACCAGGGACTACAGACAGATGTAACAGCTACAGCATCACTAGAGGGCAGCATCATAGATGGGTCTAAAGGGTCCAGCCCAAGGGAGGATCCGCCTCTTTCAGAAGCACAGGGCTAGTGAGCAGCAGCAGACAGCGACAGCTCAGCATAGGCAGTTTAGAGGAAACCGTAGGACCCGGAGGAAACCCACGTAGACACAGGGAGAACGTGCAGACTCCGCACAGACAGTGACCAGTGACGCTGGGAATCGAACCTGGGACCCTGGTGCTCGAGCTGGTCACTGTTAGTTGTTAGGTGGGGGGTTAGAGTGGGGGGAGGAGGACTTAATAATTAAGTTTTACTTTTGTACGGGAACTGTTTAATTGTTACTCTGCTTTTTTTTGTATGTTTTGTAGTAAATTTGTTAAAAATTATAATAAAAATATTTACAAAAATAGTTGACATGAAACAAGCCTCTTAGTCTTAGAGCCAAGGCAGTGCAGAAAACCTTCATAAAGGCAGTTTTAAATATCTTTGCTGGACCAGGAAAGGACGTTTCCCAGGCCTGAATAGCAACCCTTTATTGTGAGGTAACTATAAGCTGGTTATTTAATCTGGATGTTGTTTGGGGAAACGGGAAAGCCTTACAGAGTTCAGGTATCATGTATAGATTTTGGAACAAAGGGTATGTTCTGTATAAACTGGTTGTATGTTTAGTAATTCATACATCTTAATACATGAGAGTAGATTGTCCCACACCCTCTGCAATACATCCCCCACCCGGCCACCACCCGCCAGCGGGGCATCAGGTGGCCAACCCAAGGGCAACAGCCACTGTAGCCCCTACGGAGGCGCCATGCGGGAATGTGGAGCATACCCCTGGCAAGGTCAATGTCAACCGACGGTACCCCTGGCAGCAGAGACAGGCGCCAGGGCCAGAGACCCAACGGTGCTGGGCAACGACGGGGCTAGGGTGTGAAGATAAAGGGTTCCACTCGATGAACGTGCAGCTGATATGTTACCATCAGCTACGCATCATACACATCTGCGGCTGATACCTGGGCAGTGTGCATGACACCTTCATCCTGGCACACTCGCCGATTCCTGACATGTGCAAGATTCTCCCCCCCCTCTCTGGCTGGTGATTGGCTCCTGGCTCCTGCGTGACAAGGGTTATCCACTGCAGTCGTAGCTGATGACACCTATCTGGAGGCCACACACCGACACCCACGCAGCGGCCATTGGCGTGATCGAGCAGTGCGTTGGCCTCCTAAAGATGCGGTTCAGGTGCCTGGAATGCTCTGGAGGGCCTCCAGGTTCACCAACTAGGGGGGGCGGGGCCTCGCCAGGAGCATGGACACCACATTCCACACCCCCACATCCCCCGCTCTGAGGAGGTCGGGCAGTTTTTTCAGGCACTGCTGGCCGGTCCAGACAGTGTTGCCCACTGCTCTCACGACCTCTGCCACCTGTGCCCAGGCGTGGTGATTGACGGCTGGCAATCTCCTTCCCGGGTCGGGTACAGGGTTATCTGCTTCTCCTCCACGGCGTTCAGGAGGGTCTTAAGCTCTGCATCCACGAAACGTGGGCTGTGTGTCTTACTGTCATCTTGTTGGCTGGGATGGTGTGTGTCGGGAGTGAAGTGTGTCTATGCAGCTGCAGCTTGTCAGCCTCCTGAGTGTCACTCGTGAAGCCAGCGAATCCCGCACCGTTTCTCATTGGAATCGATTGTGTTCCACGTGGTGCTGGTGCGAGCCCCTTAATAGTAGCGGAATTGGTCCAGGTGCAGCGCCGGTTTTGCTGTCAGGGTACTCCACACATTCTTCATCGGCGTCAACACTTTGGGCGTAATCTTCCCAAAAGGGAACAAAGTCCCCTAGTGAGCACGTTTAGCCACGTGTTTCCCTGCACTCACAGAGAAACACATGGCTATTGAACGCTACTCGCGTTGAATAAAGGGCCTAAACGGGGAAAGCACAGTCGAGGGCGCACATAGTCCCGATTTTTACAGCCCACCCAAAAAATCCCCGATCTTCCCCAGCCTGAATGCAACATGGGAAGATGCCCTGCACCCCCCAGCACCCACAGTGGACAACCCAGGCCCAATCACGCACACAGAAAATGCCTGCTTGACAGTGCCAGTTTAGCACCCAGGTGGCACTGCCAGGATATCCAGGTGGCACCAGCAGTGCTAGGGCACCACCCTGCCCATAGGGCATGCAGATGGGGCCTCCGTTCCCCTTGGAGACTCTCATGAGTGCTGTTCCGTCTGTTCCCCGTTTGCAGGGATCAGTACCAAATGGCGCTCACCCGAGGTCTCCGAGGCGAAGGGATTGATTCCCAAAGCCTCAGGTACCTCGGGAATCTGTATATTAGAATCAGGCTTACTGTCTTGCTCTAATGTGCAGATTTGCCAAAAGCGGATCCCGCCCATTGTGGGCAGGATTCTCCTTGCAACGTCTCGCGAGATTGTCTTGAATCTCGCGAGACGTTACGAGCCGGGTAGATCCCAGGAGCAGGGTCCCCCGGCTTTCACTGGCCACGCTGCGCTGCGGCGAGCTGCTTTTCCGGCGCAGTGTGACCGGAAGATCGCGCCCTTAGTCTCAGAAACGGAGAATCCCACCCATGAACTGTGTATTTTTTTCAGCCTTTCCAAATCCAGGGATTTTTTTTGTGGGCTGTTTTTGTTTAAAATGAATGCAGTAGAACATGCCTACAAGATTCCTCTGTCTAACAGTGTGCAGGAGCTCAATTCACAGAAAGGAATGAAATGAAAAAACCCCCACAATTGTTTCCCCAAAACTATACTGATACAAGCAGTAAAGGTAGGTTACATAAATATTCAAACTTGACATTCCATAAAGTGCAAAACAGATCTGATTCTTTCAGCACAGTGTATGGGACTCTGAGATGTCTCACTACACTGATAATTACAAGTTATATTTACAATTACATTGACATTTCATGTCAAATCTTATGAGGTACATATAGCCCAAGGGGTTTTACACAGTTTCCAGCGCCTTGGTATACTACGGAAGGAGAGCCTCAGACAGTGGCCTTTCTCCATTGCACATTTGCAGCAGCTTTAATCTGTCCCTCAACACAGTCCCGGACCTTGGAATGTTCCAGTTTGTAACACTTAAAATATCCTCCACTGCAGGCAATATTTCAACAGATGCTAATTCAGCTCAGTCAGCATGTTTGGAACAACCCCCTCCTCCCCCTATGGTTCGAACAATCCCCGCCTCCCCCATGTTTGGAATAACCCCCGCCTCCCCCCTCATGTTTGGAACAACCCCCGCCTCCCCCCATTTTTGGAACAATCAAATCAAATCAATCCCTGCTCCCCCCTCCAATGTTTGGAACAAGCCCCCCCCCCCCCCCCCCCCAAACACAGAGCATCCTGAGATAATGACTGCATGGAAGTTCACTGTTCTACTCAGTAATTCCACCAACCAGTTTCCTGAGGAACTAATCAACATTCAGGCAAAAAGCAGCAAACTTTCAGAATCAATCATGCAAGTCAGGGCTTACCTCAGCTCCAAACTTTGTTGTTGGTACTGATTTTGAAATCTGATAAAGTGGACAATTAGTCCTTTATCTCATTTAATACTGACTGGTCCAGCTGAATGATCCTGGATGTATTCAAAGTTCCTGGAAATGTAGCATCTGTATTGATTGTATCACGATGTAGTAGGTCTGGTGGTGCAGTGGGGAGAGTCCCTACCTCTGAGTCAGAAACTTGTGGGGTTTGAGTCCCACCCCAGGACTTGATGGCCAAGGAAGGTGGATGTGTGGCATGGCCAAACAAGTTGATTACCAACCTGTAAATCCATCCAACACAACAATGACAGGCAATATGAGTAGGTGGCATGGTGGCACAGTGGTTAGCACTGCAGCCTCACAGCGCCAAGGTCCTGGCTTCAATTACGGCCTCGGGTGACTGTCTGTGCGGAGTCTGCACGTTCTCCCTGTGGCTGCGTGGGTTTCCTCTGGGTGCTCTGGTTTTCTCCCACAGTCCAAAGATGTGCAGGTTAGGTGGTTCGGCCATGCTAAATTACCCCTTAGTATCCAAAGGTTTTGTGGGGTTATGTGGATGGGGCAGGGGAGTGGGCCGAGGTAGAGTCCTCGTTCAGAGGGTTGGTGCAGACTCAGTGAGCCAAATGGCCTCCTCCTGCACTGTAGAGATTCTGTGATTCTATGGGACTATGAGAGTTTCCTGGTCAATCAGATCTGGTTTGCAGCTGGAGTGCAACAGCCTCCCCACATTAAAAGACCCCACGCGCAAGCTCTTGCCATTGGCTCCTTGCTTCAACAGACTGCTAGAGAGCCAGAGTATGTAACTGGCTGGAAGTACATATACTTTGAAAGAGTCCTTCCTGTTATTTCCTCTGTTCCCATTTATTTTATTTTATTTTAATTATTTTGATCCGTGTACCCACAATCGGGATGGACCTTTATTTTTAAAAATTTGTTCGTGGGATGTGGGCGTCACAGGCTGTATCAGCATTAATTGCCCTTGAGGGGGCGGTTAAGAATCAACTGCATTTCTGTGGGCCTGAAGTCACATATAGACCAAACCAGGTAAGGATGGCAGATTTGCTTCCCTAGTGGACATTGATGAACCAAAAGGATTTTTACGACAATCGTTTCATGGTCATTACTTGATTTTTATTGAATTCAAATTTCACCATCTGCAGTGGTAGGATTTGAACCTGGGACCCCAGAGTACTCTGGGTCTCTGGATTACTTGTCCAGTGAAATACCACTAGACCACCACCTTCCCTAGCAGACGATTCAAAGTTGCTTGCCAGATCACTGTGTTCCAGGTTTTATATTTTGTAAATAAGAAGCCAGACTCATCGGCACCGAGTGGATCACAGGAACCAGCTTAGGAGGGAGTCGGTTTGAGTAGTTAACTGGCAACCGGTGGCCTGGGACAGTGCTCTTCCTGACAACAGTCAGTGATTGGTTTCTGCGTGATGCTTTCTGAGAGAAATTGACAGAAGTGTATTGACCATGGAGGTGAAAGGAACGCCGTCACTCTCCTGCTTGCTGAAGTGAAAGAACTGCTTTGTTGTTCTGAAAGCAGTGAGTACCTGGCATATTCTTTGAGGTAAAGCTGAAATGATACTGAGTCTGCAGAGAAAGTAGACAACCTTGCCTGAGAAAACCATCTCAAGCCCAGAAAGAAGAAGTACCAAAACAAAAGCCTGAACTTCAGAAAGACATTGACTGGAAGTCATGCCAGTGCATCAAAGATCCTTATCCTTTTATTTTTATTTCTATTTTCTTTCCCTTTCCACCACCCTTTCCTTTCTGTATTGTTTGTTTGTGTGTGTAGAAAGTGGGGTGACTTAGGGATGGAGGTTTGGGATAGGGGTAATACATAGTTACATTTTCTGTCAGTTTTAATTATAATACTGTACAGAATAAAAGTTACTTGTGCTTTAAAGTTACAAACCCGGTGACTGTGGTTTATGGGGCGCAGCCAATGACCTTGGGTATTTAAAAAATTTTTTTTTAGAGTATCCAATTATTTTTTTCCAATTAAGGGTCAATTTAATAATAATAATAAGAGGGAGAATTCAGAATGTCCAATTCACCTAACAGCACGTCTTTCGGGAGGAAACTGGAGCACCCGGAGGAATCCCACGCAGACACAGGGAGAACATGCAGTCTCTGCAGACAGTGACGCAAGCTGGGAATCGAACCTGGGACCCTGGTGCTGTGAAGCAGCAATGCTAACCATTGAGCTACCATGCCGCCCGTTAATCCACTGTGGTTAATCCACCTACCCTGCACATCTTTGGGGCATGGGGGTGAAACCCATGCAGACATGGGGAAAATATGAGGATCTTGGGTATTAAGTAAAATCGAATTTCATCTGTGTTGCGACTCTGGGTCAAGTGGAGCTAGAATTGATCGCGGATTAGCCCAGGGGGGCATGGCAACATTGTGCAGTTTAGCTGTAGGGATATAGATACTTTCAACGTGGTTAGAATTTGGCTTGTAGCTTTGTCCCAGACACCCATTCATTTCAAAGGTTAACCGCCCATTGCTCGTGTTTAGATAATAGCTGTTTCAGAAAACTGCACACACATATATGAAAATGTGAAGTCCATCAAGCTTCTTTCTGTCAATGACTACAATATCCTTCATCATAACTAATTTAAGAAACGTTTTGCAAAGTTCCCCCTGTCCTGATGGAGGGGAAGGGGCCAAGGTCATGGCCTTCGCCTCTCTGATTGCCCCGTGGCGGATACATTTGTATTGGAAGTTGACTACGCCAGTGGGGATCGCGGCATGGCTGGGGGATCTGAAGACTTTCTCAGGTAGGAGAAAATCTAATTTGCCTTAAGGGGGTCAGAGGATGGCTTTGAGGTATAGTGGAGGCGTCCGTGGCTATATTTGAGGAGCTGGTTGACACGGGGGAGGATTAAAAGGAGTAAAATGTACAAACTGTATACTTTGGATGTTAAGCTTGCGTTATTTTGTTCAGTGTGTTCGGAATAAAATATCTTTAAAAAGAAATTCTGGCAAGTTACTGCACAAAAGTATTGTGAACTGATGCTGGATAAAGTCTAAGAAATGACACGCAGCGAAAGAAGCTCTGTTGCAACAAGGCTTGGTAAAGAGCCTGGAAACTTGAGCAAGGACAGGAATATCCCAAGTGTGTGAGAGAATAGTGTTCTTTTAGATGTACAAGGAGCTGAAGAAGTGTACGACACTATATAGTGTGTCCTGCCTGGCATCTCCCAATGGCCCAACTGACAGACAGTTCAGTAATTTACATTCTTTACCCAGAGAGTGGTGAGAATGTGGAACTTGGTAACAGTGCATGAGGTGAATAGTATAGATACAATTAAGGAGAAGCTAGATATACACATGTGGGAGATAGAAATAGTAGGGTGTTTTGAAAAGGTGGGATGAAGTAGGATGGGATGAGGTTTGTGTGAAGAATAAACAACATAAACTGGTTCTGTCGAATCTGTATCTGTGCTGTAGATTCTGAGGGCGGAACCTTCCCAAAATTTGGCAAAGTGTCAGGCACAGACTGAAAGGCGTGTAACTCTCCAGTTGCACAGACCCTTTGGTTTCTCTCCAGATCTTGAACCTCTTTAAAGAAAAAAATGAGCGTGTGGGGTTTACGGCATCACTCTGGCAGGGGTGGGGGGGGGGGGGGGTGCTGTTAGAGCCAGCAAGTGGCTCCACAGAGATCGGGGCACCACCTTCAAAGGGTGCCCCAATCAGAACTGACACTAAATGGCCCCCAACCCCCACCCCCAGCTGCTCACATGACACAGGCATAAAATGCAGCTCACTTGTTTGCAGATTGCAAAGTGTTGGAAGCCCGGAGGACTGATGTCCATGGAGTGGGGTTGGGTGGGTGGTGGTGGTGGGACTCAGGGAGCATACTCCCTCCTCTGGGTTCCATAAAAATAAGTTTTACACTTAGCGCACAGGACTCCCACCGAGCACCTGCCTGGCGATCGCCGTTGGTAGATGTCCTGCTCAGCAGACAGTTACAGGAGCAGAGTTCTGTCTGAGCAATAGGAGCATAATTTATATATATTTATGGTGCCCACTTGATTCAGTAGGTGCCTCAACCCCAAGAAAATAGCAGCTTTAATATAGCGACAAGGGTGGAAATGAAGGTTATCACCTGAATTTTAGCACAAGAACATGAGATAGGAGCAGGAGTAGACCACAAGGGCGTCGACCCAGCTCCGCTATTCATTACGGTCACAGCTGATCTTGGAATTCAGCTCCATTTTCATGCCTGCTCCCGTGTCCATTAATTCCCTGAGAGAGCACTTGTCTGTCTATCCCAACCTTAAATATATTTAATAATGCAGCGTCCACAAACTCCTGGGGTAGAAAATTCTAAAGATTCACAATGAAGAAATTGAATGAAGGAATTTCTCCTCATGTCAGTCCTAAATGATCAACCCTTTATTCTGAGACTGGGCCCTGGGTTCTAGATTTCCCAGCCAGGGGAACTAACCTTTCAGTGTCTATCCTGTTAAGCTCCTTCTAATCTGTATGTCTTATTTTTTATTTTAATTTCACCTTTTTGAATTTTTCCAATTAAGGAGCAATTTAGCGTGGCCAATCCACCTACCCTAAATGTCTTTGGGTTGTCAGAGTGAGACCCACGCAGATACGGGGAGAATGTGCAAACTCCACACGGACAGTGACCCAGGGCCGGGATTGAACCCGGGTCCTCAGTGTCGTGAAACAGCAGTGCTAACAACTGTGCCACCGTGCTGCCCCAATCTGTATGTTTTAATGAGAAATAATTTCATTCTTCTAAATTCTAAAGAATGCAAGCATAGCTTGGACAAATCTTTCATCCCAGGGTTCAATTTAGTGAACCTTTGTTATACTGTCTCCAATGCCAGGATATCCATCCTTAAATAGGGGAGATGTGGGACGGGATTCTACGATCCAAGTTCATCCTGCCACTGCTGCCAGCGAGAACAGAGAATTTGGCGCTCAGCCAAAGCACCAGTTTACTGCAACGGCACCGGAGAATCCCACTGGCGTGAATGGATGGAGAATCTCGGCCTGTGTCTTGTTGCTAACTTTCGGTTGGCTCTTAATTCGTAATTTGCTCTGTTTGTTTAACCTTTGCTCTAGAGTCGCTAGGTATCTTTATGATACCGCCACGAGGTTCAAGCTCAAGTAATGATCAATAACTCAACACACCAATTAGTAAGATTCAAATCAAAACACATTTATTATACACAGTAAATCACTACTCATGCATAAACTCTACTTTCTAGGCTATTCCCATCACTAAAAGGCCAATACTTAGCTTCGGATTGGCCCACCAGGTCATGGGAACAAATGGCCTTTCGTTCAGGTCCTGAGTCTGCAGGATTCAAAAGCTGGTATGGACTTGTAGCTAGGAGTGCCTATCTCGTAGCAAGCATTGACTTGAGACTTACTTGGTTGATGCGGCAGCGAGGCAGGTCACTGTCAAAGGTCGGTTCGAGCTGCTGAGTGACCCTGCCAAAGAAGGACGATTTGAACTTGGGGGCTTTACTTTATAGTCCCCAGGGGCTTCCCGCCCTTCGGGGCGGACCCCGTACCTGGTTCCAAGTGATTGGACTGCTTTCCGATCACTTCGATCGATTTCTCCAATACTGGAGTTGTTCCCGGATCGCTGGGCGGTCCCTAAATGTCCGTTGGCCTTCCTTTGTCTTGGCTCCTGCTGGCGCCGAGGAGTCTGGCTTGGCTTTATTCACCTTAACTGTTGCCATTGTGCCTTGGAATCGCTCATTCCTATGCAGATGGCTGCTGCATTACTATGCAGATGGCTTCTGGTTTCTGTGCTGTCTGGTTGTTTTGCAGGTTTCAATATACATGATTTCTGCACTTGCTAGTCTTTGCCTGTGTTGGCTGAATTTCCCTTCAGCCTTTGCGGTTCTCCATTTTAAGTCGGGAAGTGGCCAACCCAGGTGGCTACACTCCCTCCTTGTGATCCCTAACACGAAGCGTGAAGGATCACATAACTGCATTGTTTTCATTCCCTGACCCAGTGAGCACTCTTCTATGGCCTCTACACTGACCATAACTATGCAAGAAAAATTTTAACTAACAATTTCTAAGTGGCGCGATGTCAAAACAGGGACATGCATTACAAAATAAAAAAAACGGTACCTCTAACTGTCCTCAATAAACTACACTCACTCAACATTCAATCATACTAACTTCCTAAACAATACAAAATGACAGCAGCATTTACATTTTTTTTCCTGGCTTGGCAGTCAAGCACAGGGTTGTACAATTTTTCCATTTCTTTATTTACAGAAGAACGCAAACAAATGTCCTTTATTATAGATCGAGGGTTCGGGGTCCTGGGGATAACTGAACATAGGGGATCTTATCCTATATACCGGGGTGCGAGCGCGGTAGACTCTCCTTTTCCATTTCCTCATGCGGATAGTCTGCACGATGCTGCAGAGTATCGCCAATACTAATAGAGATTCGACTACGTAGGACAGGGAGTACCACGTTATGAGCTTATCACACAATGATGATGTGGTGTTGCCTGATACTGGGCTCTGGGTGCTCTGGAGAAGTGAATCATTAGCGGCGGGGGGGTTTGGGGTCAGGGGGTTCGCGTTCGCGCGCAGCCGAATACACATGATAATGGTGGTGATCAACACGGAGGATGTCCTCATTGTTCTTCTTCTTTCTCTTCTCTACTCTTCCTTTCCGCTTCATCTCTTTTCCTGGAGCTTCTGGGGTTATATGGATCAAGCATAGTGTCTGTTACTATCTTGGTTAATATCTCGTGCGTTAGTATGTCTGTCCTTCAGTGCCAATTCTCCCTTTACAATTTGTCACCGTGTGTGACTCCCTCATTTTTGTTTTTTAAACCGAATATTCAGGGCAAGACACACTTAAAAATACTGAAATAGTGCGAGCCGTCTCGCAGGCTGTGCGATTTACCATCCAAATGTTTGAGGATGTAAATAGCATAGGGATGGCAACCTGAGGGTTGCCGGAAACAAAACAAAACTTTTTGAACTGTAGCCACGTAAAATGGCTGCTTCCCGATTAAATTGGCCAAAACCCGATTTAAAATGGCTAACCGGAAAGGCTGCTGGGAAAAGCAGGTAACAAGACAGAAACGGACAGCTGCAGACATAATAGCATATTCGGCTCTGGGGAAGTTGACCCAGATCGATACTCAGGGCTATTAACAGCCCATCCACCCAGACATCTGCAGTGTAATCAGCTATCCCCGGGAACAATTGCAACATATTAGCAATTGAATACCGGGCCAGACCTGTCGGCGCCTGCAGTGGCAGAAACAAAGGCAGGTGAACGACCACCCTCCGATCGGGGAATCGCCTCGCAATTGGACGTATCGACCCCAGTGATTGGGAACAGGTCCAATCACTTGGGACTCAGGGTCAAGGGCCGCCCCGGGAGGCGGGAAGCCCCTGGGCCCTATAAAGTGAGGGGCCAAGTTCAGATCGCTCTCTCTCTCTCCCTTCTTCGCCTGCTCGAGACCTCCGCAAGAACAGCAACCGGCAACCGTAAATTTGAGTCCAGCGATCGCTATCTGATAAAGACTCCTAGCCATCGACCTGTATCAGCCTTTTGAATCCCGCAGGCCAGATCCGATTGGATAAGCCATTCATTTCCCTGACCTGGTGGGCTCTTCCTAAAGTTAAGTATTGGCCAGTAGTGATAGGTTTATTATATAGATAGTAGGATTATTGTGTAAACATTACTTGTTGGATATAATAAATGACCATTGATTTCAATCTTACTAAGCGGTGTGCTGACTTATTAATCATAACTTGAACTTGAACCACGTGGCGGTATCAGAAAGATACCTGGCGACTCGTGAGCAAAGGTGACGTAATCAGAGCTAATAAACTAAGGCTAAAAAGAGCAACAGAACCAAGAGTGCCGAAATGAGGTGTGTATGGGCCGCAACGGGTAAGAATTGGATGGAATCCCCGGGTAGGACGGCGACCAATGCCGTGTGTGCTCTACCCGAGCGTAGCTGACCAGAGGGGGGGGGCCTCAGGCAGAGCGGAGACCAATGCCGTTTCTCCATTCACGAGTGAGGAGTTTGCGAGGTTCTCGAAGATGAACGGCATACGCCATATCCGCACTGCCCCTTACCACCCAGCTTCAAATGGGTTGGCAAAGCGCGCAGTGCAGACATTCAAAAGAGGCCTAAAGAAGCAGTCTTCCGGATCAATGGACACGAGACTGGCTCGCTTTTTGTTTACGTATAGGACCACCCCCCATGCGGTGACTGGGGTAGCTCCCGCAGAACTCCTAATGGGCCGGAGACTTCGCACCCACCTTAGTATGGTTTTCCCGGACATTGGCGCAAAAGTACGCCGCACACAAGAACGACAGGGGCAGGGATTTTCTCGGCATCGGCCGATTCGGCAGTTTGCGCCCGGTGACCCAGTGTTCATTTGGAATTTTGCTGGTGGTGCCCAGAGGGAGAGGGAAGAGAGGGAGGGGGGAAAGAGAGTGGGAGACAGAGGGGGGAGACGGGGGGGGGGGGTTGGGGGGGGGGGGGAGAGAGACAGGAAGGCAGAGAGGGGAAGGAGGGAGTGGGAGGAAGGGAGACAGAGAGAATGGAGCGAGATGGGGGAAAGAGGAGGGGGGAGAGAGAGGGAGACGGTGGGGAGAGAGCGAGACGGGGGGGAGAGAGAGAGGGAGACAGGGTGGGGGGAGAGAGAGGGAGATGGGGGGGAGAGAGAGGGAGAGGGGGGGAGAGAGAGGGAGATGGGGGGGAGAGAGGGAGACGGGGGGAGGGAGTAGGAGACGGGGGGGAGAGAGAGGGAGATGGGGGGGGAGAGAGGGAGACGGGGGGGGGGAGAGAGGGAGATGGAAACGGGCGAGAGAGAGGTGGAAACGGGTGAGAGAGGGGGGGAGACAGCGAGAGGGAGACAGAGGGGGGAGAGAGAGAGGGAGACAGAGGGGAGAGAGGGAGACGGGCGGGAGAGAGGGGGGAGAGAGGGAGACTAGGGGGGAGGGAGAGACAGGAAGACAGAGGGGAAGGAGGGAGGAAGTGCGAGAGGGGGAGAGAGGGAGACGGGGGGGGAGACAGAGGCAGACGGGGGGGAGGGAGAGACAGGAAGACAGAGGGGAAGGAGGGAGGAAGGGAGAGAGGGAGACGGTGGGGGGAGACGGGGAGGGGAGAGAGACAGGAAGGCAGAGAGGGGAAGGAGGGAGGAAGGGAGACAGAGGGGAGAGAGAGATGGGGGAAAGAGGAGAGGGGGGAGACAGAGGGGTGTGAAAAAAAACAACAACAAAAACAAAGCCCTGTAAAAAGCCCTATAGCAAGACTTCTTTATTTCAGTACTTCAATTCCCTCGTAATAAAGCCAACATGCCAATTGCCTTCCTGGTTGCTTGCTGTATTTGCCATGCAAACGTTATGAATTCTTTGTACAAACACATCTAAATCTCTTTGAACATCAATAAGTTTCACACCTTTTAAAAAGTATTCAGCATTTCTATTCTTATGACCAAAATGAATAATCTCATACTTACCCACATTATACGACATCTGCCATCTTGTTGCTCACTCTTTAATCTGTCTATATTTCTTTTCAACCTCTGTGTCCTCCTCACAGCTTATATTTCTGACGAAAGGTCATAGACCTGAAATGTTAACTCTATTTCTCTCCGCAGATGCTGCCAGACCTGCTGAGTATTTCCAGCATTTTTGAAATTCTCATTTCAGATTTCTCGCATGCACAGTATTTTGCTTTATGTTGTGTTGTAGTACAAATCCAGAGGTTTGGACTACTGATCAAGGGACATGAGTTCAAATGCCACTGAGAGCGCTGGGGGAATCTAAATTGAATAAACTAATTAAATCTGGAATAAAAAGTTGTAATCATAATGTTGACCATGAAACTACTCGATTGTCCTAAAAAACTATCTGGTTCATTAATGTCCTTTAAGGAAGGAAATCTAACACCTTTATCTGATCTGGCCTACATGTGACTCCAGACCCACAGCAATGTGGTTGACTCTTAAATGGCTGAACAAGACACTGGCCGGGATTCACCGACATTGCGCCGGGTTGGAGAATCCCATCCCGCCACTCCGATGCCGGTTGCCCTCTTCTCCGGCACCGTTTTTCGGGGGCCGGCGGGATTTCCGCCATGCCGGTCGGGGCCGTTGATAGCGGCCCACCCCCCCCGGCGATTCTCTGGGCCCCGATGGGCCGAGTGGCCGTAAAGTTTATGCTAGTCCCGCCGGCGTGAATTACTCACTTCACGCATGGCGGGACCTGGTAGGTAAGTGTGCGGGGGCGGTTCTGGGGGGGGCGCGGGGGTAAGCGACCCCGTAATCGGAGCCTACCGATCTGAGGGCGGGCTGGTTCCGTGGAGGGCCTTCCTTCCTCCACGCCAGGCTCCTTTCGGGCTCCGCCATATTGCCCGGGGGCCTGCGCGGAGAAGGGAACCTCCGCGCATGTGCAGAAATATGTCGGCCTGTCCGCACATGCGCGAGATCACGCTGGCCCTTTGGCGCCGGCTGGAGCGGCGCCACCCACTCCGGCATCAACCTAGCCCCCGGAAAATTGGAGAATTCCTCACTTTTGGGGGCTGTTGATGGCGGAGTAGTTGGTGCTGGTTTTTCCGCCGGCGTGGGGACATAGCCCCATTTTCGGAGAATCCCGCCCACTGAATTGAATTCAAGTAGATGTCTCACCACCAGCTTCTCAAGGGCAATTATGAGCAGGCAATAAATGCTGGCCAAATCCTGTGAACGAGTATTTTTAAAAAATCACTATAAAATTGGAATAATTAGGTCAGAATCATTCAGTGAGATTTTTATTGCATAAATGTGGAATATCCCTACCGTGTTGCCATGACATTTGTTGCCAGTATAAAAATTGGAGAAAAATATAACTAAACTGACTCACCAGCTGCATAAAGTTTATTGTAACACACTATCCTTTCCTGTTTCCAAAACACAATCTGCATTAGATTATTCAAAAATTCACAAATGTGTTTAAAGATGATCACTTCTAAGATGACCGATTGAGCAACGCAATTGACTAAAATTGTAAAAACACTTGCAGAATTCAATAAACTTTAGGAACCTCCAATTTCAGCTTGTACAGTAAATACAAAACTTGAAAGGATTTATAACTTCATCTTTGTCTAAAAACGACTTTCTGTTAGATGTACATATGTTCCTTCTGAGAATTAAACTATTTTGCCAACAAAGGGTAGTGTGTCTTCTAGAGCGCCACAGGCTGTATTTTATTAAACTGAAATCTTCTCACGATTATTTCAAACTGCATGTAGTCCTTCCCATAATTACAGAGAGAAAAATCAAGGAAATGAGTGCCACCATGATCATGCACAAAGGCCAAAGGTCTACATGCATAGCCAGTGAGAAGGCCCCCCCCACCCCACCCCACCCGGAGATTGGAATTCCCACATTATTAGTCCACTTTAACTTTTTAACCACATCTCATTGCAAGATAGAAATTTGGGTCTGATGTGACTAGTGATTGAAGAACTATTCATCACACTGTCTGTATTGCATTTCACTGAAAATTATACTCATACTGTACTGACCAGTTTTAGAACATAGAACATAGAACATTACAGCGCAGTACAGGCCCTTCGGCCCTCGATGTTGCGCCGACCTGTGAAACCACTCTAAAGCCCATCTACACTATTCCCTTATCATCCATTTGTCTATCCAATGACCATTTGAATGCCCTTAGTGTTGGCGAGTCCACTACTGTTGCAGGCAGGACATTCCACGCCCTTACTACTCTCTGAGTAAAGAACCTACCTCTGACATCTGTCCTATATCTATCTCTCCTCAATTTAAAGCTATGTCCCCCTCGTGCTAGACATCACCATCCGAGGAAAAAGGCTCTCACCGTCCACCCTATCCAATCCTCTGATCATCTTGTATGCCTCAATTAAGTCACCTCTTAACCTTCTTTTCTCTAACGAAAACAGCCTCAAGTCCCTCAGCCTTTCCTCATAAGATCTTCCCTCCATACCAGGCAACATTCTGGTAAATCTCCTCTGCACCCTTTCCAATGCTTCCACATCCTTCCTATAATGCGGCAACCAGAATTGCACGCAATACTCCAAATGCGGCCGCACCAGAGTTTTGTACAGCTGCAACATGACCTCATGGCTCCGAAACTCAATCCATCTACCAATAAAAGCTAACACACCATACGCCTTCTTAACAATCCTCTCAACCTGGGTGGCAACTTTCAGGGATCTATGTACATGGACACCGAGATCTCTCTGCTCATCCACACTGCCAAAAATCTTACCATTAGCCCAGTACTCTGTCTTCCTGTTATTCCTTCCAAAATGAATCACCTCACATTTTTCTGCATTAAACTCCATTTGCCACCTCTCAGCCCAGCACTGCAGCTTATCTATGTCCCTCTGTAACTTGTGGCATCCTTCCGCACTTTCCACAACTCCACCGACTTTAGTGTCATCTGCAAATTTACTCACCCATCCTTCTACGCCCTCCTCCAGGTCATTTATAAAAATGACAAACAGCAGTGGCCCCAAAACAGATCCACGTGGTACACCAATAGTAACTGGACTCCAGTCTGAACATTCCCCATCAACATTCTTCCAGCTAGCCAATTTCTGATCCAAACTGCTAAATCACCCTGAATCCCATGCCTCCGTATTTTCTGCAGTAGCCTACCGTGGGGAACCTTATCAAATGCTTTACTGAAATCCATATACACCACATCAACTGCTTTACCCTCATCCACCTGTTTGGTCACCTTCTCAAATATTCAATAAGGTTTGTGAGGCACGACCTACCCTTCACAAAGCCGTGTTGACTATCTCTAATCAAATTATTCCTTTCCAGATGATTATACATCCTATCTCTTATAAACCTTTCCAAGATTTTGCCCACAACAGAAGTAAGGCTCACTGGTCTATCGTTACCGGGGTTGTCTCAACTTCCCTTCTTGAACAAGGGGACAACATTTGCTATCCTCCAGTCTTCTGGCACTATTCCTGTAGACAAAGATGACTTAAAGATCAAAGCCAAAGGCTCAGCAATCTCCTCCCTAGCGTCCCAGAAAATCCTAGGATAAATCCCATCCAGCCCAGGGGACTTATCTATTTTCACACTTCCCAAATTGCTAACATCTCCACCTTATGAACCTCAAGCCCTTCTAGTCTAATAGCCTGAATCTCAGTATTCTCCTCGCCAACATTATCTTTTTCCTGTGTGAATACTGACAAAAAATATTCATTTAGCACCTCTCTTATCTCCTCGGACTCCACGCACAACTTCCCGGTACTGTCCTTGACTGGCCCTACTCTTACCCTAGTCATTCTTTTATTCCTGACATATCTATAGAAAACTTTAGGGTTACCCTTGATCCTACCTGCCAAAGACTTCTCATGTCCCCTTCTGGCTCTTCTTAGCTCTCTCTTTAGGTCCTTCCTACCTAACGTGTAACTCTCAAGCGCCCTAACTGAACCTTCATGTCTCATCTTTACATAAGCCTCCTTCTTCCTCTTGACAAGGGTTTCAACTGCTTTAGTAAACCACGGTTCCCTTGCTCGACCACTTCCTCCCTGCCTGACAGGTACATACTTGTCAAGGACATGCAGTAGCTGTTCCTTGAACAAGCTCCACATTTCCATTGTGCCCATCCCCTGCAGTTTTCCTCTCCATCCGATGCATCCTAAGTCTTGCCTCATCGCATCATAATTGCCTTTCCCCCAGATATAACTCTTGCCCTGCGGTATATACCTATCCCTTTCCATCACTGAAGTAAACGTAATCAAATTGTGGTCACTATCACCAAAGTGCTCACCTACCTCCAAATCTAACACCTGTCCTGGTTCATTACCCAGTACCAAATCCAATATGGCCTATCCTCACATTGGCCTATCTACATACTGTGTCAGGAAACCCTCCTGCACACATGGGACAAAAACGGACCCATCTAAAGTACTCGAACTATAGCATTTCCAGTCAGTATTTGGAAAGTTAAAGTCCCCCATAACAACTACCCTGTTGTTTTCGCTCCTATCCAGAAGCATCTTTGCAATCCTTTCCTTTACATGTCTGGAACTTTTCGGAGGCCTCTAGAAAACCCCTAACAGGGTGACCTCTCCTTTCTTGTTTCTAACCTCAGCCCATACTACCTCAGTAGACGAGTCCTCATCAAACGTCCTTTCTGCCACCGTAATACTGTCCTTGACTAACAATGCCACCCCTCCCCCTCTTTTACCACCTTCCCTGAGCTTACTGAAATATCTAAACCCCGGCACCTGCAACAACCATTCCTGTCCCTGCTCTATACATGTCTCCGAAATGGCCACACCATCGAAGTCCCATGTACCAACCCATGCCGCAAGTTCACCCACCTTATTCCGGATGCTCCTGGCATTGAAGAAGACACACTTTAAACCCCCTTCCTGCCTCCCTCGACTTGTGGACGGATGGAGTTTAGCGAAGAGAAGTGGAAACATCCACATTTCTGTCTACAGTGCAGTGTCCACAGCCAGGCAGTAAGTACTGGGGTACATTATTTCACTTTGCATCTACACACTCCACATCAGCATTACCCCAATATCATCCAAGCACGAGCATTACTCCTTTGGAACATGTTTTGGTGGGAGTATTTACCTCCTTTATATCTTCATGATCCTTAGCAAGGATCATATTACAGATTAGGAGAAACTTGCTGAAATATGATCTAGCAATTCTGATGCTGCATTGTATAAATGGTACCAGTTGACCGCTAGAGCTGGTGATTGGCTGATGCCGTGCGTTAGCACAACTTCCTTTCATTTTTGGGCTATGTAACCTGCAATAGAAGGTCTTAAAACTTAAAACTTTAAAGTTTAATTATCTGGGGCAATTTTAGTTAAATTTCGTGTTTTCATTTATTCAAGGGATGCAGGCTTTGCTGGCTAGGCCAGCATTTTTTCTCCATCCCTAATTGCCCTTGAGAAGGTGGTCGTGAGTTGTCTTCTTGGATCACTGCAGTATCTGAGATGTAGGTAAATCCACTGTGCTGTTAGGGAGGGAGCTCTAGGATTTTGATCTAGCGACAGTGAAGGCACAACGATATATTTCCAAGTCAGGGTGGTGAGTGACTTGGAGCAGAACTTCCAGGTGGTGGGGTTCCCATGTATCTGCTCCTGTTGCCCTTCTAGGCGGTAGTGGTTGTGGGTTTGGAAAGTACGATCTAAGAAGCCTTGGTGAATTCCTGCATGGCATCTTGTAGATAGTACACACGGCTGTCACTGTGTGTTGATGGTGGAGGAATTTAATGTTTATGGATGGGGTGCCAATCAAGTGGGCTGCTTTGTCCTGGAATGAGTCGAGAATCTTGAGTGTTGTTGGAGTTGCACTCATCCAGGCAAGTGGAGAGTATTCCATCATACTCCTGACTTGTACCTTGTAGATGGTAGACAGGCTTTGGAGAGTCAGGAAGTGAGTTACTCACCACAGGAGTCCCAGCCTCTGACCTGCTCTGATAGCCACAGTATTTATAGGACGAGTAGGGTTCAATTTCTGGTCAAACCCCTCCCCCCGGATGTTGATTATGGGGGATTCAGCAATAGTAATACCTTGAATGCAAGGGTAAATGGTTAGATTCTCCCTTGTTGGAGATGGTCATTGCCTGGTGATTGTGTGGCACGAATATTACTTGCCACTTGTCTTCCCAAGCTTGGATATTGTCCAGGGCTTGCTGTATTTGGACATGAACTGCTCCAGTGTCTGAGAAGCTGCAGATGGCACTGAACATTGTGCAGTCATCTATGAACATTCCACTTCTGACCTTATGATGGAAGAAAGATGAAACAAAGATATTAAGGGATATGGGCCAAAGTCAGGTATATGGAGTTAGGCCACAGATTAGCCATGGCATCATTGGATGGCAGGACAGGCTGGAGGGGTTGAATGCCCTACTCTTGCTCCTATGTAAGCTGAAGATGGTTGGGCCTAGGACACTACCCTGAGCACCCCTGCAGTGATCTTCTGGAACTGAGATGATTGACCTTCAACCACCACAACCATCTTCCTTTGTGCCAGGTATGACTCCAGCCAGTGGAGAGTTTTCCCCCTGATTCCCATTGGCTCCAGTTTTGCTCAGTGTTCCTTGATGCCATACTCGGTCAAATACTGCCTTGATGTCAAGGGCAGTCACTCTCACCTCAGTGTGCAAAAACCAACAGCGTAAAGCTGAACAAAGGTAAATTAATGATAAAATGTAGCTAAATAAGGAAGTTAAGGCTGGTATCAAACTGAAAGGAACATTATACAAATCTGCAAAGATTATTGATAGGTCAGACGGTTTGACAGATTTTTAAAATAGGATTATTTCCAGTGAATTGAAAAATAGTTCATTGTTGTAACCCCCATGGGGACCACGGGGAATCCACTGTTGATCTCCCAGTAGGACCCGTGGAGTACAAGCTTCCCAGATAGGGGACGGAGGCCACCCAGCTGGAGCTTGTTACAGACGATACATAAAGGCCGGCCCGAAGCAGGGCCTGGTGTGGTTAGTTCCCCCAGCAAGGACTATACTGGGAGTGAGTTACTACCTTGAAAACAATATTGTTTATCGTTGATAAACTTCTGTTCTCTTACCGCTGTCTTTCTCAGGTTACTAAACTGATGTAACATTTTTATTCAAGAAAATAGAAAGACAGAAAACAGGAAACCATAGGCCAGTTTAGCCTAATGTCTGTCAGTGGGAAATTGCTGCAATCTATTATTAAGGAGGTTATACCAGGAAACTTTGAAAATCACAATGTGATCAAGCAGTGTCAACATGGCTTTGTGAAAGGGAAAGCATGTTTAAGTCATGTTTTAGGGACATGGGCAGCACAGTGCCGCAAAGGTTAGCACTGCTGCCTCACGGTATCGAGGTCCCGGTTTTGATCTTGGCCCCGGGTCACTGTCCGTGTGGAGTTTGTACATTCTCCCCGTGTCTGCGTGGAACTCACCCCCACAACCTAATGATGTGCAGGGTAGGTGGATTGGCCATACTTATTTTCCACTTAATTGAAAAAAAATGTTTTAGGGGGGTGGTGGCATAGTGGTGTAGTGACTGGACGAGTAATCCAGAGATCCAGGGTAATGCTCCTTCCACAGCAGATGGGTGGAATTTGATTTCAATTAAAATATGGAATTAAAAGCCTAATGATGACCATGAAACCATTCTCAATTGTCATAAAAACCCACCTGGTTCACTAATGCTCTTTACGGAAGGAAATCTGCTGTCCTCACCTGGTCTGGCCAACTTTTAACTGCAGATCCACAGCAATGTGGGTGACTACTAAATGCCCTCTCACTGGCAATTAGGGATAGGTAATAAATGCTCCCCTAGACCAGTGATGGCCAAATCCTATAAATGTTTTTTTTTTAAATGTATCTATTAGAATTTTTTGAGGAAGTGACAAGCAAGGTATATAAATAAATACCTGTGGAGGTGGTGTACTTGTATTTCCATAAAGCATTTGATAAGGTCCCAGATCAAGAGTTACCGCAGAAGATAAGAGATAAGGTGCAGGGGTAATAAATTAGAATGGATAAAGGTTTGGTCAGCGAACAGGATGTAGAGAGTAGGGATAAAAGGGTATATTTCTGGTTGGTAAGCTGTAACTAGTGGAGTGCCATATGCATCAGTCCTGGAGCCTCAACTATTTACAATCTAGATAAATGACTTGGATGAAGAGACCAAATGTATGGAACCTAAATTTATCGATGACACCAAGATAGGTAGGAAAGCAAGTTATCAAAAGGTAGAGGGCTCTGGTGGGTGAACGCCTCCACCTCGTGTGCGAGGTTGGGGCTGATACAGCTGGAGGTAGTGCATAGAGCGCACTTTACGAGGGCGAGGATGATCTGGCTTTTTGAGGGGGTAGGAGATGTGTGTGAACGTTGCGGAGGGGGGGGGGGGGGAAGCTGGAGGATTACTGGAAGGAGGTGTTTCGGGCAATGTTTAAAATGGTGCATGTGAAACTGGACTTGGGCCTTCGGGAGGCCATATTCGGGGTGTCGGACCAGCCGGGGTTGGAAACTGGCGCGGAGACGGATGTTGTAGCCTTCGTCTCGTTGATCGCTCGAAGGTGGATCCTGTTAGGGTGGAGATCAACCTCTCCACCCTGTGCCCTGGCATGGCGGGGGGAACTGCTGGAATTCTTGACGCTTGAAAAGGTCAAATTTGAACTGAGGCGAAGGATGGAGGGGTTCTACAATTCATTGGCGTTATTCATTATGCACTTTCGAGAATTGGATCACATTGAACATTAGGGGGGTTGGGGTCATAGAGTATCATAGAATTTACAGTGCAGAAGGAGGCCATTCAGCCCATCGAGTCTGCACCGGCTCTTGGAAAGAGCACCCTACCCAAGGTCAACACCCCACCCTATCCCCATAACCCAGTAACCCCACCTAACACTAAGGGCAATTTTGGACACTATGGGCAATTTATCATGGCCAATCCACCTAACCTGCACATCTTTGGACTGTGGGAGGAAACCGGAGCACCCGGAGGAAACCCACGCACACACGGGGAGGATGTGCAGACTCCGCACAGACAGTGACCCAAGCCGGATTCGAACCTGGGACCCTGGAGCTGTGAAGCAATTGTGCTATCCACAATGCTACCGTGCTGCCCTGGTCTGGGAGGGTTGGGGGGAGGGGGACTATATGTGTTAATGGTGACTCTGGGTGATTCCTGATTCCTTTTTGTAATTTGTTTATGTTAACATGCGGGCTAATGTCTGGGGTTTGGTGGGAGGATGGGATTGTTATTATTGACATGGGGATTGACATTACATTCGTTACTGATTATTGTTTATTGTTGGGTGTAAATTTGGAAGAAAATGTGAAAAAGGAGGAGAATAAAAAATATATATTTTTTAAATCAAGAGGTAGAGGCTCTGCAAAGGGATATCGACAGGTTAAATGAGTGAGCAAAAACTTGACTGATGGAGCATAATGTGGCAAAAAAGGATACTTGTCCACTTTGTTGGAGGATAGAAAAGCTGTTTAATGCTGTTTGAATGGAGAGGGATTGCAAAATCTGATGGTATAGAGGGTTTGATTCCGGCCTTGGGTGACTGTGTGGAGTTTGTACGTTCTCCCCGTGTCTGCATGAGTTTCCTCCCAGCCGTGCACAGACCTGGCCTGCAAAATGGCACCCCCACTTTGGCCGGCTCGTGAGCTCCGGACCGCCCCACCACAGTGGTCCCAGCCCCGAATATGTTCCCCCCTGCCCGCGGATCGGCCCTCCCCTGACTGAGTCCGCAGCCGCCACGCCGGGTTCCCAACGGATGATAGCACACGCGACCGACGCCGTCGGGAACTTGGCCGGTCAGAGGTGGGGCATTGGGGGGTGGGCTTCAGGCAATGAGCTGAGGCCATCGATACGGCGCGCGGCGTACTCTGTGAGTACGCCACTTTAGAGCGGGCGGAGCACGTGAAAGCGCCGTCACCCGAGATTTGGTCGGAAACGGGTATTCTCCGGCCGCTCGCCGAACATGATTTTGGCGTCAGCGACTGGGAATCCTGCTTTGTGTATCTCACTGGTTGCAAAGTCAGAGAAAGGCTGCAGCGTCATAGTGATTCCAGTCATCGTGGCTCAACACATCACCAAACTCTCATCAGCAACCTGTCAAAATCATGTGGGCATTGACTGCTCGTTAAGGTCTCCATGGTAAACCAAGCCAGGTGCATGGTTCTACCAGGGTCCATCACTCACATGTAAATCCAAGGCATAAGCCTGCAGTTCCAAGTTGGACTTCATCCTCAAGTGAGAGGCAGTCGAATGACCAAGTCACTCCTGTTCGCAATGTATCATTAGAGGCCTTATTTTTAAAATCATGTGCTTGCATTTTGAACGAGCATGTTGAAGGCTGGAGACTGAACATTATATTTAGGCAGCGCGGTGGCGCGCAATGGTTAGCACTGCTGCCTCACAGTGCTGAGGACCTGGGTTCGATCCCGGCCCCGGGTGACTGTCTGTGTGGAGTTTGCACATTCTCCCCGTCTGCGTGGGTTTCACCCCACAACACAAAGATGTGCAGGGTAGGTGGATTGGCCACGCTAAATTGCCCCTTACTTGGAAAAAAGTAGTAATTGGCTACTCTAAAATTCAAAATAACATTATATCTGATGAATGGGAGGCTGTTTTCCACAGATCATCCATCCTCACCCCATTCATAACGCACTACCTGGCATCATGTTGAGTTATTCAGCACAGAGCAGCAGGAGGTGCGGTGGAGGATAATATTTCTCTCTATTTGCAGAAAGACACTTGACCTCAACAATGTATCAAAGGAAAATGGCCTCATACAGGCGGGATTGAATTTTCATTCCACCCTCCATGACACATATTGGTATGCCTGCCTGTGCATTACTGCTCTATATATTTTTTAAAATATCTTCCATTTTTAAAATACTATCAATCTTTCAGGGCAGCAATATCAATCTGTACCAAAATCTAAAGATTGGTCTTATTGACAAATTTGTAAATAGGGCCCAGACCTTGCAAAGCTCGAAGCTGAAATAAAATGATTCTGTGATTGGACAACATTTGCTAAATAATCCTCAGTGTGCTAAGAATTATGCTGACAACCAATTTAAAATTGTCAATTGGGCTCGCAGTGTAGTACATTTGTTTAGAGGAAGCTATATATATTAATACACAGGGCCCTGTTCTTTACAGACAGGTAGAACATGCGCACACATTCCGTCTGTTTCAGCAAAACAAAATAAGTGACAGCCATTCGCTTTCTCATCCCCCAGGGCAATGCATTGACCAATCAGGGTCAAACCGCCTGGTTTAAATTTCAAACAATGATTGGCAGCTATCTGTCAGTCACCATCAACTAGTGGATTCTCCATGGCACCACCTCTACACAGAGTCCACCAGAAAAACCAATCAACATTCTCTTCTCATGCAGTATAAATTGTTGTTTTCCCCTTATATAGGTATTCTTGCAATGTGTTGTTAAGACAACCTGGGCTAGTGCATGGTTGATTCCAGTCCCATAGACTCTGGAATCCCAACACAAGTGAATTAATCAATAATCCGTATAGAATTTGCAGAATCTTTTGCCCCTTGACTCCTCAATAAGTTAAAGCCAACAGGTTTGTAAGTTGAACAGAATAAATGTTTATATATAACAGATATATACAACAAAGTTGAAATATGCAGTAATTATAATAGAACAACTTCCAGCTAATCTACTGCTCCCCCTTTTACTGTCCTACTCTCTGCCCAAACAGACACAAGCCAGATACACACAGAGGGGAAGACAAAAGGGTGAAAATAATAAGGGGATTAATGTGAAATGGAAGATGAATGCCCTTGCTCCCAATGTTGAAGTCATTGTAGCAGGCAGTTCTCCAAGGATGCTTAGAGATCAAAGCCACCGGTATAGAGTTAGAGATGATCTTGCAGCAGCAACATTCAGTCAGTACTCCCAGACAGTAGGATTTCCTCTGGGGAATCACTTTAATTTTTATTAACCTGGGCCTTCATTCAAAGGAACAGCCTCAGGTCTGTTTAATTCTTACTTGTTTCTAACTCCACCAGAATGACCAGAATAACAGCCTTACTGCGGTAAGAACATAGTTCCCCACACGAGATTTTAAAGGGTTTTAAATATCTGAACCCTGCCTGTAGCTGGTAGCTGGACTGAATTTCCTTGCAATTCAGTCTGACTGCGGAGAGAGAGGGATTTTTTACCTCCGATCTTTAGAAATAATCCATTAGATGAGAGCGAAATCAGGGCTGTGACCCTCCAGCTCCTGACATCAAAATGAAACTAAAACCTGGTCTCACTAAGGAACATTGCAGAGACAGCAGAACTGCCTGTCCCCGAGAAGAACCCGACTTTTGGGACAGCTCATTGACTACCAGCCTGGGTCATCACTGATGTCAGACCAAACAGCACATCCTACTGGAGTTTCCTGTTTTGAAATTAAAGTTAAGTTGCTTAGTCTTAAAGGCATTAATCATCCATGGACAAAAAATGGTGAGAGCAAAAAGATTAATGTAAATTCAAAGGAGGAAAAAAGAGCAGACAGGGATTAAACAGGAGGATATTTACAGTGTCCTAATGAATGCAAGACAAAAAGCTTTAATATGTCTCCTTTTGCAGCAATAAAAAATCTAAATTGCACATTGTGATTGTTGGTAAGAATCCATTCTTTGGATGAACACATTAGAAATGCCTGGGGCTGGATTCTCCGCCGGCGTGGTGCTCCATTTTGCCGGCAGCCTGAAGGTTTCCCGACAGCGTGGGGCTGCCCCACGATGGGAAACCCCATTGACCAGCCGGTGTAAAGCAGCATCCCGCCGGCACGCTGGAACAGAAATGTGGCGCGTCGGGAAGGAGAATCCAGCCCCATATATCTCTCTCGCTTTACTCTGTAACATTTGAAATGTGAAGGATATAATTTCTGTAGATTTTGCTGGTATTGTTAGAACTCTGATATGGTTAACGTCCTTCCTACATGGAGTAAACCTTTGTGGTCAAATAATTATTGCAGTAAATCAGTTTTCATTTGCAGGGTAATCAAAAATTCATGGCGGATGTTAGAAATGATTGATTTTTTCTTCTTTCTTTTTCATCAGTTTTCATTCCTTCCCTTCCTCCTTTCCCAAATGGATTTAATCCTTTCCTGGAATGGTTTTTCAGTTGGCCAAACCTATGCACGGGATATTTGACAGCAGCAGGCAGTGAAAGTAATCCCTATCCTGGAATCATTTGACATGTAAGCCGTATCCATCAACCATTGCTGAAAGATTGGCAGAAGTAGGGAACCCAGTGATTGTCCACATCCCAACTCAATGAGGCTAACTTTCATAATTATGTAGGCAGAGCGGTAGCGCAGTGGTTATCACTGCTGCCTCACAGCACCAGGAACCCAGGTTCAATTCCGGCCGTGTCTGTGCGGAGTTTGTATGCTCTCCCCGTGACTGCCTGGGTTTCCTCCAGGTGCTCCGGTTTCCTCCCACATTCCAAAGATAAGCAAATTAGGTGGATCAGCTAAATTGCCCCTTAATGTCCAGTGGTGTGCAGGTTAGGTTATGGGTTATGGGGATCGGGAGGGTTGGGTGGGCAGGGGGAATGGACCTCGGTAGACTGCTCCTTTGGAGAGTCGATGCAGACTCGATGGGCCGAATAGTGTAGTACAGTTACAAACTAGTTACATTACAGATCACCTAGAAAAATAATATATTTAGAATCCATTTGGGGGCAGCACGGAAGCATTGTGGATAGCACAGTTGCTTCACAGCTCCAGGGTCCCAGGTTCGATTCCGGCTTGGGTCACTGTCTGTGCGGAGTCTGCACATCCTCCCCGTGTGTGCGTGGGTTTCCTCCGGGTGCTCCGGTTTCCTCCCACAGTCCAAATATGTGCAGGTTAGGTGGATTGGGGTGGGATAAATTGCCCTTAGTGTCCAAAGTTGTCCTTGGTGTTGGGGGGGGTTACTGGGTTGTGGGGATAGGGTGGAGGTGTTGACCTTGGGTGGGGTGCTCTTTCCGGGAGCCGGTGCGGACTCGATGGGCCGGGTGGCCTCCTTCTGCACTGTAAATTCTATGATAATTTAGCTTGCTAGGCGTTGGTGCAAAATAAGCTACTATTGTGACAACTGAATGATATTTGGTTCTGGATGTGTGAATGTGTGAAAAGCTGTTTCAATGCATTTAGAATGATCTGTTATAACTCAGCAATGTGGAATGGTGCAGCATTCATTTCACTGGGAAAAATGAGACTGCTGACCACCATTGTGTTCATTCAGTTACATCATGTCAGTTTCATTATAAAAATAAACACTTGTACTTATGTCGCCCTTTCACTTCAGATTATTTTACAACCAATTAATCAGATTTGAAGTAGACCGTTGAATCTCACAAGAGGCCTCTCTCTCAAGATTTGTGACGCTCGAAATGTCTTGTGAGATTCTGTTGAATCTTGCACAATGTTGCAATCTGGATCTCATCCTCACTGAATCATAGAATCATAGAATTTACAGTGCAGAAGGAGGCCATTCGTCCCATCGAGTCTGCACCGGCCCTTGAAAGAGCACCCCACGCCTCCACCTTATCCCCGTAACCCAGTAACCCCATCCAACCTTTTTGGACAATAAAGGCAATTTATCATGGCCAATCCACCCAGACCTGCATATTAAAATGAGTCGCATGGCTCATTTATATGTACGTTCGCCGCATTCACCCGAGGCCCAGGATTCAATGGCCGCTCCTGGGAGACTTCGCAAAGGCGTTGTTTATTACTGGTCCACACAAACGTGCACCAAGCAAAATGGCATCTTGGGTGGGGGGGGGTCTCCGAGACCATTAGAGACGCCTGGGTTGTCGGGGCAGTGCAGGGTGGCACCCTGGTCATCTGGCATGAAGGCACCTTGGCACTGCCACCCTGACACTGCCAGGGTGCCTGGGTGACAGTGCCAGGGTGCCCAGGTGCCAGGTTGGCATGACCAGGGATAGAGCCCGGGGGGCTTACCAGATAGGTCGGGGGTGAGGTGTGTACCCCAAGTTTGGGGGAGTTGGGGGGCAGTCAAAAATGAGGAGGGTGTTCTGAAAGGGAGGGTGGTGAAAATATCCGAGCTGTCTTAAAATGGTGCTCTGATCTGTGAGGAGCCTCTCCTGCTTCAGGTCGCCAACAGGAAATCACTCTAAGTGCGGCCTTGGCGGAGAGAAACTCCCCAAGGCAAAAGAAAACAGCAAAGTGCCGTTAAATAAAGGGGTGTTTCTCGGTGCTGCAGCCACAGAGCAGCAGCCCGCTAAACACACCTGAAACCGGACATAGACATTTTTCGGGTGAATTGTGCCCACAGATGTTATGTTGGAAAAATGGCAGCACGTACGTAAGTTGTTACAGCCTGCACACCCTTTTCAGATTTAAAAAAAAACTTTTATTATAGTTTTGTTTGGACTTCAGCCCCATTCTCCTGGGCTGAGATTCTCTGAAATCCTGGCCAAGTGTTGACGCCGGCGTCAAAACCGGAGCGAGCGACGCCGGCGTCAACAGGCCTCCAGGACCAGTCATTCACCCCTTCCTCGGGGGCTAGAACGGCGCCGGAGCAGCGCACAACGAAATCTGACGCGCCACGGCTGGCGCGGGTCTGCGCATGCGCACACGGCCAACGCGGGTCCGCGCATGTGCGACATGGCCATCACTGCGCCGGCCCGCGGCCTACATGGCGGAGCCCTACAGGGCCCCGGTGCGGTGGAACATAGGCCCCCCCTGGAATTAGCGCGCCTGCTGACCAGTTGCCCCCGATCGCGGGCCTGGCCACTGTGGAGGCCTCCGCCCCCCACCGGAGTTGGCTGCCCCCCCCCCCCCACCACCAGGACAGCCCCCTCAGCCAGAACGCCGAGCTCCAGCTGGGTAGGACCATACGCAAACGACGCCGGCGGGACTCGGACTGATGTACGGACTGTTAAGTAGTGTGTTTTCATCTTTTTGTTTAAGGGTACTGTTGATCATTTAATAAACAAAATATTCTCAAGTGCATTCTCATGGGTACACATTTAATGTCTCAGATGAGTTTTATTGCATAGCATTCCAATTAAACGGGGAGGCCTGGACACTTTACCTGAACCCTGGGGGCACCAACACCACATAGGCAGCAGCCAACAGTCAGAAACCCAAGAGCTGGGCTTCAGCACTGGGGAAATCCCCGCAAGCAAATGGAGAGTGTGTGGATCGGGGGAGGGTGTCTGAACATGGTGCCTGAGCATGGTGCCCTGAATGTTCCCGGCAGGAGTCTGGGGTTCTGGGGTCTTGGGGCTTCTGGAGTGGCCGGGGATGAGTGCCCAGGGCTGGGCCCCAGGTACAACTGAATTGGTGGATTGCACTCTGAGAGAAGGTGGGACACGTAAGGGCAGGGGAAGGGGGATTTGAGGGTGCAACACTACGTGATTGTTAGTTTCTCTCCTCCAATTCCTTACAGCAACCAAGGTAGATGGTGTTGTCGACCCCGCAGTGGCAGCACTCGCAGTGCTGGTGGCAGCCCAGGCGGCCAGATGCGGGAGGCGGCAGCAGCGTCGCTGTGAGCTGACCCTACATGTGCAGGGGGCCGCACACCCTGCAGACCTGGCCAAACATCAGACTGCAGGGGGACCCAGAGGGGGAGGCCAGTGACTACCCAAGATATACAGGTGTCATTGGTCATTTGAGGAGATGTCTGACAGCATGTGCTGCAGGAGGCTCCGACTCAACGAGATGGTGCAGCACCTGTGCCATGTCCTCATGATTTGGCACCTTCTGGAAGAGGAGGACACTTGCTCCCGCTGGCCATGAAAGTCACCGCAGCCCTGAACGTTTATGCAACGGGTTCATTCCAGGGCACGAGCAGGGACTTGTGCGGCATATCACAAGCTACAGCCCACAAGTACATCTGTGAGGTCGCGGATACCCTGTATGCCCAAGCAGCTGACGATATAAACTTTAACCTGGACCAAGCCGACCAAGATGCCTGGTGTTATAACCTGCTTACTTACCATTGGCTGGGGACTAATGACTATCCCACAATCTTGTGGGAGTATGAGCTTCCCCAATGAGGGGGACGGAGAAACCACTAGTAAACTCCTAGTATAAATAAAGCTGGCTAGTTCAGGAACCAGCAGGAAGGAGTATGTAGCAAGGGAAGTTACTGCTACTGTTATGTATATATGTTATAGTAAATAAATATTATTACTTTGTATCCTTAAAACTCGTGCTGGATTCTTCGTGGCCCTTACAAAACTGGCGACGAAGGTTAAAGTGAATAGCTGTCTACACTGCTGAAGCCACCTCCCTGGATTTTTGTTGGATACAGGTTGGAAGTTGTTTTCTATTATACCATGCCTCTGTACGGACGTTTGGATGTTTTTGATGCTGCGCTGGAAAGCTGGAACCAGTACACACAACGGATGCGTTACTATTTCCGGGCAAACAATATCACTGAAAACGAGCGCCAGGTGGTCATATTGCTCACTGCCTGCGGCCCGCATACGTTTGGGGTGATTAGGAGCCTTACGTACCCAGCTGCGCCGGACACCAAAACGTTTGATGAACTTGTGAATATAGTGGGGCAACATTTTAACCCAACCCCGTCCACGATAGTCCAGCGTTACCGGTTTAATACCGCTGAGAGGACCCCTGGAGAATCCCTTGCCGATTTTCTATCCAGGCTACGCAGGATTGCGGAGTACTGTGACTATGGTGAGACCTTGTCAGAAATGTTACGCGACCGTTTGGTTTGCGATATTAACAATGCTGCCACCCAGAGAAAGTTGTTAGCGGAGCCAACATTGACATTTCAACAGGCCATTCAAATACTATTGTCCCGAGAGAGCGCAGAGTGAGGAGTACAGGAGCTACAGGGAATGGAAGTGCATGCCTTGGGGCGCAACCCCTTCCGTCTGAAAACGTCCCCCCGCACTCCTGCGGTACCTTGGGCGAGGCAACGTCCGGACCGACGCCAGTGGCCGTCGGACATTCCTCCCCGAAGGGAGCCTTCTCCAGAGCCAATGGATGAGGAGCCATGTCCGTGTCAGACTTGTAGGCGCCGACCCCGTCGCGGACGGCGGTCCTGGGGGCGCCAGAGGCGCCGTTGTTCCGACCGAAACTGGGACCAGCCCAGGGGCCGTAACTGGGACCAGCCCAGAGGCCATACCTTCCATGTGGATGAACCTGCGGCGACTACTCCTGAGGACGTGGAGACGGAGGACGACTGCCTGCAGCTGCATTGTGTGGCAGCTCCCCGTGTGGCCCCCCATTAAGGTGACAGTACGGGTCAATGGCCACCCGCTTGAGATGGAGTTGGATACTGGCGCAGCGGTCTCCGTGATTGCCCAGAGGACATTCGACCGCATCAAGCAGGGTATACAGACCCTTTCATTAACCGACTCACAGGCCATGTTGGCCACCTACACGGGGGAACCACTGGACATTGCAGGAACTACAATGACCCCTGTTGTCTATGGACGCCAGGAGGGGCGTTTCCCACTTATCGTGGTGCGCGGTCATGGGACCAGCCTGTTGGGTCGGGACTGGTTGCTCCATTTGTGGTTGCAATGGCAGCACATCCTCCAAACAGTTTCTGAAGGGTTGACTGAGGTGCTAGGACGATACCCTGATGTATTCCAGCCTGGTTTGGAGAAAATAAAAGGGGCCGTAGCCCGTATCCAAGTTGAACCAGGAGCCACGCCGTGCTATTTCCGGGCGCGCCCAGTGCCTTACGCCTTGCTCGAGAAGGTAGAAGGGGAGCTCACTCGTTTGGAGAGTTTGGGTATTATCAGGCCCGTCCGCTTTGCTGACTGGGCAGCACCAATTGTACCTGTAATGAAGCCAGATGCCACAGTTCGCTTGTGTGGCGACTATAAACTTACAGTGAATACGGTTTCCCGACTCGACCGATATCCAATGCCTCGCATAGAGGATCACTATGAGTCACGCCTACCTGCAGTTGGAGCTGGACCCTGCCTCCCGACCGTATGTAACGATTAATACACACTGGGGCCTGTATGAATATACACGGTTGCCCTTTGGAGTATCCTCTGCCTGCACAATTTTTCAACGTGTTATGGAGGGCATTTTGAGAGGTTTACCACGTGTGGCTGTCTACCTAGATGACGTTTTGATTACAGGGACGTCGGAGCAGGAACATTTGGAAAATCTGGAGGTTGTCCTTAGCCGCCTTTCGGAGGCTGGAGTCCGTTTACGTCGCACAAAGTGCGTATTTCAGGCAAAGGAAGTAGTCTACCTAGGTTATCGGGTGGACCGCGAAGGTCTGCACCCCGTCGCAGAGAAGGTGCGTGCAATTCAACATGCCCCCGCCCCGACTGACACTTCGCATCTTCGTTCTTTTCTCTGTCTCGTAAACTATTATGGGAAGTTCCTCCCCAATCTGGCAACTATGCTGGCCCCTTTGCACCTTCTGCTAAAGAAAAATCACACCTGGGTTTGGGGGCAGCCGCAAGAAACCGCTTTCCAGCGGGTAAAGCAACAATTGTCGTCGTCTGGGTTACTAACCCACTATGATCCTGGAAAGCCTTTGCTCGTCACATGTGATGCATCCCCGTATGGTATTGGGGCCGTCCTGTCCCACAAGATGGAGAACGGGGCCAAGCAACCGATAGCTTTCGCCTCCCGCACATTGACTGCAGCGGAGAAAAAGTACGCGCAGATCGAGAAGGAGGGCCTGGCAGTGGTTTTTGCGGTGAAACGCTTCCACCAGTACGTGTACGGCGCCATTTCACTATCGTGACTGATCATAAGCCCCTGCTGGGACTTTTCAGAGAGGATAAGCCAATACCGCCCATTGCTTCTGCACGGATCCAGCGCTGGGCTTTGTTGCTTGTTGCACACGAGTATTCTCTGGAGCACAAACCAGGTACGCAGATAGCAAATGCCGACGCACTGAGCCGATTGCCTTTATCGACCAGCCCCATGTCGACCCTCACGACCGGTGAGGTGGTTGCAACCCTAAACTTTATGGACACCTTGCCTGTCACGGCATCACAGATCCGTGAGTGGACCCAGACGGAGCCAGTCCTGTCAAAGGTTCGGCACATAGTCCTGTATGGTGGGCAGCATAGACAGCTCCCAAGCGAGTTGCGGGCATTTTCCTCCAAGCTGTCAGAATTCAGCGTGGAAGACGGCATCCTCTTGTGGGGGACGCGTGTGATTGTCCCGGAAAAAGGCCAGGAGCTGATACTAACAGACTTGCACAATGGGCATCCAGGCGTGACCAAAATGAAAATGTTGGCCCGGAGTTATGTCTGGTGGCCAGGCCTCGACACCGACATTGAGAAGGTGGCCCAAAACTGCTCCATTTGCCAGGAGCATCAGAAGCTTCCGCCGGCCGCGCCCCTACATCACTGGGAATGGCCAGGGCGGCCTTGGGCACGCTTGCATGCAGATTTCGCAGGCCCTTTTCAAGGATCCATGTTCCTTCTACTAATCGACGCCCAGTCCAAATGGCTAGAGGTGTATAAGATGCAGGGGATAACGTCCTGCGCAACAATTGAAAAGATGCGTTTATCGTTTTGTACGCATGGTCTCCCCGAGGTGCTGGTCACGGATAACGGCACTCCATTCACGAGTGAGGAGTTTGCGAGGTTCACAAAGATGAACGGCATACGCCATATCCGCACTGCCCCTTACCACCCGGCTTCAAATGGGTTGGCAGAGCGCGCAGAGCAGACATTCAAAAGAGGCCTAAAGAAGCAGTCTTCCGGATCAATGGACACGAGACTGGCTCGCTTTTTGTTTACGTATAGGACCACCCCCCATGCGGTGACTGGGGTAGCTCCCGCAGAACTCCTAATGGGCCGGAGACTTCGCACCCGCCTTAGTATGGTTTCCCCGGACATTGGCGCAAAAATAAGCCGCACACAAGAACGGCAGGGTCAGGGATTTTCTCGGCATCGGCCGATTCGGCAGTTTGCGCCCGGTGACCCAGTGTTCGTTCGGAATTTTGCTGGTGGTGCCCAATGGGTTCCTGGTGTAATTTTTCGCCAAACGGTCCCTATATCTTACCAAGTGCAAGCACAGGGTCGGCTCCAGCGAAAACATGTAGACCACGTTCGGTCCAGAAGACTATCCCCTCAAAAGATTCCCCGCCCCCGGAGCTCATTTCTACAGCCGCAGAGACCAGAGACAAGCGAAGGTAGTCCTCACAATCTTCCACTGGTGCCTCACTCGAAGCATGCGCAGGTCGTTACGGGACCGAATGGAGATAGATACGCTGACATGACGGAGGCAGCAGACTCTGACTCCGAGATGGAGACACAGGATGCATCAGAGGGGGAATCCTCGGGTCCACGGGCCGTGGATGTACAACCGTTGCGCCGTTCGTCACGGAAGCGCCGGTCTCCGTCTCGTTACACTCCGCCTGATCCAGCGCCGTGTGCAAATGGTGTCCGGCCTGCGGCCAAACAAGTCCGACACCCTCTTTCGCCAGGGTCTTCGGTGGATTCCTTGGACTTTGGGGGGGAGGGATGTTATAACCTGCCTACTTACCATTGGCTGGGGACTAATGACTATCCCACAATCCTGTGGGAGTATGAGCTTCCCCAATGAGGGGGGGCGGAGAAACCACTAGTAAACTCATAGTATAAATAAAGCTGGCCAGTTCAGGAACCAGCAGGAAGGAGTATGTAGTAAGGGAAGTTACTGCTACTGTTATGTATGTATGTTATAGTAAATAAATGTTATTACTTTGTATCCTTAAAACTCGTGCTGGATTCTTCATGGCTTTTACAAAACCTGGGTAGCCAGGATGCCCCAGGTCCAGGGGGTACTTAATGGCACGCATGCTGCCTTGCGTGTACCCGGGCATCAGGGAGCGCCCTTCATTAACAGGAAGGGGTTCCACTCCCTCAATGTTCAGATTGTGTGTGATCAGCACCTTTGGATCATGCACCTTTGTGCACGCTTCCCCAGGAGTGTGCATGACAGCTACATCCTGGGACACTCGGAGATCTCCGGCATCTTTGAGGACCACCCCAGGATGACGGATGTGCTCAGGCTGCAGACTTATGCGGAGACTCAATATAATGAGGCCCATGTTGCCACCTGGGCTGCCATTGAATGGTGGATAGGACTACTCAAAATACGGTTCTGATGGGCAGCAAGGTGGCGCAGTGGTTCGCACTGCTGCCTCACGGCGCCGAGGACCCAGGTTCGATCCCGGCACCGGGTCACTATCCGTGTGGAGTCTGCACACTCTACCCATGTCTGCGTGGGTGAGTCCTCTCCATTGACCATCCCACTTCAACCCTCTCCCTCCCATTCATTTCCCCCCTCGCTCCACCCCCCACCTTCACCCCACCTACCCTGTTTCACCCTCCCAGGGTCTGTGCTACATCATCGCAGGGTGATGGGCCTGTGTCGGCACTGTCAGCTGGTCAATATACAAGGCAGGAGAGTGATTATAACCCGTTATCAGGTGAGCTCTGGTTCTCCTCAGTCTCTGTCTTTCTACTGACTGCGCGCTCAAATGTGAAATGTTCATCGACCCTGATCCTAGTCCCAAAACCTACTTAAAAGAAAGACATTCTCTTGAATTGTTGCAGAATCCTAAATGTTATAAGGATCATTATCTTTATGTTTATTAGTGTATCTCTATTGCTCCATGGCAGAACCAGGGGAGAAGGCAGCTTGTGTGGAAAACCAACCGCTTATCACGCATCAAAGTTGTCATTTGATGGAATCATGAGTGTAGTAACCTGCATAGGACACAAGGTGTGGGTTCAATTGTTTTCCCCATGTGGCTTGAGGAGTATAAGTTCCCCCGCTAACTACGGACCTGATAACCATGTTGCATAAAAGGTTGGCCAGTCAGGAACCGACAGACAGAGAGAGAGGACCCGGTGAGGGAGAACTGTGCCTCATGTAAATGTCTTCTTTTGTTTACTCGTCGGACTCCCCTCACCTTTATTAAAATGAGTAACTTGCTACCCATGGCCTGTGGTTCCAGTTCTAGATGCTGAAGGACGCTCTGAAAAACCCACCTCAAATATTCATTTTAAAAAGTGTGATTTTATTAGAACAATATAATTGGAAGTTCCTGATGAACAAACTTGAGATACAAAAGGGATTTTAACATTCTTATCTTCAGGTGAAGGGAAATAGAAGAATTTATAATCTCAGATTAACCTGAAAGTTTTACTTCCAAGTCTCGAATATAACACACAAAATAATTGGTGCTTTGCTCATATAACGTGGGCTGCATATCATTCACTCGAACCAGTCATAAAGATAATGAGGAATATTGATAGCGAAGAGAAAGCCCTCAAAACACCGTGGCCCCAAACCATCATTTTTGACAATGTCAGAATTCTGCAAGTGCTTTTGTGACCCCATTGAATACTGAACTCAGTTTTGGCAGATTAGAGGGATAACTTACCTACTCGTCTTGTTCTCAGTCTATCCATACCATGGAGGCCAGTGAATTTGCTCAGAATGATCTACTCCCGGCTCCACCCTCTGCAGCGCTGGAGAGATGTGTTTGGGCCGTCATTCCACTGCAAACTGGACTGCAGCAACTAGAGTCACCAGTATTTCAGCCAGAACATGTTCGCAGCAGAAACACTCAATATGTGCCCAGCGGTCCAACAGATTCATAGGGAATTCCAGCAGCAAGACGTCATTCACTGCCTCTTCTGCAAATGAAATCTTCTTCCAGGAGTATTGTCCACATGCACTGTGCTGGGCGGGACAAGTGAACAGTAATTTCAACATCACATGTTAAATGTGAGGCTTACTGGAATCTGTACTTATCACTTTGAGATAACGCAGATTAGTGTGTAGATATGGGCTGCACCATCCCACCCTCCAGACCTGAATAACTATATAACGCTGATCTTCCTGGAATGTAACTGATTCAGACTCACTTTTTAATTGAGTTGAAGCTTATCTTGAATACCAATAACTGTCAGATATACAGTTAAGACTCTTACTTAGTTCCTAAGTAATCTCAAGCGACAATGTTTGTTCTCTTAAATAGAACATAATCAAAACAAATGGTTACCATGCAAACAGAGGAGAAATAGCAACCAAAACCTTCTATTGTTCTGCTGTTTAAATAAGCAATGACCTTTACCCCTCCATCGGAAATGTGGTGTTCCCTATGGATGATCAGGCAGATTCCCTCTATTTCTCACTGTTTTTTTTTAAGTGTAGCTTTTCAGAACTGTTTACTCATTCTTTATCTAGTTTACACAAATGTTTTTGCAAAGTGCTACAGGGTAGGGTTCCCACTTTGGGTGCAATCAGAAAATTGGGTGCAAATTGTGCTTGAAATTGCGTTGATTAGTTCAAGTTTCAGCTCAACTAAATTTATATAAACACGTCTCAAATGTTCCAACAGGCAGTGTAATTGTTCTTTACTCCATCTATTAAAAAATACTCTTTGGTGTTTTTAAGAGTGGTGACCTCTTGCAGTTTTATTAATAGGTTTGAAAATGGGTTTATCATCAAAATATTTTTAATAATATTAAAAATCTGTCAGGATTTGACTTAAAAGAAAACACATGAAAATTACTTCAAGGAAACAATACAGAACCATTTAATAGTTTCACTGACTTACACAAGACTGTTTCTTACTAAATCAAATATTTCAAACATGTAGGAATTTCTAAGTTAGTGGCTATGCATGTAAGAAAACAAGTTCAGCTTGAAGAGTGTCTGAACTGGCCAAAGCTTGTCAGAATCGGTGTAAACTCACTACTTCTATCTGAGACATGGCTAGCTTTGCAAGTGGGGCTGGCTTCCAGCACGATGAGATTGAAACCAGTGCAAAAGATCACAGATATATGACTCTTGATGTAACCCAGGCTTAAGTTCCTGTGATATTTTGAATTGCTTTGACCAATTGTACCTAGATGGTGCCTGATAAAATTTTCAACCTATGGGACAATTGCCTGCGGCTAGATTCTCCATTTATGAGACTGTGTTGATGTCAGCACAGGGTGGGGGTGGGGGGGACTGGGCAAGCATTGTGTGTGGCCTGGGCTCCTCCCCCCCTCCCTCCCCTGGACCATCACTCCCACCGTCACCCCAGGGATCCGATGGGACCATGTGATGCAATGGTCAGCTCGAATGTAAGGATCGCCCAGGTGGACGGTGGAAAGTGCTCCTGTGGGCAGGTGTCAGACGTTGTCAACTAATGCAGTGCACCAGAGCTCATCACAGAGCGGGTCGCCATCATTCTCCTTCTCATGGACCAGACCTGGGGCGAAATTCTCCGTTATCGGCGGAAACTCCGCCGATCGGCGCAAAAAACGGCGCAAATCCCACTTGCGTCACGTCATAAAAATGGGCCGATAGTCTGCGGCCCGAAATGGGCTAGCAGCGACGTAACGGGATCCGCGCTTGCGCAGTGGTTCACGCCGTGCAGCGTCATACGCGCTGCACGGCGTGACGGCTCATAAGGCCGCGCAGCTCCCCCCCACCCGACCGGAACAGCCGACCGCAACACCCGACTTGATGGCCGGCCGTCGCTCAGCCCCGAGGTTCGAGTCACGCGATGTGGAGGCGCTCCTGGATGCGGTGGAGCAGAGGAGGGACGCCCTGTATCCCGGGCACGGCCGCAGAGTTGCCCCATGCCACAGCCGGCGTCTGTGGAGGGAGGTGGCAGAGGCCGTCACCGCTGTGGCCCTAACACCACGGACAGGCACCCAGTGCCACAAGAAGGTGAATGACCTCGTCAGAGCAGGCAGGGTGAGCCTCCCCCATATCCCCCATATCCCCTCTCCCCCAAATCCCCCCCTCCCCCATATCCCCCCCCATATCCCCCCTCCCCCATATCCCCCATATCCCCCCTCCCCCATATCCCCCCCTCCCCCATATCCCCCATATCCCCCCTCCCCCATATCCCCCATACTCCCCCCTCCCCCATATCCCCCCACCCCCATATCCCCCATATCCCCCCTCCCCCATATCCCCCATATTCCCCCCTCCCCCATATCCCCCCTCCCCCATATCCCCCCTCCCCCATATCCCCCATATCCCCCCTCCCCCATATCCCCCATATCCCCCCTCCCCCATATCCCCCATATTCCCCCCTCCCCCATATCCCCCCTCCCCATATCCCCCTCCCCCATATCCCCCATATTCCCCCCTCCCCCATATCCCCCATATCCCCCTCCCCCATATCCCCCCTCCCCCATATCCCCCATATCCCCCCACCCCCATATCCCCCATATCCCCCCTCCCCCATATCCCCCATATTCCCCCCTCCCCCATATCCCCCCTCCCCCATATCCCCACTCCCCCATATCCCCCATATCCCCCCTCCCCCATATCCCCCATATCCCCCCTCCCCCATATCCCCCATATTCCCCCCTCCCCCATATCCCCCCTCCCCATATCCCCATATCCCCCTCCCCCATATCCCCCATATTCCCCCCTCCCCCATATCCCCCATATCCCCCCTCCCCCATATCCCCCCTCCCCCATATCCCCCATATCCCCCCTCCCCCATATCCCCCCTCCACCATATCCCCCATATTCCCCCCTCCCCCATATCCCCCATATCCCCCTCCCCATATCCCCCATATCCCCCCCTCCCCCATATCCCCCCCTCCCCCATATCCCCAAGTGAATCCAGCCCTAACCTTAACCTCTGCAATGCACGCGCAACCGATGGCGTGCATTCATATACCTGCCTAACACTGTTGCCCTTTACCCCTGCCACCACCCCCCCCCCCCCACAGGAGAAGCGCGCACACAACACCAGGGAGCATGTGAGGACTGGAGGAGGGCCCGCTGATGAGAGGCCACTGACCGTACACGAGGAAAGGGCCCTGGAACTGGCTGGCGGACCTGAGGACCGGGAGGTTGCTGATGCAGAGGTCGGGGCCCCACGAGCAAGTGAGCCACCAACAGCCCGTCCCCATATCCCCCCTCCCCTATATCCCCCTCTCCCGTATCACCTGATCACTGCCTGATGTCTAACCATGCATGCTTCATTGTGTATCGCAGGACCAAACGTCCAGGCACCCATCCCCGCAGATGCAGACCGCCCGCAGGATGCCCCTCGGAGACCACGGGAGACGGAGAGACCCGCACCCTCCAGCATGCGACGCCCGCAGGATGCCCCTCGGAGACCACGGGAGACGGAGAGACCCGCACCCTCCAGCATGCGACGCCCGCAGGATGCCCCTCGGAGACCACGGGAGACGGAGAGACCCGCACCCTCCAGCATGCGACGCCCGCAGGATGCCCCTCGGAGACCACGGGAGACGGAGAGACCCGGACCCTCCAGCATGCGACGCCCGCAGGATGCCCCTCGGAGACCACGGGAGACGGAGAGACCCGGACCCTCCAGCATGCGACGCCCGCAGGATGCCTCTCGCACACCACGGGAGACGGAGAGACCTGGAGCAACAGGGAGACGACACCCCCGTCACGTGCGGGAGCGACCACCCAGCGATGAGGGGGGCAGCCACAGGCCCCCGTCACATCCGAGCCAGGACACCACTACCCAGGACACCACTATCCAGGACACCCCTACCCGGGACACCACTACCCAGGACACCCCTACCCGGGACACCACTACCCGGGACACCACTACCCGGGACAGCACTACCCGGGACAGCACTACCCGGGACAGCACTACCCGGGACAGCACTACCCAGGACACCCCTACCCGGGAAGACGAAATACCGGACAGTGACTCAGAGTGGATGGGTGGAGATGAACCCCCACCCCAAAGTGCCATGAACTCAGAGTGGGACGAAGAGCACGACACAACGCCACTGCTGTCACCAACACCCTCCACCATCGCAGAAACACTCACCACGGTTGGGCACTTTAGTGATGAGGCGTCTGGTACACTCACTGGTGCGCACAACACAGCCGTCCCGGTACAGCAGGTGGAGGTAGGAGCAGCAGAGGGACCGGGCGGTCGGAGGGCAGCCCAGGCCAAGCGAACATCTGCCGCCCAGATGGATCCCGGGTTCCTGCAGTTACCACACCCACACATAGATCCGATGCAACCACCGACACGGAGACGAGCGAATAGGGTGACGGGTGGCTTGCGGCGGCTGCGGTCGCAGGTGGAGGAGTCCACCCGCGTCCAGGAGCTGGGAGTGGTCCCGGTCATGCGTGCCACCCAGGCTGACACCGCACGGGTGGCGTCCGCGGTGGAGGCAATGGGTGCGACGGTGTCAGACATGGGGAACGGTTTGCGAGGCCTGGGGCCTTCCGTGCAGGCGGCGTCTGTGGCCCAGGAAATGGCTGCCCTCTCACAGGAGGCCATGAGCCAGTGCCAGCGCCAGATGGCAGAGGCGCTCAACGCCATAGCCCAGTCTCAGCAGGCCATGGCCCAGTCTCAGCAGGCCATGGCCCAGTCTCAGCAGGCCATAGCCCAGTCTCTGCAGGCCATGGCCCAGTCTCTGCAGGCCATGGCCCAGTCTCAGCAGGCCATCGCTGAGGGCATCGGCGCCAGTGGCCATGTGCGAGCTGGCGTCGCACTGTCGCAGACAGGGTTCGACAACCCCCTGGGCTCCATGGCTGCAAACCTGCAGACCCCTGTCGATACCAGCACGGGCCTCCAGGACTGGCAGCGCCAGATGTCGGGGGCGCGTCGGATGGCCAGTCCGTTCGCATCCCCCAATCATGTAGAGGCCTGGGGGCCATCGGGCACCCCGAGGGAGGAGGAGGTGGTGTGGTCCGTCCCGGCTCCCTCTGTAGGGGAGGTCCCGGTACACCGCGACACCTCGGACTCCCCCCCTTCCGTCCCAGGTGCATCGGGTGGGCAACGGGCAGGACAGGCTGGCAGCTCGCCATCCCAGTCGCCCGGGCCGCAGCCTGGCCCATCTAGGCCAGGACGCCCCAGGAAACGGCCGCCAAAGGGATCCAGTGTCAGAGGGCAGGAATCACAGGAGTCCACCTCCAGTTCTGCTGTACCGTCTGGGGAACCACGTAGACGTAGTCAAAGGGCCCGTAAGGCCAAACAATTAGACACTGAGTAAGTTGGCACGGGTGCAGGGCACAGATGAGTTTTAGGCGCTAGGGCACGTGCATGAACTCCTTTGGTTGTTAAAGTCAATGTTACACCTACCAAAGCTGCCTTTGTGCTCTGTCCAAAGTGTGCGGGGGTGTCATGTACGTTGAGCGCAAGTGTGTGTGTGAGGGGTGGTCTTACCTCAGCCCCAGGTGAGTCTGCCCCCTTCCCCCTGGGCCGCCATCAACATCCCCCGGGCAGAGGACGGGACCGTGCGCTGCAGTGTCACAGCCGCATGCAGGGATGGTCCGGGTGGATGGTGGTACTGTGGCCATGGGTCAGACATAGTCCAACGATGTAGAGCCAGGAGCTCATCGGAGGCGGGTTGTCATCATTCTCCATGGCCTGCGATAGACACGCGTCCACCCGCAACTGGGTGAGCCCGGCCCGTTGTGCTGCCGGTGGATCGGCAATTGGGGGTGGGGGGGTGATGTGCATGCGGGTGGGGTGTGTGGGGTTGGGGAGGGGGGTGAGGGTGCTGGGTGGGTGGATGGGTGGGGGGTGTGGGTGGTCGGCTGTTGTCATGGTGTGCGGTCTGTGGCCATACTACCCGATTCCCACGCCCATCTAGTCAGTGAAGCGGGCGTCTATCAGTCTGTCCCGTGCCCGCTGGGCCAGCCGGTAACGGTGGACAGCCACCCGTCTGTGTCTACCCCGTCTGCCCTGACCATTGCCCCCATCCCCCTCATCTGGGGAGGACTGGGCCTCTTCCTGCTGCTCCTCCACTCCGCCCTCCTCTGCCTGCGGCACATCGCCCCTCTGCTGGGCTATGTTGTGCAGGACGCAGCACACCACAATGATGCGGCCGACCCTATCTGACCGATACTGGAGGGCGCCCCCAGAGAGGTCCAGGCACCTGAAACGCATCTTCAGCACGCCAAAGCACCTTTCGATCACTCCCCTTGTCGCTACATGGGCATCATTGTAGCGGTTCTCCGCCTCATTGCGTGGCCTCCGTATAGGCGTCATCAGCCACGATCGCAATGGGTAGCCCCTGTCGCCCAGCAACCAGCCCCTCAGCCGGGGATGGCGTCCCTCGTACATGCCGGGGATGGATGACCGCGACAACACGAATGAGTCGTGTACACTGCCTGGGTGACGGGCGCAGATGTGCAGGATCATCATGCGGTGGTCGCAGACCACCTGTACGTTCATCGAATAGGTCCCCTTCCTATTAGTGAACACGGCCCTGTTATCTGCAGGTGGCCGCACGGCGACGTGCATCCCATCGATCGCGCCCTGGACCATGGGGAACCCGGCAATGGCAGAGAAGCCCACGGCCCGGGCATCTTGGCTGGCCCGGTCCACGGGGAAGCGGATGTAGCGGTGCGCCATGGCATAAAGGGCATCTGTCACTGCCCGGATGCACCGATGCACCGATGTCTGCGATATGCCGGACAGGTCCCCACTCGGTGCCTGGAATGACCCCGTTGCATAAAAGTTCAGGGCCACCGTAACCTTGACGGACACGGGGAGAGGGTGTCCCCCGCCAGTGCCACGCGGTGACAGGTGTGCCAGCAGGTGGCAGATGTGTGCCACGGTTTCCCGGCTCTTCCGGAGTCTCCTCCTGCATTCCCGGTCCGTGAGGTCCTGGTATGACTGCCGGGGCCGGTACACACGGGGCGCCCTCGGGTGCCTCCGTTGCCGTGGGGCCACGACGTCCTCCTCCCCCTCCTCGTCCTGTCGGTCAGGTGTCTCTCCAGCCTGGGCGGCTGCCGCCTGCCCCTCTGCGGCAGCCTGCGCCGCCTCTCTGGCACGCTCCTCCTCCTCCTCCTCCTCCTCCTCCTCATCCAGGGCAACATAGACATGAGCGGCTGCCACCACGGCGGCCAACATCGCTGGATGGTCTGAAAACATGACGGCCTGGTGGGGGGGAGGGGAACGACGACATGTCATCATTGCCCATATCCCCTCCTCCCCCCAGCCAGGTGGCATGGACCGCATGGGTCCAACTGTTGGAGGCTGGCACCTGGCCAGGTGGACCAACTCATTTGCCCTCCCATCACCCACCCCAGCACGGACCCCCCCCCCCCCCAACCTCCACCCCGACACGGACCCCCTCCCCAACCTCCACCCCGACACGGACCCCCTCCCCAACCTCCATCCCGGCACGGACCCCCTCCCCAACCCCCAACCTCCACCCCAGCACGGACCCCCCCCCCAACCTCCACCCCGGCACGGACCCCCTCCCCAACCCCCAACCTCCACCCCAGCACGGACCCCCCCCCCAACCTCCACCCCGGCACGGACCCCCTCCCCAACCTCCACCCCGGCACGGACCCCCCCCCCAACCTCCACCCCGGCACGGACCCTCTCCCCAACCCCCAACCTCCACCCCAGCACGGACCCCCCCAACCTCCACCCCGGCACGGTCCCCTCCCCAACCCCCAACCTCCACCCCAGCACGGACCCCCCCAACCTCCACCCCAGCACGGACCCCCCCCAACCTCCACCCCGGCACGGACCCCTCCCCAACCCCCAACCTCCACCCCAGCACGGACCCCCCCCAACCTCCACCCCTGCACGGACCCCCTCCCCAACCCCCAACCTCCACCCCAGCACGGACCCCCCCCAACCTCCACCCCGGCACGGACCCCCTCCCCAACCCCCAACCTCCACCCCAGCACGGACCCCCCCCCCAACCTCCACCCCGGCACGGACCCCCTCCCCAACCTCCACCCCGGCACGGACCCCCCCCCAACCTCCACACCGGCACGGACCCCCTCCCCAACCCCCAACCTCCACCCCAGCACGGACCCCCCCCAACCTCCACCCCGGCACGGACCCCCTCCACAACCCCCAACCTCCACCCCGGCACGGACCCCCTCCCGGCACTCCCCCGGAGCCCAGCCTACTCTAACCACCCCCCCCCCCCCCCGCCACACACACACACAAGCCGAGACACACCTCTCCTCACGCAATCAGTCTGCGGCCACGCCATTTCCTGCCCAGAGCCAACCCCCCAGGCCGTCACTCACCTCCTCGCTGGTCGGCGTGAGCCTGGAGCACCGGGTCACGCCGATGAAAAGGAGGTTTGATTCACGTCGACGTGAACGGTCATCACGTCGACGGGACTTCGGCCCATCCGGAAGGGAGAATATCGGCAGGCCGAAAATCGGCTGCCTTGCGCAGACCCGTGACATTCTCCGCGGCAGCGGCGCCATTAACGCCCCGCCGACTTTTCTCCCTTCGGAGACTTCGGCGGGGGCGGGATTCACGGCGGCCAACGGCCATTCTCCGACCCGGCGGGGGGTCGGAGAATGACGCCCTATGTGTTCCAACCCAGGGCCCCCACCCCGTAGTGTGGCAGGTATGTATCATGGGGGGGGTTGCAGGCGAGGGTGTGGCCAATGGCGAACATGGGGGGCGCGGAATGTGTGGGTGTGGGATGTGGTGTCCATGCCCCTGACCAGTTTCCCCCACCCCAACCCCAGTCGGTAAACCTGGTGGCGATCAGAGCCTCCCTGGCACGTAGGCCCAAGCGGCCTCCCGTGCCTGCCTGAACCCCATGTCCTGCTCATCCCTGCTTTTGTGAGGGCCACGAAGAATCCAGCACGAGTTTTAACGATACAAAGAAATAACAACATTTATTTACAATAATATATATACACAACAGCAGCAACCTCACCTGCTGCTTACTCCTTCCTGCTGGTTCCAAACTGGCCAGCTTTATTTATACAGGTAGTCTGCTAATGATTTCTCCGCCGCCCCTCATTGGGGAAGCTCATACTCCCACAGGATTGTGGGATTGTCATTAGTCCCCAGCCAATGGTAAGCAGGCAGGTTATAACACCCGCCCTCCCCCATATCCTGGCCTGACGAGGCCTGGCCTTCATCCTCCTCCTTCTCTTACAGCATGTCGCCCCTCTGCTGTGTAATGTTGTGGAGGACGCAGCAGGCCGCCATGATGCGGGGCGATCCTCTCAGAATCATATTGGATGCCCGCTGCAAAGCTTTCCAGGCACCTAAACCGTACTTTCAGGAGGCTGAAGCACCGCTTGATCACACCCCTCGTTGATGTTTGGGCTTTGTTGTAGCGGCTCTGCGTGTCGGCCTATGGCCTCCGGATACGTGTCATCAACCACGACCACAGTGAATAACTCCTGTCGCCCAGGAGCCAACCCCCCAGCCGGGGGGTTGTTGACGAAGGCGTCGTGCACGCTACCTGGGTATCGGGCACTGACGGGTATGATGCGCAGCTCATGGTCACATATCAGCTGCGAGTTCATCGAGTTGAACCCCTTTTGGTTTGTGTCGAGTGGCCTGTCTTCTGCAGATGCTCGTAGGGTGACATGGACTCGGGGCATCCTTTTGATGGTAGCAAACCCCACTGCCTGGTGGGTGTGGTAGTATGTATTGGGGGTCATGTGGGACTGGAAGCCCTAATGTCATTGGCTGACAGATCCCGGGTCCTGGTTGGCCGTTGACCTCAAGCTCCGCCCTGAAGGCGAAGTATAAGAAGCCGGTGTCTTCCCCCGCAGGCCAGTTTACTATCGGGCTGCTGGGGAACAGACACGCTTAATAAAGCCTCATCGACTTCACTCTATTCGTCTCACGGAGTCTTTGTGCGCTACAATTTATTAAGCGTGCCTAAAAAGGACTATGGAGCTCAGGATCATTCCAGAATGCCTGAGGATCAGCCCCCGCGCAGTGAATGCGGCAGCAGCCTTCAAACACTGGCAGACTTGCTTCGAGGCCTACATCAGATCGACCACAGGCCGAGTCTCAGACGAACAAAAACTGCAGGTCCTGCACTCGAGGGTGAGCACGGAAATTTTCACCCTCATTGAAGACACCGACGATTTCCAGGCGGCGTTCACAGCACTGAGAAATCTCTACGTTTACCAAATCTACGCTCGCTACCAGCTCGCGACAAGACGGCAAGCTCCCGGAGAATCGATGGACGAGTTCTACGCCGCGCTGCTGATTTTGGGACGAGCCTGCAGCTGCCCGTCGGTGAATGCAAACGAACACACGGACATGTTAATGCGCGACGCTTTTGTGGCAGGTATGCAATCCTCCCAAATCCGCCAAAGACTTCTAGAAAAAGAGTTGCTAGGACTCTCAGAGCCACGGGCCCTAGCAGCCTCCCTAGACGTGGCCGCGCGTAATACCCGCGCCTACGGCCCCGACCGCGCGGCAGGCCATTGGGCCCCGTACGTACCCGTCGCGGCAAACCCCCTACCCCCCCCCGGACACCCCACAGGCTTGCGCAGTCCAAACGCCGAGTCGCACCGGGGGCGCCCGCTGTTATTTCTGCAGCCAGGCGAAACACCCCCGACAGCGCTGCCCGGCCCGCGCAGCCATCTGCAACAGCTGCGGGAAAAAGGGCCATTATGCGGTTGTGTGCCGATCCCGCGAGGTCGCCGCCGTCCCGGGGCCACAGGGAGCCCTACAAGCAGTCTATGCCTCCCAACCCCCCCAGCACGCCTTGTACGACCCGCAGGTGCAGCCGCTCTGGGTCCCGACCACCGCGGTCCCGGGAGAACTGGGAGCTCTGCACGCCGCCTACGCTCCCCAACCCCCCTCCCCGCAGTCCATGTAGGACCCGCTGCCGGCTCTCCTGCTTTGGGTCCCGGCCAACACTCTCCACGGAGAGGAAGGGGTTTTTCGCGTCCCGAACGCCACCCTCACCCCCGTCCCGCGCCCCACGCCTGACCCGCCGGCGCCACCTACTTGGACCCCGACCACCGCTGTCCCCGGTGAGGGAGCTCCTCGCGCTCCTTGCGCTCGCGGCCCCACGCCTGACCCGCCGGCGCCGCCGACTTGGGCCCCGACCACCGCTGTCCCCGGCGAGGGAGCTCCGCGCGGTCCTAGCGCTCGCGGCCCTGGCGCTCGCAGTGGGGGAACTCCGCGCGGTCCTAGCGCTCCCCAGACCCCCCAGCACACCATGTGCGACCCGCAGACGCCGCCATTTTGGGTCCCGACCACCACGAGGGGAGGAGGGGCGCCGTTGTGCGACCCGCAGACGCCGCCATTTTGGGTCCCGACCACCACGAGGGGAGGAGGGGCGCCACCATCTTGGACCGCCCCGACCTGTACGACGCATGGGGCGGCCATTTTGTCCACCCCCGCCGCCATCTTGTGACCCCCCAGCCACGTGCGATGTATGGGGGTGGCCATTTTGTCCATCCCCGACGCCATCTTGGATGGCAACAACGGACCCCACCCCACTACTACAACCACGGCTCGCTTCGGTTACGCTCGATCAGGCTCGGCCCCGGACTCTCCAGACGACGACGACAACGGTCCTAATTAATGGCCACGAGACGCCATGCCTAGTCGACTCCGGGAGCACGGAAAGTTTTATACACCCCGACACGGTAAGACGCTGTTCCTTAACCACCTACCCCAGCGCACAAAAGATTTGCCTAGCTGCAGGATCCCACTCCGTACAGATCCAGGGATTCTGCATAGTTACCCTAACGGTGCAGGGGAGGGAGTTCAAAAACTACAAACTTAACGCCCTTCCCCAACTCTGTGCCCCCACCTTGCTGGGATTAGATTTCCAATGTAATCTACAGAGCGTTACGTTTAAATTCGGCAGCCCCATACCCCCACTCACTATCTGCGGCCTCGCTACCCTCAAGGTGCAACCCCCATCCTTGTTTGCGAACCTCACCCCGGATTGCAAACCCGTCGCCACTAGGAGCAGACGGTACAGCGCCCAGGACCGGACCTTCATTCAGTCCGAAGTCCAGCGGCTACTAAAGGAGGGCATAATCCAGGCCAGCAATAGTCCCTGGAGAGCGCAGGTGGTAGTAGTGAAGACAGGGGAGAAACAAAGGATGGTCATTGACTATAGCCAGACCATCAACAGGTACACACAACTAGACGCATACCCTCTCCCCCGCATATCCGACATGGTCAATTGGATTGCCCAGTATAAAATCTTCTCCACCGTGGACCTCAAGTCCGCCTACCATCAGCTCCCCATCCGCCCAAGTGACGGCAAGTACACAGCCTTCGAGGCAGACGGGCGATTATACCATTTCCTACGGGTCCCTTTTGGCGTCACAAACGGGGTCTCGGTCTTCCAACGGGAGATGGACTGGATGGTTGATCAACATGGGTTACGGGCCACGTTCCCGTACCTCGACAATGTAACCATCTGCGGCCACGATCAGCAGGACCACGACGCCAACCTCCAAAGATTCCTCCAGACCGCCAAAGCCTTGAACCTCACGTACAACGAGGACAAGTGCGTTTTTAGCACCGATCGGCTAGCCATTCTGGGCTACATAGTGCGCAATGGGATAATAGGCCCCGACCCCGAACGTATGCGCGCACTCATGGAATTTCCCCTCCCGCACTGCCCAAAAGCCCTGAAACGCTGCCTGGGGTTCTTTTCGTACTACGCCCAGTGGGTCCCCCAGTACGCAGACAAGGCCCGCCCCCTAATACAGACCACGACCTTCCCTCTGTCGACAGAGGCTTGCCAGGCCTTCAGCCGCATCAAAGCGGACATCGCAAAGGCCACGATGCGCGCCATCGACGAGTCCCTCCCCTTCCAGGTGGAGAGCGACGCCTCCGGCGTAGCTCTAGCGGCCACCCTTAACCAAGCGGGCAGACCCGTGGCCTTCTTCTCCCGAACCCTCCACGCCTCAGAAATCCGCCACTCCTCAGTGGAAAAGGAAGCCCAAGCCATAGTGGAAGCTGTGCGACATTGGAGGCATTACCTGGCCAGCAGGAGATTCACTCTCCTCACTGACCAACGGTCGGTAGCCTTCATGTTCGATAATGCACAGCGGGGCAAGATTAAAAATGACAAGATCTTAAGGTGGAGGATCGAGCTCTCCACCTTCAACTACGAGATCTTGTATCGTCCCGGAAAGCTGAACGAGCCGTCCGATGCCCTATCCCGCGGGACATGTGCCAACGCACAAATTGACCGCCTCCAAACACTCCACGAGGACCTCTGCCACCCGGGGGTCACTCGGTTTTACCACTTCATCAAGTCCCGCAATCTCCCATACTCTTTAGAAGAGGTCCGTACAGTCACAAGGGACTGCCACATCTGCGCGGAATGCAAGACGCATTTTTTCAGGCCAGATGGAGCGCACCTGATTAAGGCTTCCCGCCCCTTTGAACGCCTCAGTCTCAGGGCTGGCGGCCCCAGGACCCATCCTGCTCCGAAAGCACGTGCGGGCACATAAGGCGGACCCGTTGGTCGAAAGGGTTCACCTCCTCCACGCAAACCCCCAGTACGCCTACGTGGAGTACCCCGACGGCCGACAGGACACGGTCTCTCTGCGGGATCTGGCGCCCGCCGGCACCACGCACACCCCCCCGACACCATCAACCCAACCGCCCCCCTTCCTGCCACCGCCGCACCCCGCGACCGCCCCTTCCCAGGAGGATCAGTCCCCCTCCCCTTTGCACCGACAGCTGAAACCGTACGGCTCCTGGAGGCGACAACACTGGTACAAGCACCACCACCACCGCCGGGGCCGAGGCGATCGACACGGACGACCAGACCGCCCGACCGACTCGTGGCGTCGATGTAAAACAAAGATGGACTGTTCAAAGAACATTTTGTTTTTCCTATACCCTCTGTAAATAGTTGTAACAGGACGAAACTGTCCAATACTGTACTACCATGTAAATGTTCTATCCTCCCAGGACCAGCCCTGTGAACCCTTACCACCATACGAAGCATCACCCCGCCGGGTTCATTTTTGACAAGGGGTGAATGTGGTAGTATGTATTGGGGGTCATGTGGGACTGGAAGCCCTAATGTCATTGGCTGACAGATTCCGGGTCCTGGTTGGCCGTTGACCTCAAGCTCCGCCCTGAAGGCGAAGTATAAGAAGCCGGTGTCTTCCCCCGCAGGCCAGTTTACTATCAGGCTGCTGGGGAACAGACACGCTTAATAAAGCCTCATCGACTTCACTCTATTCGTCTCACGGATTCTTTGTGCGCTACAGTGGGCTCAGTCCATATTGAAGTGGATGTATTGTGCTGACTGGGCAGACAGAGCCTCCGTAACATTGCGGATGTACCTGTGCACCGAGGTCTCTGAGATCTCGGACAAGTCCCCACTCGGCGCCTGGAAGGACCCCGTGGTGTAAACGTTCAGGGCGACCGTCACCGGGAGCGGGTGACTCCCCCCCCGCCCCCCCCCCCCACCCTCCTCCATACCCCAGCAGTGCCAGGTGTGCCATGATCTGGCAGATGTGTCGCACTGTCCCCCTGCTCAGCCGGAGTCTCCGACGGCATGTCCGTTCTGGCATGTCCTCGAATGACAGGCGCTGCCGGTACACACAAGGCCTCATGTGGCACCTCATTTGCACCTTCCTCCTCCTCGGCCTGTTGGGTGGCCGGCTCTCAATCCTGGGCGGCTGCCTCTGCGGCACCCTCTGCTGCTGCAGCTTCCTCTTGCTTGAGCAGCTCCAGCTCATACAGCTGAAGGGCATTCCCCAGGGCTGCGGCCACGAGCAGGAACGCCACCATTGCTGGTTGAATTCCCTTTCGCTGCAGGGGGTGAAAGGTCAACATGTTAGCATGGTGCGTACCCCGGTGTCCAACAAGGTACACCGGTCAACATGGTGGCCCTGGTTGGCACTGTGGGCTCTGCCCCTGCATGCTTCCCCTGTCTCCGCACCACTGGCCCCGTCGGTGCCTGTGGGGGCCTGTGGCCCTGGCACCCATCCCTGATGCCAGGGGTATGTCTTTGCCAGAGGTACACTCCGCGCCCCCCCTGCCACAACCCCAGCAGGGGCTACAGTTGGCATTGTCCTTTAGTGGGCCGCCTGACGCCCTGCCGGCAGGTGGCGTGTGTTGGATGTCGGGGGTTGTGGTGGAGTGCGGGGGTGGGAGCTGTGGTGCGGAGGTAGGAGCACCCATTCGGCCGGTGTTACTCTGCAGGGCGCAGAGGTGGTTGTCAATGGGGTACGCAGCAAGATGGCTGCCTTGCAGACTGTGATAATTGTGGTCCGTGCATGGACACCGCCCCAATCTCAAGGGGGGTCACCCTAGCCACTCAGCCCATTCCCCCGTCATCCCCCGCGGACCTGGGAAGCACCCCCATCCCACCCCAGCCACCCTGGCCAGTGTCTGGCCCGGCAGTCCGCAGTCGCTCCTCTGTGTGACCTACCTCCTCTCTCTCTCAGCAGCCGCCATGCCGGCTTCATGAAGCACGAGTGAACCGCGCCGTCGGGAACTCGGCCCATCAGAGGTGGAGAATCGCGGAGGCCCCGGAGATACTGGGTCAGGCCCACAAATGACATGCAAACGGTGTTTACAGTGCGTGCATTCCGGGTCACATTGACGCCGTTGTCAAGGCGATGGAGAATTGCAATTTGGCGTCAAATCGGCGCCTGCTGCTATTTCGGCATCGGAGCCGATTCACTGCCCAATCGCGTTTCCCAATTCCAACATCAGCTAACGGAGAATCCCGCACAAGAGGTTCCAGTTTAAATTCAGAGGAATACAAAAAGTGACAATTAATAGTCAGCCAGTCTCAGAATGGGTGGACCTGGATGGTAAATTAACCTAATAGAATTGGGGTGCCCTGATGCCATGGGATTTTCCTGTTGGAAAACTGCCAAATGGATTGACCTTCACATTCTTAGCTATGTCTGAATGTGTCTATCTTTTTATCTTTCCCTGTTCCTCTTCTCCCTTTTTAGTGCATTTGGAGTAAATCTAGGCAGTAGGGTAGCACAAGTGATTAGCACTGTGGCTTCACAGCGCCAGGGCCCCAGGTTCGATTCCCTGCTGGGTCACTGTCTGTGCGGAGTCTGCATGTTCTCCCCGTGTCTGCGTGGGTTTCCTCCGGGTGCTCCGGTTTCCTCCCACAGTCCAAAGACGTGCAGGTTAGGTGGATTGGCCATGATAAATTGCCCTTAGTGACCAAAAGGTTAGGAGGGGTCATTGGGTTATGGGGATAGGGTGGAAGTGAGGGCTTAAGTGGGTCGGTGCAGACTCGATGGGCTGAATGGCCTCCTTCTGCACTGTATGTTCTATGTTCCATGTTCTAACTACAGCGAATCTAATTGGGTTTTCAGAATATAGGGCTGGAGTGCCCCGTCCCGCCCCACCCACCGCAAGGACGCCACGGGTGAGCCGCGGACAATGGAGAATTGCATTGACCTCGAGGGGCGGGGTTCTCCGGTCACCGGGCGGACGCGGTCAGAGAATCCCACCCATATTGTTGGAAAAATAATTGTCTTCCTGAATATTTCTCAGAATTTGATCATTTCATTTCAAATGTTTTTAAAGGGATTATTGAAGCAGGTTATTGTGTGGAGAATGGTTGTGTTCAGAAACTTACGTAAGAGTACTCAGAACATTAAACATGTGTATTCAAGCACTGATTTGAGTCCAGATATCAAAATGAAGATCAGTGAATTGTGTATGAGATACTTGGGGAATAGTTCAGATTGTTTTCTGCCTATAAACTGCCAACAAACTTAATTAAAATGGAAACAGGGTGTACTGACCTCAAACAGAATTTAATAACTTGTACCACCAGTCATCTTAATGCCTTGTCCTCTTTGCTGCCCACTACACTTGGAATGAAATCCACAGTTCAGAAGTGCTGGTTATTTGTTTTTTGCCCTCTATTCTTTGGTTTTGTCTCTTTTCTCCGTGTGTCCTGTGCTAAGTCATGTCCAAATGATCATCTGTAAACTTGATGTCATCCGAAACCTTGCTGCCCATGTCTTAATCTCTATTGAGTCCATAGATTCCATAGAAACCCCACACTGCAGAAGGAGGCCAATCGGCCCATCGAGTCTGCACCTACCCTCCAAAAGAGCACCTGACCGAGTCCCACTCCCCCATCCTATCTCCGTAACTCTGTAATCTAACCTGCACATGTTTGGACACTAAGAGACAATTTATCATGGCCAATCTACCTAACCTGCACATCTTTGGACTGTGGGAGGAAACCGGAGCACCCGGAGGAAACCTATGCAGACACGGGAGAATGTGCTAACTCCACACATACAGTCACCCAAGGCCAGGATCGCGGTGCTGTGAGGCCGCAGTGCTAACCACCGTGCCACCTCTATAACCCCTGTGCTCACTGACCACATTGGCTCCTGGTCAAGCAACATCTTGCTTTTAAAATTCTCATCCTTATCTCTGTAACCTCCTCCAACCCCACAAACCCCTAAGGTATCTGCACTCCTTTTATTCTGGCCTTTAAAGCATCCTGGAGTTTAATCACTGGTGAACATGCTTTAGCTGCCTGGACCCTAAGCTCTAGGATCCCCTCCCTACCTCTCCACCACACTTTCTTCCTTGAAGGCACTCCTTAAAACCAACCTTTCTGGGTAAGCTTTTGGTCATCTGAACTATTATCTCCTCATGCAGCTTGGGTCATATTTTCTTTCATAACACTCTTATGAAGCACCTTGAGACATTTTATTATGTTAAAGGTGCTAGATAAATGTAAGTTGTTAGGATCATAGAATCGTAGAATCTACAGTGCAGAAAGAGGCCATTCAGCCCATTGAGTCTGCATTGGCCTTGGAAAGAGCACCCTACTTAAAAGCCCACACCTCCATCATATCCGCTAATGCTAACTTTTGGTTGGCTCTTAAATCGTAATTTGCTCTGTTTGTTTAACCTTTGCTCTAGAGTCGGCAGGTATCTTTATGATACCGCCACGAGGTTCAAGTTCAAGTAATGATCAATAGCTCAACACACCAATTAGTAAGATTCAAATCAAAACACATTCTTCTGCACAGTAAATCACTACTCATGCATAAACTCTACTTTCTAGACTATTCCTATCACTAAAAGGCCTATACTTAGCTTCGGACTGGCCCACCAGGTCAGGGGAACAAATGGCCTTTTGTTGCGGTCCTGAGTCTGCAGGATTCAAAAGCTGGTATGGACTGGTAGCTAGGAGCACCTATCTCGTAGCGTGCATTGACTGGAGACTTACTTGGTTGGAGGCAGCGAGGCAGGTCACTGTCAAGGGTTCGTTCAAGTTGCTGAGTGACCCTGCCAAAGAAGGATGATTTGAACTTGGGGGCTTTACTTTATAGTCCCCAGAGGCTTCCCGCCCTTCGGGGCGGACCCCGTACCTGGTTCCAAGTGATTGGACTGCGTTCCGATCACTTGGATCGATTTCTCCAATACTGGAGTTGTTCCCTGATCGTTGGGCGGTCCCTAAATGTCCGTTGGCCTTCCTTTGTTTTGGCTCCTGATGGCGCCGAGGAGTCTGGCTTGGCTTTATTCACCTTAACTGTTGCCATTGTGTCCTGGAATTGCTCATTACTATGCAGATGGCTACTGTGTTACTATGCAGATGGCTGCTGGTTTCAGTGCTGCCTGGTTCCTTACAGGTTCCAATACACATGATTTCTTTATTTGCTAGTCTTTGCCTGTGTTGGCTGAATTTCCCTTCAGCCTTTGCGGTTCTCCATTTTAAGTCGGGAAGTGGCCAACTCAGGTGGCTACACCACGTAACCCAGTAACCCCACCTAACCTTTTTTTTGGACACTAAGGGCAATTTGGCATGGCCAATCCACCTAACCTGCACATCTTTGGACTGTGGGAGGAAACTGGAGCACCCGGAGGAAGCCCACGCAGACACGGGGAGGACGTGCAGCCTCTGCACAGACAGTGACCCAGCGGGGAATCGAACCTGGGACCCTGGAGCTGTGAAGCAACAGGGCTAACCACTGTGCTACCGTGTTGTTGTTGAGAGGCCAGGTAAGGAACCTTGATCTCTCAGGTCATTTCCAATGCCCTGCCACAATACCAGCAGGCATTTGGGGCTACTTTTCAATTTCCTTCTCCTCGGTTCTTTTTGGTTGAGAATGGGAAATAGAAACGGCGATAGTCCTCTGATGGCTCTGCACTTGGCAGCCAATGAACATCGTGCAGCCACTGGTAAACACAGAGGCCTACTAGTGTAAAACATGATTCCAGAAACAGAATAGGAGATGAAGGAGATGATCAATCAGTTAGTTGCTAGTGGTTGAGGGATGATCTATAATTATATGAAAAGGACAGATGGGAAAACAAACAGCTATTTAATCCTGTCAGGCTGGATTCCACAGCCTCAATTTGGTAGGTGGAGGAGAGGAGGTGGCAGGGCAGAGCGACAAACTGATCTCTTCAGGCTGGGACAGATGGTAGCTCCCAGACGTTATTTACATGTGCAAGGTTGGACTGCCACTCGAGCCTGGCAGGAATCAATGCCTGGCAAAGGGACGAGGGCATTTGTATCATGGCAGGAAGCCTCTGTTGGGGTCTTTTGGATACCAATATGCTAAGTTCATCGTAGGGCTACTGTTGTGTATTCTGTGATCTTGCCATTGCAATGATGTACACAGAGCACCTAGTTGTTTAACTAGAACGATGATTTATCGATGAACACGTGGAAAGATAACAAACAGATTACTGTACAAAGTTACTAAATGAGTTTGGTGAATTCTCCTGGAGCTACCCTCTGTGCCATTGTCCTGTTATATGCCATACTACCAACTGGTGAGTGTCCCACATCACGTGACCGATGTCTGATGCCACTGGCTGGTCGGAGGTCACATTACTAACTATATACAAAACTATTCACAGGCATATCACCACAGCTACAATCTGTTGTGGATCTGGTTGCTGCTCCTGTGAGTTTGGCCTACTGCTTCCCTGCTCAGGTCTCAGGCTAATACAGTCGATGTAGGCCCCAGTGGCACCTTCGCAGCTTGATTTGAGAGATGGGAGCTCTTGCCGCCTGCAATTTAAAGGAGGCGTGAGACAGATGGGGACAGGATAATTCCCCAACTCCATTTTAACTGACACCCACCACTCCACCCCCCTCTGGTTTCCACCATACAGAGGAAGTTAAAATCAAGGCCTGTGACACTCATCAGCCTATGACCAACCACTGCCCCTGTCGACCATTCCCCCTGTCCACCAGCCTGGCAATCTCCTGGGAGACTCAAACAGAACAGAGAAAAAACTAAAGTTAAGGGGGAAATACCCTCTGTGCAGCTGTGACATTTTGCCCCTCCCACCCCACCAAACATCTGAAAGTGATCAAACAAGTTCCAGTAGGCCGCAGGGACCCAGGAGACACAGCCTCTGATACCTCAGTGAAATCAGTCACAGTCGGAGGAACATTCAGTTCCTCTTTCAACATTTGCAGTGAATCTGTGTACACTGTTCCAATCAGGTCCATGCGAAAAGAAATACCTCACAGCATCGAACCTCGCTCCGTGCTTACATATCTTATATATTTGTGTCCAAAGGTTATCCCTAACTTACCAACTGAAATCAACTTAAATTGACCAAATATAATTTGACCAAACTGGACCAAATTGAATCATTTTTTTGTAGGAAAGTCCTCAGTCAAATCTCCTGGGAGTCAATGCATGAGTGAAGCATCTCGGGTAGTATTCTCCGTCGTCCGACTCCGAAATCGGGAAAGGCGATTGGGCGGAGAATCGGTTTTGACGCTGAAATTGTGACGAGTGCCGGTTTCATGTCAAGTGACAATTCTCCGGGGCCTCGACAGCGGCAATGCTTTCCACTCCGCACATACAGTAAATTGCGTTTGCATATCATTACCGGGCCTGACCCGGTATTCTCCGGGGCCTCCGCGATTCTCTGCCTCTATTGGGGGGGTGGTTCCCGATGGCGAGGTTCACTTATGCCTTTACAAATTGGGAAACAAGCGCCGTGGCTGATGATGGAGAGAGAGGAAGTAGGACACGGAGAGATGCGAATGTGGGCTGCCGGTCCTGACACTGGCTGGACTGGCTGGAAGTGGGGGGGGGGGGGATGCTATGGCTGGGGGGTGTGGGATGACCGGGGGAATGGGCCGTGAGGCCATGGTGACCCCCCATGGGACTGGGGCAGTGTCCGGTCACGGACTGCCGCAGCCTGCAAGGCAGCCTTCTTACTGCGCATTCCACTGACCACCCACTCTGTCCTTGGTTCTGCAGAGTGCCTCTATCCATATGGGATCCCCCACCCCACTACTCCCACACTCCAGCACCATCCCCTGCCCCCCACTCTCTGCCATACCTCCAACCCCCAACTGGCCGCCACCTGCTGGCAGGGCGTCAAGTGCCTGCTCAACGGCTGCGCCCACAGTAGTCCCTACAGCGGGACACAGGATGGAGGCCGCACAGCATACTGCTAGCAAGGGCAACGCCAACCGATGGTACCCCTGACAGCAGGGACGGGCGCCAGGGCCAGAGGCACCCAGGGGGCCAGTCACCGATGGGGCCAGGGGTGAGGGGATAGTGGAAGAGGGGAATATGCAGGGGCAGGGTCTGCAGTGCCATCCAGGCACTGTGTAGCCCGGTGGACCTGTTTGGGCTTGGGGGTACGCACCATGCTAACATGTCGGCCTTTCACCCCTGCAGCCAATGGATATTGGAAACAACCAGCATAGTTGGTTCCTTATAGTTGCCGCAGCCCTGGGGGATGACTGAGGCTGTACGAGCTGGAGCTGCTCGAGGAGGAGGAAGCTGCAGCAGTGGAGCCTGTCCCAGAGGAACAGGCAATAGCCGATGAAGATGGAGAGCTGATCCCGGCACCGGGTCACTGTCCGTGTGGAGTTTATACATTCTCCCCGTGTCTGCATTGGTCTCATTCTCACAATCCAAAAAGATGTGCAGGCTAGGTGAATTGTCCACGCTAAATTGCCGCTTAGTTGGAAAAACGAGTATTGATACTCGAAATTGATATTTTAAAAAAACGAAGATGGAACGCCGTTGATCTAACAGGCCAAGGAGGTGCAAAGGAGACGCCACATGTGGCCTCGTGTGTACCGGCAGCGCCTGTCGGGGGCCTACTGGGCTGGGCATGTCGTCAAAGACTCAGGTTGAGCAGGGAGACAGTGCGACACACCTGCTGGATCATGGCGTAACTGACACCACGGGGGAATGGGGGATGACACCCGCTCCCAGTGGCCGTCAAGGTGATGATCACCCTGAACGTTTACGCCACAGGGTCCTTCCAGGCGCCGAGTGGTGACCTGTCCGGGATCTCACAGACCTCGGTGCACAGGTGCATCTGTGCCACCATGAAGGTCCTATTTATCCAGTCAACACAGTACGTTCATTTCAATGTGGACCGAGTCCATCAGGATACCCAGGGTTCACCACCATCGCTCAAATGCCCCGGTCCAGGGGGTGATCGATGGGATGCATGTCCCCCTATATGCACCTGCAGATGACAGGCCACTTTTTACAAATCAAAAAGGATTCCACTCAATAAACGTGCTGCAGCTATGTGACCATGAGCGGTGCAATGGCACGTCTGCACCCGATTCCCGGGCAGTGTGCACAACGCCTTCATCCTGGCTCACTCGATGGTCCCTGGCCTCTTCGATGCACATCCCTGGCTGGGTGGTAGGCCTCTGGGCGATAGGGGTTATCCACTACGGTCATGGCTGATGACACCACAGACCGACACGGAGACCCGCGACAATGACACCCAAACAGCGAAAAGGATCACCGACTGGTGGGGTGGGGCGGAAACTGGCCCGGGGCACTGACACCACACCCCACCTCCACAACCCAACCCCCGATCATTCCACCCCGCCTACAATCCTCTCCGTGATACATACCTGTCTCACTACGGGGTGGGGGCCCTGGGTTGGCAGTCACAGCGGGTCTGGTCCATGTGGTGGAGGATGCTGACAACCTGCTTTGGGATGAGCCCTGGTGCTCCACATCATTTGGCAACGTCTGACTCCTACCAACGGTAGCACTTTCCACCGTCCACCTGGGTGATCCCTGCATGCGAGCTGGATATTCCATCACATGGTCCCATCAAACCCCTGGGATGACAGTGTTGGGGATGGTCAGGGGAGTGAGGAGCGCAAGCCACCCACAACGTCCGCCCATTTATCTCCCGATTTATCGACCACCTCTGTGGCCGACCCAGACCAGCCCACCCCTCACACCCATCTAGCAGAGCACCGAGGCAGGTTGTAACAGTGGTAACAGGTGTTTAACATGACAACGTGTATACAGATATGTGCCAGAGCCCCTATCACTAAACTGTGCCCTGCACCCATTCCAAATTAAATGGTGTCTAACTTTCTGGCCTTACGGGCCCGAACAGTACGTCTAGGTGGATCCCCAGGCAGTACAGCAATAGTAGAGGTGGTCTGCTGTGATTCCTGCCCTGCGACCTGGGTCCTCATTGGCAGCCGTCTTCTGGGGCGACCGGGCCTGGATTGGCCCAGCAGCTGCTCGGGTATCCTGGGTAGCATGGTGCCACCCTGTTCCACTCGCTGCCCTCCTGATGCGCCAGGGACAGGAGGGGGGGACTCCAAGGTGCTGCGGTGTTCTGGCCCCTCCCCTGCGAGAGTCACCAGAATTGGCTCCATCACCTCCTCCTCCCTTAGGGTTCCCGATGGATCCCGGGCTACTCTATGGGACGGGTGTGCGAGCGGAGATAACCCCTGAGGCTCCCCCACCACCTGGTGCTGCCAGTCCTGGAGGCCTGCTGCCGTCTCGATCAGGGTCTGCATGCTCGCGGCCATGGAGCACAGGGAGTGGACCACTCCCGTCTGGGATTGCACCATCTCCCTCTTGGACTGGGCCACCTCCCTCTCGGTCTGTGCCACATCGGTCAGCGCCTGGGCAATGCCGCCACCATTCTCTGCCATGGCCCGCTGTGACTGGGCTACACTGTGGAGGGCTGCTTCAATGTCCAGGTGGTACTCGTTGGTCTCCTCCAACTGCACCTGCAGGTGCTGGATGCTCGCCGACAACCCCTCATGTAGTCCCGGGCTCTGCGACTGCATCTCCACAATCGATGGGAGTGTCCATTCCAGAAGCCCGAACCCCATCTGGATGGCAGCTGGTCCCTGGGCTCAGCCCGCTTCTGAACGTCCGCCCCTTCGGGAGTTCCTACCTCCACCTATTGTAACTGAGCATTTGTGTGGTGCGCACCAGATAATGTCCCAGGAGCCTCTTCACTAAAGTGTCCAACCGGGGAGAGTGTCTCTGGGATGGTAGAGGGTGTTGGAGACAGCTGTGATGGGAAATCTGTGTCATCCTCGGACTCGAGCTCCGGGGTGTCTCGGGGATGCGGATCAAGAACTCCCGCCCCTTTCGGTGTCATACTCGTTACCGGTCAGCACCTGGGGTTTAGGCTGTGGCTGGGGTCGGGGGACACCAGAAGGGCCTGCTCCCTCACCAGCAGCTCCTGCAAGATTGCATTGTGGGCCAGTGGGGACTGGGGGTGTGCTAGGAGGAGTGGGATATGTTGGGGAGGAGGGGGTTGTTGAGGAGAGAGATGTAAGGGTGGTGATGGTAATGGTGGAGCGGGGTGGTGGGATGGTGTGAGGGTGGTATGGGTGTTGTGTGAGGATGAGGATGGTGTGGGGGTGATGGTGGGGGGGGAGGGCTGGTAACACACGTGCTATGGGGAACTGCAACTCAGAAAGGTCTCATTTCCTCACTCGATGCTGACCTCCATCCCGGCGACTGCCCTTTCCTTCAGCCCGCCAACTACATCCAGTGCCCTCTGTTCTGCTGCCGTGAAGGGTCGCAGTCTTCTCCCGCTCCCGACGGTTATGGGCGGCCTTCTCCTGGCGGGCGGGGGGGGGGGGCGGAAACAGAAAACACACAGTGTTGGACCGTTCAATGCATGCAGCCCAGGCGGTGGGTATCTGGTGGCTTCAATGGCTGCAGCACCCAGCCACGGCGGCCGGTATGGGTGCCGGCTTGTGGTGCAGTGTGGGGGTTCGCTTGCCCTCCAGGTGGGGGGGGGGGGGAGGTTACAGGTATGTGGTACGGGGGTTGGTGCCAGGGGCACAGTGCTGCCCACTCATCCTGGCCGCCCTGAGGAGGTCATGCAGTTTTTCTCTGCACTGTAGGGAGGTCCGGACGGTGTTGCTCACGGCGCTGACTACCTCTGCCACTTGTGTCCAGGCGTGGCGAACGGCGGTGGTTGGCCCCTTCCCGGCCTGGGGCAGAGGGTCGCCTGCCTCTCCTCCACGGCGTCCAGCAGGGTCTCCATGTCTTTCTGCCATCTTGTTGGCTGGGACAATGTGTGTGGGGAGTGAAGTGTGTATATACTGCAGCTTGTCAGCCTCCTGAGTGTCAATCGCGAATTCAGCAAATCCGGCACCGTTTCGAACAATCGATTGTGTTCCAAGTGGTGCCGGTGCTAGCCCCTTAACAGGAGCAGAATCGGTCCAGGTGCGTTGTTGGTTTGGCTGTCATGGAACTCCACGAATCCTGCCCCAGCATCAAATCATAGCCTCTTGAACGGAGAATCAGGTCGCTCAACTCTTTAAGCTCTCCTAGTAATGAAAGGCCAAGGTATCTCTCTGATTACAATTCTGCACAAAGTAATCTAGATGGGCCCTAAGTGGCTTATACATGGACAGTGTCATAGAATTTGCTTTGTATTTGGTGATATACGTAAAATCCTGATAAATTGAATCCCAGCGGATCTTTCACCAAGTTCATGTTAAGTGGTGCTATGCAACAGCTGAGGAGGCTCATTCCCACATGAATGCATCTCTGTACAACCTGATATGCCTACAAACACAGCCAGTGTCAAAAACAACAGATTCAAATGTCAAATGAAAACACGGTAAAGCAGTAAATGTGTGAAAGGTTCAATTTGTTCACACCTTATAATTGCCGAACTTGTAAAAGGCAGGAGCTTTGCATTAATAAATATTTGGAGTTACTTCTGGAAAAGCTCCCCACTCTTTTTCTGCATGGCGTGCTATTTTTGGACATGTGTGATACAGTCCGATGACATATCTTCAATGCGGTCAAACATGTTTTCAATGTTTGTGTGCTGCAGTGAGAAACTCCAGAGCATCTCATGGCCTTTGAGGCAACAGTTGGCAAAACAGGTGGCCTTTCATTGGACTCTTCAGGATGATGAGCCTCCCCGGTCTCCTCGTTGATGAATGCATTGCGTCTATGATGGCACCTGCAGGGCATGGCATCCTCTACCTCTGCGTGAGTTTTCATGGGTATCTCTGCTGGAATTTCCATGCTGGCGGCCCTCAGCCGAGTGAAAAGTGTCTCGTCACCGGGTTGGTTGGCCTCGCCCTCCTCCTCATTTCCCGACATCTTGCGCGGTCGTAATCTATTTGAGCCCAGCGAGGTGGAAGCAATTGGAAATTGTGGCTTCCATCACCATCTGCTATGTCTTTTTCAACATGAATGTGGCCTCTAGAACAGTTGGGTTTTTAATCAATGGTGTAGTAATCCAGGACACATGAAGATAAGGTTAAACCACATTTATTTTGACTCAAAAGTAAAGCCATACCCACGGCAAACAACACGAGTGTCCCAGCCTGGGCGGGACTAGCTGGAACTCCTGGTCTGGGACAGGGACGGTATTTAAAGGGCTCAATAACATGTCCCAACTGGACAGGCCTGTGCTCGCTACCATGGAACACCTACTCCATGATCCCCATGGGGGGATCCCTCGTGGTCCTTGCTCGGGTTATCACAAACTTCCTCAGTAACCTGAGGGATTATAGAATCATAGAATCCCGACAGTGCAGAAGGAGGCCGTTTGGCCCATCGAGTCTGCACTGACCCTTGAAAGAGCACTCCACCGAAGCCCACTCCCTGCCCTATACCCGTAACCCTATCCAACCGTTGGACACTGAAGGGCAATTTAGCATGGTCAATCCACCTGACCTGCACATCTTTGGACTATGGGAGGAAACTGGAGCACCCAGAGGAAACCCACGCAGACACAGGGACAAAGTGCAAACAGTCACCCAAAGTCGGAATCGAACCCGGTTCCCTGGTGCTGTGAGGCAGCAATGCTAACCACTGTATCACCGTGCTGCACCAATCAGAGCAGGGTTAAACCATACATGAACTGCCATTGGGGATTGGCTGCCATTAGTCGTGGGTTTCAGTTTCCTGATCATTTCATGAGCCTTTCGCTGGAGCTGGGTGTTGGCAGGCAAGAACAGTTTTTTATAATAATAATCACTTATTGTCACAAGTAGGCTTCAATGAAGTTACTGTGAAAAGCCCCTAGTCACCACATTCCGGCGCCTGTTCGGGGAGGCCGGTACGAGAATTGAACCCGCGATGCTGGCATTATTCTGCATTACAAGCCAGCTGTTTAGCCCACTGCACTAAACCAGCCCCTTTTATGCTCTTCAGGATAACAATGTCAGTTTGTAATGATGACAAAATTCCTTTCTTTTCATTGAAACATTTTGTCCACTTTCTTGATTGATTGATGCCTTAAAAATCTGGCGGTCACCCAGGTGGGTTTGTTTGCCACTGTCTGCGTGGTAAGTCTTGAGATTGGCAAAGCAATGTGGCTTCTTGGACTTTCCCCTCATCAGAAGTGGCAGCTTTTCGGGTCCCATTCATGTTGGCATAGACTAAAGTAGTGACACGGTCCTTGCTCCGCTTTCCACCATGATATATTCCACCTTTAAAAAAGAGCAATCTGACAAAAGACAGTAGACAGTTTGGTTTCACTTATGCTAAAAATGTCTCTTGGTGCATACTTGTTAAAGACATGGGCGGGACCATTTTGGAGCAAATCATCGGTCATTGCCGCCATAACTGCTGCACCTTCATGGCTTACCGTGTGAAGACATTGCCATGTCCCACCTTTCCTGCAGGATTGTACCGGAGATGGGAACATTCCCTGCACAAGCTACTTTGAATCATGTTAACAGAGCTTCCTCAACATTGGGAGAGGCAGTCTTTCTTGCTGGAGGGAATGTCTGTTATTCAAAGTGTTCCAAGGTGTTCACCTTGTATTTCTTAATAGTGGACAAATTTGGTGGTAGAATCTCCCACTCCCTCACATTGTCCGCTTTCTGCTTTGCGCCAGTTCCCACTTGGTGTATCAACTTCACCTTCTCTCCGTTCGGCAGCACCTTTTTTACTTTCTCACAGTTTTAACTGAACTCACAGGTTTTATATGCCCTTTCACAGGGAGATCTTGGTGTGAAATAATTCCCAGCAGTCCATGAATCTGTGCTCATGTGTGGTTTAAACCTGCTCTGATTGGTTGGTGCAGCCATATGACAAGCTGAGGCAAGTTTGGTTAATCCGGAGTTACCAGTGTGGACTTTCGGCTTCTCACGGGCATCATTCTATAGAATTTGTTATTCTGCCAGTGGGAATGGTTGACAACTTTGACATAACTGGAACTTCATATCATCCATGTTTGACTCATCGTGATTCCACTGTATCATAGCTCTCTATTTGCTTTGGTAATAACCCTTTGGCAAAGCCTGTGAACCTTTAGAGATTCATATTCGTTGACACCAATGTCTTTCTCCAACTCAGAACATCTTACATGTGCCAATCTTTCTTCCTGATGGCTATTGGTTGAGTGAACAAAATGTCTACACTGCCTCCCACACTTCCTTGTCAAGAGGCCTAAACCACTTTGATGGCCAGCTCTCACTTCTGTCCGGTTGGCGAGCTGTGAATGGTGGATCATTCTCACAGATGGTTCTCAAATTGGGTGGACCAAACTGGAGGTGAAGACCTAAAGGGACAGTAGGACATGGGCGTTCTGCAGAGCATGAAAGGGGCGCAACTTTATGCAACTGCTGCCGCAGAGATATCATTCTGGAATCTTCTCTGTACTGTTTCCAGGCTCCTCTTTGTCAAGCACAGTCAGCCAGTTGGTGCTTTGGAGGGGAGCTTAAAACCACAAAGCACTGACTCAGGGAAATCACAGAAGGGAAATGATAGTCACAAGTGATCTTTGTCCACACTGAGATGCAGTAGACCGATCCTTCCCATTACCAGGTCAAAGTGAGTTGTTTGTGGCCAATGGATTAACAAAATAGATGAAAATGTGCTATTGCGACCCCCCCCCCCCCGTTCCCGCATGGTGATGATCACCACCACAACGTACTGTGAATTGGAAAACATATTTAAATTAATGGATTAGTTGTTAATTCTAGTCAAAACTGCATCTAAAACCCTCCCAGTTCTTAAATTTCCTGATTTAGTTAAAGTTATCCGCATAATAGTTGAATGGCTGTGAGGAGGGATGTTACAAACTCTGCAAACGTGTGGCCCTATTAACTGCTGAGTGTTAGAGTGTGGCACAAGGACATCGTTCACACGTTCTTCATAGGAAATGAATCATAGGCAAAGGGTACCTCAGAAAAAAAAACATTTAATCTCGCCCCATTCTCTGTTTTTAAAATGGTAAAGATAAAAATGAAAAGATTCTGTTCGGGGTTTGAGAATTTGGAGGGTTATTTGAAAGTTATTAAGACTTGGTTATTGTCTAAGTGAGAAAATATGATTTTACTTTGCATCAAGTGAAATAACTTTTTCATTTAAATGGCACAATAGATGAAAATGTGCTATTGCGACCCCCCCCCCCCCCCCCGTTCCCGCATGGTGATTATCACCACCACACCGTACTGTGAATTGGAAAACATATTTTAGTTAATGGGTTGGTTGTACTTCGCAGAGCCTAAGTGAAGTTTAATATTGATGAGGTTCTCAAGGGTGTAATAACTGACACAAAAAACAATGAACCTGACAAACTCCAAAGTCTGTCAAGTCGCTTTGGAAGAATTAGCCAGATCATTAAACAGAAAAGCCCTTCTGTATCGAAGCAAGGGCGCTGATCTCAAAGCCAGTCGCGCTGAGAGATCTCTGTGGTGAGAATTTCCCGTTTCTGATCGTGCAGCGATATTGCGGCTAATTGCAGTGTTCTTTACTCGGGAATTCCCAGCACGGAGGTCGAGTGATGCCATCAAGCTGTCCAGTTACACTGAACTATTTTTGCAGACTTCCCAATGAGGAAACAAAAAGCAGTAAAAATAAAATCACTGTAAAAATCTTTTACATCGAGCAAATGAAAGATTTGGTCATATGCAAGTGGCGACGCTAAAGAACGTCCAAAAAAAATGTTTTTTCCTCAAGAAAAGTTTAATAAATTTAGTTTGCAAAATCTACTAATTAATCATTTAACAACACTCCATGAAGAGCAAATAATTTTTTCATCGCCAGTCCTGTTAATTGCATCTTTGTTAAAAATCAGTTGCACCTCATTGATCAAGTATAACTTTCTCTGAAGTTTTGTATGGTGTGGGAGCAGGAAGGTTCACGGGCGGGTTCTCAAATAATGGGGCCATGTCCCCACTCCAGCTTCAAAACGCGGGCATTTCCTGAAGAGGGTGAGCAGAGCCCCGGAGTACTCGCAGCTCTGGCTGCCGATACGGGCCCTGCACTTCGGGTCGGGCGTCCGCGCATGCTCACATGGCGACATGGCGGACTCGCACCGTGGAACAGCCCCGAAAATATAGGCCCCCCGAGATGGCCCGCGCCCGCGGATCGGTGGACCCCGATCGCTAGCCTGGCTGGCCGGGAGGCCCCCCCCCAGTGAAGGACTCCCCCCCCCCCCCCCCCACCAGGGCGGCCGCGGACTGACCCCGCAGCAGCCATTGGCCGTTCCCGACAGGCAAAACGTGGTTAGAACCACGCCGTCAGGAACTTGGCCAGTTTTTGGCAGAGAATCGCTGCGGGGGCCTCTGTCAATGGCCCCCCTACCCGCGTCGGGTTGACCGCCTGCGCGATTCGCAGCGTTGCGCCGGATTTCAGCGTCAACGCTCATTCTCCGCCCCGCGCTGATCGCGATTTTGGCACGGAGACTCCAAGAATTCCGCCCCACATGTTTGCCGATTTCACTGATTCCCGGATCTGGTCCACAATGCAACCAGTAATGGAGACGTAAGTGGTAGACCACGGGCAGATTCTCCGTTGGCTGACGCCGGAATTGGGAAACGTAATTGGGCGGAGAATCGGGTTTAATGCCAAAATCATGGCAGGCGCTGGTTTCACACCACATTGCAATTCTCCGGTGCCTCGACAGTGTCGTCAATGTGTTCTACTCCGCAAGCACAGTAAACGCCGTGGGAATATCATTAACAGGCCCGACCCGGTATTCTCCGAGGCCTCCGAGATGATCCACCTCCACCGGGGAGAATTCCTGACGGCGATGTTCAGGACCGGGGTGGGGGGGGGGGGGGAGACAGGCCGTGGGACCAGGGTGACCTCCAAAGGGCAGGGGCCTGCAAGGCAGCCATCTGGCACATGGGATACAGGGGAACTTGATAAGGTGGATTCAAAGCTGGCTGAGCTGTAGGAAACAGAGGGTGCTGACAGACGGCTGCTTTAGTGACTGGAAGCCAGTGTCCAGTGGTGTACCACTGGAATCTGAGCTGGGCCCCTCTTATTCGTCATATATCTAAATGACATCAGTAAGTTTGCTGATGACAGAAAAATTGGCCGGATGGTTAACCGTGAGGTTGAGTGTCTTGGGTTAACAGGAAAATATAGACGGGATGGTCAAATGGGCAGAAAAGTGGCAGATGAAATTTACCCTGAAAAGTGTAAGGTGCTACACTTTTGAAGCAGTAATACAAGGAAGTATTCACTGAATACAAGTGAATACAAGGAAGTATTCACTGAATGACCTGACACTGGAAAGTCCTGAGGAACAAAGAAACTTTGGTGTTTTTGTAAATAGATCTCTAAAGGCAGCTTAATAGGGTGGTGAAAAAGGCATATGGTACACTTGCCTTTATCAATCGTGGCATAGATTACAAAGGAAAGATGTCATGTTGGACCAAAGCTGGAGTACTGTGTACAGTTCTGGTCGCCACATTTTCAGAAGGATGTGATTGCATTGGAGCGGGTGCAGAGGTGTTTCACCAGAATGTTGCCTGGGATGGAACATTTTAGTTATGAAGAGAGGTTGGATAGGCTTGGATTGTTTCGATGGAGCAGAGAAGACTGAGGGGCGAGCTGATCGTGGTGTACAAGATTATGAGAGGCATGGACAGGGTGGATAGGGCACAGCTGTTTGCCTCAGTTGAAGGGTCGGTTACAATGGGACACAAGTTCAAGGTGAGGGATGGTAGGTTCAGGGGGGATTTGAGGAAAGACATTTTCCCCAGAGGGTGGTGACAGTCTGGAATGCATTGCCTGGGATGATGGTAGAGGCGGGTTGCCTCACATCCTTTAAACAGTACCCGGATGTGCACTTTGCACGCCATAATATTCAAGGGCAAGGGCCAAGTGCTGGCAAATGGGATTAGGATTGGCAGATCAAGTGCCTTTCATGCGGCGGTGCAGATTCGATGGGCTGAAAGGCCTTTTCTGCTCTGTATTTTTCTGTGATTCTGTGATCTCCACGATCAATGGGACTGTCTGTTCCAGAAGCTCAAAACCAATTTGGACGACAGCTAGTCCCTGGGGTTGGCCTGCCTTCCGACTGTCCGTCCCTCGGGAGTTCCTATCTCCACCTGATGTAGCGGAGCATTTGTTTGGTGAGCACTAGATATTACCCCAGGAGCCTCTTCACTAAAGTGCCCAACCGAGGTGAGTGTCTCTGGGATGGTGGAGGGTGTTGGAATTCCTGTCATCCTCGGACTCGAGCTCCGTGTTGTCCTGGGTCTCGGGTATATGGCTCCCCTCCGTCTCACTGCTCGGCTCCTGGGGCTCAGGCTGTGGCTGTGGCTGGGGGTGGGGACACCAGAAGACCCGCCCCATCACCAGCAGGTCCTGCAAGACAGGACGCATGATTAGACCATGGGCCGGGGGTGTGTGGTGGTGGTGGGGTGTGTGGGATGGGGGTGAGGGGGTGGTGTGAGTTTGGGATTGCTGTGAAGGTGGTGTGGGGTTGAGGATGGTGTGGGGGTGAGGGTGGTGTGGGGGTGAGGGTAATGTTGGGATAAGGGTGGCTTGGGGGTGAGGGTGGTGTGACGGTGGTGTGGGGATGGCGTGTGTAGTGTTTGGGGGGGGGTGGAAGACATACATGTCACAGTGAACCGCAACTCATCGTGTCTCACTTCCTCACCCAAGTCCGATCTCCACCCTGGCAATTGCCTTTCCTTGGGCCCGCCGACCACGTCCAGGGCCCTCTACTCTGCCACGGTGAGGAGCGGCAGGTGCGACGATCCCCTTCCAGTCTCCCAGTGTTGGACAGTCCGACGCATGCAACCCAGGGGGTGGGTAGCAGGTGGCTTCAATAGCCAGTATGGGTGCATGTGGTGCAGGTTGGGGGTTTGGCCGCCCTCCAGGTGGGGTGAGGTAGGGTTACGGGTATGTGGAACTGAGGTTGGTGCCAGGGGCACAGTGCTGCCTACTCACCCTGGCCGCCATCAGGAGGTTGTGCAGTTTCTGCACTGCAGGCTGAACCGGATGGTGTTGCTCACGGCACTTCCTGCCTCTGCCACATCAGCCAATCGAATCAGGCACAGCTAACAACGGTGATAGCAGCCTTCATCCTGGGTCAGGGTACAGGGTGGCTCGCCTGTACTCCACGACATCCAGGAGGATCTCAAGCTCGGCATCTGTGAATCTCGGGGCCGCTCTCCTTGCTGCCATCTTTTTAACTGGGATAGTGTGTGTGGGGAGTGCAGTGTGTATACGCGGCTGCAGCGTGTCAGCCTCCTGAGTGTCAATTGCGAATCTGGGGAATTCGGCACCGTTTCTCCTTGGAATCGATTGTGTTCCACGTGGCGTCAGTTCTAGCCCCTTAACAGTCGCTGAATCGGTCCAGGTGCGACGCCAGTTCTGCTGTTGTGGAACTCCCCGAATCCTGCTCCAGAGTCAGGAACGGAGAATTCCGCCGCATATCTTCCGAATTGCCACCCTAATCTGCGCATATGGTCAGTTTCAGAGGGGGATGACAGTGAACCCTAATGTTCCACCATCAATACGCTCCCTGGGACCATGCACAATTGACACATAGTCCAGAACAATTTAAAAAAAAATGTTTTTATTAGCGTTTTTCTTATTATACAAAACAAAGAGGAAAGTGAACATACACAGAAACAACATACAGCGGTTACAATTCACTTTACACATCGGTTATAATTCACTTTATACATCGATTACAATTCACTTTATACATTGGTTACAATTCACTATACACATTGGTTACAATTCACTATACACATTGGTTACAATTCACTTTACACATCGGTTACAATTCACTATATACATCGGTTACAATTCATTAAACACATCGGTTACAATTCATATTTCTCTATAAGTGCCCAGCTTTGGCTTGGGTCCAGAATGATTTTAATTGCACCAATAGCAAACAGACAAAGAAGAAGATTACAATTAGGGGAAGACGGTGACATAGTTGTAATGTCACTGGACGGGTAATCCAGAGGTCCAGGCCAATGCTCTGGGAACATGGGTTCAAATCCCACCTCGGCAGCTGGTGGAATTGAAAATCAATTAATAAAAATTCTGGAATTGAAAGCAAGTTTCTGGGCACAATTTGCTGGGTGCATCCCACCGCAATCGGGATTGGACGCTTTTGGTAGATCCCGAGAGAGGCCTCTTCCGAAATTCCCGATGGTCATCACGACTCGTGAGATCTACTGAGATCTTGCAAGACATCGCGACTGGGATTCCATCCACAATGAGCGGGACCCAGATTTTAAGAAAAACCCTCTTAACTCTGCCGACGCCAGACCGAAGCAGTGCCCGGACTTACCGAGAACATCCCAGCCGGGTGCTGTTTAGCACTTGTCTCCACAAATGTGGACCAAACAAAACGGCATTTTGGGGTGCTCTTAGGCGATTGGAGGCACCCAGGTGGTTGGTATCTGGGCATCTGATGCCACCTGACCACCTTGGCATTGCAAGCCTGTCACCCTGGCAATGCCACCTGGGCACCTTGATATTGCCACCCAGATGCTACTGTGGCACAGCCAGGGTGCCAGGCTGGCAGTGCCAAAGTGCCCAGGTGGCATTTGGCTCATGCCTTTGATCAGGCCTGGGGTACCCTGCCCTTATGAAGTGGGGTGCAGGTGTCTCGAGGACCCCCTTATAGGTGAGTTGGGTTGTTATGAGGGTCCAGGGACTGCATTGGGGGGGGGCCGAGAAATTGGGCCGTCATTTTAAAATCCTCTGCGCTGAGGAGCTCTACTCGTCGGAGATCCTCAATGCAGGAAATAATGGTAAGTGTGGCCCCAATGGAGCGTTCCCCGCTGAGGCCCGAAAATAAAACAGAGTGCTGTTAAGATAGCGGGATCAGTCCTGGCGCTACAAGCAACGGGAATGACCCCGCTAATCCTGCCAGGAATGGACTCTGTTTGTTTTTGGTTAGATCACATCCTCTGTCTCGATTGTTGTAAAAACCCAACTGATTCACTAATGTCCTTTCGGGAGGGAAATCTATCGTCCTGACCCGGTCTGGCCTAAACGTGACTCCAGACCCACAACAATGTGGTTAACTCTTAATTGCCCTATGAAAGGACCTAGCAAGCCACTCAGTTGAATGGCAATTAGGGATGGGCCATAAATGCTGACCTTGCCAGCAACACCCACATCCATGAAAGAACAAAGAAAAAAAAGTACAGAAACGCTGCATGGATTTTTGTTCCTTTTGTGAGCTTTCTTTCCTCTTCATTGGGATGATTTAAGAGCATCTGAGGTGGAAGCCAACTGCCAGCATCAACTTTTCCAGTCACCAGGACACAGCAGAGCCAACACTAGGAGCAGCATAGTAACATCAAAGACACCCACCTGTATAGGTTCAGTGACCATCACTGTAAATGAGGGTGGGATCCATTCAGTAGAAGAAGCCAATGGAAGGCAATTGTGATTGGAAAGCAGAGAAGGAAACTAGTTGGTGGGCATCGTTCAAACTATTTGCTGCAAGCGTCAGTGGGGAAATATTTCTCAACCGTTCTTGGAATCATGGGCAGGATTCTCCGATTGCTGACGCTGAACCGGATATTCTGCGTCCGTATCGGCAGGTAAAACCGGGGCTTTATGTGGCGCGGCTGCTAGCCCCCCCACCCGGAGGAGCATCGGTGCGGGGGCGGCGCCGATCTTTCGGTCATGAGGCCAGATGCTTCCTCCGGACATAGCCGCAGAATCGGAGAATCCAGCCTCATGGGCAAGATTCTCCACTCCCGCGCGGGTTGGGAGAATCGCCTGGGCCGCCAAAATTTCCAGGGACGCCGGTCCGACGCCCTCCCGCGATTCTCCCAAGCGGCGGGAAAGGCCTGGGCAAGTTCCACGGGCCGCAGGCCGGAGAATCGCCGGAGACACCCAAAATGCCGATTCTCTGGCACCCCCGCTATTCTCAGGCCCGGATGGGCCGAGCGGCCAGGCCAAAACGGCGGGTTCCCCCCGGCGCCGTCCACACCTGGTCGCTGCTGTCGTGAATGGTGCGTGAACGCTGGGGGGGGGGGGGTGAGGGGGGATCCTGCACCGGGGGGTACCTTAAATGTGGCATGGCCCGCGAGCGGTGCCCACCGATTGTCGGGCTGTCCTCTCCGAAGGAGGACCTCCTTCCTTCCGCGGCCCTGCAAGATCCGTCTGCCATCTTCTTGCGGGGCGGACGTAGAGGGAACGGCAACCACGCATGCGCGGGTTGGCGCCGGCCAACCCGCGCATGCGCGGATGACGGCAGTAATGCGGCGCCGGCCGCGTCATCTATGCGGCGCCGCCTTTACGCGGGCGACAAGGCCTGGCACGTGTAGACGACGCGGCCCCGATCCTAGCCCATTGTCAGGGCCTGAATCGGTCGGGATCGGGGCCGTTTCGCGCTGTCGTGAACCTCGACGGCGTTCACAACGGCGCGGGAGTGGAGAATCCCGCCCCATATCTCTCAAGATTGAATATTTATTTTACAAAATGGAATGACATGGTATTATTTATATATTTGGATGCTGACCTTGGACTTTATTTAAAGAAGGTCATAAGTTCACCTTGGAACCTTGTTTGTTCTGAACTGCAATCTGGCACCAACACGTCTTCACAGGAGGGAATTCCAGGATAGCAGCGTCGAGTACCTGTGGAATTTCACCTTTTTTCCAGAACACTATCCTCTGGAGCCCATCTCTGCTGATCTATCTATTTGTCCCTTGTTTGTCTGTCTGTGTGCTCGGGAAGTTCTTTTGGAAGATATAGATGTTGATCGTTCCCAAATTTAAAAATGAGTTGAGCAAAACTTGCAACTTGTTGAAAATAAGTATAGTTCTGAATTTATTGAAAGAAACCTTGTTAACGTCTCTTTTATTCTGGATACCTGTAGTGAAGGTAAATAATTGACCATTTTTGTAAGCAAATTAAACTTTTAAATTAATGGTACGATCTGTGGAGACGTGGGCCTAAATCATACACGTAATCCTCCCACCCCAGTGGTAAGGTCATTGAAGATGGAGAATGTAGGGATGGAAGACTTATTTATTATTCATTCATGGAATATGATGTCGCTGGCTATGCCAGCACCTTTGCCCATTCCTGATCATCGGGCAGCACGGTTGCACAAGTGATTAGTACTGTTGCTTCACAGTTCCAGGGTCCCAGGTTCGATTCCCTGCTGGGTCACTGTCTGTGCGGAGTCTGCACGTTCTCCCCGTGTCTGCGTGGGTTTCTTCCGGGTGCTCTGGTTTCCTCCCACAGTCCAAAGATGTGCAGGTTAGGTAGATTGACCATGATAAATTGCCCTTAGTGACCAAAAAAAAGGTTAGGAGAGGTTATTGGGATATGGGAACAGGGTGGAAGTGAGGGTTTAAGTGGGTTGGTGCAGACTCGATGGGCCGAATGGCCTCCTTCTGCACTGTAAGTTCTATGTTCTATGTAATTGCCCTTAAGAAGGTTGTGGTGAACTGCCTTCTTGAACTGTCACAGACCCTGTGGTGTAGGTACACTCACAGTATTAGGGAGGGAGTTCCAGGATTTTGACCCAGTGATAGTGAAGGAACAGTGATATATTCTAAGTCAGGATGGAGAGCGGCTTGGAGGAGAACTTCCAGGTGGTGGTGTTCCCATGTGTTTGCTGCCCTTGTCCGTCTAGATTATGAAGGTCATGGGCGGGATTCCCTGATCCTGAGGCTAAGCGTCAACATAGCCCTATGATCAGCACTTCTGGCCCTACAGGGGGCCAGCAGGGCGTTGGAGCGGTTCACGCCGCACCAGCTGTTGATCCGGCCGTGGAATGGGCGCCAGGCGATGCGCGCATGCGCAGTGGGTCCTGCGTGAACCTGTGCATGCACAGTCCCACCGGCTCGATTTCCGCACATGCGCGGTGTCTCCCTTGTCCGTACCGGCCCCGACCCAACATGGTGCAGGAGTACAGGGGCCGGCGCGGAGTAAAGGAGGCCGGGAGACAGAGAGGCCGGTCCACCGATCAGTGGGTCCCGATTGTGGGCCAGGCCACATCGGAGGCCCCTCCCCCCCCCGGGATTGGACGCTCCTCCCCCCCCCCCCCACAGGCCGCCCCCTGACCCTTCAACGCCGAGGTCCCGCTGGCTCAGAGCAGGTTACAACGGCGGCGGCGGGTCTCGGGTTTTTTTTTACGGCTGCTCGGCCATCTGGGTCGGAGAATCGCGGGGGGGGGGGCCACGTAGAGTGCCCCGACCGGCGCCGCGCCAACCACGCCCGCCCCAATGCCGCCGATTCTCCGCTCAGCGGAGAATTGCGTCCTGGCGTTGGGGCGGCGTGGTGCGATTCGCGGCCTGCCGCCGATTCTCCAACCCGCGGCGGGGTTCAGAGAATCCCGCCCCACATGTTTGGAAGCTGCTGTCGATGGAGCCATGGTGAGATGCTGCAGTGCATCTTGTAGATGGTATACACCGCTGCCACTGTTTATCAGTGATGGAGGGAGTCAGTGCTTACGGTGGTGGATGAGGTGCCAATCAAATGGGCTGCTTTGTCCTGGACAGCATTGAGCTTCTTGAGTGTTGTTTGAGCTGCACTCATCCAGGCAAGTGGAGAGTATTCCATCACCCTCCTGACTTGTGCCCTGTAGGTGTGTGGACAGGCTTCGGGAGGGGTCAGGAAATGAATTATTCCCTGCAGAGTTCCTAGAATCTGACCTGCTCTGTAGCCACAGTTCATTTTCTAGTCGATGGTGACCCCCAGAATGTTGATGATGTGGAATTATGATAATAATGATGTTGAATGTCACAGAACGATGATTACATTCTCATTTGATGGAGATGGTCATTCCCTGGCACTTGTGTGGCAAGAATGTTACTTGTCAGCCCAAGCCTGGATATTGTTCAGGTCTTCTTGCATTTGGACATGGACTGCTTTGGTATCTTGAGGAGTTGCGAATGGTGCTGAACATTGTGCAGTCATCGGTGAACATTCCTACTTCTGATCTTATGATGGAAGGCAGGTCATTGATGAAGCAGCTGAAGATGGTTGTGCCTAGGACACTGCCCTGAGGAACTACTGGAGTGATGTCCTGGAGCTGAGATGATTGTCCTCCAACCACCACAACCATCTTCCTTTGTGCCTGGTATGAATCTGGTTATTGGAAAGTTTTTGACGATTCCCATTGACTTCAATATGACGAGGGCTCCATTTGGTGCCAGTGTGAGTTATATCCCACCTTGGTACTGAAGGTCAGTGACTGTCTCCTGACCTCTGGAACTTATTCTTGGATCGATGTTTGAACAAAGGCTTTGATGAATGCAGGAACTGAATGGTCCTGGCAGAACCCAAACTGAGCACTGGTGAGCAGGTTATTGCTGAGTAAGTACCACTTGGCAGCACTATTAATCGTACCTTGCTTCACTGTGATGATGATTGAGTGAAGACTCATTGGGCGGTAATTGGCTGGGTTGGATTTGTCCTGCTTTTTTGTGTTCAAGACATGCCTGGGTAGTTTTCTACATTCTCAGGTAGTGTTGTAGCTATGAAACAGAAGGAGAGAAAATGTGACTAATAGGGCGGCACGGTGGCACAGTGGTTAGCATTGCTGCCTCCAGGGTCCGGGGTTCAAACCCGACCTTGGGTGACTGCGTGGAGTTTGCACGTACTCTCCGTGGCTACGCAGGTTTTCTCCGGGTGCTCCGGTTTCCTCCCACAGTCCAAAGATGTGCATGTTAGGTGGATTGGCCCTGCTAAATTGCCCCTTCGTGTCCAAAGTTTAGGTGGGGTTACTGGGTTACGGGGAGGGGGTGGAGACATGGGCTTAAGTAGAGTGCTCTTTCCAAGGGCCAGTGTAGCTCGATGGGCCGAATGACCTCCTTCTGCACTGTAAATTCCTTGTTTCTCTGAGTTCATCATATTATCTAGTGGGGTTTCAAATGCGTCTGGAATGGTTTATTCCGTCATGCTGGAGATCCAGGTTATCAAGCTGTCTTGGTATCTGGTTCCTTAGACCTTCAGCCCTTACATTTCAATTTGGATGGATTTGTTTATTGTCACGTATACCGAGGTACAGTGAAAAATATTTTTCTGCGAGCAGCTCAAACAGATCATTTAGTACATGAAAAGAAAAGAAAAGAAAAAGAAAATACAAAATAGGGCAACACAAGGTCCACAATGTAAATACATAGACACCGGCATCAGATGAAGCATACAGAGTGTAGTATTAATCAGGTCAGTCCATAGGAGGATCGTTTAGGAGTCTGGTAACAGTGGGGAAGATGCTGTTTTTGAATCCGTTCGTGCGTGTTCTCAGACTTTTGTATCTCCTGCCCAATGGAAGAAGTTGGAAGAGTGAATAAGCCGGGTGGGAGGGATCTTTGATTATGTTGCCCGCTTTCCCCAGGCAGCGGGAGGTGTAGATAGAGTCAATGGATGGGAGGTGGGTTCGTGTGATAGACTGGGCTGTGTAGTGATCTGTATATCTGCTGGTATGTAAAGGGTTAACAACTGTATCATAGTGCTAGGCAACCACTAGATGGCAGCACCAGATCCATGTACATAAACTGAACTCAGAGGATCTTCCTGCTTCTTCATATCAGGAGTAACTAGATAGCAGAGTGTTAGAGAGATATAGCTTAGTTGGCACGTGTAGTTAAACATTATTTATACTGCTTCTGATTTACATTATCATCAGTCACAGTTGTAGACGAGTGAACAAACTCATTGATATTTAGATTTGTTATTTGTTAAATGTTATTTGCTTAATTTGAAGACTGACAGTTTCATTGAACTACAACCTTCAGACCATTCTGGGAGTAAGCAAAAGAGTAATGACGTATTACAATCACGTAATATAATAGGCTGTGTTCACGACTCTCTGAAGTTTCTTGCGGTCCTGGGCCGAGCAGTTGCCATACCAGGCTGTGATGCAGCCAGATAGGATGCTTTCTATGGTGCATCTGTAAAAGTTGGTAAGAGTTAATGTTGTTCTAGAAGATATTCGGATTGTTATCCATTGTGCCCTCAGCCTAAAGACTTTCATTTAGCAAGATATAAGGCTATGGTCAACCTGGGCAGGACACTAGACTCAGCAATCAGTGTCTTTAACTGAGTTGCTGCCAACACAGTGCATCCTGCCAAGAAATCAGTCTGGCCTTGGTTGAGAATAGAAATGTAAGTATTCTGGCGATTGTGGCATCAATCATCCCTTTCCTGTGACACACCCTGACTGTGGAATGCACTCAAGTTCATAATGATGGGAACACTACAAGAAAACACGTGTGTGCGGAGAAGGACAAATATCATGGGCTAAAAAGAGATCATGTATGACAAATTAATTACATTATCAAATGAAACATTGGCCCAAGGCTCTTGTGTGTGTATGAGAGTAAGAAAACTTCAGGGAGTCTGATTAATGATCAGGTCATGGTCAGTGCAGAGGGTAAACAGGTATTCAGTAGCATTGAATGAAGTAAAACCTTGCCAACAAGAGATTCTGGGTGAAATTATCAAATTTAACTGGAAGGCAATATTATTAGCTGGGATTCCAATGACAGGATGCACTTTGATTCCATTTCCTCCTTCCAATTGCTTGAACAATGTTGGATCAATCAGTTTGCAAAGTGTCTTCCTGCAGTGGGCACCTGAGGAGACTGAAGGTCACTATTAGTTACTTCTAGAGGCCACAAGAGAGTCAGAGGTGTTTTCACTATAGAACCTGCTCAGTTAACTTCCTAAGGGTTGGCTATTAAATAATTCACTGAAATAAATCTTGCAGCAAACCCTCAGAGGTATTATTTCTTTAGTAGGAACTTTAATTACTTTCCTCTGGGTTTGTTCTTGACAGCTGTGCTGCATAATTGTGATTCAGAATTGATCTTTGGTTAAGACAAATTATTTTCAAATACAAGGGGTGGGATTCTCCGTCGGCTGAAGGCGGAATCCGGAAATGCGATTGGACAGAGAATCGGGTTTGATGCCGAAATCGCGGCGGGCGACGGTTTCATGCCAAATCACAATTCTCCGGTACCTCGATAGCAGTGTCAATGCGTTGCACTCCGCAGGCATATCTTTAGTGGGCCTGACATGGTATTCTCCGAGGCCCCCGCGATCCTCTGCCTCCACCGGGGCGAATTCCCGAGGGCGAGGTTCACTTGTGCTTTTAAAAATTATGAAACCGGTGCCTTAGCTGCTGAAGGGGAGAGAGGGGCACGGAAAGTGTCCCAACGTCACCATAGTGTGCTGACAGTCGTGCCGCTGGCCGGGGGACTTCTGCCAGGGAGTAGCGGGGGGTGGCAAAGAGGTGAGCTGTGGGGTCGGGGTGGACGGGCGTGGAACACCATTGCCGCAGCCGGCAAGGCAGCAATGCAGCTGCGCACGCCGCTGACTGCCCGCTGTGAACGTAGGGCCACAGGTTGTACGAGTGTCGCCCAGGCCACCCTCTAGTCTCAGACGGCCCATCAGCGGGATGGGCGCTCTCCAGTGCAACCAGTGCCACCTTGTTGGCTGGGATGGTGTGTGTGTGGAGTGAAGTGTGTATATGCAGCTGCAGCTTGTCAGCCTCCCGACTGTCAAAATCGTACTCGGAGAATCACGCACAGTTTCTTATTGTAATCAATTGTGTTCCATGTGGCGCTGGTGCGAACCCTTATCACTTAGGACTGGATTCTCCCTTGCTGAGACTAAGTGTTGACGCTGGGGCAGGATTTTGGATTTCCACGACAGCTAAACTGGACTGATTCAGCGACTGTTGAGGGGCTATCACCGGCACCACGTGGAACACAATCAATTCCAATGAGAAACGGTGCCGGATTCACCGGCTCCGTGATTGACACTCAGGAGGCTGACAAGCTGCAGCGGCATATCCACAATTCACTCCCCACACACACCATCCCAGCCAACACGATAGCAGCAACATTTCGCGGATGCAGAGCTGGAGACCCTGCCAGGTGTGGTGGATGATCCTGTACCCTGGCTCGGGAAGGAGGCTACCATTCACCATGCCTGAGTGCCGATGGCAGAGGCGGTCAGCGCCACCAGCAACACAGGGCAGACCAGCCAGCAGTGCCGGAGGAAACTGCACGACGTGCTGAGGGCGGCCAGGATGAGTAGGCAGCACTGTGCCCCTGGCACTAACCCTCGTCCCACACACCCGCAACCCTACCCCACCCCCACCAAGAGGGCGGACAAACCCCCACCCTGCACCACATGTCGGCACCGATACCATGGCCAGGTGCCCTGGCTATTGAAGCCATGAGCTGCCCATCCCCTGGGCTGCATGCGTCGTATTGTCTAACACTGTGCGCCCCCCCCAACACCACCACCACCAGAAGGTCGCTCATAACCACCGGGAGCGGGAGAAGACTGGAGGGGGACCTCCGGACTTGCGGCTCCTCACCTTGGCTGAGCGGGGGGCCCTGGACATGGTTGGCGGTCCCGAGGAAAGGGAAGTCACCGGGTGGAGTTCAGCAGCGGGCGAGGAACTGAGACTCTGCTGAGTCCCGTGACAAGTGTGTCAACCACGTTTCCCCCCCCCCCCACCATCCCCACACCACCATCACTCTCAGCATCACGTCCACCCTCACCCCAACACCACCCTCACCCTCACCCCCCAGCCTCACCCCAACAACACCCTCACCCTCATCCCCACCCTCACCCCCCAGCCTCACCCTTACCCCCACCCTCACCCTCACACTCATCCCCACCCTCACCCTTACCCCCACCCTCACCCTCACCCACACCATCCCCCGGCCCATGATCTAATCATGCAATTCTCTCTCCGCAAGTCTTTGTGACTTGCAGGACCTGCTGGTGATGCGGCGGGTTCATCCGGTGAACCCCGTCTCAGCCAGTGTCACAGCCAGAGCCCCGGGTGTTGAGCAGTGATGAGGAGAGCAGCATTGACCAGTGAAGAGGCTCCTGGGACACTATCTGGTGCGCATCACACAGCTGATCCGGTCGACACCAGGTGGAGTTAGGAACTCCTGAGGGGGCGGACGGTCGGAGGGCAGGTCGACCCCAGGGACTAGCTGCCATCCAGATGGGTTTTGGGCTTCTGGAACGGACAGTCCCATCGATTGGGATGGAGTTACAGAGCCAGGGACTACATGAGGGGGTGCCAGCGAGCATCCAGCACCTGCAGGTGCAGTTGGAGGAGTCCAACCCCGTGCAGGAGCAGGAGGTGGTGCCGACAATATCTGCCTCCCAGCCCAACACTGCACGTCCGCGTGGAGGCATTGGGGCGACGGTAGTGGCTGTGGATCAGCATTTCCAAGGCCTGCGGCATTCTGTTGCAGGTGGTGGCCGAGGCCCAGGACAGGGTTGGCGTCTCACAGGCAGCCATGTCCCAGAGCCACCAGGACTTCGCAGTGGCGCTCCTGAGCGTGGCCCAATCACAGCGGGCCATGGTTGAGAATGTCGGCAGCATTGCCCAGGCTCTGGCCGATGTGGCGCAGGCACAGAGGGAGATGGTCCAGTCCCAGAGGGAGATGGCGCAGTCACTGGCTGATGTGACACAGACCCAGAAAGTGGTGGCACAGTCAATAGGTGATGTGGCGCAGTCCCAGATGGAGATGGTCCATTCCATGTGCTCCATGGCTGAGAGCATGCAGTTTCTGGTCGTGACCAGAGCGGGCCTCCAGGACTGGCAGTGTCAGGTGGTGGGGGAGTGTCAGGGGAATAGCCCCGCTCGCACCCTGTCCGATGGAGTAGCCCGGGCGCCATCAGACACCCTGAGGGAGGAGGAGATGGTGGGGTCCGTGTCGGTGACTCCCGCAGGGGAGGTGCCAGAACACCGCAGCACCTCGGACTCCCCCTCCTGTTCCTGAAGTATCTGGTGGGCAGCAGGCAGAACAGGGTGGCATCACACTACCCGGGACGCCCGAGCAGCGGCCGGGCCCATCCAGGCCGGGTCGCCCCAGGAGGCGGCTGCCAATGGGGACCCAGGTCGCAGTGTGGGAATCACAGCAGGCCGCCTCCACTCCTGCTATACCGTCTGGGGATCCACCTAGACATAGCGTTAGGGTCCTTAAGGCCAGGAAGTTAGACGCCAGTTAAGTTGGAACTGGTGCAGGACACAGTTTAGTTATAGGGGCTAGTGCACGAATCTGTAAATATTTGTTCACATTGAACATCTGTTAACACCATTACAACCTGCCTTGGTGCTCTGTCAGATGGGTGTGAGGGGTGGGCTGCCCCCCCCCCCCCCCCCCCCCCCCCGCCCCCACCCCCCGACCATCCCCACCACTGTCACCCGAGGGATCTGATGGGACCGTGTGATGGAATGACCAGCTCGCATGCAGGAATCACCCAGCTGGACGGTGGAAAGTGCTACCATGTGCAGGTGTCAGACATTGCCAAACGTTGCAGAGCGCATCGCAGAGCGGGTTGCCATCACCCTCCATCATGAATCAGACCTGCTGTTACTGCCAACCCAGGGCCCCCACCCTGTAGTGCAGCAGGTATGTATCACGGAGGGAGTTGCAGGTGGATGGGTGACCAGGGAGCAGGGGGACGGGGTGGTGGTGGGACTCAGTGTCCATACCATCCCCTCCATCCAGTTGGTGAACCCGGAGGTGATCAGAGCGTCCCATTTGTGTTGGTCCTGGCGCAGACATCGTGCAGCCTCCTGTGCCTGCCCGGGCTCCATGCCCTGCCCATCCTCGCCCTCAACCGCATCCTCCTCGGCAGACGAGGACTGGTGTTCATCCTCCTCCTCCAGCACATCACACCTCTGCTGTGCGATGTTGTGGAGGACGCAGCAGGCTGCCATGATACGGGCAACCCTCCCAGCATTATACTGGAGGGCCCCTCCAGAGTGGTTCAGGCACCTGAGCCGCATCTTCAGAAAACCAAAGCACCGCTCGATCACGCTTTTGGTTGCTGCATGGGCGTCATTGTAGCGGGTGTCCATGTCGGTCTGTGGCCTCCGGATAGGTGCCATCATCCATGAGGACAGTGGATACCCCCTGCTCCCAGGAGCCAGCCCCCCAGCTATGGGAGCATCTCAAACATGTTAGGAATCGTCGAGTGTGTCAGGATGAAGGCATCTTGCACCCTGCCCAGGTATCGAGCGCAAACGTGCATGATGCGCATTCATCAAGTGAAACCTGTTTAAGTTTGTGTCGAGCAACCTGTCATCTGCAGGAGCTCATAGGGGACATGCATCTCTTCGATCACCCCCTGGACTCGGGGCATCTCGGCGATGGAGGCGAAACCCGCTGCCCGGGTTTCCTGGTGGGCTCGGTCCAGATTGAAATGGATGCATTGTGCCGACTGGGTATTTAGGGCCTCCGTGATGGTGCGGATGCACTTACGCACCGAGGTCTGTGAGATCCCGGACAGGTCCCCACTTGGCTACAGGAAGGCTCTCCATCCTGGGTGGCTGCGTCCTGTTCCTCTGGGACAGGCTCTGCTGCTGCAACCTCCTCCTCCTCGAGCAGCTCCAGCTCGTACAGCTGCAGTGCATCCCCCAGGGCTGCGGTGACTAAGAGGAAGGCCACCTTTGCTGATTAAATTCCAATATCCATTGTCTGTAGGGGGTGAAAGGCGGACATGTTAGCATGGTGTGTACCCCCGTGCCCAACCAGGTCTACTGGGTTACACGGTGGCCCCAGTTGCCACTGCGGGCTTTGCCCCCGCATGCCTCCTTCATCTCCGCAATTCTGGCCATGTCGGTGCCCGGCACAGTGGGGGTATCTGGCCCTGGCGCCTGTCTTTGCTGCTAGGGGTGCTGTCGGCTAATGCTGCCCTTGCTAGCGGTAAACTATGCAGCCCCCTCCCGGTGCCCTCGTAGGGGCTACGGTGGGTTGCCCTTGAATGGGCCACCTGCTACTCCGCTGGGGGTGGCAGCCAGGTGGGGAGGTATTGCGGAGGGTGGAGTGTGGGGATGGGGGTACCCATACAGCCGGTGTCACTCTGCAGAACTAGGGGCCAAGGTGCATGGTCAGTGTGGTGCGCTGCAAGATGGCTGCCTCACAGGCTGCGGCAATGATAGACCTGGACCCCATCCCTGTTCACCCATCAACCCCACCCAGCCCTGGCAGGACCCCTCCCACCTCAGCCACCTGGCCAGTGTTCGATCCGGCAGCCCCCAGTTGCACTTCTCCATGTCGTACTGCCTCTCTCTCCCTCATTTCACGATTTTTAAAAGCATAAGTGAACTGCGCCGTCGGGAGTTCGGACCATCGGAGACGGAGAGTCGCGGAGGCCCCGGAGAATACCGGGTCAGGCCCGCTAATGACATGCAGACCTTATTTACTGTACGTGCGTTCCGGAACATATTGGCGCCGCTGTTGAGGCGAAAGAAAATTGCGATTTGGCATCAAATCGGTGCCTGCTGCAATTTCGGCATGGGAACTGATTCTCTGCTAAATTGCGTTTCCTCGGGGCGGGATTCTCCGACCCCTCGCCAGATCGGAGAATCGGCGGGGGCTGGCGTGAATCCCGCCCCCGCCGGTTGCCGAATTCTCCGGCACCGGATATTTGGCGGGGGTGGGAATCACGCCGCGCCAGTCGGCGGGCCCCCCCCCGGCGATTCTCCGGCCCGCGATGGGCCGAAGACCTGCTGCTGGAATGCCTGTCCCGCCGGCGAGAATCATACCACCTGTCTTACCGGCGGGACTAGGCGGCACGGGCAGGCTCCGGGGTCCTGGCGGAGCGATCTGGCCCCGGGGGGTGCCCCCACATTGGCCTGGCCTGCGATCGGGGCCCACCGATCTGCGGGTGGGCCTGTGCCGTGGGGGCACTCTTTTCCCTCCGCCTCGGCCACAGCCTTCACCATTGCTGACGCGTAAGAGACCCTCCCCCTGCGCATGCGTGGGGATGACGTCAGCAGTCGCTGATGCTCCCTCGCATGCGCGGACTTCCGCCGGCCGGCAAAGTCCTTTTCGGCCCCGGCTGGCGTGGCGCCAAAGGCCTTTCCCGCCGGCCGGTGGCGCGTCAACCGCTCCGGCGCAGGCCTAGCCCCTCAAGGTGAGGGCTTGGCCCCCAAAGGTGCGGAGAAATCCGCACCTTTGGGGCGGCCCGACTCCGGAGTTGTTCCCGCCACTCTATCCCGCCGGGACGCCCGCCTCGCCGGGTAGGGGAGAATCCCGGCCCTGTTTTCCGTGTCAGCCAAACGGAGAATCCCACCCTTACGGTGGGATTGTGCGATTCTGCGCCGTTTTGGAGGGGGCGGAGCATCTGGAAAACAGCGCCGCTCTCGATTCCAGGGTAAAAACGCATTCTCCGGCCAATCGGCGAACATGATTTCGGCGAGCGGAAAATCCTGCCCTTAGTCTCAGGAACAGAGAATTCCGCCAGAGATTTTTAAAAACATCGGTATGGTTAAAGGTGAGACAAAAAAACTCACAAAAACACTCCACCAGGCAGATCACATTCCTGGGACAAATATCGAGGACAAAAATGACTTTTAATTTTGAATATTATATCAGCACAGCTGCATAAAATTGTACCCATGTGACATCAGAAATAAACTTCATTCAACACGGGTTCAAAGTTCAGGAACTCCGAGAAGACTCCTGGGGCGAAATTCTCCGTTATCGGCGCAAAGTCCGCCGATCGGTGCAAAAACCGGCACAAATCCGACTTGCGTCACGTCGGAAAAATGGGTCGAAAGTCTCCGGCCCGAAATGGGCTAGCAGCGACGTAACGGGATCCGCGCTTGCGCAGTGGTTCACGCCGTGCAGCGTCATACGCGCTACACGGCGTGACGGCTCATAAGGCCGCGCTGCTCCCCCCCACCCGACCGGAACACCCGACCGCAACACCCGACTGGATGGCTGGCCGCCGCTCAGCCCCGAGGTTCGAGTCACGGGATGTGGAGGCGCTCCTGGACGCAGTGGAGCAGAGGAGGGACGCCCTGTATCCCGGGCACGGCCGCAGAGTTGCCCCACACCACAGCCGGCGTCTGTGGAGGGAAGTGGCAGAGGCCGTCACCGCTGTGGCCCTAACACCACGGACAGGCACCCAGTGTCACAAGAAGGTGAACGACCTCGTCAGAGCAGGCAGGGCGAGCCTCCCCATATCCCCCCTCCCCATATCCCCCCCTCCCCCATATCCCCCTCCCCCATATCCCCCCTCCCCCATATCCCCCCTCCCCATATCCCCCTCCCCATATCCCCCTCCCCATATCCCCCTCCCCCATATCCCCCCTCCCCCATATCCCCCTCCCCATATCCCCCTCCCCATATCCACCCTCCCCCATATCCCCCCTCCCCATATCCCCCCTCCCCATATCCCTCCTCCCCATATCCCCCTCCCCATATCCCCCCTCCCCCATATCCCCCCTCCCCCATATCCCCCTCCCCATATCCCCCCTCGCCCATATCCCCCTCCCCCATATCCCCCCTCCCCCTTATCCCCCATATCCCCCCTCCCCCATATCCCCCCCTCCCCATATCCCCCATATCCCCCCTCCCCCATATCCCCCCTCCCCCATATCCCCCTCCCCCACATCCCCCACTCCCCCATATCCCCCCTCCCCATATCCCCCCATACCCCCCTCCCCATATCCCCCTCCCCATATCCCCCCTCCCCATATCCCCCCTCCCCCATATCCCCCTCCCCCATATCCCCCCTCCCCCATTCCCCCTCCCCATATCCCCCCTCCCCCATATCCCCCCTCCCCCATATCCCCAAGTGAATCCAGCCCTAACCTTAACCTCTGCAATGCACGCGCAACCGATGGCGTGCATTCATATACCTGCCTGACAGTGTTGCCTTTTACCCCTGCCACCAACCCCCCCCCCCACAGGAGAAGCGCGCACACAACAATAGGGAGCATGTGAGGACTGGAGGAGGCCCCGCTGATGAGAGGCCACTGACCGAACACGAGGAAAGGGCCCTGGAACTGGCTGGCGGACCTGAGGACCGGGAGGTTGCTGATGCAGAGGTCGGGGGCGTACTAGCAAGTGAGCCACCGACAGCCCGTCCCCATATCCCCCCTCCCCTATATGCCCCTCCCCCATATCACCTGATCACTGCCTGATGTCTAACCATGCATGCTTCATTGTGTATCGCAGGACCAAACATCCAGGCACCCATCCGCGCAGATGCAGACCGCCCGCAGGATGCCCCTCGGAGGCCACGGGAGACAGAGAGACCCAGACCCTCCAGCACGCGACGCCCGCAGGATGCCCCTCGGAGGCCACGGGAGACAGAGAGACCCGGACCCTCCAGCATGCGACGCCCGCAGGATGCCCCTCGCACACCACGGGAGACGGAGAGACCTGGAGCAACAGGGAGACGACACCCCCGTCACGTGCAGGAGCGACCACCCAGCGACAAGGGGGCAGCCACAGGCCCCCGTCACATCCGAGCCAGGACACCACTACCCAGGACGCCACTACCCAGGACACCACTACCCAGGACACCACTACCCAGGACACCACTACCCGGGACAGCACTGCCCAGGACACCCCTACCCGGGACAGCACTACCCAGGAAGACGAAATACCGGACAGTGACTCAGAGTGGATGGGTGGAGACGAACCCCCACCCCAAAGTGCCATGGACTCAGAGTGGGACGAAGAGCACGACACAACGCCACTGCTGTCACCAACACCCTCCACCATCGCAGAAACACTCACCTCGGTTGGGCACTTTAGTGATGAGGCGTCTGGTACACTCACTGGTGCGCACAACACAGCCGTCCCGGTACAGCAGGTGGAGGTAGGAGCAGCAGAGAGGCCGGGCGGTCTGAGGGCAGCCCAGCCCAAGCGAACATCTGCCGCCCAGATGGATCCCGGGTTCCTGGAGTTTCCACACCCACACATAGATCTGATGCAACCACCGACCCGGAGACGAGCGAAGAGGGTGACGGCCGGCTTGCGGCAGCTGCAGTCGCAGGTGGAGGAGTCCACCCGCGTCCAGGAGCTGGAAGTGGTGCCGGTCATGCGTGCCACCCAGGCCGACACCACACGGGTGGCGTCCGCGGTGGAGGCAATGGGTGCGACGGTGTCAGACATGGGGAACGGTTTGCGAGGCCTGGGGCTCTCCGTGCAGGCGGCGTCTGTGGCCCAGGATATGGCTGCCCTCTCACAGGAGGCCATGAGCCAGTGCCAGCGCCAGATGGCAGAGGCGCTCAACACCTTGGCCCAGTCTCAGCAGGCCATGGCCCAGTCTCTGCAAGCCATGGCCCAGTCTCTGCAGGCCATCGCTGAGGGCATCGGCGCCAGTGGCCATGTGCGAGCCGGCGTCGCACAGTCACAGACAGGGTTTGCCAACCCTCTGGGCTCCATGGCTGCAAACCTGCAGACCCCTGTCGATACCAGCACGGGCCTCCAGGACTGGCAGCGCCAGATGTCGGGGGCGTCGGATGGCCAGTCCGTTCGCATCCCCCACCCATGTAGAGGCCTGGGGGCCATCGGGCACCCCGAGGGAGGAGGAGGTGGTGTGGTCCGTCCCGGCTCCCCCTGTAGGGGAAGTCCCGCGACACCTCGGACTCCCCCCCTTCCGTCCCAGGTGCATCGGGTGGGCAACGGGCAGGACAGGCTGGCAGCTCGCCATCCCAGTCGCCCGGGCCGCAGCCTGGTCCATCTAGGCCAGGACGCCCCAGGAAACGGCCGCCAAAGGGATCCAGTGTCAGAGGGCAGGAATCACAGGAGTCCACCTCCAGTTCTGCTGTACCGTCTGGGGAACCATGTAGACGTAGTCAAAGGGCCCGTAAGGCCAAACAATTAGACACTGAGTAAGTTGGCACGGGTGCAGGGCACAGATGAGTTTTAGGGGCTAGGGCACGTGCATGAACTCGTTTGGTTATTAAAGTCAATGTTACACCTACAGAAGCTGCCTTTGTGCTCTGTCCAAAGCGTGCGGGGGTGTCATGTACGTTGAGCGCAAGTGTGTGTGTGAGGGGTGGTCTTTCCTCAGCCCCAGGTGAGTCTGCCCCGTTCCCCCTGGGCCGCAATCAACATCCCCCCGGGCAGAGGACGGGACCGTGCGCTGCAGTGTCACAGCCGCATGCAGGGATGGTCCGGGTGGATGGTGGTACTGTGGCCATGGGTCAGACATAGTCCAACGATGTGGAGCCAGGAGCTCACCGCAAGGCGGGTTGTCATCATCCTCCATGGCCTGCAATAGACACGCGTCCACCCGCAACTGGGTGAGCCCGGCCCGTTGTGCCGCAGGTGGATTGGCAATGTGGGGGGGGGGGTGGTGTGCATGCGGGTGGGGTGGGTGGGGTTGGGGAGGGGGGTGAGGGTGCTGGGTGGGTGGATGGGTGTGGGGTGTGGGTGGTCGGCTGTTGCCATGGTGTGCGGTCTGTGGCCATACTATCCGATTCCCACGCCCATCTAGTCAGTGAAGCGGGCTGCTATCAGTCTGTCCCGTGCCCGCTGGGCCAGCCGGTAACGGTGGACAGCCACCCGCCTGTGTCTACCCCGTCTGCCCTGACCATTGCCCCCATCCCCCTCATCTGGGGAGGACTGGGCCTCTTCCTGCTGCTCCTCCACTTCGCCCTCCTCTGCCTGCGGCACATCGCCCCTCTGCTGGGCTATGTTGTGCAGGACGCAGCACACCACAATGATGCGGCCGACCCTATCTGACCGATACTGGAGGGCGCCCCCAGAGAGGTCCAGGCACCTGAAACGCATCTTCAGCACGCCAAAGCACCTCTCTATCACTCCCCTTGTCGCTACATGGGCATCATTGTAGCGGTTCTCCGCCTCATTGCGTGGCCTCCGTATAGGCGTCATCAGCCACGATCGCAATGGGTAGCCCCTGTCGCCCAGCAACCAGCCCCTCAGCCGGGGATGGCATCCCTTGTACATGCCGGGGATGGATGACCGCGACAACACGTATGAGTCGTGTACACTGCCTGGGCAACGGGGGGCAGACTTGCAGGATCATCATGCGGTGGTCGCAGACCACCTGTACGTTCATCAAATAGGTCCCCTTCCTATTGGTGAACACGGCCCTGTTATCTGCAGGTGGCCGCACGGCGACGTGCATCCCATCAATCGCGCCCTGGACCATGGGGAACTCGGCCATGGCAGAGAAGCCCTTGGCCCGGGCATCTTGGTTGGCCCGGTCCACAGGGAAGCGGATGTAGCGGTGCGCCATGGCATATAGAGCATCTGTCACTGCCCGGATGCACCGATGCACCGATGTCTGCGATATGCCGGACAGGTCCCCACTCGGTGCCTGGAATGACCCCGTTGCATAAAAGCTCAGGGCCACCGTAACCTTGATGGACACAGGGGGAGGGTGTCCCCCGCCAGTGCCACGCGGTGACAGGTGTGCCAGCAGGTGGCAGATGTGTGCCACGGTTTCCCGCCTCATCCGGAGTCTCCTCCTGTATTCCCGGTCCGTGAGGTCCTGGTATGACTGCCGGGGCCGGTACACACGGGGCGCCCTCGGGTGCCTCCGTTGCCGTGGGGCCGCGACGTCCTCCTCCCCCTCCTTGTCCTGTCGGTCAGGTGTCCCTCCAGCCTGGGCGGCTGCCGCCTGCCCCTCTGCGGCAGCCTGCGCCGCCTCTCTGGCACGCTCCTCCCCCTCCTCCTCATCCAGGGCAACATGGACATTAGCGGCTGCCTAACGGCGGCCAACATCGCTGGATGATCGGAAAACATGACGGCCTGGTGGGGGGGGGGGGGGGGGGGGACGACGACATGTCATCATTGCCCATATCCCCTCCTCCCCCCAGCCAGGTGGCATGGACCGCATGGGTCTAACTGTTGGAGGCTGGCACCTGGCCAGGTGGATCAACTCACTTGCCCTCGCGCCCCCCCTCCCTGGCACGGACCCCCCCCCCATCCTCCTCCCCGGCACGGAGCCCCCATCCCCCTCTCCGGCACGGACCCCCCATCCCCCTCCCCGGCACGGACCCCCCATCCCCCTCCCCGGCACGGACCCCCCATCCCCCTCCCCGGCACGGACCCCCCATTCCCCTCACCGGCACGAACCCCCCCCCCCATCCTCCTCCCCGGCACGGACACCCCACCCCCATCCCGGCACGGACCCCCCATCCCCCTCCCCGGCACGGACCCCCCCCATCCTCCTCCCCGGCACGGAACCCCCATCACCCTCCCCGGCACGGACCCCCCATCCCCCTCCCCGGCACGGACCCCCCATCCCCCTCCCCGGCACGGACTCCCCATCCCCCTCCCCAGCACGGACCCCCCATCCTCCTCCCCGGCACGGACCCCCCCCCATCCTCCTCCCCGGCACGGACCCCCCATCCCCCTCCCTGGCACGGACCCCCCATCCCCCTCCCCGGCACGGACCCCAACCTCCTCCCCGGCACGGACCCCCCCCCATCCTCCTCCCCGGCACGGACCCCCCCATCCCCCTCACCGGCACTGACCCCCATCCCCCTCCCCGGCACGGACCCCAACTTCCTCCCCGGCACGGACCCCCCCCCCCCATTCTCCTCCCTGGCACGGACCCCCCACCCCCCGGCACGGACCCCCAACCCCCCTCCCCGGCACGGACCCCATCCCCCTCCCCGGCACGGACCCCCCCCCATCCTCCTCCCCGGCACGGACCCCCCATCCTCCTCCCCGGCACGGACCCCCCATCCCCATCCCCGTCACGGACACCCCCCATCCTCCTCCCCGGCACGGACCCCCCATCCTCCTCCCCGGCACGGACCCCCCATCCCCCTCCCCGGCACGGACCCCCCATCCCCCTCCCCGGCATGGACCCCCCATCCACCTCCCCGGCACGGGCCTCCCATCCCCCTCCCCGGCACGGACCCCCCATCCCCCTCCCCGGCATGGACCCCCCCCCATCCTCCTCCCCGGCACGGACCCCAACCTCCTCCCCGGCACGGACCCCCCCCCATCCCCCTCCCCGGCACGGACCCCCAATCCCCCTCCCCGGCACGGACCCCCCATCCCCCTCCCCGGCACGGACCCCCCCCACCCCCCCCATCCTCCACCCTGGCATGGACCCCCCATCCCCCTCCCCGGCACGGACCCCCCATCCCCCTCCCCGGCACGGACCCCAACCTCCTCCCCGGCACGGACCCCCCCCCCATCCTCCTCCCCGGCATGGACCCCCCATCCCCCTCCCCGGCACGGGCCTCCCATCCCCCTCCCCGGCACGGACCCCCCCCCATCCTCCTCCCCGGCCCGGACCCCAACCTCCTCCCCGGCACGGACCCCCCATCCCCCTCCCCGGCACAGACCCGCCATTCCCCTCCCCGGCACAGACCCGCCATTCCCCTCCCCGGCACGGACCCCCCCATCCCCCGGCACGGACCCCCCCCCATCCGCCTCCCCGGCACGGACCCCCCCATCCCCCTCCCCGGCACGGACCCCCCTCCCGGCACTCCCCCGGAGCCCATCCCACTCTAACCCCCCCCCCCCGCCGCACACACACACACACAACCCGAGACACACCTCTCCCCCACCACATTCAGACTGCGGCCACGCCATCGCCTGCCCAGCGGCCAACCCCCCAGGCCGTCACTCACCTCCACGCTGGTCGGCATGAACCTGGAGCACCGGGTCACGCCGATGAAAAGGAGGTTTGATTCACGTCGACGTGAACGGTCATCACGTCGACGGGACTTCGGCCCATCCGGAAGGGAGAATATCAGCAGGCCGAAAATCGGCTGCCTTGCGCAGACCCGTGCCATTCTCCGACGTCAGCGGCGCCATTAATGCCCCGCCGACTTTTCTCCCTTCGGAGACTTCGGCAACCGGCGGGGGCGGGATTCACGGCGGCCAACGGCCCTCTGGGGGGTCGGAGAATGACGCCCCTGGTTGCAGCTTATTTTGATATTATTCATTGTGTGTCCCAGTGAAAGTAAAGTATGAATGATAACATTAGCATTGAACAATGGTGGCCTCATGTCATCCCATCCAGGCCAGAGTCAGGAAGTCCCAGGTTTTGGTTTAGAATGGTTTCTGACATCTCAGAATCTGGATTCACAATTTATGACTTGCAAATTTGTGCTTTTATGCTGGGACTTGTAATTAGGGGCAGCACGGTAGCACAAGTGGCTAGCACTGTGGCTTCACAGCGCCAGGGTCCCAGGTACGATTCCCCGCTGGGTCACTGTCTGTGAGGAGTCTGCACGTTTTCCCCGTGTCTGCGTGGGTTTCCTCCGGGTGCTCCGGTTTCCTCCCACAGTCCAAAGACGTGCAGGTTAGGTGGATTGGCCATGATAAATTGCTCTTGGTGTTCACAACAGTTAGGAGGGGTTATTGGGTTATGGGGATAGGGTGGAAGTGAGGGCTTAAGTGGGTCGGTGCAGACTCGATGGGCCGAATGGCCTCCTTCTGCACTGTATGTTCTATGTTCTTTTTATGTTCGAAAACCCAGAACCTCCACAGCTTTTGAATTGATTCATGAATTTCAAGTTTATTATTTGAGTTTTGCTGGTATTTAATCATTTTGGAACAGTTTCAGACTGAAGACAAAGCGACAGAAATGATTGAGCTGTTAGCTCGATTCTCAATTCCAGGATGGTGTAGTTCATCTGCTTTCACACATTATTCATCAGCTCACCCCGAAACCTCGTGATGATCTTTGTCCCTGGATGGAGGTGAAGTGAATGTGTTTTTGGACAGGATATTGATTTTTTTTTCCAAGGGGAAGTTGGAAAGCAAACCCTTTTTCTTTGGAACTTCTGGTTCACAATACTAATCCATCCAGCCTCATTTCAACAGTTTTGGTGACCGTTGAACCATTTAAAGAAGCAGGGTCTCTTTTACTAACTATCTGAGATGCTCCAAGACCACATTTATTACAGTTACCATGTTCCATCAGTGCTGTTTTTATACTTGACTGTTGGGGTGGAGAGACACAATGCACCCCCCCCCCCCCCCGATATTTACCAGGAGGCCAACAGGCAATGGACATGCTCATTATGGAATTTGGTGAATTTCTAACAAACTAAGTTAGATGTAATTAATTAAATTCCATTGCCATATGTTTCTGAAGGAAGAATAGAATCAGGGGCGAAATTCTCCAGTATCGGCGCGATGTCCGCCGACTGGCGCCCAAAACGGCGCAAATCAGTCAGGCATCGCACCGCCCCAAAGGTGCGGAATACTCCACATCTTGGGGGGGCCGAGCCCCAACCTTAAGGGGCTAGGCCCGCGCCGGACAAATTTCCACCCCGCCAGCTGGCGGAAAAGGCATTTGGTGCCCTGCCAGCTGGCGCGGAAATTACATCTCCGAGGGGCGCATGCGTGGGAGCGTTAGCGGCCGCTGACGGCATTCCCGCGCATGCGCAGTGGAGGGAGTCTCTTCTCCCTCTGCCATGGTGGAGACCGTGGCGAAGGTGGAAGGAAAAGAGTGCCCCCACGGCACAGGCCCGCCCGCGGATCGGTGGGCCCCGACCGTGGGCCAGGCCACCGTGGGGGCACCCCCCGGGGCCAGATCGCCCGGCGCCCCCCCCAGGACCCCGGAGCCCGCCCGCGCCACCTTGTCCCGCCGGTAAGGTAGGTGGTTTAATCTACGCCGGCGCTACAGGCATTTTAGCAGCGGGACTTCGGCCCACCCGGGCCGGAGAATCGCGGGGGGGGGCCCGCCAACCGGCGCGGCGCGATTCCCGCCCCCGCCGAATATCTGGTGCCGGAGAATTCGGCAACCGGCGGAGGCGGGATTCACGCCCAAAACGGCGCAAATCAGTCGGGCATCGCACCGCCCCAAAGGTGCTGAATGCTCCGCATCTTGGGGGGCCGAGCCCCAACTTTAAGGGGCTAGGCCCGCGCCGGACAAATTTCCACCCCGCCAGCTGGCGGAAAAGGCCTTTGGTGCCCTGCCAGCTGGCGCGGAAATTACATCTCCGAGGGGCGCATGCGTGGGAGCGTTAGCGGCCGCTGACGGCATTCCCGCGCATGCGCAGTGGAGGGAGTCTCTTCTCCCTCCGCCATGGTGGAGACCGTGGCGAAGGTGGAAGGAAAAGAGTGCCCCCACGGCACAGGCCCGCCCGCGGATCGGTGGGCCCCGATCGTGGGCCAGGCCACCGTGGGGGCACCCCCCGGGGCCAGATCGCCCGGCGCCCCCCCCAGGACCCCAGAGCCCGCCCGCGCCACCTTGTCCCGCCGGTAAGGTAGGTGGTTTAATCTACGCCGGCACTACAGGCATTTTAGCAGCGGGACTTCGGCCCACCCGGGCCGGAGAATCGCGGGGGGGGGGGGCCCGCCAACCGGCGCGGCGCGATTCCCGCCCCCGCCGAATATCTGGTGCCGGAGAATTCGGCAACCGGCGGGGGTGGGATTCACGCCAGCTCCCGGCGATTCTCCGACCCGGCGGGGGGTCGGAGAATCTCGCCCAAGATCTGAAATCTCTTCTATTAAATATTGTTGCTTCCAATTTTTCTGTCCTTGTCTCTCCAACCAAGAGGGTGGAGGAGCCAGATTCAGTCACAGCTTTTGAAAGGAAATTGGAAAATGCAGATGAAAAGAAAGAAATTGCAAGGCCAGGCTGGGAAAGGGAGGGGGAATGAAATGAGCGAAATCATTCTTCCAGAGAGGCAGCATGTGTCTCGATGGACTGAATGGCCTCCTATTGATCAGTAGCTATTCTCTGCCTCTATGATCCTATACAAAGTGTGGTAAATATTTGATGATCACAGCACGATTCACTTCCTACAACCTTTGGAGAAAATTTCCAGCTCCTTTAATCAGCAATGGATTTCAGGCTGCATCATTCTTTAATTGATTTAAACATGAACTATACCAATTCTACCGATAGAATATTTTGCCCTCATTTGGTTTGTATATTTTAAGCTAAACTCTTCACTATCTGCAGAATTTTATGCATTTATGACAACACGGCACTAGGCTCAGCAAATGATTTAGAACATTCACTTAATCAATTAACACATTTAATCTGATTGACTGTGCCTTATATAACTGTGCATTATATTACCATCCATTTTATGCAGTAGGATTGTCAAGAGATTTGCATTTGTTGGATTTGCCTGAGAAATAATTAATAACTTTTTCAATGCGCGCCTGTGTTGTAAGAGAGCAGCTGCATTGAAATGGGGATGTGTATCGCTACACAGATTCTGCATTGACCCCAAAACCCCATCAGTTACTCTGTGCTGGAATCTGGGCACTTACTTTTACCCTTCCATGGGATGTGGGTGTTGCTGGCCTGGCCAGCATTTGTTGCCCAACCCGAATTAACCTTTGACCGAGTGACTTGCTGGACCATTTCAAGGGTCAGTTAAACTTCAATCACATTACTGTGGGCCTGGAGTCACATGTAGGCTAGGCCGGATAAGGACGGCAGATTTCCTTCCTTAAAGGATATTAGTGAACCGGGTGGGGTTTTAAAAAACAATTTCCTGGTTACCATTACCGAGACAAGCTTTGTTAACTGAATTTAAATTCTTCCAACTGCTGGGGTTGGATTGGAACCCATGTTCCCAGTGCATTAGCCTCCATCTCTGGAGTTTGCATCCATTACAACTATGTCACTATCTCTCCCACAGTATAGCCAGCGTTACTGTTTTAGTGAAGATAGGGAATTTGTGCAGCAGTAGATAAAAATGTTTAAGCATTCAGGGCTGTTGGTCTTTCTCAGCTGAATTTCACTTTAATGTGACAGATTTTCACTGAGCAATATGTCTGTTCTGTCAGCGTTTCAGAAACTCCTGCTTTAGGCTGTTAAATCAGGGTGTCACTTCCATAATGAAAACTGATTTCTGTCATTTCACACCACCTGCCATCTCATCCTTGCAGTGGAGCTGGCCCTGGACTCCAGGCATCCATCCAATACTTATTGACTCAGTCTCTCTCCTAGCCTGCTCAAGAAGCCCAAGAGTGGGTATCCGTACCGTAGACTTACCTGGGACAGAAATTAGAACAAGAACAACTTTGTATTGATATATCACCCTTAATATAGCAACATGCTCCAAGTGCTTCACAGGAGTGTTACCAAGCAAGGTTTGACACTGTGCCACAGAAGGTGATGTTAGGGCAGGTGGGTAAAAGCTTGACCTTGGGAGATTGGTTTTGAGAAGCATCTTAAATAAGAAAAGAGAGGTAAAGAGTGAGGGAAGGAGCCTCTGCGCTTAACACCTTGAAAGTTGAAGGCACTGTTATATTTTGGAAAGCCAGGAAATGAAGGATTGAACTTCAGCCAATCTATAGAAGCATTTTTCTGCAGAGAAGAACGCTACAAGCATGCACCTCCCAACGCACCATTCACAGTTTTCGTTTGTTCCTATTTCTCCCTCTCTGTGGCACCAGTAAACCAATTAAGGGCCCCAAGTGAAAGGAGCATGCTTAAGACATAGTAACCAAAACAAAAACTTAAATTAAAAAGTGATTTCTGGCATCGACAATGTGCTCCAGCCTCTCGGGTACCCAGCAATTGTGAAGGTCTCAAATGTACGAGTGGACAATGTGTGCTCTCTCTCGCCAGAAACACACTGGTGTGGATGCAATCATGGAAGAAAGGCAGGCAGGCAGGCTAAATGGCCCCATCAACCACCTAGACACCTTGGCCTGGCCCAGGAGCAGACTAACAAAGAGGCCCTTGGATCTGCCTGTTCCCCTACGCATTGGGTGGCCAAAGGCTAGGAGCATGGAGCTGAAGTGTAACCAGAAATTGAGGAGCAACCCTTTGAGATAATGGCAGATCAGCTGCAACCTCATGCACATGACCCAAATATGACACACGGACAGAATTGACAGCTGGCCTGGGAGACCGTGAATCAACGTAAACATGTATTACATAGTGTGGTATTAGAGGTATTACGGTACCTGATAGGCTGGAGCACCATTGGTGGAAACTGTATGCTTTCTATTGGTTAGGATGTATGGTAGCTCCGCCCTGCTAGGTGGGGTATAAGAGCCCGTGCCGCCCCAGCAGACTTCATTCTGTACCTGAGCTGCTGGGGGAAACATCTAACTTATTAAAGCCTTCAGTTGGACTACACCCTCGCTTTAGTGGTCATTGATCGTGCATCACGTAGAAACATACGTAGAAAATAGAAGCAGGAGGACGTCCTTCAAGCCTGCTCCGCCATTCATTATGATGATGGCTGATCATCAAATTCAATACCCTGATCCTGCTTTCCCCTGTATCCCTTGATTCCTTTTGCCGCAGGAGCTATATCTAATTCCTTCTTGAAATTACACAACATTTTGGCCTGAACTACTTTCTGTGGTAGTGAATTCCACAGATTCACCACTTTCTGGGTGAAGAAATTTCTCCTTATCTCAATCCCAAAAGGTTTACCCTTAAACTTTGACCCCTTAGTTCTGGACTCCCCACCATTGGGAGCATTCTTCTGAATCTCTCCTGTCTAATCCTGTTAGAATTTTGGAAGTTTCTATGAGATTCCCTCTCACTCTTCCAAAGTCCAATGAATATAATCCTAACCAATTTAGTCTCTCTACGCATCTCCATGTATGACAGTTCCTCCTTCCCAGGAATCAGCCTGGAAAACCTTTGCTGCACTGCCTCCATAGCAAGAACATCCTTCCTCCGATAAGGACATCAATACTGCACACAATACTCCAGGTGTGGCCTCACCAATATCCTATACAATTGCAGTAAAACATCCTCATTCCGATATTCAAATCCTCTCGCTATGAAGGCCAACACACCATTTGCCTTCTTTACTGCCTGCTGTACCTGCGCGGCTTACTTTCAACAACTGATGCACGAAGACACCAAGGCTGAGTATCCACCTCTCTCAATTTACACCCATTCAAATAATAATCTGCCTTCCTATTTTTGCTACTGAAGTGGATAACCTCACATCAATCCACATTACACTGCATCTGCCAAGTATATGCCCACTCACTCAGCCTGTCCAAATCCTGCTGAAGCATCTCTGCATCCTCCTCACAGCTCACCCAACTTTGTGTCATCTGCATATTTAGAGATAATACACTTAGTTCCATCGTCCAAATCATTACTATACAATGTGAACAGTTGGGGTCCTAGCACAGATGCCTGCGGTACCCCACTAGTCACTGTCTGCTAATCAGAAAAAGACCCATTTATTCCAACTTTTTGCTTCCTGCCTGCTAACCAGCTTTCTACCCATCTCAAGACCCAACTATGGGACTGCTGTGTGCAGCACTTTAATAAGGCATGGGGAGTCCAAGGCAGGTTGTAGCGACATTTTTTTTTTTAGAAAATATTTTATTGAGGCATTCATAATTTTAACATTTTAAACACAGAGATCCAACACACGCAGAAACCCCACAATAACACACCCAACTCCCCCCAGCCCGAAACCCTAACTACCCGTACGTTAGATTCCCTGCCCGTAATCATCACTTCCATGCCTCCCCTTTTCACCCCCCATCTCCCCGCCTCCCCCCCCCCCACCCCCCGCCTGCTGATGGTCGATTTTCCCTGAAGAAATTGATGAACGGCTGCCACCTCCGAGCGAACCCTTGTAACGAACCCCTTAAGGCGAACTTAATCTTCTTGTGAGGGCAGCGTGGTAGCAGTGAGGGCAGTACGGTAGCACAGTGGTTAGCATAATGGCTTCACAGCACCAGGGTCCCAGGTTCGATTCCCGGCTTGGGCCACTGTCTGTGCGGAGTCTGCACGTTCTCCCCGTGTGTGCGTGGGTTTCCTCCAGGTGCTCCGGTTTCCTCCCACAGTCCAAAGATGTGCAGGGGTAGGTGGATTCCCACCCGGTAACTCACCTCCTCCTCTAGCTCCTCCAGGCTCAGTAAACCCTCCTCAATGAAGAGATCCCCAAATCTCTCAATCCCTTCCCGCTGCCACCTCCTGAAGCCCTCATCCAGCCCCCCCCCCAGAGTGAACCAGTGATTATCACAGATCGGTGACCACACCGACATCCCTTCCAGTCTCATGTGCTGTCTCCACTGCCCCCACACTCTCAGGGCTGCCACTACCACTGGGATTGTGGAGCACCGAGCCTGCGAGAACAGCAGACGTGCCGTTAACAAAGCCTTCAGACTCGTGCCCTTGCAAGATGTCGCCTCCACTCGCTCCCACACCGACCCCTCCCCCACTACCCATTTCCTAACCATCGATATATTAGCCGCCAGTAGTAATTAATAAAGTTTGGAAGGGCCAAGCCTCCCTCCCCGCGCCCCCGCTCAAGAAGGACCTTCTTCACCCTCGGGGCTCTCCCGGCCCATATGAAACCCGAGATCTTCCTAAAAAATGCCTTGGGGATAAAGATTGGGAGACACCTTAACACAAACAGCAATCTTGGAAGGACTGTCATTTTCAGTCTGTACCCGCCCCGCCAGTGACAGCGGGAGCACGGTCCACCTACGGAAGTCCCCTTTCATTTGCTCAATCAACCTGCCCAAATTTAGTTTATGAAGCTGACACCAGTCCCTTGCCACTTGAATCCCCAGGTACCTAAAACTCCTTCCCACCACTTTGAACGGCATCTCCCTCAGTCTCCTCTCCTGCCCCTTGCCTGAATTGCAAAAACCTCACACTTGCCCATATTCAGCTTGTAACCTGAGAACCGACCAAATTCCTCCAATATCCCCATTATTCCTGCAATTCCCCCCAATGGGTCTGCTATGTAAAGGAGCAAATCATCCGTGTAGAGAGAGACCCAATGCTCCACCCCCCCTCTCACAATCGCCCGCCAAATGCGCGATGCTCTCAGCGCCATTGCCAAAGGCTCTCTGGCCAGGAAAAACAGCTGTGGGGAGAGTGGGCACCCCTGTCTAATCCCCCGGCACAGACTAAAATACTCTGCTCAAACCCAGTTTGACCTTACATTCACCAACAGTGCCTGATATAGCAACCGGACCCAATCCACAAATCCCTGCCCAAACCCAAACCTTCCCAGAATATCACACAAGTACTTCCACTCCACTCGATCAAAGGTCTTTTCTGCATCCATGGCCACCACCACCTCGACCTCGCGCCCCTCCGCAGGCATCATTATTACATTTAGGAGCCGCCTAATGTTGGACGTCAGGTGTCGTCTTTTAACAAATCCCGTCTGGTCCTCCCCTATTACTCCCGGAACACAATCCTCTATCCGTGTGGCCAAGATCTTTGCCAGCAATTTTGCATCCACATTTTACAGGGAGATTGGCTTATACGAGCCATAGCTCTCCGGATCCTTATCCCGCTTCAAAATAAGGGAAATTGGTGCCGGTGATAACGTTGGGGGAGCACTCCCAACTCCTTTGACTCATTAAAAGCCTTTACCAGGAGCCGCCCCAACAGCCCGGAAAACTTTTGATAAAACTCAACCGGCTATCTGTCTGGTCCCGGGGCCATACCCGATTGCATCGGCCCCAGCCCGTCTATAACCTCCCTCAGCCCAATTGGGACTCCCAACTCCTCCACCAACTCCTCGTCTATCCGCGGGAACTCCAGCCCTCCCAGAAATTGCTTCATAACCTTCTTCCCGGCTGGGGGTTCCGATTTATACAATTTATGATAAAACTCCGGAAACACATCATTCACCCCCGCAGGATCCAGAATCACCTTCCCTCTGTATATCTCACTTTCCCAATCTCTCACCGCCTCCTGTTTCCTCAGCTGGTGCGCCAACATCCTGCTGGCCTTTTCCCCATATTCATACACCGTGCCCTTTACCCTCCTCAGCAATCCCTCCGCCTTACCTGTGGACAGGAACCCAATTCCATTTGCAGTCCCTGACACTCCTTCAGAAGTCCGTCATCCGGAGACTCCAACGTACCTCTTGTCCACCTGTAAAATTTCGCCTACCAGCCTGTCCAACTCTGCCCGCTCAGCCTTCTCCTTATGGGCCCGAATTGAGATGAAATTCCCCCTATATCCGTCTTCAGTGCCTCCCAAACCACCCCCACCGAAACCTCACCTGTGTCATTGATCCCTATATATCCCCGAATAGCCTCCCTCACCCGTGTTGCCAATCGGCACCAGAGTCACCAATAATGTTGCCAATTAATAATGATGCTCTTTAGAGTCGGCAGGTATCAAATGATACCACCACAAGGCTTTGCCCGAAATCGATCAAAGGACCACACAACCAGTTAGTCAGTTCAAGTTCAAAGATGGTTTATTTACACACAAAGGTTACTTCGACATGCAACACAAAACACTACAAGTTAAACTACACCTATCAACTACAATAACCTATACTTAACTTCAGGGCGACCGGCACTGTGCAAGTGGATAAGGCCTTTATCTTGATCATGTGGCTGGTTTGAAGAAGTGGCTCTGTCTCTGCTGGGCTCATCCGTCAGGTAGCGATCGTTGGTCTTGAACTTGGCTGTTTGGTTGTTATGCTGCACTTGGGTTGGCATAGGCTGGATCCAAGAGAGACCGAGCACATGGCTGTGTCTCTTCTTATCCCTCTGGGATTTCGCGCTCTTTTGGGCGGTCCTTAACTTGGACCCAATAATTCGACAGGCTTCGATCACTGCCTTCGATTTTGGCCAATAAAGGGGCGGATGCCTTGATGGCTGGGCGTGTCCTCAGCGGTCATTGACCTTGGCTGTTTGGGCTCCCTGAGTAAAGGGAGTGGCACCGATTAGTCTGTATCTGTATTGGTTACCTGAGTACAGTTCTTTTGTTCTAGGGAAACGGGCCATGAGAATGCAAACGAGCGGAGGTTTTGATCGCGTCTAGCTACCTGGGTTGCAAATACACACACAAGCTCTGAGTCTGTCTGAGTCCTGGGTTGGCCATAATTCCCATGGTCCTTTGCAGGTGGCCATCTGAGATGGCTACACCCGCTCACACACCTCCTCCTCCGTTACAGCCCCATATCCAACCTGCACTGCGAGTGCTGGGCCTTTCATTTGCTAACTTGCAAGTCCACCCAGTGCGGGGCGTGGTCTGACACCACAATTGCTGGATATTCATCATCTACTACCTCAGCCAGCAGCGTTTTGTCCATCACAAAGTAGCCTAACCAGGAATACATCTTATGCGCATGGGAGTAGAACGAATACTCCTTACTCCTCGGCCTCCCAAATCTCCATGGCTCGACCCCCCCATGCGCTCCATGAAACCCCGGAGCTCCTTTGCGTAGCGACATTTATTAGTATGAGGCCCAGCTAAAAATTACCAGGTTCTCTCTCCTTTCTAGTCAGCTTCGCACTGGCGTCAATTGTCGTAAAAACCCATCTGATTCACTGGTGTTCTTTAAGGAATGAAATCTGCCTTCCTTACCCGGTCTGGCCAACAAGTGACTCCAGACCCACAGCATTGTGGTTGACTCTTAACTGTCCCCTCAAGGGCAATTAGTGATGGGCAATAAATGCTGGCACAGCCTGTGACGCCCATGTCTCATGAATGAATAAAAACATTTTTTTTAAAGGAAACCTACCAAATCAAAGTAAAATGTTGTTCGCAGGATCAATAATTAACCTCACCCTCACAGTGCCCACTGGTCACAAAAAGCCTCGAGCATGCTGGTGGACACTGCATGCTCCCTCACCAAGCAGACCCAGCCATGAACAAAGCCATGCAAGAGGGGCAGACAGTTGGGTCAGAATACCCCCCTCAACCGTCCACTGCCTGCCTGCCCCCGCCGTGTCCCGAATTCTCCGCCACCAGAGATTCTGCGGGGGCAGGTATCGCGCCGCGCCGGTCGGCGGAAATCGTGCCGGTTGACGGGCCCACCCCCGGCGATTCTCCGGTCCGCGATGGACCAAAGTCCCGCCGCTGTCAACCCACGCCAGCCAGCGTGGATTGAACCACCTTTCGAATGGCGGGACAAGGTGGCGCGGGCGGGCTCCGGGGTCCTGGGGGGGGCGCGGGGCGATCTGGCCCTGGGGGGGTGCCCCCACGGTGGCCTGGCCCGCGATTGGGGCCCACCGATCCGCGGGCGGGCCTGTGCCGTGGAGGCACTTTTTTCCTTCCGCCTTCACCATGGTCTTCACTATGGCGGAGGCGGAAGAGACCCCCTCCACTGCGCATGTGTGGGGATGTCGTTAGCGGCCGCTGACGCTCCCATGCATGCGTCGCACGGCAAAGTCATTTCCGCGCCAGCTGGCGGGGCGCCAAAGGCCTTTCCCGCCAGCCGGAGGGGCAGAAATCACTCCGGCGCAGGCCTAGCCCCTCAAGGTGATGGCAAGGCCCCTCAAGATGCAGAGAATTCCGCACCTTTGGGGCGGCACGATGCCGGTCTGATCCGCGCCGTTTTTGGCGGCGGTCGGCGGACATCGCGCCGATTGCGGAGAATCCCGCCCAAGGAGTCCCTTCTCACCCTGCACCAGGTATGTTCGTATTCATACTCTTTTGAAAAACAAATTGCCCAAATTAAAACAGTGTTCCTATTTATGGGAGGACAAGTGAATCCCCAGACAATGTCCATCACCTGCACACAATTAAATACAATGAATATATAATTAACAGACACGTGGGGCGGGATTCTCCGCGGCTGACGGCGGAATCTGGCAACATGATTGGCTGGAGAATGGCACGTGAGGAAAAAATCATGGCTGGCGCTGGGCGTCCGACAAAATGCCATGCTCCGGTGCCTCAACAATGGGCGTCAGTGCCTTCTACTCCACACATACAGTAAACGCTGTTGGCATATCATTAGCGAGCATGACCCGGTATTCCCCGGGGCCTCCATGATGCTCCTCCTCCGCCGAGAGGAATTACCAATGGCGAGGTTCACTTGTGCTTTCAAAAATCGGGAAACAGGCGGTGGCTGCTGAGGGAGAGAGAGGGGGTACAAAAAGTGTCCAACATCACCATAGTTTGCTGTCAGTTGTGCCGGTGGCCGGGGGGGCGGGGGGGGGGGGGTGGGGGGGGGGCTCTGCCAGGGTCGGGGGGAGTAGTGGGGGATGGCCAGGTGGTGGGCCGTGGGATTGGGGAAAATGGGTACGGAACACCATAGCCGCAGCCGACAAGGCAGCCATGCAGCTGCGCAAGCTGCTGACTGCCCACTGTGAACCTAGTGCCACGGGTCATATGGATCCACCCCCACCCAGGCCACCCCCCTAGTTACCCAGCCGACACATTGACGGGATTGGCGCGTTCCAGTGCAATCGGTGCCATCTTGTTGGTTGCGAGAGTGTGCGTGGGGAGTGGAGTGTTACTATGTGGCTGCAGCTTGTTAGCCTCCCGAGTATCAATCCTGACCCTGGCGAATGCGACATCATATTTAATTGGAATCGCTCGTGTTCTATGTGGTGCCGGTGCTAGCCCATTAACAGTTGTTGAATTGGGGGGTGGTTCTTCTGCAATTATCTTGGGCTTTGGTGAGATCAGACCTGGACTATTAAGCTGTTTTGATTTGCCGACCACAAGAGAGGTAGTGCAATGAAAGTTCACTAGATTCACCTCTGGGGCAAGAGGGATACTATGTGAGGACGGATCAGCTCCATAAAGGGGAAAGGCGGGGAATGGGTTTAGGATGAAGAGGGCCAGCCATTTATGAATGAAATGAAATGAAAATCGCTTATTGTCACAAGTAGGCTTCAAATGAAGTTACTATGAAAAGCCCCTAGTTGCCACATTCCGGCGCCTGCTCGGGGAGGCTGTTACGGGAATTGAACCGTGCTGCTGGCCTGCCTTGGTCTGCTTTAAAAGCAGTTTAGGACTGAAATGAGAAGTTTCTTCATTCCGGGGGCTGTGAATCTTTGCCATTCTCTGCCGTGAAGAAGGCTTTTGGCATGCTGGCCTTCATCAGTCAGGGCATTGAGTATAGAAGTTGGGAAGTTATGTTGCAGTTGTACAGGATGTTGGTGAGGCCGTACCTGGAGTATTGTGTTCGGTTTTGGTTGCCTTGCTATAGGAAAGATGTTATTAAACCGGAGACAGTGCAGAAGAGCTTTACAAGGATGTTGCCAGGACTCAAGGGACTGAGTTACAGGGAGAGATTGGACAGGCTAGGACCTTTTTCTTTGGAGACTGAGGGGTAATCTTATAGAGGTGTAAGATCATAGAGGTGTAAAGATCATGGGGGAAATTCTCCGGCAACGGCGCGATGTCCGCCGACTGGCGCCCAAAACGGCGCAAATCAGGCGGGCATCGCACCGCCCCAAAGGTGCGGAATGCTCTGCATCTTTGGGGGCCGAGCCCCAACCTTAAGGGGCTAGGTCGGCGCCGGACGAATTTCCGCCCCGCCAGCTGGTGGAAAAGGCCTTTGGTGCCCCGCCAGCTGGCGCGGAAATGACATCTCCGGGCGGCGCATGCGCGGGAGCGTCAGCGGCCGCTGACAGCTTCCCACGCATACGCAGTGGAGGGAGTCTCTTCTGCCTCCGCCATGGTGGAGACCGTGGCGGAGGCGGAAGGGAAAGAGTGCCCCTACGGCACAGGCCCGTCCGCGGATCGGTGGGTCCCGATCGCGGGCCAGGCCACCGTGGGGGCACCCCCCGGGGCCAGATCGCCCCGCACCCCCCCCCAGGACCCCGGTGCCCGCCCGCGCCGCCTTGTCCCGCCGGTAAGGTAGGTGGTTTAATTTACGCCGGCGGGACAGGCATTTTAGAGGCGGGACTCCGGCCCATCTGGGCCGGAGAATCGAGCGGGGGGGCCCGCCAACCGGCACGGCGCGATTCCCGCCCCCGCCGAATATCCGGTGCCGGAGACTTTGGCAACCGGCGGGGGCGGGATTCACGCCAGCCCCCGGCGGGGGGGTCGGAGAATCTCGCCCCATGAGAGGCATGGATAGGGTGAATGCACTCAGTCTTTTTCCTAGGGTTGGGGAATTGAGAACTAGAAGGCATAGGTTTAAGTTAAGAGGGGAAAGAATTTATGGGAACCTGAGGAGCAACGTTTTTAACGAAAGAGAAAATGCTGGGAAATCTCAGCAGGTCTGGCAGCATCTGTAGGGAGAGAAAAGAGCTAACGTTTCGATTCCGATGGCTGTCAAGAGCTTTTGACAAAGAGTCATCGGACTCGAAACGTTAGCTCTTATCTCTCCCTACAGATGCTGCCAGGCCTGCTGAGATTTCCCAGCATTTTCTCTTTCGTTTCAGATTCCAGCATCAGCAGTAATTTGCTTTTATTTATTGAGCAACGTTTTTACACAGGGGGTGGTGCGTATGTGGAATGAGCTGCCGGAGGAAGAGGTTGAGGCAGGGACATCGACAACATTTAAAAGGCATTTGAACAGATACATGGATAGGAAAGGTTTAGAGGGATATGGGCCAAATGCAGGTAAATGGAACTAGCTTAGATGGGCTTTTTGGTTGACATGGACCAGTTTGGGCCGAAGAGCCTTCTCCTTGCCGTAGATTCTATGATTCTATGATTGTCAGAGGATACAGCAGGACAGAGATAGCTTGGAGACTTGGGCAGGGAAATGACAAATGGAGTTTGATCCAGACAAATGTGAGGTAATACGTTTTGGTAGGTCTAACATCGAGGGGAAATATACCGTAAATGGCAAAACTCTTAGGAATATAGAAAGTCAGAGAGATCTGGGCGTGCAGGTCCACAGATCTTTGAAAGTGGCAACACAAGTGGACAAAGTTGGTCAAGAAAGCATACGGAATGCTTGTCTTCATTGGACAGGGCATCGAGTATAAAAACTGGCAAGTCAGTCTACAGTTGTAGAGAACCTTAGTACGGCCGCACTTGGAATATTGCACAAAATTCTGGTTGCCACACTACCAGAAGGATGTGGAGGCTTTGGAGAGGGTGCAGAGGAGGTTGACCAGGGTGTTGCCTGGTCTGGAGGGTGTTAGCTATGCGGAGAGGCTGAATAGACTCGGACTGTTTTCATTAGAATGACAGAGGTTGAAGGGTGACCTGATAGAGGTCTACAAGGTTATGAGGGGCATGGACAGAGTGGATGGGCAGGATGGAGGGGTCAGTCATCAGGAGGCATAGGCTTAAGGTAAGTGGGGCAAAGTTTAGAGGAGACATGCGAGGCAGGTTTTTTACACAGAGGGCAGTGAGTGCCTGGAACGTGCTGCCAGGGGAGGTTGTGGAAGCAGATCCATTAATGGCGTTCAAAAAGGCATCTTGACAAATACATGGATAGGATGGGGATAGAGGGATACGGCACTGGGAAGTGCTGATAGTTTTGGCCAAGGGTAGTATCGTGACCGGTACAGACTTGGAGGGCCGAAGGGCCTGTTCCTGTGCTGTATTGTTCTTTGATCTTTGTTCTATTATATGATTCTATGAACTCTGCACTGTATAAGAAGGGGTGCTGATTGGTTGGCAAGTCAGCTCTAATTGATAGAGGGGTAGCTATGAAGAATGCACCAGTTGATGGTGACTAACAGTTACCTGGCAATCATTGTTTGAAATTTAAACCAGGCAGCTTGACTCTGATTGAGTCAGCTTGACCGATAAATTGATCAGTCAATACTGTCAACAAAACACGTCTGTTTGTAAGCTTTCCATTTAATTTAGCAAAGTGTTCATTTTATTTGTGTACTATCACCTTCCGTGTTTGTTTTGTGGTTTCCACTGACTACTTTCATTCACTAAATGTCCCCTACTCCACGATCTAAGAGTTGGCAGCACAGCTAGGGCTATAATGGACTCTGCAGCTGGCAAAATTTGCTCTACATGATGTATCTAAACAACTACTATTGCCTCCATTGTTCACATATCTGTGCCTTGCATCTACTGTAATCGCATGAGAAAGTATTTAATCTTGCTTTCACTGCTGCCTCACGGCGCCGAGATCCCAGGTTCGATCCCAGCCTTGGGTGACTGTCCGTGTGGGCTTTGCACATTCTCCCCATGTCTGCATGGGTCTCACCCCCACAACCCAAAAAGATGTGCAGGGTAGGTGAATTGGCCATGCTCAAATTGCCCTTTAATTGGAAAAAAATAATTGGATGCTTGAAATTTATAAAGAAGAAAAAAATTAATCTTGCTTTACATGCAATCCACACTGCCTGACTATAGTTACATTTCACAGGGTCCAATTTGAAGCAGAGCTTCATGACCAGGATGACTTTGTTGCTGTTTCACTGGTCGTCATTTGTTGTGTCACAAAGGGAGGAAATCAGAAAGTTTCCTCTAGAAAGACCCTTTGCCTTTCTTTGTAAGTGTAGCCCTTACAAATCAATCTGTCAACCCTTTTGCAGTAGCGTAACATATTAGGCTAGATTGTGCAGGAGAGCAACATTGCACAAGCTTATCTTGTTCGCTAGACTTGTTGGTGCACATCAAAGATTTAAAAACAAAATCCCACAGAAGTCACTGGAAGTGCGTGCTGATAATGGCACAATGAAGGTAAGAAGGCATCTGGGACCTGAGTGAACACTGGGACAAACAATTTATAACTTTAAGCAATGAGGTGAAAGGATTGAGAAATAGACAGAGGGAGGACTGAGAAAGAGGATGAATTAGAGTGGGTGAATTTAATGTCAGATCAGGTACAGGAAGAGTAATAAAGTGAGGGCAAGCGTGATTGGATTCAAACAGAGACAAAGAAAGACTCAGAAAAGAAAAGTAAGGAAAACATTAAATTTAAAATGACATTTATAAAACCTCCTACAACAATTTACAATATGAAGGAATGAGTCACCACACTTTCAATTGGGAAGAGAGGTTATTTGAATCTTTTTAATAATCATATCATTGAAATATCTTAATGCTGGGTTTAACTTTCTGTGGCAAGGTTAATGTAAAAAGTAGTAACTTTATGAAATCTTTGACACTCTTGCATATTTTGAAGACATGAAGACTATTGGAAGTTAACTGTCTGCAGGTTTTTCAGCTATGCTTATTTTGTTGAATGCTTGAGGATATGTAATTAAATTACTGGTTGTATTTTAGATGCTTCCTGCACATTATTGTCTCTGAAATTAAAGTAGTAATACACCTATAATGAACTGGCATTATGAAAGCTGAGCTACCTGTGGCATACACTTTACTAGGCGGGATGTATTTTACCACAGATGAAGAGCGAAAATTATGGATACAACTCCAAGCTATGTGTCCAAAGCCCTTAGCAAGGCTAGTTTGTGCTAAGGTTTCAATTTGTCACCGTACCAATAGGGAATCATGAAATTCACAGAGGGTCAGCTTTCACAATATGTCACTCAAATTAAATTGCCACAAACTTGCATGAACACACAAACCATAATACTGCAAGGTTCTCAGACCTTATTCCTTGTGTAAGAGATGCTGCCAGTTACTCCATCGTATCATTCAATATTCCCTGAATTCCAGATTACATTGCATGATTAGACCTGTGACTCGCTGGCCAAGGTTCCACTCTGAATACAAACCAACACAATGGAGAATCTGCTGCCAGTGATGATTGTCAGGTATTTTAGCTCTTCCTTTTTCTTTTGAATCACCTCATTGGCTTTGACCACTTGGACATTATTCAGCTTTGGAACTGTGCTTCCCTTATTGTAAGCCTCAATTGTTTTCATGTATCTTTGAAGTTTGTTATTCTGGAGCAGTTACATTTTTGAGGCAGCCTGCGAGGCTTTAGATTAATGTTTGCTTGTTTCGTTTTGTATCTTCTGCACACGTTTTCTCCTTTGAAGCAGGGCAAGGAAGCGTTGGAAGGGTCAGTGGGCTGATTGTTAACCTGCTTGAATCGTACCATGGACACTGCTTTGTGTCTGTTGAGTCCTGGAGTGGGGCTCAAACCCAGAGTTTCTGGTTCAGATGTAAGGGTGCTACCGGCGTGAGGCACAATAGCCCCTTTTTCCATTAGTCAAGCGTAGACACAGTGCAAGATGTTTTCATGTAATTTACTACAATGTGCCACTCAGTTACTTTCCATCCTTAATTGGGTCAGGTCACCATTGGAAGATCATTAGGTTCACCGATAGTTAAACAATGTTAACTTCACCCAAATTAAGCAAAAATACTGCAGATGCTCAAAGTCTGAAACAAAACGGAAAATCCCAAAAAGCACTCAGTGGGTCAGGAGGAATGACAGATAGATCAAACCTCAGCGATGTTTTAATGAACAGTTTTAAACTAGTGCAGCGACAGGGTACAGGGAGCTGGGGAAGAAAATCTGTGGCACGAGTGATGAAATTAGAAAAGGGATGATGGCACTAGCAAAAAGGAATGATTATGGGTTAAGTAATGGTGTGTAAAAGATTAAGGCAGAATGTCCCCCCCCCCCCCCAAACCAATTGGTGAAGAATGAAATGAACACTTTTCTTTATAAGGGGTTTATTTACAGAATGTAGAAAATGTTTACTTCCTACCTCCCAGTCCAATGTCCCAGCCACCTCGGCTTATACACTTTTGAGTAAAAGAATTAAACAAATGGGCAAATTAATAAATTAAATAAATAAATTGACAGCTCCAAGGGACACTGTAACAAAATACATAACTTTAAAGGAACCTTACGTAACTAAATTAAAATGTTATTTTGGGGGCGGATGAAGTACTCCAGCCCTACAATGACCTCTGGCATGGAACCCAGTCTCTCTTTATACTCCTTTAATTAAACAAATGGTCACTAAATTAAGCACAAATGAGATGGGGTGACAGCTCCTGTCGGGGACACTGCAACGAAAACAATGGAAACTTAATTAACTAAACCAAAAAAATCATTACTGGAGATGATTACCCCAGGCCCTGTGGAACCCATCGGGTGCAAAAGGCCTGAAGCGTATTGATGGACACCGCACGGTGGTGCAGCGGTTAGCACTGCTGCCTATGGCGCTGCGGACCCTGGTTCGATCCCAGCCCCGGGTCACTGTCTGTGTGGAGTTTGCACATTCTCCCTGTGTCTGCGTGGGTCTCACCCCCCCAACACAAAGATGTACAGCTCGGTGGATTGCTAAATTGCCCCTTAATTGGAAAAAAATAATTGGACACTCTAAATTTATTTATATTTTTAAAGAATTTTAGCAATCTCTATTAGTCACCCCTCAGCCTTCCTTCACCAGAACCCAGCCTCTACATCCTTTCCTAATCGGTGTAACCCGGCAGTAGGGGAGGCGGTAGCATAGTGGTATTGTCGCTGGACTAGTAATACAGAACCCCAAGGTAATGATCTGGGGACCCAGGTTCAAATCCTACCACAGCAGGTGATGGAATTTAAACTCAATAAAATATCTGGAATTAAAAGTCTAATGATGACCATGAAACCATTGTCGATTGTTGTAAAAACCCATCTGATTTACTAATGTCTTTTAGGGAGGGAAATCTGCCATCCTTACCTGGTCTTGCCTACATATGACTCCACAGCAATGTGGTTAACTTTTAAATTACCTCAGTTGTATCCAACTGCTACGAAAACACAAAAAAGGAATGAAACCGGACGGACCACCCGGTATCGAACCAGGCACTGGAAACGACAACGGCAAACCCAGCCTTACCGACTCTGTAAAGACCTCCTGACTAGCCTGAGAGACAGCTCTCCCAACGTTGGCACAAGCCCCCACCTGTGCCAAAGTTGGGAGAGCTGTCTCACAGGCTAGTTAAGCAAGTCTGACATGGTCATACTCACAGAATTGTACCTGGCAGACACTATCCCAGACACCACTATCACCATTCTTGGGTATGTCCTGTCTCACCAGCAGGACAGACCCAGCAGAGGTGACGGCACAGTGGTATGCAGTCTTGGGAGTCCTCAACATCGACTCTGGACCACATGAAGTCTCATGGATTCAGGTCAAACATGAGCAAGGAAACCTCCTGCTGATTACCACATACTGGCCACCATCAGCTGATGAATCAGTACTCCTCCATGTTGAACACGACTTGGAGGAAGCACTGAGGGTCGCAAGAATATGCTCTGGGTGGGGGACCTCAAAGTCCACCACCAAGAGTGGCTCGGTAGTCCTACTACAGACTGAGCAGGTCGGGTCCTAAAGGACATAGCTGCAAGACTGGGACTGCAGTAGGTGGTGAGGGAACCAACAAGCGAGAAAAACATACTTGACCTCATCCTCACCAACCTGCCTGCTGGAGATGCATCTATCCATGACAGTATAGGTAGAAGTGACCACCATACAGTCCTTTTTATAATATGGAGACCAGACTGGACACAGCACTAACCAATATTTCTTACAAATTCAGAATAACTTTTGAATTCTATCGCTTTAGAAATGAACCTCTGCCGGGACTTTTAGTGATTAGTGTATTTGTACTCCTAAATCCAATGTGTTCCTCTCCCTCATTTACCTTCTAAATTTCCAAGTAATGTGTGATCTTCTGACCTTTCTTCAGTACCCATCACACGTCACTACTTTGAAATTTGTTTACCAATTATATGTCCATTCTACAAGTTGACGAATATTTCTGATAATTTGTTACAGTCCTCTCCAGTGTTGACTGTCTCCCCAGTTTGGTGCTGTCTAACTCTGACTTCACTCAATGAGCATGCTAATTTAGCCAATTATTTCCCAGTTATGGGCAGCTTTACAGCTCTGGACAACTGCCCACTGGGAACTGGGTTGAAACTGTTCCAAACTCTTTTCACTTAGATCTTTATGAATGACAGATAGAAGAGAGAAACATCCAATCATTCTGGGCTGGATGTGAAGTCATGTCTTGGAGGCAAAAGAAATGTCTTCTGACTCACTGCACTCCCCAGTCCCCTCACGACACATTTTCTAATATAAAACCATTTTTGAACATTGTATAGATTATTTTATGTCTTTGGGTGAACGGTAGTAATAACTTAAGACAATTAATTACAGTAAAAGCAATGGATTCTTTCATCAAACGCAAACCCCAGAGGTAAAAATCTATCTTTATTGAAACACGATCTTCTTAAAACCCTTTCCTTTGTTTGATTTATTCTTGACCAGTTATTTATTATTTATAGTGCTTTCGTTTTATGGTGCCATGATAATTGTTAGCTATTCTCTTTGGTCAATAGGTAAAGATTTCTCATCTGTTCTGCTGTCAAGGGGACTTGGTTTTTCTTTGTTAGCAGTGATAGTTGAATTCAGTCCACGTTTCTCAATGACCTGAATGAAGCTATTTACTATATGCTACAGTCACACCAGGGAGCTCTTCTGACAAGAACTGAAAACTAGTGCATTGCATCGAGTGAAATACAGCCAGTCGCTCCCCATTTATAATAAAGTTAGCTTAAATTCCTGCTGTTACTCTCATGAATATTCTTTTGGACCCACAGTTTTTGAGTAAACACACACACCCAAGGCCACCTATTAACATTATGAATTGCAATTTGCTGCATCTTTACTTAATACTGGTGTGGTTAAGGCATCCAAGTGGATATTACAAAGAACAAAGAACAAAGAAATGTACAGCACAGGAACAGGCCCTTCGGCCCTCCAAGCCCGTGCCGACCATGCTGCCCGACTAAACTACAATCTTCTACACTTCCTGGGTCCGTATCCTTCTATTCCCATCCTATTCATATATTTGTCAAGATGCCCCTTAAATGTCCCTATCGTCCCTGCTTCCACCACCTCCCCCGGTAGCTAGTTCCAGGCACCCACTACCCTCTGCGTAAAAAACTTGCCTCGTACATCTACTCTAAACCTTGCCCCTCTCACCTTAAACCTATGCCCCCTAGTAATTGATCCCTCTACCCTGGGGAAAAGCCTCTGACTATCCCATTAGCTGAAATGGTTCAAATTTATGAATCTGACAAGTGCCATTTCACTACAGCCAGCTGACCCACCATAACAAACGTGGCATGACAGTCAAATGACAAGCTAACTGAAGGACATGCAACTTTTGTTTGGAGATGGGCTGGTTGTTTGGCTTTTTAGCTCCTGGACCTGAGTTTCAATGCTACAGGATGAAAGTGTCTCGTCGCTAGGAGTTGACATTGTGTATAAAATGTGTTTAGAGTACTCTCATACTCAAGTCATAATTGTAAATGGGTCCACAAAACAGAGTACCCCTAATCTGGGTACTAACTCAGGCAGCACATTCAAAATGGCCACAGGATAATTGTTATGAGAAATGAAAAACATCAGCCTTATGTAGAGCAGGGTGCTCTTCTGAGATTGACCCAATAATGTGTTTGAACACATTAGCTATGCTGTACCTAAATGTGGTATGCTTGATGCTAAAACTGAAGGGTTGTATCTCAATGGGGGATTCCTGATTGCCCATTGGAACCTTGGTCAGAAATCTGGCGAACTCCCAAGGAAATGACTATAGTAAGTGTCCATTTTGGGAAAATATTCCATCTCCTGTCCCTAATATCACTCAGTCCAATGGTCACAAACATTTATTGCAAATATGAACATCTTCACTAACAGGACATCAAAATACGAGATATTCATCACAGGTAAAGTGAATCAAGTTTCCAAAGTAATTTAAATGCACCAAGCTAAGACCCTGTCCAAAAGTAGCTGGCAATAAAATAACTATCTCCAGGAGACATATGCAGCATCATAACAACATCAGGAAATGCTCAGCATTTTGAGCAGTGGACAGCTACATTTCTTCTTCAATCTACCGGACCAGTCATCCAGCTCTTCCTTTGAGCTCTGTCCTCAACTGAACTGATAGATTAATTCAGAATTCTGGAGGGTTTTGATGGGTCGCTGAGTGAATATCTATAGGTCATGAATGGAGAATTTAGGAGTTTTTAATGCTGGAAAACCGAGGTGGTTGTTGAGATACGGAACACCCGCCCAGAAACAATGATGGAAAGGTTACCTTAACACAGTTTGTAAAAGGGCGAGGCAGAACGATTTGGAAAAAACTGAGTGTGTGAATACTGTAACTAGGTAAACTAAGTTCTTTCAGAGAGCCAGGGTCTGAATGACCTCCCTCGCAGCTACAATGTTCTATGTTTCTGAATATTGAATATGAAATAAGAAACATGTTCTGGGATTGCTGATACATTGCAAAGTTTAGTAAACACATGTGGAACATATTGTGCTCAGATATGATTATGGTGCTTGAAATAAATAAATTTATTTTGTTTATCTATCTGCTGGAACATTCTTGTTTTAAAGATCTACAACTTCGGAATTCAGATAACCACACGAGGCAGAGGATCCTTCAGTTCCTCTGACCACTCCCCTGTGACTTGTGTAGGTAGAAACATGCTCTGTATTTTCAGAACAGTGTTAACATCTACAGGTGGATGAGACACCATCACCTCCTAGCCACACACCATCCTGACTTGTTAATACGGTATGATAGCACAGTGGTTAGCACTGTGGCTTCACAGTGCCAGGGTCCCAGGTTCGATTCCCGGCTGGGTCACTGTCTGTGATGAGTCTGCATGTTCTCCCTGTGTCTGGGTGGATTTCCTCCGGGTGTTCCAGTTTCCTCCCATGAGTCCTGAAAGTCGTGCTGTTAGGTAATTTGGACATTCTGAATTCTCCCTCCGAGACCCCAACAGGTGCCAAAATGTGGCGACTAGGGGCTTTTTACAGTAACTTCATTGCATTGTAAGCCTACTTGTGACAATAAAGATTATATTTTTTTAAATATCTCACCGTTCCTTCACTGTCTCTGGGTCAAGATCCTGGAACTCCCTCACTAACAGCACAGTGGGTGTACCTGCACCTCATGGAATGCAGCGGTTCAAGAAGGTGATTCACTCGACTGCCACTCCTGGTCTTGACTGCACATGATCCCAGATGCTCAGCATGTATTTGAGTCTTAAGTGCCCTCTGAAATTACCTTCCATGACATTCGGTCACCACCCACCTTTCCAAAGGTTGCTTTTGATGCGTCATCAATCTGGCCTCGTCAGCGATGACCGCACCTGGAGATTAATGTTTAACAGTTTTTGCTCATTTTCCTTTGTTGCTTTAAGACATGTTGCGTATAACCTCCAGTTACAAATGGAACCAAATAGATAATTAGAGACAATTTGGTACATAGTGGATTCATAGAAAGTTGCAGTTGACTGTGGCGGATCAAATGCTCCAGAGCTGAGGTACAAACAAATAACGATTGAAAGTGAAAGGAGAAACAGATTTTTTTTAAATGGGGGTAAAAGAAGAAACGGAAAGATTGGAAATGGAGTGGAAACTAACTTAAAGGGTCTGTGATGGAAGGAATACCACAATGAAATAAAACTGGGAAGAAAAGACTAGTCTCAGAAATGTGACCATGGAACTACTGGATTGTTGCTTTTCTTTTGTCACAATCGTCCCAGATGACCATGGGCTGCTTTCCCCTTTGAGGGGGAGAGCTGACTGGTCGGGATTTCACCTGAGGATCACCACACCTCAAACTAGGGGTAAGGTTAAGAAGGCAGAGCCTCAGCCAGAACGGGAATTGAACCCATGCTGTTCGCCTTGCTCTACATCACAAACCAGCTGTCCAGCGCACTGAGCTAAACCAGACCCCATCCAGTTCACTGATGTACTTTAGGGAATGAAATCTGCCGTCCTTGCCTGGTCTACCTGTCACTCCAGGCCCACAGCAATGTGGTTGATTTTTAACTGCCCTCTGAAATGACCGTGTAAGACATTCAGTCATAAAGAGGTCAGCTCACCACTGATTTCAAGTGGCTATATAGGTTGATTATGAATAAAGAACAAAGAACAAAGAAATGTACAGCACAGGAACAGGCCCTTCGGCCCTCCAAGCCCGTGCCGACCATGCTGCCCGACTAAACTACAATCTTCTACACTTCCTGGGTCCGTATATACGCTCAGTGGGAAAATGGTAAGATTTGGTTAAATCCTAGCTTCTCGAACACACAAACACAAAAATAGGAAGAGGAGTAGACCATTCGGCCCATCCAGTCGGCTCTGCCATTCAATACCATCATGGCTGATTTGGGGCTTCAACTTCATTTTCCCGCCCCCTCCCCATATCCCTCAATTCCCTGAGGGACCAAAAATCTGCCGAGGGCAACTTTGAATATTTTCAATGATGGAGCGTCCACAACCCTCTGGGGTGGAGAATTTCAAAGATTCACAACCCATTGGGGGGGGGGGGTATTTTGTGCCCTGGTTTTCCATGGGTGTACATGGCAACAGGGGCACAAAGTTTCCCGAGAGGCTGAAAACTACATTCTCGTCGGTGGGATCTTACGATGAAATCGTTCCCAACCGCCCCCCCACCAGTGAGGTAATGGGGCCCCATTAAAATACATTTCAATTCCATTAGCGGGTAACCCCACTGCAACGTCCCCCTACATTCAGATCTCCCCTGTCGCCGACGTGATGTTAGGGTCTGGAGAACCCACTGGGGGGACACAGGTAAGTACAGCCCCCCAGGGAGGAGAGAGACATTCCCCAGCTCTCTTTTCTTCCATGTGTTTGAAAATATGACAGGCTGTACACCGCTTTTATCGTATGAGCCAGCACTTTGAAAATACCAGAAAAGTCTGCCCTTTAAGTGAAGAAATTGCTCCTCATTGCTGTCCTAAATGATCAACCCCCTTATCCTGAGACTGTGTCCCCCGGGTTTTAGGTTCCCCCATTGGCGGAAACAATCTTTTAGCTCTGACTGGCCTTTTTATTTGTGTTTTCTGAACACAGTTAATTAGAAAAGTTCAGCACCATAAGTTTTTAATAATGAAGAGGAAGTTTCAGTACAAAGAGTAAATTGATCTTTGAATCCTGCAGATGCATTTTGTGTGTTGTGGTCTACTCGCAAAGCTGGGTTTGATTAATGCTGCCTGGGCAGTTAGCCATTTCAGTGTATAGTACGGGTACAATTTAATCTTTGTAATGTAGGTCATGGTGTGCAAACCAACAAAGGGAAAAAACAATCTCAGCCTATCCAATTATTTCTTTGCTGGGATGAGGATGGAAAGGCTGCCCACTTCCCCATGAGGAAATGATACCTTCATCTGTTCTGTGTTTTCCATAAAATGTTTGCACCCTCAGGCAACATTCCCTATCAGGGGTATACACTTCCCCACTTTGTTCTGGCTGTCAAAATGACAAATTTAACATTGTTCATTAACTCTCCAGTCACTTGTTTTAACTGGTGTGATCTCTACTTATCCAACTTTGCACGATTTCTTCTGCTGTTAAAATCCGACAACGCAAGGTTTACCTGGTCTCCGAGTGTAGGCAGGGCGGGTACAATAAAGGGGTCGTCACATTAACAGCAAAGAAGGCAATAATCTTGGGATGAAGAGACACTGCTGGGCACTGCTATAAATGCAAAGATAATAGGCAGAAGGTTTCCCTGAATTGCACAAATGTGGGTGTGAAAAATGATGTTTTTCCTGTCGGTCACAGTGATGGTTTCAGATTGTTTGCTTCCTGCTGAAAACCATCTTATTAATAATACATTCATGGGAAACACATGGAATTTCTGGTGGGCGGCTCAGGCTTTCCTGCCACGCTGTGACCTCTGAACCTCCTCACTCCAGGTGCCATATTTAGAGTGCTCCAGAGCACAACCTATTTCATATCTTCAGACCAGGACTGCTCCAGGTGAAAGATTCCCGCCAAAGCCAGGAAGACGGCAGCCCCCAAATGTAGCATTCCATCACTGGAGGGCCTATTGGATTCCGCTGAGGCCCATCACAATGTCCTCTACCTCTGTTTTGTTGACAGGAGGTTCACCAGAGTCAGCAATCCAACCTGGGAGATGGTGACATCAATGTTGAACGGAGTACACAGGAGGTCAGCAATTCAGGACAAGAAGAGGATAAATGATCTCACCCGTTCTGCCAGGGTAAGCGAACCACCTCATCATTCTCAACACACACTCCAAATCCATCATATATCCACAGGGGATCTCACACTTCAAGGGACAACACCCCTAACTCTCACACACACCCTCATTTCTCCATCAGGCTCATACCTTCTGAAGCTCAGGTACTCATCCCATCCTTGGCTGTGCGCCACAGAAACATTCCACACATCCTCACCATCTACCACAGATGCGTCCTGCTCACACCCTCTCCATCTGTGTTCATGCAGAAGCAGCTAGTTCCCAACGGGAGGGACAGTCCCAGACCAGGGGGTGAAGTGGCTGGTATGAGGCACCTCACTCACTTTAAGGAGCGTGTCCTCGCAGTGGCTAGGGACAACGTCGACGTTTCCTGCGGTGGTCGGCTGCAAACATCCAGATGAGGATCTTGCACCAGATCATCCCTCCCTCTCCCAACGCCGCAGTGACTTCTTTCTCTGGCTTCTGACTCTGCTGCCATGTGCACATTGGGCACAATTCTCTGGAAACATTGCTAAGTTGATTTGTGGCGGGTTTTTCAGGGAGTTTCCTGTCGGCTCTGCCAGCGAGTTCCCCACTGCTATTCAATGACACTTGGTCATTTTTATGGGTCCTGGGTAGTTTCTCACTCGTTTAGCCCATACTTGGGGCGGGATTCTCCCGTCTCGTTACGCTCTCGCTCAAGCGAAACAAGGCTGGTGAATAGCGGGAAAGACAGAAAACGAGAACCGCGCCAGGCGCCAAACAGTTTGCGACGCAACCGGCCCGCCCCCATGGGCGAAATTGGGATCTCACCGTAACGTGGCGAGAAACCAATTATCACCATTTAAGCCCCATTTCCATACAATTAACGGGAGCCACCCCATATCCAACGGCCTCTCCGGCAAGTGCTCACGCTGGCGCCGATTAGTACTCCTTTTCAAAACGTGAAGCTGGTGAAACGGCTTCTGTGGGGAGCCGAGGAGGGGAATAGCTATCTTTGCTCACATGCAAAGAGCCCGGGGGCACTGGGCGTGCCACGCCAGTGCTAGGCAGGGTGGTGGGAGACTCTCAGCTGGGAATGGGGGACCATCTGCAGGGGTGGGTTGCCATGGGAAGGTGGGGGAGTAGCTGGGAGGAGCAACCGGGTGTGGTAAACCACTGTGTTCTGATATTAGAGGATGTACGGTAGAACCTGCACTACAGGTTCACCTGGGCCCCTGCCTGCTGGCTCCGCCCAGGAGGCGGGGTATAAATATGCGTGGCCTCCAGCTCGCAGCCATTTCGCCAGCTGCTGTGGGAGGCCACACATCTGATACTAATAAAGCCTCAGTTTGGATTCAACTTCGTCTCCAGTCAAATTGATCGTGCCTCAATTTATTAGTATCAGATTCAGAAGATGGACCTCCGGATTAAACCAGATCGCCTGCAGCTGGATCCACACTCAAGCGACACCAGAAAGGACTTCCAGCACTGGCTAGCTTGTTTTGAAGTGTATATCAACGCGGTGCCGACCCCTGTTCCAGAGGCTCAGAAGATCCAGATATTGTACTCCAGACTCAGCTCTAAAGTCTTCCCGCTGATCCAGGATGCGCCCAATTACACTGATGCTATGACTCGACTCAAAGAAAATTATGAGTAGAAGACGAACACGCTCTTCACCAGACACCCGCTTGCAATGCGTACTCAACTCCCTGGTGAGTCAATCGGGGACTTCTGGAGGGCCCTGATCCCACTAGTTCGGGACTGCGGCTGCCAGGACTTTACAGCTAAGGAGCACTCAGATCTCCTTATGCGAGACGCTTTTGTGACTGGGATTGGGTCTGATATTATCTGGCAGCGTCTCCTAGAAGGGGCCATGCGCGACCTCGCAGAGACTAAAACACTAGTGCTCTCCATGACGGTCGCCCTGCGCAATGTCCAGTCCTCTGCCCCCAACCGCGTGGCCCACTCCTCCTACGCTTCATGGGCCCCACACGCAGCCGCCCCAGAGGGGGCGCTACCCACCCAGTACGCCTGCGCTACGCGCCAGCCAGCGATGCCCGGGGGGGTCTGATGCTTCTTTTGCGGCCAGCAAAAACACCCCCGCCAATGCTGCCTGGCCCGCGCTGCCCTGTGTAAGGCCTGCGGGAAAAAGGGCCACTTCGCTGCAGTGTGCCAGGCCCGCTCAGCGGCCGCGGTTGCCCCCACCAACCCCAGTCACGGACAATGGGCGCCACCATCATCCTCTCCTCCCCAGGTCATGTGCGACCAATGGGCGCCGCAATCTTGGTCCACCCCCGCAACGTGCGTTCCATGGGCGCCGCCATTTTGTAACCCCCAGGATCTCCGGGCGCCGCCATCTTGTCCACCCCGCAGCACATGGACACCAACGGCGTTCCAAGACCTCAATTCAACGGCCGCCTCACTACCCGACGATCAACCACTGCTCGTCTCCATGACAATCGACCAGTCCCGACCACATAACCTGACCAACGCATCCACCAGCGTGAAAGTCAACGGCCATGTGACCTCCTGCCTACTGGACTCCGGGAGCACTGAGAGCTTTGTACACCCAAATACGGCAAGGTCCTGCTCCCGTAAGGTACACCCTACCAATCAAAAAATTTCCTTGGCCTCGGATCCCATCGCGTAGCAATCCGGGGGTACTGCACGATCACGCTCACAGTCCAAGGCGTAGACTTCCAGTGCAACCTCCAGAGCCTGACCCTTAAATTCGGCGGACCCTTACCACCCCTCACTGTGTGCGGCCTCGCGACCCTAAAGGTCGATCCTCCTTCCCTCTGTTTTGTTATGTTTCCTTTGTAACATAAGCGGCTTCCTTGTGTTGCATTTGTCAAGGAAGGTCGAGACGTGTAAATAACTTCAACTCATTTATTTACACGATGTACACTTTTATAACTTGAGTTCAACACTACTGCTAATCCTATTATAGCTACCTAATTGACTAACCATCTGCTGTCTTCCATGTGGTGGGTGTAATATTGAATCAACCCTGTGCCTCTCCTCACTGACTGTCTCCACTGGCCAAAAGGGCTGATCATGTGAGTGGTGTCCTTTATGTATGGGTTGGTGTAATGCCCCCCTGTGGTCGTGTCACCTTGTGTATCGTGAATGTCCATTGGTCGCCTCCTATCTAACTTATCTATTGGTTGAGTGTGTGTGTGGGTGTTGTTTCTGGTGCTCTCTCTAGTGTCTGTCTAGCTTACATGTATTTACAGTGATGCACATCACCACACCCTCTTTGCCAATCTAACTCCAGATTGCAAACCCGTCGCCACCAGGAGCAAACGGTACAGCACCCAGGATAAGGCCTTCATCAGGTCTGAGGTCCAGCGGTTGCTTCGGGAGGGCATTATCGAGGCCAGCAACTGCTCTTGGAGAGCTCAAGTGGTAGTGGTTAAATCTGGGGAGAAAAACCGAATGGTCGTGGACTTCAGCCAGACCATCAACAGGTACACGCAGCTCGACGCGTGCCCCCTCCCACGCATATCTGACATGGTTAACCAGATTGCACAGTACCGGGTCTTCTCAACGGTGGACCTGAAATCCTACCACCAGCTCCCCATCCGTAAATCGGACCGTCCATACACCGCCTTCGAGGCAGACAGCCGGCTATATCACTTCCTTAGGGTCCCCTTCGGCATCACCAACGGGGTTTCGGTCTTCCAACGGGAGATGGACCGAATGGTCGACCGGTACGGTTTGCGGGCCACGTTTCCGTACCTAAACAATGTGACCATCTACGGCCATGACCAGCAGGACCACGACGCCAACCTTGCAAAATTTCTCCGCACCGCCAATCTCCTCAACCTCATATATAACAAGGAGAAGTGTGTGTCCAGCACAAACCGCTTAGCCATCCTCGGCTACATGGTCCAGAACGGCGTTCTGGGGCCAGATCCCGACCGCATGCATCCCCTCATGGAGCTCCCCCTCCCCCACTGCCTCAAGGTCCTCAAACGTTGCCTGGGGTTCTTCTCATATTACGCGCAGTGGGTCCCAAACTATACGGACAAGGCCCGCCCACTCATACAGTCAACTCACTTCCCCCTGACGGCCGAGGCCCAACAGGCTTTCGCCCGGATCAGAGCTGATATTGCCAAAGGTGGAATGCACGCTGTAGACGAGACACTTCCAGTCCAAGTAGAAAGCGACGCATCGGACATCGCGCTTGCCGCCACCCTCAATCAGGCAGGCAGGCCCGTGGCAAATTTTTCCCGCACCCTCCATACCTCTGAAATTCGGCACTCGTCCGTCGAAAAAGAGGCCCAGGCTATTTTTGAGGCTGTGCGACATTGGAGGCATTACCTGGCCGGCAGGAGATTTACTCTCCTCACTGACCAATGGTCGGTAGCCTTTATGTTCAACAACACACAGCGGGGCAAGATCAAAAATGATAAAATCTTGCGGTGGAGAATTGAGCACTCCACCTATAATTACGAGATTAAGTATCGCCCTGGCAAACTCAACGAGCCCCCAGACGCCCTATCCCGAGGTACATGTGCCAGCGCACAAGTAGCCCGACTCCAGACCCTGCACGACAGCCTTTGTCACCCAGGGGTCACTCGGTTGTCCCATTTCATTAAGGCACAAAATTTGTCCTACTCTGTCGAGGAAGTAAGGACAATCACCAAGGGCTGCCAGGTCTGTGCGGAGTGCAAGCCGCACTTCTATCGGCTGGACTGCGCGCGCCTGGTGAAGGCCTCCCGCCCCTTTGAACGCCTCAGTGTGGATTTCAAAGGCCCCCTCCCCTCCTCCGATCGACGCACATATTTCCTTAATGTGATCGATGAATACTCCCGGTTTCCCTTCGTCATCCCATGCCCCGACATGACGTCTGCCACCATCATTAAAGCCCTTAATTCTATCTTCACTCTGTTCGGCTTCCCCGCCTACATCCACAGTGACAGGGGATCCTCATTCATGAGTAATGAGCTACGTCAGTTCCTGCTCAGCAGGGGTATCGCCTCCAGCAGAACGACGAGCTACAACCCCCGGGAAACGGGCAGGTAGAAAGGGAGAATGGGACGGTATGGAGGGCCGTCCAGCTGGCCCTGCGGTCCAGAAATCTCCCGGCCCCCCGCTGGCAAGAGGTCCTCCCTGATGTACTACATTCCATTTTGCTCATTACTCTGCCCTGCCACTAACAGTACGCCACATGAACGTCTTTTTGCCTTCCCCAGGAAGTCCACATCCGGCGTATCACTCCCAACTTGGCTCACAGCTCCGGGAACTGTGCTTCTCTGTAAACATGTGCGGCTCCACAAGGCGGATCCGTTGGTGGAAAGGGTGCACCTGCTCCACGCAAACCCACAGTACGCCTACATGGCGTTCCCCGACGGCCGCCAGGATACCGCCTCTCTCAGGACCTGGCACCAGCAGGTTCCACCCACACACCACCCCCATCGCCCCCGGCGCCACCCTCCCCTCCCCACCACTCCCATCACCCCCCCTAGGACCGTCCCTCCTCCCCCTGCCCATGCCTGTCGATGAAGAGGATTTCGGCACGCTCCCAGAGTCAACTTCGACCACAACAGCGCCCACATCGCCGTCACCACTTCGTCGATTTCAAAGAACCATCAAGGCACCGGACCGGCTGAACCTCTGACCGGCCCGCCGGATGTCAAGAGACATTTTATTTGCTGCTCTGTAAATATTAAAATTTCTAATTGTATATTGTTATCCACCGCCCCCACCAGACTCAATTTTAACAGGGGGTGAATGTGGTAAACCACTATGTTCTGATATTAGAGGTTGTACGGTAGAACCTGCACTACTGGTTCACCTGTGGCCCCTGCATGCTAGCTCCGCCCAGGAGCCGGGTTATAAATATGCGTGGCCTCCAGCTCGCAGCCATTTCGTCAGCTGCTGTGGGAGGCCACACATCTGATACTAATAAAGCCTCAGTTTGGATTCAACTTCGTCTCCAGTAAAACTGATCGTGCCTCACCGGGTCGGGCAACCACTCGGGCACGAGCATGCCAACCCCTTGATTGTGTGCACCCATTCCGTGGGCAACCTTTGTCCCTGCCCATCTGACCCACCGACCACTCGTAACCCCCACCGACTGCCGAGGCCTCTGGTTGTGCGGTTGAAGGCTATCGCTAATAGGGAATTGGCAATTCTGATTAAGTGAGCACTTCACACAACCCAAGTGAATTCCCGTGGGTGGGCGGGGCATGAAGCATGTGGGAGTTATTGCCGAGCACCCCAATCAGACCGTGATGCCTGGACACTGTGTCTGAACACTGTGGGAGGCAACACCACACACGCAGCAGCCAACATCTCAACACCCAGGGGATGGGACATAGCTCCGGGAACATGTCCATGTTCGGAGCGTGGGTGAGTACAACGGGGAGGGGACCAGCGCCCGGTCCAGGTGAAGTTACAAACAGGAGTCTGGGGTACAGAGTCTGGGGTCCGGTGAGGAGCCCACTGCGGCTGGGTGGACGTGGACTGGGCGTTCTGGTTGGGGGTGGGGGGGAGGCGCAAGGGGAGATCAATGGGGGATTTGAGGGTGTCTGGGTGGGAGACTCCTGTTTGCCAGTCTAACATCCTCTCCCAATTCCTTACAGGTATTGAACGCTATGGCAGGGATTTTGGACCCAGAACTTGCCCGAGTGGTGCTTCTGGTAGGCCGAGCGGCCAGACACCGGAGACAGCAGCAGCGTCTGCAGATGCCCGAGGCAGCCCCACACCCTGAGGACCCGGTTGCCCATCAGGCCAGGGAGGGATCCAGAGGGGTTGTCCCGCCTCGGCCCAGGGTGTACAAGCATCGCTGGTCATTCGAACCGATGGCGGCTGCAGGAGGCTCCGCCTCAACAAGGTGACGATGCAACACCTGTGTCATGTGCTCACGGACTTGGCTGCACATGGAGGAGGAGGACACCCGCTCCTGGTGGCTGTCAAGGTCACCGCAGCCCTGAACCTTTCCACCTTGGGATCATTCCAGGGCTCGAGCGGTGATCTGTGTTGTATCACAGGCCACGGGTGCATCCGGTCGGTCACGAATGCCCTGCATTCCCGGGCGGAAAACTACATCGTCTTTGATATGGCCCAAGCCCAGTAAGATGTCCAGGCAGCAGGTTTCTCTGCCATTGCAGGGATACCCTAGGTCCAGGGGGTAATAGATGCCACGCATGTCGCCCTGTGCTCACTGGGCCATCTGGGTATGCCCTATGTAACCGAAAGGGGTTCCACTCCTTGAACATACAACTCGTGTGCGACCACCAGATGACGATAATGCACATGTGTGCACACTTCCCGGGGAGTGTGTATGACAGCTACATTCTGGGGCAGTCGGTCATCCCCGGCCTCATCGAGGACCACCCCAGGGTGGGCGGCTGGCTCTTGGGGGATAAGGGGTATCCGCTGAGGGCCTGGCTAATGGTGCCAGTGATGGTGCCACTGATGCCAGTGCGGAGGCCGGTGACTGAAGCGGAGACCCGGTACAACGAGGCCCATGTGGCCACCCAGGCTGTCATCGAGCGGTGCATCGGACTCCTCAAGAGGCGGTTCCGATGCCTCGACCGCTCTGGTGGTGCCCTGCAGTACACCGCCCAGACAGCCGCCCGCTTTGTGGTGGTCTGCTGTGCCCTCCACAACCTTGCACAGCAGCGGGGAGACGTGCTGGAGGTTGGTGATGGGGAACATGTGGCCACCTCCGAGGAAGAGGAGGAGATTGAGGATGAGGATGATGATGTGGTGTCGGAGCAGCAGGGGCTGGAGGATGAGGCCGGGGAGGAACCTGAGGACCAGCCGGAGTCTGCAGGACAGGCGGCAGCGGCAAGATTCCAGCAAGCCCGAAGGGCCAGGGTGGGCCTCATACTCACCTGCTTCACTTACCCACATCCTTATCCACCCACCACCCCCATTTCCCACCCTCCCAGGGTCTGTGTAACATCACTCCAGGGTGCTGGGACTGTGTTGGCACCGTCAGCGGATCACTGTTGAGGATAGGGGGGTGATGATAACCAGCTAGGAGCTGAGCGCCTGTGCTCCTCAATCTAACAATCTAAACCATAGTCTGACCCCTGCCTGTCTGCTGAGTGCTCGCTTACACCCATCACCTGCACGCGGAGTACCATGGGGTGGCGGGGGGGGGGGGGGGGGGGGGGGGGGGGGAGATGCCTGGAGAGATGGGCCAAAGGTTTGGAGGTTGATCCGCATTTTGGAAGAAAGTGACAGACATCATACTGGTTGTTCACAAAGGTGTTTAATGTGTAATACAATTCCCCAGTCACCGGATGGTGCCGTTCCCCCCTCCCCAAACACTCCCCCAGCCCCCTCATCCACGACCTGCCCCTCCCCCATGACCCCACTCCCCCGGGGCGCTCAGTGATCCTCGATGTGCTTTGTCTTCCTAGCTCTATCATTATTTCCAGGTGTTTCCCCAGGATGCTCATCAGAGGTGGAGGCAGCCAGCTGCTTACCAGATCCCGTGGCTTTTGATGTCCCTGGAGGGCAACCTCTCGGGGCTCTGGGGTCGGTGGGCCCTGGCGCACTTGTCGGCGGCACGTGCACAAGCGTGCCGCCCTGTCCCATGTCCTGGCTGCAGGATGCGGCTTCATCAGAAGGGTGGAACTCAGGGGAGCTGATGGCCACCATCCTCACTCCATGGACGGGTCCAGGTTGCCACCCAGCGCTCCCTCCTCCTGGACGGTGCCCTGATGACCTTGGGACGGATGGACGGTTGATTCGAGCCCCGGTTGCCCCTGCATCATCTGGCTCTGCCAGCCCTGGCAGCACCCAGGGTCCGCACCATAGTGTTGACACCCTCGGCGATGCTGCTCAGTGACTGGGCCATGCTCTGCAGTGCCTCAGCCATGCCCACCTCAGCCTGGTACTGGTTGACATCTGCTGGCGCGTGGACATTCTGTCGAGACCCTCAGCCATGGCTGTCACCAACAGCGTGACGCCTTGGACACCTTCACTCATGGTGTCGATGTCGTGCACCAGGCTCTCCACTGTGGTCGCCACCCGAGCAGTGTTGGCCTCGGTGCCACACATTGCCGGTGACATTTCCTACGCCCGTAGCCTTTGGAATTCCTCCAAGCAGCTATGGATCTGCTGGAATGTCGCTGAGATATTCCTTTGAATGTCCCGGCCGCTCCCTATCGTCTCCATCAGCTCCGGTACCTATGTTCCAGAGTCTCAGCATCAGGCTGGGACCCAGCTGGGTCCTGGGATCCAGCAGACCTCTGACTGCTGTCTCACCTGGGGGTTCCTGCCTCCGCCTGATGTACATCAGCAGCAGTGTAGTGCTCAAAAGATTGTGCCCCAGAAGCCCGTCCACTAACATTTCCCACTGAGGTGTGCGCTGGTGGAGGGTGGGGATGACAGCTGTGCCGAGACTATTATGGTGACATCCTCAGCGCTCTACTCCAAGGTGATCTCCAAGCAGACTGGAGAGGGGGCCACCCGGGATGGGCCAGCACCATTGGCTCAAGGGCCTGCGGGAGAATGGACATGTGGTCAGAGGGAGGGATGGGTCAGTCAGTAAAGCAATAACAACTCACGTTTGACAGGTCCTCCACGTGGAGCCCTGTGGTTCCTCACCTCTGCGGAGTCCACCTGCCTCAACGTGGGTGACCGCCCTGTCCTCGGCCACAGCGGTCAGGTCCAGGGCCCGTTCCTCGAAGTTGGTGAAGATTCAGATGTCTGGCACCCCTCTACAAGTCTGGGCCCTCTCATGGTGATTATGGGAAAGCTTGCCGCGAGGAGACACAGCGAGGGCTTCGTTAGCCCTCGTGCTAGGGTGGCAGTGCCAAGGTGTCAGTTGGGTCATGCCAAGGTGCCTACATTTCAGGGGAAGTGCCAGGGGGCCATCCTGCACTTACCCTGACCACCCTGGGATCTCCAGTGGTCCGGGACCAGCACTGATCGCACCCGACTGCAGCCTCTCTGGGGAGGCCGGAGAATCGACGGAGGCCAGTGCATCCGGGGCACGTAGGTTGGAAGTAGGTTTAAGACCGACCTCCACGAGCGTCATTTGGTCCCACCCCTTTTGGGCGGAGTTCCAACTCCAACTCCTTGCGGGACTTGGGTGATTCCGCTGGAGGGCTCTTCCAGGATTCTCCGACCACATTCCTGCTCTCGCGTGAGCGCGAGAGAATCGTGCCCACTATCTTGACTTTGGTTCACAGGGAGATATGCCAAGCAATGGACACCCTCAGCCATCCAGTCCCTCAGCTCCACCCAGGTCCTCACCTCCAGCCAGGCAGGCAGCTCTCCAGTGAAGAGATGGAAATAAGCAGCATGGAAGGCCCTCACCCACACCCCCCAACTGGCACTGAGACACACACCTCAGTGGGACCTCAATATAGAGCAGACTTGGGTGCACACTCTGGTGAGCACCACACAGAGACATATCTGCAGCATGAGGAGGCAGTGTCAGCTGAGTGCCCTGGCACTCGGAGGACTGCTGGTGAGGACACATCTATCAGGTCGGATGGAGACAGATGGTGAGCCTCTGGATTTGTCCTTACAACTCATTGTGGAGAATCAGCAGGAGGGGAGGGGGGGGACATCAGGCAGAGTTGTTAGAAGCCCTCACCAGGGTGCACCAAAGAGAGGTAAGTGCAGTGAAATCACATGCTTGAGTGATTGGAATGCACTTAGTGCTTAAAATGCACTTGCATCTCTTTGATGCGGTCAATGTTTACAACATTGGGGTTTCACCACATAGACCACTGAACAGTGAAAGGAGATGAAGGAATCCAAGCTGCAGATGATTTGTAGAAGTTATCAATCACAGCCCACAACTAGAAAGTTCTGAACACTTGCAGCTAATGGATCTGTGGAAACCAGAGGAAGGTCACAGCTGCTTTCCTTTTAGAAATGGACATGTGGAACTTCAAGGTAAGTGTTACAGCTGTAATTCCTCTCACTGCCCCTTCTGCACTGCAAATTCAATGATTCTATGAGTCTGCTCCACCATTCAATCATGGCTGATATGTTTCTCATCTCCATTCTCCTGCCTTCTCCCCATAACCCCTGATTCCCTGATTAATCAAGAACCTATCTATCTCTGTCTTAAAGACACTCAGTGACTTAGACTCCTCAGCCTTCTGCAGCAATGAGTTCCACAGATTCACCACCCTCTGGCTGAAGAAATTCCTCCTCATCTCTGTTTTAAAGAATCGTCCCTTCAGTCTGAGGTTGTGCCCTCGGGTTCTAGTTTCTGCTACTATCCTCTCCACGTCCACTCTATCCAGGCCTCTCAGTGTTCTGTAAGTTTCAATGCGATCTCCTTCATCCTTCTAAATTCTATGGAGTACAGACCCAGAGTCCTCAACTGCTCCTTGGGCGGAATTCTCCGTAATCGGCGCGATGTCCACCGACCGGTGCCAAAAACGGCGCAAATCAGTCCGGCATCGCGCCGCCCCAAAGGTGCGGAATCCTCCGCCCCTTGATTGGCCGAGTCATAACCTTAAGGGGCTAGGCCCGCGTCGGACTGATTTCCGCCCCACCAGCTGGCGGAAGTGCCCCGCCAGCTGGCGCAGAAATGACATTGCCGGGCGGCGCATGCGCGGGAGCGTTAGCGGCTGCTCACGGCACCCCCGCGCATGCGCTGTGGAGGGAATCTCTTCCGCCTCCGCCATGGTGGAGACCGTGGCAAAGGCGGAAGGAAAAGACTGCCCCCACGGCACAGGCCCGCCCGCGGATTGGTGGGCCCCAATCGCGGGCCAGGCCACCGTGGGGACACCCCCCTGGGCCAGATCGCCCCGCGCCCCCCCCAGGACCCCGGAGCACGCCCTCGCCGCCTTGTCCCGCCGGTAAGAAAGGTGGTTTAATCCACGCCGGCGGGACAGGCATTCTAGCAGCGGGACTTCAGCCCATCCGGGCCGGAGAATCGCGGGGGGGGGGGGGGGGGGCCGCCAACCGGCGCGGTGCAATTCCCATCCCCACCGAATCTCCGGTGCCGGAAATTCGGCAACCGGCGGGGTCGGAGAATCTCGCCCCTTATCTGGTAAGCCCTCCATTCTGGGGATCATTCTTGTGAACCTTCTCTGGACCCTTTCCAAGGCCAGAACATCCTTCCTTAGATATGGGACGCAAAACTGCTGACAATACTCCAAATGGGGTCTGACCAGAAGCTTATACAGACTCAGCAGTACATCCCTGCTCTTGTATTCTAGCCCTCTTGACATGAATGCTAACATTGCATTTGCCTTCCGAACTACCAACTGAACCTGCATGTTAACTTTAAGAGAATCTTGAACAAGGACTCCTTGTGCTTTTGATTTCTGAAGCCTTTTCCCATTTAGAAAATAGTCTATATCTCCATTTTTCCCACCAAAGTGCAGAACCTCACACTTTTCCACATTGTATTCCATCTGCTACTTCTTTGCCCACCCTCCTAGTCTGTCTAGGTCCTTCTGCAGCCCTTCTGCTTCCCAACACAACCTATGCCTCTACATATCTTTGTATAATTTGCAAAGTTAGCAACAATACCCTCAGTTCCTTCTTACAGATCATTCATGTATATTGTGAAAAGTTGTGGTCCCAGCACCGACCCCTGAGGCACACCACTAGTTACTGGCTGCCATCCTGAAAAGGACCCCTTTATCCCCACTCTCTGCCTTCTGCCAGTCAGCCAATCCTCTATCCATGCCAGTACCTTTCCCCTAACACTATGGGCTCTTAACTTATTTGCAGCCTCCTGTACGACATCTTGTCAAAGGCCTTCTGGAAATCCAAATAGATCACAACCACTGGTTTTCCTTTGTCTAACTTCCTCATTACCTCCTCAAAGAATTCTAACTGACTCAGTCCTGTCCCCCCCCCCCCCACCCCCCCCCCCCCCCCCACACACACACTTATTGCTTCTTTAGTTGTCCTCTGCTCGCTTTTAAAGGCTTCCCAATCCTCTGGCTTCCCACTAATCTTTGCCACATTGTATGCTTTTTCTTTAGCCTTTATGCTGTCCTTGACATCCCTCGTCAACCATCGATGCCTCCTCCTTCCCTTAGCATGTTTCCTCATCCTTGGGATGAATTTCTGTTGTGCCTCCTGAATAACCCCCAAAATCTCCTGCAATTGCTGTTCTGTCTTCCCTGCTGGGCTTCTTTCCAATCAACTCTGGCCAGCTCCTCCCTCATGTCTTTGTAGTTACCCTTATTTAATTGTAATACCGTTGCATCTGATTGCAGCTTCTCCCTCTCAAACTGCAGGGTAAATTCTATCATATTGTGGTCACTGCTCCCTCAAGGTTCCTCCACCTTACGTTCCCTAATCAAGTCTGCCATTGTTTGGTGTTGAGAAAAGCCTCATTTTTAAAATTCTCATTCTTGTTTACAAATCCTTCCATGGCCTCACCCCTCCCTCACTCTGTAACCTCCTCCAGCCCCACAACCCTCTGAGATCTCTGCACGCCTCTAATTCTGGCCTCTTGAGCATCCCCGATCTTAATCACTCCACCATTGGTGGCTGAACCTGTCCTCCCAAAATGTCTCCACCTTCTTACCTCGCTCTCCTCCTTTAAGACCATTCTTAAAACCTCCCCTCTTTGTCCAACTTTTTGGCCAACTACCTGGACATCTCCTCCTGTTGTGGGTGCCTAACTTTGCTTTACAATAGTCCTGCGAAACTCTTTGAGATGTTGTATTACACTAAAGGTATGATAGAAATACAAATTGTTGTTGTTTTCCCATAGGCTGAAACAATGAGTATATTGCTAGTCTGTTAAAGATCTCGTATCTACTGTCTGAGGTCCCTGGATGATACTCAAGCTCAAGAGTTGTGCAAAATGGCAAAATAAAGACAAGGACAGAAGCATCACTAGTTGGTTTATTTAAAACTGAAAGCAACAAGGGAAAGCCTTCGTTAGACTGTGAAGGTTAGAATGCAAGAGATAAGTTAAAAACAATTTTGTTTTAAGTCAAACAAGATCATTCACAGACGTAGGAAAGTGTCGCCTGTTTATTATTTTGTATAATTACTAAAAGTCAAGTTGTACTGACAGGAGTAAGCAAGTCCAATAACTGTTACTCTGTGTCTTCACTGTTAATCTGTGAATTAAAGCTGGTTAACCACTTGTGTGGGCAAATGTATTCTCAGTCTATGTTTGAATGGACTCGGGGAGGAATATGTGAGGGCATAATGATATCCAATTTGTACATCAAGGGTGATGTCTATGGCATCCCCTTCGCTACACTATCATGAAGATTGTTGTTGACCATTGTGTGTGAATCCTGACATGTCAGTGATGTGGGATTTGCATATAACATTTAACTTGAGGGCAGCATGGTGGTGCAGTGGTTACCACTGCTGCCTCACAGCACTGAGGACACGGGTTTGATCCTGGCCCTGGTGTGGTGTTTGCACGCTCTCCCCGTGTCTGCGTGGGTTTCATCCCCACAACCCAAAGTGCAATTTAGCATGGCCAATCCACCTACCCCGCCCATCTTTGCGTTGTGTGAATGAGACCCACGCAGACATGGGGAGAATATACAAACTCCACACGGTCAGTGGCACCACCATGCCGCGCAGAAATGAGGAGCATTGTTGATTGTCATAAGAACCAACTGGTCGTGAACATCTTAAGAGAAGGAAATCTGCCGTCCTTACCTGGCCTGGCCTTTAGATTCGCTGTGGTTAACTATTAATGCCCTCTGAAATGGCCTAGCAAGCCACTCAGTTCAAGGGCAATAAATACTGGCCTTGCCAATGACGCCCATATCTCATAAATGAATTAAAAAAATAAATGGGAGAAGAATGTTAAAAATAATTGCCAAGTAGAAACTAATATCGGGGGGAAAACATATTGAGGGATGGTATATCAGAATAATTTTTCCTCACACTATGTTCATGTATAACACATTTCCAGTCTTAGTCATTAATACTTACAAAAATTTAGTTGATTTGGGAGCAGGATGAAGCTTTCGACTGAGGTGATCAAATATTTCATCGGACAGAATGGCTGATTGCCACAGAACACAGAGGAGGAGGATGTAGAGCCTGGCATCCAAATTACATGAATCCTCAGTTACGTATTCTCATGGACTGAGCTCAAGAATTCAACTAAGAGTTATCTCAGAGCAGGTTGCAGAGTTGCATGTGGTCTAATGACACCTGGGTGGTGTGGGAAAATACTTCAAAGGAAATAAAACACATTTGAAAAAAAACCTGGAGATTTATCATTCAACACACTTCACACTTTGATTATGCACAGGAAACACAAAATTAAGTGTTTTTGATTATTATATAATTTAGTCATTCCAAATTACTTAGTAATGAAGTAATTCACACTTTTAAAATTGGTAGAAAGGACTTTGAGTTGCAATACTCTATGTATAAATTTTCCTTGAGCAATTTTGATTTCTCCCAGCCTCAAACGTCATCACTTGTGTGGTTTGAGTTGATCGCAACTGGTTCGATCGGTCAGTAAGCACTTCAGATTCCAGAGGTCAAAACCGTCACATTATGTTTGCCTGCTATGTTGACTGTTTTCCTCATTGGCTCTATGTTTAATTGACAGGTATTCATCGCCTGTCAGAACCTCACAATGTGAAGGAAAAGAGTGATTACTATGCAGTGGTGCTAGAAGGAATCATTATCCCCCACATGGCACGCTGTGACACTCTTGCCAAGAACTCTCAATGAAATGTGCAGCTGAAAATGAAACACCTTACTTACTAACTGTTTTATTAAACTTCTATATTTTACCAGTTAGATCAGGCATGAAGTAGAACAGTCTTTAAACAGTGTTTGAAAAATTGCCATTTCAGTTAACATTATCTTTTTAAAATAAATTTAGAGTACCCCAATTCATCTTTTCCAATTAAGGGGCAATTTAACATGGCCAATTCACCTACCCTGCATATCTTTTGGGTTGTGGGGGTGAAACCCACGCAAACACGGGGAGAATGTGAAATGAAATGAAAACCGCTTATTGTCACAAGTAGGCTTCAAATGAAGTTACTGTGAAAAGCCCCTAGTCGCCACATTCCGGCACCTGTTCGGGGAGACTGGTACGGGAATTGAACCGTGCTGCTGGCCTGCCTTGGTCTGCTTTCAAAGCCAGCGATTTAGCTAAACCAGCCCCGAGAGTGGAGTGCAAACTCCACCACACGGACAGTGACCTAGAGCCGAGATCGAACCTGGGACCTCGGCACCGTGAGGCAGCAGCACTAAACACTGGGCCATCGTGCTGCCCTCAGTTAGCATTGTCACCTTCTGCTAAACCAAACAAACTAAAGCAGGTCAATTGTAGCTGGTAATAAGAAATGGTTGAAAACATGAATACTTTTAACAATGGATAATTCCATATTATAATGTACAGAAATGCAACAATACCAAATGTCAAATGTAAAACTCAGACAACAAGTTATACTATAGGAGGAAAGGGTGTTGATTGGTTGGTAACTCAATTCTTATTGGTCATCATTGGCTTTCAAAAAGGAATTAGGTAATTTCCTGACGAGAAAATATTTGCAGGGCTATGGGGATAATATGGGGGTATGGGACTAGCTTATTTGCTCTTGCATGGAGTGAGCATGGACGCGATGAGATGAATAACCTCCGTCTGTGCTGTAACCATTTTATATTTCCATGTGCAATTTGCCCCTTTTGGTTCCCTTCTGTGGTCATCAGTTGTGAATAAGGAAGCAAGACTTGCATTTATACAATATCTCGCATGGGATACATCTCAGAACCCCACACAAGCAATCAAGTGCTTTTGAAGTGTTATTATTGCTGATAATGTAAATTAAATGGTAACTTGTGAATTCGAACAAGTCTGTCCTTTTCTAATCTGTATACGGTTGGAATGAAGGCAGGCAGAAAATATCCAGATCTTTAATATTGAGTTCCTCGCCTCAAACGTATGCGAGGGGAATGGAATGAAAAGGTGCAGAAGTTTTACTGCAGCCGTACAGGGCATTGGTGACACCACAGCTGCAATACTACGTATAGTTTTGGTCTTTTTATTTGACGCAGACAAGTTAAGTGAATGGGCAAAAAATTTGGCAGATGGAACACAATGTGGTAAAATCAGAACTTTTCCACTTCGGCACGAAGAAGAGAAAAGCATAAAAATTATTTAGATGGAAAGTGTTTGCAGAATGTTGCAGTCCAGAGGGATCTGGATGTTTTGGTACATGAATCACAAAAAGTTAGTATTCAGATGTTTTTGCGAGGGGAATAGATTATAAAGGTAGGAATGTCTTGCTACATTTTTGCAGGGCATTGGTGAGACCACATCTGGAGTATTGTGTACAGTTTTGGTTTCCTTATTTAGGAAATGATATAATTGCCTTAGAAGCAGTTCAGAGAAAGTTCCCTCGACTCATTCCTGGGATGAAGGGGTTACCTTATGAGGAAAGGCTGAACAGGTTGGGCCTGTTTCCATTGGAGTTTAGATGAATGAGAGGCGATTTTATTGAAACATATAGATCTGAATTGATTTGATGGGTAGATACAGGGAGGATGTTTCCACTGTGAGAGAGACTAGAACCAGGGGACAAGGTTTAAGAATCAGAAGTATACCGTTTAAGACAGAAATGGGGAGACATTTTTTCTCTTAAATGGTGTGTGGAATTCTCTTCCCCAGCAAGCAGTGGAGGAAGGGTCATTAGATATATTCAAGGCTGAGTTTGGGAAAATCTTTGATAGACAAGGGAGTCAAGATCAGCCATGAACCCATTGGATGTCGGACAAGGTTCGTAGGTCCGAAGAAAATCGAACAGTAAAAATAAATACTTGTTGGTGTTTAATTTCTTTGTTGAATTAAGGGCAAATTTCCTCTCTGTGTTAGGTGAAGCAACATTGTAAACCTGTTGATAAGGAACTTGTTGTTACACATGAGGGAATCTGATTCAGTAATCAGTGCTCACCATCAAGGACCTGTGCTCTTAGTTCATTGTAATCATTATTAGATAGAAGTGTATGTAATAATAAAAGAATGTAGCTCATCATACGAGACAACTGGATAAAAGCAAATTACTGCGGATGCTGGAATCTGAAACGACAGAGAAAATGCTGGAAAATCTCAGCAGGTCAGGCAGCACCTGTTGGGAGAGAAAAGAGCTGATGTTTCGAGTCCGATGACTCTTTGTCAAAGCTAACAGACAGAGAAAGTGGGGAATATTTATACTGTGGAGTGAGAATGAAAGGTGAGTCAGAGCCACAGAAACCCAGGGGAACAGGGTGCTAATGGCAGTCCCCAGAGAGAACAAATGTGTGAGAGGCCAAACAGCAGAAAAACTTGTGATAAACCACATTATTTTGTTCATTGTATTATATTCACTGTGCTGTGTTGTACATGCCTGGGCTTGTCCAGGCTGGCTCCGCCTGTGGCTCCTCCCCTCAGGGTTTCTGTATAAAAGGGGCAAGTCTCTGCCTCCGGACCAAGTTCGGGTCCAGAGGCAGGAGGCTTGCTGTTTAGTGTATTTAAGCCTCAGTTACGTTTATCACTCGTCGTCTATTATTGATGGTGTATCAATTTAATACACTAAACTTCTAAAGATGGATTCTTCACTCAAGATGAACTCCTCACTGTTATAACCTGCCTACTTACCATTGGCTGGGGACTAATGACTATCCCACAATCTTGTGGGAGTATGAGCTTCCCCAATGAGGGGGGCGGAGAAACCACTAGTAAACTCCTAATATAAATAAGCTGGCCAGTTCAGGAACCAGGAGGAAGGAGTATGTAGCAAGGGAAGTTACTGCTACTGTTATGTATGTATGTTATAGTAAATAAATGTTATTACTTTGTATCCTTAAAACTTGTGCTGGATTCTTTGTGGCCCTTACAAAACTGGCGACAAAGGTTAAAGTGAATAGCCGTCTACACTGCTGAAGCCACCTCCCTGGATTTTTGTTGGATACAGGTTGGAAGTTGTTTTCTATTATACCATGCCTCTGTACGGACGTTTGGATGTTTTTGATGCTGCGCTGGAAAGCTGGAACCAGTACACACAACGGATGCGTTACTATTTCCGGGCAAACAATATCACCGAAAACGAGCGCCAGGTGGTCATATTGCTCACCGCCTGCGGCCCGCATACATTTGGGGTGATTAGGGGCCTTACGTACCCAGCTGCGCCGGACACCAAAACGTTTGATGAACTTGTGAATATAGTGGGGCAACATTTTAACCCAACCCCGTCCACGATAGTCCAGTGTTACCGGTTTAATACCGCTGAGAGGACCCCTTGAGAATCCCTTGCCGATTTTCTATCCAGGCTACGCAGGATTGCGGAGTACTGTGACTATGGTGAGACCTTGTCAGAAATGTTACTCGACCGTTTGGTTTGCGGTATTAACAATGCGGCCACCCAGAGAAAGTTGTTAGCGGAGCCAACATTGACTTTTCAACAGGCCATTCAAATAGTATTGTCCCGAGAGAGCGCAGAGCGAGGAGTACAGGAACTACAGGGAATGGAAGTGCATGCCTTGGGGCGCAACCCCTTCCGTCCGAAAACGTCCCCCCGCACTCCTGCGGTACCTTGGGTGAGGCAACGTCCGGACAGACGCCAGTGGCCGTCGGACATTCTTCCCCGAAGGGAGCCTTCTCCAGAGCCAATGGATGAGGAGCCATGTCCGTGTCAGACTTGTAGGCGCCGACCCCGTCGTGGACGGCGGTCCTGGGGGCGTCGCTCCGACCGAAACTGGGACCAGCCCAGGGGCCATAACTGGGACCAGCCCAGAGGCCGTACCGTCCATGTGGATGAACCTGAGGCGACTACTCCTGAGGACGTAGAGACGCAGGACGACTGCCTGCAGCTGCATTGTGTGGCAGCTCCCCGTGTGGCCCCCATTAAGGTGACAGTACGGGTCAATGACCACCCGCTTGAGATGGAGTTGGATACTGGCGCAGCGGTCTCCGTGATCGCCCAGAGGACATTCGACCGCATCAAGCAGGATATACAGACCCTTACATTAACCGACTCACAGGCCAGGTTGGCCACCTACGCGGGGGAACCACTGGACATTGCAGGACCTACAATGACCCCTGTTGTCTATGGACGCCAGGAGGGGCGTTTCCCACTTATCGTGGTGCGCGGCCATGGGCCCAGCCTGTTGGGTCGGGACTGGTTGCGCCATTTGCGGTTGCAATGGCAGCACATCCTCCAAACAGTTTCTGAAGGGTTGACTGAGGTGCTAGGACGATACCCAGATGTATTCCAGCCTGGTTTGGGGAAAATAAAAGGGCCGTAGCCCGTATCCAAGTTGAACCAGGAGCCACGCTTCCTGGCACGCCCAGTGCCTTACGCCTTGCTCGAGAAGGTAGAAGGGGAGCTCACTCGTTTGGAGAGTTTGGGTATTATCAGGCCCGTCCGTTTTGCTGACTGGGCAGCACCAATTGTACCTGTAATGAAGCCAGATGCCACAGTTCGCTTGTGTGGCGACTATAAACTTACAGTGAATACGGTTTCCCGACTTGACCGATATCCAATGCCTCGCATTGAGGATCTCTACGCGAAACTTGCAGGTGGACTCTCGTTCACAAAATTAGATATGAGTCATGCCTACCTGCAGTTGGAGCTGGACCCTGCCTCCCGACCATATGTAACGATTAATACACACCGGGGCCTGTATGAATATACACGGTTGCCCTTTGGAGTATCCTCTGCCTGCGCAATTTTTCAACGTGTTATGGAGGGCATTTTGAGAGGTTTACCACGTGTGGCTGTCTACCTAGATGACGTTTTGATTATAGGGACGTCGGAGCAGGAACATTTGGAAAATCTGGAGGCTGTCCTTAGACGCCTTTCGGAGGCTGGAGTCCGTTTACGTCGCACAAAGTGCATATTTCAGGCAAAGGAAGTAGTCTACCTAGGTTATCGGGTGGACCGCGAAGGTCTGCACCCCGTCGCAGAGAAGGTGCGTGCAATTCAACAGGCCCCCGCCCCGACTGACACTTCGCATCTTCGTTCTTTTCTCGGTCTCGTAAACTATTACGGGAAGTTCCTCCGCAATCTGGCAACTATGCTGGCCCCTTTGCACCTTCTGCTAAAGAAAAATCACACCTGGGTTTGGGGTCAGCCGCAAGAAACCGCTTTCCGGCGGGTAAAGCAACAATTGTCGTCGTCTGGGTTACTAACCCACTATGATCCTGGAAAGCCTTTGCTCGTCACATGTGATGCATCCCCGTATGGTATTGGGGCCGGCCTGTCCCACAAGATGGAGAATGGGGCCGAACGACCGATAGCTTTCGCCTCCCGCACATTGACTGCAGCGGAGAAAAAGTACGCGCAGATCGAGAAGGAGGGCCTGGCAGTAGTTTTTTGCGGTGAAACGCTTCCACCAGTATGTGTACGGCCGCCATTTCACTATCGTGACTGATCATAAGCCCCTGCTGGGACTTTTCAGAGAGGATAAGCCAATACCGCCCATTGCTTCTGCACGGATCCAGCGCTGGGCTTTGTTGCTTGCTGCATACGAGTATTCTCTGGAGCACAAACCAGGTACGCAGATAGCAAATGCCGACGCACTGAGCCGATTGCCTTTATCGACCGGCCCCATGTTGACCCCCACGACCGGTGAGGTGGTTGCAACCCTAAATTTTATGGACACCTTGCCTGTCACGGCATCAAAGATCCGTGAGTGGACCCAGACGGAGCCAGTCCTGTCAAAGGTTCGACACATAGTCCTGTATGGTGGGCAGCATAGACAGCTCCCAGGCGAGTTGCGGGCATTTTCCTCCAAGCTGTCAGAATTCAGCGTGGAAGACGGCATCCTCTTGTGGGGGACACGTGTGATTGTCCCGGAAAAAGGCCAGGAGCTGATACTATCAGACTTGCACAATGGGCATCCAGGCGTGACCAAAATGAAAATGTTGGCCCGGAGTTATGTCTGGTGGCCAGGCCTCGACACCAACATTGAGAAGGTGGCCCAAAACTGCTCCATTTGCCAGGAGCATCAGAAGCTTCCGCCGGCCGTGCCCCTACATCACAGGGAATGGCCAGGGCGGCCTTGGGCACGCTTGCATGCAGATTTCGCAGGCCCTTTTCAAGGATCCATGTTCCTTCTACTAATTGACGCCCAGTCCAAATGGCTAGAGGTGCATAAGATGCAGGGGACAACGTCCTGCGCAACAATTGAAAAGATGCGTTTATCGTTTAGTACGCATGGCCTCCCCGAGGTGCTGGTCACGGATAACGGCACTCCATTCACGAGTGAGGAGTTTGCTAGGTTCACAAAGATGAACGGCATCCGCCATATCCGCACTGCCCCTTACCACCCGGCTTCAAATGGGTTGGCAGAGAAGAAGCAGTCTTCCGGATCAATGGGCACGAGACTGGCTCGCTTTTTGTTTACGTACAGGACCACCCCCCATGCAGTGACTGGGGTAGCTCCCGCAGAACTCCTAATGGGCCGGAGACTTCGCACCCGCCTTAGTATGGTTTTCCCGGACATTGGCGCAAAAGTACGCCGCACACAAGAACGGCAGGGACAGGGATTTTCTCGGCATCGTCCAATTCAGCAGTTTGCGCCCGGTGACCCAGTGTTCGTTCGGAATTTTGCTGGTGGTGCCCAATGGGTTCCTGGTGTAATCTTTCGCCAAACGGGCCCTATAGCTTACCAAGTGCAAGCCCAGGGTCGTCTCCAGTGAAAACATGTAGACCACGTTCGGTCCAGAAGATCATCCCCTCAAAGGATTCCCCGCCCCCGGAGCTCATTTCAACAGCCGCAGAAACCAGAGACAAGCGAAGGTAGTCCTCACAATCTTCCACTGGTGCCTCACTCGAAGCCTGCGCAGGTCGTTACGGGACCGAATGGAGATAGAGATGCTGACATGACAGAGGCAGCAGACTCTGACTCCAAGATCGAGACACAGGATGCATCAGAGGGGGAATCCTCAGGTCCACGGGCCGTGGATGTACAACCGCGCCGTTCATCACGGAAGCGCCGGTCTCCGTCTCGTTACACGCCGCCTGATCCAGCGCCGCGTGCAAATGGTGTCCGGCCTGCGGCCAAACGAGTCCGACGCCCTCCTTCGCCAGGGTCTTCGGTGGATTCCTTGGACTTTGGGGGGGAGGGATGTTATAACCTGCCTACTTACCATTGGCTGGGGACTAATGACTATCCCACAATCCTGTGGGAGTATGAGCTTCCCAATGAGGGGGGCGGAGAAACCACTGGTAAACTCCTAATATAAATAAGCTGGCCAGTTCAGGAACCAGGAGGAAGGAGTATGTAGCAAGGGAAGTTACTGCTACTGTTATGTATATATGTTATAGTAAATAAATGTTATTACTTTGTATCCTTAAAACTCGTGCTGGATTCTTCGTGGCCCTTACAAAACTCACTCAAGCCTGATTGCTTGCACCTGGACCCACAATCAGCTGACACTAAAGAGACTTTTGAACACTGGCTAAGCTGCTTCGACGCCTAACTCGCATCTTTCAACAAAGACTTCACGGACCTCCAGAAGAAGCAGGTCCTCCAGGCAGGGGCGAGCCCAAGAGTCTTTAACCTCATCAGGGACGCCCCTTTGTACGCGGAGGCGATAAAGCTGCTAAAAGGACATTATGTGAAATCTGTCAACCAGATATATGCTAGGCACCTCCTCGCCATGAGACGCCAATGCCCTGGGGAATCACTCGCGGAATTCCTGTGAGCCTTGCACATCCTCTGTTGAAACTGTGACTGCCGGGCGATATCAGCTACCCAGCACACCTGCTGATCAGGGACGCCTATGTCACGGGCATGCACTTGAACTCTATCCGACAATCGGCCTCCCAGAGACAGTCCAGCTCTCCAACTCACTGGAGGTGGCCGCCCAGAACATGGGGGCCTACACCTCTGACCGCACGGCACCCTCGTGGGCCTCGTGGGCGAAGCCATCAACCGACCCGGGCGCGACGCAAGCCTGCGCCGTGCAACGGCCCACCAACGCTGCCCGGCACGGAACGCTACTTGTAACGGCTGTGGGAAGAAGGGCCACTTCGCAAAAGCCTGCCAGGCCCGACCCCCCCCCCCCCTAAATCTTCTAGGCCCAGCAGCGCTGCCTGCTGCCGGTCGGGGCCTCCCCCAGCTGCCGCGCCACCCGCTATGTGCGACCCGTGGGTGCCGCCATCTTTAATCTCAGCCGACACGTGCGACCCACGGGGGCCGCCATCTTGGATGCCATCTTGTACCTTGCCCGCCACGTGCGGCCCATGGGGCCGCCATCTTGGATGCCATCTTGCACTTCGCCCGCCACGTGTGACTCATGGGGGCCGCCATCTTGGGACCCCTCCGCTGCCTCCCGGGAACCCAGCTTGCCTGATCGTACGCTGGCCGCCGCTACCACCGACCGGTCCGCCGACCGTCTTCCGACACTCGCCTCTGTGACACTGGACCAGTCCCGGCCGCACCACCTCGCAAAGTATACTATGACGCCCGGATCAACGGGCTCGAGAATGCCTGCCTTTTCGACTCCGGGAGCACGGACAGCTTCATGCACCCAGATACGATAAGACGTTGCTCCCTCTCCATCTGACCCGCGACCCAGAAAATCTCCCTGGCTTCTGGATCCCACGCAGTGGAAATCCGGGGGTACTGTGTCGCGACCCTCACTGTGCAAGGCGTAGAGTACACCAACTTTAGGCTCTACGTCCTCCCCCATCTCTGCGCTGCCCTATTACTGGGGCTCGACTTCCAGTGCCACCTCCAGAGCCTTACTCTAAAGTTCAACGGACCCCTGCCCCCCCTCACCGTCTGTAGCCTTGCGACCCTTAAGGTCGCCCCACCCTCGCTTTTCGCTAACCTCACCCCGGACTGTAAGCCCATCGCTACCAGAAGCAGACGCTACAGTGCCCAGGACAGGGCCTTCATCAGGTCGGAGGTCCAGCGACTCCTGCGAGAGGGGATCATTGAGGCTAGTAACAGCCCCTGGAGAGCCCAAGTGGTGGTCGTCAAGACTGGGAAGAAGCACCGGATGGTCATCGATTACAGCCAGGCCATCAACCGGGACAGGCAGCTGGATGCGTACCCCCTCCCCCGCATATCTGACATGGTCAATCAGATTGCGCAGTATCGAGTCTTCTCTACAGTTGACTTGAAGTCTGCATACCACCAGCTCCCTATCCGCCCGGAGGACCGCCAATACACCGCCTTCGAGGCAGACGGCCGCCTTTATCACTTCCTCAGGGTTCCCTTCGGCGTCACCAATGGGGTCTCGGTCTTCCAAAGGGAAATGGACCGAATGGTTGACAAGTACGGGCTGCGGGCCACGTTCCCGTACCTAGACAACGTCATCATCTGCGGCCGTGACCAGCAGGACCATGACGAGAACATCTGCCGCTTCCTCCACACCGCTAAACTCCTGAACCTCACTTATAATAGAGAGAAATTAGTCTTTCGCACAACCCGCCTGGCCATTCTCGGCTGCGTTGTGGAACACAGAGTCCTAGGGCCCGACCCCGACTGCATGCGCCCCCTCCTGGAACTCCTCCTTCCCCACTGCCCCAAGGCCCTGAAGAGATGCCTGGTGTTCTTCTCTTACTATGCCCAGTGGGTCCCCAACTACGTTGTCAAGGCCCGCCCACTGATTAAGTCCACCACGTTTCCCCTGGCGACTGAGGCCCGACTGGCCTTTGATCGCATCAAAGCAGACATCGCCAAAGCCGCGATGCACGCTGTGGATGAGTCCATTCCGTTCCAGGTGGAGAGCGATGCATCGGACTTTGCTCTGGCCACTACACTCAACCAGGCGGGCAGGCCCGTGGCTTTCTTCTCCCGTACCCTCGATGCCTCCGAAATTCGACACTCCTCTGTCGAAAAGGAGGCCCAAGCCATAGTAGAAGCTGTGAGACACTGGAGGCATTGCCTGGCCGGCAGGCGATTCACTCTCCTCACTGACCAACGGTCGGTTGCCTTCACCTTTAACAATGCACAGGGGGCAAAATCAAGAACGCCAAGATCCTGAGGTGGAGGATCGAGCTCTCCACCTACAGCTATGACATCTTGTATCGGCCAGGGAAGCTCAATGAGCCCCCAGATGCCCTCTCCCACGGTACATGTGCCAACGCACAAGTAGACCGACTCAGGGCCCTCCACAATGACCTTTGTCACCCGGGGGTCACCCGCTTTTTCCAGTTTATCAAGGCTCGCAACCTGCCCTACTCCATCGAGGAGGTCAGGACCATGTCCAAGGACTGCCAGGTCTGCGCGGAGTGCAAACCGCACTTCTATTGGCTAGACAGAGCACATCTGGTAAAGGCCTCCCGCCCTTTTGAGCGCCTCAGCATGGACTTCAAAGGGCCCCTCCCCTCCACCGACCGTAACGTGTAGTTCCTCAACATCGTTGATGAGTATTGCAGGTTCCCCTTCGCCATCCTCTGCTCTGACATGACCCCTGCCTCCGTTATCAAGGCCCTGCACAGCCTTTTCACCCTGTTCGGGTTCCCCGCCTACATCCACATTGATCGGGGCTCCTCCTTTATGAGCGACGAGTTGCGTCAGTTCCTGCTCAGCAAAGGCATGGCCTCCATCAGGACGACCAGCTATAACCCCCGGGGAAACGGACAGGTGGAGAGGGAGAATGCGACGGTCTGGAAGGCCGTCCTCCTGGCCCTACGGTCGAAAAGTCTCCCAGTCTCCCACTGGCAGGAGGTCCTCCCCAATGCGCTACACTCCATCCGGTCGCTTCTATATACGGCCACTGACCAGACTCCTCATGAGCGTATGTTTGCCTTCCCCAGGATGTCCACCTCCGGGGTCTCGCTTCCCGCCTGGCTGACAGTCCCGGGGCCCGTTCTTCTCCGCAAGCATTCAAGGAGCCATAAAACGGGCGGCAGGACACGGTCACCCTTCGGGATTTGGCTCGTGCAGGCTCCCCGGCGACAATCACCACCACACCCCACCCTACACCGTCTCCCCCCACCTCCGCCCACCTCCCTCACGAACTGACTCCCACAGGCCCACCGAGGACAAGCACCGAACAGACTTGACCTTTAACACTACTTCACCGCCACCTGACTTTTTTAAACAGGGGATGAATGTGGCAAACCACGTTATTGTGTTCATTGTATTATATTCACTGTGCTGTGTTGTACATGCCTGGGCTTGTCCAGGCTGGCTCCGCCTGTGGCTCCTCCCCTCGGGGCTTCCGTATAAAAGTGGCAAGTCTCCGCCTCCGGACCCAGTTTGGGTCCAGAGGCAGGAGGCTTGCTGTTTTGTGTATTAAAGCCTCGGTTACGTTTATCACTTGTCGTCTATTATTGATGGTGTATCAAAACTAACATCAGAGGCTCAGTTTAGCCTCTGATGTTAGTTTCTCTGCTGTTTGGCCTCTCACACCTTTTGTTCTCTCTGGGGACTGCCCTTAGCACTCTTTCGTCTTTGATTCAGTGGCTATTAGCCCCCCGTTTACCTTGGTTTCTGTGACTATGACTCATCTATCATCCTCACTCCTCAGTACATTTTCCCCCACTTTCTCTGTCTTTAGCTTTGATAAAGAGTCATCGGACTCGAAACGTGAGCTCTTTTCTCTCCCTACAGATGCTGCCAGACCTGCTGAGATTTTCCAGCATTTTCTCATACGAGACATCTGGTTGTCTCTCAACTACCAATCCCCCACCCTCTCCCACATCACTGATTTTCCGCAACCCCCCCCCCTTCCAGATTCCCATCATCATTCCCCCAGGCCAGCACTCCCAGATGACCATCCATTACTCTCCCTGGACCATTGCCCACCCCTCAGACCACTCATCACTCCGCAGACCATCCATTCCCCCTACCCAGATCACCCATCATCCCTCAGACCAGCCACATCCCTCAGACAATCCATTGCTCCCCTAACCACCTTTTGACCCCCTCTTCCCGGACCACTCACTCATCAACCCCACATACATTCTGGGGTAGTGAGGGAAGACGGATGGAACAGCAGTTTTGTGCAAGTGTTTTTAAATCCCTACAGGCCCTCTCCCCCTCCCTATCTTTGTAAGGCCCTCCCAACCCCACAATCTTCCGAGATCTCTGCAATCCGCTGATTCTTGAGCATTCTTGATTTTGATTACTCCACCATTGGCGGCTGTGCCCTCAGCTGCCTGGGCTCTAATCTCTGGAATTCTCTCCCTCAACCTATCCACCCCTTTTCCTCACTGTACTCCTTAAAACCTCTTTGACGAAGATTTTGGACATTTTGGACACCTTGTGGGAGAGCCTTCATTCCAACAATTTAAATAGGTTAATTTTAGTCATAGTTTAATAATCTTGTAAGATTATTTTTTGTGTGACTTAGTGTCAGTTTTTCTTTGAAGCACCTTGACATATTTTACTATAGATGTGCCTATAAATATAAATTGTTGTCTTTAGAGCATGGGCAAATGCTTTTTTAAAATTTAGAGTACCCAATTTAAGGAAAATCCCAAGGCTTTTTACACGTACATAAAAAGCAAGAGGGTAGCCAGGGAAAGGGTTGGCCCACTGAAGGATAGGCAAGGGAATCTATGTGTGGAGCCAGAGGAAATGGGCGAGGTACTAAATGAATACTTTGCATCAGTATTCACCAAAGAGAAGAAATTGGTAGATGTTGAGTCTGGAGAAGGGTGTGTAGATAGCCTGGGTCACATTGAGATCCAAAAAGACGAGGTGTTGGGTGTCTTAAAAAATATTAAGGTCGATAAGTCCCCAGGGCCTGATGGGATCTACCCCAGAATACTGAAGGAGGCTGGAGAGGAAATTGCTGAGGCCTTGACAGAAATCTTTGGATCCTCACTGTCTTCAGGTGATGTCCCGGAGGACTGGAGAATAGCCAATGTTGTTCCTCTGTTTAAGAAGGGTAGCAAGGATAATCCCGGGAACTACAGGCCGGTGAGCCTTACTTCAATGGTAGGGAAATTACTGGAGAGAATTCTTCGAGACAGGATCTACTCCCATTTGGAAGCAAATGGACGTATTAGTGAGAGGCAGCACGGTTTTGTGAAGGGAAGGTCGTGTCTCACTAACTTGATAGAGTTTTTCGAGGAGGTCACTAAGATGATTGATGCAGGTAGGGCAGTGGATGTTGTCTATATGGACTTCAGTAAGGCCTTTGACAAGGTCCCTCATGGTAGACTAGTACAAAAGGTGAAGTCACACAGGATCAGGGGTGAGCTGGCAAGGTGGATACAGAACTGGCTAGGTCATAGAAGGCAGAGAGTAGCAATGGAAGGATGCTTTTCTAATTCGAGGGCTGTGAACAGTGGTGTTCCACAGGGATCAGTGCTTGGACCTTTGCTCTTTGTAGTATATATAAATGATTTGGAGGAAAATGTAACTGGTCTGATTAGTAAGTTTGCAGACGACACAAAGGTTGGTGGAATTGCGGATAGCGATGAGGACTGTCGGAGGATACAGCAGGATATAGATTGTTTGGAGACTTGGGCGGAGAGATGGCAGATGGAGTTTAATCTGGACAAATGTGAGGTAATGCATTTTGGAAGGTCTAATGCAGGTAGGGAATATACAGTGAATGGTAGAACCCTCAAGAGTATTGAAAGTCAAAGAGATCTATGAGTACAGGTCCACAGGTCATTGAAAGGGGCAGCACAGGTGGAGAAGGTAGTCAAGAAGGCATACGGCATGCTTGCCTTCATTGGCCGGGGCATTGAGTATAAGAATTAGCAAGTCATGTTGCAGCTGTATAGAATCTTAGTTAGGCCGCACTTGGAGTATAGTGTTCAATTCTGGTCGCCACACTACCAGAAGGATGTGGAGGCTTTCGAGAGGGTGCAGAAGAGATTTACCAGAATGTTGCCTGGTATGGAGGGCATTAGCTATGAGGAGCGGTTGAATAAACTTGGTTTGTTCTTGCTGGAACGAAGGAGGTTGAGGGGAGACCTGATAGAGGTCTACAAAATTATGAGGGGCATAGACAGAGTGGATAGTCAGAGGCTTTTCCCCAGGGTAGAGGGGTCAATTACTAGGGGGCATAGGTTTAAGGTGAGAGGGCCAAGGTTTAGAGTAGATGTACGAGGCAAGTTTTTTACGCAGAGGGTAGTGGGTGCCTGGAACTCGCTACCGGAGGAGGTGGTGGAAGCAGGGACGATAGTGACATTTCAGGGGCATCTTGACAAATGCATGAATAGGATGGGAATAGAGGGATACGGACCCAGGAAGTGTAGAAGATTGTAGTTTAGTCGGGTAGCATGGTCGGCCCGGGCTTGGAGGGCCGAAGGGCCTGTTACTGTGCTGTACATTTCTTTGTTCTTTGTAGTTGTTTGTTTGTAATTCCACTTTTTTCTAATTAAGGGGCAATTTAGCGTGGTCAGTCCACCTAACCTGCACATCTTTGGACACACAGACATGGGGAGAATGTGCAAACTCCACATGGACAGTGACCCGGGTCCAGATCAAACCTGGGACCGGGATTGAACCTGGGACCTTGGCGCCGTGAGGCAGCAGTACGAACCACTGAACCACCTTGCTGTCCTTGGGCAAATGCTTTTAACGCAAATTGGATTCTATTGGTCTGATTGCTTGACATAGCAGCGATAATAAAGTTCTCTCAAACAAAAGGGAGCAGATGCCCTTTAATATCAAAATGATTATACATATCTGAAAACAAAAGGCTCTATCGTATGTAGCCACAGAAACAGAAACATCAATGGTAATATTGATAGGTCTGCACAAGAATTATCTGAAGACAGCCCCCAATGTCAGCTGCTACTTCTATGAACAGTTCTGATCCTGTTAGTTCCTCTCAGTTCTCAAGCTTAAAGTTGCTTTGAAGGAAAGCAAGTGGAGAGATTTCGACAGACACATTTAAACTGTTTCCATATAATTGGTTCAAGGCAACAGTAGACTATGCCAAGGATGTCTGGGTCAGCACTGCTACAGAGGTTACAGACCCCTCTCCCACCAGGAAACATCTGAGGTTGAGCATCGGATCTGTACTGACTGGATGTGTGGGATGCTTTCAAAGCACAATGACACAGAAGATGTACTTAGTCAGAGAAAACTTGTGATACGTTTTATTGGCCATGTGAATGACAGTATCGTTTAGTGTGGGATTAATGCCAGATGCAGTCCATTTATTGCGTGCAATCATTTTCTCTGTCCAGGACAGGCGGACTCTGACAACACGAGCACTGCAAATAAATTTAATGGTGTGACGCAGATCGCAGAATCCGTGGACTTTTACGACAGGAAAACCGGCACCACACCTGGACCAATTCCACTACCATTGAGGGGTTAGCACCAGTGCCGCGTGGAACACAATCGATCTCAATGAAATATGGTGTGGGATTTGCCTGGTCCGTGATAGACACTCGGGAGGCTGACAAGCTGCAGCCGCATATACACATTACACTCCCCACACACACTTAGCCCAGCCAAAAAGATGGCACTGGTTGTGCTGGAACATGCCCATACAGCTGATGGGTCGGCTGGTGCCAGAGGGCACCCAGGGGTGTGCCCTGGGGGACACCTATATGACCCGTGGCATCAGGTTCAAAGTGGGCTGTTAGCGGTGTGCGCAGCTGCATGGCTGCCTTGCCGGCTGCAGCAATTGTGATCCATGCCCATCCACCCCGACCCCACAGCCCACCTCCTGGTCATTCCCCACTATAGTCTCAACCTGTTTACTGTTGGTTGCTGCAGAGCTGCCTGGAGGAAGGAGAGATGAGGGAAGGAAGGAGAGAAGGACAAGAAGAAGGCGACTTCAACACTGAGGTGGGAACAGAGCTTTTTGGACTGCTTGTTTGCTGAGCCCCTCCCAGACTGAGGGCTCTGCCCGGTTCTCCCAAACATCAACATCTGCCTTTTGCAAATACGAAGTTCATCTTCCATCAAGTGTGATTGTTCCAGGGCATGGGGATCCAGTGGACAGTGTGTGTTGCTGAATTCCTCCTGGGCTGAAGACCTCGTACACCAGTGACTTATTTTGGCAGGGAGAACGTTGGATTCCATCAGTATGGTCATTCCAGGGTGGGAGCATGGACTGTGTATTTGCTGAGCTCTACTCAGGCTGAAGACCTCGCATAACAGCACCCACGTTCATCGATGTGGTCGTCCTAGGGTGGGAACACAGACTGTGTTTTTGTTGGGCCCCCTCGCGGGCTGAAGATCTGCTTGTGTTCACCTATCCTCACACGCTCCAGCTTCACAGGAGTCTCCCACCTCAGGCACCAATCCATCTTTGGACCCCCACCCAACTATGCCGCTGTCCTCTTCCTCCTCCCGCTGTGTCCCTTGCTCTCTCTTCCCTTCCTTCCCTTGTTCCTTTGCACACCTTCCGAGGGGTAGAGTACATTGTTCCACCTTGGTCTTCCCGGAACACCTCCTCCCCATTTTATTTCCAATCTACACTGACACGACAAGGCCCACATTGGGGTGGGCATGGCACTTGCCCAGGTGGCCACTCCTCCTACACCAGTGGTAGGCAGTCCACCTAAGCGGGGGTGGTGGTCTCGTCAGCATCCAGTACTCCCGCAGCCCCGCCACCCTTCCGTAGGGCCACCATAACCTGCTGCCAAAGAGGGGGGGGTCTCCACCACCTTAAAAACTGGCGGCCGGTCTCTCTCCTCAGCATGGATTACAAGATCTTAAGCAAGGCGATGTGTTTGCACTTTGGCACCATACTGGACCACATGATCCACCCTGACCAATCCTACACGGTCCCGGGCCACACAATCCACGACAACATCAATCTGGTCCTGGACTTGGTCTATCATTCCCAGAGGGCTGGTCCGTCCAGCGCCTTCCTGTCCCTTGATCAGGAGAAGGCGTTTGACAGGGTGGATCACGATTATTTCCTTGGCATTCGGGTTCAGGCTGCATTTCGTCGCCCGGATCCGACTTTTGTACACTGCCGCGGAGTGTCACGTCCCTGATGGTGCCCCTTCCTTTTGGGAGGAGTGCGTAAAGGCTGCTCTTTATCTGGCCAACTCTATTGTATTTGCGTGGAGCCTTTCCTGCGCCTCATGGTCTGGACTGGTACTGCACGGGCCGGGCATCGGGGTGGTCCGTCCTCTTGGTTTACGCTCTTGACGTGCTCTTCATGTTCACTGACCTTGCTGACCTGCGGAGGATGTACGAGTGCCAGGTTGTGTACTCTGCCGCTTCCTCTGCCAGGATCAACTGGGCCAAGTATTCCAGACTCTTGGTTGGTCCGTGACAGATGGACCCACTCCTAGAGGAGCTCAGGTCTTTCACCTGGAGCAGGACCAGCCTCTTATACTTGGGAGTCCATCTTTGCCCAGCTGAGGAATTCTTGCCGGCTAACTGGCAGGAGCTGGAGGCCAAGGTCACCGCTCGCTTGAGACGCTGGCCAGGACTGCTCCGGCTGCTGTCTTACAAGGGTCGAGTTCTCATCCCAAACCAGCTGATAGCCTCCATGTTGTGGTACTGGCTGGTCACTTTGATCCCTCCCCCTGACTTTGTCACAAAGATCCAGAGAAAGCTTGTCGAGTTCTTCTAGGACAAGAGACGGCACTGGGTCGCTGGGTGGCTGCTGAGGTTCTGAGTCTCTGGCTTAGGGAGGGCGGATAGGCGCTGGTGTGCCTTCGCACCCAGGTGGCGACTTTCCACCTTCAGACCCTGCAGCGATACCTTTATGTTGGGCCTCCTCCACGATGGTGTGCCCTGGCGACGCATTTCTTCCGCCAGGTGCATGGCCTCAATTCCGACATGCAGCTCTTGTTCAGAGATCTGAAGGGCCTTCAGGAATCCGTACCTCCACCAATACCGTTTCGAGTGGCAGGCGGAGGAGCGAGCTGTGGCTGCCGGGGTGACCAGGATCAGGGATGTGCTGGGTGGTGGAGGAGTGGAATGCCACCCAACGAGTTAGCAAAATGTGCGACCGTGGATGTCTCGTGGCTGATGCCATCCGAGACCTCAAAATGACTGTGTTCGGACCCGCTGGCACTAGCGGTCTGGAGGAAGCGCAGGTGTGCCGTCTGCGGAGGACGTCCTTGTAAACCTGAGGAGCCCTCCCCCTCAATCTTGGGGACCTGGGGTGGAGGGTGCTGCATGCAGCAGTGCTGTACAATCATCGATTGCACCGGTTCACGGACTCCCAAGAAGCCTGCCGTTTCCGTTCCGACAGAATTCCATATTGCTCCCAGGCCTCAAAACCTCCCTCGTGGGCTGGTGCCCCACAATCCGAGCCACCTCACGGATATGTCCCACTTGCCTTTTTGCACTGTGCGGAGGGGTTTCCTGTACAGGCTGCTGCTGCACACCCTTCATCTCCTTACCCTCACCCGTCGCCCCGACACACCATAGCGTGCCTTGTTGCTGTCCGACGGCGGAGGCCCCAATGGAGGTCCCTCTATGGAGGAGCCCTCCCTCTTAATCTTGGGGACCTGGGATGGAGGGTGTTGCATGTAGCAGTGCCGTACAATCACCGATTGCAATGGTTCATGGACTCCCAAGAAGCCTGTCATTTTTGCAGCCTTGTGGAATTCGTGGACCATGTCTATATTACGTATTATAGACGTCACACCTTTCTTAGTTTTATGACCAATCTTTTGTTGAAGTTTTGTTTGCACTTCAGCCCACGCTCCAGACCTACGGGCATCCGGTGCGGAGGGGGGCGGGAAGGTGGAGGACATCCTGTTAACCTGTTCCTGGGCCTGGTGAAGCTCGACATTTATAGGTTCAGGCAGCAGGCGACCAAAGGGGTCGTCCGACCAGACTGTCTGCCTCTCTTCCGCAGCTACATTTGTGGCCAGGTGGCATGTGGTGTCCACAGGCATCATCGAGGCCTTTCATACCCGTTGGGCATCGCAGGGGTTGGGGTGCTTTATTCACCCCTTTAATTGTTCCCTCATTTGAAATTTTTAAGTTTCTGTTCTTTGTTACGTTTGGGCAGAGTCTGTAACAGGAGTGGCCCTTTTTGCTTTACCCCTAAGTTTGTTTCCTTTCTTCTATTTTGTTTGTTGACCTCAAAAGAGAGGTCAATCCACCTAACCTGCACATCTTTGGACTGCCTTGATATCACCTCACCTGTGGCATTCAACTCTTTTGTCCATGTTTAGATCAGCGTTGTAATGAGGTCAGGAGCTAAATGCCCCTGGAAGAACTCAAACTGGGTTCTTGCATGTTAAGTGCTGCTTGATAGCACTGTTAACAATACCGTCCATGACTTTACTAATAAACAACAATAGAGTAATGGGGGAGTAATTGGTAAAGTTGGATTTGCCCTGTTTCCTGTGGACAGGACACACCCGGACAATTTTCCACATTGCCGGGTAGATGCCAATGTTGTAGCTGTACTGGAGCAGCTTGACTAGGGGTGTGGCAAGTTCTGGAGCACATGTCTTCAGGACTATTGACGGAATATTGTCAGGGCCCATAGCCTCTTCAAATTGGTTTACAGATCAATAACAGCCCTTAATTAGGCTTAGAGCTCCTATACGAGTTTGCAAATTATTCTCCATTGTAAGATGAGTCTGGTGATGGATATATCTTTTTGCGTATCGTTGTCGAACCAGGCTTTGCATGAAACTGCTCAGCTGATTCATGCATATTTTATAAGTTTGCTTCCAACTTATTTCACATTATAATGGCCCAGGAATTCTTGCTTTTCAATGGCAATAAAAGTTTAATTATATAATTAGTACCATTGAAAAGTCATATTCATTTTGCCATTAAAACGTTATCAATACTGGCTGCCATGTGTGGATCACAAGGTTTATATAATTAAATAAGCTTTTTATTTAGTCTCTCTTGTCATTTTGTGCAAATATTTGTGTTTATGAAGGTTGGAGGAATGTTGTTACTAGAATTGTAACACATTTTACACAAAACAATGCACATTAGATTCATTGTAAGATTCCTGTACAGAGTTTCACTATGCTCTTTCAGTTCAGGTGTAGGACAGCGTTGTCCCATCAAGCATTCCCAATCATGCACAGTACAGGTTAGATGAAAGTTAATGCTTGGACATTTTCAAACAAAGAAAATCACAGGTTAGATGCAAGGTGGAGCCTCCCGTCACACAAGTGCCAGGCAATGACCATTTCCCACAAGAGAGAGTTGAGCCATCTCCCCATGACATTCAATGGCATTACCAACACTGAATCCCCCACTATCAACATCCTACAAGACCAGGTCAGAGGCTGGGAATTCTCTGATAACTAACTCACCTCCTGACTCTCCAAAGCCTGTCCACCATATAGAAGGCAGAAGTCAGGAGAGTGATGGAATACTCTCTGCTTGCCTGGATGAGTACATCCCCAACAACACTCAAGAAGCTCAACACCATCCTGGATAAAGCAGCCCACTTGGTTGGCATCCTGTTTACACCTCAAACATTCACCCCCCTCCAGCATAGACATACAGTAGCAGCCGTGTGCACCATTACAGGATACACTGCAGCAACTCACAACGTTCCTTTAACAGCACCTTCCAGTTCCAGAATCTTGGATTTCCCACAAATCCTGTCAAATGTAAACACAGTAAATCTTTTAAAATAGTTCCCAACCTGAGAGCCAGCCAGATTTAACGTGTTGGGGGCTGCAAGGATTAGGACATTGGAAAGGGTGGGGTTAATCTGACATTGTGGCTGGTGTGGGTCAGTCAATTGAACATACTGTGCTAACCCCACAGACAGTAACTTTGGTGGAAAACAAAACGGGGATTTTAACCTTCACATTTTAAAATTAAGGATGAGGGGTGGACTGCCAACCAGCTACGGGAGGCTGGCTGGCAATTGGAATATGTTAATGAGGCTGGCACTCTCTGATTTAACTTGGCTTTCAGGTTTTACAGTCGGTGCCTCAGGAAACCCCTCAGCGGGAAGGGCAGCTTCAGGGAGAAGGTGAATGTTTTTTCCAGCACTGCTTTGTGGGCCAGTAACAGCAGGAGAGCTTCCTCCAGCAGCTCAAGCTTCCCCACTCTCAGATCCTCATGCAAAGACCACTAAAGGGCAAGAGCCCTCCTGCCCTCCATGGTACTGGCACCACCCCAGCTAATTTGGGGAGAGGGTTTAAACCCGAAAGCATGCAGAGAAACACAGACTTCGGAGTTTCTTATCGGAAATTCCACCTTCCCGGTTATTCAATCTTTATTAAGGATAGAACAATCCTTTGAGATCTTGAACTGTTTGTGCCAGAACCGAAGCTCTAAGTTTCATACAGTGCAAGGTTGTAATAATAGAGCATTTTCTCATGAGGTCTGATTTGATCAGCAAATTGCAGATGCAAAACCATAAGAATCCATAGTGCAGAAGAAGGCCTTCGGCCCATCGAGTCTGCACCAGCCCTCGGAAAGAGCACGCAACCTAAGGCCACACCTCAAACCTATCCCAACACCTCCACCCTATTCCCGTAACCCCAACTAATCTTTTTTGGACACTAAGGGCAATTTAGCATAGCCAATCCATCTAACCTGCACATCTTTGAACTGTGGGAGGAAACCGGAGCACCCGGAGGAAACCCACGCACTCATGGCTGAGGAATCCTGGCCGGCTAACTGGCAGGAGCTGGAGGCCAAGGTCACCGCTCGCTTGAGATGCTGGCCAGGACTGCTCCGGCTGCTGTCTTACAGGGGTCGAGTTCTCATCCCAAACCAGCTGATAGCCTCTATGGTGTGGTACTGGCTGGTCACTTTGATCCCTCCCCCTGACTTTGTCACAAAGATCCAGAGAAAGCTTGTCGAGTTCTTCTAGGACAAGAGACGGCACTGGGTCGCTGGGTGGCTGCTGAGGTTCTGAGTCTCCGGCTTAGGGAGGGCGGCCAGGCGCTGGTGTGCCTTCGCACCCAGGTGGCGACTTTCCACCTTCAGACCCTGCAGCGATACCTTTATGTTGGGCCTCCTCCACGATGGTGTGCCCTGGCGACGCATTTCTTCCGCCAGGTGCATGGCCTCAATTACGACATGCAGCTCTTGTTCAGAGATCTGAAGGGTCTTCTTTATCCCCCGCCCCCGGCAGGAGTGGTGGCTGTTGCCAGGGAGCCACTGCTCAGGAATCCACACCTCCACCAATACCATTTTGAGTGGCTAGCGGAGGGGCGAGCTGTGGCTGCCGGGGTGACCAGGATACCAGGATAAAAGAACACACATTGAGCTGAGAAAAATAATTTGTCGCTGTCCCGCAAACTACGCAGTATCCCCCTTGTTCAGTTTGGCAGTCAGATTGCAAAACCTTCATCATCAAGTGTAGGGAACACTGTGAGGAAATGAGTGCTGAAGGCACCATAACACTATATGTTGTTGCATTTTCACTTCCATCATCTGTCAAAGTCGCCGGGGAATTTTGCTTGCATCCATTTTCACAACAACTTCCACTTACATAGTATTTTTAATGCAGTAAAATATCCTGAGGTACTTCACTGGAATCTTATCAAACAAAATGTGACATGGAGGCAAAATGTGACAGGATATCTTATCAAACAAAATGTGACATGGAGGCACATACGGAGACATTGGAGCAGATGGCCAAAAAAGGTGCGCCTAAAGGAGGGAAAGGAGGCAGCGAGGTGGAGAGGTTTACGGGGAGAATTCCAGAGTTTAGGGTTGCGGCAGCTGAAGACATGGCCGCCAATGATGGATTAGGACTAATCCAGATGCCAGAGTTGGAGATCTCAGAGGGTTGTGAGGGTAGAGGTGAGAGGGAGGGGAGTAACTACCATGGAGGGATTTGCAGACAAAGATTTAAAAATAGACAAATTGTTTAACCTACAAGGGCAGCCAGTAGAAATGTTTACCTTCAAATCCACTGAGGAAACTCAGCAGGATGGAGTGGGGGCGGGGTGGGGTGAAACGGTAGATGCAGGTGGTAAGTGCATTCACAGCATTGCTTGTGGGCTAAGAGGAGCAGGAATGTTAAGTTCATAATGATCGAGTAGCTTGATGATTGTCAAGGCTCACATCTGGAGACATCAGGAATATGCTGCTGAACACAATTGAAACTTGTTGAAGAGTTGGTGGGCGCGATTCTCCACTCCCACGCCGGTTGGGAGAATCGCCTTGGCCGCCAAAATTTCCTGGGTAAGCGGCGGGAACGGCATGGTCGGGTTCCGCGGGCCGCAGGCCGGAGAATCGCCCAAGACACCCAAAACGGCGATTCTCCGGCACCCCTGCTATTCTCAGGCCCGGATGGGCCGAAGTCCCGACGGCGTGACCCCAGTTCATGCCGTCGCCATGCACACCTGCTTTTCAAAGTCGTCAGCCAGTCGTGCTGGCTGACGCTGAGCAGGGAGGAGGTGAGCGGACTGTTCCGCAGCGCCTGGAGACCGGGTCGGCTTACCCGAGAAGGCTGCGGCCAAAGGGGGGGGGGGGGTGCGGGAGAGTGTGCAGGTGGGAGGGGGGAGGTGGGAGAGTGTGCAGGTGGGAGGGGGTGTGTGTGGGAGAGTGTGCAGGTGGGAGGGGGGAGGTGGGAGAGTGTGCAGGTGGGTGCGGGAGAGTGTGCAGGTGGGAGGGGGGTGGGTAGGAGAGTGTGCAGGTGGGAGGGGGGAGGTGGGAGAGTGTGCAGATGGGATGGTGGGGGGGGAAAGAGTGAGCAGATGGGAGGGGGGGTGGGAGAGTGTGCAGGTGGGGGGGGGCGGGTTGTGGGAGAGTGTGCAGGTGGGGGGGGGGGTTGTGGGAGAGTGTGCAGATGGGAGGGGGGGTGAGAGAGTGCAGGTGGGAGGGGGTGGTGCGGGAGAGTGTGCAGGTGGGAGGGGGGGTGCGGGAGAGTGTGCAGGTGGGAGGGGGGTGAGGGAGAGTGTGCAGGTGGGAGGGGGGATGAGGGAGAGTGTGCAGGTGGGGGGGGGGATGAGGGAGAGTGTGCAGGTGGGTGGGGGGGTGCGGGAGAGTGTGCAGGTGGGTGGGGGGGTGCGGGAGAGTGTGCAGGTGGGTGGGGGGGTGCGGGAGAGTGTGCAGGTGGGAGGGGGGATGAGGGAGAGTGTGCAGGTGGGAGGGGGGTGCGGGAGAGTGTGCAGGTGGGAGGGGGGATGAGGGAGAGTGTGCAGGTGGGAGGGGGGGTGCGGGAGATTGTGCAGGTGGGAGGGGGGTGTGTGGTAGAGTGTGCAGGTGGGAGGGGGATGAGGGAGAGTGTGCAGGTGGGAGAGGGGGGTGCGGGAGAGTGTGCAGGTGGGAGGGGGGGTGCAGGAGAGTGTGCAGGTGTGAGGGGGGGCGGGAGAGTGTGCAGGTGGGAGGGGGGATGAGGGAGAGTGTGCAGGTGGGAGGGGGGTGTGTGGTAGAGTGTGCAGGTGGGAGGGGGGATGAGGGAGAGTGGCAGGTGGCTGGGGGGGGTGCGGGAGAGTGTGCAGGTGGGAGGGGGGATGAGGGAGAGTGTGCAGGTGGGAGGGGGGGTGCGGGAGAGTGTGCAGGTGGGAGGGGGTGTCTGGTAGAGTGTGCAGGTGGGAGGGGGATGAGGGAGAGTGTGCAGATGGGAGAGGGGTGGTGCGGGAGAGTGTGCAGGTGGGAGGGGGGGCGGGAGAGTGTGCAGGTGGGAGGGGGGGCGGGAGAGTGTGCAGGTGGGAGGGGGGATGAGGAAGAGTGTGCAGGTGGGAGGGGGGTGAGGGAGGGAGTGGAGGTGGGAGGGGGTGAGGGAGAGTGTGCAGGTGGGGGGGGGGTGAGGGAGAGTGTGGAGGGTGTCGTCCATCCGCGGATGCCACATGTCAGCCGCCCTGATATGGCAGGACGGTGACGAGGACACGGCCGCAGGTTGCGTGTGGCTGATGGGCACAGGCGAGTGGCACACTGGTGAGCAGTACGGTGTGAACTGACCGTTGGGCGCAGACAGTGACCAGGTGTTAGGCTGGCTGCGTATCTGCAGCGCGACCAGGCCACCGGGACACACAGGGATCCCATGCAACCCGGCTGGCGAGGTGTGGAAGAACCTCCGTGTAACATGTCGTTTCTCTGCCCCCCACCACCCTCCTGCAGGTCACCATGTATGCCAACCAGACAGCAATGTTTACTGCCGTGGTTGGAGCTGCAGCTCTGGAGTTTGCCATCCGGCAGCGTAGAGTCGGACGGCCCACAGTGGCTGCAGATGCAGCGGTCGCCGGTGCAGCAGAGGGGATGGCCGCGGAGTGGCTTGTCGTCGACGCGCAGGCCGCAGGCGCTCAGGACCCGAATGTACAGGGGGATGCCGAGGGGAACATTGACCCCCTGACGGCGAGGAATGCAGAGGAAGTGCTTGGGGAGGAGCAGGAGGAGGAGGAGGAGCAGGTGGAGCAGGAGGATCCACTGATGGTGGTGCCAGGGCGCCACAGGCATCCAGCAAGGCCGAGGGTGTACCGTGACAGAATGTCGTTCGAGGCCCTAACTAACATCACATGTAGGAGGAGACTATGGTTCAGCAGGGAGACGGTCGCACATATATGCCAGCTCGTGGCGCACCTCGCACCACGTGGAATGGGAGGAGGACACGCGATACCAGTCTCCGTCAAGGTGACGGTGGCCCTAAACCTTTACGCTACCGGTTCATTCCAGGCGGCGAGCGGGGACCTATCCGGGATCTCACAGGCATCGGTCCACAGGTGCATCAGGGCCGTCACCGACGCCTTGTACGCCATTGCGGACAGGTACATTAAATTCCCCGAGGACCGGGCACAGCAGGAAGCACGGGCACGTGGATTCGCCAAGGTTGCCGGGATACCGATGGTCCAGGGTGTCATCGATGGTGTGCACGTCCCCATGCGCCCACCTGCAGACAACGCGGTGCTTCGGGCTGCTGAAGATGCGCTTCAGATGCCTGGACCACTCTGGAGGGGCCCTGCAGTACCAACCCGACAGGGTCGGTCGCATGGTTGTGGTCTACTGTGCGCTGCACAACATTGCCATGCAGAGGGGAGATGACCTGGTGGAGGAGCCGGAGGGAGGACCCGACGGCACCGGAGCCAACGCAAATGAGGGGGAGGGGGACGAGGAGGATGCGGAGGATGAGGATGATGGGGCGCATCAGGGTGGGGAGAGGGGCGCAGGACACAGACACTGCCCGGCTGCTCGTTACGCCCAGGAGGCTGCACGACGGCACCGCCGCGGACAGCGGGCACGCGATACGTTGGTGGCCGCACGGTTCACGTACTGTGGGGCTGGGATTCGCTGAACACTGCCACTTGCACCATCACTCCTGTACACGGGCACCACACAGCACCCACCACCTCCTCCCCCCCCCCACACTCCCGCACCGCGTTCACGGCACCAATTCCACATCACCTTACCACTGCGGCACTACGGGATTGCACAACAGTGATGATTGGGTAAGCGGGTGTGATCAGTGCCATGTTGAATGATGACAGCCCGCTCTGCGATGAGCCTTCGTGACGGATATTTCACCACATGCCCGTGTGGGGTGGCTGGCATCGGTGTACCGAGGACAACGGTGTCCGATTATGGGGGGGGCGGGGGGGAAAAGGGTCACCACATCCGGAACAGACCTTGAACGGCTCGTATACCACTACGCCAATCGGGCACTCTCACGAGCCCCCTGGCACCGGACATAGCACGCAGTCTTACAAGTCAAATTTAACAGTGCGTTTATTCGTGTGGTGAACATAGGTGCCCTACCCACTACAACTAAACTGTGCCCTGCACCCGTGCCAACTTCTTATGTGCCTAACGACTTTGCCTTACGGGCCCTACCACTACGTCTAGGTATCTCCCCAGATGGTACAGCAGGAGTGGAGGTGGACTGCTGTGAATCACGCCCTGCGACATGGCTCCCGGTCGGCACACGTTTCCTGGGGCGGCCTGGCTTCGATGGGCCAGGCTGCTCGGCGGGCGTGCTGGATGGCGTGGTGCCACCCTGCCCGCTCCCCACCAGATGCGCCAGGGACGGAACGGGGGGAGGCCGAGTGTACCGGGACGTCCCTTGGTGGAGCTACCGGGACGGGCCCCAGAACCTCCTCCTCCCTCGGGGAGCCCGGTGGCCCCCGGGCCTCACTGTGGGACGGAGATGCGCTCGGAGACATGCCCCGTCGCACCACCGACACCTGGCACTGCCAGTCTTGGAGGCCTGCAGCGGTATCGACCACGGTCTGAATGTTCGCCGAGACGAGGCCCAGGGAGTGCCACATTCCTGCCAAGGTCTGTGCGATCTCGACCTGTGAGTGGGCGATGCCATCCATCACGTGCGCCAGGCGGTCTATGCTCTCCGCGACTGACTGCTGGGACTGTGCCATCGCTTGCTGGGACCGGGCCATGGCATGGTGAGACTCAGCCAGAGCCCGGGGAGCGGCGGCAATGTCCTGTTGGCTCTGTGAGATGGCTGCCTGTGAGAGGGCAGCCCTCTCCTGGGCCATGGATGACGCGTGCACGTGAAGCCCAACGCCTTGCAGAACCTGACCCATGGCCAAAACCCCTTCACCCATTGCCTCCACCGCGGACGCCACCCGTGCGGTGTTGGCCTGGGTGGCTGCGATGAGCGGCACCACTCCCTGCTCCTGGACGCGGATAGACTCCTCCAGCTGCGTGTGCAGGTCCTGGAAGATGGCCCTCATCCCGTTACTCAGTCCCTGGGTGTCCACAGGCATCGGTTGTCCGGGTGGGTCAATTACATCCAGGAACCCGGGAACCGTCTGGGCGGAAGCTGGTTGCTGGGCCTGGGCTGCCCTCCGACCGTCCAGCCCCTCGGCTGCTCCAAACTCCACCTGCTGTACCGGCTCGGCTGTGGGGTGCGCACCAGACAGTGACCCAGGAGCCTCGTCACTTATCTGCCCAACCGAGGTGGGTGTCACTGTGATGGTGAATGGTATGGGAGACAGCAGTGCCGCTAGCTCGAGGTCATCATCCGTCAGGAAGTCTGGTGTGTATTGTTCCCCCTCATGGCCCGGCGCAAGCTCCATGCGGGACATGTCGTCTTGACCTCCAGGTGGATCCAGTGGGTGTGTGGCCGTGATGTGCGCTTCGACATGACTGTCCACCCAGTGCCCCTCACTAATGTCTGTCCCGGAGGTCTCAGCGTCCCGGTCCTGTGTCCCAGACTGTGAGGTCTGCCCTCCCGTCCGACCGACTGCCAACCTCTGGCGTGCGTCCCTGGGTGCCGTTGCGGTGGGTGGCGTTGCGCTGCTTCCTGGGCGAGACGTCCCTGAAGGTTTGGCGGGTGGCCCTGGGGAACATAAAAGATTCGGGGTTCGTTAGACACGGTGGCCCGGGTGTATGGTGGTGGTGGGTGCACAGTGTGAGGGGGAGGGGATCTGGGGTGCAGTGACCAGAGTGTGAGGGGGGATGGGATCGGGGGTGCAGTGGCCAGAGTGTGAGGGGGAGGGGATCAGGGGTGCAGTGGCCAGAGTGTGAGGGGGGATGGGATCGAGGGCGCAGTGGCCAGAGTGTGAGGGGGTCGATGACGGGTTGGGGGGGGGGGAGGCGGGGGGGGGGGGGGGCGGGGACATGCAGGGTTCTCTCACTTGCTTCTGCGCCTCCGACCTGGCATGGCGCGACCTCCCGGGTGGCGGATCCCCCAGCGAGGTCCAGGGCCCTCTGCTCGTGAATGGTTAGGGGGTGCAGGACCGGAGAACCCCCTCCGGTTCTCATGCGCTCCCGCTGGTTATGCGCTGCCTTGTCCTGGGGGGGTAGGGGTTGGATAATGCATCACCATTAGGCGGGTATCATCAGCATCAGGGCATGCAGATATTGACAACATTGTTGCTGGTTCAGGAGACGGCACACCATGGGTTCGCTCCAGGGGGGGTCCCGGGGCTCATGTGGGTTGAGTAGATAGTTGGGCACCGTGACCCCCCCTAAACCCCCTGACGCCCCCAAAATCGCCTCTGATGCCCCAGTCCCCCCCAACGCCCCCCCTAACCCCCAGTGACCCCCCCCCAACCCCCTGACCCCCCCAACATTGCCCCTGATGCACCAGTCCCTCCCAACACTGCCCGGGGGGGGGAGCCTGGGGGCACCCTCATGGCACTTACCCTGGCAGCCCGGGTGAGGTCGTGCAGCTTCTTGCGGCACTGCTCCCCTGTCCGGGGGGTCTGCCCCACAGCACTGACTGCGGTGCCCACCTCCCGCCAGCCGCGCCTCATCGCGCTGGATGGTAGGCGATGCCCACGTCTTGGGCAGAGGGTGTCCCTTCTCTGTTCCACCTCATCCACCAGGGTGTCCAGGTCCGTGTCCCGGAACCTCGGTGCGGCTCTTCGGGGGTCAGCCATCTCTCCTCCTTCTCCTCCGGGTCCTCTGTGCGCGGTTCGCGCAATTTATGATGCAGCGCCGCGTCATTCGGTCGTCGCACGGTGACGACGCGGCCTTCGCGGAACGCCCCCCCCCCCCGAGGTTCTCGCGGCCCCGATCCTAGCCCTTTTTCGGGCCCTGAAACGGTCGGGATCGGGGCCCTTCCGCGCCGTCGTGAACCTCGACGGCGTTCACGACGGCGCGGCCACTTTGGCGCGGGAGTGGAGAATCGTGCCCGGTGTCTTTTAAATAAGGTGATGTGAGGCAGCTGGGAAGAGAATCAGTTACTCGAGTAACATTCATGAAAGAATAAAAACCAGACAGCGCAACCAGAAAGTACAGATCCAGTGAATAAACAAGATAACTTTCTATGGCAGATTTATGTTTTTGGTGTAGGGCAGAGGCTGGTATTATTACACCTGTGAACAGCAGCTGGGGGTAAAAGCATCAGTACTGTTCAAGCACACAGTGAATAACAGGATCCCACTGTTTTATCACAGGGCCGACGCCCATTATTTGTATCACAAAGTGATACACCCTCGTCAATCAGGGAATACCATTTCGAGCACTTTCCTGTATGTGTCACCTGGGAAAACCAAGAGTAGGGGCAATAAAAGGTTATTTGTGTCTCACTCCACCAAACACTGATCATTTTGAATGCAGTGGTCTCTTTCAATAGGCTTAACCAAAAAAAATCAAAAAATTAAACCAAAAGACAGAAGGTGAGAGCCTCTGGTGGCTTAGTGTAACTAAAGAAAAGGTCATTACCCAGGTGACGCGGCACACCAGCGATCCCGTATATGTATAATTCTGAGCATTGTCTTTGATGCACTCACACTGATTACCTGATATTGTGCAGGAGAATTTCAGAAGACAGAACACCACCTTGCTCTCGTGCATTTTCCTGTGTAACATTAATAATGTCCATAACATTTGATGTACAACATGTAAACAGATCTTCAGTCACATCCCTGAGCATACATTCACTTGACAGCTATCATCCTAGTGTCTTCAGAGTGATCCTGATCTGCTTCACTCTCCTCCCAGTGTCTTCAGAGTGATCCTGATCTGCTTCACTTTCCTCCCAGTGTCTTCACAGTGATCCTGATCTGCTTCACTCTCCTCCCAGTGTCTTCACAGTGATCCTGATCTGCTTCACTCTCCTCCCAGTGTCTTCACAGTGATCCTGATCTGCTTCACTCTCCTCCCAGTGTCTTCACAGTGACCCTGATCTGCTTCACTCTCCTCCCAGTGTCTTCACAGTGATCCTGACTGGTTTCACTCTCCTCCCAGTCTCTTCACAGTGATCCTGATCTGCTTCACCCCTCCCAGTGTCTTCACAGTGATCCTGATCTGCTTCACTCTCCTCCCAGTGTCTTCACAGTGACCCTGATCTGCTTCACTCTCCTCCCAGTGTCTTCACAGTGATCCTGACCGGTTTCACTCTCCTCCCAGTGTCTTCACAGTGATCCTGATCTGCTTCACCCCTCCCAGTGTCTTCACAGAGATTCTGATCTGCTTCACTCTCCTCCCAGTGTCTTCACAGTGATCTTGATCTGCTTCACTCTCCTCCCAGTGTCTTCACAGTGACCCTGACCTGCTTCACTCCTCCCAGTGTCTTCACAGTGATCCTGATCTGCTTCACTCTCCTCCCAGTGTCTTCACAGAGATTCTGATCTGCTTCAATCTCCTCCCAGTGTCTTCACAGAGATTCTGATCTGCTTCACTCTCCTCCCAGTGTCTTCACAGTGATCCTGATCTGCTTCACTCTCATCCCAGTGTCTTCACAGTGATCCTGATCTGCATCACTTCTCCCAGTGTCTTCACAGTGATCTTGATCTGCTTCACACTCCTCCCAGTATCTTCACAGTGACCCTGACCTGCTTCACTCTCCTCCCAGTGTCTTCACAGTGATCCTGATGTGCTTCACTCTCCTCCCAGTCTCTTCACAGTGATCCTGATCTGCTTCACTCTCCTCCCAGTGTCTTCACAGTGACCCTGATCTGCTTCACTCCTCCCAGTGTCTTCACAGTGACCCTAACCTGCTTCACTCTCCTCCCGGTGTCTTCACAGTGACCCTAACCTGCTTCACTCTCCTCCCAGTGTCTTCACAGTGATCCTGATCTGCTTCACTCTCCTCCCAGTATCTTCACAGTGATCCTGATCCCGCTTCACTCTCCTCCCAGTGTCTTCACAGTGATCCTGATCTGCTTCACTCTCCTCCCGGTGTCTTCACAGTGATCCTGATCTGCTTCACTCTCCTCCCAGTGTCTTCACAGTGATCCTGATCTGCTTCACTCTCCTCCCAGTCTCTTCACAGCGATCCTGACCTGCTTCACTCTCCTCCCAGTGTCTTCACAGTGATCCTGATCTGCTTCACTCCTCCCAGTGTCTTCACAGTGATCCTAATCTGCTTCACCCCTCCCGGTGTCTTCACAGTGATCCTGATCTGCTTCACTCTCCTCCCAGTCTCTTCACAGCGATCCTGATCTGCTTCACTCTCCTCCCAGTCTCTTCACAGCGATCCTGACCTGCTTCACTCTCCTCCCAGTGTCTTCACAGTGATCCTGACCTGCTTCATTCCTCCCAGTGTCTTCACAGTGATCCTGATCTGCTTCACTCTCCTCCCAGTGTCTTCACAGTGATCCTGATCTGCTTCACCCCTCCCGGTGTCTTCACAGTGATCCTGATCTGCTTCACTCTTCTCCCAGTGTCTTCACAGTGACCCTGACCTGCTTCACTCTCCTCCCAGTGTCTTCACAGTGATCCTGATCTGCTTCACTCTCCTCCCAGTGTCTTCACAGTGATCCTGATCCCGCTTCACACTCCTCCCAGTGTCTTCACAGTGATCCTGATCTGCTTCACCCCTCCCGGTGTCTTCACAGTGATCCTGATCTGCTTCACTCTTCTCCCAGTGTCTTCACAGTGACCCTGACCTGCTTCACTCTCCTCCCAGTGTCTTCACAGTGATCCTGATCTGCTTCACTCTCCTCCCAGTGTCTTCACAGTGATCCTGATCCCGCTTCACACTCCTCCCAGTGTCTTCACAGTGACCCTGACCTGCTTCACTCCTCCCAGTGTCTTCACAGTGATCCTGATCTGCTTCACTCTCCGCCCAGTGACTTCACAGTGATCCTGATCTGCTTCACTCTCCTCCCAGTGTCTTCACAGTGACCCTGATCTGCTTCACTCTCCTCCCAGTCTCTTCACAGTGATCCTGACCTGCTTCACTCTCCTCCCAGTATCTTCACAGTTATCCTGATCTGCTTCACTCTCCTCCCAGTGTCTTCACAGTGATCCTGATCTGCTTCACTCTTCTCCCAGTGTCTTCACAGTGATCCTGATCTGCTTCACTCTTCTCCCAGTGTCTTCACAGACTCCTGATCTGCTTCACTCTCCTCCCAGTGTCTTCACAGTGATCCTGATCTGCTTCACTCTCCTCCCAGTGTCTTCACGGTGATCCTGATCTGCTTCACTCTCCTCCCAGTGTCTTCACAGTGATCCTGATCTGCTTCAATCTCCTCCCAGTGTCTTCACAGTGATCCTGACCTGCTTCACTCTCCTCCCAGTGTCTTCACAGTGATCCTGATCTGCTTCACTCTCCTCCCAGTGTCTTCACAGTGATCCTGACCTGCTTCACTCCTCCCAGTGTCTTCACAGTGATCCTGACCTGCTTCACTCTCCTCCCAGTGTCTTCACAGTGATCCTGATCTGCTTCACTCTCCTCCCAGTGTCTTCACAGTGATCCTGATGTGCTTCACTCTCCTCCCAGTGTTTTCACAGAGATTCTGATCTGCTACACTCGCCTCCAAGTGTCTTCACAGTGATCTTGATCTGCTTCAATCTCCTCCCAGTGTCTTCACAGTGATCCTGATCTGCTTCACTCTCCTCCCAGTGTCTTCACAGTGATCCTGATCCCGCTTCACTCTCCTCCCAGTCTGCATCACAGTGACGCTGACCTGCTTCACTCTCCTCCCAGTGTCTTCACAGTGATCCTGATCTGCATCACTCTCCTCCCAGTGTCTTCACAGTGATCCTGATCCCGCTTCACACTCCTCCTAGTGTCTTCACAGTGATCCTGACCTGCTTCACTCGCCTCCCAGTGTCTTCACAGTGATCCTGATCTGCTTCACCCCTCCCAGTGTCTTCACAGTGATCCTGATCTGCTTCACCCTCCTCCCAGTGTCTTCACAGTGATCCTGATCTGCTTCACTCTCCTCCCAGTGTCTTCACAGTGATCCTGATCTGCTTCACTCTCCTCCCAGTGTCTTCACATTGATCCTGATCTGCCTCACTCTCCTCCCAGTGTCTTCACAGCGATCCTGACCTGCTTCACTTTCCTCTCAGTGTCTTCACAGTGATCCTGATCTGCTTCACACTCCTCCCGGTCTCTTCACAGTGATCCTGATCTGCTTCACTCCTCCCAGTGTCTTCACAGTGATCCTGACCTGTTTCACTCCTCCCAGTGTCTTCACAGTGATCCTAATCTGTTTCACTCTCCTCCTAGTGTCTTCACAGTGATCTTGATCTGCTTCACTCCTCCCAGTGTCTTCACAGTGATCCTGACCTGCTTCACTCCTCCCAGTGTCTTCACAGTGACCCTGACCTGCGGATTGGTGGGCCCAGATCGCGGGCCAGGCCACCGTGGGGGCACCTCCCGGGGCCAGATCGCCCCCCCCAGGACCCCGGAGCCCGCCCGCGCCGCCTTGTCCCGCCGGTAAGGTAGGTGATTTAATTTACGCCGGCGGGACAGGCAATTTATCGGCGGTACTTCGGCCCATCTGGGCCGGGGAATCCAGCGGGGGGGCCCGCCAACCGGCGCGGCGCGATTCCCGCCCCCGCCGAATATCCGGTGCCGGAGACTTCGGCAACCGGCGGGGGCGGGATTCACGCCAGCCCCCGGCGATTCTCCAACCCAGCGGGGGGTCGTCGAATGTCGCCCCTGATCTGATTCACGCTCCTCCCAGTGTCTTCACAGTGATCCTGATCTGGCTTCACACTCCGCCCAATGTCTTCACAGTGATCCTGACCTGCTTCACTCTCCTCCCAGTCTCTTCAGTGATCCTGATCTGCTTCACTCTCCTCCCAGTAAATACCAGTTGTTGTTGCTCTTTACTGCATATTAAGCAAACGTGAGTGTGGTGTTTGAGGAATGACCAGAGTGATACAATAAATTAAGTTCAATCTCAAACCCGATTGCTAAAAAGGGAAAGGAAACTAAAGTGTGTTTATGATCTGGTATCAAGGGGAATTCAAATAGCATGTCATTGTCTCAATGCTGTATTACTAACACACCAATGGCTGCCTTCATTATTAATGAGCGGGTCGCTAACTTTCCAGCTCCCATGTGGAGCAAGTCAACATGTGTGAGTGAAATTTAAATGCCTTAATGACACACATCACTGTACTCCAGGGCAGATTAGCAGTGAGACATTAACTAAATTAACCATATTTAGTGCTGTAAAAACATAAAGAAAGGCTGCACCTGATGGAAATTGCCTCGGCACTCAGTTCTCAGATTTATTCCAGATGGTGCTGTTCCGGAAAGTTCTACGTCCTATTGCAGATGAGGTAAAGTCTCAATGAGGAGTGGAACTGGATGGTTTAATGGTTGAGAAGAAAGGACCGGGGAATTTATCCCCAAGTTGATTCAACACCTTTTGTAGGGCAAATACCTGAGAACACTGTGCAGGATATTATCAATGTCCCAAAGATTCTAGAGCTTGTACAGATTAGTGCACATGGACACAGAAACAATATGACCACACATTCCAAATCCACTGACATTCTTTGCGAAGGTCACAAAGCTGGGAACAAATCAGTGGGATACAATGTGGTTGGACTTCAAAAAGATATTTAGCTTGCTTCCACACATGAAACCATTTTAGGAAGATTACGATGCCGAAAGCAAATGGCAGAGAGTTTTACAGATTACGGGCCAGACACAGCATCGATCAAAGGTATGTTCAGTTAATGAGATTGGAACAAAGACATATTCCGAATGCAAGTTCCATACAATGAAATATCTCAAGATATTTTACAAAGAAAGCAGAATAACTGCTGAGGCACTGGCCATAGTCAGGGTTAAGCTTATGTAAGTGAGAGAGGAGACCTGGTGAGGCCAAAAGTCTTGTGAAGGGAAATCCGGAGCTCAGGAGCATGACAGCTGTTGACACCGATGATGGGATGGAAAGGAGAAGCCAATTCAGAGTAGGCCAGAGGTCGAGGAATGATGTCCACATAAAAGGTTGGAACAAACAGTAACATGAAGGGAATTGGAATGAGGATTTTCAAATTGATAATCCAGAGGAGGTTGGTGAAGACTGTGGTGATTATGGTGTAGGGTAGGATACAGGCAGCAATATTCTGGAAGAACTGGAGTTTAGTTTGATATGAAGAGGCCTGTGAGAACACCTATTGAAACTGAGCCCCAGTGTGATGTAGGTGAGGATGAGGCTTTGAGCTGCATTAGGAGTGAGGCTGGGTTCGAGGCAGACAATGCCCCAAGCAATGCACGAAAGCAGCCAAGAGGACAGGCTGGAAGTCAAATTTGGAGCACAACTTAGCTTGAGAAGGCCGAGCATCATCGAGTTCAAGCTGAGCACAACATTGAGAAGGAGATGGAATTTCTAAAATTCCAGGTGAGATTCAAACAGAATTTGGGTTTCTGAACTTTAGAAAGCTCTGGTAATCTTTCAAAATCAAGGGAATGACATGAGTTGTGAAGGGGAAATAATAAGAGTGCGAGGGGTAAGGGCAGAATCCATCCAGGATTTAATATCAAACAGGCTGTCAGATGGCATGGTAACTGGTTTGCAGTGAAGCTGATGTTTGCAAAGGAATAAGGAATAGATAGGGAAAAAGAGAGGAGGGAAATGATGGAGAGCTGGCTGATGCCACAGGAAGCAAACAGACACGGGAAGAGATATTATCAATGCTGATTGGTCAGAGAGAAACATAACAAATACGGGGCAATGCAGCAGAGGTGAAATTTAAAAAACTACATAAACACACAAAAGGTCAGACAAGAAATAACCAACTTGCCCACTGAGATTGTCCAAATAGTCCTGATGCAGTTAAACATCACATTCCAGTAGTTCCTCACACCAGTAGACGGAATCTCCTGAAGACAAAGAATAAGCTAAAAAGCCCTCGATCAATTCAGGGAACAAGATAATGTGAATGGAGGCTGGGGTAGATGCAGGAGAATTCATGGAATGGTTAACCAACGGAGAGAGCAGTATGGATGGGGAGGGATAGCAGGAGCTGTGGTCAAAGTCACACAACAAATTATGTATGAGTTTGATCAGGACTGTGGGAGGAATAGAACCTAGTCTGGAAAAGGTCAAACTGGGACTGGCTTCGTTCATGGAATGTCGGCATCACTGATTGGGCCATCATTTATTACCCATCCCTAAGTTCTCGCAAGAGGGGGCTGATGAGCTGCCTTCTTGAACCGCTGCAGTCCATGAGGTGTAGGTACAGCCACTGTGCTGTTAGAGGGGGAGTTCCAGGATTTTGACCTAGAGACAGCGAAGGAACGATGATATGTTTCCAAATCAGGACAGTGTGTGGATTAAAGGGGGACTTGCAGATCATTATGTTCCCATGCGCCTGCTGCCCTTGTCCTTCTCGGTAGAGGTTGGAAGGCGTTGTCGAAGGATCCTTGGTGGGTTGCCACCAAGTACATCTTGCAAATGGTACACACGGCTGCTACTGCGGTGGAGAGAGTGAATGTTTAAAGCGGTGGATGAGGTGTCGAGCAAGTGGACTGCTTTCTCAGTAAAGCCTCATTATGTATTCTTGGTTGAGAGCCCAGTAATCCATTAGAGTGCTAAAACAGCTGCACCCCAATGAAAATATTGCTTGATTGACAGATCTAACTCTCATCTATGCTTTCAATTTCATAATGTTTATTTACACAAGATGAAGAAGGATCAACTTCTTGCAGTTTCTGCTATTGATACTTTGAGGAGTCTGTTTTTTTTTTACACACCCTATTTTCACTAACTGGTTAATTTGTTCTCTCCAGAGTATAGCGGGTGAATGGGCATAGAAATGCCATAGCTTGGCATGGGACTATGAGGGGCCATGGGTTAGGTGGCATGGATGTGAGGGGTGAGGGCTGGAGAGCCTTTCTGTTTCCATTGTAACATTGATGAAATTTCATTTCACGGAAGGTCATTTAAACAGCTCGTCCTCACACCCAGAGGTTCCTTGTGGCTGCCTCTAAACTTTATTCCAGGACTGCAGCCCCTGCTCCCACCAGGAAAGTTACACCCTGGCGGGCACTTTCTCCTGAGGTGGGTGAGCTGGGAATTTTCCTGATGCCTGTTTCCTGCCTCAAGGAAGGAAATCCAGGCCAATGTTTCCTCTTTTGCTGCAATCTACTCCCAGATTAAGGGAGTCTCCCATTTCGGATGGAGACGAGGAGGAATTTCTTCTCTCAGAGGGTCGTTAATCTGTGGAATTCTCTTCCTCAGAGGGCAGGGGAAGCGGGCTCATTGAATATGTTCAAGGCTGAGATGGACGTTTGGTTGACAAGGGAGCCGATGTTAAGGGGGACAGGTAGAAAATTTCAGTTGAGACCACAGTCAGGTCAGCCACTAAATGGCAGAGCAGACTAGAGGGGTTGAGGGGCCTTCTCTTGCTCCTAATGACCTGTGCCCTCAGTGCTCAGTGTAGATATGACTTTTGTGGGGAGGGCACAAACTGTGATCGAGGGCAGCCTGTAATCACAGGCAGATTAAACCTCCACTCACAGCGTGAGTGTCAAGGTGGGGTGTGGGGTGGAGGAGTCCAAGATTGCAACCCTTGCAGTTGGAGGCCCCATATCCTAATTGGCTCCCTCTTTTGAATTTCCCAGCATGGCTGGCAGGAGAATTAGATGAACTTGTGAACTGCTATGGAGGTGGGTGTCATAATATACATCTATGTATATAATGGAGTGCAGAGAGGCCGTGTAAGCACACAGAACAGAGCAGCCAATCACCAGACAGGACACGACCACTCTAAAGCCAGAGGACACCAGTTTTCCCGCTCTCTCGGGACTGTGGTGGTATGTATTAGGGGTAGTACGGTACCTGTGAAGCCGAGAGGCTATTGGCTGACAGGTCCCGGGTCCTGGTTGTATCTGCCGCCTGCTGGCTCCGCCCAGAAGGCAGAGTATAAGAGCTCGAGTTCTCCCAGCAGCCGCATTCTGTAACTGAGCTGCTGGGGAACAAGTCTTGCTTAATAAAGCCTCGATTGATTTCATCTCTTCTCGACTTGAGTGAGTAATTGTTGCACTACAGGAACCCAGCCTCTGAGACAGTCAGAGTTAGTGAGCTGGCCAGTGCAAACACCATGTGGTAGCTAGTAAGTCTGGTTAGGCTAGTATCACGTCTCCAGTCAAGTCAGCATAGTGTCAACCCACAGTTGAACATGTATAATAGTTTAGATGTTAAATAAAATCGTGTTGCATCTTATCAAGTGTTGGAGGTCTGTCTCTCGCTACACTGCATCAAGTGCAGTCCACATCGACCCAGCCTACCCAGCACATCATGGTACCAGTGAGTGATGCTGAAAATTGACGGACCTACCTTGAGTGAATTAGTGTTGACCAGCAAACAGACGGACCTACCTTGAGTGAATCAGCGTTGACCAGCAAACAGCCATCCGGTGACATGGAAAACGTGCGCCCTCCTCCGCAGCTCCGCATCGCCGGAAACCTCAGTGCAAATTGGAAGATCTTCAAACAAAAGTTCCAACTCTATCTCGAAGCCACCGACCTCGAGGCCGCATCGGACGCCAGGAAGATCGCACTATTCCTGTCCACAGCCGGGGACCACGCCATCCACATCTACAACTCCCTTACATTCGCTGAAGGCGAAGACAAGACAAAATTTAAAACAGTCCAACTGAAGTTCGACAGTCAATGTGACATTGAGATGAATGAGAGCTTTGAACGGTACGTTTTCCAGCAAAGGTTTCAGGGTAAGGATGAACCTTTTCAATCCTTTCTGACCCATCTCCGCATCCTCGCGCAGTCATGTAACTATGACTCGACCACTGATTCCATGATCCGGGATCAGATAGTTTTCGGGGTCCACTCTGATTCCCTTCGCCAGCAGCTCCTGAAAGTCAAGCAGCTCACCCTCACCATCGCCATCGAAACGTGCGTTCTCCACGAACATGCCAACAATCGGTACTCCCACATCAGGGTGGCAGAAACGGCAAAGCTATTCTCCCACGAGGCGGAACGTGTGCAGGCCATCGCACAAATGCAGGGCCTAAGTATCGACGAGAATGGCCATTCCGCGCGCTTTTCCCGGGCCCCTGCGCATGCGCGCCACTTTGAGGGGACGGTGAGACCGACGACCAGACTGCGCAGTTGCGTACGTCGTTCGACCGCACTGCGCATGCGCGATGGTGCATGGAACGCGCTGACGTTGGCATCATGACATGTCCGAATTGTGGCTCCGCCCATTTAAAGCGGCAATGTCCGGCAAAATCACGATGGTGTCTACAGTGTGGCAAGCTTGGCCACTACGCAGCCCTTTGCAGATCTGCTCCACTGCCCAGCATCCAGCGATCACAGCCGCGGCTACAGAACCGTCCATTCAATACAGCAGGCCATGCCAGACTCCGACCCCGACAGCCCAACAGATCCTGATGCTGCGTGCCTCAAGTCTCCATGCCAGGTGGGCATCATTACGAAGCATGCGTTGCCTTTCTCCAAGACAGCGAAGCACCTCCCGATCCTCAGCGTGGATTCCGACGACGAGTGGTGTGCTGTCCTCAAAGTCAACAAGGCTCACATCCGGTTCAAACTGGACACCGGCGCATCGGCGAACCTCATCTCCAAATCCGAACTCGACACCATCCGCGTCAGACCAAGCATTCTTCCACCGGCCTGCCAGCTCCTTGACTACAATGGCAATGCCATAGCTGCCAGTGGCTCATGCCAACTCGCAGCTTCCAATAAGTCATTTAAAGCGACACTGCGATTTGAGAACGTGGGACCTGACAGAGCATCCCTGCTCCGTGCTCGGGCCTGCAAACTCCTGAACTTGGTTCAGCGAGTCCACACCATGTCATCCTCACAGGCAACGGCCTCACCTGATGAGAACTTCCAGGCTGAAAATTATGACATCATCACGCAGTACCTCGGCATGTTTGACGGAATGGGCACACTCCCAGACCGATACAAAATCCTGCTCAAAGCAAACGCCACCCCTGTGATCCACGCACCACGTCGGGTGCCGGCAATCCTCAAGGACCGCCTCAAGCAGCAGTTACAGGACCTCCAGGACCAGGGCATCATACTAAAGGTCTCAGAACCCATGGACTGGGTCAGCTCCATGGTCTGCGTCAAGAAGCCGTCAGGGGAGCTTCGAATCTGCATCGACCCCAAGGATTTAAACTGCAACATCATGAGGGAACATTACCCGATACCAAAACGAGAAGAGTTGACCAGCGAGATGGCTCATGCCAAACTCTTTACGAAGCTGGATGCCTCCAAGGGGTTCTGCAAATACAGCTGGATGCATCCAGTCACAAGCTGTGCACATTCAATACCCCGTTTGGTCGCTACTGCTACAACTGGATGCCTTTTGGCATCATCTCTGCCTCAGAGGTATTTCACCGCATCATGGAGCAGATGATGGAGGGTATCGAGGGGGTGCGCGTGTATGTTGACGATGTCATAATCTGGTCCACAACGCCTCAAGAACACATCAGCCCTCCGCCAACTCGTCAAAAAGTCAACGGAATTCCAGTGGCTGCCCACTCATGAGAACGAATGGCGTGAGCTGAGGGCAAAACTCACCACAGCCCCGGTTCTGGCGTTCTTCGACCCTACGAAAGAGACCAAAATATCCACTGACGCGAGCCAGGACGGTATTGGGGCGGTGCTCCTCCAACGGGATGACTCCTCCTCATGGGCCCCAGTTGCGTATGCCTCCAGAGCCATGACGCCAACTGAGCAATGGTTCGCTCAGATCGAGAAGGAATGCCTGGGCCTCCTAACGCGAATCAAAAAATTTCACGACTATGTATATGGCCTCCCAAAATTCACGGTTGAGACGGACGACTGGTCACTAGTCCACATGATCCAGAAGGATTTGAATGACATGACGCCTCGGTCACAATGAATCCTTCTCAAGCTACGCCACTGTGACTTTGAACTTGTCTACACGCCAGGAAAAGAACTCATTGTTGCAGATGCCCTTTCCAGGTCTATCACCACACCGTGTGAACAAACTGACTTTGTCTGCCAAATCGATGCGCATGTGCAATTGTGTGCCTCCAACCTTCCGGCCTCTGGTGAGAGGGTCATCCAAATTCGTGAGGAAACGGCCAAGGATCCTCTGCCACAGCGTGTGATGCAGCACCTCACGAATGGCTGGCAGAAGAGACAGTGTCCCCAGTTTTACAACGTCAAGGACGACCTGACGGTGGTGGACTGCATCCTCATGAAGCTCGATAGGATTGTGATTTAGCAGAGCATGCGAGCTATGGTGCTCGGCCAACTCCATGAGTGTCACCTGGGGGTCGAGAAATGTCGACGCAAAGCTCGAGAGGCAGTCTATTGGCCGGGCATCAGCCAGAACGTTGCCAACACGGCCCTGAACTGCCCCACATGTCAGAAATTCCAGCCAGCTCAACCCAAAGAAACTCTGCAGCAACATGAGATAGTGACCTCCCCATGGTCCAAAGTCAGTGACGACCTTTTCCACGCCAAGGGGCGTGACTATGTCCTCCTGGTTGACTACTTCTCCAATTACCCAGAGGTGGTGAAACTGTCCGACCTCACGTCGAAGGCGGTGATTAAAGCATGCAAAGAAACGTTTGCCAGGCATGGGATACCGCTCACGGTGATGGGTGACAACGGTCCCTGTTTTTACAGCCAGGAATGGTCTGATTTTGCCCGCCTATACAACTTTTGTCACGTAACCTCCAGCCCCCACTACCCGCAGTCAAACGGAAAGGCCGAAAAAGGGGTCCATATCGTCAAGAGATTACTATGCAAGGCTGCAGACTCAGGATCCGACTTCAATTTGGCGCTGCTGGCGTACAGAGCATCCCCGTTGTCCACTGGGTTGTCTCCCGCGCAGATGCTCATGAATCGCACTCTGCGAACCACGGTTCCAGCCATCCATGTTCCAGACCTTGACCACCTCACGGTCATACAAAAGATGCAGCAGTCTCGGGCCCAACAGAAATCAGCATACGACGCTCATGCCACGGATCTCCCCGAGCTGGTCCCAACTGATCGTGTTCGTGTGCAGTTGCCTGACGGCGGCTGGTCCGCCACAGCTGTGGTGGTCAAGCAAGTGGCCCTGAGATCGTTCCTCGTCCGCATGGCTGATAGCTCCTTCCTATGACGCAACAGACGGGCGCTGCGCAGAGTTCCACGCCAGCCACCTAACCATGATGTCCCGCCGCACACAATGCTTCCTCCAGACGTGCCCTACCACGAGGCCACCGATCTACCAGCAATCCTGCCTACCTCTGCGACCACCGCATTGGCGGCGGTCCCGCCTATCCAAGTGCAGGCGGCCCCTGATCCACCCTTGAGGCGGTCAACCAGAATTTGTCGCCCGCCGCAGAGACTAAACTTATAGACTGAACTTTTGCACAACTGTGTTACATTATCGTTTTGACCTCTGTAAATATTGTTTTTTACCGTTTCATCTGCCCTATATCTGCAATAGCGACACCTTCCTGTGTACATAAAGTCATTTTAGCACATTCTGAATATAGTCATGCACATATACACATCCATACGCACATGCACCTTAATATTTATAATATCAACACACACAATACAAAAAAAAAGGGGAGATGTCATAATATACATCTATGTATATAATGGAGAGCAGACAGGCAGTGATTGACACACAGGATGACCAGTAAGCACACAGAACAGAGCAGCCAATCACCAGACAGGACACGACCACTATAAAGCCAGAGGGCACCTCTGGGACAGTCCGAGTTAGTGAACTGGCCAGTGCAAACACCACGTGGTAGCTAGTAAGTCTGGTTAAGCTAGTATCAGGTCTCCAGTCAAGTCAGCATAGTGTCAACCCACAGTTGAACATGTATAATAATTTAGAGGTTAAATACAATCGTGTTGCATCTTATCAAGTGTTGGAGATCTGTCTCTCGTTGCACTGCATTAAGTGCAGTTCACATCGACCCAGCCTACCCAGCACATCAGTGGGGACTATCCCAGCATTCACTGGGGCAATGAAAGCCCTGCATTCAAGGTCTGGGCATGCGGTCGATTCATGGGTGAAACTCCCCAGCCTCAAATCTGCCTGACATTGACAAATTGGGTTTCTGCGCATTCGCAAATGGCAGGTGAAAGGTTAACTCTGAAAAAGCAACTAAAATCCACATCACTGGAGTAGCCCAAGAAACCTAGAATTAAATATTGCCAGCCCTGAAACCATGCAGCCATCTGCAGAGACACAACCTCATTGCATTGGAATCCCCTTTCTGATTACAATGATGTTGTTGTACCAAGCCCAAGGCGATACTTTCTCATTAGACGTCTCCGAATTTAATTGATCCACATGCAGCAATAAACTTTCGAATTTCAATTAGATACAGATCCAATTCTACTTGTGGGTGAAGCCAGCCATTTTATAGACTAATTTGTTGAGCATGTGATTAATATTTCAGGAGTACAAGATGGTGAGCTAGTGTTCATTTTATTAATGTCACACATTATTCAGCATGTACAAAAGCAAATGCTAGAAAGTGCTCCCAACTGTATTCATTCTAATATTACTTTTCCTTCCTCGATTTAATTCTTGCTGGCTACATTGTTCAACTAGAGGCTGAAATACTGCCACCCCAACAAGGTTGGTGACAGGGTTGTAGCCCAGGTCAGATGAGGCACTTGTATCTACACATTGCAATTAAAATTAGTTCAGCCATTCCCACTGGAATTGTCAAATGTTTGGTGGAATTCTCCATTTGGGAGACTATGGGCGGGATTCTCCTTCCAGTGGCGCCAGAATCTTGAACCGCGATTGAGTGGAGAGTCATGCGTGAGCCGAAAATTGTGGCCCCCGCCGGGCGCCCGACGGAATGTCATGCTCCGGTGCCATGACAGCGGCGGCAATGCATTCTACTCCCCATGTACAGTAAACACCCTTGGCACATCATAAACGGGCTCGACCCCGTATTCTCCAGGGCCTCAGCGATTCTGCGTCTCTGCCAGGAGGAATGACCGACAGTGAAGTTCACTCGTGGTTTTAAACTCGGAGAACAGGTGTCGTGGCTGCAGAGAGAGAGAGAGGAGGTGGGATCTGCTCCCAGAGGCCCGACGGTGGTCTGCCATTCCAGCCTCTGGCAGGGCTGGGTCGGGGGGTGGGGGGGTGGGGGGCATCTGGCAGGGCCAGAGGGTGAATAGCAGGGGTGACTGGGGATGGGCTGTGGGGTCGAGATGACCACCCCGCCCTCCCTGGGGTGTTCAGGCACGGACCGCAGCCTGTAAGGCAGCCATCTTGCAACACACCCCAATGACCGCCCACAATGGTCCGTGGTTGCGCAAAGTGAACACCCCCACACTCCCCCCACCGCCCCGTCCTCGTGCGTTTCAGGTGACTAATTAACAGTCAATCAGTAAACAGTGCAATCAAAACAACCATAACCCCAACTCCCCTCCCCCACAAATGTTCTCGAAAATATATAATAAAAAGTCCCTATGAATTGTAGAACCCTTCCTTCATCCCCCTCAGCTCAAACTTCACCTTCTCTAGATCAGAAATTCAAGTTGGTCCCCCCGCCAAGCCGAGACACAGGGCAGAGAAGCTGACCTCCAGCCCAACTGGACCCGCCTCCGGGCAATCAGCGAGGCGAAGGCTAAAACATCTGCCCCCACACCTGCCTGCAGCCCTGGCCGGTCCGACACCCCGAAAATGGCTTCTAGGGGACCTGGCTCCAAGTTCATATGCACTAACCCCGAAATGACACTGAAAACCTCCGTCCAATACTTTTCCAGCTTCGGGCAGGACCAGAACATGTGCACATGGTTTGCGGGACCCCTCCCACAGTGCTCACATACGTCCTCCACTCCCTCAAAGAGTCGGCTCATCCTCGCCTTCGTGAGGTGCACCCTATACACAACCTTCAGCTGTATCAGCCCAAACCTTGCGCACGAGGTTGAAGTGTTCACCCTCCGGAGCACCTCACACCACAAACCATCTTCCCTAGCATCCCCCAACTCTTCCTCCTATTCGGCTTTGATCCCCTCCACGGACATCCTGTTGTCCCCCAAAATCCTCCCGTAGATCGCCGACACCACCTCCTTCTCCATTCCCCCTGCCGCCAATCCCCTTCCAACAATGAGGGGGCCGGCGCTACCGGGAAGATCTGAACCTCTTTCCTAGCAAAGCTTCGGAGCTGCAGGTAGCTAAACTCTTTCCCTTGCCCAGTCCATATTTCTCCCCCAACTCTTCCAACCTCGCAAAACGTCCTCCCAGTAATACCCTGATGCCCCTCTCCTCCCATCTCTGAAACCTCCCGTCCAGCCTCCACAGCTCAAACCTATGATTCTTCCTGATCGGCATCTCCCCGGACCCAGCCCCCAGCTTAAAATGCTGCCTCAACTGTCTCCAAATCTTCAGTGTTGCCACCACCACTGAACTCCCAGAATATGTACCCGGGGCCACCAGAAGTGGCACTGTTGCCAACGCCCTCAACCCCGACCCCCTGCAGACCCTCCTCCATTCTAAACCACTGGGACTGCCTTCCCCCAATCCAACTTCTCACCTTTATGGCATTCGCCATAACATAGTAACATATGGTAACATAGTAAATTCGGGAGGCGCAGCCCTGCCACCTTCTCTGCAAAACAACCTTCCTAACCCCCCCCCCCCCAAATAAATGAAGTGAAGCTACTTGTCCACTTCCTTAAAGAATGCCTTCGGCAAAAAGACACGCACTGAAATAGAAACAGAAATCGCAGCAACACATTCATTTTAATCACCTGCACCCGACCTGCCAGTGATACAGGGAGGTTGTCCCACCTTGCCAAATCCGCCATCACCCTCCCCACCAAGCTAGTAAAATTGTACCTATGGAGCCGCCCCAAGCCCTGCGCCACCTTCACCCCCAAATACCTGAAGTGGGTTGCCGCCGGGCAAAATGGCAGCCCTCCCACTCCCGCCCCTACTCCCAGCCGGGACACCACAAAATAGTCACTCTTTTCCTGGTTCAATTTGTATCCTGAAAAAGACCCAAATCTTCAGAGAGGTTCCATTATGTTCCCCACCAATGCACCCGGCTCTGATATATATAACAATAAATCGTCCGTGTACAGGGACACCCTATGTTCCACCCCTACAGACCCGAGCTCCTTTAAAGGAGCAGAATTGGGCCACTTGGCTCATCGAGTTGGCTCCGGCCTATACAAATTTTAATGAAACTCCTGAAACACCTTATTAATCTGGTCTGGGGCCACCACCAATTTCCCCATCCTATCCCGCACCTGGACAATTTCCCTCACCGCCACCTCCCTCCGAAGTTGGCCTGCCAGCATGCAGCATGCCTTCTCCCAATACTCATAAATCGCTCCCCTCGCCCATCTCAGTTGGCGCACGGCCTTCGCCGTGGACAACCGATCAAAGCTAGCCTGAAGATCCCTTCTTCTGTCCAAAAGTACCAGATCTGCATCCCCCGCATACCTCCTATCCACCTCCATCATCTCCTCTGTAAGCCTTTGACGCTCTTCCCTCTCCTCTTTATCCACCTTGGCCTTCAACGATATCACCTCCCCCTCACCACCACCTTCAGGGCCTCCCATATCACCGCCTGCGATACTTCCCCCGTGCATTTAAACCCACATACTCCTCAATCACCCTCCCGATCTTAGACCATAAGACATAGGAGCAGAATTAGGCCACTCGGCCCATCGGGACTGCTCCGCCATTCAATCATGGCTTATATTCTTCTCATCCCCATTCTCCTGCCTTCTCTCCATAACCCCTGATCCCCTTATTAATCAAGAACCAATCTATGTCTGAACGACACTCAGTGATTTGGCCTCCACAGCCTTCTGCGGTAAAGTGTTCCCCACATTCACCACCCTCTGGCTGAAGAAATTCCTCCTCATCTCTGTTTTAAAGGATTGTCCCTATAGTCTGAGATTGTGTCCTCTGGTTCCAGTTTTTCCTACAAGTGGAAACATTTTCTCCATGTCTACTCTATCCAGGCCTCGCAGTATTCTGTAAGTTTCAATAAGATCCCCTCTCATCCTTCTCAACTCCAATATGTACAGACCCAGAGTCCTCAACCGTTCCTCATACGACAAGCTATTCATTCCAGGGATCATTCTTGTGAACCTCCTCTGGACCCTTTCCAAGGCCAGCACATCCTTCCTCAGATACGGGGCCCAAATCTGCTCACAATACTCCAAATGGGGTCTGACCCTCATATAGCCTCAGAAGTACATCCCTGGTCTTGTACTTCAGCCCGCTTGACATGAATACTAACATTGCATTTGCCTTCTTTTTTTTGATAAACAATTTTATTGAGACATTTTGGCACAATAAACAACAATAATATAAAACAGTGTGCAAAAACCAATCGTTCTAGTGCAAGAAACCCAGGTCCCCACCCACAAGGGCCAACCTAATTATCCCCCCTCCCACCCCCCCACTGACGATTAATTCTCCGCGAAGAAGTTGATAAATGGTTGCCACCTCCGGACGAACCCATACAGTGACCCTCTCAAAGCGAAGTTAATCTTCTCCAGACCGCGAAAGCTCGCCATATCTGATAGCCAGGCCTCCAACTCCGGAGGTTTTGAGTCCCTCCATGCCAGCAGTATTCGTTGCCGGGCTATCAGGGAAGCAAAGGCCAAAACGTCAGCCTCTCTCTCCCCCTGAACTCCCGGGTCCTCCGAACCCCCCAAAATAGCCCCCCCTGGACTCATCGCCACCCCTGTTTTCAATACCCGGGACATAACACCTGCAAACCCCTGCCACTACCCCCTGAGTTTTGGGCATACCCAAAACATGTGGACATGGTTCGCCAGCCCTCCCGAACATCTGACGCACCTGTCCTCCAGTCCAAAGAATTTACGCATTCGGGCCGCTGTCATGTGGGCCTGGTGGACGACTTTGAATTGAATCAGGCTGAGCCTGGTGCATGTTGCGGTCGCGTTTACCCTGTTCAACGCCTCCGCCCACAAGCCCTCTTCTATCTCACCTCCGAGCTCCTCTTCCCACTTAAGCTTCAGCTCCTCGGTCTGTGACTCCTCCGCTCCCATAAGTTCTTTATATATATCCGAGACCCTCCTCTCCCCCACCCATCCACTGGACACTACCCTGTCCTGGATCCCCCTGAGTGGCAGGCGTGGGAAGAATGGAATCTGCGTAGAAAGTCCTGCACCTGCAAGTACCTGAACTCATTCCCTCTCGCCAGCCCAAATTTCTCCTCTAATGCCCTCATGCTCTGAAAGCTCCCTTCCAAGAACAAATCCCCCATCCTCTCAATCCCCGCCCTCTGCCATGCTCGGAACCCACCGTCCATATTCCTCGGGGCAAACCAGTGATTGTCGCAAATTGGGGACCAAACCGATGCTCCCATTCCCCTCACGTGCCTTCTCCATTGGCCCCAGATCCACAAAGTCGCCACCACTATGGGGCTGGTGGAGTACCGTGCCGGCGGGAGCAGCTGGGGCACCGTAACCAGGACCGCCAAACTGGTCCCCCTGCACGAAGCGGCCTCCATCTGCCCCCAAACCGACCCCATACCCACCATCCACTTCCTTATCATAGCTATGTTGGCCGCCCAGTCGTAATTCGGGGCAGCACGGTCGCATTGTGGATAGCACAATTGCTTCACAGCTCCAGGGTCCCAGGTTCGATTCCGGCTTGGGTCACTGTCTGTGCGGAGTCTGCACATCCTCCCCATGTGTGCGTAGGTTTCCTCTGGGTGCTCCGGTTTCCTCCCACAGTCCAAACATGTGCAGGTTAGGTGGATTGGCCATGATAAATTGCCCTTAGTGTCCAAAATTGCCCTTAGTGTTGGGTGGGGTTACTGGGTTATGGGGGATAGGATGGAGGTGTTGAACTTGGATAGGGTGCTCTTTCCAAGAGCCGGTGCAGACTCGATGGGCCGAATGGCCTCCTTCTGCACTGTAAATTCTATGATAATTACTAAAGTTTGGCAGCGCCAGCTCCCCTTCCCCTCGGTTCCTCTCGAGCATCACCCTCTTCACCCGTGGGGACTTTCCCGCCCACACAAATCCCATAATCGTTTTATTAACCTTCTTGAAAAAAGACCGTGGAATGAAAATGGTGAGACACTGGAAAACGAACAGGAATCTCGGGAGGATTGTCATTTTAACCGTCTGCACTTTCCCCGTAAGTGTCAGTGGGAGCGCATCCCACCTCCGGAACTCAGCCCTCATTTGCTCCACCAACCGAGACACGTTCAACTTGTGCAGACGGCCCCAGTCCCACGCCACCTGTATCCCTAAGTATCTAAAACTGTCCCCCACTAACCTGAATGGCAGCCCCCTCAACTTCCCCTCCTGGCCCCTCGCCTGGACTACAAACAACTCACTCTTTGCCATCTTCAGTTTGTACCCCGAGAACTGACCGAATTCCTTCAGGATTCCCATGATTTCATCCATCCCAGCCATTGGATCCGTGATGTATAAGAGCAGGTTGTCGACGTACAATGAAACCCTGTGTTCCACCGCCCCCTCCCTCCCTTGTACCAGCCCCTTCCAGCCCCTAGAAGCTTTTAGGGCAATTGCCAGCGGCTCTATTGCTAACGCAAACAGCAGTGGGGAGAGGGGACACCCCTACCTTGTCCCATGGTACAGTCTGAAATAGTCAGAAGTCGTCCTGTTTGTCCTCACACTCGCCTCTGGAGCCTGGTACAACAGTCTGACCGAGTCGATAATGCCCTCCCCGAACCCAAAACGTCCCGGCACCTCCCATAGATAGTCCCACTCAACCCGGTCGAAAGCCTTCTCGGCATCCATTGCCACAACTACCTCTACCTCCTTATCTCTGGGGGCATCATAATCACATTCAGCAGCCTTCTTAGGTTGGCCACCAGCTGCCTGCCCTTGACGAACCCGGTTTGATCTTCCATATTGACGTCTGGCACACAGCCCTCAATCCTAGCCGCCAAGAGCTTGGCCAGAATTTTAGCATCGACGTTGAGCAGAGAGATCGACCTATAGGACCCACATGCCTCTGGGTCTTTGTCCCGTTTCAATATCAGGGAGATGGTGGCCTGTGACATCGTCGGGGGTAACACCCCTCTGTCTCTTGCCTCATTAAAAACCCTACCCAGCACCGGCCCCACTATCTTGGAGAACTCTTTGTAAAACTCCACCAGATACCCACCCGGCCCCGGGGCTTTACCCGATTGCATGGCCCTCAAGCCCCCCAATATTTCTTCAGTCCTGATCGGGGCCCCCAACCCATCTACCAATCCCCTGCCCACTTTTGGGAAGGTCAGTTCATCCAGAAAGTGTCTCATCCTCTCCCGCCCCGGGACGGGTTCCGAGGAGTAAAGCTTGCTAGAGAAGTCCCTAAACACCTTGATCAGCCCTGCCGGATCCCCGACCACGCCCCCCCCCCCCCCCCCCCCCCCCCCCCCCCCGCCGTCGACTACCTTCCCTATTTCCCTGGCCGCTTCCCTCTTCCTCTGTTGCTGTGCCAGCATTCTACTGGCTTTCTCCCCGTGCTCGTAAATCTCACCCCTCGCCTTCCTAAGCTGCTTCACAGACTTACCTGTGGACAACACCCCAAACTCAGTCTGTTGCCTTCGTCGTTCCCTTAATAGCTCTGCCCTCGGGGTCTCCGCGTATCTCCTGTCTGCCTGTATGATCTCCCTTACCAGTCACTCCGTTTCTGCCCTGTCCGTCCTGTCCCTATGTGCTCTGATCAAAATCAGCTCCCCTCTCACCACCGCCATCAGCGTTTCCCAGAGCACCGCCGCTGAGACTTCCCCTGTGTCATTGGCCTGCAGGTAGTTTTGCATACATTTCCTCACCCTCTCACACCGGCTCGTCCGCCAACAAACCGACCTCCAGCTTCCATTGAGGGCGCAAAAACTTTCCTTGCAGACCCGCAGATCGATCTGCTAACAAATCCCTGCTCATGAGGAAAAAATCAATTTGGGAATACACCTTATGGACATGTGAATAGAACGAAAACGGCCTCCCCGTCGGCCGACTAGCCCTCCATGGATCAGCCCCCCGCATTTGCTCCATGAACTCCCTCAGTTCTTTCGCCATTGCCTGCATCTTACCCGTTCTTGAACAGGACCGGTCTAGGCCGGGGTCAAGGACTGTGTTAAAATCCCCTCCCATAATCAGCCTGTGCGAGTCCAGGACAGGTATCTTCCCCAGCAGTCTCTTTATAAAATCCACATCGTCCCAATTTGGGGCATATACATTGACCAAGACTACCCTCATCCCCTCGAGCTTGCCACTCACCATGAAAAATCTGCCTCCCCCATACGAGATTGTGCTGCCCGCCTCAAATTGCACCCGTTTGTTGACCAAAATCACGACCCCCCTGGTTTTAGTGTCCAGCCCGAGTGGAAGACCTGGCTACTCCAGCCCTTCCTCAATCTGACCTGGTCAGCTACTTTCAGATGAGTCTCCTGAAGCATTATCACGTCCGCTTTCAGCGCCCTCAGATGCGCGAACACACATGCCCGCTTTACCGGCCCATTTAACCCTCTAACGTTCCAGGTGATCAGCCTGGTTGAGGGGCACCATGCCCCCCCCGATCAGCCATCCCCTTTCTCGGGGCCACCCCCAGCCCCTGTGTCACGCTTCCCCTGGCCCGCCTCCTGGCAGCCCCCACCTCGGACCTCCTCCATGATCCCGCACCTAAGTCCCTCCCTCGTCAGCAGAACAACTACCCCCCCTCCCCCCCCTAGCCAGCACACCCTGTAACCTAACCCCTGCCATAAACTAACTAAGTACACCCCCCCCCACCGGGCTTCCGTAGACCAGCTCACCCAGCTAGCCTGGTGACTCTCGACTCCGGCGTCAACAAGTCTCCCACCTATTGTTCCCTCTGACCCATCCCCCCCCCCCGCCCATCAACACCACTTCCCCAAACCAGCCATCCTCGAGCAATTGCTCTGAAAAGAAACAAACAAAACGAGAAACAAAGAGAACCCCAATGCTAGTGCAAACCAAATAAAACATCACCCGGCAGAACCAGGGTCCAAGGTGGGTGGTCAGTGGGGTGTGCAACAAGATGGCTGCCTTGCAGGCCACGGTAATGATGGTCCGTACCTGGCCACCGTCCCGGTCCCTTGGGGGCTCATCCCAGCCACTCGGCCTGGTCTCCCGTCACCACTCCCCTGGCCCTGTCAAGGCTCCCCCCCCCCGACCCGCCAGCCTGGCCAGCGTCCGGCCCAGCCAGTGACTGGCCCGGCTGCTCACCGTCACGCCTGTCTCTGTCCTATCTCGTCTCTCTCCCTCATCAGTCACAACACCAATGTCACGGTTTTTAAAAGCACAAGTGAACCGCGCCGTTGGGAACTCAGCCCATCGGAGGCGGAGAATCGCGGAGGCCCCGGAGAATACCGGCTCGGGCCTGCTAATGATATGCAAATGATGTTTACCGTACGTGCATTCCGGTACGCATTGATGGCGCTGTCGAGATGACGGAGGATTGTGATTTGGCGTCAAATCGGCGCCCGGCGTGATTTTGCCATCAGACCCTATTCCCCGTCCAATCGCATTTCGCAATTTTGGCGTCAGCCAACAGAGAGTCCCGCCCTGTAACTCCTCTCCCTTAAGGGCCACCCTCCCTGTACTGCACCCAGGTCAGGGTTTTTATACAGAGTGGTTTTCCCTTGTTAAGGGGAAACCCCGCTCCCAATTTCTGGGAGAGCTCATACTCAGCTGTGTAAGGGGAAATCGAATGGGGCACAGTCCTTGGCCTCCAAGGAGTTTATAACAGGTCAAAGGGGAGATTTCCTGCCCAGATTCATCTTTAGCCTGTTAGTGATCTGTTTCATCAGCAGAGGACTGGTGAATGGAGCTTAACACTAAATTACGTAATTACCGCTGCATGCCTTAGCTCAGTGGTAGCATTATTGCTTCTGAGTTAGAAGATTGAAGCTCAAATCCAGACACCCAACAGCACATAATTGAGGTGAGCACTTCAGTGTATACTGAGGGAGTGGAATTCATTTATTTCATTGTCTGTGGGATCCTGCTGGGCACAAATTGACTGCCCTGTTTCCAACATTACAACAATGACAACATTTAAAAAATTCCCACGAACCGCCTCCCACTCGATTTTCGTCATCTCAATTTATCAGCATCACCACAATATCCTTCCCTTTTCCCTCAGGTACTTTAACCCGTTTCCCCTTAAAGGCATTCCTGTTGCTTACATTCTAAAAAATCTGCAATCTCATCTGTTGCCATAGCAATCAGAAATGTTAATTAGGAAACAATGAGAGAAGGCTGAGTACAATTCACACTCTCATGGTTCTCATGGGAGTCACTAGGCTTGCAGGCTCTGAGACTGTCTACCTTTGTATCACACTGAGAGCTTTTCCCCCTTTATTCTTTCACAGGATGTGGGTGTTGCTGGCAGGACCAGCATTTGTTGTCTATCCCTAATTGCCCCTGTCTTGCTGGGCCATTTCAGTGGGTAATTAAGAGTCAACCATATTGCTGTGGATTTGGGTCACATGTAGGCCGGACCAGGTAAGGACGGTTAATTTCCTTCCCTGAAGGACATTAATGAACCAGATGGGTTTTTAGAACAATCGATGATAGTTTCATGGTCACCATTACTTTTATATTCCAGATTAATGTCATTGAATCATAGAATTTACAGTGCAGAAGGAGGCCATTCGGCCCATAGAGTCTGCACTGGCCCTTACAAAGAGCACCCTACTCAAGCCCACGTATCTACCCTATCCCCGTAACCCACACTTAACCTTTTTGGACACTAAGGGGCAATTTAGCATGGCCAATCCCCCTAACCTGCACGTCTTTGGACTGTGGGAGGAAACCGGAGCACCCGGAGGAAACCCACGCAGACACGGGGAGAACGTACAGACTCTGCACAGACAGTGACTCAAGCCGGGAATCGAACCTGGGACCCTGGAGCTGTGAAGCAACAGTGCTAACCACTATGCTACCGTGCTGCCCTTAATTGAATTTAAAGTCCACCAGTTGCCCTGGTGGGATTTGAACCTGTGTACCCCGAGTCTCTGGATTGCTACTCCAGTGACATTATCACCACTATGCCACCATCTTCCCTGAATCAGAAAGATCTTTGTGCCTGTGAACTAATGTGGTCAAATCATAGAATCACAGAACAATGCAGAATAAAAAGAGTTAATTTGGCCCATCGAACCTGTACCAGCTCTTAGTGCAATTTAATTAACCCTGTTTCACTGCCCTTCCCCACAGCCCTGCAACCTTTCTTCCCACCTGAAGTATTTATTATTTTGAAAGTTATAATTGAATTTTCCTTCACAGCCTTTCAGACAGCAGCTTCCAGATAGAACAACTCGCTGTGTAAATTTTGTTTATTCCAATGCCAACTCTGATTCCTTTGCCAATGACTTTCATTATGTTTCCCTCTGGTTACTGACTCTCCTTGCACTGGAATGAGCTTATTATTATTTACTCTGTCAAAACCCTTCATGGTTTTGCACACCTCCTCTGAAAACCAGAATTACGAGCAGGCACAGGTCACTCTGCTCCAAGGGGTAACCCAGTTTATCTCTTCTCCCAGCATAACTGAAACTCCTCAATCCTGCAACTATTCTAGAAAATCTGTTCTGCACTATCTAAGGCCTTGATTTTCATTCCTAAAGTGTGATGTCCAGGATTGAACACAATCCTCCAATGGGACTTAATCAGTGTTTATAAAGGAGTATCGATAACCTCCTTGCTTTTGTTCACTAAACCTCTATTTATAAAACACAGGGCACGATACAGGGCCTTGTTACACACTCGCTAAAGCGAAACTAAGCAGGTGAATAGCGGGAGAGGCAGAAATTGAAAAATGCGCCGGGAGTCAGTTTGCGATGCAACAGGCCCGCTCCCGTAGGTGCCAGCAGATGCTCGAGGCGGCGGCCCACATGCCGGATCCCATCCCACACCCTGAGGACCCCCGCTGCCCATTAGGCCGGGAAGGGACCTAGAGGGGTATCCCGCGATGGCCCAGGGTGCACAGGTGCTGCTGGTCGTTCGACTTGATGACGGACAGTGTGTGCCGCAAGACACTCAACAATGTGACGGTGCGACACCTGTGGCCATATCCTCCTGGACCTGCCACCACATGGAGGAGGAGGAGGAGCACATCCGCTCCAGGTGGCTGTCAAGGTTAACGCTGCCCTGAACTTCTACGCCTCAAGATCATTCCAGGGCTTGAGCGGGGACCTGTGTGGTATCTCACAGGCCATAGCCCACAGGTGCATCCGGCAGGGCACGCACGAATGCCCTGTATATCCGGGGTGGAAAACTACATCATCTTTGACATGGACCAGGCTCAGCAAGATGCCTGGGCAGCAGGTTTCTCCACAATCACTGGGATGCCACAGCTCCAGGGGATAATAGATGCCATGCATGTCGCCCTGTACTCACCGGGCCATCTGGGGGTGCCCTATGTTAACGGGTGCTCCGGTTTCCTCCCACAAGTCCCAAAAGACGTGCTGTTAAATGAATTGGATATTCTGACTTCTCCCACTATGTGTACCTGAACAGGTGCCGGAATGTGTCGACAAGGAGATTTTCACAGTAACTTCATTGCAGTGTTAATGTAAGCCTACTTGTGATAAGAAAGATTATTATATTATTATACTTTCACCTGGTCCATCTCAGGCACTTCCCTTCCCTTCTTTGACCTTTCTATCTCCATTTCCGGCAATAGACTGTCTACAAATATCCATTACAAGCCCACTGACTCCCACAGCTATCTGGACTACAGCTCTTCACACCCTACACCCTGTAAGGACTCCACCGTTTCTCTCAGCTCTTCGCCTCCGTTGCATTTGTTCCCATGATGCCACTTTCCAAAATGGTGCTTCGAAAATGTGTTCCTTCTTCCTCACCATGATTTCCCGACCTAGTTATTGACAGGGCCCTCAACAGTGTGCGGTTCATCTCCCGCACCACTACCCTCGCCCCCTCACCACCCTCCCAAAACAAGGATAGGGTCCCCCTCGTTCTCACATTTCACCTCACCAGCCTCCGTAATCCTCCGATATTTTCGCCAACTCCAGCGTGATGCCACTACCAAACACATCTTCCGTTCACTCCCTGTGTCAGCATTCCGCAAAGACCGTTTTCTCCAAGATAATCTAGTCCACTCCTCCGCCATACCCAACACCTCTCCCATCACCCATGGGAGCTTCCCATGCAATCAAAGATGATGCAACACCTGCCCCTTTGCCTCTCCCATGCTTAACATTCCAGGTTAAGCAGCGTTTCACTTGCACCTCTTTCAATCTGGTCTATTGCATTCGCAGCTCCCAATTTGGTCTCCTCTATATCGGAGAGACCGAATGTAGACTTGATGATTGCTTTGCTGAGCACCTTCGGTCTGTGTAGATTCAGGACCCTGACCTTCCCGTTGCTTGCCATTTTAACACAAGACCCTGCTCCCATTGCCCACATGTCTGTCCTTGGCCTGCTACAATGTTCCAGTGAAACTCAATGCAAACTGGAGGAACAACGTCTCATCTTCCGGTCTCAACATCAAATTCAACAACTTCAGATGATTAGCTCAACCCCACCTCAACCCCTTTGTTTTCATTCAATTTAATTTAACTGTCTTTTACATTTTATTTCTTTCTTGTCTTTCTTTATGTATATTTCTCCTCCACTCTTTCCCCCGATCTTATCCCCCTTTCCTTACCTTTACTCCCCTTTGCTTCACCACTTTTTCTCATTTGACCTTTCTCCCCCTCCCCCACATCTACATCTGTCACAGTTTACCCTCTGATTTTACTTTCACTGCTGTTTGGCCTTTCACACCTTTTGTTTTCTCTGGGGACTGCCATTAGCACTCTTTCCCTTGGTTTCTGTGGCTATGACTCATCATTCATTCCCTCACCTCACAGTATAAATATCTCCCACTTTCTATGCCTTTTAGCTTTGATAAAGGGTCATCTGGACTCAGTCCGCGGCCGCCCTGGTGGGGGGATCGGACACCGGGGGGGGTATTAGGTGGCCGGGGAGTGCTTGTGCACAGTTAGATGCTCGGGCATGCGGCCGATCGAGGGGGTGTAATTTTTGCGTCTGGCTCCACGGTCCGAGTCCACCATGGAGCTTGGCACAGCCACTGGAGGCCGCCACCATGCGCGTGCGCGGACTCCAAACTGGAAGTGCAGCGGTCCGTATCCGCAGCTAAAACCGTGAGATTGACTCCGCGCCTCTCCTACCCCCTGCAGGGCATTGAATTAGCTCCACTTTTTCCAGGTATCTCTGGAGTAAAACTCCAGCGTTTTTACACCAGAGTGGGTACATAGTCCCATTTTGGAAAATCCAGCCCTAGTTCTTTTCTCTCTTTACAGATGCCACAGACCTGCTGAGGTTTTCAGTATTTTCTCTTTTGGCTGAATAGTGCTGCTGGTCTCGCTGGGCGGAGCACCGGGAAGCTCGCGGCAATTCCCGCTCGCTACAACACTTGGAGAACTTTTCGGAGAATCGCACCCATAGGATCTCATATGCTCTTTTAGGGAACATGATTGTGGTTGTTGGAGGCAGTCATCTCTGTCCCAGGATATCACTGCAGAAGTTCCTTCGGGGAGTGTCCTAGGCACAACTTTCTTCAGCTGCTTCATTAATGACCGTCCTTCCAACATAAGGTCAGAAGTGAGGACGTTTGCTGACTGCACAAGATTCAGCACCATTCGCGACTCCTCAGATATGAAGCAGTCCGTGCTCACATGGTACGAGACGCGGAAAGCGTTCAAGGTTGGGCAAGTAACATTCACGCCACACAAGTGCCAGCCAATGACCACCTCCAACTGGAGAGAATCTAATCATTTCCCCTTGAGAGCTAATGGCATTAACATTACTCAAATCCCCACTAACAACATCCTGGGGTTACCATTGAAACTGAACTGGACTAGACCCCCGCCCCGCCCACCGGCCAAGTCTATCCACCAACTTCAAGACACAAGTCATGAGTGTAATGGTATATCCTCCACTTCCTGGATGAGTGCAGCTCCAACAACACTCAAGAAGCACCGACAGATTCAAAACTCTGTTACCATTCCTAAACAAACCTTTCACAATATCATTAGTCAGTGATATTGGGGGGGGGGGGGGGGGGGGGGGGGGGGTTGCAATAAAGGAGAATTTAGCAGGCAGTGAATGAGGCAGCTGCAGGTTTTGGTCAATGGTACACGACCTAGAAAGAAATGAAAAGAACAGATAATCTGACATCTCATAACACGGACAATTTATTGTGTCTGTAAATGAACAGGTATAATTTACTGAGAGTAGATCATCTCTCTGTACTTAACTGGATGAAGAGAAAGAGAAACTGTCATTCACATAATATATTATGCACACATCTGGAGTACTGCATTATTAAATAGATTAAATTCCAACAATAAAATAAAATGCACTATATTGAGGGAGTCTGACACATACACTACTTGACAGATGAACCTATGATGTATTATGATGGGGTAGCTGTGAAATCGAACAAAGAACAAAGAAATGTACAGCACAGGAACAGGCCCTTCGGCCCTCCAAGCCCGTGCCGACCATGCTGCCCGACTAAACTACAATCTTCTACACTTCCTGGGTCCGTATCCCTCTATTCCCATCCTATTCATGTATTTGTCAAGATGCCCGTTAAATGTCACTATCGTCCCTGCTTCCACCACCTCCCCCGGTAGCTAGTTCCAGGCACCCACTACCCTCTGCGTAAAAAAACTTGCCTCGTACATCTACTCTAAACCTTGCCTCTCTCACCTTAAACCTGTGCCCCCTAGTAATTGACCCCTCTACCCTGGGGAAAAGCCTCTGACTATCCACTCTGTCTATGCCCCTCATAATTTTGTAGACGTCCATCAGGTCGCCCCTCAACCTCCATCGTTCCAGTGAGAACAAACCAAGTTTATTCAACCGTTCCTCATAGCTAATGCCCTCCATACCAGGCAACATTCTGGTAAACCTCTTCTGCACCCTCTCTAAAGTCTCCACATTCTTCTGGTAGTGTGGCGACCAGAATTGAACACTATACTCCAAGTGTGGCCGAACTAAGATTCTATACAGCTGCAACATGACTTGCCAATTCTTATACTCAATGCCCCGGCCAATGAAGGCAAGCATGCCGTATGCCTTCTTGACTACCTTCTCCACCTGTGTTGCCCCTTTCAGTGACCTGTGGACCAGTACGCCTAGATCTCTCTGACTTTCAATACTCTTGAGGGTTCTACCATTCACTGTATATTCCCTACCTGCATTAGACCTTCCAAAATGCATTACCTCACATTTGTCCGGATTAAACTCCATCTGCCATCTCTCCGCCCAAGTCTCCAAACAATCTAAATCCTACTGTATCCTCTGACAGTCCTCATCGCTATCCGCAATTCCACCAACCTTTGTGTCGTCTGCAAACTTACTAACCAGACCAGTTACATTTTCCTCCAAATCATTTATATATACTATAAACAGAAGAGGTCCCAGCACTGATCCGTGCGGAACACCACTGGTCACAGCCCTCCAATTAGAAAAGCATCCTTCCATTGCTACTCTCTGCCTTCGATGACCGAGCCAGTTCTGTATCCACCTTGCCAGCTCACCCCTGATCCCTTGTGACTTCACCTTTTATACTAGTCTACCATGAGGGACCTTGTCAAAGGCCTTACTGAAGTCCATATAGACAACATCCACTGCCCTACCTGCATCAGTCATCTTTGTGACCTCCTTGAAAAACTGGAGACACGACCTCCCCTTCACAAAACCATGCTGCCTCTCACTAATACGTCCATTTGCTTCCAAATGGGAGTAGATCATGTCTCGAAGAATTCTCTCCAGTAATTTCCCTACCACTGAAGTAAGGCTCACCGGCCTGTAGTTCCCTGGATTATCCTTGCTACCCTTCTTAAACAGAGGAACAACATTGGCTATTCTCCAGTCCTCCGGGACATCACCTGAAGACAGTGAGGATCCAAAGATTTCTGTCAAGGCCTCAGCAATTTCCTCTCCAGCCTCCTTCAGTATTCTGGGGTAGATCCCATCAGGCCCTGGGGACTTACCTACCTTAATATTTTTTAAGACGCCCAACACGTCGTCTTTTTGGATCTCAATGTGACCCAGGCTATCTACACACCCTTCTCCAGACTCAACATCTACCAATTCCTTCTCTTTGGTGAATACTGATGCAAAGTATTCATTTAGTACCTCGCCCATTTCCTCTGGCTCCACACATAGATTCCCTTGCCTGTCCTTCAGTGGGCCAACCCTTTCCCTGGCTACCCTCTTGCTTTTTATGTACGTGTAAAAAGCCTTGGGACCCTATTTGCCAATGACTTTTCGTGACCCCTTCTAGCCCTCCTGACTCCTTGCTTAAGTTCCTTCCTACTTTCCTTATATTCCACACAGGCTTCGTCTGATCCCAGCCTTTTAGCCCTGACAAATGCCTCCTTTTTCTTTTTGACGAGGCCTACAATATCTCTCGTTATCCAAGGTTCCCGAAAATTGCCGTATTTATCCTTTTTCCTCACAGGAACATGCCGGTCCTGAATTCCTTTCAACTGACACTTGAAAGCCTCCCACATGTCAGATGTTGATTTGCCCTCAAACATCCGCCCCCAATCTAGGTTCTTCAGTTCCCGCCTAATATTGTTATAATTAGCCTTCCCCCAATTTAGCACATTCATCCTAGGACCATTCTTATCCTTGTCCACCAGCACTTTCAAACTTACTGAATTGTGGTCACTGTTCCCGAAATGCTCCCCTACTGAAACTTCTACCACCTGGCCGGGCTCATCCCCCGATACCAGGTCCAGTACCACCCCTTCCCTAGTTGGATTGTCTACATATTGTTTTAAGAAGCCCTCCTGGATGCTCCTTACAAACTCTGCCCCGTCTAAGCCCCTGGCACTAAGTGAGTCCCAGTCAATATTGGGGAAGTTGAAGTCTCCCATCAACACAACCCTGTTGTTTTTACTCTTTTCCAAAATCTGTCTACCTATCTGCTCCTCTATCTCCCGCTGGCTGTTGGGTGGCCTGTCGTAAACCCCCAACATTGTGACTGCACCCTTCTTATTCCTGATCTCTACCCATATAGCCTCACTGCCCTCTGAGGTGTCCTCCCGTAGTACAGCTGTGATATCCTCCCCAACCAGTAGTGCAACTCCGCCACCCCTTTTACATCCCCCTCTATCCCGCCTGAAACATCTGAATCCTGGAACGTTTAGCTGCCAATCCTGCCCTTCCCTCAACCAGGTCTCTGTAATGGACAGGACTGTGGAACAACGGTTTGGAGTTGGTTCAAGATCTGAAAGTGCTAGAAATACTGGGCAGGCCTGGCAGCATCTGTGAGAGAGAAAGTGAATTAGCGTTTCAGTTTGATGGGCTGTCACCGGGATTGGGAAATGTTTGAGTTGTGATCAATGGGGTCAATGAAGCAAATGGGAAGGTCTGAGATAGGGTCGAGGGCAGGAGAAAGGTTCAAATAATAAAAGGATGATGGTACAAGACAAAACAAGATGGTAATGAGACAAATATATAAACACTAAAGATGGGGAGAGAAGGAGGTGTGAATGGCAACAGCAGAATGATCACTAAGTAGCTCGCATCCAAGAAAAGGTGTCAGTGATTATGATCAGAAATTGTGGAACTGCATGTTGAGTCTGGAGCATTGTTAGGTGCCTAATCAAAAGATGTCTGAATTTCGCAACTTTGCACACACATGGGACTTGAGCATGTCACGGGCAGCCCCCTGTATCCACAGTCAAATGGGTTGGTGGAACGGGAGGTTCACCCAGCCAAGTATTGGAGTGTGCACCCTTTAGCCTGCGAAAGCTACCTTGACAGGGCGCACCCATGTCAGCTATGATTTCTATGTCCTTGACTTTTTTTTACGTAGAGGGTAGTGGGTGCCTGGAACTCACTACCGGAGGAGGTAGTGGAGGCAGGGACGATAGGGACATTTAAGGGGCATCTTGACAAATACATGAATAGGATGGGAATAGAAGGATACGGACCCAGGAAGTGTAGAAGATTGTAGCTTAGTCGGGCAGTATGGTCGGCACGGGCTTGGAGGGCCGAAGGGCCTGTTCCTGTGCTGTACATTTCTTTGTTCTTTGTTCTTTGTTCTTTGACTCTACATTGAGATTCAGTGGAACAATGCAAGAGGCCAAGGTCAAAGTGTGAGTGAGGCAGGGAATTAAAATGACATGCATGCAGGCTGAGCAGGGCTGTTCCTCAAAGTGGTCACCCAGTCTGTGTTTGGTCTCTCCAGTGTTATTTTTATTCGTTTATGGGATGTGGGCATTTCTGGTTGGCCAGCATTTATTGCCCATCCCTAGCTGCCCTTCAGAAGATAGTGGTGAGCTGCCTTCTTGAACCGCTGCAGTCCCTGAGGTGTAGGTACACCCACTATGCTGTTAGGGCAGGATTTCCAGGATTTTGACCCAGCGACAGTGAAGGAATGGCCGATATATTTCCAAGATATATATTTTTTTCATTCAAGTCAGGATGGTGAGTGACATGGGAGGGGAACTTTGAAGTTGTGTTGTTTACCATGTGTCTGCTGCCCTTGTCCTTCTAGATGGTAGAGGTCATGAGTTTGGAAGGTGCTGCCGAAGGAACCTTGGTGAGTTGCTGCTTTGCATCTTGGAGATGGTTCACAGCTGCTACTGTGCAGAGGTGTTGGATGGATTGAATGTTCGCGGATGGGGGAGCAATCAAACAGGCTGCTTCTTGAGTGTTGTTGGAGCTGCATTCATCTAGGAATTGGAGGATATACCATTACACTCATGACTTGTGTCTTGAAGTTGGTGGATAGACTTGGCCGGTGGGCGGGGGTCTAGTCCAGTTCAGTTTCAATGGTAACCCCCAGGATGATGTTAGTGGGGGTTTGAGTAATGTGAATGCCATTAGCTCTCAAGGGGAAATGATTAGATTCTCTACAGTTGGAGGTGGTCATTGGCTGGCACTTGTGTGGCGTAAATGTTACTTGCCCAACCTTGAACGCTTTCCGCGTCTTGTACCATGTGAGCACGGACTGCTTCAGTATCTGAGGAGTCGCGAATGGTGCTGAATCTTGTGCAGTCAGCAAACGTCCTCACTTCTGACCTTATGTTGGAAGGACGGTCATTAATGAAGCAGTTGAAGAAAGTTGTGCCTAGGACACTCCCCTAAGGAACTTCTGCAGTGATATCCTGGGACAGAGATGACTTCCCTCCAACAACCACAATCATGTTCCCTAAAAGAACATATGAGATCCTATGGGTGCGATTCTCCGGAAAGATCTCCAAGTGTTGTAGCGAGCGGGAATTGCCGCGAGCTTCCCGGTGCTCCGCCCAGCGAGACCAGCAGCACTATTCAGCCAAAAGAGAAAATACTGAAAACCTCAGCAGGTCTGTGGCATCTGTAAAGAGAGAAAAGAACTAGGGCTGGATTTTCCCAAAATGGGACTATGTCCCCACTCTGGTGTAAAAACGCTGGAGTTTTACTTCTGAGATACCTTGAAAAAGTGGAGCTAATTCAATGCCCTGCAGGGGGTAGGAGAGGCGCGGAGTCAATCTCACGGTTTTAGCTGCGGATACGGACCCCCGCACTTCCACTTTGGAGTCCGCGCACGCGCATGGTGGCGGCCTCCAGTGGCTGTGCCGAGCTCCATGGTGGACTCGGACCGTGGAGCCAGACGCAAAAATTACACCCCCTCGATCGGCCGCATGCCCGAGCATCTAACCATGCACAAGCACTCCCCGGCCAATTAATAGGCCCCCCCCACCCCATAGGCGCCCCCTCCCCCCGGTGTCCGATCCCCCCACCATGGTGGCCACAGACTGAGTCCGCAGCCGCCACGCCAGCATCCCGACCGGCAATAGGTGGTTAGTTCCACACCGTCGGGGACTCGGCTGGTCGGGAGCGGAGGATCGCTGGGCGGGCCTCTGTCACTGGGCCCCCAGCCGCGCGGAGTACTCCGCGGTCATGCTGAGTCTCGGGTCCCGGAGAATCGCCAGACCGACGGCGGACCCAATTTCAGCGTGAAAGTGGATTCTCCGCCCCTGCGCCGAACGCGATTTTGGCACGGGGCTGCGGAGAATACAGCCCCTAATGTTTCGAGTCCAGGTGACCCTTTGTCAAAGCTAAAAGGCCTAGAAAGTGGGAGATACTTATACTGTGAGGTGAGGGAATGAATGATGAGTCATAGCCACAGAAACCAAGGGAAAGAGTGCTAATGGCAGTCCCCAGAGAAAACAAAAGGTGTGAAAGGCCAAACAGCAGGGAAACTAAAATCAGAGGGTAAACTGTGACAGATGTAGATGTGGGGGAGGGGGAGAAAGGTCAAATGAGAAAAAGTGGTGAAGCAAAGGGGAGTAAAGGTAAGGAAAGGGGGGTAAGATAGGGGGAAATTGTGGGGGAGAAATATACATAAAGAAAGACAAGAAAGAAATAAAATGTAAAAGACAGTTAAATTAAATGAAATGAAAACAAAGGGGTTGAGGTGGGGTTGAGCTAATCATCTGAAGTTGTTGAATTTGATGTTGAGACCGGAAGATGAGACGTTGTTCCTCCAGTTTGCATTGAGTTTCACTGGAACATTGTAGCAGGCCAAGGACAGACATGTGGGCATGGGAGCAGGGTCTTGTGTTAAAATGGCAAGCAACGGGAAGGTCAGGGTCCTGAATCTACACAGACCGAAGGTGCTCAGCAAAGCGATCACCAAGTCTACATCAGGTCTCCCCGATATAGAGGAGACCACATTGGGAGCTGCGAATGCAATAGACCAGATTGAAAGAGGTGGAAGTGAAACGCTGCTTAATCTGGGATGTTAAGCATGGGAGAGGTAAAGGGGCAGGTGTTGCATCATCTGCGATTGCATGGGAAGCTCCCATGGGTGATGGGAGAGGTGTTGGGTATGGCGGAGGAGTGGACTAGATTATCTTGGAGAAAACGGTCTTTGCGGAATGCTGACACAGGGAGTGAACGGAAGATGTGTTTGGTAGTGGCATCACGCTGGAGTTGGCGAAAATATCGGAGGATTACGGAGGCTGGTGAGGTGAAATGTGAGAACGAGGGGGACTCTATCCTTGTTTTGGGAGGGTGGTGAGGGGGCGAGGGTAGTGGTGCGGGAGATGGACCGCACACTGTTGAGGGCCCTGTCAATAACTAGGTTGGAAATCACGCTTGAGGAAGAAGGAACACATTTTCGAAGCACCATTTTGGAAAGTGGCATCATCGGAACAAATGCGACGGAGGCGAAGAGCTGAGAGAAAGGGATGGAGTCCTTACAGTGTGTAGGGTGTGAAGAGCAGTCCAGATAGCTGTGGGAGTCAGTGGGCTTGTAATTGATATTAGTAGATAGTCTATTGCCGGAAATAGAGACAGAAAGATCAAGGAAGGGAAGTGACGAGTCTGAGATGGACCAGGTGAAAGTATAATAATATAATAATCTTTCTTATCACAAGTCGGCTTATTCCATTACACTCCTGACTTGTGCCCCAGGGCGGCATGGTCGCATAATGGTTAGCACTGTTGCTTCACAGCTGCAGCGTCCCAGGTTTGTTTCCCAGCTTGGGTCACTGTCTGTGCAGAGTCTGCACGTTCTCCCCGTGTCTGCGTGGGTTTCCTCCGGGTGCTCCGGTTTCCTCCCACAAGTCCCAAAAGATGTGCTGTTAGGTAATTTGGACATTCTGAATTCTCCCTCTGTGTACCCGAACAGGCGCCGGAATGTAGCGACTAGGGGCATTTCACAGTAACTTCATTGCAGTGTTAATGTAAGCCTATTTGTGACAATAAAGATTATTATTATTAGATGGTGAACAGGCTTTGGAGATTCAGCAGGTGAGTTACTCGCTGTAAGATTTCTAGCCTTTGACTTGCCCTTGTAGCCACAGTATTAATATGACTAGTCCAGTTCAGTTTCTGATCAATGGTAACCCCCCGAACGTTGATTGTGGGGGATTCAGCGATGGTAATGCCATTGAATGTCAAGAGGCAATGGTTAGATCCTCTCTTGTAGGAGATGGTCATTGGCTGGCACTTGGGTGGCACAAATGTAACATGCCACTTGTCACCCCAAGACTAGATACTGTCCTGGTTTTGCTGCATTTTGACAGGAACTGCTTCACTATCTGAGGTACTGAACATTGTGTAATAATCAGCGAACATCCCCACTTTAGGATGGAAGGAAGGTCATTGATGAAGTAGCTGAAGATGGTTGGGCCTAAGACACTACCCTGAGGAACTCCTGCCAGTGATCATCCAATCATCACAACCAATTTCCTTTGTGCTGGATATGACTCCAACCAGCAGAGTTTTCCTCTAAATTTCCATTTACTCCAGTTTTTCTAGGGATCCTTGATGTCAAACTCAATGAAATGCTGCCTTGATGCCAAGGGCAGTCACTCTCACCTCACCTCTGGCATTCAGCTCTTTTGTCCATGTTTGAACCAAGGCTGTAATGAGGTCAGGAGCTGAGTGACCCTGGAGGAACCCAAACTGAGCATCCGTGAGCAGGTTATTGCTGAGTAAGTGCAGCTTGATAATGCTGTTGATGACCCCTACCATCACTTTGCTGATGATGAAGAGTAGACTGATAGGGCGGTAATTGGCTGGGTTGGATTTGTCCTGTTTTTTGTATACAGGACATACCTGGGCAATTTTCCACATTGCCGGGTAGATGCTAGTGTTGTAGCTGTGCTGGAACAGCTTGGCTAGGTGTGTGGCAAGTTCTGGAGCACAAGTCTTCAGAACTACTGCTGGAATATTGTCAGGGTCCATAGCCATTGTAAAATCCAGTGCCTTTAACGTTTCTTGATATCATGTGGAGTGAATTGTATTGGCTGAAGACTGACATCTGTGATGCTGGGGGCCTTTGGAGGAGACTGATATGGATCATCCACTCGGCACTCCTGGCTAAAGATTGTTGCAAATGCATCAGCCTTGACTTTTGCACAGCTGTGCTGGGCTCCATTGAGAATGGGGATATTTGTGGAGCCCTTTCCTCCAGTGAGTAGTTTAATTTTCCACCACCATTCACGGCTGGATGTGGCAGGACTACAAAAGTTAGATCTGATGCGTTGGTTGAGGAATCACTTAGCTCTGTCAATTACTTGCTTCTTATGCTGTTTGGCACACAAGTAGTCCTGTGTTGTAGCTTCACCAGGTCGACACCTCATTTTCCGGTATGCCTGGTGTTGCTCCCAGCATGCTCTCCTGCACTCTTCACTGAACCAGGTTGATCCCCTGGCTTGGTGGTAATGGTAGAGTGGGTCATTAAATTACAGATTGTGATTGAATACAATTCTGCTGCTGCTGATGGCCCCCACTGCCTCATGGATGCCCAGTCTTGAGTTGCTACATCTGTTCGAAGTCTATTCCATTTAGCACAGTAGTAATGCCACACAACACGATGGAGGGCATCCTCAATGTGAAGATGGGATTTTGTCTCCACAAGAATTGTACGGTGGTCACTCCTACTGATACTGCAAAGGACAGGCAGGTTGGTGAGGATGAGGTTAACTATATTTTTCCCTCTTGTTTGTTCCCTCACCACCAGCTGCAGTCCCAGCCTAGCAGCTGCATCCTTTAGGACCTGGCCAGCTCTGTCTTTGCTGGTACTACTGAGCCACTCTTGGTGATGGACATTGAAGTCCCCTACTCAGGACACACTCTGCACCCTTGCCACCCTCCATGCCTCCTCTAAGTGATGTTCAACATGGAGGAGTACTGATTCATTAGCTGAGAGGGGTGGGGGGCTGGTGGTGCGTGGTAATCAGCAGGAGGTTTCTTTGCCTATGTTTGACCTGGTGCCATGAGACCTCATGGCGTCCAGAGTCGATGTTGAGGAGTTCCAGGGCAACTACCTCTTGACTGTATACCACTGTGTCATTGCCTCTCCTGGGCCTGTGCTGCTGGTGGGACAGGACATACCCAGGAATGGTGATGGTGGGTTCTGGGATAATGAGGGGCATTTTCCAGATCCGCTTGCCACAAGTGTAAATCACGTTATGGACACGAATAGGATTTGACCGGGGAGATCTCAGAATGACCTCTTCCCCACCTCCCACCAATGACGTAATCAGGTTCACTCACCCGCTGGGCATGAACCTGATTACCATCAATTTGCATGGATTTTAATATAACTAAAAAGCATATTGCCACATTTTCTGGGGGCGTCTGATGTTCACCCCTGCTGAAACAATGTCACATCGGCAGGAATCACTACGGCTCTCCAGCAGTTGAGTTGACCACGTGGAGGCCAGTGTAGCCCTCGAGTGGTCAGTGACATGCAGGGCAGTGCTCAGGCACTGTCCCCTGCCACCCTGGCAGTGCCAGGTTTGGACTGTCAGGTCAGCACTGCTGGGTTGGCACTGCCAGGGAGCAGGATCAGGGGGCAGGGCCTCCATGGAACCCCATGTTTGGGGGGGGGGGTGGGCGGTTCCCACTTTGTGGGGTAGCTGGCAATGTGGGGGTGGGGACACTGAGGCCCCGAAGCCAGCGATGGTTGTGGGGGTGGGGGTGTGGTCTTTACTTTTGTTTTGGGATTGGGGCACCTTCCCACCTCACCAAAGTGATGGCACAAAACACAGCCCCCCCTCCCTGCTTTTTTGACAAAGTGTCAGAAGATCTCGAGAGAAAACCTGTTTTTCTGGGGAGAAACACATTGCTTTACAGTCAAAACCTGACACGTTGCCATTTTTTGGTAAAATTCCACCCATTATCTGTAAGGTATGATTCAGTGTGTATGACTATGTCAGTTTATTGCTTGACTAGTCTATGAGACAGCTCTCCCAATTTTGGCCAAAACCCCCAGATGTTTGTAAGGACAACTTTGCAGGGTCGGCACGGCTGGGTTTGGCATTGTCATTCCCGGTGCCCAGGTTGTTGCTGGGTGGTCCATCCAGTATCATTCCTTTGAGTTTTCATAGTGGATGGAGACAACTGATTGTCTCGCTCGGCCATTTCAGAGGGCATTTAAGAGTCAAGCACATTGCTGTAGGTCTGGAGTGACATGTAGGCCAGACCAGGTAAGGACAGCAGGTGGAGAGGAGAGCAGATTATGAGCAGTGAATACATTAGACTCGATTGAAAGAAGTAGAAATCATTCACCTGGAAGGTGAGGGGAGGGGAGAGAAGGTAAAAGATCAGTTGTTGCATTTTCTGCACTTGCATGGAAAGGTGCTGTTGAAAGGGGATGGGATGTTGGGGATCATTAAGGATTGAACAGGATGTTGCAGAGGAATGCTGAAAGTGGAGGGAGGGAAAGACATCACACTGGAGGTGGTGCAAATGGTGGAGGATAGTTGATTGAAAGTAATGGAGTTTCAGGCTATAAGAGCGACTCCAAGCTTCCAGCTCCAGCTGCCTGTCAATTAATTTCTCCTCAGCACTCCCACTCTGATCTCTCTGTCCTCGGCCCCCTTCACTTTTCCAATTAAATTCAGTGCGATCTTGAGGATAAGCACCTATTTCTTTTAATATCAATTTAGAATATCCAATTCTATTTTTCCCAATTAAGGGCAATTTAGTATGACCAATTCACCTACTCTGCACATCGTGTTGGGTTGTGGGGGTGAGACCCACACAGACACGGGGAGAATGTGAAGCACCTTATATTTTGATTTGCCATTTTATTGCCTTCAGACTCAACATAGAGTTCAACAGTTTTGAATCGTAACCTCTGCTCCCAATGCTTTTTCCCTCTTTTTTTGGTGTTTTTTTTAATGGCAGCTATTAGTGATCATTCTGCTGTTACCATTCACACCTCCTCTATCCTCGACTTTTATTTCTTTACTTGTTTCATTACCATCTCCTTTGGCCTTGCTTTTATCATTTAAAAAAAAAAATTAAAATAATTTTTATTCAGGTTTTCACAGAATATCAATAACAAAATGAAAAAGGAACCCAACAGGGTTAAATACAAAACACAGTCAAAAAACAACCCTCCATATCCCCCTCCCCTGTACGAAAATAATAAATTAACACCCCAACTTAACACAGAGCCAGCATAGCAAATATATAAACCCCCTCAGAACCCCCAGTGTAAATAAACATAAATAAAGTAATCCCCCCCCCCCGCCACCCCCCCCCCCCCCCCCCCCCCCCCGCCGCCCGAGTTGCTGCTGCCATTGACCAATATCTACCGTTCTGCCACGAAGTCTAAGAACGGTTGCCACTGCCTGAAGAACCCTTGTACCGACCCTCTCAAGGCGAATTTCACCCTCTCCAACTTAATAAACCCCGCCATATCATTGATCCACGCTTGGGGGCCTCGCGTCCTTCCACTGAAGAAGAATCCTCCGCTGGGCTACCAGGGACGCAAAGGCCAGAATACCGGCCTCTTTCACCTCCTGCACCCCCGGCTCCTCTGCCACCCCAAATATTGCGAGCCCCCAGCCTGGTTTGACCCTGGATCCTACCACCCTCGACATCGTCCTCGCTACGCCCTTCCAATATTCCTCCAGCGCTGGGCATGCCCAGAACACATCGGTGTGGTTTGCTGGGCTCCCTGAGCACCTAACACACCTGTCCTCACCCCCAAAGAACCTGCTCATCCTTGTCCCGGTCATGTGTGCCCTGTGCAGCACCTTAAACTGTATGAGTCTCAGCCTCGCGCACGAAGAGGAAGAGTTCACCCTCCCTAGGGCATCTGCCCACGTCCCTTCCCTCAATCTCCTCTCCCAACTCCTCCTCCCACTTGCCTTTCACCTCCACCACCGAGGCCTCCTCCTCCTCCTGCATCACCTGGTAAGTTTCTGAGATCTTCCCCACTCCCACCCACCCCCCCCGAGAGCACCCTGTCTTGTACTGTGCGTGGCAGCAGCCGCGGGAATTCCACCACCTGCCGCCTGGCAAACGCCCTTACCTGTAAGTACCTGAAGGTGTTCCCCGGGGGGGGGAGCTCATACTTCTCCTCCAACGCACCCAGGCTCGCGAACGTCCCGTCCACAAACAGGTCTCCCAACCTTCGTATCCCTGCCCTGTGCCACCCTGAAAACCCTCCATCTGTCCTCCCTGGGACGAACCGGTGGTTCCCCCGTATTGGGGTCCACACCGAGGTCTCAACTTCCCCCTGTGCCGCCTCCACTGCCCCCAGATTTTGAGGGCAGCCGCCAATACCGGGCTCGTAGTATACCTCCTTGGAGGGAGCGGCAGCGGCGCCGGTGCCATTGCCCCCAGACTCGTACCCACACAGGACGCCGTCTCCAGCCTCTTCCATGCAGCCCCCTCCCCCTCCATCACCCACTTGCGCACCATCGTCACATTGGCAGCCCAGTAGTACCCACAGAGGTTGGGCAGCGTCAGCCCCCTCCTATCTCTACTCCGCTCCAGGAACACCCTTCTCACCCTCGGATTCCCTCGCGCCCACACAAACTCCATTATGTTCCTGTTGACCCGCCTAAAAAAGGCCTTCGGGATAAACACGGGAGGCACTGGAACAGGAACCAAAATCTTGGGAGTACCGTCATTTTGACTGACTGCACCCTACCCGCCAAGGACAGCGGCAACGCGTCCCACCTCTTGAACTCCTTCTCCATTTGCTACACCAGCCTTGTGAAATTATGCCTATGCAGGGCCCCCCAGCTCCTGACCACCTGGATCCCCAAATACCTGAAGCTCCTCTCCGCCCTTTTTAGTGGGAGCTCGCCAATCCCCCTCTCCTGGTCCCCTGGGTGAACCACAAACAGCTCGCTCTTCCCCATGTTGAGCTTGTACCCTGAGAAATCCCCGAATTCCCTGAGGATCCTCATTACCTCAGGCATTCCCCCCACCGGATCCGCCACATATAACAGCAAGTCGTCCGCATCGAGCGACACCCTATGCTCCTCCCCACCCCGCACCAGCCCCCTCCAGTTCCTCGACTCCCTCAGTGCCATAGCCAGGGGTTCAATCGCCAGTGCGAAGAGCAGAGGGGACAGGGGACACCCCTGCCTCGTCCCTTGGTGCAACCGAAAGTACTCAGACCTCCTCCTGTTCGTGGTCACACTCGCTATCGGGACCTCATACAGCAGCCTGACCCACCCCTCCCAAACCCAAACCTCCTCAGCACCTCCCACAGGTACCCCCATTCTACCCTATCGAAGGCCTTCTCAGCGTCCATCGCCACCTCTAGCTCCGCCTCCCCCTCCCTCGCTGGCATCATGATAACGTTCAGAAGCCTCCGCACATTTGCGTTCAACTGCCTCCCCTTCACGAACCCCGTCTGGTCTTCGTGGATGCCCTGCGGCACACAATCCTCAATCCTTGTGGCTAAGACCTTCGCCAGCACCTTGGCATCTACGTTTAGCAGCGAAATCGGCCTGTAAGACCCACACTGCAGGGGATCCTTGTCCCGCTTCAGGATCAAGGAGATCAGTGCCCGGGACATCGTCGGGGGCAAAGCCCCCCCTCCCGTGCCTCATTAAAGGTCCTAACTAACATCGGGCCCAACAGCTCCATATATTGTTCATAAAATTCGACCGGGAAACAGTCCGGCCCCGGTGCCTTCCCCGCCTGCATGCTCCCTATCCCTTTGGTCAGCTCCTCCAGACCAATTGGGGCCCCAATCCCGCCACCAGTCCCTCCTCCACCTTCGGAAACCTCAATTGGTCCAGAAAGCGGCCCATCCCTCCCTCCTCCAGTGGGGGCTCGGACCGATACAATTCCTCATAAAAGTCCCTGAAGACCCCATTGATGCCAACCCCACTCCGCACTACACTCCCTCCCCTGTCCTTAACTCCCCCGATCTCCCTAGCTGCGTCCCGCTTCCGGAGCTGATGTGCCAGCATCCGGCTTGCCATTTCCCCAAACTCATAAATCGCCCCCTGGGCCTTCCTCCACTGCACCTCCGCCTTCCTGGTGGTCACCAGGGCGAATTCGGCCTGGAGGCTGCGCCTCTTCCTCAACAATCCTTCCTCAGGCACCTCCGCATACCTCCTGTCTACCCTCACCATCTCCCCCACCAGCCTCTCCCTCTCCCTCTGCTCCCTCCTCTCCTTGTGGGCCCTAATGGAGATCAGCTCTCCCCTAACCACCGCCTTCAGCGCCTCCCATACCATCCCCACTCGGACCTCCGCGTTATCGTTGGCCTGCAGGCACCTCTCTATGCTTCCTCGGACCCGCTCACTCACCTTCTCATCTGCCAGCAGCCCCACCTCCAAACGCCACAGCGGGCGCTGGTCCCTCTCCTCCCCCAGCTCTAAGTCCATCCAGTGTGGGGCGTGATCTGAAATGGCTATCACCGAGTACTCAGTATCCTCTACTCTCGCAATCAGCGCCCTGCTCAAAATAAAAAAGTCGATCCTGGAATAAGCCTTATGGACGTGTGAGAAGCATGAAAATTCCCTAGCCCCCGGCCTTGCAAATCTCCAAGGGTCCACCCCTCCCATCTGGTCCATAAACCCCCTCAGCACCTTAGCCGCCGCCGGCTTCCTACCCGTCCTAGACCTGGAGCGATCCAGTGCCGGATCCAACACCGTGTTAAAGTCTCCCCCCATTATCAGGCGCCCCACTTCCATATCTGGGATCCGACCCAACATGTGTCGCATAAAACCCGCATCATCCCAGTTCGGGGCATACACATTGACCAGTACCACCCTCTCTCCCTGCAGCTTACCACTAAACATTACGTACCTACCGCCATTTTCTGCCACAATGCTCGACGCTTCGAACGACACCTTCTTTCCCACCAAGATCGCCACCCCTCGATTTTTGGCATCCAGCCCCGAATGAAACACCTGACCTACCCACCCTTTTCTCAATCTTACCTGGTCTGCCACCTTCAGGTGTGTCTCCTGGAGCATGACCACATCCGCCTTCAGCCCCTTCAGGTGCGCGAACACGCGGGCTCGCTTGACCGGCCCGTTCAGTCCTCTTACATTCCAGGTTATCAGCCGGATCAGGGGGCTACCCGCCCCCCTCCCCCGCCGACTAGCCATAACCCCTCCACGGCCAGCCACGTGCCCGCACCCCACGCCCGGCCCGTTCCCCACGGCGGCAGACCCCCGTCCCAACCCCCTCTACTCGCTCCAGCTCCCCCTTGACCATACCAGCAGCAACCCGGTTCCCACCCCCCCCACCCCCCACCCAGACCTGGCTAGGACCCCTCCTAGCTGCTTTTCTCCCCCCATTGCACTTGCGCAAGTCAGCTGACTCCTGCTAACCACGGCCACTCCCACCTCTCCTTCGACTCCTCCCATTGTGTGACACACCCTCTTCTTCCATTCTCCATCCGCAGGCTCTCCACCTCCCCCTTCCACCCCAAGCACGGGAAACAACCCTCGCTTCCCCGCCCCGGCCCCGCCCCCTCCAGTCTTCAGCGCGCGAAAAAGCCCGTGCTTACCACCTACCCGCCCCACCGCCTTTTACAGGCCCAGTCCCCTCACCCCTAACTCGGGCCTCCCCCTCCCCCGCGGGGCCCTATCACCCTGCCGGCCATCCACCCCTGTTCCATTTGCTTACCCACCTCCATGAGCCCCCCCCCCGACCAACCCAACCAAAACAGTGCCCAACCCACCCTAACCACCCTCACCCAACCAGAAAGAAAAAAAACAAGAGCAAAGGACCCCCCCTCAAAAAGTAACATATCAACCGCAATCCCCAAAGACCCATCCCGACCCTCAATCTGTGTCCAACTTCTCGGCCTGAACAAAGGTCCACGCCTCCTCCGGAGACTCAAAATAATGGTGCCGGTCCTTGTAGGTGACCCACAGTCACGCCGGCTGCAACATGCCAAACTTCACCCCCTTCCTGTGCAGCACCGCCTTCGCTCGATTGTACCCGGCCTCCTCTTCGCCACCTCTGCACTCCAGTCCTGGCATATCCGAACCTCCGCGTTCTCCCACCTGCTGCTCCTTTCCTTCTTGGCCCACCTGAGCACACACTCCCGATCAGCGAACCGATGAAACCGCACCAGCACCGCCCGCAGAGGCTCGTTAGCCTTGGGCCTCCTCGCCAGCACTCTGTGGGCCCCTTCCAGCTCCAGGGGCCCCTGGAAGGACCCCGCTCCCATCAGCGAGTTTAACATGGTGACCACATAGGCCCCCACGTCCGGCCCCTCCAGCCCCTCTGGGAGGCCCAGAATCCGCAAGTTCTTCCGCCTCGACCGGGTCTTCATCTCCTCGAACCGCTCCTGCCATTTCTTGTGGAGCGCCTCGTGCACCTCCACTTTTACCGCCAGGCCTAGGATCTCGTCCTCGTTGTCGGAGATCTTTTGTCGAGCCTCTCGGATCGCCACCCCCTGGGCCGTCTGTGTCTCCAGCAGCAGCTTATCGATAGAAGCCTTCATCGGCTCAAGCAGGTCCGCTTTAATCGCCCTAAAGCAGCGCTGGATAACCTCCTGTTGCTCCTGCGCCCACTGCATCCACGCTGCCTGGTCCCTGCCCGCCGCCATTTTGTTCTTCTTCCCTCGCACCTTCTTCGGGTCCGCCACCAGTTTTTTAGTCGCCCCGCTCCTGGTAATACTGTCGGGGAACTACTGTAATCTCCTTCCCACACCGGGAAATGTCGAAAGAATTCCGTTGGGGGCCCTGAAAAGGGCCCAAAAGTCAGTTTTTTGCGGGAGCTGCCGAACGTGCGACTTAGCTCCGCATAGCCGCAACCGGAAGTCCTTAAAAAATAAATTTAGAGTACCCAATTCATTTTTTCCAATTAAGGGGCAATTTAGCATGGCCAATTCACCTACCCTGCACATTTTTGGATTGTGGGGGTGAAACCTACACAAACACGGGGAGAATGTGCAAACTCCACACGGACAGTGACCCAGAGCCGGGATCGAATCTGGGACCTCAGCGCCATGAGGCAGGAGTGCTAACCACATTCCCACCGTGCTGCCCAAAAGGGTGGCCCCCTTTTATCATTTTAACCTCTCCTCCCTCCTACCCTATCACAGACCTTCATTTTTGTTCTGCCCCTCATCCCCTTTCCCTACTTCAATGCTTGCTAAAACCGGTTGTATCTTGAAAGTTTTCCTCTCTGATGAAAGGTCATCAGCCTGAAACTCTAACTGTTGCTCTCTCCATAGACGCTGCCAGACCTGCAGGGTATTTCCTGCATTTTCTGTTTCGAGGCCAAATTTCTAGTAATTGCAGTAATTTGCCTCTGTTTGAGGAGACCCTGGTTCAGGTCACAGTGGGTTGATGTTTTGAATGATTGTCATGGTCTCTGCTTTTATCCATTCAACAAGAGTTTGTGATGTACACCTATCTATGGCAACCTGACTGAAGGGTGGTCATCTGCTCTGAGACGCTCTCTCATGATGGCTCATTACAAAGCCATGTTATCTGGTACAGGCTGAGGAGGATGTCTCGGGCAGAGTGCTGCATACCTTGGGGAAAATAAACTAGACGAGGGTGTTACGGGTGAGGCGTTTTCAGAACCCCAAAATGTATCATGGAGTTCAACCAACCTCTTCCTTTAATGGATTTGTTGCTTTTCCTAGCACACGGCTTTTTCCCCAGGTGTGGGATTACAATTATGGACACGTAGGTTTTTAAACACAAAACACTGTTTATTCCATGAACTCAACTTAAGATCTTAAATAAACATTGGATCTCTTAACACCCCTTACTTCAAAGATAACTCCGAAAATATTGCAACCGTAAATAATTCCTTAAAATGTTCCTTCAAACTTCCAAGAGACTTAACACCTTTAAACAAAATCACATCAGGTTAAAGGCTTCACTATTATAAGTTTAAATCACCCAAATGATGCAGAGATAGTCTTTCATGGCAGAGATCCAGCTCACTGCAAAACAAAGACACACACCCAGCTCTTTTCAAAACTGAAACTAAAAACCTGCAAAACTAAACTGCAAAATGGCTGACCTGACCTCAGCCCCACCCACTCTCTGACATCACTGTTTTCTTAAAGGTACATTGCTTAAACATCCATGTCTTAAAAGTACTCTCACATGACAAGGGTTAAAACCCATAACCCAAAGGCCGAAAGTATCAAAAAAGGACAGGAAGCAAATTTTAAAATAATGAGATGCGGTTGGGGGCATGTGGTAGAAGAGGGAGAGGGGGCAGCACGGTGGCTCAGTGGTTAGCACTGCAGTACCACGGCGCCGAGGTCCCAGGTTTGATCCTGGCTCTGGGACACTGTCCGTGTGGAGTTTGCGCATTCTCCCTGTGTTTGCGTGGGTTTCATCCCCACAACACAAAGGTGTGCAGGGTAGGTGGATTGGCCAGGCTAAATTGCCCCTTAATTGGAAAAAATGAATTGGATACTCTAAATTTATTAACAAAAAAGAAGAAGGAGAGGCCTGGGAGGGGAGGGATTAAGAGGAATCAAGGTTCAGGGGTGAAAGTTCCCTCGGTTGCCAGGCTATTAAAATCCTATGTGGAATGCGTTTGGGCAATCACAATTTAGTTTCTTTATAATGTAAGCACAAAACAAATTGGCAGGAATTTTTAGACCCCTGGGTCCCGCGAGGTCATAGACTGAGAGTCACTTTAGAAGCAACAAGTGCTTTTTCTTTTGTTCAAAATATTTGGAGGGGGAATATTGTGTTCATCAAGGTTAAGGATATAATTGTTTAGAACAACATACAATTCATTTCTTGTTACGAAGGCCATTGGTGGAGATACAAGGCCATGTTTGCATTTCCAATCTGAACTTCGGGATGGTGATAACTTTTCAGCAGCCACAGTGTGAGATTTTTCCTTGACTGCTGAGGTGCATTGCATTGACAGTCAGAATACTCTACTCCAGTGACCTTTTCCCACATTACGTGGCAAATAATTTCCCACCATAACGTGCTGAGGGAACATGGTGTGATATCTGCGGCAGAGGAGAGCAGGGAAATGAGGGGAATGCCTTCATCTGGCATCACTGCTTCCCAACCTATCCCCATTTTAATGCGTCAGACATCATTTTGCCCAGAGTGAAACTTGGGGTGGTTAGGATTAGGGTTGTTAGGAGATGGGATGCGGGGGAAGTGGTTAGAGAGCTTTGAGTGGGCTGTGTTGAAAGTTGTTCAGTTAGGGGCGGGGGCATATAACTTTACAGGCGGTAGTTGTAGCAGCAATTGGAGCTCAGAGAAGAGGCGATGGCGTGCCCACCAACAGGACACAGAAAATTAAAGAGGCTTCAAAGCTGTTGAAACCCATGGCAGGCTCCATGTCTGCCGTTGCTGCCTCGGAGCTCACAACCTCAATATCTCATCCCGCAGCCTCCCTGGGGTCCACAATTCGGGAACTCCTGCAGTAGACCATTGTGTCTGGATTGAGAAAACCAGCAACTTGCCTACAGTCGCCAAATTCCAGTGATTTCCTGGTCACCATTTTATTGGAAAACTAGAACCAAAGGAATGAAAATTCCACAGTCCACATGCAATCTTCCCAATGTTATGATCACAACAGATGTTATTTGTCCTGTCTTTTTGATCATGTACATTTTTTTTGTATTTTGAAAATGAAGAGGAAGAGCTATTGACTCTAAAAGCATGGAACTCCAGTAACCCCTTTATGAATTAAAAAAAATTAAAAGATTTAATACCAAAAAAAAAACTTAAACTCATAGAATTAAAGTTCCAACGCAAGCCTACTTGATCAGAACACACAAATAAACCACCTTCTTGGCAATCGCTCCCTTATGGATTTTAACTGTAAAACACAGTAATGTTGCCAAAGGGAAACAACTGCTGACACTTGAATAAAGATATGCCACATGACTACTCAAACACCTCCACTCTGTTGCGGAAATCCCAAATGAAGGTTCAGAAACAGCCTGCTTTTTGAAAATCATGGCTCTGGAGCTGCAGATGGATTCACTTTGGAGCATCCGTGATGCTGAGGAAATCGTGGATAGCACGTTCAGTGAGTTGGTCACACCGCAGGTAAAGATTACTGATTGAGATAGGAAATGGGTGACCACCAGACAGAGGAAGAGTAGGAAGGCAGTGCAAGGGTCTCCTGCGATCATCTCCCTCCAAAACATCTATACTGTTTTGAATACTGTCGGGGGAGATAGCTCATCATGGGAAGGCGACAGTAGCCAGGTTTATGGCACCGTGGCTGGCTCTGCTCGCAGGAGGCAGGGAAACGAGTGCCAGATCTATAGTGATAGGGGAATAGGGGATCAATGGAAGGGGAATAGACAGGCGTTTCTGTGGACACAAACAAGACTCCAGGATGGTGTGTTGCCTCCCTGGTGCAACGGTCAAGGATGCCTCGGAACGGTTGCAGGACTTTCTGAAGGGGGAGCAGCCAGCTCTTGTGGTGCATATAGGCACCAACAATATAGGTAAAAAACGTGATGAAGTCCTACAAGCTGAATTTAGGGAGTTAGGAGTTAAACTAAAAGTAGGACCTCAAAGGTAGTAATCTCAGGATTGCTACCAGTACCACGTGCTAGTCAGAGTAGGAATGTCAGGATAGATAAGATGAATACGTGGCTTGAGAGATGGTGTAAGAGGGAGGGATTCAAATTCCCTGGACAATGCAACTGGTTCTGGGGAAGTGGGACCAGTACAAACCGGACGGTCTGCACCTGGGCAGGACTGGAACCAATGTCTAGGGGTAGTATTTGCTAGTGCTGTTGGGGAAGGTTTAAACTAATGTGGCAGGGGGATGGGAACTGATGCAGGAATTCAGGGGGAATTAAAGTGGGGACAGAAACAAAAGGCAGTAAGGGTGTGGTAAGCTATATTAGGGATATTGCGGTACCTAGGTGGGATGTACCTTATACTGTAGTATGATTGGCAGAACCTGCCTGCTGGTTCCACCCAGCAGGCGGAGCATAAGAGTCTGTGTTTCACCCACAGCAGTTATTCTGTCCCGGAACTGCTGGGGCAACTACTTGTTCATTAAAGCCTTCAATTGGACTACAATCTCGCTTCAGTAGTGAGTGATCGTGCATCAATTTAATGAACAAGAATTGAAGAATGGCTGCTCTCCGCATCAAGCCAGAGTGTCTACAAATCAACCCCCATGCGGCAAATGCAGCAGCAACTTTTAAACATTGGCTGGCATGTTTCAACGGGTACATCAGGATGGCCCCGACTACCCCCATGGAGAAACAGAAACTGCAAGTCCTCCACTCAAGGGTGAGCCCAGAAATATACACGCTTATCGAAGACGCGGCGGTTTCGAGGACGCAATTACTTTGTTAAAAGAGCCCTATGTCCCAACTGTGAATCAGGTAATCGCTCGGCATCTTTTAGCTACCAGACGGCAGATCCCAGGGGAATCACTGGACGATTTTTACCGCGCATTATTAGTGTTAGGTAGAAACTGTAACTGTCCACAAGTCTAAGCCAATGACCACACCAAACTCTTAATCCGGGATGCTTTTGTTGCTGGCATCCTGTCCTCTAAAACCCGTCAACGATTGCTGGAAAACGACACGCTCAGGCTTAAAGAGGCACGGAAACTTGCGCACTCCCTAGATGTCGCCTCCCGCAATGCCCAGACCTTCGTTCCCGACCGCACGGTACCTGCATGGACAGGGTGGACCCCACCCGCGGCCGATTCCGAAGCACCCCAAAATTCCCCACTAGCTTGTGATATGCGGCAGCCAGGATACCCGGGGGGGCCCCATGCTATTTTTGCGGGCAAAACAAACACTCCCGGCAACGCTGCCTGGCCCGATCCGCAATCTGCAAGGGCTGCGGGAAGAAGGGGCACCTCGTGGCAGTATGCCAGGCCTGGTCAGTCGCCGTTGTCTCCACAGGTGAACCGGGCCCACTGCCATTCCTCTCCTCACAGGCCATGTGCGATTCATGGCGGCAGCCATCTTGGATGACGTCTCAGGACCCCGAATCAGGTGGCCGTGCATCGCCCGACGAGATCTTTCAGCTTTTGCCACAACTTGCCTCAGTGACACTGGACCAGTCTCGGCCCCGAACGCTTTAAACCGCTACGACGTCGGTACTCATCAACTGGCACAAGACATCCTGCTTGATTGACTCTGGGAGCACGGAGTGCTTCATCCATACCAATACGGTAAGACGCTCCTCCCTCGCTGTACACCCGATTAAACAAAAGATCTACCTGGCCTCTGGGTCCCAATCTGTGGAGATCCGGGGGTACTGCATGTGGTGAACCACTGTAATAGGAGATGTAAGGTAGGACTTCCACTACAGGTTCGCCGGTAGCTCCTGCCGGCTGGCTCCGCCCATGGAGAACTGTATAAATATGCATGACCTCCAGTGCCCTGCCATTTCGCCAGCTGCAGCAGGAGGCCACGCACCTGACTGTAATAAAGCCACAGTTGTACCCAACTTTAGTCTTTGAGCAATTGATCGTGCATCAGATTTTCCACAGAATGGATATCAGAATCAAACCAGATCGCCTGAAGCTGGATCCGCACTCGCCCAACACCAGAAAAGACTTTACTCACTGGTTAGCATGTTTTGAGGCCTACATCAAGGCTGCGGACCCCGAGCCAACGGAGGCTCAGAAGATAAACGTCCTGTATCTCCAGACTGAGCTCCAGCGTGTTCCCGTTGATCCAAGACGCCACGAATTACACAAAAGCAATGGAACTCCTTAAGGAACACTACGTGCAGAAGGCGAACACGCTCTTCGCCAGGCATGTACTCGCCACCCGCTCGCAACTACCTGGTGAGTCCATCAAAGACTTCTGGCGGGCCCGAACTCCACTCGTCCGGGCCTGTGACTGTCAGGCCGTAACGGCCGCCGAACACGCAAATCTCCTCATGCGCGATGCCTTCGTGACGGGGATTGCGTCGGACCGCATCCGAGAACGATTACTGGAAGGGGCCACGCTTGAACTGGCGGAGACGAAAACCTTGGCGCTCTCCATGACGGTCGCATCCCGTAACGTACAATTGTACCCCTCCTGCCGCGCTGCCCACCCTTCTAGGCCTTCCTACCCCTCCTGGACCCCACCAACGACCTCCTCTGCCGGGGCCCTGCCTTCCCAATACGCCTGCGCCGCATGCCGATCCGCGCACCCCGGGGGTCCCCGCTGCTACTTCTGCGGTCAGCAGAAGCACCCCCGCCAACACTGCCCGGCCTGCACTGCAGTTTGTAAAGCCTGTAGTAAAAAGGGCTACTTCGCGGCTGTGTGTCAGGCCCGCGCAGTCGCTGCGATCGCGCCCACTATCGCCCCCTCCACTACGCCCGATGCACAACGGGAACCTCCATCTTCTCCTCCCGGGTCCATGTGCGAGCAATGGGCGCCGCCATACTGTCCCCCTTCGGCCATGTGCGCCCCATGGGTGCCGCCATCTTGTCCTGACCCCGCAATGTGCGCACCATGGGCGCCGCTATCTTGTCCTGACCCCGCAATGTGCGCACCATGGGCACCGCCATCTCGTCCCGACCCCACAATGTGCACACCATGGGCGCCGCCATCTTGTCCCCCACAGGGTCTCTGGACATCCTGACATCGGAACCGCACACGCTCGCCACCCGAAGCATCCAATGGCTACCCGCAGCCCGCTTCGATGACGCTGGACTAATCTCTCCCGCACAACCTGGCCACCGCGTCGACGACGGTTCAAATCAACGGCCATGTGACCTCGTGCCTGCTGGACTCCGGGAGCACCCAAAGCTTCGTTCACCCAGATACGGTAAGGCGCTGCTCCCTCACGGTCCACCCTGCCAATCAAAGGACCTCCCTAGCATCCGGATCCCACTCCGTCCCGATCTGAGGCTTTTGTACAGTCACACTCACGGTCCAGGGCGTAGAATTTACTAACTTCCGCCTCTATGTCCTTCCTAATCTCTGCACTGCACTCCTGTTGGGCCTGGACTTCCAGTGCATCTTCCAGAGCCTCACCCTCAAATTCGGCAGGCCCTTACCCCCCCTGACCGTTTGCGGCCTCGCGACCCTCAGGGTCGATCCCCCCTCCCTTTTTTGCCAATCTAACTGCGGATTGCAAGCCCGTTGCCACTAGGAGCAGACGGTACAGTGACCAGGACAAGACCTTCATCAGGTCCGAAGTCCAGCGGCTGCTTAAGGAGGGTATTATCGAGGCCAGCAGCAGCCCCTGGAGAGCCCAAGTGGTAGTGGTTAAAACTGGGGAGAAACACAGGATGGTCGTGGACTACAGCCAGACCATCAATTGGTACGTGCAGCTCGACGCGTACCCCCTCCCACGCATATCTGATATGGTCAATCAGATTGCACAGTACCGGGTCTTCTCAACAATTGACCTGAAATCCGCCTACCACCAGCTCCCCATCCGGAAGTCGGGCTGGCCATACACTGCCTTTGAGGTAGACGGTCGCCTCTATCACTTCCTTAGGGTCCCTTTCGTTGTCACAAATGGGGTCTCGGTCTTCCAAAGAGAGATGGACCGAATGGTCGACCAGTACGGTTTGCGGGCCACCTTTCCGTACTTAGATAATGTCACCAACTGCGGCCATGACCAGCAGGACCACGATGCCAACCTTGATAAATTCCTCCGCACTGCCACTCTTCTCAACCTGACCTACAACAAAGAGAAGTGTGTGTTCAGCACGACCCGGTTAGCCATTCTCAGCTATATAGTCCAAAACGGACTTCTCAGGCCCGACCTCATGGAACTTCACCTCCCCCACTGCCCCAAGGCCCTCAAACGCTGCCTGGGGTTCTTTTCCTACTACACTCAGTGGGTCCCAAACTATGCGGACAAGGCCCGCCCACTCATTCAGTCCACCCAATTCCCTCTTGCGGCCGAGGCACAACATGCTTTCGCCCGCATCAGAGCAGACATCGCCAAGGCCGGGATGCGCGCAGTGGATGAGTCACTGACTTTCCAAATAGAAAGCGACTCTTCAGACGTCGCCCTTGCTGTCACTCTAAACCAGGCAAGCAGACCCGTGGCATTCTTTTCCCGCATCCTTCATCCCTCTGAAATCCGACACTCATCCGTCGAAAAGGAGGCCCAAGCTATCGTTGAAGCTGTGCGGCATTAGAGGCATTACCTGGCCAGTAAGAGATTCACTCTCCTTACGGACCAATGGTCGGTAGCCTTCATGTTCGATAACACACAGCGGGGCAAGATCAAAAATGATAAAATATTGCGGTGGAGAATCGAGCTCTCCACCTATAATTACGAGATCTTGTATCGCCCCGGTAACCTCAACAAGCCCCCAGACGCCCTCTCCCAAGGTACATGTGCCAGCGCACAAGTGGACCAATTCTGGGCCCCACACGACAGCCTTTGTCACCCGGGGGTCACTCGATTATACCATCAGGTCAAAGCTCGCAATCTGCCCTACTCCGTCGAGGAAGTAAGGACAGTCACCAGGGACTGCCAGGTCTGTGCGGAGTGCAAGCCACACTTCCACCGGCTGGACCGTACGTGCCTGGTGAAGGCTTCCCGCCCCTTTGAACGCCTCAGCGTGGATTTCAAAGGGCCTCTCCCCTCCACCGACTGTAACACGTACATTCTCAGTGTAGTCGATGAGTACTCCAGATTCCCCTTCGCCATCCCATGCCCAATATGACGTCTGCCACCGTCATCAAGGCCCCCAGCACCATCTTCGCTCTGTTCGGTTTCCCCGCCTACATCCACAGTGACAGGGGATCTTCATTCATGAGCGATGAGCTACGTCAGTTCCTGCTCAGCAGGACGACCAGCTACAACCCCCGGGGAAACGGGCAAGTAGAACGGGAGAATGGGACGGTTTGGAGGGCCGACCAGCTAGCCCTACGGTCCAGGAACATCCGAGCCTCGCGCTGGCAGGAGGTACTCCCTGACGCTCTACACTCCATCCGGTAACTATTGTGCACCGCCACTAATAACACACCCCATGAACGTGTTTTTACCTTCCCCAGGAAGTCCAGATCCGGGGTGTCACTCCCGACTTGGCTCGCTGCTCCAGGACCGGTCCTTCTTCGTAGGCACGTCCGACTCCACAAGGCGGACCCCTTGGTTGACAGGTTCACCTGCTCCACGCCAACCCTCATTATGCCTACATTGAGTTCCCCGACGGCCGCCAAGATACTGTCTCACTCAGGGCCCTGGCACCATCAGGTTCCACCCCAACACACACCCCCACCAATGCGCCCCCCCCCCACCTCCCACCGCGCCGCCATATTGACCCCACCAGACCCCCCCCCTCCCCTTTTCCGCACAAGAGGACAAAGAGGACTTCTGCATGCTCCCGGAGTTCCCTGATGACTGGCCAGCATAAGCACTGCCACCACTGCCATCGCTGCCACCTCCACCACCGTCAGCACCGACTTCGCCGCCACCGTTACACGGCTCCCAATGAAGCACCAAAGCACCGGACCGGTTGAATCTTTGACAGACTCCGGACCGTCAACATGGGCTTTTCTTTCCCTACCACATAATTGCACTAATTGTATATAGTTTCACGTCAACCCCGCCGGACTCATTTTTAACAGGGGGTGAATGTGGTGAATCACTGTAATAGGAGATGTAAGGTAGGACCTGTACTACAGGTTCGCTGGTAGCTCCTGCCAGCTGGCTCCGCCCATGGAGAACTGTATAAATATGCATGACCTCCAGTGCCCTGCCATTTCGCCAGCTGCAGCAGGAAGCCACGCATCTGACTGTAATAAAGCCACAATTGGACCCAACTTTAGTCTGTGTGCAATTGATCGTGCATCACTGCATAGCCAACCTCACGGTGCAGGGTGTGGAGTTCGATAACTTTTTCTACTTCCTCCCCCATCTCTGCGCTGCCACACTCCTGGGATTGGACGTCCAGCGTAACCTGCAAAGTTTAACTTTCAAATTTGGCGGCCCCATACCCCCCTCACTGTCTGCGGCCTCGCGACCCTCAAGGTCGACCCGCCTTCCCTGTTTGCAAACCTCACCCCCGATTGCAAACGCGTCGCCACCAGGAGCAAACGGTACAGTGCCCAGGACCGGACGTTCATTAGGTCGGAAGTCCAACGGTTACTAAAGGAAGGCATTATCGAGGCCAGCAACAGCCGCTGGAGAGCTCAAGTGGTGGTTGTAAAGACCGGGGAGAAACATAGGATAGTCATAGACTACAGTTAGACCATCAACAGGTATACGCAGCTCGACGCGTACCCTCTCCACCGCATATCTGAAATGGTCAACCAGATAGCGCAATACAAGGTTTTCTCCACAGTAGACCTTAAATCAGCCTACCACCAGCTCCCCATTTGCCGGGACGACCGCTAGTACACTGCATTCGAAGCAGATGGGCGGCTCTACCACTTTCTAATGGTTCCTTTTGGTGTCACAAATGGGGTCTCGGTCTTCCAACGGGAGATGGACCGAATGGTTGACCGGTACGGTCTGCGGGCCATGTTCCCGTACCTCGACAATGTCACCATCTGCCACGACCAGCAGGACCACGACACCAACCTCTGCAAATTCCTCCATACCGCAAAAATCCTTAACTTAACCTATAACAAGGATAAATGCGTGTTTAGCACCGATCGCTGAGCCATCCTCTGCTACGTAGTGCATGCTGGAGTCATAGGCCCAGATCCCGAACGCATGCGCCCCCTCATGGAGTTTCCCCTCTCCCACTTCCCCAAGACCCTGAAACTTGCCTGGGCTTCTTTTCTTATTACGCCCAGTGGGCCCCCAATTATGCGGACAAGGCCCTCCCACTAAACCAGTCCACGGTTTTCCGCTATCGGCAGAGGCCCACAAGGTTTTCAGTCCCATCAAAGCAGACATCGCCAGGGCGCCGATGAACGCAATCGCTGAGTCCCTCCCCTTCCAGGTCGAGAGCGACGCATCAGACATAGCTCTGGCTGCCACCCTCAATCAGGCGGGCAGATCGTGGCCTTCTTTTCACGCATCCTGCACGCCTTAGAAATCCACCATTCCTCCGTCAAGAAGGAGGCCCAAGCCATCGTCGAAGCTGTGCGGCATTGGAGGCATTACCTGGCCGGCAGGAGATTCACTCTCCTCACTGACCAATGGTCGGTCGCCTTTATGTTATTCTCTAAGTCTGAATGAAGACTGAAGACTTACAGTTAACACAAGCTCTTTATTCAAAGGTTTTGTTCTGCTTCCAGAGCTCAACTAGATGTAAAACAGTCAAGAGGTATGACCAGTGAAACTAAGGTAAACTGCCTGTGCTGAGCTGTCTCTCTGTGCTGCTGCTCACTAGCCCTGTGCTTCTGAAAGAGGTGGATCCTACCTTGGGCTCGGCCCTTTATACCCGTCTCTGATGCTGCCCTCTAGTGGTGCTGTGACTGTTACATCTGTGCTTCAGTCCGTGGTGTATGTGCAGATGCATGTACAGATGTACAGATCACTACAGCCTTCTTGTTTGACAATGCACAGCGGGGCAAAATTAAAAATGATAAGATCTTACAGTGGAGGATCGAGCTCTCCACCTATAATTACGAGATCTTGTATCGCCCCGGGAAGCTCAACTGGCCTCCTGATGCCCTGTCCCGCGGCACTTGTGCCAGTGTACAAGTAGACCGACTCCGAGCCCTCCACGACAACCTCTGCCACCCGGGGGTCACCCGATTCTTCCACTTTGTTAAAACCAGCAATCTGCCCTACTCCATCGAGGAGGTCAGGGCCGTAACCAGAAATTGGCAAATCTGCGCAGAGTGCAAGCCGCACTTCTACAGGCCAGAGAGAGCGCACCTGGTGAAGGTTTCCCACCCCTTTGAACACCTCAGCATGGATTTCAAAGGGCCCCTACCCTCCACCGACCGCAACATGTATTTCTTAAACGTGATTGATGAGTACTCCCGGTTCCTTTCGCCATCCCATTTCCCGACATGACGGTTGCCACCGTCATTAAAGCCCTCCACAGCATCTTTACCCTGTTCAGTTTAACCTACATCCATAGCGATATGGGGTCCTCCTTCATGAGTGAGGAGCTGCGTCAATTCCTGCTCAGCAAGGGCATTGCCTCCAGCAGGATGACCAGTTACAACCCCCGGGGAAATGGGCAGGTAGAGAGGGAGAACGGGACGGTCTGGAAGGCCGTCCTACTGGCCCTACGGTCCAAGAATCTCCCAGTGTCCCGATGGCAGGAGGTCCTCCCCGGTGCACTTCACTCCATCTGATCACTACTGTGCACTACTCCCAACGAAACACCTCATGAACGTCTCCTTGCCTTCCCTAGGAGGTTCTCCTCGGGGACCTCGCTCCCAACATGGCTGGCAGCCCCCGGACCCGTCCTACTCCGCAAACACGTACGGGCCCACAAGTCGGACCCACTGGTCGAGAGGGTACATCTCCTCCATGCTAACCCCCAGTACGCCTATGTGGCGCACCCGATGGCCGACAAGACACGGTCTCCCTCCGGGATCTGGCCCCCGCTGGATCCCCCCCCATACCCCCCCACCTCCCCCCCCCCCCCCCCCCAACCAACCCCAACCATTTTTTCACCGATGCACACCACCGTAGCCCCCTTCCCAGGAGGATCCGTCCTCCCACTGGCCCCATCCAGATGCGATGAAGCTGAAGACGACACGCTCCCAGAGCCACGGATGCCGGAGCCGACGCCAGCATCACTGCCGGGACTGCGACGATCGCAGAGGACGACCAGGGCCCCTGCCGGCTGATAGTTGCATTGTAAAATTAACTTGTAAATAATTGTCTGTACATATGTGTATTGCATGTAAAGGCACCGAAGGGTACTGCCATAACATCTACCACTGTAAAAGCAACGCCACCACCCCCGCCGGACTCTTTTTTTAAACGGGGTGAATGTGATAGGCTATATTAGGGATATTGCGGTACCTAGGTGGGATGTACCTTATACTGTAGTATGATTGGTAGAACCTGCTGGTTCCACCCAGCAGGTGGAGCATAAGAGTCTGTGTTTCACCCACAGCAGTCATTCTGTACCGGAGCTACTGGGGTAACTACTTGTTCATTAAAGCCTTCAATTGGACTACAATCTCACTTCAGTAGTGATTGATCATGCATCAAAGGGGAAAAGTAAAAGGCAGATAAACCAAAGTCAAAAATCAAAAAGGGCCACAGTACAGAGTACAGAGACTGTGCAGAACTCAGTGAATGGGTCAAGTAAGGCTAAGAGAGATAAAACACAGGGAGAGTGCACAAAACATGACCGGACAAATGGTCTGAGAAAGCAGGGCAGAGAGCAAGGGAAGTATCGATTGAGCTGCATTTATTTCAATGCCTGACGGGCAAGGCAGATGAACTCAGGGCATGGATGTAGAGAAGTGTGAGGTGATTCACTTTGGAAGGAATAACAGGAATGCGGAATATTTGGCTAATGGTAAAGTTCTTGGAAGTGTGGATGAGCAGAGGGATCTAGGTGTCCATGTACATAGATCCCTGAAAGTTGCCACCCAGGTTGATAGGGTTGTGAAGAAGGCCTATGGAGTGTTGGCCTTTATTGGTAGAGGGATTGAGTTCCGGAGTCATGAGGTCATGTTGCAGCTGTACAAAACTCTGGTACGGCCGCATTTGGAGTATTGCGTACAGTTCTGGTCACCGCATTATAGGAAGGACGTGGAAGCTTTGGAGCGGGTGCAGAGGAGATTTACCAAGATGTTGCCTGGTATGGAGGGAAAATCTTATGAGGAAAGGCTGATGGACGTGAGGTTGTTTTCGTTAGAGAGAAGAAGGTTAAGAGGAGACTTAATAGAGGCATACAAAATGATCAGGGGGTTAGATAGGGTGGACAGTGAGAGCCTTCTCCCGCGGATGGAAATGGCTAGCACGAGGGGACATAGCCTTAAACTGAGGGGTAATAGATATAGGACAGAGGTCAGAGGTAGGTTCTTTACGCAAAGAGTGGTGAGGCCGTGGAATGCCCTACCTACAACAGTAGTGAACTCGCCAACATTGAGGGCATTTAAACGTTTATTGGATAAGCATATGGCTGATATTGGCATAGTGTAGGTTAGATGGCTTTTGTTTTTTGACTTCCCATGTCGGTGCAACATCGTGGGCCGAAGGGCCTGTGCTGCGCTGTATCGTTCTATGTTCTATGGATGGGTACATGGGACTGGGATATTATAGCTATTACTGAATCATGGCTAAGGGAGGGGCAGGCCTGGCAGCTCAATGGTCCAGGTGCAGATGCTATAGGAAAGATAGAACAGGAGGTAAGAGAGCAGGAGGAGTTGTGTTTTTGATTTGGGGAACTATCACGGCAGTACTGAGAGGGAATATATCCGAGGGTTCGCCCACTGAGCCTGTATGGGTAGACATGAAAAATAAGAAGGGAGATATCACTTTGATAGGACTGTACTACAGGCCCCCAAATAGTCAGCGGGAAATTGAGGAGCAAATATGTAAAGAGATTACAGATAGCTGCAAGAAAAATAGGGTGGTAATTGTTGCTGATTTTCTCCTTGGTTCAATTGCTCTGTTTTATTACCTTTGCTCTCGAGTTGCCAGGTAACTTTATGATACCTCCACGAGGTTCAAGTCCGAGTAATGATCAATAATCCAATACCAATTAGTAAGATTTAAATCAAAGCACATTTATTATACACAGTAATTGCTACTCATGCACAAATTCTACGTCTAAGCTACTTCTACAACTAACAGGCCGATACTTAACTTTGGACTGGCCCACCAGGTCAGGGGAACAAATGGCCTTTCGTTCGGGTTCTGAGTCTGCGGGATTCGAAGTTGGTACGGATTGGTAGCTAGGAGCGCCTATCTCGTAGCGAGCGTTGAATTAAGACTTACGATTGTCGATCTTCACTACACCGGTCACGGTCAATGTTGGTTCGTGTTGCTGCGTGACCCAGGCAGAAAGAAGAGCTGAAGAGGAGCTGCTGAGGAGTGAAGAGAGCGTGATTTGAACTTGGGGCTCAATTCTTATAGTCCCCAGGTGCTTCCCGCCTTTCGGGGCGGACCCTGTACCTGGTCCCAAGTGATTGGACTTTGTCCCAATCGCTTGGTTCGATTTCTCCAATACTGGAGCGGTTTCCTGATCGATTGGCAGTCTTGAGGTGCTCGTTCACCTCCTTTGTGTTGGCTCCTGCTGGCGCCGAGGAGTCTGGCTTTGCTTTGTGTGTCCAAAATGTTACTTATTGTTCCCGGGGATTGCTCATCAGTATGCAGATGGCTGTTACTTTGTTATGCTGATGGCCGCTGGTATCGATGTTGTCCGGTTTTTTTGCAGAGGTAAATACACAGCAAACCTGCAGCTGCTGGTTTTTGTCTTGTTGGCTGACTTTCCCATCAGCCTTTGCCGTTCGCCATTTTGAATCGGGAGTTGGCCAATTTAGGTGGCTACATAATATTGGGGACTTTAACTTTCCCAATATTGACTGGGACAGCCATAGCATTAGAGGTTTGGATGGAGAGAAATTTGTCGAGTGTATTCAGGAGTAATTTCTCATTCAGTATGTGGATGGCCCGACTAGAGAGGGGGCAAAACTCCTCTTGGGGAATAAGGAAGGGCAGATGTGTTAGTGAGGGATCACTTTGGGACCAGTGGCTATAATTCCATTAGTTTTAAGATAGGTATGGAGAATGATAGGTCTGGCCCAAAAGTTAAAATTCTAAACTGGGGCTAGGCTAATTTTGATGGTATTAGACAGGAACATTTAAATTTGATTGGGGAAGTCTGTTGACAGACAAAGGGACAGCTGGTAAGTGTGAGACTTTCAAAAGTGTGTTAGCCAGGGTTTAGGGTATGTACATTCCTTTCAGAGTGAAGGGCAAGGCTGGTAGAAGGAGAGAACCCTGGGTGACTCGGGATATTGAGGCCCTGGTCAAAAGGTAGAAGGAGGCATATGACATGCATAGGGAACTGATCAAGTGGATCCCTTGAAGAGTATAGAGGTTGTCGGATTAGAGTTAAGAGAGAAATCAGGAGGGCAAAAAGGGGACATGAGGTTGGTTTGGCAGATAAGGCAAAGGAGAATCCAAAGAGCTTCTACAAATACATAAAGCGCAAAAAAGAACGAGGGAGAGAGTAGGTCCTCTTCAGGATCTATAAGATTATCTATGTGCAGATCCACAAGAGATGGGTTGGATCCTAAATGAATATTTACTGTTGAAAAAGGCATTGGTGTGAGGGAACTTGGGGAAATAAATAGTGATGTCTTCAGGAGTGTACATATTACAGAGAAGGAGGCGCTGGAAGTCTTAAAGCGCAAAGGATGGTTGTAATGGGTTGTTTTTCAAACTGGAGGCCTGTGACCTGCGGTGTGTCTCAGGGATTGGTGCTGGGTCCACTGTTATTTGTTATCTATATTAGTGATTTGGATGAGAAATTAGGAGGAATGGGTAGTAAGTTTGCAGATGACACCAAGATTGGTGGCACAGTGGGCAGTGAAGAAGGTTATCTAGGATCGCAATGGGATCTTGATCAATTGGGCCTGTGGGCTGATGAATAGCAGATGGTGTTTAATTTAGATAAATGTGAGGTGATGCATTTTGGTAGATCGAATCGGGGCCGGACCTACTCAGTTAATGATAGGGTGTTGAGGAGAGTTATAGAACAAAGAGATCTAGGGGTACAGGTTCATAGCACCCTGAAAGTGGAGTCACAGGTGGATAGGGTGGTAAAGAATGGTTCGGCATGCATGGCTTCATTGGTCAGAACATTGAATACAGGAGTTGGGACATCTTGCTGAAGTTGTACAAGACATTTATGAGGCCACACTTGGAATACTGTGTACAGTTCTGGTCACCTTATTATAGAAAGGATATTATTAAACTAGAAAGAGTGCAGAAACATTTTACTAAGTTGCTATCGGGACTTGATGGTTTGTGTTATAAAGAGAGGCTGGATAGGCTAGGACTATTTTCCCTGGAGTGTAGGAGGTTTAGGGGTGATCTTATCGAGGGCTATAAAATAATGAGGGGCATAGATAATGTAGATAGTCAACATCTTTTCCCAGAGTCTAGAACTAGAGGGCATAGGTTTAAGGTGAGAGGGGAGAGATACAAAAGAAACCAGAGGAGAAATGTTCTCACAGAGGGTCTGGAACGAGCTGCCAGAGGCAATAGTAGAGGCGGGAACAATTTTATCTTTTAAAATGCATTTAGACAGTTATATGGGAAAGGTGGGGAGAGGGATATGGGCTAAATGCAGGCAATTGGGACTAACTTAATGGTAAAAGCTGGGTGGCATGGACAAGTTGGGCCAAAGGGTCTGTTTTCATGCTGCAAACCTCTATGATTCTGTGACTCTATGTGGCTTGAAATTGTATGGCTGCTTCCAGCTCACAATTTCACACCGCCTCCGTATACAGATCTGGGGCGGGGTTCACTGACCCCCCCCGCCAGGTCGGAGAATCCCCGGGGAGCGGCGTGAATCCCCCCCCCCCCACCCGCTCCAACGCCGACTGCCATATTCTCTGGCACCGGTTTTCGGGCGGAGGAGGGGATCAAGCCAGGCCGGTCGGGGGGCATTGGCAGCAGCCCACCCGGCAATTCTCCGGGCCCCGATGGGCTGAGCGACCGTTAGTTTCCGGCCAGTCCCACCGGCGTGGATTGGACATGGTTCCACATGGCGGGACCTGGCTGGTAGGCCGGCTGGTGCAGTCCTCGGGGGGCACGGGGGGATCCAGCCCCTGGGGGGGCCCCACGGTGGCCTGGCCCGCAATCAGGGCTCACGGATCTGCGGGTGGGCCTGTGCCATGAGGGCACTTCTTCCTTCCGCGCCGGCCCCTGTAGGGCTCCGCCATGGCCGGTGCAGAGGAGACACCCCCCTGCGCATGCGCCAGAATACGCCGGCGGTCCTGCGAATGCGTTAACTCGCGCCGGCCCTTTGGCGCCGGCTGGCGCGGCACCAACCCCTCTGGCACCGGCCTAGCCCCCAGAAGTGCGGTGAATTCTGCAACTTCTGGTCGGCCTGACGCCGGAGTGGTTCGCGCCGTTTTTTACGCCGGCGTCGGACCATCGCAGCGATTCGGGAGAATCCCGCCCGCTGTCTCTACTAACCTTACCCGGATTAAGAAATCATAGACACACACAGTCCTTGCTTTAAAAAATACCACCAAAAACCAAAAAACTATTTCAAATGAACAACTTCGACCCTCACACCAATCATGAGCTCCCTGCAATCATTTAATATTCTGAGGGAAAATTCTGCATAAATATCCCCTAACCTACGCAGGACAACAATAATCTGTGACGGTTAACAAACCAAATCCAAAGAATTCATCCAACATTACCACTCCACTATTCAACTGTGACCTGTTTCCCTCAAGGCATTTGTAACTCTGCCCCAGCAACATTGCAACCACTCGGCATTGTGGCTATCACTTGCTACAATAGAAATGGAAGTCTTTTTTTCCCCTTGCTTCACATCGCTATCTAAGAAAGCATACAAAATGATCAGAGGGTTAGATAGGGTGGACAGTGAGAGCCTTCTCCCGCGGATGGAAATGGCTGGCACGAGGGGACATAGCCTTAAACTGAGGGGTAATAGATATAGGACAGAGGTCAGAGGTATGTTCTTTACGCAAAGAGTAGTGAGGCCGTGGAATGCCCTACCTGCTACAGTAGTGAACTCGCCAACATTAAGGGCATTTAAAAGTTTATTGGATAAACATATGGATGATAATGGTATAGTGTAGGTTAGATGGCTTTTGTTTCGGTGCAACATCGTGGGCCGAAGGGCCTGTACTGCGCTGTATTGTTCTATGTTCTATGTTCTATGTTCTATGTTCTAAAGCCTTATCCCAGTTGTACCGGACCTCAGTGGCATCACACCTGGACTACCGTGCACAGTTTTGATCTCCACATCTGAGCAAGGATACACTTGCTTTGGATGTTCACAAGATTGCTACCTGGTATGAGAGGATTGACATATGACAGGAGGCCGGGTAAATTGAGCCATATGTCCTGGAGATTAGGAGAAGGAGAGGTGATCTCATTGAAGCGTATAAGATTCTGAAGGAGCTTGACAGCGTAGATACTGAATGTTGTTTCCTCCGGCTGGGGAAATCAAGGACATGGGGCAAAGACTCAAAATTAGGAGGCCAATCATTTATGACTGAGATGAGGAGCAGCTTCTTCACTCAAAGACTTGTCAGTCTTTGGAATTCTCTACCCCAGAGGGTTGTGGAAGCTCCATCACTGAATATATTTAAGGTGTGATTGGTAGATTTTTGATCTCTCGGAATCAAGGGATGTGGGGAGTAAGCAGGAAGGTGGAGTTGAGAGAGGAGATCAAACAATGATCGTATTGAATGTTGGAACAGGTTCCACTGGCTGTGTGATCTACTCCTTTTCCTATCCCTTATGTTTACAGGAAGGGAGAATTATGGTTTTTTTCCAAGTAGAGATATTAAAATTTCTTCCGCAATCTTGGAAACCCTTTTCATTAGAAACAGATCAACAAAGAACAAAGAACAAAGAAATGTACAGCACAGGAACAGGCCCTTCGGCCCTTCAAGCCCGTGCCGACCATGCTGCCCGACTAAACGACAATCTTCGACACTTCTTGGGTCCGTATCCCTCTATTCCCATCCCATTCATGTATTTGTCAAGATGCCCCTTAAATGTCACTATCGTCCCTGCTTCCACCACCTCCTCTGGTAGCGAGTTCCAGGCACCCACTACCCTCTGCGTAAAAAACTTGCCTCGTACATCTACTCTAAACCTTGCCCCTCTCACCTTAAACCTATGCCCCCTAGTAATTGACCCCTCTACCCTGGGGAAAAGCCTCTGACTATCCACTCTGTCTATGCCCCTCATAATTTTGTAGACCTCTATCAGGTCTCCCCTCAACCTCCTTCGTTCCAGTGAGAACAAACCGAGTTTATTCAACCGCTCCTCATAGCTAATGCCCTCCATACCAGGCAACATTCTGGTAAATCTCTTCTGCACCCTCACTAAAGCCTCCACATCCTTCTGGGAGTGTGGCGACCAGAATTGAACACTACACTCCAAGTGTGGCCTAACTAAGGTTCTATACAGCTGCAACATGACTTGCCAATTCTTATACTCAATGCCCCGGCCAATGAAGGCAAGCATGCCGTATGCCTTCTTGACTACCTTCTCCACCTGTGTTGCCCCTTTCAATGACCTGTGGACCTGTACTCCTAGATCTCTTTGACTTTCAATACTCTTGAGGGTTGTACCATTCACTGTATATTCCCTACCTGCATTAGACCTTCCAAAATGCATTACCTTACATTTGTACGGATTAAACTCCATCTGCCATCTCTCCGCCCAAGTCTCCAAACAATCTAAATCCTGCTGTATCCTCTGACAGTCCTCATCGTTATCCGCAATTCCACCAACCTTTGTGTCATCTGCAAACTTACTAATCAGACCAGTTACATTTTCCTCCAAATCATTTATATATACTACAAAGAGCAAAGGTCCCAGCACTGATCCCTGTGGAACACCACTGTTCACAGCCCTCGAATTAGAAAAGCATCCTTCCATTGCTACTCTCTGCCTTCTATGACCGAGCCAGTTCTGTATCCACCTTGCCAGCTCACCCCTGATCCCGTGTGACTTCATCTTTTGTACTAGTCTACCATGAGGGACCTTGTCAAAGGCCTTACTGAAGTCCATATAGACAACATCCACTGCCCTACCTGCATCAATCATCTTAGTGACCTCCTCGAAAAACTCTATCAAGTTAGTGAGACACGACCTCCCCTTCACAAAACCATGCTGCCTCTCACTAATACGTCCATTTGCTTCCAAATGGGAGTAGATCCTGTCTCGAAGAATTCTCTCCAGTAATTTCCCTACCATTGAAGTAAGGCTCACCGGCCTGTAGTTCCCTGGATTATCCTTGCTACCCTTCTTAAACAGAGGAACAACATTGGCTATTCACCAGTCCTCCGGGACATCCCCTGAAGACAGTGAGGATCCAAAGATTTCTGTCAAGGCCTCAGCAATTTCCTCTCCAGCCTCCTTCAGTATTCTGGGGTAGATCCCATCAGGCCCTGGGGACTTATCTACCTTAATATTTTTTAAGACACCCAACACGTCGTCTTTTTGGATCTCAATGTGACCCAGGCTATCTACACACCCTTCTCCAGACTCAACATCTACCAATTTCTTCTCTTTGGTGAATACTGATGCAAAGTATTCATTTAGTACCTCGCCCATTTCCTCTGGCTCCACACATAGATTCCCTTGCCTATCCTTCAGTGGGCCAACCCTTTCCCTGGCTACCCTCTTGCTTTTTATGTACGTGTAAAAAGCCTTGGGATTTTCCTTAACCCTATTTGCCAATGACTTTTTGTGACCCCTTCTAGCCCTCCTGACTCCTTGCTTAAGTTCCTTCCTACTTTCCTTATATTCCACGCAGGCTTCGTCTGTTCCCAGCCTTTTAGCCCTGACAAATGCCTCCTTTTTCTTTTTGACGAGGCCTACAATATCTCTCGTTATCCAAGGTTCCCGAAAATTGCCGTATTTATCCTTCTTCCTCACAGGAACATGCGGTCCTGAATTCCTTTCAACTGACACTTGAAAGCCTCCCATATGTCAGATGTTGATTTGCCCTCAAACATCCGCCCCCAATCTATGTTCTTCAGTTCCCGCCTAATATTGTTATAATTAGCCTTCCCCCAATTTAGCACATTCATCCTAGGACCACTCTTATCCTTGTCCACCAGTACTTTAAAACTTACTGAATTGTGGTCACTGTTACCGAAATGCTCCCCTACTGAAACATCTCCCACCTGGCCAGGCTCATTCCCCAATACCAGGTCCAGTACTGCCCCTTCCCTAGTTGGATTGTCTACATATTGTTTTAAGAAGCCCTCCTGGATGCTCCTTACAAACTCCGCCCCGTCTAAGCCCCTGGCACTAAGTGAGTCCCAGTCAATATTGGGGAAGTTGAAGTCTCCCATCACCACAACCCTGTTGTTTTTACTCTTTTCCAAAATCTGTCGACCTATCTGCTCCTCTATCTCCCGCTGGCTGTTGGGAGGCCTGTAGTAAACCCCCAACATTGTGACTGCACCCTTCTTATTCCTGATCTCTCCCCATATAGCCTCACTGCCCTCTGAGGTGTCCTCCCGCAGTACAGCTGTGATATTCTCCCGAACCAGTAGCGCAACTCCGCCTCCCCTTTTACATCCCCCTCTATCCCGCCTGAAACATCTAAATCCTGGAACGTTTAGCTGCCAATCCTGCCCTTCCCTCAACCAGGTCTCTGTAATGGCAACAACATCATAGTTCCAAGTACTAATCCAAGCTCTAAGTTCATCTGCCTTACCCGTAATACTTCTTGCATTAAAACATATGCACTTCAGGCCACCAGACCCGCTGTGTTCAGTAACTTCTCCCTGTCTGCTCTGCCTCAGAGCCCCACTTCCCTATTCCCTAGTTCTCCCTCAATGCTCTCACCTTCTGACCTATTGCTCCCGTGCCCACCCCCCTGCCATACTAGTTTAAACCCTCCCGTGTGACACTAGCAAACCTCGCGGCCAGGATATTTATGCCTCTCCGGTTTAGATGCAACCCGTCCTTCTTATATAGGTCACACCTGCCCCGGAAGAGCTCCCAGTGGTCCAGATAACGGAAACCCTCCCTCCTACACCAGCTGTTTAGCCACGTGTTTAGCTGCTCTATCTTCCTATTTCTAGCCTCACTGGCACGTGGCAACCCTAGAGGTCCTGTCTTTTAACCTTCTGCCTAGCTCCCTGAACTCCTGCTGCAGGACCTCATGCCCCTTCCTGCCTATGTCGTTAGTACCAATATGTACAACGACCTCTGCCTGTTTGCCCAGATCTCCGTGTAACTTCAGGTTGAATTGATATCCACCTTCCAAAATGCCCAACAGGGAAAAGAATCAAAAACCTATTTGTGCAACAGTGATTTTTTTTTCAGAGAGAGAGAAATATCACAGTAAATGGATCATTATTTCCAATTAACATTTTCATTCTGCCTCACGACATCAGTTTCTGTCCACTTTAGATGAAAAAAACATAAATAAATTATATTTAGCTAGCGAGATTAGTGGCATTCATCTTTGTACTGCTTATAACTAGTGATAGTCATTGTGATGAAAGAAAGTGTCAGCATAATTGTACAAGTAATAATGGAACCATAAATATATTTATTTAGGCAATGGTGCCCTTAAGATAGCGCTGAATACAATATATCAAATTAAAACAAACCTGCTTTACTCTGCAGATCCTAAGTGTTAAACCTGGGTAGGAACAACAGTCATTTTCAAAGTCGGGGTCGCGACCCAGGGTGGATCAGGGGCGGGTGTCGGGAGGGTCGTGGAGCCATCCATCGCGATGTTCCCGATCGCGAGAATTAATGCGCAACGGCCGCAGCAGCCAGCTTTAAAAATGATGGCAGCGACCGGCTTTCAAAATGCAGAAGCGCTGCGCATGCATGCCCGCTCATCAGTGTGCATGCCTGTAGCCCAGCAAGAAACACTGCCTCCTCCTGACATCAGCACGCTGACCCAGAAGAAGATTCTTTTTAAATTCAATGTAGTTTTCCTGTCTGAAGCGACGGCAGAGAACAGGTCACGCGCCCCGAACACTGACGTCACGTGCTCTGAGCGATTCCTCCATTTTGTCAGCACCAAACAAGCAACAGGACTGTAAAATTTAAAATGGATTGTTTTGTAATAAGGAAGAGGGGGCCAGAGACACAAAAAGGCCAGGATCTCACAACTAAACCTGCTGGAGAGAGTGGCTCAGGAGAATCCACAGCAGGACAAGGTAGTGCTGATGCGAGCTGTTCAGGAGAGTCCACAACAGAGCAAAGTAGTGGTGGTGTGACCTCTGTTGGACCTCTGTTGAACAACCCCTACATAAATGTAATAATAATAATCACTTATTGTCACAAGTAAGCTTCAATGAAGTTGCTGTGAAAAGCCCCAAGTCGCCACATTCTGGCGCCTGATCTGGGAATTGAACCTTCACTGCTGTCATTGTTCTGCATTGCAAGCCAGCTATTTAGCCCACTGTGCTAAACCAGCTCCTATCATTGTGACATTGAATAACAAAGCAAGTGAGATGGTGAGGACCAAGCAGGCTCACCTGTCGCATTAAAAGTAAGCGAAAATGGGGGGTCGCAAAGGTCGGCCGGCGTGGGTCCCGAAGGTTGGCCGGTTGGTAAAAATGGGTCCCCGGATAAAAAATTTGAAAAACACTGATGTACAACCTGGTATGGCTTCCAACTTTAAAATAAAATCAATGTAACTACAGGGATGATTTGAATAGTATGAAGATTTAAGCCTTGTTTTGTAGTTCCCCTTCTTCTTATTTTCATTAATGTACTTCCAATGGGTTGTCATTGGTGATAAATTCAAAGCATTTCTGATCCATTCAAATTGGATTCATTTTTACTTCCCAAGGCGAGAACCAACAAAGCCTCTTAGCTAATCTGGGAGCAAAAGTGATTACTGGGAGTGAAAGCAACCAATCTACTTTTGAATGTTTAAAATTCAAAACCTTTGGAGTGGCCATAGATTGTTGGTCTCCCAGGCTACAGGGTGAGGAAGGGAATATCAGCTTTGGCAGGTCTGTGTTTTGCTTCTGTAAATTGAAAACAAGACAAGCACTTGTATAGACAGCCTTTTGTCACTTACTCACAGTTCTCAGAACATTTCAGTCTAATTGTTATTGTCACCATTTAACAAAATCGCAAAGCCATCTGAGATGCCAAGACAGAATATCAGACCAAGCTCGAGTCACAGACTAGCTTAACTGACTCTCGGCGGTTGTGGCAAGGCCTAAACAACATAACGGGCTACAAAGCGAAGCCGAACAGTACCTCCAGCAGCAGCGCACCCCTCCCCGATGAACTCAATGCATTCTATGCTCAGTTCGAGCAGGAAACCAACAATCAGCTGTCGAGTGCCCCAGCAGCCCATAACTCACCCATACCCACCATCACAGCTTCCGAAGTCAGATCGGCTTTCCTGAAAGTGAACCCTCGGAAGGCGACGGGTTCGGACGGCATCCCTGGTTGTGCACTCAGAGCCTGCGCGGACCAGCTGGCAGATGTGTTCGCGGACATCTTTAACCTGTCCCTACTGTATCCATCTGGGATGGCCACTTACAACCAGGGACAGAGAAACTCGCAAAGCCCAGCGGGTAAAATGGACAAGCCAAGACTCAGGCAGGCTCAGAGCCTGAAATGTATATTTGCAGCAAGGAGTCCAGACGGTATTGAAACTCCGACCAATTAGCATTTTGATGGGCCGATTAGCATTTGATGGCCCATCTTCACCAAAACAAAGGACTGGTACTCGAGCGACCGATACAGTCCCAGACATTTTGGCCCCACTCCCTGTTCAAGGGAAGCGTAAACGACAGGGTCAGTGACCGCTTGGGACACACCCAGCCATCCAGGCACCCACCCATTTATTGGTTAGGAATCAAACAGAGTGATCAGGGATCACCCAATTAGTGGGGTCCAAACTGAAGGACCGTCCGAAAGAGCGCAAAAACCCCCAAGTATAAGAGTGTCCGCCATATGTTCTTCCTCTTTTGGACCTGGCGACGACCATCTCCAATCACAGCACCACCAGAAGCAAGTCCAAGTTCAAGCCCGCTACCAGACGGATGAGCCTAGCTGAGCAGCAGCTACTTCTCCAGACTCGATAGATCCAGAATTGGACAGCGGCCACTGTTCCTCTGACCTAAGCCGGGTGCCTGAAGTTAAGTCCAGGTTGTCTTAGACGATAGGTGTAGTTAACTAGTAGTGTTTATGTTGCATGACTAATTCTGTGTAAATAAAGTACCCTTGACCTTGAATTAGCTAACTGGTTTTTGGCTCTTTGATCGATAGCGGGTTGAACCGTGTGGTGATATCATTTGATACCTGGCGACTCTGAGCATTAGAACATAGATATCAAAAGAAAGGAGGGCAAACTCACTGATTGCCATAGTTGGAATAGAGCCGCAGGAAAAGAAAGGCAACAGTTATTGGCGACTCTGGTGGGACTTGACCCAGAAGCGACCGTGTCACTCCGAGAGAACCCACAAAAGCGTTTGAATTAGAATCCAAATTGGCAAAGTAAAAGAAACCACAAGCGAAACCAGTATTGGTCAAACCTCCAGAATTCGGAAGTGTGTAATTTGCATGCGCACTAACAAAGGGATATAAGGTAACCTCGATAGATTTTGTTGAGTAAAATTTTGGGAACTGCATAAACCGGAAAATAGCTTGAGCCGTACCCGTGTTTGCACCACCGCTTTATTCCCCCTTGTTCCAAATTTCCGGTAGAGACAGAAGTAATTGTAGGGATTGCCATGAAGGCAATGGAACGCCTTATGCATCCACAAGAGCCCGAGGTCGCAGCGACCAGCAGATCAGAACAGTGTCCCGTATGGGAAGAAGAAATTAGGAGATACCTAAAGGGGAAAGGATGGCCCCTATGGTCGGAATTTTGCGCAAATGAGGAAACAGGTCCTGGCAGCATAGGTCAGACTTGGTGGGACAGCCTGACTGAGAGTCACAAGAAAAGTTTAAGTAAGGTTCGGAAGCCGATGGCAATCGTGTCCTGCTTGGCACAATTGCGAGGCACAGAGGAGGTCGTGAGGATGCTCCGTAGACAGCTTGAGGAAAAGGAGAGAAGCAGAGAGGGAGACATTAGTGAAAGCGAGAGATTAAATGTGCAGCTCCGGGAGCAGCTAGCGGCGAAGAACAAGGAGATGGATGATGTCAAGAGGGCACACCAATTTTGTCTCGCCCCCCTCAGCAGCTTCCAGATTCAATACGATAAGGCATAACAGGACACGCAACTTGCTGTAATGGTAAGAGAAGAAACAGAGAACCAGGTTGAACAGTTGAGGAAACAATGTGATGATTTGAAGGCAGCCCTCCGAGCACTCCACAGTTCCATCACGGAACAGAGGCAGAGTTCGGTGGATCATGCCAAGTGCAGGCAGCAAATTGCAAAATTGCAATCCCTGCTATCTGTTCAAAATAGGTTCAGAGACACCTTTGGCCCACAGCTAGATCAGGAAGACGGTCCTGATTGGCAGGAACTGTGAAATGGCACAACGGTACGTGAGTGAGACCGAGAATCAGAATAGAGCCTCCCAGGCCCCGAAAAGAAAAGTACCCGCACCAAGCTCATATCAAAGCTCCAAAACCTAGGACTTGGCTCCCACTCTGTAACTGGATCCTCGATTTTCTAACCAACAGACCACAATCAGTAAGCATAAACAACAACACCTCCTCCACAATAGTCCTCAACACCGGGGCCCCGCAAGGCTGCGTACTTAGCCCCCTACTTTAATCCTTGTACACACATAACTGCGTGGCAAAACCTGGTTCCAACTCCATCTACAAGTTTGCTGACGATACGACCATAGTGGGCCGGATCTTGAATAACAACGAGCCAGAATAGAGGAGGGAGATAGAGAAACTGGTGGAGTGGTGTAGTGACAACAATCTATCCCTCAATCCCAGTGAAACTAAAGAGCTGGTAATTGACTTCAGGAAGCAAAGTACTGTACACACCCCTGTCAGCATCAACGGGGCCGAGGTGGAGATGGTTAGCAGTTTCAAATTCCTAAGTGTACACATCTCCAAATATCTGTCCTGGTCCACCCACGTCGATGCTACCACCAAGAAAGCACAACAGCGCCTATACTTCCTCAGGAAACTAACGAAATTCGGCATGTCCAGATTGACTCTTACCAACTTTTACAGATGCACCATAGAAAGCATCCTATCTGGCTGTATCACAGCCTGGTCTGACAACTGCTCGGCCCAGGACCGCAAGAAACTTCAGAGAGTCGTGAACACTGCCCAGTCCATCACACGACCCTGCCTCCCATCCATTGACTCCATCTACACCTCCCGCTGCCTGGGGAAAGCGGGCAGTATAATCAAAGATCCCTCCCACCCGGCTTATTCACTCTTCCACCTTCTTCCATCGGGCAGGAGATACAGAAATCTGAGAACACGCACGAACAGACTCAAAAACAGCTTCTTCCCCACTGTCACCAGACTCCTAAATGACCCTCTTATGGACTGACCTCATTAACACTACACCCTGTATGCTTCACCCGATGCCGGTGTCTATGTATTTACATTGTGTACCTTGTGTTGCCCTATTATGTATTCTCCTTTATTTCCTTTTATTTTCATGTGCGTAATGATCTGTTGAGCTGCTCGCAGAAAAATACTTTTCACTGTACCTCGGTACACATGACAATAAACAAAATCCAAAATCAAATTCCACCATTCACAGCCCTCTACAAAATAAAAACTGGAGTAACAATGCCAGTGGTTCTAGAGTCTGACTTCTGTGCTAATGCCAGGAACACGGGGGCGGGATTCTCCGACCCCCCCGCCGGGCCGGAGAATCGCCGGGGGGGGGGGGGGGGGGGGGGGGTGCGACGTGAATCCCGCCCCGCTGCCCCGATGCCAGCTGCCGGATTCTCCAGTGCCGTTTTTTCGGCGGGGGCGGGAATCACGTCGCGCCGGTCGGAGGCCATTGGCAGTGGCCCCCTGCCGATTCTCTGTTCCGTGATGGGCCGAGCGCCCGCTGAGCCAGTCCCGCCGGCGTAAATCAAATAAGGTCCTTACTGGCACGTCCGGTTGCGGCGATGCCCAGCTAAGCCACACGTTTCGGCGGCTCCAGCTCTGACGGATTTTCGGGCTCTTTTTGAGAGCCCCAACGGGAAATTTTCGCGACAAAACCCGGTGTGGGGTGAAGCAACAGGGAGTCCCCCCCAGTGCGCAAGAAAAAGATCGGCGGTGGTGGCCAGATCACGGAGGATCCTCGAGGGCAGCGGCAGAGGAAAGAAAGAAACAAGATGGCGTCGGAGGGAGCCCAGGCGACATGGGGACCGGACCAGGATGAATTTCTCAGATGGTGTGTGGAGGTGTTAAAAAAGGAGGTGCTGGCCCCGATGTTACTGGCAATCGAGGGGCTTAAAGAGACACAAAAGGCCCAGGCGATAGAGCTCCGTGTGGTGGAGCAGAAGGTAACTGAAAACGAGGACGAGATCCTGGGCCTAGCGGTCAAAATGTAGACGCACGAGGTGCTTCATAAGAAGTGCATCGAAAGAATTGAAGTCCTGGAAAATAGATCAAGGAGAAAGAACCTCCGGATCCTGGGTCTCCCCGAGGGAGTGGAAGGAGCTGACGGCAGGGCTGATGCGAGCACGATGCTACATTCGTTAATGGGAGCTGAGGCCCCCTCGGGCCCCTTGGAAGTGGAAGGGGCTCACCGGGTCCCTGCGAGGAGACCAAAGGCTGGAGAACCATCAAGGGCGATGGTCATGCGATTTCACCGCTTCAACGACAGAGAGGTTGTTTTGAGCTGGGCCAAGAAGGTACGAAGTAGCAAATGGGAGAATGCGGTGATATAAGTCTATCAGGACTGGAGCGCGGAGGTGGCGAGAAGGAGGGCGAGTTTCAATCGAGCCAAGGAGGTGCTGCATAAGAAGAAAGTAAAGTTCGGGATGTTGCAGCCGGCGCGATTATGGGTCACGTACCATGATAGACACTATTATTTTGAAACGTCGGAAGAAGCATGGACCTTCATTCAAAAAGAGAAACTGGACCAGAACTGAGGGACTGATGTTGGAGGGGAAATGACAATGTTGATGTATAGAGATGTAAATTGGGGAAAGGGAGGTTCACTGTATCGGGACGGTCTTTGACAGGGGGGGGACTGAGAAATGTGGGCGCCGGTGGGGGGGAAAAAGAGACATAGGCGGGGGATGGGGAATGGGAATGGGGCTGTAGGGGGAGCTGCGCCATAGGGGGTGGGATGGGTCTAGGAAAGCGCGGGTCTGTTCCCGCGCTAGAGAGATGATGGTGGGAAGATAGGCGCAAGGAGGATGGGAGTTCAAGGAGAGAGCGGGAGAAGCCGGGGTCAGTTGAAGTCAGCTGACTTTCGGAAGCAATATGGGGGGAGTAACCATGCTAGATGGGGATCTAGCCTGGGGGGGAGGGGGGGATAACTGGGTTGCTGCTGCTGGGATCGAAAGGGAGCTGGTAAGAGAAGAGGTGGTCGGGGCGGGAATGCGCCGCCTGGGGGACTGGTGGGTGCGCGGGACCGGGACGTGGGACTGGCCCAGAGAGGGTGATGGCTAGTCGACAGGGGAGGGGGGCGGGCAGCCCTCCAGTCTGGCTGATCACGTGGAACGTGAGAGGCCTAAATGGGCCGATTAGGAGGGCCCGAGTGTTCGCGCACTTAAAAGGACTGAAGGCAGACGTGGCCATGCTGCAGGAGACGCATCTGAAGGTGGCGGATCAGGTTAGGTTAAGGAAAGGATGGGTGGGACAGGTGTTCCACTCAGGGCTGGACGCAAAGAATAGAGGGGTGGCCATATTGGTGGGGAAACGGGTGTCGTTCGAGGCTAGGAACATTGTAGCGGACAGCGGGGGCAGATATGTGATGGTGAGTGGCAGACTGCAGGGAATGGAGGTCGTGTTGGTAAATGTATATGCCCCGAACTGGGATGATGCGGGATTTATGCAGTGGATGCTGGGACGTATCCCGGACCTGGAGGTAGGAAACATGGTAATGGGGGGGGGGACTTCAATACCGTGCTAGACTCAGGATTAGATAGATCTAGATCCAGGACCGGAAGAAGGCCGGCAGCGGCCAAGGTGCTTAGGGGGTTTATGGACCAAATGGGGGGAGTGGATCTGTGGAGATTTGCTAGGCCGCTGGCCAAAGAGTTCTCCTTTTTCTCCCATGTCCATAAGGTATACTCCCGGATAGATTTCTTAGTTTTGGGAAGGTCACTGATTTCGAGGGTGGAAGGAACGGAGTACTCGGCCATAACTGTTTCAGACCATGCCCCACATTGGGTGGATCTGAACTAGGAGAGGAGAGAGAACAGCGCCCACTCTGGCGACTGGATGTGGGATTATTGGCGGATGAAGGAGTCTGCGGAAGGGTGCGGGGATGTATCGAAAGGAACCTGGGGGCCAATGATGATGGGAAGGTCCGAGTGGGGGTAGTATGGGAAGCGCTGAAGGCGGTGGTCAGGGGAGAGTTGATCGCGATCAGGGCTCACAAGGGGAAAACAGAGGCCAAAGAGAGGGAAAGGTTACTGGGGGAGATTTTGAGTGTGGATAAAAGATATGCGGAGGCCCCGGACGAAGGACTATATAGGGAGAGGCGAAGACTCCAGACGGAGTTTGACCTGCTGACCACAGGGAAGGCAGAGGCACAGTGGAGGAAGGCACAGGGGATAAGATATGAATATGGGGAAAGGCGAGTCGCCTGTTGGCCCACCAGCTTCGTAAGAGGATAGCGGCGAGGGAAATAGGGGGAGTTAGGGATGAAACGGGAACTACGGTGCGGAGAGCAGGGAAGGTAAATGAGGTGTTTAAGACCTTTTATGAGAGGCTATATAGGTCCCAACCCCACAGAGGGAAAAGAGGGGATGCAACAGTTTCTGGACCAACTAAGGTTCCCGAGGTTGGAGGAGCAGGAGGTGGCAGGCCTGGGGGCGCCAATTGGGGTGGACGAGGTGACCAAAGGGCTGGGGAACATGCAGGCAGGGAAGGCCCCGGGACCTGACGGGTTCCCGGTGGAATTTTACAGGAAATATGTGGACTTGTTGGCCCCGCTGCTGGTAAGAACCTTTAACGAGGCCAGAGAAGGGGGGACTCTGCCCCCGACAATGTCGGAGGCGACGATATCACTAATCCTGAAGCGCGATAAAGATCCGCAACAATGCGGGTCATATAGGCCTATCTCGCTCCTGAATGTGGACGCCAAGTTGTTGGCAAAAGTGCTGACAATGAGGATAGAGGATTGCGTACCGGGGGTGGTGCACGAAGACCAGACCGGGTTTGTAAAGGGGAGACAATTGAATGTTAACGTGCGACGGCTATTGGGGGTGATAATGATGCCCCCAGCAGAGGGGGAGGCAGAGATAGTGGCGGCAATGGATGCAGAGAAGGCATTTGATAGGGTAGAGTGGGAGTATTTATGGGAAGTGCTGAGGAGGTTTGGGTTCGGGGAGGGGTTTGTCAGATGGGTTAAACTCCTCTATGGGGCCCCAATGGCAAGTGTAGTCACAAATCGGCAAAGATCGGAGTATTTTCGGTTACATAGGGGAACAAGACAGGGATGCCCGCTGTCCCCATTACTGTTCGCGTTGGCAATTGAACCCCTGGCCATAGCGCTGAGAGACTCTAGGAAATGGAGGGGGTGGTTAGAGGGGGAGAGGAACACCGAGTGTCACTCTACGCAGATGACCTACTGCTGTATGTGGCGGATCCAGTGGGGGGGGGGATGACAGAGGTTATGCAGATATTGAGTGAGTTTGGAGATTTCTCGGGATATAGGCTTAACATGGGAAAGAGTGAGCTTTTCGTAATACACCCTGGGGACCAGAGTATTGGGATAGATGGCCTGCCGCTAAGGAGAGTGGAAAGAAACTTCCGATATTTGGGGATTCAGATAGCCAGGAGCTGGGGAACCTTACACAAGCTCAATCTGACTCGGCTGGTGGAGCAGATGGAAGAGGATTTCAAAAGGTGGGATATGCTGCCACTGTCACTGGCGGGCAGAGTGCAGGCGATTAAGATGATGGTCCTCCCGCAGTTTCTATTTGTGTTTCAATGTCTCCCCATATTGATCACTAAGGCCTTTTTCAAGAAAATAGATAGGAGCATCATGAACTTCGTGTGGGCAGGGAAGGCACCGAGGGTAAGGAGGGGGTTCCTGCAACGTAGCAGGGACAGAGGGGGTCTGGAGTTGCCGAAATTGGGCGACTATTACTGGGCCGCCAATGTGGCGATGATCCGCAAGTGGATGATAGAGGGAGCGGGGGCGGGGGCGGCGTGGAAAAGGCTGGAGATGGTGTCCTGTAAAGGAACGAGCTTAAAAGCGCTGGTGACGGCGCCACTACCACTCTCCCCGAAAAGGTTTACCCCAAACCCAGTGGTGGCGACAACATTAAGTATCTGGGGGCAATGGAGGCGACAGAAGGGTGTATTGGGAGCCTCGGTGTGGTCCCCGATCAGGAACCACCATAGGTTTGTCCCAGGAAGGCTGGACGGAGGGTTCCAGAGCTGGTACCGGGCAGGAATTAGGAGAGTGGGAGACTTATTTATAGATGGGACGTTTGCGAGCTTGGGAGCGCTAGAGGAAAAGTATGAGCTGCCTCCAGGGAATATCTTTAGATATATGCAGGTGAGGGCGTTCACGAGACAACAGGTGAGGGAATTTCCGCTGCTCCCGACACAAGGGATCCAGGACAGGGTGCTTTCGGGGGTGTGGGCCGGGGAGGGCAAAGTGTCCGAAATATACCGGGAGATGAGAGAAGAGGGGGAGGAGCTGGTAGAAGAGCTGAAAGGAAAATGGGAAGAAGAGCTCGGGGAGGAGATTGAGGAGGGTTTGTGGGCTGATGCCCTAAGTAGGATAAATTCCTCTTCCTCGTGTGCCAGGCTTAGCCTAGTCCAATTTAAGGTGCTACATAGAGCACACATAACGGGAGCTAGGTTGAGCAGGATCTTCGGAGTGGAGGACAGGTGCGGGAGGTGCGGGGGAAGCCCGGCGAACCACACACATATGTTTTGGTCGTGTCCAGCGTTGGAGGAGTACTGGAGGGGAGTGGCAAGCGTGATCTCGAAGGTGGTGAAGGTCCGGGTCAAGCCAAGCTGGGGGTTAGCTATATTTGGGGTAGCGGATGAGCCGGGAGTGCAGGAGGCGAAAGAGGCCGATATTCTGGCCTTTGCGTCCCTGGTAGCCCGGCGAAGGATTTTACTCATGTGGAAGGAAGCGAAACCTCCCGGCGTGGAGGCCTGGATAAACGATGTGGCAGGGTTCATAAAACTGGAACGGATGAAGTTTGCGCTGAGAGGATCGGCTCAGGGGTTCTCCAGGCGGTGGCAACCGTTCCTCGACTATCTAGCGGAACGTTAGGGGGAAAATAGATAGCCAGCAGCAGCAGCCCAGAAAGAGAGGCGGGAGAGGGGGGAGGGAGGGAAGGAGGGGGGGGGGGTAAATTGTTTTTGTTCTAGATGGGGTGGAGGGGCGGTGGGGGAGCACTATTTCGTGTTACTTTGTTAGTTCACTACTTTATTTGAACAATGTTATCTATTAGTTATCGTGTTATCATTTTTGTTGATTTGTAAGGAGGAGAAATTGTGTTTGAAAACTTTCATAAAATATATATTTTTAAAAAAGGTCCTTACTGGCGGGGCCTGGCTCAGCGAGCAGCTTGTGGAGTCCTCGGGGGGGTGCGGGGGGATCTGGCCCCGGGGTGGGGGGGGCCCCCACGGTGGCCTGGCCTGCGATCGGGGCCCACCGATCTGCGGACGGGCCTGTGTCGTGGGGGCACACTTTCCCTCCGCGCCGGGCGCTGTAACGGTCCGCCATGGCCGGCGCAGAGAAGAACCCCCCTGCGCATGTGCTGGGATCACGCCAGAACATGTTGCCGCTCCCGCACATGCGGCAACTCGCGCCGGCCGGCGGAGGCCCTTTGGCGCCGGTTAGCGCGGTGCCAACCCCCCCGCCATTGGCCTAGCCCCTGAAGGAGCCGGGGATTCTGCACCTTCCGGGCAGCCCGAAGCCGCTGTGGTTCACGCCACTCCTCGGTATGGCCCGCCCCACCGGATAGCGGAGAATCCCAGCCGGGGTATATTTTACGTCCTTGATGAGACCACACCTAGAGTACTTAGGACAGTTTTGGCTTCTATATATAATTTTTATTTATTCAAGGGATTTGAGGCTGACTGCATTTATTAATCATCCTTCATTGCCCTTGAGAAGGTGGTGGTGAGCTGCCTTCCTGAACCGCTGCAGTCCATGTGCATTGGGGGTGCTACAGCGAAGGTTCATTCGAACATACAAATTCGGAGCAGGAGAAGGCCATTCGGCCCCTTGAGCCTGCTCCCCATTCAATAAGCTCATAGTTGATATGATTGTGCACTCAATGTCACATCACCACATACCCTCGATTGACCGAGCTAGCTCCCTGGGATGCGAGGGTTGCCCTATGATGAAACAATGGGTAAAGTTGGCCCTGAATACTTTGGGGATTAGAAGAATGAAGTATGATTTTATTGAAACACACAAGATTCTGAAGTGTCTTAACAGGTTAGATACTGAGACATTGATCCATCCGGATCGCCCGAAGCGTGTTTCCCGATGGGACAGAGAATTGGGCATCGGGGGAAAATCGGGTTCAGCGCCGAGCGCTGATTTGAACACAATGCTCAGCCCCCCCCCCCCCACGAGTTGGCGCCAGGATCGACATTCATGACCGCACGCCAGCGGGTGGATGTGAATGAAGGCAAATGGGACTTAATGCCAGGCCTGGCACCCTGTTCTCCGGCCCTCTGTGATTCTCCAGACCCCTGGGCACGGCTCACTTCTTGTATTTACCAGAGATCCCTGATGTGGTGGGCCTCGTGGTTGGCCAAGGGGATAACTTCTTAAGGGAGTTGCCCCCAAAGTCCATCGGAGGGCCACCACCACAATGCATTATCTGCACATCCCTCCTCTACCAGACCGCCCCACCCTTCATCTCCCCCAGGGACCCCTTTAATAGGGAGATTCCCCCCTGGGCCCCCATGAATAAGAAGGCCACCCCAGGACCCCCTAACTGAAGGAACCCCTTACAGGAATTCCCTAACTGAAGGAACTCCCCACAGAGAACCCCTAACTAGAGGGACTCCTAAACTAAATGGGTGGCACGATGGCATAGTGGTTAGCACTGCTGCCTCACAGCTCCAGGATGGCAGGTTCAATTCCGGCCTCGGGTGACAGTCTGTGTGGAGTTGGCACTTTCTCCCCGTGTCTGTGTGGGTTTCCCCCAGGTGCTCCGGTTTCCTCCCACAGTCCAAAGATGTACAGGTTAGGTGGATTGGCGATTGTAAATTGCCCTTAGTGTCCAAAAAGGTTCCGTGGGTTACTGGGTTACGGTAGAGGTGTGGGTTTAAGTGGTGTGCTCTTTCTAAGGGCCGGTGCAGACTCTATTAGCCGAATGGCCTCCTTCTGCACTGTAAATTCTGTCATAAAGGGACACTCCACAGGGACACCCTTACTAAACACACTCCCACTGGACCCCCTGATCAGAGGGATCCCCCGAAGGGACCCCCTGACTAGGGGGACCCCCCACAGATCTCTCCCCCACTCTCCCAGAAAAGAGATCTCTGTCTGGAAGCTAGAGAGCACCCCACTCAGGGGCAATGAAGAAAATTACAGCTGTAACACTTACCTGCAGGCGCCACATGTCCATTCCTTGAAGGAGAACCGCTGTGTCCTTTGTTTCAGCCCCACAAATTCATTAGCTGGAAGCCATTCATTCCTTTCTCGTAGTGGGGTACGACCGAAAGCTTGCACAAACCAGTTGTAGTCTTGATTCAGTTATTCATGGTGCCCCGGGGGCGGGGAGTCTCACCAATTCATGGGGCCCTTGGGGGAGTCCTCTATTAAGGGGATCCCTTTAGTTAGGGGCTCTCTGTGGGGGGGGGGGGGGGGGTTCTTCAGTTAGAGGGTCCCTGGAGGTACATCCCAATTAATGGTGTCCCAAGGGGGTCTTCCAATTAAGGGGGTTCCAGAGGGTCTCCCTATTAAGGGGGTCCTGGGGGTCTCCTTATTAAGGGTGTCTTTGGGGGGGGGGTCTCCCAACTATGGGGGTCCCTGGTGTGAGTCTACCTATTAAGGGGGTTTCGGGGGGGGGTGGTCTCCCAACTATGTGTGTCCCTGGGGGGAGTCTCCCTATTAAGGGGATCTCTGTGGGGTGTCCCTTTAGTTAGGGGGTCCTGGGGGATCGCCCTATTAAGGGTGTCCTGGGGGATAATGCTATTAAGGGGGTCCCTGGGGGTTCTCTCTATTAAGGGGACTCCGGGGGGGATCTCCCAATTAAGGGAGGCCCTGGGGGTCCCCCTATTGAGGGGGTCCCTGGTGACTGTAATTATTGGGCAGCTAAGGGCCAAAGATTTGGGGAATTTTTATAAGAATTATTGGTTATGTCACTTTGTTGCAACTCTGGGGCATGTGGGGCTGGAATTGACCGTGCACTATCCAGGGTGTGTAATAATAATGACATTTAAGCATCACTTCTCTCATCCGTAAACCTACCTCCAAGATAGTGCCTTCACTTGGAACTCTTAGCACTGGAAGCTCAAAGTAAAATTACCTCTCAGTCAGGTAACATGGTTGGGGTAAGGATGAGGCTATGGTAAGTGTCTCACTTTGATGTCCAGTAATTGTTGTTATGTAAGGGACAGGGTAATAATTTCCTGAAATGAAAGGAACAATTGATCATTATTTTGGTGCCATTGTATTGGGTAATTTTTGAAATGCCCATTGACAGCCTTCATTGTGTGTAGTTTTAGTCTCCTTATCTGAGGAAGGATTGGTGCAGAGGGAGTGCAGTGAAAGTTTACCAGGCTGATTCCTGGGATGGCGGGACTGTCAAATGAGAAGAGATTGAGTCGGTTAGGATTGTATTCGCTGGAGTTAAGAAGACTGAAGGGGACTGGACAGGGTTGATGCAGGAAGGATGTTCCTGATGGTGGGCGTGTCCAGAACCAGGGGCAAAATTCTCCGGTATCGGCGCGATGTCTGCTGACCAGCGCCAAAAACGGCGCAAATCAGTCAGGTATTGCGCCGCCCCAAAGGTGCGGAATCCTCCGCCCCTTGACCGGCCGAGCCCTAACCTTGAGGGGCTAGGCCCGCGCCGGACTGATTTCCGCCCCAGCTGGCGTAAGTGTTCTGCCAGCTGGCGCGGAAATGACATTGCCGGGCGGCGCATGCGCGGGAGCGTTAGCAGCTGCTCACGGCATCCCCGCGCATGCGCTGTGGAGGGAGCCTCTTCCGCCTCCGCCATGGTGGAGACCGTGCGAAGGCGGAAGGAAAAGAGTGCCCCCACGGCACAGGCCTGCCCACGGATCGGTGGGCTCCGATCGCGGGCCAGGCCACCGTGGGGGCACCCCCCGGGGTCAGATCGCCCCGCGCCCCCCCCCCCCCCCCCCAGGACCCCGGAGCCCTCCCGCGCCGCCTTGTCCCGCCGGTAAGGTAGGTGGTTTAATTCACGCTGGCGGGACAGGCATTCTAGCAGCGGGACTTCGGCCCATCCGGGCCGGAGAATCACGGGGGGTGGGGGGGGGGAGGGTCGGAGAATCTCGCCTCAGGGGGCACAGTCTGAGGATACGGGGTAGACCATTTAGGACAGAGATGAAGAGACATTTCTTCACCCAGAGAGTGGTAAGCCTGTGGAATTCGTTACCACAGGAAGTAGTTGAGCCCAAAACATTGTATGTTTTCAAGAAGTAGTTAGATATAACACTTAGAGTGAAAGGGATCAAAGGTTAGGGGGGAAGGAGGGAACAGATTACTGAGTTGGATGATCAGCCATGATCATAATGAATGGTGGAGCAGGCTCAAAGGGCCGAATGGCCTTCTCCTGCTCCTAGTTTCTATGTTTCTATGTTGCAAGTTACTTGACACAAGCAGAGGGTTGCAGCTGAAGATGGGCATAATGGGGGCTGATGACTCACAACTTTGATTGTGGTGATTAAGGGGAGCACAAAGAATTGGAGGAGTTTCTCTTGGGTAAGAGAAACAATTCTTGACCACGCTCTCCTCAGGCGGCATGGTGGCACAATGGTTAGCACTGCTGTCTCACAGCTCCGGTGTCCCGGTTTCAATCCCGGCCTCAGGTGACTGTCTGTGTGGAGTTTGCACTTTCTCCCCGTGTCTCTGTGGGTTTCCTCCGGGTGCTCCGGTTTCCTCCCACAGTCCAAAGATGTGCAGGTTAGGTGGATTGGCCATGATAAATTGTCCCTTAGTGTCCAAAAGGTTCGGTGCGGTTACTGGGTTACGGGGATAGGGTGGAGGCGGGGCTTAAGTAGGGTGCTTGTTCCAAGGGCCAGTGCAGACTCGATGGGCCAAATGACCTCCTTCTGCAGTGTAAATTCTACGATTCTATGATTCCTCGATGGTCCCGGAACCCCGGTGAACTAAGGAATAAGTTTGATGGTGATCATCTGTATGTTTAGAAGTGAAGAGTGACATTTCCTGAAAACACGATCAGATTTATTTCTCTAACCGACTGGTTAAATTAGCAGCAGGAAATGGAAAGAAAGGAAGTCTTGCATTTGTATAGCACCTTTCACCAACTCTATGCACACAGTGTTTTATAGCCATCTCCCACAATAAGCAATGAGATACCACAAAATGATTGGTTCCATTTTAGTGTTGTTGATTAAGAGATAATTATTAGCCAAATGCAGGTGAATATAGAACGTCCAGATGGGAAGTGGGAAGGAAAACAGGAGGGGCAAAGAGAGAATAAGAAGGGACTGGCAATAAATATAGAAGGGGCTTCTATTTTTTTTTAGAAAATATTTTATTGAGGCATTTATAGTTTTAACATTTTTAACATTCAAAACAGAGAGATCCAGAAGGGTCTTCCATTGCTATGTTAATATGAAAAGGGTCGTAAGAGAAGGGGTGGGTTGATGTCTCTGACTGTGGCGGTAGGGGGCATGGCCTTGGGTTCAGTGAGTGATGAGGTTGTCATTTCACGATGTCTGTCACTGTAGCTCTCACGTCTCTCATGATTGGGATTGCTTGGATGGTCTGTAGGAGGATCTGAGTTCAGATGGGGGGTGATCCCCCTATGAGAAAGGGATCAAACACAGAGGAGTTGTGGCTTCGAGGTGCAATATTCTTTAAAGATGATTAGTTACAATCATCCTATCCTATATATAGCATCTTCCTTCACACATGCTCACTCGGTGTTGTAATAACTTCTTCATCGTACATGGCATACAGCTGCGTCTAGTTTTCTCCCCAGGATGGACATCAGAGATGTGGGCAGCCTCTACCTTTTGTGACTTGTAGCCTGTGATGCCTTTGGTGGGTGTCCACTGGAGATCCCGGACCTGGAGGGCCCAGCTGACTTTCAGGTGTTATTGGTATCTCCGTGTCACCCTGTTCTGCCTGCTACCCCTGAGATGCACCGGTGTTAGGAAGGGGGGGATTCAGAAGGGCTGGAGAATGCCAAGGTCTCCTGGGTGGAAGGACCCAGGATGGTTTCCAATGCTTCCTCCTCTCTTGGAGTGCTTGTTGGCCCCTGGGCTACACCATGGGATATTGGGGCAGCTGGAGTGAGCTCCAGATGTCTCTGTATCATCTGGTGCTTCAGTCCTGGAATCCATTGTCTTTACCATGGTGTCGAAGCCCTCAGTAATGGATCTCTGCCTCTGGACCAAGCTCTGCAGTCCTTCAGCAACGTCCCTCTGTGTCTGGAGTATGCTCTTGGGGCCCTCAGCCATGGACGCGAGAGACTGCGCCGTGCTTTGGAGTTTGCCCCTCATGGCTCAGACGATGTGCCCCAGACTTTCCACTGCGGACGATAGCCTGCAGTGTTGGCCTGGGTGCCACACATTGCCAGAAACATCTCCTGCGCCTGAACGCTTTGGGACTCCTCCAATTGGCCTGGAATGTCGTTAAAAACTCCTCCTGGATTTTCCGGCTCAGACTTTGCATCTCCAGCAGCTCTGGGAGAAACCTTTACAGAGGTTCAGCATCTGGCTGGGGGCTGGCTGGTTCCTGGGATCCTGCAGATCACTGACTGTCCAATCCCTGGGAGGTTCCTGCCTCCACCTAATGTGCATCAGCAGCTGTGCGGTGCTCACCAGATAGTGACCCAGAAGCCTGTCCGCTGGTATGGCCATCGGGGTGTGTGTCTCTGGGCTGGTGGATGGTGCAGGTGATGCCTGTGATGACTGATCCACGTCCTCCTCGGACCTCTCCTCCGAGATACTCACCGGGGTTGCAGGGAGTATTGTCATCCTGGATGGCCTGGCCTTATCGGATGGTCATCCTGCAAGACAAGGGACATGGGTTCAGAAAATGGGAGGGACAAGGGCGTGGCAAATAAATAACTCACCTGAAACTGGTCATCTGGATGAAGGTGGTCGGTCCTGCCTTCTCTGGCACAGGCCAACCTTGCTGTTCATCACGCTCACTCCTGGCCCTCCCCTGTAATCTCTTTCCCCCATTCCTCATATTGAGTGAGGAATCTCTACTAGGACATTCCCCCGCCCGTCCTTTTCCTCTCCCTTTTATTATGGACTACCATCTCCTGTGGGGACACAAAGAAGACCTTGTGAGCTGGATGCCTGGTGGGCCAGGGTCTGCAGCAAGTGGCAGGTGTGGGCACACTGCCAAGACAGGAAGGGGTTGTGAAGAGGCGTTCTGGGGATTCTGAGAAAGATGTTGGGCGGTTGGGTCCTGGGAGGCCGGGAGGTGGCAGGGAGTGGAGGTGGCAGGGAGTGGATTAACAATGACATTCCAAGGGTGACTGATGGGACTGATGCCAGGAGGAGACAGCTGGGAACTCATCCTTGCAGCTCGGAGGAGGTCATTCATTTTTTTACGACATTGGCCCTCCTTGTCAGGCTGCTGGCACTGACTGCAGCCATCACCCCATCCTATGTGGGATTAGCCTGGCTCGCTCGAGTCTTCTACCCACTCGGCCTCTCCTCCACTGCGTCCATTAGCTTGTTGAAACTTGCCTCCAGGAAGCGAGGAGCAGCTGTCCGTGCTGACATCTCCCTGGCCTGACTGGGAGTGAGGGCTGAGGAACCATTTAAATGAGAACCCCTGGCCCATCTCCCCCTGGCATCTCCCCCTACCCCCCGGGCACACCATGGGCAGGTGATTAGTGTGAGCGAGCACTCAGCAGACAGGCAGGGGTCAGACTATGGCATAGACTGAGGAGCACTGGCACTCAGCCCTCTGCGGGTTATCATCACCCCCTGCCCTGGACAGTGACCCGCTGACGGTGCCAACACAGTCCCAGCACCCTGGAGTGATGTGACACATACCCTGGGAGGGTGCAAAATGGGGAGAGAAGGGTGGGGAAGGTACAAATTAGGGACCAGGCCATGTCCTAACTGAAGCGGGCGAGTATGAGGGCCTCTCTGGCCATTCAGGGTTGGCGAACCCTTGCTGCCTTTCCTGCAGCCTCCGGCTGGTCCTCCGGTCCATCCCCGGGATCATCCTCCAGTCCCAGCTGGTCCGGTACCTCCTCATAATCCTCGTCCTTCTCCTCCTCCTCCTCGGTGGCCACATGTTCCCCAACACCACCCTCCAGCTCGTCTCCCCGCTGCTGTGCCGGGTTGTGGAGGACACAGCAGACCACCACAAAGAGGGCAGTGCACTGCAGCGCACCATCGGAGTGATCGAGGCATCGGAACCGCATCTTGAGCTGTCCGATGGACCGCTCAATCACAGCCCCGGTGGCCACATGGGCCTCATTGTACCAGATCTCCGTTTCGGTCTCCGGCCTCCGCACTGGCCAGGTCCTCAGCGGATACCCCTTATCCCTCAAGAGCCAACCACCCATCCTGGGGTGCTCCTCGGAGAGGCCAGGGATGTCTGACTGCCCCAGGATGTAGCTGTCATGCACACTCCCTGGGAAGCATGCACACACGTGCATGATGTTCATGTGATGGCCACACATGAGCTGGATGTTCAGGATGTGGAACCTCTTCCTGTTAATGTAGGGCATTCCCAGATGGCCCGGTGTCCACAAGGTGACAAGCGTGCATTCTATCAGCCACTGGCGATGGCGGAGAAACATGTTGCCCAGGCATCTTGTTGGGCTTGGGCCATGCCAAAGACGATGTAGTTTTGCGTTCGGGCATGCAGAGCATCCGTGACCTGTCAGATGCACCTGTGGGCTGTGGCCTGCGAGATGCCACACAGGTCCCTGCTCGAGACCAGGTATGACCCCGAAGCATAACCGTTCAGGGCTGCGGTGACATTGATGGCCACAGAGAGCGGGTGTCCTCCTCCCCATGGTGCCAAATCCATGAGGACATGACACAGGTGTCGCATTGTCTCTTTGTTGAGGTGGACCTTCCTGCAGCACACTCTGTCCGTCATTTGTTTAAAGGACCAGCGATGCCTGTGCATCCTGGGCCATTGTGGGCATCCCCCTCTGGATCCCTCCCTGGCACATGGGCCATCGCCTCAAGTCTCTGTGCACATCTGGCCACCCGACCTACTGGCAGCCCTACTAGGCTTGTTCTGCGGGATCCAAAATACTACCATGCCGTTCAATATATGTAAGAAATTGGGTGAGAGCGTTCCACTGACAAACAGTGGTGGCTTCCATCCTGGGACCCTCAATTCCCACATTGATTTCCCCTCCCCCTTCCCCCTCGCCCTGGCCATGTACTCTGGCTGCAGAGGGACCCCCTCAACAGACCCCAGACCCTGTACCCCAAACACTCGCACATAACATCACCTGGACCAGGCGCAGGTCCCCTCCCCATAGTGCTCACCCACTCTCCAGCCGTGGGCATGACCCCGGTGCTGGAGACCATCCCCTGGGTGTTCAGATATCGGCTGCAGCGTGTGTGGTGATGACTCCCGCAGTGTTCAGGCAGTGTCCAGTCATCACGGTCTGAGTAGGATGCCAGGCAATGATTCCCACATGCTACATGGCCCACCTACCCATGGGAATCCACTTGGGATGTGTGAAGTGCTCACTTAACTACGATTGCCAGTTCAGCAGTGGCTATCAGCCACACGGCCAGAGGCCTCAGCAGTCAATGGGGTTGTGGGTGGTTGGTGGGCAGAGACAATGGTTGCCCCGAAACAGAGACTTATGATCCATGAGTTGGCATTATGGTGCTGCACGCGGTTGCCCCTCTGTCGCAGCCCCCTCCCATGGCGGCACACCCCTGCCGAGGGAGCTCCCTCATCTGAGAGTGCCTCACTCCCAACGAGCACTGGGGCGGCAAGCCCAGTACCCCCGGGCTCTTTGCCTGTGAGCAAAAATGGCTACTCACCTCCTCAGCTTCCCGCAGACCTTTCACCAGGTTCACGTTTTTCAAAAGGAGTACAAACTGCGTCAGTGTGAACACTTGCTGGGGAGGCCAATGAATGATGGGCGGCCGTTGGATATGGGGTGGATCTCGTTAAGGGGCGGCACGGTAGCACAGTGGTTATCACTGTTGCTTCACAGCGTTAGCGACCTGGGTTCAATTTCCGGCTTGGGTCACTGTCTGTGCGCGTCTGCATGTTCGCCCTGTGTCTGCATAGGTTTCCTCCGGTGCTCCGGTTTCCTCCCACAAAGTCCCGAAATACATGCTGATAGGTAATTTGGACATTCTGAATTCTCCCTCAGACCCTGGAATGTGGCGACTAGGGGATTTTCACAGTAACTTCATTGCAGTGTTAATGTAAGCCTACTTGTGACACTAATAAAGATTATGAGGGCAGCACGGTGGCGCAGTAGTTAACATTGCTGCCTCACGGCGCCGAGGTCCCAGGTTCGATCCTGGCTCTGGGTCGCTGTCCGTGTGGAGTTTGCACATTCTCCCCGTGTTTGCGTGGGTTTTGCCCCCACAACCCAAAGATGTGCAGGCTAGGTGGATTGGCCACGCTAAATTGCCCCTTAATTGGAAAAAAATAATTGAGTACTCTAAATTAAAAAAAAAAAGATTATTATTAATTGTATGGAAATAGGGCTTAAATAGTGATAATTGGCTTCTCGTCACGCGATGGCGGGATTTCGGTTTTGTCTACAGGAGCGGGCCGGTTGCATCGCAAACTGTTTGGGCGCCTGTCACGGTTATTGTTTTCAGCCTGTCCCGCTATTCACCGGCCTCGTTTCGCTCGAGGAGAGAAAATTGCGCTCGATGTATCTGAGCTTCCTACATTATCACAGTTTGGAGACTTCCTGAATGAACCCTCTCCATTTTGGTTGGTCCCCAGCCAGGGACTCCCATTAGTCAGTGGGAATGCTTGACCTCTTCCGGGATGCTCAAGGATAACCCTAAAGTGTTTCCACTGTCCTCCTGAGAGTTCTCTGTTGCCATCTTGTTTCGAGTTGAGCAAATGTTTTGGGAGTTTGGTGTCAGGCAGACGGACAATGCGTGCCACCCAGTGGAAATGATTTTGAGTGATCAGTACCTCGATGTTGGGCAAGTTGGCCTGAGTTAGACTCTTATTCAACTGCCTTTCTTACCACCAGATATGGAGGGTCCTGTGAAGGTCACTGTTGACAGGAAAAGGATGGATGCAGTAACATCACAAGTTTTAACAAATGTTTACAATTGGACAGTTCATATTGAAAACTAAATTGTTGATTCACTTCTTTAAGAAAAAGTTCTGTAAATGGTGTCATAGTCATAGAGTTCTGCAGCACAGAAAGGCCCTTTGACCATCGCATCTGTACCAGTCAAAAACAACCACCCATTCTAACCCCATTTCCAGCACTTTGCCCGTAGCCTTGTATGCTTTGGCATCACAGGTGCACACCTAAATGCTTCTTAAATATTATGAGGGTCTCTGCCTCCACCACCCTTTCAGGCAGCGAGTTCCAGGTTCCCAGCACCCTCTGAAATGGAATGAAATGAAAATCGCTTATTGTCACAAGTAGGCTTAAAATGAAGTTACTGTGAAAAGCCCCTAGTCGCCACATTCCGGCGCCTGTTCGTGGAGGCTGGTACGGGAATTGAACTGTGCTGCTGGCCTGCCTTGGTTTGCTTTCAAAGCCAGCTATTGAGCCCTGTGCTAAACCAGCTCTGGGTGAAAAAGGAGTTCCTCACATCCCCTCTAAACCCCCTGCCCTTTTCCTTAAATCCATGCCCCCTGGTCATTGATCCCTCCACCAAGGGGAAAGGTTTCTTCCTGTCTAACTATCTATGCCCCTCATAATTTTATACATCTCAATAATGTCCCCCCTCAGTCTCCTCTGCTGCAAGGAAGACAGCCCCAGTCTATCTTAAACCTCACGAGATCCACATTGATACCCCAGTTAATCTCTCCATGGGGCTCGTGGAATATGAGCTCCCCTGTTAGTGGGCCCCATCAGCTGGGGCTCGTGGAAATCGATGTACCCAGCAAGGGACCTTGGAGCTGTAAGCATCATTGCCTTTACTTTTGTTGTTGAATAAACCTCTTTTTGATTTACCTTCTTGGCCTCCTGAGCTTTTAAATTCCCAATTTCTCTTCATAGCTAAAATATACCAGCCCAGGCAACATCCTGGTAAATCTCCTCTGCACCCTTTCAAGTGCCATCACACCCCTCCTATAATGTGGATTCCAGAACTGCACACAATACTCTAGCTAAATGACTTAACCAACATTTTATACAGTTCCAGCATACCCTCCTTGCTCTTAAACTCTATGCCTCGGCTAATAAAGGCAAGTATACCATCGGGGTTAATCACCACTTTATCCACTAAAGGGTTGGTTTAGCTCAGTGGGATAGACAGCTGGTTTGTAACCCAGAACAAGGCCAGCAGCGCGGCTTCAATTCCCGTACCGGCCTCCCTGAACAGGCGGCGGAATGTGGCGACTAGGGGATTTTCACAGTAACTTCAGACTTGTGACAATAAAAGATTATTATTATTATTTGCCCGGCTACCTAATCTATGGTAAGATCAGGATTGTAGCATATAAAGGGGGTCACAGGTTTTTTAAAAATCTAAAGAATAATGGGTCATCTCCTCCTGATGCAGCATTAATGTCTTGCGTTGAATACTTTGTATTTTGAGTTCAACAATGGTGATTGTAATGTCGGATTGATGTATGGATCATTTTGCCTCTTTGCTTTCAGTGGTCAATAGCCGGAGAATTCTGCCTTCCTGGAAAATTCTTCTTCCGGGGATTATAATGCCCCAGGGGAGTTCTTGACAATGTAAATCATCTATAATTTTTATGATGGGGGCCGCTTAATGGGATTCTCTTGTTACTGAATGCCTAATGGTCTTAACTCAATTGGAGCTCATTTGGGCCCAATACGGGAAGCCGTCAAACAAGAAGAAATGGCATTTATCTCAATCACCTTCTTTAGTCTTTAACTGACTCTGATGTGTTCCAATTTTTTTACAATGGGGATGTTTCTCAAAGTCACAAAGGATCAGAAAAATAAAACAAGCTACTGATTCACACAACTGTGGATTCATGGCCATTATCTAACCCTCAGCTAGAAAAGCAGACAGGATTGTTGCTTCAATGTGAAGGCAATGTTGAGGGCCATCACAATTCATACGCGAATGTTGCAAGGCAGATGCTAGGGTCTCACGGCTGTTTAAAACTATTGCCAGCTTTGCAGACAGACTGTAACCAGCTGATTCAGAGAAGCAGTCAGTAAGCTCAAGAAGACAAACTCTGCTCCAAGCTTCATTATGGGAAGACTCATTGAAATATTAGCTATTTATATTTGCCCAGCAAGTCAATGCAGTTTGAATCTTGGATTCAGTCTGGTTTTGGTCATGAAAACCAAATTGAGTGTGTTTCAGTTTATTCCATTGCTACATTAATTCCTGAGGACAAGGGCGGCATGGTAGCACAATGGTTAGCACTGCAGCCTCATTCTGCCACTCCACTCGGTCAACTGCCTTCTCCACATCCATGGACAGCATTACCTCCGGTACTCGACCTGTCGACGGTGTCATGATCACATTTAACAGCTTCCTTATTACTACAAAGCCGCCTGACCTTTACGAAGCCTGTCTGGTCTTCCGCGACCATCCCCGGGACACAACCTTCCATCCTTCCCGCCACCAACTTAACCAGTACTTTCACATACTGATGCACTATCAATTACGACGAGACGAGAGTAGAGTGTAATCGAGGCTTTATTACGCAGAGATGTGGAGCCTCCTGCAGCTGCTGCCAAAATGGCTGCAGCTCGGAGAGCACACACATTTATACTCCGCCTATAGGGCGGAGCCAGCAGGCAGGGATCTACCCCCGTACCTGTAGTACAGGGGCCTTACCGTAATACCCTCGTACGCGGTATATACAATACAACAGTGGTGACTACCACACATACATATGTAACAGCGATATGGGCCTATATGACCCACATTCCAATGGGTTCTTCCCTTTCTTTGGTATCATTGTGATTATTGCCTGTGTCATCATCTCTGGCAGTTCCCCCTTCTCCAACGCCTCATTAAATGCCCCCAAGAAATGCGGTGCCAGGTTTGTCTCAAACTCCTTATATAATTCTGCCAGGCCCCGGGGCCTTCCTGACCTCATACCTCTTATACTGTCCAATACCTCCCTCAGCCCCAAAGGCTCCTCTCGCATCTGCCTCTTCTCTTCCTCCAACTGCAGAAACTCCAGCCCATCTAAAACCATCCCATGTCCCCTTCTTCACCTCCCCGGGTCCGCCCTGTACAGTTCCTTATAGTATTCCCTGTACGTCTCATTTATCCTCCCTTGCTCTGTCACCACCTCCCCCGTCTCTGTCCGTATGCTCAGTATTTCCCTGGATGCGGCCTGCCTCTGTAGTTGATGTGCTAACATTTGACTCGCCCTCTCCCCGTATTCGTACTGCACCCCCTTGCCTTGCACAACTGTCCCACCGCCCTCCCCGTCGTCAACCTATCAAATTGCCCCTGCAACCTTTCCCTTGTCGCCAGACCCTCCGTGGTTGGAACACTTGAATACTCCCTATCTACCTCCACTATCTCGTTCATTAACCGCTCATAGTCCTCCCTCCTTTCCACATCCTCAAGTGCCTTGAACGAGATAATCTCCCCCCGGATCACCGCTTTTAGTGCTTCCCAACATGTGGCCGGCGACACCTCCCCATTCTGGTTCAACTCCACAAAATCTTTAATCACTGACCGCACCTTATCACAAAACCCTCAATCTGCAAACAACCCCGAATCGAGCCACCACTCCAGCCTCTGCTACCGTCCCGATCTAAGCTGAATCTCCAGCCAGTGGGGCGCATGGTCCAAGATTACTATCACCCCCCGCCTGACCAAGACCACCCGGCTCACCACAAAAAAGTTGACTCTTGAATACACCCTGTAAAAATATGAGAAAAAGGAATACTCCCTTCCCCCTGGGTTCTTGAAGTGCCACGGGTTCACCATACCTATCTTTTCCAAGAACCCTCCCAGCTCCTTTGCCATTCGTATCCTACCCATTGACCTGGGGCTAGACCTATCCACCCTTGGCTCCAGATCACAATTAAAATCTCCTCCCATGATCAACTGGCGTGAGGCCAAGTCCAGGATCGCTACCAGCAATCCCGTCATAAAACGTACATCATCCCAATTCAGTACATATACATTCCCTGGTGTCCCCTCTAATGCCCCACTCACCATCACATATCTCCCACCCGGATCCCTCACTTCCTTCGCACTCACAAACCCCGTTTTCTTGCTCATCAGGATGGCCACCCCCTGCGACTACGAGTCAAACCCCGAGTGGAATACTTGACCCACCCATCTCTTCCTCAGCCTAACCTGGTCCTTCATGCAGAGATGCGTCTCCTGCAGAAAAACCACCACCGCCCTTAAACTCCTGAGGCGTGCAAAAACCCAAAATCTTTCCACCGGTCCATTGAGCTACCCATTGTCGACTTCTCCTCCGACCTTCAGCTGCACTTTCCGTCGAAGTTACTCCTTTTTTTCGGGTAAAAAGAGCTTTTTTCTACGCCTTCAAGCAGAAGTTGCCCTGCATGCGACCACTCATACCATGGCCGCCACCGGACGTCAGGATGTGAGTTACTTGTCACAGAACTCCTAACCTCTGACCAGTTAAGTTTCTATTCAATTGTGACTCCCAAGATTCAGCAATGGTAATGTTTTTGTATATCAAGGGGAGATGTTTGGATTGCCTCTTGTTGCACGTGTTGATTACCTGGCATTTGTGTGGCACGGATGCTCCTTGTCATTATTAGCCTGCCCAAGCCTGAATGTTGTCCAGGTCTTCTGTAGGGTCAGGGACTGCTTCAGTATCTGAGACATCATGGATGGAACTGAATGTTGTGAAATCATTAATGAACATTCCACTTCTGACCTTCTGATGGAAGGAAGGGCATTGATGAAGCAGTTGAAGATGGTTGGGTTGAGGACACTACCCTGAGAAACTCCTGGAGCATGTGCTGGGTCTGAGATGATGTCACCAGGATGTGATTTTGCAATTGATACGATGTCTCTGACTCAATGGGGCCCTTGGCTCCCTCAGTTCAGGCAAATGAAAATAATCTGCTTGCTGCAATCTGCCAGGAACGCAGTATGGCAGTCTTCCTCCCCCAATGTCCTCACACTGCGTGGATAAACACCCTTCTCGCTGGCATTACCGCAGGCTGGAGAATGCTGGGTTAAAAATGATGCTTCTGTCCAAGAAACATTTAATGCTAAGATAGAGTGTGGAGGAAAAGAGTGTGTGTACAAAAAGCATTAACATGGAGCAGAAATGAGAAAACAGAACATCTCAAAGAAACAGAGGGCAAGGGCAGAAGAAAGAGAAATGGAAACATAGAAAATAGGAGCAAGAGGAGGCCATTCGGCCCTTCGAACCTGCTCCGCTATTCATTATGATCATGGCTGATCATCCAACTCAGTAGCCTAGTCCCGCCTTCCCCCATATCCTTTGATCCCCTTCGCCCGAAGAGCTATATCTAACTGCTTCTTAATGTTTTGGCCCCAACTGCTTTCTGTGGTCATGAATTTCACAGGCTCACCACTCTGGGAGAAGAGATTTTTCCACATCTCTGTCCTAAATGCTCTACCCCATATCTTCAGACTGTAACCCCTGGTTCTGAACACGCCCACCATTGGGAACATCTTCCTGCATCGACCTTGACTAGTCCTGATAGACTTTTATAGATTTCTATGCGATCTCCTCCCCCCATTCTTCTGAACTCCTGCGAATATAAACTGAACCGACTCAATCTCTTCTCATACGTCTGTCCTGCCATCCCTGGAATCAGTCTGGTAAACCTTTGCTGCACTTCCTCTGGAGCAAGAGCATCCTTCCTCAGATAAGGAGACCAAAGCTGCACACAATATTCCAGGTGTGGCTTCACCAGGGCCCTGTATAATTGCAGCAAGATATCCCTGCTCCTGTACTCAAATCCTCTCGCAATGAAGGCCAGCATATCATTTGCCTTCTTTACCACCTGCTGCACCTGCATGCTTACATTCAGTGACTGGTGTACGAGGACAACCAGGTCTCGTCGCACATTCCCCTCTCCTAATGTATGGCCATTCAGATAATAGTCTGCCTTCCTGTTTTGGCTATCAAAGTGGATAACCTCGCATTTATCCACATTATATTGCATCTACCATGCATTTGCCCACTCACTCAACTTGACCAAATCACACTGAAGGCTCTCTGCATCTTCTTCAGAGCTCACCCTCCCATCCAGCTTTGTGTCACCTGCACATTTGGAGATACTACATTTTGTTCCCTCATCTAAATCATTCATATATATTGTGAATGGCTGGGATCGGGGTCCTAGCACCGATCCCTGCGGTACCCCACTAGTCACTTCATGCCATTTGGAAAAAGACTTGTTTATTCCTATTCTTTGTTTCCTGTCTGCCAACCAGTTTTCACACTACCCCCAATTCCATGCGCTTTAATGTTACACACTAATCTCTTATGTAGGACTTTGTCAAAAGCTTTCTGAAAGTCCAAATAAACCACATCCAGTGGCGCCCCATCATCAACTCTACCAGTTACATCCTCAGAGGATGAATTAGCTGCCTGAGAAAGATATAAAAAGAGTGAAGGTTTGTGTGAGATAGAAAGAGAGGGACAAGATGAAAGCTCAATTTAGCACCAGAGACAGACTGAGAGAACTAGATACAAAACCACAACCAGCAAGGTCAGAATGTGTTTATATACTCTGTACTGGCAGTGGGAAATCTAACTAATTGTTATAACACTCTTTCATCAAATCCCCCTATTGTCAAAGTCTTCTCGGGGAGGATGGCCAGGGCAATTACAGCTGGAAAGACTAGGACCATGCATCTTAAACATGTCACTGTCAGATTAAATACAAACTATCTAATTAGACACCCAGAATTAAACTCAATATTCCACATGCAGACTGGTACATTCAATACCACTAGGTTAACATGTCATGTGCAGATTTGATAACCTACTTCTGGCTCAGTTGAATCTTCTGTGAAGCCCTTTGGGATATTTCTGACTGATATAAACGCAAGTTGTTGATTAACTGACAGCAATGTTTTCATGGATTTATTACGGAAAAAAACCTATTTCGTTAAATCCATTAAAAGCTTCATATTCTTTTCCTTACAATCAAGCAGCTCTCGAGATTGCGTTGGAGTATGGCAACGTTACCTCTGTCCATCTTTCCTCAAATATGTGGACCAAAACTGTGCACAATACCCTAGCTGCGGCCTCACCAATGCCTCATACAGTTGCAACAACAATTCATTACCTTTATATTCTATTCCTTTAGCTCTAAACCTTCCATTCGCTTTCTTTATTACCTGCTGTACCTGCATGCTAGTTTTCTGTGACTGATGCACGAGGGCACCCAGATCCCTCTGCATCCTGCACCCCCTGCACACACATACATGCACACACACATGCACATGCATACACACACACATACACGTGAGAGGGGCTTTGCAACGTCCACTCCATTTACACCCACACAATAAATGGGGTATAAGGATAAAGGAAGAGGGTTCAGGGCACAACCACAATCAAATACTAGTGTGGGTTTTACATGTGTTCAGAGATCTGAAATCAACTGGACTGTTCTTCCTGAGGGGAAGGTGGGCTGATTGTGGGATGCTTCATCTTTCCCAGAGCGAGACTCCCACGACATGAGAAGGCACGTGAGTGAGCCAGTCGGGAGGCACGGGTTCCAAGGTTCCAGCAGTTGGCAGGTTTGATGAGGGTCCAAGCTCTTTCTGCTGCCTCTGGCCAGATGGTAGACAGCACAGGCTGTTGTCTGGAGTTCTCACTGGGGCTGTTTAGCACAGGGCTAAATTGCTGGCTTTGAAAGCAGACTAAGGTAGGCCAGCAGCACGGTTCAATTCCCATAACAGCCTCCCCGAACAGGCGCCGGAATGTGGCGACTAGGGGCTTTTCACAGTAACTTCATTGAAGCCAACTTGTGACAATAAGCGATTTTCATTTCATTTTCATTTCATTTCATTTCATTTCTTCATGTTGGACGTCATTTAATAACTGCCGGAATTCAGTTCCAAAAGACGATATCACAGTATTTCTTGGGGGAGGTCATGTGACATACTTTCCCAATGTTGGACACAGCCTAGGCGGGCTTCTCCGACCCCCTGTCGGGTCGGAGAATCGCCGGGGGCTGGCGTGAATCCCGCCCCCGCAGGTTGCCGAATTCTCCGGCACCGGAGATTCGGCGGGGGTGGGAATCGCGCCGCGCCGGTTGGCGGGCCCCCCCCTGGCAATTCTCCGGCCCGGATGGGCCGAAGTCCCGCTGCTGGAATGCCTGTCCCGCTGGCGTGGATTAAACCACCGCTCTTACCGGTGGGACAAGGCGGCACGGGCGGGCTCTGGGGTCCTGTGGGGGGTGCGGGGCGATCAGGCCCCGGGGGGTGCCCCCAAGGTGACCTGGCCCGCGATCGGGACCCATCGATCCGCGGGCGGGCATGTGCCGTGGGGGCACTCTTTTCCTTCCGCCTTCGCCATGGTCTCCACCATGGCGGAGGCGGAAGAGACTCCCTCCACTGCGCATGCGCGGGGATGCTGTGAGCGGCTGCTGACGCTCCCGCGCATGCGCCGCCCGGCAATGTCATTTCCGCGCCAGCTGGCGGGGCACCAAAGGCCTTTCCCGCCAGCTGGTGGGGCGGAAATCAATCCGGCGCGGGCCTAGCCCCTCAAGGTTAGGGCTCGGCCGCTCAAGATGCGGAGGATTCCGCACCTTTGGGGCGGCGCGATGCCGGACTGATTTGCGCTGTTTTTGGCGCCGGTCGGCGTACATCGCGCCGATTACGGAGAATTTCGCCCAGGATGCCTGGAATTGTGAGGTTTATTTGGAGTCAGGATTCCTTTTGTTTTTGGAGACACCGGTGTCGGGTTAACTAACTAACGCTCTCTTTGTTGAAACCGTTGTGTTAGGACTATTAATGTTCCGCCATTAGCATCATTATGGGAGATTAAGATCTGCAAAGATTTTCCTTTGTTCGGAGTTGGCTCGATCAACTCATCCCCATGGCCCATTGTTACTCAGCTGGAGACATGTTGTTAGCTCAGCAATTTTCCATTTTAAACAACAAAGAAAAGAAAATGACTTTAAAAAAGAATCCAGCTGCTGAATATATAATTTATTTTATCTCTCAAGCCTCAAACGTGGTATAAGCCAAAGTCCAAGAGAAACCGGTTGTGCAGCTTCAGAGGCACCACTCCTCATCGAGCATGGGACATGGTGAGGAGGGAGGTCTCCATGAACTACCAGAGTCAGTGCAAGGATTGAACCTGAACTGGTGGAATCAATCAGCACTATGTGCTAGCCACCAAGCCAACTGAGAAAGCCAACCTGCACACAACATCAGCTGCATTTTAATACTAAATCTTTAGTGTCACAAGTAGGCTTACATTACTACTGCAATGAAGTTACTGTGAAAAGCCTCGAGATGCCACATTCTAGTGCCTGTTCAGGTACACAGAGGGAGAATTCAGAATGTCCAAATTACCTAACAGCACGTCTTTGGGGACTTGTTAGAGGAAACCGGAGCACCCGTTGGAAACCCACGCAGACACAGGGAGAACGTGCAGATTCCGCACAGACAGTCACCCAAGGACAGTAATGAATCGAGAATCGAACCTGGGACCCTGGCGCTGTGAAGCAACAGTGCTAACCACTGTGTAATAAAACCTCCTAAGGAACTTCACATTCACAACACCATGTAATACGTGACACCAAACCATATAAGGAGATAAGTAGGGCAGGAAAGAAAGTGGTTTTAAGGAATATTTTACAGAAGAGAGAGATGTGGGGAAGGACTTGCAATTTTGGGGCCCCGGGAGCTGAAGGCACAGCCGATGGAATGATTAAAATCGGGAATTTCCAAGAGGCCAGAAATGGAGGAGCACAGGTATCGTGGAGTGCTGTGGAGTTGGAGGAGATTGCAGAGGTAGGGAGAGGCCATGAAGAGACTTGACAACAAGGATGAGAATTTGAAAGTCAAGACATTACTTGACCAGCGGCCAATATAGGTCGGTGAGCACAGGGGAAAAGAAGATGGTCCGAGTTAAGACCTGGGCAGCAGAATTTTGGATGACTTCAACTTTACAGAGGTAGAATGTAGGAGGCTGGCCAGGCTGCATTGGAATAGTTGTTGAGATTAGGGCGCGTTAGTGAGACAAACCCCCTTGAGTGTGACTGTCCTAATTGTCACTGGATTTGACACTCTTTCATATGTCTGATATTTAAAAAGACATGCATAGGGCACAGTTCCAGTGGCAGACTTATCTGTAATGCTTCCTCAATCTGTAATGTCTTTCTGTCACCTTATTTCTGTCACTTATGTGTCATTCTTGAAGTTTGACATTTAGCTTGAGATTTCCTGTTCAATGCAGTGGGTTCTAAATCACCAAGCTTGGCTTCGAACTGAGATGTTACAATTCTGTCCTTGCTGTGACCAGGTGATTCCTCTGTAACTTACTCCTTTACTGGTCCTCCTAAAATGTCTCCTAAATTTTCTCTTTTCGGCAACCTACACCCCCCCCCCCCAACACCCCCCCACCCCCCCGCCCCACCCAGTAAACAGATGTGTTCTCCATGCTCACAAAGTCAGAACCTTTAAAAGGCAGCAGATATTTCTCAATCTCCTCCTGCTCAATTACTTTCTGTTTTGTATTTTCTAATTAAATTGATCTTGGTGGCTGAAAATTAAATAAATGGCATTGCCGTGGGTATCAAGACATTTGCCAGCTCTCGCAGATTCAATGAAAATGAAATGAGGTCCCAACAATGCAACATGGATGTAGAAATAATTGACTGAGTCCACCCGCCTGACCTTAGCATGGAGAATTCAATAGGTAAATGGTTCCGGTGCTGGTATCAAATGATTTAGCAGATTTTCTGTATTTAATTTGTATGCAATGGTTGAATGGTATCACTCACATTTTTTAAATCGACATGAAAATAAGGTTATTAATTCAGCTTGAGTGTTTGAATCTATACTGAGCATTATGATTTTACCTGTCCGTCACTGTTTCCTCAGCTTCTGGGTTTTCCTCAATAATATCTCAATCAGTACCTCAATAAAATATCTACATCTATAGATCAAAAGCAGTAAAAAGCAAAAGGCAACCAAAGATCAAAACTCGAAACTAAATTCTTGACAAGTGTGTTTTCCCCAGGTCTAAAACTCCAATGACTAAAACTTTGAGAACAAAGTGATCAACTCAAATTCTTCCAAAGGAGTGCAAATAAACCCATAGATTTGAATTCAAATCATGTCTGGGGAGGTCAGTGCGATGGGAATGTGAGGTGGCACCACTCAGCTGTCTAGCATGAATCTAAAGGTTTACAAGAAGGAATTGTCAGCAAGCAGATATTTCTCAATGTCCATGACGACAAATGTCCACTTTCCGTCTCAGCGCTAGTGATGGGACAGCACAAGGCTCTCACAATTGGTTACCCGATCGTCCAATCACACAGTAGTTGCTGGGTCTTCAAAGCCATAAGTACAATTTAGCACATTCACCCTAGGACCACTCTTATCCTTGTCCACCAGCACTTTAAAACTTACTGAATTGTGGTCACTGTTCACAAAATGCTCCCCTACTGAAACTTCTACCACCTGGCCGGGCTCATTCCCCAATACCAGATCCAGTACTGCCCCTTCCCTCGTTGGACTATCTACATATTGTTTTAAGAAGCCCTCCTGGATGCTCCTTACAAACTCTGCCCCATCCAAGCCCCTAGCACTGAGTGAGTCCCAGTCAATATTGGGGAAGTTAAAGTCTCCCATCACAACAACCCTGTTGCCTAGCTCCCTGAACTCCTGCAGCAGGACCTCATCCCCCTTCCCGCCTATGTCGTTAGTACCAATATGTCCAACGACCTCTGCCTGTTTGCACCCCCCTTCAGGATGCCCTCTACCCGTTCTGAGACATGCTGGACCCTGGCACCACGGAGGCAATATACCATCCTGGAGTCTCTTTCACGTCCACAGAAGCGCCTATCTGTGCCCCTGACTATAGAGTCCCCAATCACTATTGCTCTTCTGCGCTTCGACCCTCCCTGCTGAACATCAGAACTAAAATTGCCCGTTAATTGGAAAAAAATTGAATTGGGCACTCTAAATTTATTTTTAAAATTTTTTTTAAAGAAAATTCTAGAACGAGAGGCCATAGCTTTAGGCCAAGGGGTGGCAGATTTATAATCGAAATGGGGAGGAATTACCTCACTCAAAGGGTGGTGAATCTGTAGAATTCTCTACCCCAGAGTGTAGTGGACACCATGGGCACAATTCTCCGGAAATGTGTGGTAGCGAACTGGAATTGTCGCGAGCTTCCTGACCCTCGGCCCAGCGAGGCCGGCAATACAATTCAATGTTAATTGCTCCACTTAACGAGGCCTCATGGGCTTCACGGTGCAAATGAAGGCTCGCCAGCTGATTCGCCGTGACCAGGCTCGCCAGCCCCCCGATAACAAGGTTGAATGGCACTTAAGCTGCACTTGCTCAGCCAACCCCAGCCAGCTTGCAACAATGGCGCCCAGGACACCAGCCTCAAGATTCAGGCATGCTGACCTGGGGAGGCTCCTGGACGTGGTGGAGGCCAGGTGGGATGTCTTGTTCCTCCGAGAGTCCCGGAGAGTGAACCACAAGGCAGCCAGTGCTGCCTGGGATGAGGTGGCGGCAGCTGTGAGCGCAGGGAGTGTGACCAGAAGGACTAGCCTCAGTGCAGGAAGAAGGCCAATGGCCTACATTGGGCAGCACGAGTGAGTCGACACCAATGCCCCGCTGCCTCCACACCCGCCAAGGGAGCATTCACCCCCCAACTCCCCATGCGACCTCCAGCCCACCCTCCACCTCCTCTTCCCCCTCAACAACCCCAACACATCCTTCACACCCCCTCTCCTACCACTGTGAACCAACCAAGTGACTAACGATGCCCTCTCTGTGTCTCCTCAGGAAAAGCTCTCCCGTAATCGTCGGGAGAGGGCCCAGACTGGCGAAGGGGTGTCAGACATAAGGGGCGTCATTCTCCGACCCCCCGCCGGGTCGGAGAATGGCCGTTGGCCGCCGTGAATCCCGCCCCCGCCCCCGCCGAAGTCTCCGGTACCGGGGATTGGGCGGGGGCGGGAATCGGGCCGCGCCAGTTTGCGGGACCCCCCGCTCAATTCTCCGGCCCGAATGTGCCGAAGTCCCACCCAGAAATTGCCTGTCCCGCCGGCATAAATCAAAGCTGGTATTTGCCGGCGGGACCAGGTGGCGTGGGCGGGCTCCGGCGTCCTGGGGGGGGCGCGGGGCGATCTGACCCCGGGGGGTGCCCCCACGGTGGCCTGGCCCGCGATCGGGGCCCACCGATCCACGGGCGGGCCTGTGCCGTGGGGGCACTCTTTCCCTTCCGCCATGGCGGAGGCGGAAGAGACTCTCCCCACTACGCATGCGCGGGAAACTGTCGGCGGCCGCTGACGCTTCCGCGCATGCGCCGCATTTCCGCGCCAGCTTGAGGGGCACCAAACGCCATTTCCGCCAGCTGGCGGGGCAACAAACGCCATTTCCGCCAGCTGGCGGGGCGGAAATCCCTCCGGCGCCGGCCTAGCCCCTCAATGTTGGGGCTCGGCCCCCAAAGATGCGGAGCATTCCGCACCTTTGGGCCGGCGCAATGCCCGTCTGATTGGCGCCGTTTTTGGCGCCAGTCGGCGGACATCGCGCCGTTGGGGGAGAATTTCGCCCAAGAATCCTCACCTCCTTCGAGAAACGGGCCCCAAAGGCGACTGAAGTGGCTGAGGACAGATTGGCAACCACGTGGAGGCTGGAGGACGCCGCAGAGGTGAGGAACCACAGGACTCCACTCGGAGGACCAGTCAAACCTGAGTAATTATTGCCTCACTGACTGACCCACCCCTCCCACTGACCACGTGTCCATTCTCCCGCAGGTCCTCCAGCCGACGGCGCCAACCCATCCTGGGCGGCCCCCTCTCCAGCCTCCCAAGAGACCACCTCCGAGCTCCGAGGATGCAATTGTTATAGTCGTGGCACAGCTGTCATCCCCACCCTCCACGAGCACAGATACACACACCTCGCTGGGACATGTTAGTGGTCAGGCTTCTGGGGCACAATCTGGTGAGCACCACACAGCTGATGATGCACATCAGGTAGAGGCAGGAACCCCCAGGCGAGACAGCAGTCGGAGGGCGGCTGGATCCCAGGACCCAGCAGGGTCTCAGCCTGATGCTGACCCTGTGGTACATAAGACCATAAGACATAGGAGTGGAAGTAAGGCCATTCGGCCCATCGAGTCCACTCCACCATTCAATTATGGCTGATTTCAACTCCATTTACCCGCTCTCTCTCCATAGCCCTTAATTCCTTGAGAAATCAAGAATTTATCAACTTCTGTCTTAAAGACACTCAACGTCCCGGCCTCCACCGCCCTCTGTGGCAATGAATTCCACAGACCCACCACTCTCTGGCTGAAGAAATTTCTCCTCATCTCTGTTCTACAGTGACTCGCTTGTATTCTAAGGCTGTGCCCCCGGGTCCTAGTCTCCCCTGCTAATGGAAACAACTTCCCTACATCCACCCTATCTAAGCCATTCATTATCTTGTAAGTTTCTATTAGATCTCCCCTCAACCTCCTAAACTCCAATGAATATAATCCCAGGATCCTCAGACGTTCATCGTATGTTAGGCCTACCATTCCTGGGATCATCCGTGTGAATCTCCGCTGGACCCGCTCCAGTGCCAGTATGTCCTTCCTGAGGTGTGGGGCCCAAAATTGCTCACGGTATTCTAAATGGGGCCTAACTAATGCTTTATAAAGCTTCAGAAGTACATCCCTGCTTTTATATTCCAAGCCTCTTGAGATGAATGACAACATTGCATTTGCTTTCTTAATTATGGACTCAACCTGCAAGTTTACCTTTAGAGAATCCTGGACTAGGACTCCCAAGTCCCTTTGCACTTCAGCATTATGAATTTTGTCACCGTTTAGAAAATAGTCCATGCCTCTATTCTTTTTTCCAAAGTGCAAGACCTCGCACTTGCCCACGTTGAATTTCATCAGCCATTTCTTGGACCACTCTCCTAAACTGTCTAAATCTTTCTGCAGCCTCCCCACCTCCTCCATACTACCTGCCCCTCCACCTATCTTTGTATCATCGGCAAACTTACCAGAATGCCCCCAGTCCTGTCATCTAGAGGTACCCAGAGCTGATGGAGACGTTAGGGGACGGTCAGGACATTCAGAGGGAGATGTCAGCGGCTCTGCAGCAGGTCCATAGCTGCTTGGAGGTATCTCAGAGGCTACGGGCACGGGAGATGGCACTGGCAATGAGTGGCACCAAGGCCAACACTGCTAGGGTGGTGACCGCAGTTAAGATCCTGCTGTATGACGTCGGCACCATTAGTGAAGGTGTCCAAGGCGTCACACAATCAGTAACAGCCATGGCCGAAAATTGCGGCAGAATGTCTGACTCGCTGGGGGATGTGACCCAGTACCAGGCGGACCTTGATGAGGTTCTCCGGGACATGTCCCGCTCTCAGATGGGAATAGCCGAGGCACTGCGGAGCTTGTCCTAGTCGCAGGTGGGCATGGCTAAGGCACTGCAGAGCATGGCCCAATCACTGAGGAGCATCACGGAGGGCGTTGACAATATGGTGCAGACAATATGGGAGCCACCAGAGCTGGCACAGCCAGATGATGCAGGGGCAGCCGGGGCTCGAACCAGCTGCCTCCCATCCCAAGGTGAACCCCAGGAGCCCTAAGGGCACTGATCGTGAGGAGGGGGTACCGGGTGCCAAGCCGGACCCGTCCCATGGAGTGGCGATCTGGCCGCCAGCACCCCCGAGTCCCACTCCTCTCATGAGGTCGCGTCTTTCAGTCGGCTCACGGGACAGGGCGGCATGACTGTGCGTGTGCCGCCAACAAGTGAGCAGGGGCCATCTGGCCCCAGGGCCGCCAGAGGATGCCCGCCAGGAGCATTGAAGGCCACGGGATGAGGTAAGCAGTTGGCTGCCTCCACCTCTGATGTACATCCTGGGGAAACACCAGGACGTAGTGGTAGATCTAGGAGGGCAAAGCAGGTTGAGGATCACAGAGGGCACCGGGGGAGAGGGTAGGGGTGGGTAGGAGGTGGGTGGGGGGGGGGGGGGGGGGGGCGTGGCACCATCAGGAGTGGGGTTTGTACAACATATTAAACACCTTTTCGTAAAACCATTATGATGCCTCTGTCACTTCCTTGTGCAATGCGGGCTGAACCCCGGATCCTTTGCCTGTCTCCCCAGGCAAACCCCACCCCCACCATGGTGCTCATCCATCCTCCGGCTGTGGACAGGTGCCAGGAGCTGTGTCTCATCCCCTGGGGTTTTGGATGTTGCGTGTGTGGTGTTGCCTCCCGCAGTATTCAGGCAGTGACCAGGCATCAATGTGTGATTGGGATGCTAGGCAATGACTCCCACATGCTACATGGCCCTCCCATCCACAGGAATCCACTTGGCATCTGTGAAGTGCTCACTTAACCATGATTGCCAATTCCCTATTAGCGAAAGCCTTCAGCAGCGCAGCCAGAGGTCTCAATAGTGGGTGGTGGGTTATGGTTGTGGCAGGCGGGCAGGGACAAGGGTCCCCCCTGGAATGCGTAAACGATCCAGTGGTTGGCATGTTGTAGCCGCGGCGGTTGCCCCCGGTTGACCCCCCAGCGCACCCCCTCCCCATGGCGGCCCTCCCCTGCGGAGGGTCCCCCACCCTCAGCCATGGGTCCCACATCCCCATCCGAGGGTCCCCACCCCCCACCGAACACTGGGTTGGCAAGCCCAGCACTCCCGGGCACTTTGCCTGTGAGTAAGGATGACTACTCCCCTCGTTGGCTCCCCACAGAAGTCCTTGTGCCAGGTTCACCTTTTTCAAAAGGAGCACCAATCGGCGCCAGCGTGAGCACTAGCTGGGGAGGCCGCTGAATGACTGGAGGCCATTGGATATGGGGTGGCTCCGGTTAATTGAATGGAATAGGGCTTAAGCGGTGATAATTGGTTTCTCTCCATGCTAAGGCGGGATCTCGATTTCACCTATGGTTGCAGGCCGGCTGCTTCGCAAACTATTTGGCACCAGGCGCGGATCTCGTTTTTGATCTCTCCCGCTGTTCACCGGCCTCGTTATGCTTGAGCGAGAGCGTAACGAGGCTGGAGAAACACGCCCTGAATCATTTAAAAAATTTAAGGAGGAGGTAGTTGGTTTTTAATTAGTAGCAGGATGAAGGGCTACGGAGAGTGGGCAGGAAGGTGGAGATGAGTCGAGATGCGATCAGGCATGACTGTATTGAATGGATTGGCGGGCTCGAGGGGCTGGACACGCCTACTCTGAGTTCTTATTTTCTTATTAGAGCAGTTCCTGTCGCATTAACCTTTCTCTGAGAGACTTTGCATAGGGAACAAATCAGAAGGCTCACAAAATACACGGAGGGAGATGTAACAGAAATTATAGGGCCAATTAAGAAATTCGATGAGTCTTTCATCAGCGAGAAAGAAACATTTTGCAGACCTCTAACTGCTGAATTGAATTTCTGGAGTGCAGTAATCACAGTAGTAAAGAAACACAATTTGTGAAACTGGATGGTGATAATTCTAGATTAAATCGACCACTATTGTCAATACCATAAGTAACTTAGACCCTCTGATGCTATTAGATTTTAACGTTTCTGTGTAAACCGCATCTGGTTTTACAGGAGCTTGACAGTTTTGAGTGTATAATATTGATTGAGTGAATTACATGGATGTTAGTGCGTTTTCACTGCCATTATCAATTGTAATAAAGCAATTTAGTTTCTCAAGTGTTAAATAAGAATTCATAGTCCATAAGCTCTTCATTATCTTCGGAAAGATGTCCTCGAGGGCAATCACTAAGGATTAACTCGCCAAAGGTCATTCGACAGCATCTCTGAAACCCATCCCCAAGGGCAGCAGACACATGGGAACACCACCACCTACAAGCTCCTCTCCAAGTCACTCACCATCCTGATGTGGAACTGTATCTCGGTTCCTTCACTGTCACTGGGCCAAAATCCTGGAGCTCCCTCCCTAACAGCACTGTGGGTGTACCTACATCACATGGATTACAGCGGTTCAAGAAGGTGGCTCACCACCATCTTCTCAAGGGGCAATTAGGGATGGGCAGCAAATGTTGGCCTCGCCAGTGACGCTCATATTTGTTGAATGAAAAGAAAATGCTCGAGGATAGTACATATCAGGACAGTTCTCCACTCAGAGGGTTTTCCTCTCCCTCGCAGCATGTTTAGCAGTGTGGAGATGGCCTGCCATTGGCCAGTGACAGGAACTTCCAGTCCCGCCACTGCCAACGGGTTTCTTGTTGTTCGCACTCTCCACCATTGGGGAATGTACAGCAGGGGGCCGCCATCCATGGGACCGGACGTTCCCGCCAACGGGAATGGCTGGAGAATTTTACCCAGGATCCTACTCAAGGTCAGAATTGTAGTTGGTGTTTTGCCATTTGGTTGTTGGGTTTCTGAAACGGGACATTGAGATAACCCATTAAAAAAAGATTTAGAGTACCCAATTCTTTTTTTTCCCAATTAAGGGATAATTTAGCGTGGCTAATCCACCTACCCTGCACATCATAGATTATCATAGAATTTACAGTGCAGAAGGAGGCCATTCGGCCCATCGAGTCTGCACCGGCTCTTGGAAAGAGCACCCTATCCAAGGTCAACACCTCCACCGTATCCCCATAACCCAGTAACCCCACCCAACATTAAGGGCAATTTTGGACACTAAGGGCAATTTATCATGGCCAATCCACCTAACCTGCACATCTTTGGACTGTGGGAGGAAACCGGAGCACCCAAAGGAAACCCACGCACACACGGGGAGGATGTGCAGACGCCGCACAGACAGTGACCCAAGCCGGAATCGAACCTGGGACCCTGGAGCTGTGAAGCAATTGTGCTATCCACAATGCTACCGTGCTGCCCCACATCTTTGGGTTGTGGGGGTGAGACCCACGCAGACACAGGGAGAATGTGCCAACTCCACACAGACAGTGACCCGAGGCCACGACACTGTGAGGCAGCAGTGCTAGCCACTGTGCCACCCACAACTGCCACACATTTGCCAAAAATGCTGGATTCTGAGTTTGCAGCAGGGAATCACTGAAAATTCACCTCTCCCCCCAAAAGCAACCCACCTCACAATTTGCAATGCACTAATTATTTGACTGATCAAATTAGGGGCAGGTGTCTTTGTGCTCAAGTGACACTAATAACCAGGTTTAACACTGATCTTTCACACATTTATAGATTCTAAATGTGGGAAATGAAGGGAAAAAGAAATAATTATTGTTTCTCAATCCTATGTTAACTGTGACACACTCTGATCCACCTGGCTGCCAATTCAACTGTGCTGCCAGTCTTAAAACAGAGATGTGTAGGTTGGATAGTGTCAGCTGTCAAATTGTTTAAACTTCTGTCAAGTTCAGCTTCTGCAGATTTTACAGAAAATAAATGCTTAAATAATCAATCTAAAGGACAGTACTTCAATATCCTTGAAAGTGTACTCTGCGAATATTCATTCCCAATGCTTAACATGTTCATAGATATTTCCTTTAGCTAATGTTGGCCTATTTATTTTAAATAAGTTAAAGGGAGAATAAGAAAGGACAATGCATTATTTTCAAACATATTAACCATGTGTACACTAGAGCTTGCACAGTGTCTTTTCAAGTCGAGCTTCACCCTTGAAGAAAGGATGGTTTGTGAATCGAGAACAAGGCACCCAGTGCACTCATTGGCTTTTAATAATAACAATAATCTTTATTAGTGTCACAAGTAGGCTTACATTAACACGGCAATGAAGTTACTGTGAAAATCCCCTTGTCACCACATTCCAGCGCCTGTTTGGGTACACTGAGGGAGAATTCAGAATGTCCAAATTACCTAACAGCGCGTCTTTCGGGACTTGTAGGAGGAAACCAGAGCACCCTGAGGAAACCCACACAGACACAGGGAGAACGTGCAGACTCCGCACGGACAGTGACCCAAGCCGAGAATCGAACCAGGGACCTTGGCACTGTGAAGCAACAGTGCTAACCACTGTGGTTCCATGCCATCCTCTAAGGCGTTTGGCAACAAGACAATATCCAGGCTTGGGCTGACAAGTGGCAAGTAACATTCATGCCACACAAGTGCCAGCCAATGACCAGCTTCAATAAGAGAGAATCTAACCATTACCTCTTGACATTTAATGGCATTCCCATCACTGAGTCCCCCCACTATCTGTGGTGATGTGCATCATTGTAAATACATGTAAGCTAGACAGACACTAGAGGGAGCACCAGAAACATCACACACACACACACTCAACCAATAGATAAGTTAGATAGGAGGCGACCAATGGACATTCACGATACATAAGGAGGTGACACGACCACAGGGGGGCATTACACCAAGCCACACATAAAGGACACCACTCACAGGATCTGTCCCTTTGGCCAGTGGAGACAGTCAGTGAGGAGAGGCACAGGGTTGATTCAACATTACACCCACCACGTGGAAGACAGCAGATGGTTAGTCAGTTAGGTAGCTATAATAGGATTAGCAGTAGTGTCGAACTCAAGTTATAAAAGTGTACATGTGGTAGTATGTATTAGGGGTCATGTGGGACTGTGAAGCCGTGATGCTATTGGCTGACAGATCCCGGGTCCTGGTTGGCTGTTGACTCCTGGCTCCGCCCTGAAGGCGGAGTATAAGAACCCGGGCTTCTCCCCGCCGCTCCATTCTGTTGCTGAACTGCTGGGGACAAGTCTCGCTCAATAAAGCCTCATCGACTTCATCTCTACTCGTCTCTCTCGTAAGTCATTGTGCGCTACAATTTATTGAGCGAGCTTAAAGGACTATGGAGCTCCGGATCGCCCCGGAATGCCTGCGGATCAGCCCCCACGCAGCGAACTCGGCAGCAATTTTTAAACACTGGCAAGCCTGTTTCGAAGGCTACCTCCGAACGGCCCCCAGCCGGATCACAGAAGACCAGAAAATGCAGGTCCTGCATTCGAGGGTAAGCCCGGAAATTTACCCTCTCATAGAAGACGCAGAGGATTTCCCGACGGCGCTCGTAGCACTGAAGAGCATTTACGTTCGCCCCGTGAACCAGGTCTACGCACGCTACCAACTCGCAACGAGACGGCAAAGTCCCGGAGAATCGTTAGAGGAATTCTACCCTGCGCTAATTTTGGGACGGGGCTGCAGCTGCCCGCCGGTGAACGCGATTGAACACACGGACATGCTAATTCGCGATGCGTTTGTGGCAGGTATGAACTCTCCCCAAATCCGCCAAAGACTTTTAGAAAAAGAGTCGCTAGGACTCTCAGAGGCACGGGCCATTGCAGCTTCCCTAGATGTGGCCTCGCAAAACGCCCGCGCCTACGGCCCCGACCGCGCGGCAGCCCCTTGGGCTCCGTGGACCCCCGTCGCGACAAACCCCCCCTTCCCTCACAGGCTTGCGCGGCTAAAGCACCAGATCATCCCGGGGGGGCCCGCTGCTATTTCTGCGGGCAAGCGAAACACCCCCGGCAGCGCTGCCCGGCCCGCGCAGCTATTTGCAAAAGCTGCGGCAAGAAGGGCCATTACGCGGCTGTGTGCCGGTCCCGGGGGGGTCACCGCAATCCCCAGAGAAGAATGAACCCAGCGCATCCCAAACACTCCCCAACCCCCCCAGCACCCCATGTGCGACCCGCGGGTCCCGGCCACCACGAGGGGGGGATGGGCGCCGCCATCTTGTGACTCCCCAGCCACGTGCGATTCATGGGGGTGGCCATTTTGTCCACCCCGACCATGTGCGATCCATGGGGGCGGCCATTTTGTCCACCGCCGGCCGCGTGCGATTCATGGACGCCGCCATCTTGGATGACAACAAAGGACCCCAGCATCGACGGCTCCACCGGGCCCGAAGAAGATGCCGAGACACTACGACCACGACTGGCTTCGGTGACACTGGATCAATCACGGCCCCGGACGCTCCAGACGACGACAACAACGGTGCTGATAAATGGACACGAGACATCATGCCTGATCGACGCCGGGAGCACCGAAAGTTTCGTTCACCCCGACACGGTAAGACGCTGTTTTCTGACCATCCATCCAAGTACGCAAAAGATTTCCCTAGCTGCAGGATCCCACTCCGTAGAGATCAAAGGGTTCTGCATAGTGACCCTAACGGTGCAAGGGAGGGAGTTTAAAAACTACAGGCTCTACGTCCTTCCCCAACTCTGCGCGCCCACATTACTGGGATTAGATTTCCAGTGTAACCTGCAGAGCCTAACATTTCAATTCGGCGGCCCAATACCCCCACTCACTATCTGCGGCCTCGCAACCCTTAAGGTTGAACCGCCGTCCCTGTTTGCAAACCTCACCCCGGATTGCAAACCCGTCGCCACTAGGAGCAGACGGTACAGCGCCCAGGACCGGATATTTATTCGGTCTGAAGTCCAGCGGCTGCTGAAGGAAGGCATAATCCAGGCCAGCAATAGTCCCTGGAGAGCCCAGGTGGTAGTAGTAAAGACCGGGGAGAAGCAAAGGATGGTCATAGACTATAGCCAGACCATCAACAGGTACACACAGCTAGATGCGTACCTTCTCCCCCGCATATCCGACATGGTAAATCGGATTGCCCAGTATAAGGTTTTCTCCACCATGGACCTCAAGTCCGCCTACCACCAGCTCCCCATCCGCCCAGGTGACTGCAAGTACACAGCCTTCGAGGCAGACGGGTGTCTATACCACTTCCTAAGGGTCCCATTTGGTGTCACGAACGGGGTCTCGGTCTTCCAACGGGAGATGGACCGAATGGTTGATCAGCACGGGTTGCAGGCCACGTTCCCGTATCTCGATAACGTAACCATCTGCGGCCACGATCAGCAGGACCACGACGCCAACCTCCAAAAATTCCTCCAGACCGCTAACGCCTTGAACCTCACATACAACGAGGAAAAGTGCGTCTTTAGCACAAACCGGTTGGCCATCCTGAGATACGTAGTGCGCAATGGGATAATAGGCCCCGACCCCGAACGCATGCGCCCCCTCATGGAATTTCCCCTTCCTCACTGCTCCAAAGCCCTGAAACGTTGCCTGGGGTTCTTTTCATATTACGCCCAGTGGGTCCCCCAGTATGCAGACAAGGCCCGCCCGCTAATACAGACCACTACCTTCCCCCTGTCGACAGAGGCTCGCCAGGCCTTCAGCCGCATCAAAGCGGATATCGCAAAGGCCACGATGCGCGCCATCGACGAGTCCCTCCCCTTCCAGGTCGAGAGCGACACATCCGACGTAGCTCTGGCGGCCACCCTTAACCAAGCGGGCAGACCCGTGGCCTTTTTCTCCAGAACCCTCCACGCCTCAGAAATCCGCCACTCCTCAGTGGAAAAGGAAGCCCAAGCCATAGTGGAAGCTGTGCGACATTGGAGGCATTACCTGGCCGGCAGGAGATTCACTCTCCTCACCGACCAACGGTCGGTAGCCTTCATGTTCGATAATGCACAGCGGGGCAAAATTAAAAATGACAAGATCTTAAGGTGGAGGATCGAGCTCTCTACCTTCAACTATGAGATCTTGTACCGTCCCGGAAAGCTGAACGAGCCGTCCGATGCCCTATCCCGCGGCACATGTGCCAACGCACAAATAGACCGTCTCCAAACCCTCCACGAGGACCTCTGCCACCCGGGGGTCACTCGGTTCTACCATTTTATAAAGTCCCGCAACCTCCCCTACTCTGTGGAGGAGGTCCGTACAGTCACCAGGAACTGCCACATCTGCGTGGAGTGCAAACTGCACTTTTTCAGGCCGGATAGAGCGCACCTGATCAAGGCTTCCCGCCCCTTTGAACGCCTCAGTTTGGATTTCAAAGGGCCCCTCCTCTCCACCGACCGCAACACCTACTTCCTGAACGTGGTGGACGAGTACTCCCGTTTCCCCTTCGCCATCTCCTGCCCCGACATGACAGCGGCCACAGTCATTAAAGCCCTTGGCACCATATTCACACTGTTCGGTTGCCCCGCATATATCCATAGCGACAGGGGGTCCTCCTTCATGTGTGACGAGCTGCGCCAGTTCCTGCTCAGCAAGGGCATAGCCTCGAGCAGGATGACCAGCTACAACCCCCGGGGGAACGGGCAAGTAGAGAGGGAGAACGGCACGGTCTGGAAGACCGTCCTACTGGCCCTACGGTCCAGGGATCTCCCAGTTTCCCGGTGGCAGGAGGTCCTCCCGGACGCTCTCCACTCCATCCGGTCGCTGCTGTGTACCGCCACTAACCAAACGCCCCATGAGCGCCTCCTTGTCTTCCCCAGGAAGTCCTCCTCCGGAACGTCGCTGCCGACCTGGCTGGCGGCCCCAGGACCCATATTGCTCCGGAAACATGTGCGGGCGCACAACTCGGACCCGTTGGTCGAGAGGGTTCACCTCCTCCACGCGAACCCGCAGTACGCCTACGTGGCGTACCCCGACGGCCGACAGGACACGGTCTCCCTGCTAGACCTGGCGCCCGCCAGCAACACACGCACCCCCCCGACACCGATCATCCCCTCCCTGCCACCGGCGCACCCCGCGACCACCCCCTTCCCGGGAGGATCGGTCCTCCTCCCGTGTCCGCCCAGGAGTGAAACAGGAACAAACACCGAAACGCTCCCGGAGACGACAACGCCGGGACAAGCACCTGCACCACCACCGGGGCTGAGGCGATCGACGAGGAAGATCAGACCGCCTGCTCGACTCGTGGCATCGGCGTGACACCAAGAATGTTGTTGGACTGTAACAAAAATTTTTTCTCTTACTAATATTGTAAATAGTTTCACAAACCTTGTACATAGCCCAGTGTAGGGCGAAAACTGTAATGACCTGCCTGAAATTTTCCTCCCAGGACCAGCCTTGTAAACCCCTACCACCATGCGAACCACCACCCCGCCGGGTTCATTTTTAACAAGGGGTGAATGTGGTAGTATGTATTAGGGGTCATGTGGGACTGTGAAGCCGTGATGCTATTGGCTGACAGATCCCGGGTCCTGGTTGGCTGTTGACTCCTGGCTCCGCCCTGAAGGCGGAGTATAAGAACCCGGGCTTCTCCCCGCCGCTCCATTCTGTCGCTGAACTGCTGGGGACAAGTCTCGCTCAATAAAGCCTCATCGACTTCATCTCTACTCGTCTCTCTCGTAAGTCATTGTGCGCTACAGTACATAGTGTAAATAAATGAGTTGAAGTTATTCACACGCCTCGACCTTCCTTGACAAGTGCAACCCGAGGAAGCCGCTTATGTTAGAAAGGAAACATAACAAAACATTATCAACATCCTGGGGGTTACCATTAACCAGAAACTGAACTGGACCAGCAATATTAATACTGTAAGAGCAGGTAAGAGGCGAGGAATTCAGCTGCAAGTAACTCATCTCCTGAGTCCCCAAAGCTTGTCCACCATCTACAAGGCACAAGTCAAGAGTGTGATGGAATACTCTCCACTTGCCTGGATGAGTGCAGCTCCAGCAACACTCAAGGGACTCAACACCATCCAGGACAAAGCAGCCCTGCTTGATTGGCACCTCTTCCACAAACACGCACTCCCTCCACCAGGAGCAGCAGTGTGTTCCATCTACAAGCTGCAATGCAAGAACTCACCAAGGCTCCTTAGGCAGCACCTTCTAAACACACAACCTCTACCATCTAGACGGACAAGGGCAGCAGAGGAATGGGAACACCAGCACCTGGAAGTTCCCCTCCATGTCACTCACTACCCTGACTTGGAAATATATTGCCGTTCCTTCACTGTCGCTTGGTTAAAATCTAGGGGCTGAATTCTCCGCCAGCCGGATGCTTCATTTTGTCGGCAGTCCGGGGGTTTCCCGATGGCGTGGGGCTGCCCCACAATGGGAAACTCCATTGACCCGCCGGCGTAATGGAGCATCCCGGCGGCGGGGTGAAACTGAAATGTGGCACGGCGGGGCGGAGAATCCAACCCCTGAACTCCCTCCCAACAGCACTGTGGATGTATCTACACCACATGGACTGCAACGGTTCAAGAAGGCAGCTCACCACTACTTTCTTATTGGCAATTTGGGATGGGCAATGAATGCTGGCCTAGCCAGCGAATCCACATCCTGTAAATTAATTTTTTTAAATCTGTTTTGAATTCATTTTGGAACAGTGTCACTGGTGGTGGTTCAGTATTGAACTTCTACAGTGGGCTGTGTAAGCTCAGCGGAACAATACTTGACTTCATTTTGTAGTAAATTAACATGGCAGACATGATTAACAACAATTTACAAATACAAATAACACCCACCAAGCAGTCAAGCATTCCAAAATCTTTCAGAGGAGCATTGTCAAACCACAATTGACTAAGACAAATGAGGTGATATTCCGACAGATGATCAATAGTTAGGTCAAAGGGGTCATTATTAAGGAGCATCTTAAAAGAGGAGAGAGAGGCGGAGATATTTAGGAAGGGAATTCCAGAACTTAGTGGCCGGGCAGCTGAAGAGACAGCCACGACTGGTGGATTGAAATGGATGCACAAGGCACAGTATTGCCAATTCTGTGCTGAGAGCAGGGAACATTCCAAACAGTATCATTGGATAATAATATATTTTTTTAATGATCTTATTTGTGATATTATTCTTCACTCTATAAGCCTGTGAACAGACCCATATGTTATCATGTCCAAGCCAAGTAATATAGGAGTCACCATGAATAATTTTCACCTTCCCTGCTGGGAGAGTTAACCCAGGGAGACAAATCACTCCACTGTTATGCAAATTGCCTGATTTCACTCCCAGGCGGTTTGCTATCCAACAAGAAGCTAAAGTCTACCCAAACCAAGTTTAAAATCACAACACTTTATTTAAAATAGTTAAGAACGCGGTTGAGTGAGATGACCGGATTTTCCGGTCCCTCAGCCACACGTTTTACAGCGGTGTGCCATTCGCTGGTGGTGGGATTCTCTACTCCGGCTCCTTGTCAATCATCCGGTCCTTAAGTTCCAAACAGCCACATGTAGACATACTGGGCTATTTAGCTAAATGGCTTAAAGTACAGGACAAGAGCACCAAGTGGATAAGCCTCAAACATATTATACAAAGCCTGTCTCATGGTGGGTGGAATATTTGAGGTAGAGGTATTTCTGCAACTTTTGGAGAGAGTTAATGGTTTAATTGATCTGTGTTTGATTATGTTAGTCTATTGACTGATCTATGTTCACTGCATTTGATTGGTTGAGCCTGGGTTTGGCTCTGACAGCCAAAGTAAATAGAAACTTCCAGAAAGACCTGAGAAGCCAGAGCTATGAACATGTGTGGCAATATCCTATGATTGAGATATTAATTCATATATTAAATAATATTAATATTAAGCGATAATTGAAAGCACTGTAAATAAACCTGTTGTAGACTTAGAACTGTTGCTGTGACTGCATTGCTGTGAGGTAAATCAGATATATAAAATATATAACAAACAGGTGATTATCCAACAATGACCACATCAGGGAGGTTAATGATTTTCAATCACCCTGATGTTTCCCAGAGTCAACAGAAGGAAGGAAGTACTTGATCATGGGTACCTTGCCTAGGGTTGCCCTGGGCTTGGAGGTGGATATGAGGCCAGGTGATGGGAGGAGAGAAAGAGACAGGAAGGTGAAGAGGACTCCTTCCCCTTCTGTGGGTGCATGATGCCCCTCCTCCTCCCCAGTCCTCCAGTGTTGCATGCTGCCCTCCCTCCCCCTCTGTCACTGGGCATCCAGAACTGTGGTGCTTTGTGCCAGCCAGCGCACTCCACCCTCTCAGTGGAATTAGGTTAATGGAGTCGACACATACTGCCTTATGAAAATTGGTTCTGACCAGTATTTGAGGGCTAAACTTACAAATGTATGTTTAAGCTCCTACAGGCAAATTCAAATTAAAAGAAGCAGAAATTCGGTGTAAAATTATGTGACAAACATGGACTTTCAAGCAAGCGTGTCTTATTCGCACAGCACCCGTTTAACACCTGCTTCCATCCTTGTACCTCAATAACCCAAATTATTTCTTCCAATTAAACATGAGCAAATCCCCGTGTGGGTCATTGCTAAAATACAAAAAGATTTTGAAACACAAACAAAAGGCTCATTCTATGATATTAATTTGAAAACTGTGCTTGCCAATGAAAATGGTTGGGTGACGAGGAGGTACTTGAAGAAGCTTGTAGTAACAGGACAGTTCCTGTACACAGCAGACAACCAGGCTAGGGTGGGCAGCTTCCATTGGCCAGACCCACATAGAATGATGTGAGTGTCAATGGACAATCGTTCTAATGGCCTGACCAACTGTTTCGAGCAGTGGTTGATGCTTCTGTTGTGTTATGCTGCTTCAGATAACACAGGCTCCGACTTGATGTAGTTTGTGGTAAACCACTGTTGCACTTCTATTAGGTGATGTATGGTAGGACCTGTACTACAGGTACATTGGTAGTCCCTGCCTGTTGGCTCCACCCACTAGGCAGAGTATAAATATGTGTGTCCTCCACGCTGCAGCCATTTCGCCAGCTGCTGTGGGAGGCCACACACCTTAGAGCAATAAAGCCTCAGTTGTACCCAACTCAAGTCTTTGTGCAATTGATCGTGCATCAATTTATTGCTCTAAAAGTTTCAAAAGATGGACCTCCGTATCAAACCGGATCGCCTGCAGCTGGATCCGCATTCAAGCGACGCCAAAAAGGACTTTCAACACTGGCTAGCTTGCTTCGAGGGGTACATCAACTCGGCGTCCACCCCTGTCTCGGAGGCTCTGAAGATACAGATCCTGTACTCAAGGTTGAACTCCAGCGTCTTTCCGCTAATCCAGGACGCGCCGAACTACGCCAAAGCTGTGACGCTTCTCAAGGAGAATTACGCTCAGAAGACGAACACGCTCTTCGCCAGGTACGTACTCACCACTCGCTCTCAACTCCCTGGTGAGTCCATAGAAGACTACTGGTGGGCCGTAATCCCACTTGTCTGGGACTGTGACTGTCAGGCCGTTACGGCCACTGAACATTCAAACCTCCTTATACGGGACCGTTTGTTACGGGGATTGGGTCGGACCTCATACGCCAGCGACTGTTAGAGGGGGCCACGCTCGACCTAACGGAGACAAAGAAACTAGCGCTCTACATGATGGTCACTTCGGACAACTTTCAGGCCTACACCCACAGCCGCGCGGCCCACCCCTCCTATGCATCGTGGATCCCACAGACGGGCGCCCCAGCGGGGGCCTTACCCACCCAATACGCCTGCGCCACGCGCCAGACAGCAAATCCCGGGGTCCCCAATGTTATTTCTGCGGCCAGCAGAAACACCCCCGCCAACGCTGCCCGGCCCGTGCTGCCCTTTGTAAGGCTTGCGGCAAGAAGGGGCACTTCGCCGCGGTGTGCCAGGCCCATACAGTCGCTACTATCGCCCCCTCCCCCCATATTTACGGGCAATGGGCACTGCCATCTTCACCTCCCCGGACCACGTGTGGCCAGTGGGCGCCGCCATCTTCTCCCCCTCAGACCAAGTGCGCCCAGTGGGCGTCGCCATCTTCCCCCCCGAGCAACACGTGCGGCCCATGGGCGCCGCCATCTTGTTCAACCCCCGCCATGTGCGGCCCATGTATGCTGCCATTTTGTACTCCTCTAGATCTTCAGCTGCCATTTTGTCCTCCTCAAGATCTTCAGGTGCCGCCACCTTGTCTCCCCCATGGCACATGGGCACCGCCAGCATTCCAGGACCAGGGCCCCGTGGGGTCCCCATCATCCGACACCAGCAACGACTGACCATGACTCGCCTCAGTGACCATTGGCCAGTCTCGTCCGCACAACCTGGCCACCGCATCGACCAGCGTGAAAGTCAACGGACACGTGACCTCTTGCCTGCTGGACTCTGGGAGCACCGAGAGCTTCATCCACCCGGATACGGTAAGGTGCTGCTCCCTCGCATAACAACCTACCAATCAAAGAATCTCCCTGGCCTCCGGATCCCATTCTGTGGCGATCCAGGGGTACTGTACGGTCACACTCACGGTCCAGGGTGTAGAATTCAGCGGCTTCCGCCTCTATGTGCTCCCTAATCTCTGCGCTGCCCTACTACTCGGCCTGAACTTCCAGTGTAACCTCCAGAGCCTAACCTTGAAATTCGGCGGGCCCCTACCACCCTTCATTGTGTGCGGCCTCGCGACCCAAAAGGTCGATCCACCTTCCCTCTTCGCAAATCTAACCTCGGATTGCAAACCCGTCACCACCTGGAGCAGACGGTACAGCACCCAGGTCAGGACCTTCATCAGGTCCGTGGTCCAGCGGCTGCTTCGGGAGGGCATCATCGAGGCCAGCAACAGCCCCTGGAGAGCCCAAGTGTTAGTAGCTAAAACTGGGGAGAAACACAGAATGGTCGTGGACTACAGCCAGACCATCAACCGGTACACGCAGCTCGAAGTGTACCCCGTCCCACCCACATCTGATATGGTGAATCAGATTGCACAGTACCGCGTCTTCTCAACTGTAGACCTCAAATCCGCCTACCACCAGCTCCCCATTCGTACATTGGATCGTCCATACACTGCCTTCGAGGCAGATGGCTGCCTCTATCACTTCCTCAGGGTTCCCTACGGCGTCACCAATGGGGTCTTGGTCTTCCAAAGGGAGATTGACAGAATGGTCGACCGGTACGGTTTGCGGGCCACCTTTCCGTACCTAGACAACGTCACCAGCTGCGGCCATGATCAGCAGGACCAGGACGCCAACCTTGCCAAATTTCCCAACACCGCCAGTCTCCTAAACCTCACCTTCAACAAGGAGAAGTGTGTGTTTAGCACGACCCACTTAGCCATCCTCGGCTATGTGGTCCAGAACAGAGTTCTGGGGCCTGATCCCAACCGCATGCGCCCCCTCATGGAGCTCCCCCTCCCCCACTGCCCCAAGGCCCTCAAACGCTGCCTGGGATTCTTTTTGTACTACGCTCAGTGGGTCCCAAACTATCCGGACAAGGCCTGCCCACTCATACAGTCCACCCATTTTCCCCTGATGGCCGAGGCACAGCAGGCCTTCGCCCGTATCAGTGCCGATATCGCCAAGGCCGGCATGCACGCGGTAGACGAGACACTGCCCTTTCAAGTAGAGAGTATGCAAACCCCCAGTATGCCTACGTGGCATACCCCGACGGCTGCCAGGATACTGTCTCCCTCAGGGACCTGGCACCAGCAGGTCACACACACACACACACACCCGGCCCAGCACCACCCTCCCCTCCCCCGGTGCTCCCAGCAGCAAACCCCCGGGACCATCCGTCTTTCCCCTGCTCACGCTCGTGGATGAAGAGGATTTGCAGGCTCCCGGAGGCTCCGGACATCAGATCAGCATTGGCATCGCCGCCACCACTACGTCGCTGCCAGTGGCACATCAAGGCCCCGGACCGGTTAAACTCAAAGTGGTCCACTGGACTTCAAAAGACATTTTTTTCCTCTCTATCAAAAATTGTAAATGTAAAAAGAAAATCATTTGTTGTATATAGTTCTCCACCATCCCCGCCGGGCTCAATTTTAACAGGGGGTGAATGTGGTAAACCACTGTTGCACCTCTATTAGGTGATGTATGGTAGGACCTGTACTACAGGTACGTTGGTAGTCCCTGCCTGCTGGCTACGCCCAGTAGGCGGAGTATAAATATGTGTGTCCTCCATGCTGCAGCCATTTCGCCAGCTGCTGTGGGAGGCCACACATCTTAGAGCAATAAAACCTCAGTTGTACCCAACTCAACTCTTTGTGCAATTGATCGTGCATCACAGTCTTAACTAAAGGATGCTCCAGACTCTGAAATGAGTTCAATAATGCCCACTCGGTAAGTGTTGTCCAGGTATTCATCATCTGGATCCGTCGCACTGCCTGGATCAGAGTCATGCATTCGGTATTGCACACTTCTGATGCGCCGCTGTCGGAATTGGGAGTGCTGGCTCCTGACTGGTAGTGCAGATCTGCACAGGGCTGCATAGTGGTTTGGTTTCCCACAGTTTAAACAGCGTTTGCCTCTCGCAGGGCAATTTAAAAAAAAATGGGCGGTGCCGCAGTTCGCACACGTCATGACGTCGGCGTCATGACGCTCAGTGCGTCGTTGTGCATGCGTGGTACAGTTCTCGGACGTATGCACCTGCGCAGTGCGGTTTTTGGCCGTTTCATGTTCCCGATCGCATTGCGCATGTGTCGAGCCCCAGGAAGTGCGCGCAAAATGGCCGCTTTCGTCAATGTGGAGGCGCTGCATCCAGGAGATGGCCTGAACACTCTCCACCTCGTGGGAGGCTTGTTTTTCACTTTCTGCCGTTTTGTACTGTGATAGCGATTTTTAAAGTGCTCATGCACAGTACACGTTTCAATCGCAACTGGCAAGGCCGTGTGCTTGATTTTCAACAATTGCTCTCGCAGAGGATCAGAGTGGACTCCAAAAACGATTTGGTCTCTGATCATGGAGTCAGTGATATCACCGAAGTTGCAGGATCGCGCTAGCAGTCTAAGGTTAGTTAGCTAGGAGGTGAAGAATTTGTCTTTACCTTGCATCCTCTGCTTGAAGATGTAGCGCTCGAAGATTTTGTTGGTGTCCACCTCGCAGTGGCTGTCGAATTTGTCCAGGATGGTTTGGTATTTCATTTTGTCCTGCCCTTCGGAAAAGTGAAAGGATTTGAGGATCTCTATTGCATGGTCACCCGCAGTGGTGAGTAGAAGAGCTATCTTCCGAGCATCGGTCGCGCCATTGAGGTCGGATGCTTCCACGTATAGTTGAAATTTCTGCTTGAATGATCGCCAGTTGGCACTAAGATTGCCGGTGGTCCTGAGCTGATGAGGAGCCTGAATCTTGTCCATTGTGCCTGTATGCAGTAGCTGGTTGTCACGGATCTTGCTGAGTTGAACTAAATAGATTGAACAGTCACTCCTGGTATCATGTTGTGTTATGCTGCTTTGGATAACACGGGCTGCTACTTGATGCAGTCTTAACTAAGGATGCTCCAGACTCTGAAATGAGTTCAACATGTTTATTGAACTATTAACACAGTTCTCAAATGTATTCGAGTCTCCGATAATCTAACTGTGGTAACTCAGTCTAACTGTACCAGCTTGCTCTAAGCCACGTGCTGGTATGTGATGCTGCTGATCAACCCTGTCTAACTCTCTTGATGTCTGCCTGTGGAAAGAGGCAGGGTGTGAGTGCCTCATTCCTTTTATAGTGTTTATGTCATGCCCCCATGTGGTGATGCCACCTCTGAGTGTCCTAACTGCCCACTGATTGTGTCCTATTCTGAGTGTTCATTGGTTGCATGTGATGCACGATCAATGACCACTAAGGCGAGGTTGTAGTCCAACTGAAGGCTTTAATAAGCTAGATGTTTCCCCCAGCAGCTCAGGTACAGAATGAAGGCTGCTGGGGCGGCACGGGCTCTTATACCCTGCCAAGCAGGGCGGAGCTACCATACAGCTTGACCAATAGGAAGCATACAATTTCTACCAATGGTGTTCCAGCATTACCAGGTACCGTAATACCTCTACTACCATATTCACCCCCTTTTAAAAAAGAGTCCGGCGGGGGTGGTGGCCTGATACTACAAACATGGCAACGTGGTAGAATTAATTATGGAGGTATCGTAATACCTCCGTTCAGCATTTTGTAACTATTTACACTTCTGGTAACTATTTACAACCTATGATTTCAATTTACAATTTAAAAAGAAGCAATCAGTTGACCGGGGGGCCCTGGTCATCCTCTGTGATTGTCGGAGCTTCGGTGGTGACTCCGGTGGAGGCTCGGGCGTCTGTGACTCCGGGAACGTGGCTTCGATCTCCGTGGCAGCATCGACAGCCCTAGACGGCACTGGTGGGGAAAACGGTTGACCTGGGAAGGGAGCGCCGGGGTGCGTCGGTGGGTGGGGGGGCCTAGACGGGGCCGGCGGAAGGACCGATCCTCCTTTAAGGTGCCCTGGTGGAGGGGAGGGTGGGACTGGTGGCTGGGGTGTGCGTGGGGCTCTGGCGGGCACCTCGTCTCGTAGGGAGACCGTATCTTGCCGGCCGTCGGAGTGCGCCACGGAGGCGTACTGGGGGTTAGCATGGAGAAGATGGACCCTCTCGACCAACGGGTCTGACTTGTGCACCCGCACTGGTTTTCGGAGCAGGATGGGTCCGGGAGCTGCCAGCCAGGTTGGGAGCGAGGTCGAGAGGAGGACTTCCTAGGGAAGACAAGGAGGTGTTCGTGAGGTGTCTGATTGGTGGTCGTACAAAGCAGTGACCGGATGGAGTGGAGGGCATCCGGGAGGACTTCCTGCCAGCGGGGGACTGAGAGATTCCTGGACCTTAGGGCCAGTAGGAAGGTCTTCCAGACCGTTCTGTTCTCCCTATCTACCTGTCCGTTACCCCGGGGGTTGCTCGAGGCGATACCCTTGCTGAGCAGGAATTTGTACAGGTCATCGCTCATAAAGGAGGACCCCCTATCACTATGTATGTAAACGGGGAATCCGAACAGTGCAAAGATGCTATGGAGGGCCTTGATGACGGTGGTTGCGGTCATGTCGGGGCAGGGGATGGCGAATGGGAACCGGGAGTACTCGTCAATCACGTTCAGGAAGTACGTGTTGCAGTCGGTGGAGGGGAGGGGGCCTTTGAAGTCCATGCTGAGGCGTTCAAAGGGACGGGAAGCCTTTATCAGGTGCGCTTTCTCTGGCCGGTAGAAGTGCGGTTTGCACTCCGCGCAGATTTGGCAGTCCCTGGTGACTGTCCTGACCTCCTCGATGGAGTAGGGCAGGTTGCGGGTCTTAATAAAGTGGAAAAAGCGAGTGACCCCCCCGGGTGGCAGAGGTCCTCGTGGAGGTCTCGGAGGCGGTCCAATTGTGCGGTGGCACATGTGCCGTGGGACAGGGCATCAGGAGGCTCGTTTAGCTTCCCGGGACGATACAAGATCTCGTAGTTGTAGGTGGAGAGTTCGATCCTCCACCGCAAGATCTTATCGTTTTTTATCTTGCCCCGCTGTGCAATATCAAACATGAACGCCACCGACCGTTGGTCAGTGAGAAGAGTGAATCTACTGCCGGCCAGGTAATGCCTCCAATGCCGCACAGCTTCTACTATGGCCTGGGCCTCCTTTTTGACTGAGGAGTGGCTGATTTCAGAAGCACGGAGGGTACATGAGAAGAAGGCCACGGGACTGCCCGCCTGGTTGAAGGTGGCCGCCAGAGCTACGCCAGACGCGTCACTCTCAACCTGGAAGGGGAGGGATTCATCGATGGCGTGCATCGTGGCCTTTGCAATGTCCGTTTTGATGCGGCTGAAGGCCTGGCGGGCCTCTAGCGACAGGGGAAAAGCTGGGGATTGGATCAGGGGACGGGCCTTGTCCGCAAAGTTGGGGACCCACTGGGCGTAGTAACTGAAAAACCCTAGGCAGCGCTTCAGGGCCTTGGAGCAGTGAGGGAGGAGGAACTCCATAAGGGGGCGCATGTGCTCAGGTCGGGGCCTATAACTCCATTTCGCACTACGTAGACGAGGATGGCTAGGCGGTCGGTGCTAAACAGGCATTTATCCTTGTTGTATGTAAGGTTAAAGATCTTTGCGGTCTGGAGGAATTTTCGGAGGTTGGTGTCGTGGTCCTGCTGGTCGTGGCCGCAGATGGGGACATTATCGAGATACGGGAATGTTGCCCGTAAACCGTACCGGTCAACCATTCGGTCTATCTCGCACTGGACGACCGAGACCCCGTTGGTGACACCGAAGGGAACCCTTTCGAAGTGATAGAGCCGCCCATCTGCCTCGAAGACAGTGTATTTGCGGTCACTAGTGCGGATGGGGAGCTGGTGGTAGGCAGACACCGTGGAGAAGACCTTGTAATGCGCGATCCTGTTTACCAGGTCGGATATGTGGGGAGAGGGTACGCGTACAGCTGCGTTAACCTGTTGATGGTCTGACTGTAGTCGATGGCCATCCTATGCTTCTCCCCGGTCTTTACCAGCACTACTTGAGCTCTCCAGGGGCTGTTGCGAGCTTCAATGACTCCTTCCCTCAGTAGCCTTTGGACCTCTGACCTAATAAAGATCCGGTCCTGGGCACTGTACCGTCTGCTCCTGGTGGCGACGGGTTTGCAATCCGGGGTGATGTTCGCAAACAGGGAAGGCGGGTCGACCTTAAGGGTCGCGAGGCCGCAGACAGTGAGGGGGGTATAGGGCCGCCAAATTTGAATGTTAGACTTTGGAGATTACACTGGAAGTCTAAACCTAGGAGTGTGGCCGCGCAGAGGTGGGGAAGGACGTATTTTTAAACTCCCTTCCATGGACTGTGAGGTTTGCTACACAAAACCCCTTTTATCTCCACTGAGTGTGAACCGGAGGCCAGGGAGAAGTTTTGATTAACGGAGTGGACGAGGAGAGAACAGTGCCTTATCATGTCGGGGTGTATGAAGCTCCCCGTGCACCCAGAGTCGATTAGGCAGGACGTCTCGTGCCCGTTGATAAATACAGTCGTTGTAGCAGTTGAGAGTGTTCAAGGCCGGGACTGATCCAAAGTCACCGAGGCTAATCTCAGCAGTTGAGTGTTCTCTTCGGGCAGTGTGTGGGCAGCAGAGCTGGGGTCCTGGGGGTCCATCCAAGATGACGGCTTCCATTGGTCGCACATGGCTGGGGGTGCACAAAATGACGGCGCCCATCCATCTAACGTGGCGCCCGCGGGACAAGATGGCGGCGCCCGGGGGCTGCACGTGGCCCTGGAGTAGGAAGATGGCGGCGCCCGCTGGCTGCATGGGGACCGTGGAGAGGTTTGTGGTGGCGGTCCGCATTCGCTGCCAGAGACCGCGGCAACCGCACGGACCTGGCATACCACCACGAAATGGCCCTTTTTACCGCATCCCTTGCAGGTGGATGCATGGACCAGGCAGCACTGGCGGGGGTGCTTGGTCTGCCCGCAAAAGTAGCAGCGGGGACCCCCGGGTTTGCCAGGCCATCTTGCAGCACAAGCTTGTGGGAGGATGGGGGATGTCTTGGGGTCGGCTGTGGAGCGGTTCCCAGGGGGCTGCCGCGCGGTCGGGAACGTAAGCGCGGGCATTTCTGGAGGCCACATCCAGGGAGCCTGCAAGAGCCCATGCCTCCTTGAGACCTAGACTGTCTTTTTCCAGCAATCACTGGCGGATTTGGGAGGACAGCATACCTGCCACGAAAGCATCCTGGACCAAGAATTCTGTGTGTTCGCTCGCCGAAACTTGCGGGCAGCTGCAGTTTCTCCCCAACACCAGGAGTACACGGTAGAATTCTTCCAGCGATTCCCCAGGGATTTGTCGCCTCGTTGCTAGCAGATGTTGGGCATAGACCTGGTTTACTGGGTGATTATAATGTCCTTTTAGCAGCTCTATTGCTGCATCGAAGTCTTCCGCGTCCTCGGTGAGGGTGTAAATCTCCGGGCTCACCCTCGAGTGCAGGACTTGCATTTTCTGTTCTCTCGTGGGTGTGTTTTCGGCCTTTCCGAGATATCCTTTGAAACATGCCAGCCAGTGCTTGAAGATTGCCACTGAGTTCGCCGCATGGGGGCTGAGTTGCAGACACTCCGGCTTGATTCGGAGCTCCATCCTTTTAAATCTAGCTTATTAAATTGATGCACGATCAATGACCACTAAAGCGAGGCTTTAATAAGCTAGATGTTTCCCCCAGCAGCTCAGGTACAGAATGAAGGCTGCTGGGGCGGCATGGGCTCTTATACCCCGCCTAGCAGGGCGGAGCTACCATACAGCTTGACCAATAGGAAGCATACAATTTCTACCAATGGTGTTCCAGCATTACCAGGTACTGTAATACCTCTACTACCACAGCATGTTTGCATATCATGACAGCCTCTGCCTTACTCCCCTCACATATCCCACCGATCTACTGATATCTTGACACTGGTGAATTGGTTCACCATGTCTAAATGTTGCAGAGTCAATTATTTCATATTATTAATCAGTGTTCAGCCTTCAGGGCATTCAGAGTTCAGAAAACTAATTTACAACATGTTTCACAATTTGATATTGCCCATTGATTTTCATAACAGCACAAGTAATTGTTATATAACTAATATCCTGATGCTTTAAGCAACCTGGATAAAGCGTGGGAGGATACTCTGGGCTGTGACTCCTGCTGAGGTGTACGATATCATCATCTGCTGCCTGCTCCCTCTGCACAAAGAATCTGAACTAATTCAGACTCAGTACTGGTACAGGATGTGTTCGAACCCATTGAGGAGCAGCTTTGGTCTCCTATGCGGTGTGACACTGCCTCTCTCACAGGTCTGCTTTGGCTCTGTGTCACTAACTAACTTGTACAACAGGTGACTGATTCCAGGAAAGAAAATATCTCGGGAATGAAGATTACAAGAACCATTCGAGTTTCAGTTAGAGTGTTGTGTGTGATGTGCAAGCATATGTGCGTGTGTGTGTATGTTGCGGCGTGTGTCTGTATCTGTGTGTATTCTGACCTGTATCTGTGTGTGTGACATGTGTGTGCGTTTGGTTAGGGGTGGAAAGTGAGATTGTGTTAAGATTGTAAACCTGCAGAATTAAATGTTGCAGTGGATCAGCTCGCTCTCCTTGCAACTTCAGGGTCTGAATTCAGCTCCCACGCAGATAGATATCTCAGCATTCTCTCAGGTACTGAATAAGATACAATTACATTGGACAATTTGAGCTCATTACCAAGGTGACCACAAGTCTACAGTACCAAACCACAGTATATTCAGCACATGCTGAAATTCGCACTCAGAATGTCCACAAGGATGAGTGTTGTAGGAGCTTTATTGATGGAGGAGGCTGAGATGAATACAAGTTATTGATCAAGGTGGAAGTAGTTTTATTTTAAAGGAAACTATGCTTTAAATGACCCGCAAATGCTTCCTGCTAACCCCTGAGGGATCAGTAACAGCATCCTGTCCCACACGGGCCAATGCTTGGTGCTCCTAAAAGCTCCACAGAAAGGACTGATCTGGCCCAATCTTCCTATGTTAGCTTGTGTAAATATTTAAATGGCTTGGATGTGTTATGGAATCACAGAATCAAAGCATAGTTACAGCACAGGAGGAGACCATTCAGCCTGTGGTATCTGTACTGGCTCTCTGCAAGGGCAACTCACCGGGTCCCACAACGCCCCCCCCCCACCCTTCCCCAACACCACCCTGCAAATATTATGGGTGCTATTCAGTGGACAAATGTTTAGGTCGGCTTTTGGAGGTGTTTAGCGGGTGCCAGGCAGGCAGTGCAATGTTGCCCAGGTGCAGGGGGCGTGTCAGGATACCACCCTGCTCTTTCCACGACCACACGGGGCTCTATAATGCCCTGCGAGACCCGCCGAGGTGCCATTATGCCTGGTTCAAGTTTGTGTAGAGCAGTACTAAACCGCACCCAGTCAAGGTCCCGCAGATGCAGCCATTGAATCCCATGCGCTGAGTGAATCGTCTTCCAGGTATTTCAATGAGCCATTCAGCAGATCTGGATCTTACTCTCAGGTGACTCACAATTGGCCCTGCACGGAGCCCGATTTGAGGCTCTTGCGGGATTCACCTGTTGCACCCAGATTCAAGCTGGGCACAATGGGGTTGCTGAATCCCGCCCTATATTTTAAAATATTTATCCAATGCCCTTTTGAACGCTCTGAATTAATCTGCCCTTACTGCACTCTCAGGCAGTGCATTTCAGGTCTTAACTATCGCTACGTAAAAGCAATTTGCCTCATATATCCCTGCCCCCCACCTCTTTCACTTTAAATCTTTGAGCAAGAAAATACGGGAGAAAGACGGGACGAACGGCCGAAGTGGAGGTGAACGCGCAACCACAGCGGCAGCGAAAGCCGTCTGGGAGAAGCAAGTAACAGCACCAACACCAGATCCATTCTTGTATTGCCCTCTCTGTATCGGACACAACTACAGTAATTGTTTCTCCGGCACCCAAATGTATTTATACTTCCCAGTTTCCACAAACATGTGTCTATTTATTTGTTAAATGTAATATTGCTAACTGTACAGATTTCATGGGCGCGATTCTCCACTCCCGCGCCGGTTGGGAGAATCGCCTGGGCTGCCAAAATTTCCCGCGACGCCGATCCGACGCCCTCCCGCGATTCTCCCAAGCGGCGGGAACGGCCCCGTCGAGTTCCGCGGGCCGCAGGCCGGAGAATCGCCCGAGACACCCAAAATGGCGATTCTCCGGCACCCCAGCTATTCTCAGGCCCAGATGGGCCGAGCGGCCAGCCCAAAACGGCGGGTTCCCCCCGGCGCCGTCCACACCTGGTCGCTGCCGGCGGGAACAGCTTGGGAATGCTGGGGGGAGCGGCCTGTTGGGGGGGGGGGGAGAGGGGGGATCCTGCACCGGGGGGTACCTCAAATGTGGGGTGGCCCGCGATCGGTGCCCACCGATCGTCGGGCCGTCCTCTCTGAAGTAGGACCTCCTTCCTTCCGCGGCCCCGCAAGATCCGTCCGCCATCTTCTTGCGGGGCGGACTCGGCGAGGACGGCAACCATGCATGCGCGGGTGACGCCAGTTATGCGGCACCGGCCGCATCATGTATACGGCGCCGCCTTTACGCGGCGACAAGGCCTGGCGCGTGTAGATGGCGCGGCCCCGCTCCTAGCCCATTGTCGGACCCTGAATCGGTCGGGATAGGGGCCGTTTGGCGCCGACGTGAACCTCGACGGCGTTCACGACGGCGTGGGCACTTCGGCGCGGGAGTGGAGAATCCCGCCCGCTGTTTCTGAGCTGGTGTACAATATCCTACCAGTTTTTTTTTTAATGTATTCCATTCTGTGTACATAACTGTAAATATACTATGTTCAAAAACCCAATAAAAAACATTTTATAAAAAAAAACCTGTGCCCTTTTTTCTCGGCTGTTCTGCCAATCATAGAACCCCTACAGTGCAGAGACGGCCTTTTGGCCCATCGAGTCTGCACTGACCCTCTGACAGAGTGCTCCATCTGAGTGCACTTCCCCACCCTACCCCAATAACCCCTTAACCTAACTTACACATCCCTGGACACTAAGGGGCAATTTATATGGTCAATCCATCTAACCCGCACATTTTTAGACTGTTGGAGGAAAGCGCAGCAGTTGGAGGAAATCACGGGGAAAACGTGTAAACTCCACACAGTCACCCAAGGATGGAATTGAACCCAGGTTCCTGGCACTGTGCGGCAGCAGTGCCACCGAGCCACTAGAGTATCTGTCTACTCTGGCCGTGCCCCTCATGATTTTTAACATTGCTATCAAATCTTCTTTTCTGCACCCTCTCCAATGCTTTCAACATCTATCCTACAGAGCAGCGCCCAGAACCGGACACAATGACTCTAGTTACTCCACAACTGTTTTTTTTTCATAAATATTCATCATAACTTCCTTGCTTCTATTTATAAAGCCTAGGATTCCATATCTCTTAACTATTTTCTCAATGTGCCCTGTCACCTTCAATGATTTAGGCACATAAAGCCCCAGGTCCCTCCACTCCTGCACCTACTTTAGAATTGGATTTTGGGGGGCATGAAGAAGACATGGGTAGGAGTAGTCTTATAGGCCCCTAAACATTAGCTATACTGTCGGATGGAGAATAAATCAGGAGATGATAATGGCATGTAAAACAGGCAGTACTTAAATCATGGGTCACTTTAATTTTCTTGCAGATTGGGAAAATCAAATTGGCAGAGTTAGCTGTGAGGAAGAATTCATTGAGTATATTCAGGATAGTTTCTGAGAACAATATGTTGTGGATCCAACCAGGGATCAGGCTATTTTGAAATTGGTAATGTGTAATGACACAAGTTTAATAAACAATCTCCGAGTAAGAGATCCCAAGGAAGCAGTGACCATAATATGGTAGAATTCAGCATTCAGTTTGAGAGTGAGAAACATGGGTCAGAAACAACTGTGCTACATTTAAATAAGGGTAATTACAAAGGAATGAAGGCAGAGGTGGCTGAAATGCACTGGGAGATGGGTTTAGCAGAAACGATGGTTGATCAGAAATGGAAGACATTTATGAAAATAGTTATGACTCACAACAAAGATATGTTCCACAGAGAAAGAAGGATTCTAGGAAGGCAATAAATCAACCATGGTTAACCAAGTAAGAAGTCTTACAATACCAAGTCCAACAGGTTTGTTTCAAATCTTGCACTTTCGGGGGCTGTTGACGCCGGAGCGGTTGACGCCAGGGGCGGGATTCTCCGACCCCCGGCCGGGTCGGAGAATCGCCGGGGGCTGGCGTGAATCCCGCCCCCGCCGGTTGCCGAATTCTCCGGCACCGGAGATTTGGCGGGGGTGGGAATCGCACCGCGCCGGTTGGTGGCCCCCCCCCCCGGCGATTCTCCGGCCCGGATTGGCCGAAGTCCCGCTGCTGGAATGCCTGTCCCGCTGGCGTGGATGAAACCACCTCTCTTACCGGCGGGACAAGGCAGCGCGGGCGGGCTCCGGGGTCCTGGGGGGGGGGCACGGGGCGATCTGGCCCCGGGGGGTGCCCCCACGGTGGCCTGGCCCGCGATTGGGGCCCACCGATCCACGGGCGGGCCTGTGCCGTGGGGGCACTCTTTTCCTTCCGCCTCCGCCATGGTCTCCACCATGGCGGAGGCGGAAGAGACCCCCTCCGCTGCGCATGCGCGGGGATGCCGTGAGCGGCCGCTAACGCTCCCGCGCATGCGCCGCCATGCAATATCATTTCCACGCCAGCTGGTGGGGCACCAAAGGCCTTTCCCGCCAGCTGGCAGGGCGGAAATCAGTCCGGCGCGGGCCTAGCCCCTCAAGGTTAGGGCTCGGCCGCTCAAGATGCGGAGGATTCCGCACCTTTGGGGCGGCGCGATGCCGGACTGATTTGCGCGTTTTTGGTGCCAGTCAGCGGACATCGCGCCGATTACGGAGAATTTCGCCCCAGTTTTCCCGCCGACGTGGGGACTTAGTCCCCAGAAGGGAGAATCCCGCTGCATGTGTTTTGTTTTTGAAGAATCTTCTATGCTGAATGTTGCAAAAAGGAGACAATTGTTAAATAATGTTTCATCTTATTTGCAGTACAGAAGGAGGCCATTCGGCCCAGCAAGTCTACATTGGCCCTTGAAAGACCACACTACTTTTTTTCAAATAAATTTAGAGTACCCAATTCATTTTTTCCAATTAAGGTGCAATTTAGCGTGACCAATCCACCTACCCTGCACACCTTTGGGTTGTGGGGCTGAAGCTCATGCAGACACGGCGAAAATGTGCAAACTCCACACGGACAATGAGCCAGCGCCAGAATCGAACCTGGGATCTCGACGCCATGGGGTAGCAGTGTTAACCACTGCACCACCATGTTGCCCAAGACCACACTACTTAAGCCCACACCGCCACCCTATCCCCGTAACCCAGTAACCCCACCTAACCTTTGGACACTACGGGGCAATTTAGCATTGCAAATTCACCTAACCTGCACATCTTTGGACTGTGGGAGGAAACCGGAGCACCCGGAGGAAACCCACGCAGACACGGGGAGAACGTGCAGACTCCACACAGACAGTGACCCAAGCCCAGAATCGAACCCAGGTGCCTGGCGCTGTGAAGCAACAGTGCTAACCGCTGTGCTATCATGCCGCCCTATTTCATGTTGAACTAAAGGCTGTGGCCGGAATTCTCCGGCCGCTGGGATTCTCTGTTCCCGCCGGAAGCGCACCCTTGCTTGCGGGCTTCCCGGCGGCGTGGGGTGGCCTCAATGGGAAATCCCATTGACAAGTGGCGGGAGTAGAGAATCTTACCGCTGGCAAACACCGTGCCACCGAGAAACACATGGCTGGGGGACCGAAGAATCCAGCCCTGTGTCTTCTGAGGAAGTCTCAAATCCAGTCTCACAACTCCCCAAACGTGGCCAGAATTTCACTGAAGATAAATGATGCACAAACATCAAAGACCGTTATTTTTTTTAAATCTAAATTTCGAGGCCATGAGAAAGAAGGAAAGAAAGACTTGCATTTATATTGTGTCTTTCACAACCTGGGCGTGTCTCAAAGGGTTTGACAGTCAATGAAGTATGTTTTGATGTGTAGTCACTGCTGTAACGTAGGAAACACCACTTCGATGCAACAAGCTCCCAAAAACAACAATATCACAATAACTGGACTGGATATTCTATTTTTGCAGCTGCTGGCTCAGAATGATGGACAGAACACTGGGAAGAGAAAACACCTGCATTTGCATAGTACTTTCCATAATCACCGATAGCTCAATACACTTTACAGCCAATGAAGTACATTTGTTAAAGTGTAGACACTGGTGCAATGTATGAACTCCCCTGCTCTACGAAATAGTACCATGGAATCTTTAACATCCACCCGGGAGGGCAGACAAAACCTTGGTTTTAATGTCCCACTGTAAGGCTGCACCTTCAACAGTGCTGTGCCAGCACTCCCTCAGTACTGCAATGAAAGGCCAGTCTACTCTTTGGAGAAAGATTTGACCCCATGACCTCCTGAAAGCAGACCCCTGTTGTTGTGCCAGTTCAGCAATTTCACTGTTGGTTCTGCAACTACCACTGGCCTTTCCTGTGGGAGCTTGTCCACCGTGAGAGATTTTTACACAATTATTCCCAATGCTTAAACAAAATCTTAAACCTGAACATCTGTTTCCATTTCATTGGGAAATCCCTCAATAAATTAATGTTCTCCGAATAGTCACACAATTGCAAATCAACAAGAGTTGCCAACTAGCCAAAGAAAATATTTTTTACAGTCACATTGTTGACAATAACCGTAAAACCTTGGTTTTTGTTGTGCCAAGTTATTGGGTATATATCACACCCAGCATGACTCCTCCACGTATCCAAAACCTGACTCTGGCTCCAGTCCGCTCACTGTAAAGCTACATTTAATCAGCACTCTATAGTATTTACAAATCTTTTTCATATTGAATAATACAGCTGTTGGCCTTTTAACTGGAGATACATACCTTTATTTACCTGTGTTACTCCGAGCTGCAGTTATCCTGCCGCACAGGCTCTCGAGTTGCTGCTGCTAAATGGTGCTGGGTGACACAACTCATTGGATTGCAACCTCCCTGTACCTGAAGGTCCTTAGGCTACTTACATATCCAAAAAGATATAAGTTTCCACAAGTGCTTTCGCAATACACCCGCCAGACTTTTCCTCACCACCACCTCTCTCAACTCTCATATTGTCTCCATATTATCAGACAGCTTATCGGATATCCAGTACTGGATAAGCAGAGATTTCCTCCAATCGAATATTGATTTGACTAAAGCTAATGTCGTCAGGCCCTGTCACAAACTCTGTTCCCTAACCACCGACTTTGTCCTGCTCCCTGCCAACTGTCAGAGACTAAAACATCTGTTTGCAACCTTGGTGTCATATTTGGCCCTGAGATGAGTTTATGACCTCATATTCATGCCGTCACTAAGACCACATATTTCCAACTGTGGAACATTGCTGAACCTTCCCTGCCTTAGTTAACCTGCTGATGAAACCCTCATCCAGACCTTTGTTACCTCTAGACTCGACTATTCTGATAATAATATAATAATCTTTATTGTCACAAGTAGACTTACATTAACACTGCAATGAAGTTAATGTGAAAAGCCCCTAGTCGCCACACTCCGGCGCCTGTTCGGGTACAAAGAGGGAGAATTCAGAATGTAAAATTCACCTGACAGCACGTCTTTCGGGACTTATGGGAGGAAACCGGAGCACCTGGAGGAAACCCACGCAGACATGGGGAGAACATGCAGACTCCACACAGACAGTAACCACAGCTGGGAATTGAACCTGGGACCTTGGAGCTGTGAAGCAACAGTGCTACTACCCACTGTGCTACCGTGATGTCCACATTCTAACATAATCCCGGCTGCTCTCTCACATTCTATAATCTGTAAACTTGAGTTCATCCAACATTTCATTGCCTTTCCAACGCCCAACAAATCCCCTCTCCCGATCATCTGATATGCTGGCTGACCTGCATTGGTTTATGGATAAACAATGCCTTGATTTTTTAATTCTCACCTTTGATTGCAAATCCCTCCAAGGCCTCACGTCTCCCTCTCTCTGTAATCTCCTCCAGCCCCACAAGCCTCCGATATCTCTGCCCTCCTCTACTGCTGGTCTCTTGAGTATTTTCGATTTTAATCTCTTCACCACTGGTGGCTGCACCTTCAGCTGCCTGGGGCCCCAAGCTCCGGAATTCCCTCCCTAAATCTCTCTGCCCTCTCTAGGTTTCTTTCCTCCTTCAGGATGTCTGAATCCTTCATGTGACCCAGTGACACATGTTGTTTAATACCATTTCTGTGAAACACTTCTGCCACATCTTATTACTTTAAAGGCACTACGTAAATGCAAATTGTTGTTATTGTTTCCATCCAGGCATTTTCACCAGAGTGACCTGTCAATTTGGAAGCACATTGAATTGCTCTCACTTAAAACCTAGTCACCAGATTTCAAAGCAGACTAGAGAAATAATGGCACCTGACATTTTAAATGGTTCTGAATTCTTCCTGGCTACATTATCCTTTGCTGACGTGTAGCATGTCTAGGAATGGAGGGAGAAAGCTTTGCTAATTAGGGGCGATAACACTTCTCTTCAATAGCCCAAAATGGAAGGATTTTTACTGTAGTCAGCAAACTCTGAAAAGTGCTCTGATCAACGTGAACATTACATCATTAGATTGTCTTACTGTAATGGCTAATTATCATTTAACATCAATATTCCACTGGAGTCAAGGCATCACCTGTTCTCAAAATAAAGGCATCACGAGTGGGGTTCTCCCTCGACCGAGGCTGGAATCGGGAAACACGAGTGGGCGGAGAATTCGGAATTGCCAAAAGTTGAGGTTGGCGCAGGGTGCCCGATGGAATGCCATGCTCCTGGGCCTCAACAGTGGCGTGAATGCATTCTATGCCGCACGCACAGTAAATGTCAACGACAAATCATTAGCGGGCCCGTCTAGGTATTCTCCAGGTCTCCCACGATCCTCTGCCACCACCAGGAGGAATTACCAACCTTGAGGTTCATGTGTCGTTTTAAAAATCGGGAAATAGGTGCAGTGGCTGCTGGGGGAGAGAGGGGTAATAGGTCATGTTCCCAGAGGAGCGACCAGGTGTTGCTGATCCGGTCGCTGGCTGGGGGGGAGGGGCCTCTGCCAGACCCGGTTTGGGGGGGGGGGGTGACCAGGGGATGGGCCGTGTGATGAACGATCAATTGCACAAAGACGAGAGTTGAATACAACTGAGGCTTTATTGCTCTAAGATGTGTGGCCTCCCACAGCAGCTGGCGAAATGGCTGCAGCATGGAGGACACACACATTTATACTCCGCCTACTGGGCGGAGCCAGCAGGCAGGGACGACCGACGTACCTGTAGTACAGGTCTTACCATACATCACCTAATAGAGGTGCAACAGTGGTTTACCACATTCACCCCCTGTTGAAATTGAGTCCGGCGGGGGTAGTGGAGAACTATATACAACAACTGAATTTTACATTTACATTTACATTTACAATATTTGAGAGAAAACAAAATGTCTTTTGAAGTCTAGTGGACCAGTTAGAGGTTCAACCGGTCCGGGGCCTTGATGTGCCGCTGGGAGTGATGCAGTGGTGGCGGCGATGCCGATGCTGGTCTGGTCTTCGGTGACTCCAGGAGCATGCCAAAATCCTCTTCATCCTCGGGCGTGGGCAGGGGGAGGACGGATGGTCCCGGGGGGGTTGCTGCTGGGAGCGGCGGGGGAGGGGAGGGTGGCACCGGGCCGGAGGGGTGTGTGTGTGTGGAACCAGCTGATGCCAGGTCCCTGAGGGAGACAGTATCCTGGCGGCCGTCGGGGTACGCCACGTAGGCATACTGGGGTTTGCATGGAGCAATTGCACCCTCTCCACCAATGGATCCGCCTTGTGGAGTCGGATGTGCCTACGGAGAAGGACTGGTCCTGGAGCGGCGAGCCAAGTCAGGAGCGACACCCCGGATGTGGACTTCCGGGGGAAGGCAAAGAGACGTTCATGGGGTGTGTTGTTAGTAGCGGTGCACAGTAGTGACCGAATGGAGTGTAGTGCATCAGGGAGGACCTCCTGCCAGCGGGAGGCCAGGAGGTTCCTGGACAGTAGGGCCAGTTGGACGGCCCTCCATACCGTCCCATTCTCCCTCTCTACCTGTCCGTTTCCCTGGGGGTTATAGCTGGTCGTCCTGCTGGAGGTGATACCCCTGCTGAGCAGGAACTGACGTAGCTCATCACTCATGAATGAGGATCCCCTGTCACTGTGGATGTAGGCGGGGAAGCCGAACAGAGCGAAGATTGTGTTGAGGGCTTTGATGACGGTGGCAGACGTCATGTCGGGGCATGGGATGCGAAGGGGAATCTGGAGTACTCATCGACTACACTGAGAAAATACGTGTTATGGTCGGTGGAGGGGAGGGGCCCTTTGAAATCCACGCTGAGGAGCTCAAAGGGGCGGGAGGCCTTCACGCACGGTCCGGACGGTAGAAGTGCGGCTTGCACTCCGCACAGACCTGGCGGTCCTTGGTGATTGTCCGTACTTCCTCGACGAAGTAGGGCAGATTGCGGGCCTTTATAAAATGGTACAACCGTGTGACTCCCGGGTGACAATGGCTGTCGTGCAGGGCCCAGAGTCGGTCTACTTGTGCGCTGGCACATGTACCTCGGGATAGGGCGTCTGGGGGCTCGTTGAGCTTGCCGGGGCGATACAAAATCTCGTAATTGTAGGTGGAGAGCTCGATCCTCCACCTCAAGATCTTATCATTCTTGACCTTGCCCCGCTGTGTGTTATTGAATATGAAGGCAACCAACCGTTGGTCATTGAGGAGAGTGAATCAGGTAATGCCTCCAATGCCGCACAGCTTCAACGATAGCTTGGGCCTCTTTTTCAACGGATGAGTGCCGAATTTCTGAGGCATGAAGGGTGCGGGAAAAGAATGCCACGGGTCTGCCTGCCTGATTGAAGGTGGCGGCTAGTGCGACGTCTGTTGCGTCGCTCTCTACTTGAAAGGGCAGCGTGTGTGCATCCCGGGATGTGTGCATCCCGGCCTTGGTGATATACGGGCGAAGGCCTGTTGTTCTTCGGCCGTCAGGGGAAAATGGGTGGACTGTATGAGTGGGCAGGCCTTGTCGCATAGTTTGGGACCCACTGGGCGTAGTATGAAAAGAACCCCAGGCATCGTTTGAGGGCCTTGGGGCAGTGGGGGAGGGGGAGTTCCATGAGGGGGCGCATGCGGCCGGGATCGGGCCCCAGAACTCCATTCTGGACCACATAGCCGAGGATGGCTAAGCGGCTCGTGCTGAACACGCACTTCTCCTTGTTGTAGGTGAGGTGTAGGATAGTGGCGGTGTGGAGAAATTTGGCAAGGTTGGCATAATGTACCTGCTGATCATAGACGCAGATGGTGACGTTGTCTAGGTACGGAAAGGTGGCCCGCAAACCGTACTAGTCGACCATTTGGTCCATCTCCCTTTGGAAGACCGAGACCCCGTTGGTGACGCCGAAGGGAACCCTGAGGAAGTGATAGAGGCAGCCGTCTGCCTCGAAGGCAGTGTATGTACGGTCCGCTTTACGGATGGGGAGCTGATGGAAGGCGGATTTGAGGACTACAGCTGAGAAGACCCGGTACTGTGCAATCTGATTGACCATATCAGATATGCGTGGGAGGGGGTACGCGTCGAGCTGCGTGTACCAATTGATGGTCTGGCTGTAGTCCACGACCATTCTGTGTTTCTCCCCAGTTTTAACTACTACCACTTGGGCTCTCCAGGGGCTGTTGCTGGCCTCGATGATGCCCTCCCGAAGCAGCCGCTGGACCTCGGACCTGATGAAGGTCCTGTCCTGGGTGCTGTACTGTCTGCTCCTGGTGGCGATGGGTTTGCAATCCGGGGTTAAATTTGCGAAGGGGGAAGGTGGATCGACCTTTAGGGTCGCGAGGCCGCACACAGTAAGGGGTGGTAGGGGTCCGCCGAATTTCAGGGTTAGGCTCTGGAGGTTACACTGGAAGTCCAGGCCGAGTAGTAGGGCAGCGCAGAGATTAGGGAGGACGTAGAGGCGGAAGCCGCTGAATTCTACGCCCTGGACCATGAGTGTGACCGTACAGTACCCCCGGATTGCCACGGAATGGGATACGGAGGCCAGGGAGATTCTTTGATTGGTAGGGTGTACTGCGAGGGAGCAGCGCCTTACCGTATCCGGGTGGATGAAGCTCTCGGTGCTCCCAGAGTCCAGCAGGCAAGAGGTCACGTGTCCGTTGACTTTCACGCTGGTCGATGCGGTGGCCAGGTTGTGCGGACGAGACTGGTCGATGGTCACTGAGGCGAGTCGTGGTTGGTCGTCACTGGTGTCGGATGATGGGGTGCCCGGGGGGCAACGGGTCCTGGAATGCTGGTGGTGCCCAAGTGCCATGGGGGAGACAAGATGACGGCGCCTGAAGATCTTGGGGAGGACAAAATGGCGGGGCCCATGGGCCGCACGTGGCAGGGGTTGAAAAAGATGGCGCCACCCATGGGCCGCACGTGTTACGCGGAGGGGAAGATGGCGGCATCCACTGGCCGTGCGTGGTCTGAGGGGAAAAAGATGGTGGCGCCCACTGGCCGCGTGTGGTCTGAGGGGGATAAGATGACGGCACCCTTGTCCGTTAACGAGGGGGGTGGGGGCGATAGCGGCGACTGCATGGGCCTGGCACACCGCGGCGAAGTGCCCCTTCTTACCGCAAGCCTTACAAAGGGCAGCGTGGGCCTGGCAGCGTTGGCGGGGGTGTTTCTGCTGGCCGTAAAGGTAACATCGGGGACCCCTGGGATTCGCTGGCTGGCGCGTGGCACAGGCGTAATGGCTGGGTAAGGCCCCCGCTGGGGCGCGCGTCTGTGGCCGTCTGTGTGCGTAGTAGGGGTCGGCCGCGTGGCTGGGTGTGTAGGCCTGGATATTGCGCGAGGCGATCGTCAAAGAGAGCGCTAGCTTCTTTGTCTCTGTGAGATTGAGCGTGGCCCCTTCTAGAAGTCGCTGGCGTATGAGGTCCAACCCAATCCCCAGAACAAAAGCGCCCCACATGAGGAGGTTTGAATGTTCAGTGGCCGTAACGGCCTGACAGTCACAGTCCCGGGCTAGTGGGATTAGGGCCTGCCAGAAATCTTCTATGGACTCACCAGGGAGTTGAGAGCGAGTGGCGAGTGCGTGCCTGGCGAAGAGCGTGTTCGTCCACTGGGCGTAATTTTATTTGAGTAGCTTCATGGCTTCGGCGTAGTTTGTTGCGTCCTGGATCAGCGGAAATATGTTGGAGCTCAACCTTGAGTCCAGGATCTGTATCTTCTGAGCCTCCGGAACAGCGGTGGTCGCTGAGCTGATAGACGCCTCGAAGCAAGCTAGCCAGTGATTTTTGTCCTTTTTGGCGTCGCTTGATTGCGGATCCAGCTGCAGGCGATCCGGCTTGATACGGAGGTCCACCTTCTGAAACTTTTAGAGCAATAAATTGATGGACGATCAATTGCACAAAGACGAGAGTTTCATACAACTGAGGCTTTATTGCTCTAAGATGTGTGACCTCCACAGCAGCTGGTGAAATGGCTGCAGCATGGAGGACACACACATTTATACTCCGCCTACTGGGCGGAGCCAGCAGGCAGGGGCTACCGACATACCTGTAGTACAGGTCCTACCGTACATCACCTAATATAGGTGCAACAGTGGTTTACCACATCGTGGCATCGGGTGACCCCTGGGACCAGGGTTCCCAGGCACGGACCGCCATTGCTGCACCTGCAAAGCAGCCACCTTGCTGTGCACCCCACTGACCATTCACCATGGCCCATGCGTAGAGCGAAACCAACTGTGTGGTAGCACCCTACCAAACCTTTTACCCCTGCCCCTCCTCACCTCTCAGCAGATATGGATTTCGGAATCCAACCAGAAATGGTGGTCTTCATCATAATCGCCGTAGCCCTGGGGGAAGCACTGAACTGTACAAGCAGGAGCTGCTCGGGGAGGGCCCTGCAGCGGTGGAGCCTGCCCCAGAAGAACAGGAGCCAGCCAGTAACAATGGAGAGCCAGCCACCCAACAGGCACAGGAGGCTGCACAATGTGTGTGCCAGGGCCGGCGCAGAGAGGACGCTCTAATCGCCTCGAGGTTCACCAACTAGGGTGCCAATGGCAGCATGAAAATCCCATCCCTAGCCCGTGTCCTTCTACATCAGCTGCCCATCCGTATCCACCCCCACCCCACCCAGCATCCCCTCTGCAGCCAGCCCAGCCCGAGTCCATCCTTCACACCCTTCTGACAGAGCACCGACTAGGTTGAAATGCTTGTGAACAGATATTTATTGTGAACAGGTGAACATTTATCCACAGGTTTGTGCCCAAGCACCTAATACTAGACCCCTGCACTGGGATTTAACCTTCTGGTCTTACGGGCCCTAACGCTATGTCTAGGTGGATCCCCAGGTGGTACATCAGGAGTGGAGGTGGCCTGCCGTGATTCGCGCCCTGTGACCTGGATCCCCTTTGGCGGCCGCCCTCTGGAGCGACTGGGCCTGGATGGGCCCAGCAGCCCCTCAGGCATCCCAGGTTGCATGGTGCTACCCTGTTCTGCCCGTTGCCCATCAGATGCATCAGGGACAGGATGGGGGGAGTCCAAGGCTCTGCGGTGTTCGGGCACCTCCTCTGCGGGGGTCACCTGCACGGGCCCCATCACCTCCTCCTCCCCCATCAGGGTGCCTAATGGACCCCCGGGCTACTCCTGGGATGGGGGTGTGGCTGGAGCGAGCTCCAGGGGCTCCCCTGTCACCTGACGCTGCCAGCCCTGGAGCTCGCTCTCATCTCAACCAGGGTATCAATGCTTGCGGCCATGGAGCACAGGGACTGGGCCACCTCTCTCTGGCACAGTGCCACGTCCCTCTGTGACTGGCTCAGGTCAGCCAGTGCCTGGGCAATGCCACTGATGCAGCCATGGCATGTTGTGACTGGACCAAGCTCTGGAGCACTGCTGCAGTGTCCAGGTGGCCCTGGTACATAGCTGCTTGTGACAGGGCCGCACTGAACAGTGCCCAGCCACCGCCAGCACACAGTGCCCCAGGCCTTAGACATCTTGACCCATGGCTGATATGTTCACCCCCAAGGCATCCGCTGCGGATGCCACCCTTGCGCCACCCTGTTGGCCTGGGTGGCACGCATAGTCTACACCACCTCCTGCATCTGCAGGTAGTTGGACTCCTCCACTGGATGCAGTTACTGGATAGTTGCTAACAACCCCTCATATAGTCTCCGGCTCTGTGTCTGCATCTCCAACATCGATGGGACCATCATTTCCAGAATACCGAGACCCATCTGGACGGCAGGTAGTCCCTGGGGTCAGGCCGCCCTCCGACTGTCCGCATCCTCGGGGGTTCCTACCTCCTCCTGATGTATCACTGCGTGTGTGTGGTGACCACCAGAAAGTGTCCCAGGAGCCTCTTCACTAAAGTGCCCAACTGAGGCGAGTGCCTCTGGGATGGTGGAGGGTGGTGGTGACAGCTGTGATGGGAAATCAGTGTCACACCCGCTCTCGAGCTCCGGGGTGTCCCAAGCTGGCATTTAGGGACTCATATCACTGTCCATTGCCGCCTCCTCACTGGACATGTCCTGAGTTTCTGGACTTGGACAGGGGGCACCAAAAGGGCCCGCCTCGTTGCCCGGTGATCCCGCAAGACACCAGACATGATGCATGGTTGGATTGTAGGTTGGGGTGGTGGTGTGGAGGAGGTGGGGTGGTGGAAGGTTTTGGTGGTGGGGTGCTGTGGGGTGGTGGATTGCTGGAGTTGGGGTGTTGTGGGCGGTTTGGGGGGTTTGGGTTGGTGTGGGGGTGTGGGGAGTTTGGGGTGGTGGGTTGGTGTGGGGGTGGTGAATTGTTGGAGTTGGGGTGGTGTGGGGGGTTTTGGATGGTGTGTGGAGTTTGGGGTGGTGTGGGGGCAATGGGGTGCTGAAGTTGGGGTGGTGTGGGCGTGTGGAGGGAGGGGGTTTGAGGTGGTGTGGAGGGAGGGGGGTTTGGGGTGGAGTGGGGGTGTGGAGGGAGGGGGGTTTGGGGTGGTGTGGGGGTGTGGGGGATTTGGGGTGGTGGGGTGGTGTGGAGGGAGGGGGGTTTGGGGTGGTGTGGGGGTGTGGGGGGTTTGGGGTGGTGGGGTGGTGTGGAGGGAGGGGGGTTTGGGGTGGAGTGGGGGTGGTGCGGGGAGTTTGGGGTGGTGGGTGGTGTGGAGGGAGGGGGGTTTGGGGTGGAGTGGGGGTGGTGCGGGGAGTTTGGGGTGGTGGTGTGGTGTGGAGGGAGGGGGGTTTGGGGTGGTGTGGGGGTGGTCGTGTGGTGTGGGGTGTTTGGGGTGGAGTGGGGGTGGTGTGGGGAGTTTGGGGTGGTGGTGTGGTGTGGAGGGAGGGGGGTTTGGGGTGGAGTGGGGGTGGTGTGGGGGTGTGGGGAGTTTGGGGTGGAGTGGGGGTGTGGAGGGAGGGGCGTTTGGGGTGGTGTGGGGGTGGTGTTGGGGTGGTGGGGTGGTGTGGGGTGTTTGGGGTGGAGTGGGGGTGGTGCGGGGAGTTTGGGGTGGTGGTGTGGTGTGGAGGGAGGGAGTTTGGGGTGGAGTGGGGGTGTTGTGGGCGTGTGGGGAGTTTGGGGTGGAGTGGGGGTGGTGCGGGGAGTTTGGGGTGGTGGGGTGGTGTGTAGGGAAGGGGGTTTGGGGTGGAGTGGGGGTGGTGTGGAGGGAGGGGGGTTTGGGGTGGAGTGGGGGTGGTGCAGGGGTGTGGGGAGTTTGGGGTGGAGTGGGGGTGTGGAGGGAGGGGGGTTTGGGGTGGAGTGGGGGTGGTGCAGGGGTGTGGGGGGTTTGGGGTGGAGTGGGGGTGTGGAGGGAGGGGGTTTGGGGTGGAGTGGGGCTGGTGCGGGGGTGTGGGGGGTTTGGGGTGGAGTGGGGGTGTGGAGGGAGGGGGGTTTGGGTGGAGTGGGGGTGTGGAGGGAGGGGGGTTTGGGGTGGAGTGGGGGTGGTGCGGGGGTGTGGGGAGTTTGGGGTGGAGTGGGGGTGTGGAGGGAGGGGGGTTTGGGGTGGAGTGGGGGTGTGGAGGGAGGGGGGTTTGGGGTGGAGTGGGGGTGTGGAGGGAGGGGGGTTTTGGGGTGGAGTGGGGGGGTGGAGGGAGGGGGGTTTGGGGTGGAGTGGGGGTGGTGTGGAGGGAGGGGGGTTTGGGGTGGAGTGGGGGTGGTGCGGGGGTGTGGGGAGTTTGGGGTGGAATGGGGGGGTGGAGGGAGGGGGGTTTGGGGTGGAGTGGGGGGGTGGAGGGAGGGGGGTTTGGGGTGGAGTGTGGGTGTGGAGGGAGGGGGGTTTGGGGTGGAGTGGGGGTGTGGAGGGAGGGGGGTTTGGGGTGGAGTGTGGGTGTGGAGGGAGGGGGGTTTGGGGTGGAGTGTGGGTGTGGAGGGAGGGGGGTTTGGGGTGGAGTGGGGGTGTGGAGGGAGGGGGGTTTGGGGTGGAGTGTGGGTGTGGAGGGAGGGGAGTTTGGGGTGGAGTGGGGGTGTGGAGGGAGGGGGGTTTGGGGTGGAGTGTGGGTGTGGAGGGAGGGGGGTTTGGGGTGGAGTGGGGGTGGTGCGGGGGTGTGGGGAGTTTGGGGTGGAGTGGGGGTGTGGATGGAGGGGGGTTTGGGGTGGAGTGGGGGTGTGGAGGGAGGGGGGTTTGGGGTGGAGTGTGGGTGTGGAGGGAGGGGGGTTTGGGGTGGTGTGGGGGTGGTGTGGCTGTTGTGCCACATGTGCCATAGGGATACCGCAATCAGCAGGGGTTCACTTGGTTCCCCAATGCCGACTTCATCCTCTGCGACTACCCTCTCCTTGGGCCCACTGACCAGGTGCAGTGCCTGCTGCTGCAAGACGGTGAGAGAACACAGGTCTGGCACCCCGTCCAGTCTTCTCTCTCTCCCTGTGGCGATGCGCCACCTTCTCCCCGCGGGGTGGGTGGGGAATAGTCAATGCACAGTGTTAGGCAGTCGGATGTGGGCAACACAATGGGTGGACAGCTGGTGGCCTTTGTGAACAGGACACCTGGCCATGGCGTGTGCGACGGGTGTTGTCATCTGGTGCAGGTTGTGGAGCAAGCAGACAGCCGGCAGGTGGGGTTCAGTCGCCCTCGGGGGAGAGGAGGTTAAGGTTGTGGATGTGTGGGACGGGGGTTGGTGCCGGGGGCATGCTGCTGGCTACTTACCCTGACCCCCCTGAGAATGTCGTGCAGCTTCTTGCCACACTGCTGGTCTGTCCTGGTGGTGAGGCCCACGCCGTTCACGGCCTCTGCCAGCTGCACCCAGGCCCGGTGTACAGTGGCGGGTGGAAGCCTCCTTCCCACCCCGGCGAACAGGGTCACCTGCCTCTCCTCCATGTCATCCAGCAGGGTCTTGAGCTCCACATCTGCGAACCGCGGTATTGCTCTTCGTGCTGCCCTCTTGTTGGCTGGGGTGAGTGTGTGTGGGGAGTGGAGTGCTGATATGCGGCTGCAGCTTGGCAGCCTCACAAGTACCAATCCTGACCCTGTTGAATCAGACACCGTTTCTCATTGGAATTGCTCTAGTTCCATGTGATATCGATGCTAGCCCATTAACGGATCCTGAATTACTCGGGACCGGCGCTGATTCCGTGGTCGCAGAACATCACCGATTCAGTCCCGGCATTAGCAGCTAGTCTCTGAAATGGAGAATCCAGCTCCTCGTTTCTCTGACTGCTCAAAATGACCCACAGCTGCTTTGGGGAATTTCCTCTTCGGTTATTTCGAGTTGGGTATGGCTGAAATGTCCCAGAAATGACATGGTAAATGAATACAGATTTTGGTCATTAAATATGCATAAGGTTGTCAGATGCTGAATGAGACATCTGACGTCAGTGTTTGCTGATAAGATGGCCCATGATAACAAGGCTGCTTCCCAAGTGACTGCTCTGACTCGCCAGGGATAAATCGCTGGCTTTTAAAGCAGACCAAGGCAGGCCAGCAGCACGGTTCAATTCCCGTAACAGCCTCCCCGAACAGGCGCCGGAATGTGGCGACTAGGGGCTTTTCACAGTAACTTCATTTGAAGCTTACTTGTGACAATAAGCGATTTTCATTTCATTTCATTTCATTAACTTGAATCAGAGGCAGCTCCCGTAAAGGAGAATCTCACTGCCATTATTTAATCAAGTTGTTTTTTTTAGCTCACAGCACTATCAAGGTGAAGTATGTTGGTGCTGGGGAATGAAATTCTTCTCAAGGTGCTCGCAGATGCAGAGTAAAGACCTAAAAATGGGGTTGGGCTGCACTCATGTTCACTCATTTATGATGCCTGCACTAATTGGGGTGTTTTGACGATGGAAGAAATTGCTAGGGCAGATAGGCTTCCTCTGCAGGGATGTGTGGGGAGGGGGAGGGAGCAGAACAAGGGGATGTTACTCTGAAACGCGAGCCAGGCAATCCAGGGGGTGATGTGAGGACACACTTCCTCACGCGAAGGGAAGTGGAAACCTGGAACTCTCCTGAGCTTCATTATCAGGGCTGTCTTTGAAAAGAATATGTTACAATTGGGAGCCATTTTTGGGGGGAGAAGGTATCATTACTGGGACTACTTTTAAAGAATCCTTTCGAAAACATGGCAACATTTGGAACTTTTTGGATGGGAATGCTTTTAGCCGGTAAAGCAGGTGGGACCAAAATGCCAATGGACTGACATTTTATTGCCATTGCCCAAGGAGTCATTGGATATCCACTCCAATGTTTGAATAATTAAAACCTACTGCTTGCTCTGAACTTGTGATATGAATTAAATGATTTGATTTATTGTTCTCCACTGATTTTGCTCAGCCCATATGTAAATCATTTTCAATATTTGGGACTATTGTGCTAAATGTAGGGCAGCTAATTCCAAATATCAGTATTATCATTTACAATGCTATTCTTCACTGCCACGGCCAGATTCAGCGACAATCAATGATGGGAAATAAGATCATAAGCTGAAGGTGTTGCAACAGCTGGAAGTCAGAGTGATGAAGACGCCACAGGACTGGTACCATGTCACCTCAATGCCTGACCTAGCACATTGAACCCAGATGAATGTCCAGGTCGAACATATACTTTTCACCCGATTCATGCCTCCAGGCCAGCATTCATTCAGGAAACTGAAAGACCCTGCAGCAGTTTAATTGGGCAACGGGATTTTCTTTTTAAATGTTGCTGCTGATGTACAATGTGAGCAGTTTTTGTAGCACCAGAGAGGGAGAGACACCCATTAAGGGGAAGGTGATAATTGACGTCCTGGAGCAGAGGAGGCACGAGCCTTTCCCCACAGTGGCTGCTGGATTTGCTGGATTGTGCATTTTAGGCAATCTCTGGCCAAGTCTTTATCAGGTCAGTGCCGGGAAAGGTTCACTGGCCTCACCACCACTGACAAGGCGAGTGGCTGCTCCAGAGGTGGGATTTTCCACACCCCATGGTGCCGTGTTTTGCGGTGGCGGACGCAGCTGTCAAGAAGTTTTCCATTGTTTGCACCCTCCTTTGCCAGGGAACCCACGGCAGGAATGGCCGGATAATCCCGTCCCAGGACTTTACTGTAATGTGGTGCAGTACTGTTTGATGGAGTAGCGTGAACACCTACATCCCACTGACACTTCCTTATATCAGGATTGCTCATTAGGCTGCACTGGACACTTACCTTTCAGAACACCACCTAATGAAGTTGGAGTTTTAACAGGAATCCTCTGTTCAATCCTTCCATGCATAGCACCTTTTGTGATGCTTTCTACCTATCTTAACATCTATGAACGTCACTTACACACATGGGTTTCAATATATATTATCAATACCATGTTGAGATGCTGAACCTGTATACTAACCTTTTGTGATTCATGCACTAGGACACCCAGATCCCTCTGCACCCCAGAGCTCTGCAATCTCTCACTATTTAGATAATATGTTTCTTTATTCTTCCTGCCAAAATGACAATCTAACATTTTCCCACATTATACTCCATTTGCCAGATGTTTGCCCACTCAACTAGCCTATCCATATCCCTTGTAACCCCTTACGTCCTCTTCACAATTTACTTTCCCACTTTCTTTTGAAAATGTTTTTATTCAGTTTTCATATTTTACATCCGATAATTTATAAATTACAAAACCAAGTGAGCATCTTCACTACAGCCGTGCCCCTCTTTAGTCAGCAGACTTATTTTATATTCCCCTGAAAACGTATTTACAGAAATGTCGATGCACTTTGTTTTGCAATGTTAGCTTGCCCTCAGACTGATCCCTTGCAGCTTTGACCTTCCTGCTTGTCCCTCGTGTTCCTTTTGCGTGCTTTCCCCCCATACCTTTCCCTCCCCCCTTTCCTTTACCTCTCTGTCCTGTGGCTCGCCTATGTCTCACCGCACTCCCCCTCCCCCCCCCCCCCCCCCCCTTTACTCTACTTTGTTGCTGATTCTGAACAGATCTTTGAACAAGTTGGCGAACAGCTTCCATGTCCTGTGGGGGCCCTCTTCCGACTCCTGGATGGCAAATTTATTTTCTCCAGCCTGAGAAATTCCATCAGGTTGAACAGCCAGTCTGCAGCCTTGGGCAGTGCTGCCGATCACCAGCCAAGCAGGATTTTCCAGAGGGCGATCAGGGGGCAAAGGCTAGGGCGTCGGCCAGCCCCTCCCCATGAAGAGCTCTAGCTGTTCCGATACCCTGAAGGCTGCCACTTTTGGGTATGGCTCCCACCCTCACTCCCGCAACCCTGGACATGGCCTCAAAGAAGGTCATCCAGTACCCAACAAGTCTGGGGCAAGCCCAGAACATGTGGGTGTGGTTGGCTGGGCGTTCTTGGCACCGTTCACATTCATTGTCCATCTCCAGGAAGAACCCACTCATTTGTGTTCTAGTTAGGTGCGCTCTGTGCATCACCTTTCGCTGCGTTAGGCTCAGCCCTGTTCATGTGGAGGGGAAGTTCGCTCTGTGTATTGCTTTGATCCAGAGTCCTCCCCCTATCTCTATGCCTAGTTCCTCCTCCCTCCTATGTTTTCATTGTTTCATTCGGGGGGAACGTACCTCCTCTAAGAGTTGCCGTGTATGTCCGCACAGTTCCCCACTCCTAGGTCACCCACCACCAGCAGTTCTTTCTACTAACACGTGTCCTGGTATCTGGGGCCATGTTGTTGTTTCTTTCCGGAGTACATTTTTGACCTGAATGAATCTCAGATTGTTTCCTCTTGGATCCCCAGGTAGCGGAATTTGATCTGGGCCTGCTTAAACAGCGATCCATGTCTTCCCCCATCCATTGTGTTCTTCTCCCTATCCCCTTTCTCCGCCCTCACCTGTTTCTGCATCTCTCTGGTCTCACCCCTCTTTCTGGGACTCAAATCTAGGTCGAAAGCGAGGCAGTTCGCTCCCACGCTAATGTATTTTCCTTTCAAACGAGTTTGCCTTCACTGTTGGCGCTGTTGTTGCTGCCTTCCCAGCTCGTGTCTTCGCACAAACCCATCCGCCTGGCCGGCGCAGTGAAGTAGAATTCTTTTCCCTGGAAGTTTACCCATAGTTTGGCCAGGTACAGCATCCCAAATCACTCCCCACTCTTGTACAAGACCGCCTTAGCTGTATTAAACTCAACGTGGCGCATGGCCAGGTCTGCCCCAGTGTCTTGGTAAACTCGGATTGAATGGCATTCCCACTGGCAGGACCGAGTGTGCCTTGTCAGTTCAGGATCTTCTCCCGATCCTGGTATTGGTGCAGCTTCGCTATTACGGTTCATGGCTGCTCCCCTGCTTTAGGTTTTGGCCTGAGTGACCTGTAGGCTCTGTCTATCTCCGGAAGGGAAGCTCTCCCTTCTGACCAAATTACCCAGCATCTGGGCCATATATTCCAAAGGGTTCTTGCCTCGATGCCCTCTGGCAGGCCCATGATATGGAGATTCTGGCAGTGCAACTCGTTCTCCTGGTCCTTGCCGTCCCCCTCAGTGCCCCTTGCGTGGCCATCAACTTTTCCACTTCTGTTTCCAGGGAGATGATTCTGTCACTCTGGTCAGTCGCGCTTTTTCTAGGTCCCTGAATGTTGCCTCCTGTGCTTCCAGTCATCTCTCTGTTTTCTCCAATGCCACTTTGAAAGGGGCCAGGGCATCTGTGACCGCCGCCTTCACTGTCATCATCATTTCCAGCTTGATGGCATCTCTGTGTTTCTGGAGCTCTTGAGTCATGAGGTCCATCCACTCACTTATCGGTGGATAGCCCGCCATGGGACCCAGCGACCCAACCCGCTCAGGTGCAGCCAGCTCTGACTCGATCCTCCTGTTCACCATCATCCTACTCCTCCTCTCCAGGCTTTTGCTGGCTTTCCCATCCTCTCGGGTCCTGGAGTTATTGCCGGGCACTTCTCAGTAGTTGCGGCTGTCTTGTGGGAGGGTCGTGTGGGGGGAGGGGTTCAACAAGTTTGGCTGGCTACTTTTGTGTAAAGAATGACAATTTTCTCAGTTCCCGGAGGAGAGCCATCTTCCGCTCACCATACCCCCTCCCACTTCCTCTTTTCCTACCGCAGAAAGCACTTATTGCTGAAGTGACCAGCAGCTCAAACTCAATGACATGTCCTCTTGGTCTGAATTTTAGTTTAACCCAGGGGTCAAAATGGCTTTCCGTCCACTCTTCCAGCTCTTTACTTTCCTACCTATCTTTGTATCGTCAACAAAACTCTAACTTTTCCCTCCTTATTAATATTTTTGGCATTCTTTGATGTTCTTAAAATTTTTTTTCAAAGTAGCCAATTCTTTTTTTTCCCAATTAAGGATCAATTTAGCGTGGCCAATCCACCTACCCTGCACATCTTAGGGTTGTGGGGGTGAGATCCACGCAGACATGGGAGAATGTACAAACTCCACATGGTCAGTGACCCAGGGTTGGAATTGAACCCGGGTCCTCGACGCCGTGAGGCAGCAATGCTAACCACTGCGCCACGTGCCGCCCTATTCTTTGATATTCTGGATATATTCTTTCCAATCTTCTGACCCGCCACTTGTTTTTGCGCATATATATATTATTTTCCTTTAACTTCAATACTGTCTTTAACTTTTTAATCAACCACGGATGATAGGCCCTTATTCTTTCTCACTGGAGTGTATCTATTTGGTCTATTCTGAAAAATCCTCTTAAATGTCTGCCGCTGGTTATTGATCTGTCCCTTAAGCACATTTACCAGTTCACTTTAGTTAGCTTGACTTTGATGCCCTCATAGTTGCCCTTGTTTAAGTTTAAAATACTAATTTTGGACACATCCTTCTTTCCGTCAAACTGAATATAAAATTCAATCATATTATGATCGCTGTTACCTAGGATTGCCTTCACTATGATATTATTAATTCATCCTATCGCATTGCACAGGTCTAGTATAGCCTGTGCTCTGGTTTGCTCCAGGGCATGCCGTTCTAAGAAACTATCCTGAAAACTTTCAATGAGCTCCTTAACTTTGCTAATTAAATTTTTTTAAAAATAATCTTTATTATCACAAGTAGGCTACATTAACACTGCAAAGAAGTTATTGTGAAAAGCCCCTAGTCGCCACATTCCAGTGCCTGTTCGGGTACACAGAGGGAGAATTCAGAATGCCCAGATTACCTAACAGCACGTCTTTCGGGACTTGTGGGAGGAAACCGTAGCAATCGGAGGAAACCTACGCAGACACAGAGAGAACGTGCAGACTCCACGCAGACAGTGACCCAAGCCAGGAATCGAACCTGGGACCCTGGAGCTGAGAAGCAACGGTGCTAACCACTGTGCTACCGTGCTGCTACCTTTGACCATTTGATTTTTCCAATCTATATGTAGTTTAAAATCACCAATGATTGTTGCTGTACTTTTCTGACAAGCTCCCATTATCATTTGTACTCTGTCCTACCAAGTAGTTACAGTTAGAGGACCTGTGCACCACTCCCTCAAGTGATTTTGTCCCTTTATAATTTCTCATCTCAACCTAAAGTGCTTCTATTTCCTTGCTTCCTGAAATTAGGTCCTCTAATGTGCTAATACCATCATTAATGAACAATCCTAGCGCTCCACCTTTTTTTGATTGCTTGTCTTCCCTAAATATCACATACCTCTCAATATTCAGGTCTCTATTGTTACAATCCCAGTTGATGTTATAAGGTAAGGTAAAGTCACCATAGTCCCAGATGACCATAGGCTGCTTTCCTCTTTGAGGGGGAGAGCTGACTGGTGGTGGTTTAACCTGAGGATCACCACACATCAGGCGAGGGACAAGGGTGAGAAGTCGGGCCTTCATGAATGTTACAATGTTATAGAATGTAATGACTGAGCAGGGAGATCACAGAATGGAACTCTGGTTCAAAAGACCGTGGCTTTTTCAAAATAAAATGTGGAGGAACAGTCACAGGACTGCTAATTAGTTTGCAACAAGAAAAAAAACATTTCTTAAACATGAAAAGATTGGATTATCATACCGTACGCCTTTACTCACCCTTTAGTTTAACACTGACACACAGGTTTAAGGATTAACATGGATTGCAAAATATATCTTAAATCACATTGGTCTCATTAACACAAAGTCCTTTTAAGCACACAAGATGACTGTGGTCAGATACACACTCTGCTTTGAACCCAAGTTAGTGCCTGTGGTTTTCTTCTCAGAATCTCCAAGCTGATTATTGAAAATAAAATGAAATGAAATGAAAATCGCTTATTGTCACAAGTAGGCTTCAAATGAAATTACTGTGAAAAGCCCCTAGTCGCCACATTCCGGCGCCTGTTTGGGGAGGCTATTACATGTGAGATTCCAAAGTTCACTTCCAAAAACACTTTTCAAAATATTTTCTCATAATAATGTGGTTGAGTTGTTTGCATTCTGAAATCGAGACCAGGGGCGGGATTCTCCGACCCACCGCCGGGTCGGAAAATCACCAGGGGGCGGCGTGAATCCCGCCCCCGCCGGCTGCCAAATTCTCCGGTGCCGGGGATTTGGCGGGGGCGGGAATCACGCCGCGCCGGTCGGGGGCCGTTGGCAGCGGCCCCCCCCCCCGTGATTCTCCGGCTCGTGATGGGCCGAGTGGCTGCCCGTTTTCTGCCAGTCCCGTCGGCGTATATTACACCAGGTATTTGCCGGCGGGACCTGGCTGCGCGGACGGCCTCCGGGGTCCTTGGGGGACGCGGGGGATCTGGCCTCGGGAGGTGCCCCCACGGTGGCCTGGCCCGCGATCGGGGCCCACCGATCCGCGGGCGGGCCTGTGCCGTGGGGGCACTCTATTCTTTCACGTCGGCCGCTGTGGTCCTCCGCAATGGCCGACGCGGAGCTGAACCCCCCCTTGCAGATGCACTGGGGTGATACCAACACACGCTGCCACTCCCGCGCATGCGCCAACTCGCGCCGGCTGGCGGAGGCCCTTCAGCACAGGTTGGCGAGGCGCCAAGCCCCTTCCCCGCCAGCCGGCGCGGCGTAAACCACGCCGGCGCCGGCCTAGCCCCTGAAGGTGTGGAGGTTTCCGCACCTTTGGGGCCGCCCGATGCCGGAGTGGTTCACGACACTCCTCGGCACCGGAGTTGCCCGCCCCGCTGATTCCCGCAGAATACCGCCCCAGGTTTTCCAAATGATACTTAAGCTTCCACTCCAGCTTTAACAGCAAATCCAATCCAGGATTTTGCACAAACCTCTTTAGGAATCCTTTGTCTTAACTGCTTTTACTCAAACTCCGATATCCAGCCATCAATTTCCATAGTTATTTCAACTCACGGTCCACAGGTTTAGTAAAATCTCACAAACCTGAAAATCACTTCAGGTATCATCGTTCTGGTGTTTCAACCTTCTTCTCAGCTTGGACCGACTTTACTGAACAGTTCTCTGTAGTAGCTTTAACCTCAGATTTCCTGGAGATTCTCTAGTGCCCTTTACCAGCTGATCTTCAGGTCTCTGCATTTGTTCTCTTAACCATTATTCCATGATATGGCTTTTCTTCCACCAAAGCTGAGAGAGATGTTCTTTCTCTAGCCTTCTAAACTAACTGCTTCTAGCTGAGCTGTGAGAGATGTCATTGGCCGGCTCTCTCACAATGCTCCACCCCCGATGGACCGAGTTTCTGATCGCTCAGGACATGTGTGGTCTCAGTGGTCGGGATGCCGGCGTGGCGGCTGAGGACTGTTTCCAGTGCCGCACACTCGGCCGAGATCCGTGACGCTGGCCACGGGCGGCTTCTGCGAGGGCTGGGGGGACTGGTGGGAGTTGGCCAGGGGATGACCTGTGGGATTGCGGATGGTGGGTCGGGCCAACACCATGTTGTATGGCGCAAGCGCTGCCGGTCATCAGCCGTGCGCATAGGCGGCTCGGGACCCGGCCATTCTCTGGCCATTTTCGGCAGTTTCACCCGGCACCACTGCTAACCTCTCACCAGTCCCGGAATTGGTGAGGGGTTAGCGCCGACTTTTTCATCGGAAATCTCAGGCGAATTCTCAGTTCAAGCCGGCACTTAGCTCCTGAAATGGAGAATCCAGTCCATTCAAATAAACCCACTTAAAATTATATCTTATTTCTAATGTTTACCAATACAAATATAAATCCCTTAAAACTACCTTTGTTTTCTGAACACAATCTATGTCATCCTGAAGCCATGTCTCTGTAATAGCTGTCAGGTCATACCTATTCATTTTTGTTTGCGCAATCAGTTCATCTATTTTGTTTTAAATAAGACCATAAGACATAGGAGCGGACGTAAGGCCGTTCGGCCCATCGAGTCCACTCCACCATTCAATCATGGCTGATTTCAACTCCATTTACCCGCTCTCTCTCCATAGCCCTTAATTCCTCGAGAAATCAAGAATTTATCAACTTCTGTCTTAAAGACACTCAACGTCCCGGCCTCCACCGCCCTCTGTGGCAATGAATTCCACAGACCCACCACTCTCTGGCTGAAGAAGTTTCTCCTCATCTCTGTTCTGAAGTGACTCCCTTTTATTCTAAGGCTGTGCCCCCGGGTCCTAGTCTCCCCTGCTAATGGAAACAACTTCCCTACGTCCACCCTATCTAAGCCATTCATTAACTTGTAAGTTTCTATTAGATCTCCCCTCAACCTCCTAAACTCCAATGAATATAATCCCAGGATCCTCAGACGTTCATTGTATGTTAGGCCTACCATTCCTGGGATCATCCGTGTGAATCTCCGCTGGACCCGCTCCAGTGCCAGTATGTCCTTCCTGAGGTGTGGAGCCCAGAATTGCACACAGTATTCTAAATGGGGCCTAACTAATGCTTTATAAAGCTTCAGATGTACATTCCTGCTTTTATATTCCAAGCCTCTTGAGATAAATGACAACATTGCATTTGCTTTCTTAATTACGGACTCAACCTGCAAGTTTACCTTTAGAGAATCCTGGACTAGGACTCCCAAGTCCCTTTGCACTTCAGCATTATGAATTTTGTCACCGTTTAGAAAATAATCCATGCCTCCATTCTTTTTTCCAAAGTGCAAGACCTCGCACTTGCCCACGTTGAATTTCATCAGCCATTTCTTGGACCACTCTCCTAAACTGTCTAAATCTTTCTGCAGCCTCCCCACCTCCTCCATACTACCTGCCCCTCCATCTATCTTTGTATCATCGGCAAACTTAGCCAGAATGCCCCCAGTCCCGTCATCTAGATCGTTAATATATAAAGAGAACAGCTGTGGCCCCAACATTGAACCCTGCGGGACACCACTCGTCACCGGTTGCCATTCCGAAAACGAACCTTTTATCCCAACTCTCTGCCTTCTGCCTGACAGCCAATCGTCAATCCATGTTAGTACCTTGCCTTGAATACCATGGGCCCTTATTTTACTCAGCAGTCTCCCGTGAGGCACCTTATAAAAGGCCTTTTGGAAGTCCAGATAGATAACATCCATTGGCTCTCCTTGGTCTAACCTATTTGTTATCTCTTCAAAGAACTCTAACAGGTTTGTCAGGCACGACCTCCCCTTACTAAATCCATGCTGACTTGTCCTAATCCGACCCTGCACTTCCAAGAATTTAGAAATCTCATCCTTAACAATGGATTCTAGAATCTTGCCAACAACCGAGGTTAGGCTAATTGGCCTATAATTTTCCATCTTTTTCCTTGTTCCCTTCTTGAACAGGGGGGTCACAACAGCGATTTTCCAATCCTCTGGGACTTTCCCTGACTCCAGTGACTTTTGAAAGATCATAACTAACGCCTCCACTATTTCTTCAGCTATCTCCTTTAGAACTCTAGGATGTAGCCCATCTGGGCCTGGAGATTTATCAATTTTTAGACCTCTTAGTTTCTCTAGCACTTTCTCCTTTGTGATGGCTACCATATTCAACTCTGCCCCCTGACTCTCCGGAATTGTTGGGATATTACTCATGTCTTCTACTGTGAAGACTGACGCAAAGTACTTATTTAGTTCCTCAGCTATTTCCTTGTCTCCCATCACTAGATTACCAGCGTCATTTTGGAGTGGCCCAATGTCTACTTTTGCCTCCTGTTTGTTTTTAATGTATTTAAAGAAACTTTTACTATCATTCCTAATGTTACTGGCTAGCCTACCTTCATAATTGATCCTCTCTTTCCTTATTTCTCTCTTTGTTATCCTCTGTTTGTTTTTGTAGCCTTCCCAATCTTCTGACTTCCCACTACTCTTTGCCACATTATAGGCTTTCTCTTTTGCTTTGATGCATTCCCTAACTTCCTTTTTCAGCCATGGCTGCCTAATCCCCCCTCTGATAACCTTTCTTTTCTTTGGGATGAACCTCTGTACTGTGTCCTCAATTACTCCCAGAAACTCCTGCCATTGCTGTTCTACTGTCTTTCCCACTAGGCTCTGCTCCCAGTCGATTTTCGTCAGTTCCTCCCTCATGCCCCTGTAGTTACCTTTATTTAACTGTAATAGCTTTACATCTGATTCTACCTTCTTTCTTTCAAATTGGAGATTGAATTCTACCATAAGTGTTCCCTTTCTTTAAGATCTTTAATCAAGTCTGGCTCATTACATAACACTAAGTCCAGAATGGCCTGTCTCCTCGTGGGCTCCATCACAAGCTGTTCCAAAAAGCCCTCCTGTAAACATTCAATGAATTCCCTTTCCTTGGGTCCACTGGCAGCATTATTTACCCAGTCCACCTGCATATTGAAGTCCCCCATGATCACTGTGACCTTGCCTTTCTGACATGCACTTTCTATTTCGTGGTGCATTTTGTGCCCCTGGTCCTGACCACTGTTAGGAGGCCTGTACATAACTCCCATTATGGTTTTTTTGCCTTTGTGGTTCCTCAACTCTACCCACACAGACTCCACATCATCTGACCTTATGTCGTTTGGTGCTATTGATTTAATTTAATTCCTAATTAACAAGGCAACCCCGCCCCCTCTGCCCACCTCTCTTGTCTTTTCGATAGGTTGTGAATCCCTGGATGTTTAAATGCCAGTCCTGAACCCCCTGCAACCACGTCTCTGTGATGCCTACCACATCATACCTGCCAGTCACAATCTGGGCCACAAGCTCATCTACCTTGTCCCGTGCACTGCGCGCATTTAAATATTGCACCTTTAATTCTCTATTGACCGTCCCTTTTTGTTTTCTTAGTGTGGTGGACCTTGGTTTACTGAGCCTTTCCATACACTGTGTCATATTTTGTGGGTTGGGGACTATCGTATCCTCTCCTGAGTTCTGTCTTTTCGTGCTTTTTTGTATTCCTAAGCAGCTACGCTTCCCTCTGATTACTTCACCTCTTGGTTCCCTGACTTTCCCTTCCCCCCAATCTCTAGTTTAAAGTCCTATTGACCACCCTATTTACTCTTTTCACCAGAACACTGGTCCCAGCTCGGTTCAGGTGGAGACCATCCCAACGGTATTGGTCCTCCCTGTCCCAAAACTGATGCCAGTGTCCCGTGAAAAGGAACCCCTCTTTCCCACACCACTCTTTCAGCCACGTGTTAACTTCCCTTATTCTTGCCTCCCTATGCCAATTTGCACGTGGCTCGGGCAGTAATCCGGAGATTATGACCCTTGAGGACCTGTTTTTTAATTTGAATCTTAGCTCTTTATAATCTCTCAACAGGTCCTCTTTTCTTGACTTGCCTATGTTGTTGGTACCGACATGGACCACAACAACTGGATCCGCCCCCTCCCTCTCCAGTATCCTTACAAGCCGGTCAGAGATGTCCCGCACCCTAGCACCGGGCTACATGCGTTTTGTGACAGAGCCTTTAGTTATGTCTCTTTATTAATTTTGTAGCATCTAGCTTTTCCTGCTGATTTACTCTTAGATTTGTATTCCCTGTCCCTTCCTGCCACAATATGTTTATCATTTCCCATAGTAGAACTTTTCACTCTTGCCTTCTCTCTACCCTTTGATTTACCACAGCTTCTCAAATTTGATCCCTTGCCCCCACTTGAATTTAAAACTCGCTGTACTTCCCTAGTTATACAGCTCGCTAGGGCACCAGCCCCAGCATAGATCAGGTGAAGACCATCCCAATGGTACAGATCCCACTTTTCCCAGTACTGGTGCCAGTGCCCAATGAACTGGAACCCACTTCTCCCACACCAGTCTTTGAGCCACACATTAATTTCTCTTATCTTGTTTGTTTTACACCAATTTGCATGTGGCTCAGGTAATTATCCAATAATTATTACTTGTGACGTTCTGTTTCTTAATTTGGGGCCTAGATCCTACTGACTGTGAAGAACCTCCTTCCTCATCCTGCCTATGTTTTTGGTACCTACATGGACCCCGACAACCAGATCCTCCCCTTCCCAGGGCACATTGCTCTCCAGCCCAGAGCAGATGTCCGGAACCATGGCACCGGACCGCCAACACAGCCGTATGGATTCCTGCTACAGAGAATGGTATCAATCTCCCTCACTATACTGTCCCTACTACCACTATAATCACACCTGCTCTCCCCACTGGAATGCCTTCCTGTGCCACGATGCCATGCTCTGTCAGCTCCTCCACCCTGCAGCCTCCACTCTCATCCAAACACGCTGAGAGAACCTCAAATCTGTTGGCCAATTGCAGAGGCTGACTCTCCTGCACACCTGCCCTCTGAGTCCCCTTCTCTGCCTTACACACATTCTCCTATCCCTGACCACTGTCCAAATCAGAAGACCCTATCCTAGGTGGTATGACTGTTTCCTGGCACCGAGCATTCAGGTAACTTTCTCCCTCCCTGATGAGTGGCAGTGTCTGCAGCTCAGCCTTCAACTCAATGACTCTGAGCCAAAGTTCCTCAAGCTGCCAACACTTACTGTGGATATGTTTGCCCTGGATCTCTATATTAGCTCCCACATGCTGCAACATTGACACATCATCTGCTTAATGTGTTTTAAACAATTGCTTGATTAAATTATTTATTAATTTATGTTTTAAAAAAAAATAGTTTTAAATAGGGATAGAGTAGATCTTACCCACTAACCAGATTCTCACCAAACAGATTCGCCTTTCTCTACAGCAGAGTAACAACCAAACCTAAAAGGTGAGAAAGATCGAAAAAGTGAAGGGAAAGGACCACCCCTTCACCAAACTCCCCCACTTGCCAAACTCCAAGCTTGAGTGCAGGTTCCTTGCTGCACTGGGTATTTGTGTTCTGCAGTTATGTAAAGGAACGATTGAAACGCTATAAGCCATGGCTGGGTTTCCCAACACCAATTATTTCCCTGCAGGCCGAGCAGCAGGGACCTCTAATACATTGGCTTAAAGTGAAGGCTTAATGATTTTTGACAGAATTGTGCATTTACCTATATGATGGTGTGCATATAGACACAATCTACTTTCACATTGGCAGAATAGCCTTTTCCATCGATGAACATTTCACTGCTGTGTACAGAGACCCTGGGCGTCATTCTCCGACCCCCCGCCGGGTCGGAGAATGGCCGTTGGCCGCCGTGAATCCCGCCCCCGCCCCCGCCGAAGTCTCCGGTACCGGAGATTGGGCGGGGGCGGGAATCGGGCCGCACCGGTTAGCGGGACCCCCCCCGCTCAATTCTCCGGCCCGGATGGGCCGAAGTCCCGCCCAGAAATTGCCTGTCCCGCCGGCGTAAATCAAAGCTGGTATTTACCGGCGGGACCAGGCGGCGTGGGCGGGCTCCGGGGTCCTGGGGGGGGCGGGGCGTTCTGACCCCGGGGGGGGTGCCCCCACGGTGGCCTGGCCCGCGATCAGGGCTCACCGATCCGCGGGCGGGCCTGTGCCGTGGGGGCACTCTTTCCCTTCCGCCTCCGCCACGGTCTCCACCATGGCGGAGGAGGAAGTGACTCTCCCCAGTGCGCATGCGCGGAAAACTGTCGGCGGCCGCTGACGCTCCCGCGCATGCGCGCATTTCCGCGCCAGCTGGCGGGGCAACAAACGCCATTTCCGCCAGCTGGCGGGGCGGAATTTCCTCCGGCGTCGGCCTAGCCCCTCAATGTTGGGGCTCGGCCCCCAAAGATGCGGAGCATTCCGCACCTTTAGGCCGGCGCGATGCCCGTCTGATTGGCGCCGTTTTTGGCGCCAGTCGGCGGACATCGCGCCGTTGGGGGAGAATTTCGCCCCCTGTATTCCTTTTTATATTTTAATATGGGGCAGGGATTTTCGCAGTGAACATCTTACACCATACTCCAAATATTGGCATGGATCATATCGAATACTTTATCTACACCAGATAAATGGACAAATGGCACACAGTTTTTATAATGAAACATTTCTACACATATATATATATATATATATTCCCTCCATCACTTAACATGTAAAATAACAGACTAGCTTTTCACTTTCTCTGAAAGTATAATCTCTCACCAAACGTTTATTTGCCATAACCTTCAGGCTAGTTTCCCGGCCCATATAAAACCCGAGATCACCGCATTCATCTTCCTAAAAAATGCCAAGGGATGAAAATTGGGAGACAATGATAAACGGACAGCAATCTCGGGAGTGTACCCTCATTGTACCCTCCCCGCCAATGGCAGCGGGAGCACGTCCCACCTACGGAAGTCCCCTTTTATCTGCTCGATTAATATACACAAATTTAATTTGTGGAGCTGACCCCAGTCCCTTTGCCCTGGAAGCTAAAACTCCCTCCCACCATCTTGAATGGCATCTCCCTCAGTCTCCTCTCTTGCCCCCTTGTCTGGATCACAATAACCTCACTCTTGCCAATATTTAGTTTGTAACTTGAGAACCGGACAAATTCTATCCCAACGGGTCCTTTATGTAGAGGAGAAAATTGTCCGCATAGAGCGAGACCCTATGTTCCACACGCCCTCTCACTATACCCCGCCAAACGTTCGATGTCCACAGCGCCATTGCCAACGGCTCTATGACCAGGGCAAACAGTAGTGGGGAGAGTGGACACCCCTGCCTCGCCCCCCATACAAGCTAAAATATTCCGATCGTACCCGATTCGTCCTTAAATTTGCCACCGGTGCCTGATATTGCAACCAACCCAATCCACAAATTCCTTTCCGAACCCAGACCGTCCCAGACCCTCCTGCAGATATTTCCATTCTACCCGATCAAAGGCCTTTTCTTTTTTAAAATAAATTTAGAGTACCCAATTATTATTTTGTTCCAATTAAGGGGCAATTTAGCGTGGCCAATCCACCTAACCTGCACATCTTTGGGATGTGGGAGTGAAACGCAGGCAGACACGGGGAGAATGTGAAAACTAGTGACCCAAGGTCGGGATTCGAACCCGGATTAAAGGATTTTTCTGCATCCATGGCCACCACCACCTCGGCCTCGCACCCCTCCGCAGGCATCATCATCACATTAAGGAGCCACCTAATGTTGGACGTCAGGTGTCGTCCCTTAACAAATCCCGTCTGGTCCTCCCCTATTACCTCTGGAACACAATCCTCTATGCGTGTGGCCAGGATCTTTGCCAGCAATCTTGCATCCACATTTAACAGGGAGATTGGCCTATACGAGCTACAGCTTTCCGGATCCTTATCCCGCTTCAAAATAAGGGAGATCGATGCCTGCGATAACGTTGAGGGGGGTGGGGGGGGGGGGGGGTGGGGGGGGGGGGGGGGTGGGGGGGGGGGGGAACACTCCCAACTCCTTTGACTCATTGAAAGCCTTTACCAAGAGCGGCCCAGCAGCTCAGAAAACTTCTTATAAAACTCAACCGGGTATCTGGTATCTGTCTGGTCCCGGGGCTTTACCCGATTGCATCGGCCCCAGCCCGTCTATAACCTCCCCGAGTCCAATTGGGGCTCCCAGATCCTCAACCAACTCCTCATCTAGCCTCAGCAACTCCAGCCCCCCAAAAATCATTTCATCCCCTCTATCCCGGCTGGAGGTTCCGATTTATACAATTTACTATAAAATTCCTGACACACATCATTCACAGTAGGTTCCAAAATCACCTTCCTCCCTGTATCTCTCACTTTCCCAATATCTCTCCGCCTCCTATTTCCTCAGCTGATGCGCCAACATCCTGCTGGATTTTCCCCCATATTCATACACCGCCCGCTTTACCCTCCTCGGCTGTCCCTCCGCCTTACCTGTGGACAGGAGCCCAAGTTCCAGCTGCTGTCTCTGACGCTCTTTCAAAAGCATGTCATCCGGAGTATCGGCGTACCTCCTGTCCACCTGTAAAGGTTTGCTTACCAGTCTGTCTAACTCCGCCACTCAGCCTTCTCCTAATGGGCCCGAATTGAGATGAAATCCCCCCTGTAACCACCTTCAGGGCCTCCCAAACTACCCCTGCCAAAACCTCACCTGTGTCATTGATCCTTATGTATCCACGAATGGCCTCCCTCACCCGTTCACACACCTCCTCCTGCGCCCACATCCAACCTCCACTGTGGGCGTTGGACCTTTCCCTTGCTAACTTGCACCCAGGGGGGGGCGTGGTCTGACACCACTATTGCTGAATATTCAGCATCAACCACCTCAGCCAGCAGCATTTTGTCTGTCTCAAAATGTCTATCCAGGAATACACCTTATGTACATGGGAAGAGAATGAATACTCCTTACTCCTCGGCCTCCCAAATCTCTACGGATTGACCCCCCCCCCCCATGTGCTCCATGTACTCCCGGACCTCCTTCGCCATAGCTGATACCTTGCCAGACCTAGAACTCGATCAGACTAACCTTGGATCAAGGACAGTATTGAAATCTCCCCCATAATCTGATCCCCCACCTTCAGGTGTGCCTCCTGCAACATGGCCACGTCCGCCTTCAGTTGCCTCAAGTGCTCGAACACATGGGTCCTTTTGACCGGCCCATTCAGTCCCCGAACGTTCCATGTGACCAGCCTGGTCTGGGGGCACCCCGTCCCCTCTCCTGTTGATCAGCCATAACCTCTCCTAGGCCAGTCTTCGGCCCGTGTCCCGTACCCCCCTGGCCCGCCCTCGGGCAACTACCTTCATCAATCCTCCTCCTCCTCCATTTTGAAAAACCCCTCCCCATCAGCAGTACTGTGCCCCCCATCCTATCCCCCCACTCCCCCTCCAACACCCCGCCTCCACAGATCTTCAGCTCACCCTCCACTGCATTTCTGTGAACTAGCCTGCCCAACTAGCCTGGCACCTAGCATCCTACCCACGACCCTTCCCCTTCCCCGCTCTTAGTGCAAATATTCAAAACAAAGGCAAGAAGTAAAAACAAACAATCCCTCCCTCGGTCCGAACATGGAGACTCACCCCTCATCCCTTAACAAAGAACTGTAAACCAGCCTAGCCCCGAAAAACAGAAAACAAAAAAAAACGAAAGAACCCAACACCAAAAAGCGAAGTTTTTCACAGTAGTACATGCACTCCACTTCTCCTCCATCAAAGTTCAAGGTCCTCCTTCTGCTGCCAGTCCATTCTCTTTCATGAAGTCCACTGCCTCCTCCGCCGAGCCAAAGTACAACTCCTGGCCCCCATAGGTCACCCATAGGCGAGCCGGGTACTTAAGGCCCTTCTTGTACAGGGCCGACTTGACCTTATTAAAGCTCGCCCTCCTTTTTGCCAGCTCTGCCTCCAGATCCTGATACACACGAATCTCAACGCATTCCCAGGTTCATCGCCTTGGCTGCCCGGCCCACCACATGATACGTTCCTTATCCAGGAACCAATGCAAACATACCACCATCGCCCTCAGCGGCTCACGCATCAGCGCTCTGTGGGCTCGATCCACCTCCAACGGCCGGCCAAACGCATCTTCCCCAAGCAGCCTCTCCAGCAGCTTCCCGACGTACGGACCAGCATCCGTTCCTTCGCTCCCCTCCGGCAGGCCCACGATCTGGATGTTCTGCCTATGAGAACGGTTCTCCAGGTCTTCCACTTTCTCCAGCAGTCGCTTGTGCTGGTCTCGCATCAGTCCCATCTCCGCCGCCATCGAGGTGGACTGGTCCTCATGCTCCCCCGCCAGCTCCTCCAACCTCTGGATCGCCTGTCCCTGGTCTGCCAGTCTCATCTCCACGCGGTCAACCACTGCCTTGATCGAGTCCACCCGCCCGGGTCAGGTCCTCCGCACTTTCCTTCCGCTGCTGGGTGAACGTCTCGTTCAAGAAGCTCACCAACTGGTCCATCGGCCACCGTGCCGGCAGGGCCGGACCCTGCCCCTTCCCATCCGCCAGCTCCACGTGCGTTGCCAGCTCCTCACACCTCAGCCAACTGGTTTGTTTTTTTCTGGGCACTTCTGGTCCGCAGCTCCATAAACTAGGGGTCACTCTCTTCTGCTCTCACTTCGACACCTTTTTCTTCCAAAATTCCTAATACTACCGGGATAAAGGCCACAAAAAGACCACCATGAGTGGGAGCTACCAAATATGCGACCACTCACTCCATGGCTGCCACCGGCAGTCCGTTGTCAGGGAACATTAAACAACATAACTTGTGGCTGGTGACAGGATCGAACTTGTTGTTCGCCTGGTTAATCTCCCGAAGAATTGTCTTAAGTCTGTCGATCACAGTGAACTGCAGCCAATCAAAGACCTGGGGCGAAATTCTCCGGTATCGGCGCGATGTCCGCCGACTGGCGCCCAAAATGGCACAAATCAGTCGGGCATCGCGCCGCCCCAAAGGTGCGGAATGCTCCGCATCTTTGGGGGCCGAGCCCCAACCTTAAGGAGCTAGGCCCGCGCCGGACGAATTTCCGCCCCGCCAGCTGGAGGAAAAGGCCATTGGTGCCCCGCCAGCTGGCGCAGAAATGACATCTCCGGGCGGCGCATGCACGGGAGTGTTAGCGGCCGCTGACGGCATTCCCGCGCATGCGCAGTGGAGGGAGTCTCTTCCGCCTCCGCCATGGTGGAGACCGTGGCGGAGGCGGAAGGGAAAGAGTGCCCCCACGGCACAGGCCCGCCCGCGGATCGGTGGGCCTCGATCGCGGGCCAGGCCACCGTGGGGGCACCCCCCCGGGGCCAGATCGCCCCGCCCCCCCCCCCCCCAGGACATCCGGGTCGGAGAATCGCGGGGGGGGGGGCCGCCAACCGGCGCGGCGCGATTCACGCCCCCGCCGAATATCCGGTGCCGGAGAATTCGGCAACCGGCGGGGGCGGGATTCACGCCCCTGATCCTTTCTTCAGAAACAACGCTTGATGAATGTACTGCTTCTGGGTTGCTGTGTGACCAGGGGACATCGAGGCAACTACATGGCTGCCTGACTGACCGTTTAAACAATTAGGTGAAGTCTGTGACAATGGATCCACCTTTAACCACACCTAATGTCCTCCTCTTTCACTTTGTCAAACTTGATATACCCAATGGAGCCAAATTCCACTTGTTAGAAATTCAACACTTAGGGCGGCACGGTGGTGCAGTGTGTAGCACTGCCGGCTACGGCGCCGAGGACCCAGGTTCGATCCCAGCCCCGGGTCACTGTTTGTGTCGAGTTTGCACATTCTCCCCGTGTCTGCGTGTTTCTCACCCCCACAACACAAAGATGTGCAGGGTAGGTGGATTGGCCACGCTAAATTGCCCCTTGGAAAAAAATAATTGGTTACTCTAAATTAAAAAATAAATTTATCACTTAAACAGACACAATAAACAGATGCATTTGAGGTATTTTGAAACAAAAGGGAGGGCAGAAGTTCCATTTGTATGTCCTGTTACGTCCCGGCATTCATGAATGTTCTTTGAGCATATTCAAGACAGAAGTTGCTATACTTTTGGATAAGTAAGGGATATGGGGGTAGTGCCGGAAGTTGGAGCGAGGATAGAAGATCAGCCATGAACTTGCTGAATGCCAGAGAAGGCTCAAAGGACCGAATGTTCTCCTCCTGATCCAAATTCCCGTGTTCCATAGATTCCCTACAGTGCAGAAGGAGGAAATTCAGCCCATCGAGTCTGCACCGACTCTCCGAAAGAGTACTCTACCTAGACCAACTCCTGCCCTATCCCTGCAATCCCACCTAACCTGTACATCTTTGGACAATTAGGGATAATTTATCATGGCCAACCCACCTCTCCTGCATGTGGTGTTGGGTTCTCTGGTGCACAGATGAGCCAACACAGTTGTATGTGGTACAACTCTATTTTATTTTAACTCTTATATACAGTTCATTCTGGATACTCTGCACGTGCTGTCTCCCTGAGTGTGTCGTGTAGCAGGTCTGTCCTGGTCCTCATCTCCAGCTAATACTGACCACCGGGTGTCGTGTTTGTGCTTTTATACCTTTCTGTGATTGGTTGTGGTGTTGTGTGTTCTGATTTGTCTGTTGGTGTGTCTATCATGATGTGTGTGTTTGAATATCATGACACTGCAGACTGTGGGAGGAAATCGGAGCACCCGGAGGACACCCACGCAGACACGGGGAGAACATGCAAACTCCACACAGACAGTCACCCAAGGCTAGCATTGAACCGGGGTCCCTGGTGTTGTGAGGCTGCAGTGCTAACCACTGTGCCGCCGTAAGTGTTCTTATGCTTTGATTGAATATTAGCGACCTCCAGGTTGTTGTTGATCCTCTGTTTAGTGTCTCCTCTGGGTTAGTCTGAGCCATGAACCCTGCTTGGGAGGTGAGTGCACCTTGGTGTTATCCCTGCATAGAATCATGGACAGTGCAGAAAATGAAATAAAATGAAAATCGCTTATTGTCACAAGTAGGCTTCAATGAAGTTACTGTGAAAAGCCCCTAGTCGCCACATTCCGGCGCCTGTTCGGGGAGGCTGGTACGGGAATTGAATTGTGTTGCTGGCCTGCTTGGTCTGCTTTAAAAGCCAACGATTTAGCCCAGTGTGCTAAACCAGAAGGAGGCCACTCAGCCCATCGGGTCTGCACCGGCCCTTGGAATGAGCACCCCACCCAAGCCCACACCCCCATCTCTGCAACCCAGTAACCCCACCCAATCCCTTTGGACACTAGGACAATTTAGCATGGCCAATCCACCTAACCTGCACATCTTTTGGACTGTGGGAGGGAAACCGGAGCATCCGGAGGAAACACAGGCAGACACAGGGAGAACGTGCGGACTCCGCACAGACAGTGACCCAAGCCGGGAATCGAACCTGGGACCTGTCGTGTTGGGTGTTCCGCTATACAAACGAACCAGCACGGTTGTAGATGGTACAACTCTGTTTTATTACTTTTGATAACAACATCTGTTAATTCATGGCTGTGGTTCGTACTTTACCCGTTCACCTGTGGACCCAGCCCTAACACTATCTTAGAGAGGCACTCAGCACATGGTGTATGTCTGAGGGACACGCTGTGAGCTCTGTGCTCTGAGCTATCTCCTGCTAGAATGAGCGGGAACTGTGGTGTTCCCTGTTTTATAGTGCGTGTGCTCTCACTGGTGATTGGCTGTGATGTTGCGTGTGTGTTGATTGGTCCGTTGATCTGTCCATCAGTGTGTGTGTGTGATTGCACCATGATATGTTTCTATGAATATCATGACATCCCCCTTTTTACAAGAGTATGTGCCTATATGGTAATAAATATTGGTGTGTACTGAGTGCAGCTGAATATGTGTGTGTAATATTTACAACATGGACATGAGGCTAAACTATATAGATAGGAAGGTGTCAGGTGCAACATAGCAACGAGGTTGTACCACATACAAAACAAGTGCAATCATCAAACATCGAAAGAGAACTCCTGGATCGACAAAAAGAGAAACACATTAACATTGTTGCATAACAATTCAGTGAGTCCAATGTTCAAACAGGCTCATAAGTCCAGCCTAGTAGGTGGGCGACAAATTTGGATTGACCGCCTCAAGGGTGGGTCAGGATCCACTGAGGAATGGGCCTGGCCACTGGCGATAGAGGAATAGGCATAGTGGCAGGAAGCTCCACGAAGTCGACATCAGGGACAACAGGAGGGTGTGGCACTGGTGCATGATCACGTAGTAAGCGCGGAAGCAGCCGAAGGGCCCGCCGATTATGCCGGCGAATGGAGCCAACTGGCATGCGAACCAGGAACGAGGTTCATGGGGGAGCCACATGGTGGAGAACCTCGGCAGTTGCCGACCAGCCACCCTCTGGAAGGTGTATGCGGACGTTGTCTCCAGGCACCATGGCAGGAAGATCAGTTGCCCGAGTGTCATGTGCCACCTTCTGCTGAGCACGCTGCTGTCGCATCCTTTGCAGTACTGGGGCATGGTCGGGTTTAGGAACATGAATGGATGGTACAGTGGTCCTGAAGGCGTGGCCCATCAACAGCTGGACTGGTGAGAGGCCCATGGACAGTGGAGCAGAGCGATAGGCCAGCAGGGCTAAACCGAAGTCAGATCCGGCATCAGCAGTCTTGCAGAGGAGCCGCTTCACAATATGAACGCCCTTTTCCGCCTTGCCATTTGACTGGGGATGCAGAGGGCTGGACGTCACGTGTGTGAAGCCGTATGAAGCGGCAAAAGAAGACCATTCTTGGCTTGCAAAACAGGGCCCATTGTCCGACATGACGGTAAGCGGAATGCCATGTCGAGCGAAGGTTTCTTTACATGCCCTGATTACAGCTGATGATGTCAAGTCGTGCAGGCGTATGACCTCCGGATAATTTGAAAAATAATCAATTATGATGACGTAGTCCCTGCCGAGCGCATGAAAAAGGTCCACACCCACCTTCGCCCAGGGAGACGTCACCAACTCATGGGGCTGAAGCATCTCAGGGGGTTGCGCCGGCTGAAACCTTCGGCAGGTGGGGCAGTTGAGCACCATGTTGGCAATGTCGTCGCTGATGCCCGGCCAGTACACAGCTTCTCGGGCCCTCCGCCTGCACTTTCCAACTCCGAGATGGCCTTCGTGTAATTGTTCGAGGACCAGCCTGTGCATGCTGTGTGGGATCACAATCCGGTCCAACTTTAGGAGGACACCGTCAATGACGGCCAAGTCACCCCGGACATTGTAGAATTGTGGGCACTGTCATTTGAGCCACCCTTCCGTCATGTGGCGCATCACACATTGTAGAAGGGGGTCAGCCGCAGTCTCACGGCGAATACGGGCCAGACTTGCATCATTAGCTGGCAGACAGCGCTGTTCTGTGGGGGTCATGGCCCGCGAGGCATAGGCGACCGGGGCCCATGATGCAGTGTCATCCTGTTGCAGGAGTACCACCCCAATGCCGGACTGGCTGGCATCAATCGAGATCTTTGTATTTCGAGCTGTGTCGAAGAACGCCAATACCGGGGCTGTGGTGAGCTTGATCTTGAGCTCCTCTCATTCCTTCTGGTGTGCGGGCAGCCACTGGAACTCCGTAGTCTTCTTGACTAGGTGGCGAAGAGCCGTTGTGTGGGAGGCGAAGTTGGGAATAAACTTCCCCAGGAAGTTGACCATCCAGAGAAAGCGTAGCACTGCCTTCTTGTCTGCCGGCTGCGGCATGGCTGTAATAGCTGTCACTTTGTCTGCATCCAGACACACCCCTGACCGGGATATGTGGTCCCCCAGAAACTTTAGCTCAGTTTGGCCAAAAGAACACTTGGCTCGGTTGAGGTGCAGGCCGTGTTCTCGTATCCGAGCAAAGACGCGCTGGAGACGATTGATGTACTCCTGTGGTGTGGTGGACCAGATGATGACGTCGTCAACATAGATGCGCACCCCTTCGATGCCCTCCATCATCTGTTCCATGATGCGATGAAACACCTCGGATGCCGAGATGATGCCAAACGGCATCCTATTGTAGCAGAACCTGCCAAAGGGAGTGTTGAAGGTACACAGCTTCCTGCTGGACTGATCCAGCTGAATCTGCCAAAAACCCTTTGAGGCATCAAGCTTGGTAAAAATTTTAGCACGGGCCATTTCGCTCATGATTTCTTCCCGTTTGGGTATGGGGTAGTGTTCCCTCATGATGTTGTTGTTCAGGTCTTTCGGGTCGATGCAGATCCGGAGCTCGTCAGAGGGCTTTTTTACGCACACCATGGAGCTGACCCATGGCGTGGGCTCTGTGACCCGGGAAAGCACTCTTGGTCCTCCAGATCCTGCAGCTGCTGCTTGAGGCGGCCCTTGAGTGGTGCTGGGACTCTACGAGGTGCGTGAATGACCGGGGTGGCATCCGGTTTGAGTCGTATTCTGTAAGTGTAGGGCAGTGTGCCCATGCCCTCGAAAGCCTCTTGGTTGTGGGCGAGGAGCGAGTAGAGCTGTGCCCTAAAGTCTGCATCCGGGAAGTCGGACGTGCCTTCTGGAGACAGAGTGTGTACCCGCTAAGCGAGGTGGAGGATCTTGCACGCCTGTGCGCCTAGCAGGGAGTCCTTCAAGGATCCAACTATCTCAAAGGACAGTGTGGCTGTGTATGCATTGTGTGTCACCTGGAGCTGGCAGGATCCCATGGCCGGGATAACGTTTCCGTTGTAATCGACCAACTGACAGCGGGATGGCCGAATCGGTGGTCTGACCTTCAAGGGGTAGAAGGCTGACCATGCAATGAGATTGGCGGAGGCACCAGTGTCTAAACGGAATGTGATTGGTGATCGGTTCACCGTTAGGGTGGCACACCATTCATCACCCGGATTAACGCTGTGCACTGGCATCGGCTGGTGGGTCCTACTTGGGAACATCTGATTTCTGTCAATTACCGCAACGCGGAAGGCTTCCCGGTCGTCGGTATCATCGGTCTGTACGTTGTCAGGGTATGACTCGGTGTATGGAGGCTGAATGGCCCGCACGCCCCTGCGAGGCTGGCGGAATTGGGGAGCGTTGGCAGGTTGAGCTGCTCGGCAGCAGGCAGCGTAGTGGCCCATCTTGCCACAGCGGAGACATTGTCGATTTTTTGCTGGACATTGCCGCTTTAAATGTGCGGATCCAGAGTTGCCGCACGTCGTGATGTCATGGCAGTCATTGCGCCACCACGCATGCGCAGTTCGGTCCTGCGTAGAGCGCGCCTGCGTGTCACGTCCCTCTGCGTGGGCATCTCTTTTGGCGCGTACAAGCGCGGGAGGCCGTGGAAAGCGCGTGAAATGGCCGCCCTCGTCAGGGCCGCTGGCCGGGAGGAACTCGATCAACTGGACCCGCTCAGCCTCGTAGGACCCCTGCCGTGCCGATTCGGCCGCCTGGAATTGGGGGTAGCGGCTGGTCGCGTTTTCGTGGAGGACGCAGGTTTCGATGGCGGTGGCTAAGGTGAGGCTCTTAATTTTGAGGAGTTGCTGGCATAGGGTGCCCAAGGAGACCCCAAAAACTATCTGGTCCCGAATCATGGAATCGGAGGTGGCCTCATAGCCGCAGGACTGCGCGAGGATACAGATGTGTGTCAGGAAAGATTGAAAAGGCTCATCCTTACCCTGCAGACGCTGCTGGAAGAGGTACCTCTCGAAGCTCTCATTCACCTCGATGCTGAAGTGTTGCTCAAGTTTTCGAAGTACCATCTTGTATTTCGTCTTGTCCTCACCTTCCGCGAATACCAGGGAGTTGTAGATGTGGATGGCGTGTTGCCCTGCCGTGGAGAGGAGGAGGATGATCTTCCTGGTGTCCGATGCATTCTCCCTTTCTGTGGCTACTAGGAAGAGCTGGAAGCGCTGTTTAAACAGCTTCCAGTTGTCGCCAAGGTTTCCAGCAATTTGGAGCGGCTGTGGTGGGCTGATGGTGTCCATGGCGCAGGATGGCAGATCTCTGAAGATGTGCAGGTAGGTCTCACAGTTGCTGGGTTCCAATCCTGGTACTATGTCGTGTTGGGTGCTCTGCTACACAGACGAACCAACACGGTTGCAGATGGTACAACTCTGTTTTATTACTTTTGATAACAACATCTGTTAACTCATGGCTATGGTTCGTACTTTACCCGTTAACCTGTGGACCCAGCCCTAACAGTTTCTTAGAGAGGCACTCAGCACATGGTGTATGTCTGAGTGACACGCTGTGAGCTCTGTGCCCTGAGCTATCTGCTGCTGGAATGAGCGGGAACTGTGGTGTTCCCTGTTTTATAGTGCGTGTGCTCTCACTGGTGATTGGCTGTGATGTTGCGTGTGTGTTGATTGGTCCGTTGATCTGTCCATCAGTGTGTGTGCGTTTGCACCATGATGTTTATCTGAATATCAGGACAGGACCCTTGAGTTGTGAAGCAACAGTGCTAACCACTGTGCTACTGTGCCACCCATGTTAACTGTCAACTGTTGACCAAATGGTTTCCTTTTTAAAAATTAAAGCAGTTAAAGGTGTTGTCTGAACAGAGTCATAAACCACAGAACATAAAATCACTAATAAATCCAGTACAAACACATTTCAACATAACGTCTCTTGGCGTATATGTCACAGCCTCTGGGATTGTCTTAATGCACAGCCTGTCCTTTACCATTCAGAACACAGAGCAGCTGGGCACGCCAATCCCCCAGGCACTTCGCACCACTCTTTGCTCACTGAGATTTTTTCTAACTTAACCACAGCATAATAGAGGCCCAACCCTGAAATTGCTCGTGCAGATATGCTTCAGCTTTCAACTGCTGGTTAAGTGGGAAAGCAAAGTCACCCCAATACCTGCATTCTGCATTAAACTTCAATGTGTTAGAAACTGAGACTCACAGTAAAGGCGTGGCCTATAACAGAGATGCAATAGTTTGCAAGTGTTCCCCAGATTGTAAAAAGGTAAGTGACGTGAATCAGGGTATCCATGCGGACCGGGTGTATTGTCACAGGGTATTGTCTGAGTGTTGACACTGAGATTAGGAGATATTAGAGGACTCTGCAGACAAAGCTGGTGGGTTGAGGCATCTGCTCTCAGCACCTTGCTGTAAGATGAATGGGCGACTTAACAGCTATCTAGAAAAGAGGCTCAATGAGTTCCATCTCTGCTGTCTGCAGTGTATTATTGAGATATCCTGACAGGACAAAATCACAAATGTCCTCTGAAAGGTAGAGCTCTCAGTTTGTTAGCACACACCCAACATAAGTGGCTTCTTAGCTCGGAAGCTTCTGCAGGATGGAAGGCGGTCACATACCCAAGGACTTCCTGTCTTGTGTGGTGGCGGGAGCCAAACAACCCGTCAGTCACCCAAAGTTCCGCTTCAGTGATGCTTGTAAGTGTGCCAGAAAGGTCCGAGACATGGATTGTTGCATCAGGAAGTCACTAACTGACAAGAAAGGAAACTGATGACACTTCCGATGGGCCAGCATGCACCACGATAATGAGCATCGGAGTGGCTTCATAACAACCTACATTGACGCTTGGTAGCTTCATGTGTTCACTTGTGGTAGAACCTGCCTCTTAATGATTGGCCTCTTCAGCCATCACCAAGAAGTGCCACATAAAGACTCCCTGGAAATTGATTTATTTGCTGTGTGTACAGATGGAAGGCTGAACCCATGGCTGAGATTACTGTCAAATTTCTATACTGTTAGAGTAAAGAACGCACAGTCAGCAGCTGCCAATCTGTTGTCAGTCAGATAAACACACACCAGAGCAGAAGTGCTTTGAGGTATTATTCTATTTGTTTCTCTGGTCTGGGATGTTGCATTGATTTACTGTCAATTTGACACATGGAGGTTACACTGGGGTTCAGCAGTCTTGGTTCAGAGAGAGGGGCTAGAATATCAGTGAGATGGTGGCCCAGGTGTAATGTCACTGGACTATCAATCCAGAGGCCCAAGGTAATGCTCTGGGGACAAGGGTTCAAAGCCTGCCATGGCAGTTAATAAAAATCTGCAAATCTCAGTAATGGTGACCATGAAACTCTCATCAATTGTTCTGTGTTCACTTTAAGGAAGGAATCAGCCATCCTTACCTGGCCTGTGTGTGACCCCACACCCACAGCAATGTGATTAACTCTTAACTCCCCTCTGAAATGGCTGAGTTAGGAATAGGCAACACATGCTGGCCTTGCCAGCAATGCTTACATTTCCATGAAAGAATTTTTAAAAAGTTATAAGAAACCAGTATTCAAATAGAAATGTGGATTACAAACAGGTATGGGTGATGCACCAAGTGGTTAAATAGTCAGCCTACCTTCGCTGCCTTGACTTACAGGTGGTGAGTGACCTGTGACCTGGGAATGGGTGTATGGAAGGGGGGAGGGGAGGATCAATGGCCTTTGAACTGCAGACCATTGGAGGTTGTACTTTTGGGGGAGGTTGGGAAGGTGAGCAGGTGGGGTGGGGTAGGGGGGCAGTTTTGGGGGTGGGAGAGGAATGGAGATGGAAGGACTTGGTGGAAATCAGAAATATATTTTGAAGTTTATTACTGACCGATACTCAAGGATTTAGAGCTGAAGGATGAATGTTTTCTAGAGAAGAGCCTGATAGCAGAGGGTGGTCAGTGTGGTGAATTCATCCCTCAGGAATTCGGGTGATAATCCAACCCACTATAATGGGATGACCTCTTCTCCTGGCACAAGAATCCTCTGTGAGGTGTGCTTGGGCAGTATGAGCACCAAAGATATTTTGACTTTGTGTTATCAGCAAATTTAGCAACCATACATTCAGTGCCTTTATCTAAGGCATATATATAAATTATAAACAGTTGAGGCCTCATCACTGATCCCTGTGGCACTCCACCTGTTACAGGCAGGATTCTCCGGCCTCCCAGCTGCGTGTTTCTCGGTGGTGTGCCGTTCACTGGAGATGGGATTCTCTGCTCCCGCCGCTGTCAATGGGATTTCCCATTGAAGCCACCCCATGTCATTGTGAACCATGTGGGCGAGGGTGCACTGTTGGCAGGACCAGGGAATCCTACCGCCAGGGAACAGCTGGAGAATTCCTGCCTTCATCTTGCCGCCCTGGAAAAAGACCCATTTATTCTTGATCTCTGCTTCTTGTTAGCTGACCAATCCTCTATCCATACAAATATATTACCCCCTACATTATGAGCTCTTATTTTGCATAGTAAATATTGATGTGATACCTTGTCAAATGCCTTCTCGAAATCTTCCACAGATTCCGTTCATCCATTTTGCTTGGTAGTTCTTCAAAGAACACCATTAAATTAGGCATGATGTGGAGATGCCGGCGTTGGACTGGGGTGAGCACGGTAAGAAGTCTTAAAACACCAGCTAAAGTCCAACAGTTTTTTTTCGAATCACTAGCTTTCAGAGCGCAGCTCCTTCCTCAGGTGAATGAAGAGGTGGGTTCCACAAACACATATATAGACAAATTCAATGATGCAAGATGATATTTTGAGTGCGAGTCTTTGCAGGTAATTAAGTTTTTACAGGTCCAAACGGTACGACTGGAGAGAGGGATAATCACAGGTTAAACAGGTGTGAATTGTCTCAAGCCAGGACAGGTGGAAGGATTTTGCAAGTCCAGGCCAGATGGTGGGGGTGAATGTAATGCGACATGAATCCAAGGTCCCGGTTGAAGCCACACCCATGCTTATGGAACTTGGCTATCAGTTTCTGCTCGGCGATTCTGCGTTGTCGTGTGTCCTGAAGGCCACCTTGGAGAATGCTTACCCGAAGATCAGAGGCTGAATGCCCTTGACTGCTGAAGTGTTCCCCGACTGGAAGGGAACATTCCTGCCTGGTGATTGTCACGCAATGTCCGTTCATCCGTTGTCGCAGCGCCTACATGGTCTCACCAATGTACCACGTCTAGGGACATCCTTTCCTGCAGCGTATAAGGTAAATTAGGCAAATATGATTTCCCTTTCACAAAACCATGTTGACTCTGCCTAATTGTATTGAGACTTTCTCAAAGTCCCACGATAACCTCCTTAACAATGGTTTCCAGCATTTTCCCTATGACAGATGTTAAACTAACTGGCATGTATTTTCCTGCTTTCTGCCTCCCTCCTATCTTGGATAGAGGATCATTTTCTATTTATATTTTCTAATCTGATGGGCCCTTTCCAGAATCTAGAATCTAGAGAATTTTGGAAAATTAAAACCATCTCATCAATCATCTCAGCAGTCCCTTTGAAAAAAAATTCCAATTAAGGGGCAATTTAATGTGGCCAATCCACCTACCCTGCACATCTTTGGGTTGTGGGGGTCAGACCCCACGCAGACACGGGGAGAATGTGCAAACTCCATACAGTGACCCGGGGCCGGCATCGGTCCGGGTCGCCAGTGGCATGAGGCAGCAGTGCTAACCACTGTGTCACTGTGCCGTCCGGTTTTTATATTCCTTTTTTCTTTTCGAAACTTAGAGTACCCAATTCTTTTTTCTCAATTAAGGGACAATTTAACGAGGCCAACAAACCTATCTTGCACATCCTTTTGGGTTGCAGGAATGAGACCCACGCAGACACGGGAAGAATGTGCAAATTCCATATGGACAGACCTGGAGCCGGGAGTAAATCTGGGTCCTCGGTGCCGTGAGGCAGCAGTGCTAACCACTGCACCTCCGTGCTGCCTGACTTCTAGCTAACTTTCTCTCACACTCTAATTCCTTCTCCTTATTAAACTTTTGGTCACTCCTTGCTGCTTTTTAATATTCTGGCCAATTTTCTGTCCGCCACTCATCGTTGCAGAATCATCTGCTTTTTCTTTCCAATTTTATCCCGCCTTTAATTTCTTTAGTTAGCCACGGGTTGTGAGTCCTTTCCTTTGAGTCTTTCTTACTCACTGGAATGTATCTTTTCTGAGTACCTCCTTAAGTGTTCAGTCACTGCATCTCCACTGACCTATCCCTTCACTAATTTCCCAGTTCACTTTTGTTTACTCTTAATTCACGTGTTCTCTTGTACAGTACAGTCTCAATAGAATAGTCACTCAATATGAAAGTGGGATATAACAAGCTGGACAGCCGGCACACACAAAATTAAAGAGAAGCACTTATTTCAGTCTGTGAGAGGCTTTAAGCATCTACTTAACTAGAATAACTGCAGAATGAGAGGAACAGCTTCAGCAATGTAATTACTATTTGATGAGTTTGAACTAGCTAAGTATCATCGGTTAGGGCATTGCCCTTATCCCATTATTTTCACACGGTAAATAATTGATGATGGCACATTCTTGATCCAAATGAATTGAATCAACCTGGTGTACTTCCCTGTGAATTCAGTGGAATGCAATTTGGTCACTTCGCTAGTGTTGTGTTAAAAAGGGGCTGGTTTAGCTCACTGGGATAAATCGCTGGCTTTTAAAGCAGGCCAGCAGCATGGTTCGATTCCTGTACCAGCCTCCCTGAACAGGTGCTGGAATGTGGCGACTAGGGGCTTTTCACAGTAACTTCATTGAAGCCTACTCGTGACAATAAGTGACTTTTCATTTAATTTTCATTCAAGTGCCGCAGCATCCCAGAGTATGTGTTTATAGAACCTGTGAGGAAAACAAAGGTAGTTTGAAGGGAGTTATAATTGCATTGGTAAATATTATAACTAAGATATTATTTTAATTTCCTCTAATTTAATGTTACTGTGCCTGGGCGGGGTAAAGCCTATAGTTAGATATGTGCTGGAAAAAGGTGTTTGCATGTGTGCGGGTTAGTTACGCTCCAATTGTATTTTTATTGTGCGTATAGAAGGTTACAGTGTGAAGAGTAAATAGGCGAGCACGGTAGCACAGTTGCTTCACAGCTCCAGGCCCCCAGGTTCGATTCGAGGCTAGGGTCATTGTCTGTGTGGAGTCTGCACGTTCTCCCCGTGTCTGCGTGGGTTTCCTCTGGGTGCTCCGGTTTCTTCCCACAGTCCAAAGATGTGCAGGTTAGGTGGAATGGCCTACTAAATTGCCCATAGTGTTCAAAAAGGTTAGGTGGGGTTACTGGGTTGCAGAGATAGGGTGGAGGTTGGTGGGTTGGTCTTTCTGGTGCGGACTCGATGAGCCAGATGGCCTTTTTCTGTACTGTAAATTCTATGACTTCTGTGAGCAGTGGTCGGTTAGCAACTGGGGCCTTGTAAGGTAGAGAAGATTTTCAGTTTTAGCTTAACTAATTTGATTGCAGTTGGAGATAGGTAGTGAGGGAGAAGGCAGCTCTCATAGGTCTGCTTTTAGAGGGCGAAAGAGGGATCATCTCTCTCAGGTTTGCTAGACGAAAAGCCAAACTATGGAGTAATGGTTAAGAAATCAGATAAAATCTGAAGTCCAGCTAGTTCAGGAAATTAGAGAAATGAAAAGAAATCTCCAAGAAGTCTTGAGTTAAGTGAACATAGACCAAGGTACTGTTCAGAAGAATTCAAGGAAGAGTAAACAAAGTGTTAAGAGTTAAAGAGACAATTGCAGTAGCCAGATTTAAAGTGGGAAAGCAGCCTTAAAAGGTAAGTCAAACATCTGATGCTATTTTAATACAGTCTGGGAATCGAGAGTTAAAGCAATTGTGAGCAGTTTGCGCAGCAGTCAACACAAAGAGATCCTAAAGGTGTTGGTGTAAAATCCTGGACTGGATTTACTGTTAAAATTGGAGCGGGAGCTTTGTTTAAACGTATCATTTTGAAAACCTGGTCTGGAATTCTGAATGCAAACTGCTAAGGGAAAGCATAATTATGAGAGAAGATTTTAAAGCATGTTTTTGGGAGTGAAGTTTGGAAACTCTCAAGTGACAATCATTTGGGGGGATTTTGGGGCGACATCCACAAACATTCATTTGAGGTTCAGAATGGAGAGTGTACTTGCCCACTGTCATCATGTGTGCTTAAAAGGATTTTGTGTTAATGAGACCATTGTAGATTACGATATACTTTATAATCCATGTTAACCCTAAAACCTGTGCATAATTGTTAAGCTAAGCGGGCAGTAAAGGTGTATTTCATCATAATTCAGTTTGTCCATGTTTAATAAATGTTTTTTTCTTGTTGAAATGAATTATAAGACCTGTGGCTCTGTTCCTCCACGTTTCATGAACAAAATGCCATTTAGAGACTGGGTTCCATTCTGGGATCTTTCTGTCCAGTATAATATCAATTTGGATCATAGAAACTCTTCAAAAAATTATCCTCTCACTGTGTATCTCACAATGCACAGCACTTCCTTTTCCACAGGGTTCTTAATAAAATGTTCAGTGGGGTTCTCCGTTCCTGAGAACGGGGCAGGATTTGTGGAGTTCTGCGACACCAAACTGGTGCCGCACCTGGGCCAATTCAGCGATTGTTAGGGCACCACGTGGAATATGATTGATTCCAGTGAGAAATGGTGCTGGATTCGCCGGATTTGCGAGTGACACTCAGGAGGCTGACAAGTTGCAGCCACAGAAACACACTGCACTCCCCACATACATCATCCAAGCCAACAAGATGGCAGCGAGAAGAGTGGCACCCTATTTTATTGGTGCCGAGCTTGAGACCCTGCTAAGCGCCATCGAGGAGAGGCAGGCCACCCTGTCCCCTGGCCTTGGAAGGAGGCTGCCAGCCGTCTCCATTCACTGTGCCTGGGCACAGGTGGTAGAACAAAGAACTAAGAATAAAGAAAAGTACAGCACAGAAACTCCAAGCCTGCGCCGACTATGCTGCCCATCTAAACTAAAATCGTCTACACTTCCAAGGTCCGTATCCCTCTATTCCCATTCTATTCATGTATTTGTCAAGATGCCCCTTAAACGTCACTATCGTCCCTGCTTCCACCACCTCCTCCGGCAGCGAGTTCCAGGCATCACTACCCTCTGTGTAAAAAACTTGCCTCGTACATCTCCTCTAAACCTTGCCCTCCCACCTTAAACCTAAGCCCCCTAGTAATTGACCCCTCTATCCTGGGAATAGGTCTCTGACTATCGACTCTGTCTATGCCCCTCATAATTTTGTAGACCTCTATCAGGTCTCCCCTCAACCTCCGTCGTTCCAATGCGAAAAAAACAAGTTTATTCAACCTCTCATCATAGCTAATGCCCCCCAAACCAGGCAACATTCTGGTAAATCTCTTCTGCACCCTCTCTAAAGCCTCCACATCCTTCTGGTAGCGTGGCGACCAGAATTGAATATGATATTCCAAGTGTGGTCTAATTAAGGTTCTATACAGCTGCAACATGTCTCGCCAATTTTTATACTCAATGCCCCGGCCAATGAAGGCAAGCATGCCGTATGCCTTCTTGACTACCTTCTCCACCTGTGTTACCACTTTCAGTGACCTGTGTACCTGTATACCCAGATCCCGCTGCCTGTCAATACTCTTGAGGGTTCTATCATTCACTGTACATTCCCTACCTGTATTAGACCTTCCAAAATGCATTACCTCACATTTGTCCGGATTAAACTCCATCTGTCATCTCTCCGCCCAAGTCTCCAAACAATCTAAATCCTGCTGTATCCTTGGACAGTCCTCATCGCTATCTGCAATTCCACCATCCTTTATGTCGCCGCAAACGTACTAATCAGACCAGTTACATTTTCCTCCAAATCATTTATATATACTACGAGCAGCAAAGGTCCCAGCACTGATCCCTGCGGAACTCCACAGCCCTCCAATCAGAAAAGCACCCTTCCATTGGTACTCTCTGCCTTCCATGACCTAGCCAGTTCTGTATCCGTCTTGCCAGCTTACCTCTGATCCTGTGTGACTTCACCTTTTGTACCAGTCTGCCATGAAGGGCCTTGTCAAAGGCCTTACTGAAGTCCATATAGCCAACATCCACTGCCCAACCTGCATCAATCATCTTTGTGACCTCCTCGAAAAACTCTATCAAGTTAGTGAGACACGACCTCCCCTTCACAAAACCACGCTGCCTCTCGCTAATACGTCCACTTGCGTCCAAATGGGAGTATATCCTGGCTCGAAGAATTCTCCCCAGTAATTTCCCTACCACTGACGTAAAGCTCACCGGCCTGTAGTTCCCTGGATTATCCTTGCTACCTTTCTTAAACAAAGGAACAACATTGGCTATTCTCTAGTCCTCCAATACATCACCTGAAGACAGTGAGGATCCAAAGATTTCTGTCAGGCATCAGCAATTTCCTCTCTTGCCTCCTTCAGTATTCTGGGGTAGATCCCACCAGCCCCTGGGGACTGATACACAATAATATTTTTCAAGACACCCAACACCTCTCTTCTTCTTGGATCTCAATGTGACCCAGGCTATCTACACACCCTTCTCCAGACTCAACATCCACCAATTCCTTCTCTTTGGTGAATACTGATGCAAAGTATTCATTTAGTACCTCACCCATTTCCTCTGGCACTTGTGCCCATTTCCAGAGGCTGCAAGTGCCATGAGCAACATCGTCCGGAATGGCCACTAGTGCTGTAAGAGACTTCACCACTTCCTCAGGGCGGTTTCTGTTCCTCTCGACCCAGGAGAAGGCCGCCCATAACTGTCGTCCCTTACCTGCGGCAGAGTAGCAGGCCCTGGATGTCGTCGGTTGGATCGAGAAAAGGGCAGTCACCGGAGTGGAGCTCGGCATCGGGTAAGGAAGTGAGACCCCGCTGAGTTGCGGTTCCTCGTGACACGTGCTTCAACCCATCCACCCCCCAACTTCACCCTCACACCACCCTCACCCCCACACCACCCCCACAACACCCTCGCCCCCACACCACCCTCACCCTCACACCACCCTCACCCCCACACCACCCCCACAACACCCTCGCCCCCACACCACCCTCACCCTCACACCACCCTCACCCCCACACCACCCCCACAACACCCCAACACCACCCTCACCCCCACACCACCCTCACCCCCACACCACCCCCACAACATCCTCGCCCCCACACCACCCTCACCCCCACACCACCCTCACACCACCCCCACACCACCCTCACCCCCACACCACCCTCACCCTCACACCACCCTCAAACCACCCTCACCCCCACACCACCTTCACACCACTCCCACACCACCCTCACACCACCCCACCACCCTCACACCACCCTCACCACCACATCACCCCCACACCACCCTCACACCACCCCCACACCACCCTCACCCCAACACCACCCTCACCCTCACACCACCCTCACACCACCCTCATCCCCACACCACCCTCGCACCACCCCCACACCACCCTCACCCCCACACCACCCTCACCCTCACACCACCCTCACACCACCCTCACCCCCACACCACCCTTACCCCCACACCACCCCCACAACACCCTCGCCCCCACACCACCCTCACCCTCACACCACCCTCAAACCACCCTCACCCCCACACCACCTTCACACCACTCCCACACCACCCTCACACCACCCCACCACCCTCACACCACCCTCACCACCACATCACCCCCACACCACCCCCACACCACCCTCACCCCAACACCACCCTCACCCTCACACCACCCTCACACCACCCTCATCCCCACACCACCCTCGCACCACCCCCACACCACCCTCACCCCCACACCACCCTCACCCTCACACCACCCTCACACCACCCTCACCCCCACACCACCCTTACCCCCACACCACCCTCACCCCCACAGCACCCTCACCCCCACATCACCCCCACACCACCCTCACCCCCACACCACCCCCACACCACCCTCACCCCCACAACACCCCCACACCACCCTCACCCCCACACCACCCTCACCCTCACACCACCCTCACCCCCACACCACCCCCACACCACCCTCACCCCCACACCACCCTCACCCTCACACCACCCTCACCCCCACACCACCCTCACCCCGCCGCCACCCTCACACCACCCTCACCCCAACACCACCCCCACACCACCCTCACCCCGACAGCACCCTCACACCACACTCACACCCACACCACCCTCACACCACCCTCACTCCCACACCACCCTCACACCCACACCACCCTCACCCCCACACCACCTTCACCCCCACACCACCCTCACCCCAACACCACCCTCACACCCACACCACCCTCACCCTCATACCACCCTCACACCACCCTCACCCCCACACCACCCTCACCCTCACACCACCCTCACACCACCCTCACCCCCACACCACCCCCACACCACCCTCACCCCCACACCACCCTCACCCTCACACCACCCTCACGCCCACACCACCCTCACCCCGACACCACCCTCACACCACCCTCACCCCCACACCACCCTCACACCACCCTCACCCCCACACCACGCTCACCCCCACACCACCCCCACACCACCCCCACACCCACACCACCCTCACACCACCCTCACACCCACACCACCCTCACACCACCCTCACCCCCACACCACTCTCACCCCCACACCACCCCCACACCACCCTCACACCACCCTCACTCCCACACCACCCTCACTCCCACACCACCCCCACACCACCCTCATCCCCACACCACCCCCACACCACCCTCACCCCCACACCACCCCCACACCCACACCACCCCCACACCACCCTCACCCTCACACCACCCTCACCCCCACACCCACACCACCCCCACACCACCCTCACCCTCACACCACCCTCACCCCCACACCACCCTCACCCCCACACCACCCTCACTCCCACACCACCCCCACACCACCCTCACCCCCACACCACCCCCACACCACCCTCACACCACCCTCACCCCCACACCACCCTCATCCCCACACCACCCTCACCCCCACACCACCCTCACCCCCACCCTCACCCTCACACCACCCCATTACCCTCGCCATCCTCATACCCTGCTCCACCACTACCACTACCCCTACTCCCCTCTCCCAAACCCCCCTCCCCAATATACCTTCTCCCCAACACCCCCCCAGAACTCCCGCTCCCCCCCCCCCTTCCCGGCCCGTGGTCTAATCATGCATGTCATGTTGTCTTGTGTCTTGCGGGACCTGCTGGTGATGAGGCGAGTCCATCTGGTGTGCCCTGACAGAGCCTCAGGTGCCGACCAGCGATGGGGACACCGACACGGACACGAGTCATAGACCAGAGACCCAGAACACTCGGAGCTCGAGTCCGAGGATGACACGGATTTCCCTTCACACTGCAATACCATCTCAGAGACAATCACCTCAGTTGGGCACTTTTGTGGAGTGTCCTGGGGCACTATAGTAGAGATTCAGTTTCAGAGCTAGGGACTGCATAAGGGGGTGCCGGCAACCATCCAGCAGCTGCAGGTGCCTGGGCAACCTGGTGGACTCGGTCCACACTGAATTTGATATATGGTGTCGACTGGGCATGTAGAGCCTCCGTGATGGCACGGATGCACCTGTGTACCGAGCTCTGTGAGATCCCGGATAGGTCCTCACTCGGCGCCTGGAAGGACCTGGAAGGGCAACAGTCAATGAGGGCCACTGGGAGGGGGTCTCCTCCCCCATACCCCTCACAGTGCCAGGTGCGCCATGGTCTGGCAGATATATCGCACAGTCGCCCTGCCTAGCCGGAGTCTTCGATGGCATGCCTTGTCCGGCAGGTCCTTGAATGACAGGTGCTGGCGGTACACTCAAGGCCTCATATGGCGTCTCCTTCCCACCTCCTCCTCGGCCTGTTGAGTGGCCGGCTTCTTATCCTCACCGGCTGCCTCCTGCTCCTCTCGGCAGGCCCTGCTGCTGTAGGGTCCTCCTCGAAAAGCTGCGGCTCCTTCAGCCTCAGTGTATCCCCCAGGGCTGCAGTAATCAGGGTGAAGGCCACCATTTCTGGTTGGATTCCGAAATCCATTGTCTGCAGGGGGTGAATGTCAGACATGTTAGCATGGTGCGTACCCCCATGCTCAACCAGCTCCAATGGGCTACATGGTGGTCCCGGTCTGCACTTCAGACCCTGTACCCCGCATGTCCCCCGCCTCACCCATCCCCAAACACGACCGTTCGCCCGGCACTCTGCCCTCGAAACCCTCGGCCCCATCACTGTCTGACACCATGGGGACCTCTGGCCCTGGCGCCCACCCCTGCTGCTAGTGGTATCAGTGGATGATACTATCCATGCCAGCAGTACGCTCCGTGGGCCCCATCCGGTGCTCTCCTGCAGGAGATACTGTGCGGGTTGCCCTTGGGTGGGCCATGTGCTGCCCTGCCGGCAGTTGACAGCCGGTTGTGAGGAGGAGTTGGTGGGGTGGAGGGTGGAGGCTGGGGTGCAGGGGTGGTGGGTTAGGGGAACCCATATGGCCGGTGGCACTCTACACAACCACGGGCCACGGTGGGCAGTAGGTGGGTTCGCAGCAAGATGGCTGCCTTGCAGTCCGCGCCGATGGCGGTCCATACTTAGACGCCCCGGTCTCGTGGGGGGTCACCCTGACTCCACAGCCCATTCCTGGTCATCCCTGTCATCCCCCCGTCACGCAGCCAGGCCTGGCAGATGTCCTCCCTCCCCAGCAAGCCCTGCCAATGGCAGGGCCGTCAGCCTGCGGTCACGCCTCTCCTTGTCCTACCTCCTCGCTCTCCCTTATAGACCATGGCACCTGTTTCCCAATATTTAAAACTACAAGTTTAGGGCAGCACGGTAGCACACGTGCCTCGCACTATGGCTTCACAGCTCCAGGGTCCCAGGTTCGATTGCCCGCTGGGTCACTGTCTGTGCAGAGTCTGCATGTTCTCCCGGTGTGTGCGTGGGTTTCTTCCGGGTGCTCCGGTTTCCTCCCACAGTCCAAAGACGTGCAGGTTAGGTGGATTGGCCATGCTGAATTGCCGTTAGTGTCCAAAAAGGTTAGATGGGGTAATTGGGCTATGGGGATCGGGTGGAAGTCAGGGCTTAAGTGGGTTGGTGCAGACTCGATGGGCCAAATAGCCTCCTTCTGCACTGTATGTTCTATGTATCTATGTAAGTGAAACCCGCCATCGGTAATTCCCTCCAGTGCAGGCGGAGCATCATGGAGGTCCCGGAGAATACTGGGTCAGGCCCGCTAATAATATGTGAACGGCGATTACTGTACATGTGGGGTAGAATGCATTTATACTGTTGTCGAGGCCCCAGATGAAGGAGCAGTGCTCCGAAAGCTTGTGATTTCAAATAAACCTGTTGGACTTTAACCTGGTGTTGTGAGACTTCTTAAGGTGCCCATCACAATCCAGTTCGGCATCTCCACATCACGGCGAGAATATTGTGTGCAGTTTTGGTGTCCTTATCTGAGCAAGGAAGTTGTTGCTCTAGAGGCAGTGCAGATAAGGTTTACCAGACTGATGCCTCACGGCGCCGAGGGCCCATGAGGGGGTCATTGCCCATGTGGACTTTGTACACTCATTCCGTGTCTGTGTGGGTCTCTCCCTCACAAACCCAAAGATGTGCAGGGTAGGTGAATTGGCCATGCTAAATTGTCCCTTAAATGAAAAGAAATTGGGTACTCTATATGAAAAAGGTTTACCATGCGGATTCCTGGGATGGCACGACTGACGCATGAGGAGAGATTGAGTCGGTTAGGATTGTATTTGCTGGAGTTCAGAAGAATGAGAGGAGTCTCACAGAAACCTACAACATTCTAACAGGAATAGACAGGGCAGATGCAAGAAAGATGTTCCCGATGGTGAATGATGATCTGAATCTATCTCCACCACACCCTCTGACAGTACTTTCCAGGTCCTAACCATTCGCTGTGTGAAGTCCGGTTTTCTCCCATAAGTCCCGAAAGACGTGCTATTAGGTAATTTGGACATTCCGAATTCTCCCTCTGTGTACCCAAACAGTCGCTGGAATGTGGCGACTAGGGGCTTTTCACAGTAACTTCATTGCAGTGTTAATGTAAGCCTACTTGTGACTATAAAGATTATTATTGTTATCTGTCGCCACCACACTCACAGACAGTACATTCCAGATCCTAACCACTCGCTGTGTGAATCTGCCTCCACCACACTCACAGACAGTGCATTCCAGATCCTAACCACTCGCTGTGTGAATCTGTCTCCACCACACTCACAGACAGTGCATTCCAGATCCTAACCACTCGCTGTGTGAATCTGTCTCCACCACACTCACAGACAGTGCATTCCAGATCCTAACCACTCGCTGTGTGAATCTGTCTCCACCACACTCACAGACAGTGCATTCCAGATCCTAACCACTCGCTGTGTGAATCTGTCTCCACCACACTCACAGACAGTACATTCCAGATCCTAGCCACTCACTGTGTGAATCTGCCTCCACCACACTCACAGACAGTGTACTCACATTCCAGATCTAATCACTCAATGTGTTAAAAAAGTCTCCTTTATGTTGCCATTGCATATGGTCCCGATGAGTTATTTTGAAGAAGAGCAGGCAAGCTCTTCCTGCCATCCCTCCCAATATTTATCCCTCAGTGAACATTAGAAAATCTGATTACCTCGTCATTGTCACATTGCTCTTAGTGGGAGCTTGCTGTGCACAAATTAGCTGCTGCATTTCATACGTTACGACAGCGACTACCGTTCTAAAGGTTTTTTACTGTCTGTAACGCCCTTTGAGACTGCCTGTGGTCATGAAAAGAGTTTTATAAATTCAACTCCTTTTAATAATGTAGAAAATAAATGATACAACAGTACTGCCCCCAGCGGTGGGGCAGGACCAGCTGTAATGTTGGATCCTTGATGATTTATGATAGAAGTAACAACGCATCTCGTTGATAGATATATATTTGACAGGGTTGGATGAAATAAAGTCGGAAGAGGCTTGTGTACAGCATCAACATGTTGGGCTATTTCTGCACCATAGATTTTTTGTGATTTTCCCAGGCACAGCTAGGCTGAGTGCCCAGACAGCTCCTGTGTTTTCTGATTACAATTACCTCATGTAGCTACAGAGGATGGTTGCTGGAAAGGAAGTCACACACCGAGGCTTTCAATCACTTGATGTGTCGGAGCATGTTTGTTGATCTCATGTTATGAAACCCAAACCTTGATGCAAATGTAATAGATTACCTTTCGCTGGGACCTGAGGGTGTTTATGTGGAATCAGAATGAACTCAGAGGATTCACTGAAGTGACACATCATGGTCGTCTTGTGGCTGCTCCAAAAATCAGATCAAACAATTTGGTTCTGCAACAATGTTATATAAAGTCAAATTACACAACCATCGCCCGTGACTCAGGTATCTCACACTGCTATGTTGTGAGTGTAAAGAAAACATTTATTTCCAGGCAGGTCTGATCTCAATGGACACCTTTCAATGAATTTATTAATATCATCTTGGGGTGTGTTTGGACCATTGTAAGATCTGCTATAAGAAAGAATTTACATTTATATCATGGATGGGATTCTCCGTCCCACCAGCCCCGTTTTCGCCCCTGCCGGTAACGGGATCCTTCGCTCCGGCAGCTAGCCAATAGGACTTCCATTGTGGCCATCCCAGGCCATCGGGAAACCCATGAGCATGTGTGTGCTGCCAGCGAAGCGGAGAATCCCGCCGACAGAGAATGCCGCAGCAAATCTTTTACTACCTGCAAGTCATCCAAAAGCACATTAAAAAATTGATTTACGCGATGGGGGAATCGCAATAAATCCCTAATTGCCCTTGAGAAGGTGGTGGGGAGCTGCCTTCTTGAACCGCTGCAGTTCATGTGACGTAGGTACATCCACAGTGTTGTTAGGAAGGGAGATCCAAGATTTTGACCCAGTGACAGTGAAAGAACAGTAATATATTTCCAAGTCAGGATGGTGAGTGACTTGGAGGGAGGGAGTTGCAGGATTTTGACCCAGCGACAGCAGTACAGTCAATAATTTTCCAAGTGTAGTTGCTGTGGTGATTTGGGAAGCTTTAGCAGAGAATGATAACCGTGCTCTATTCCACTTGTGATGTCGGATACTAAGATGAGTAGGAGTTCATCCTGCACTTTGTGTGCAGCAACAAATACAATTTTCCCAACTGCCCCATTATCTGATATTGTTAACAATTCTGTCTCTTCAGGTGTTGTCCCTCTCTCCTTTCAATCTGTGTTGTCATTCCCCTCATAAAAATAACTGTCCTTGCAAACTACCATCCCTTCTCCAACCTCCTTAACTCCACCAAAAGCATTCAATGTGTTGTCGCCTCCCAAACTCGTTCCCATCCTTCCGAGAACTCCATGTTTAAATCCTTCCAATCAGGTTTCCGCCCCTGCCACATTACTGAAATAACTCTTATCAAAGTTGCAAATAAAGTCTTATGTGACAGTGACAAAGGTAAACTCTCTTTGTCCTCCATCTGTCGGCAGCCTTTGATACGGTGACCACACCATCCTCCTCCACTGTGATCCAGCTGAGAGGGACTGCTCTCGCCTGGTTCCTTTCTTATCTAACATAGCCACAGTGTCATTTCCAGTGCCTTCTCTTCCAGCTCCTGCACTGTTACCCCTGGTGTACCCAAGGACCTATCCCTGGCCTGCCTCTTATTTCACATCTGCATGCTACCCCTTGGCAACACCATCCAAAATCTCAGCGTTAGTTTTCGCATGTATGCTGACAGCACCAGCTCTACACAAAAACATAGAAACCAGGAGTGGGCCATTCAGCCTTTCGAGCCTGCTCTGCCATTCAATATGATCACCTCTGATCCTCGATCACAATACCACATTCCCGCTTTCTCCCCATACCCCTTGATGGTCAAAGCTAAAGAAAATCTATATGTTTTGAATATATTCAGTGACTTGGCCTCCACACTCTTCTGTGGTAGAGAATTCCACAGATACACCAGCCTCTGAGTGAAGAAATATTTCCTCACCTCGGTCCTAATTACCTGACCACCATCTCTCTCGACTCCTGCACTATTGCTAAATTGTAAGGTTTTGTGTGGGATATTTCGGTGCTTGCTGGCAGCGGGATCTACCAGTCCCACTGAAGGTGTTCTCCCCTCCCCGTGCCGGGTTCCCCAACGACGAGCCACGCAAATCGGCTGTAACATCAGCGGGACCAGAAGGTCCCACTGGTGGACAATGGTGAACCGTCTCCACTGCCTGAAAACATGCCACGGGGAGGGGGTGGGGGGGGAGGGGGGTGGGGGGGGGGGGGGGGGGGTGGGGGGGGGGGGAAGTGGGGGGGGGGGGCTGGAAGTCAACACCCTCCACCTGATGAGCAGAAATTTCCTCTAATTAAACATCGGGGTGACTGAATCTATTGTTTTCAGTCTCCATCCCAAGCTCCATATGTTAGCTACGGACTCCACCCCACTTCCTGGCGAGATTAAACCAGTTATTTTGCAACTTTGGTGTCACATTTGATCCTTAGATGAGCATCCAACCTCATAATTGTGTTGCCTCAAAGACCATCTGTTTCCACCTCCATAACATTGCCTGACTTAATTTCCCCCCCATACCGGACTCCCCGAACAGGCGCCGGAATGTGGTGACTAGGGGCTTTTCACGGTAACTTCATTTGAAGCCTACTTGTGACAATAAGCGATTTTCATTTAATTTCATTTCACCTCAGCTCATCTACTGCTGAAACCCTCAGTCGTGCTTTGTTACTTCTCGACTCGACTATTCCAAAACCCTCCTGTCTGGTCTCCAACACTCTACTCTCCGTAAACGTGAGGTCACCCATGTAACTTACAGCAAATCCTGTTCCCCGATTACCCCTCTGCCTGCCATTGGCTCTCAGTCGTGTAACATCTTGATTTTCAAATTCTCAAACTTGCTTTCAAATCTCTCCATGCCCTTGTCCCTCTCTATATTTGTCATCTCCTCCACCTCCACAACCCTCAGAGATCTCTGCACCCTCTAATTCTGGCCTCTTGTACATCCTGAATTATAATTGCTCCATTATTGATGACCATGCTTTCAGTTGCCTGAGCCACATGCTCTCTGGAATACCCTCCCTAAACCTATCCACCTCTTCCTTCTTCAAGTTTACCTCTTTGACCAAACTTTTGGCTTTCTAACCTAATATCTCCTTATGTGGCTTGGAATAAACCTTATCTTCATAATGCTCTGGTGAAGCGCTTTGGGACATTTAATTAGTTAAATGATGGCATCATAAAATCCCTACAGTACAGAAGGAGGCCATTTGGCCCATCGAGTCTGCACCGATCCTCTGGAAGGGCATTCTACCGAGAGTCACTCACCCGGCCTATCTCCATAACCCCATCTAACCTTTGGCTACTAAGGGGCAATTTTAGCATGGCCAATCCACCTAACCTGCATGTCTTTGGATTGTGAGAGGAAACTGGAGCACCCGGAGGAAACCCATGCAGACACTGGGAGAACATACAAACTCCTCACAGTCTCCCTGGACCGAAATCGAACCCGGATCCCTGGTGCCACCATGCTTCCATATAAATATAATTTTATTGTTGTTGTGGCTACATTCAAATAAACTGTGGGCACAGTTTTTGCTGCAAATGGTGAACAAAGGAAATCACCAAAACTTCCTTCAAAAGGCCATTGTTACTGATAGTACCAGCCTGAGGGAGATATACTGCTTGGAAAGAACCAGTCCGAAGGGCAGGAAATAATTCCGCAATCTACATGCCTCATGGAAAGGAACAGATGGATTGGAGAAGGTTCCAGGCTGTAACACGATCAGTGGATTCTAGTCAAACTCTTAAGTGCTTAAGTGTCACTCTTGATTTATGATGACTTTGGACACCCCTCCAATGTGTTAGTTTCTTGCACCTTATTCCCATCGATTTGGTTTCCCATGTACTTCACTGAGAGATTCTCACTTTTTCACAGTGTTAACTTCTGTACTGACAATGTCAGTATCAGGTAAATACAATGTTTTCCTCTATTTTCTCTGTACTCTGATTGAAGGAGTTGAAGTTCAGCTCCATGGTGGCCAGTAACTCTTTGATGCTTTGTCCAGATGACCTGGAGTACTCCTCTGGGATTCACGTGAACTTGACTAACCAAAAATAAAGAGTAGTGTGAACTCTGCCTGACCTTCCTTTTCTCTGTCTGCAACCCACAGCACTGCTGCTGTCTGCAGTGTTAACTGTGACTCAATGGGCAGCACTCTCACATCTGAGTCAGCATACAGTTGGTTCAAGTCCCACTCCAGAGACTGACACTGCAGTGCCGTACTGAGGGAGTCCTGCACTGTCGGAGACACCGTCTGACGGATGAGACCCCCATCACTCCTCTCAGGTGGATGTAAAAGATGAGAGGCATTCACAGAGACAAACAGGGAGTTCTCACTGGAGGGCTGGTTCCTAGTCAATGTTCATCTCTTAATCAACCAGTACCAGACAAAACAATGACCTGGGTCATTATCACATTGCCATTTGGTGGAGCTTACTGTGCGCAGATTGGTTTTGACGTTTACAACATAACAACATCATGGGGGGGGCACGGTAGCACAGTGGTTAGCACAGTTGCTTCACAGCTCCAGGGTCCTATGTTCGATTCCCGGCTTGGGTCACTGTCTGTGCCGAGTTTGCACGTTCTCCTCGTGTCTGCGTGGGTTTCCTCCGGGTGCTCCGGTTTCCTCCCACAGTCCAAAAATGTGCAAGTTAGGTGGATTGGCCATGCTAAATTGCTCTTAGTGTCCGAAAAAAGGTTAGGTGGGATATTGGTGTTGCGGGGATAGAGTGGTGGTGTGGGCTTGGGTAGGGTGCTCTTTCGAAGGGCCGGCACAGACTCGATGGGTCGAATGGCCTCCTTCTACACTGTAAATTCTATGATTCTATGATTAACTTTCAAAGGTACCTCATTGGCACTTTGGAGCATCCTGAGGTTGTGATGGTTGCTATACAAATGCAAGTCTTTGTTTCTTCGCCCTCATCATTGGCCTGGTTGAGATAGGCTAACTCAGCGAAGGCAATAGACTGAGCGGGCACGTTTGACCGTGAGGCATTGTGATACACTAGCAGGCATACTTTATCCATTCAACCACAGGAGGAGCCCAACAAACGTTATCCAAATAACTGTGACACCATTTAGTCTGAAGATACCAATATCTCCATTAATATAATCCCACAAAGGAATGTCACATGAACAGATTGTGTTTTCACCTGCGACTGCCACCTACAGCAAACCCGGGGGGGGGGGGGGGGGGGGGGGGGTTGGTGAGCACATAATGCTGCATTTAGAATATGACAAAGGTGAATTGCGATATAATCAATACAAAATGTTTCCGACAGATTGTTGTCACTTCTGGCCACTTTTTGTGAGGCTGTTTACAAATGTGGGAACTGGGTCAGAGGCAACACGTTCACAGCTCCTCTCATAAAACCCAATGGGAAGCAAATGAATTGACAGGGCTGGAACAGGCTAAGTTGTCTCAGGTTGCAAAGATACATCTCAAATGATCTCAGTAGCACTGGCACGCAAAGCTGAGAAAAATGATACTCTGCCTGCATTTGAGTGTTCAGTGACTAAAATACCAAGGAATTCAATTGCAGAGATACCGTCATTTACAACTTTAACTCTTGCGGAGACTCGTTGCTCAATGTCCTCTCAGACTCATTACTAGATTTCACTTCTACTTGTTTTAAAGTATTTGGGATTCAGACTATTTTTCCCCTCCAACAAGGAAAATATTAATCTTTGCTCACCAAATAAGGATAGCAAAATCAAGTCAGATAAATGTGGTGGAGATTTGTAACGTCCGTTGAAATGATAGAATGGGTTACGGCACAGAAGGGGACGTTCAGCCTTTCCTATCTGTGTCGGCTCCCTGCAACAGGCGTTCACCTTGTCCCACTTCCCCACTTTTCCCCCCTCGAATCCTCCAACTCATTTCTCTCCAGGTGCTCATCCAACTCCCTTTCAAAGCCTCGATTGAACCTGGCTCCACCACACTCTCAGGCTACGCATTCCACATCCTGACCACACCCTGGGTGAAAATGTTTTTCCTTTAGCCACCTCTGATTCATTCGACAATCACCTTAAATGGGGGTCCCCAGGGTCTCTCCTCTTCCACCAATGGGAGTACTTTCTCCCTGACTACTCTGTCCTGGCCATCATGGGTGGCCCGGTGGCACAGTGGTTAGCACCGCTGCCTCACAGTGCCAGGGACCCGGGTTTGATTCCGACCTCGGGTGACACGTTCTCCCCGTGTAAGTGTGGGTTTCCTCTGGGTGCTCTGGTTTCCTCCTACAGTCCAAAGGTGTGCAGGTCAGGTGGATTGGCTATACTAAATTGCCCATAAGTATTCAACCATTGGTTGGGGTCATGGGGACAGGGCGAGGATTGGGCTTGGTCCTTCGAATGGTCAATGCAGACTCGATGGGCCGAATGGCCTTCCTCTGCAGTGTAGGGATTCTTTGATTCTTCTATGATAATGGTATTGAAATCTAGTCAGTGAGATGTATTTTCACTAATGCTGTCTTCCCACTCGATTGTTGCTCCTACACATCACTGGATTTGGTGCTAATAATGGATCAGGACTGACTTCCACTCCTGTTCTGGTGAACAGAACACTACTTGCCTTCAAAAAACAATGCGGGGGGGGGGGGGGATTCCGCTCCTGTTTTCATCGGGCAAGTTCAGCGGCGGGGGTAGAAAATCTCATCAGATGTCCAAATCACCTCTCACGCTGACGTAGATGTCAGACGTGATAGTCCCCTCCCCCCACCGGTGATGTAATGCGTTGCCCAATGTCGGGAACATCATTTTCATACATTAGCATATCGTCATAAGGTCTCAAAGCCTAAACCTAAGAAAGTTCACTCTTTAAAAAAATATATTTTTAGTAAGGCATTTGAAAATTTTTGTAATAATAATAACAATGAAATAGAACATAGAACATAGAACATTACAGCGCAGTACAGGCCCTTCGGCCCTCGATGTTGCGCCGACCTGTGAAACCACTCGAAAGCCCATCTACACTATTCCCTTATCGTCCATATGTCTATCCAATGACCATTTGAATACCCTTAGTGTTGGCGAGTCCACTACTGTTGCAGGCAGGGCATTCCACACCCTTACTACTCTCTGAGTAAAGAACCTACCTCTGACATCTGTCTTATATCTATCACCCCTCAATTTAAAGCTATGTCCCCTCGTGCTAGACATCACCATACGAGGAAAAAGGCTCTCAATGTCCACCCTATCCAATCCTCTGATCATCTTGTATGCCTCAATTAAGTCACCTCTTAACCTTCTTCTCTCTAACGAAAACAGCCTCAAGTCCCTCAGCCTTTCCTCATAAGATCTTCCCTCCATACCAGGCAACATTCTGGTAAATCTCCTCTGCACCCTTTCCAATGCTTCCACATCCTTCCTATAATGCGGCGACCAGAATTGCACGCAATACTCCAAATGCGGCCGTACCAGAGTTTTGTACAGCTGCAACATGACCTCGTGGCTCCGAAACTCAATCCCTCTACCAATAAAAGTTAACACAACGTACGCCTTCTTAACAACCCTCTCAACCTGGGTGGCAACTTTCAGGGATCTATGTACATGGACACCGAGATCTCTCTGCTCATCCACACTGCCAAGAATCTTACCATTAGCCCAGTGCTCTGTCTTCTTGTTATTCCTTCCAAAATGAATCATCTCACACTTTTCTGCATTAAACTCCATTTGCCACCTCTCAGCCCAGCACTGCAGCTTATCTATGTCCCTCGGTAACTTGTAACATCCTGCCGCACTGTCCACAACTCCACCGACTTAAGTGTCATCTGCAAATTTACTCACCCATCCTTCTACGCCCTCCTCCAGGTCATTTATAAAAATAACAAACATCAGTGGCCCCAAAACAGATCCTTGTGGTATACCACTAGTAACTGGACTCCAGTCTGAACACTTCCCATCAACCATCACCCTTTGTCTTCTTCCAGCTAGCCAATTTGAAATGAAAATCGCTTATTGTCACAAGTAGGCTTCAATGAAGTTACTGTGAAAAGCCCCTAGTCGCCACATTCCGGCGCCTGTTCGGGGACGCTGGTACGGGAATTGAACCGTGCTGCTGGCCTGCCTTGGTCTGCTTTGAAAGCCAGCAATTTAGCTGTGTAAATCTGCTAAATCTCCCTGCTAAATCTCCCTGAATCCCATGCTTCTGTATTTTCTGCAGTAGCCTACCGTGGGGAACCTTATCAAACGCTTTACTGAAATCCATAAACACCACATCAACTGCTTTACCCTCATCCACCTGTTTGGTCACCTTCTCAAAGAACTCAATAAGGTTTGTGAGGCACGACCTACCCTTCACAAAACCGTGTTGACTATGTCTAATCAAATTATTCCTTTCCAGATGATTATACACCCTATCCCTTATAAACCTTTCCAAGATTTTGCCCACAACAGAAGTAAGGCTCACTGGTCTATAGTTACTGGTGTTGTCTCTACTCCCCTTCTTGAACAAGGGGACAACATTTGCTATCCTCCAGTCTTCTGGCACTATTCCTGTTGACAAAGATGACTTAAAGATCAAAGCCAAAGGCTCAGCAATCTCCTCCCTAGCTTCCCAGAGAATCCTAGGATAAATCCCATCCGGCCCAGGGGACTTATCTAATTTCACCTATTCCAGAATTGTTAACACCTCCTCCTTATGAACCTCAAGCCCTTCTAGTCTAGTAGCCTGAATCTCAGTATTCTCCTTGACAACATTGTCTTTTTCCTGTGTGAATACTGACGGAAAATATTCATTTAGCACCTCTCCTATCTCCTCGGACTCCAAGCACAACTTCCCACTACTGTCCTTGACTGGCCCTACTCTTACCCTAGTCATTCTTTTATTCTTGACATATCTTCTAGAAAGCTTTAGGGTTATCCTTGATCCTACCTGCCAAAGACTTCTCATGTCCCCTCCTGGCTCTTCTTAGCTCTCTCTTTAGGTCCTTCCTAGCTAACTTGTAACTCTCGAGTGCCCTTACTGAACCTTCATGTCTCATCTTTACATAAGCCTCCTTCTTCCTCTTGACAAGTGTTTCGACTGCCTTAGTAAACCACGGTTCCCTTGCTCCACCACTTCCTCCCTGCCTGACAGGTACATACTTATCAAGGACACTCAGTAGCTGTTCCTTGAACAAGCTCCACATTTCCATTGTGCCCATCCCCTGCAGTTTTCCTCTCCATCCGATGCATCCTAAGTCAAGCCTCATCGCATCATAATTGCCTTTCCCCCAGATATAACTCTTGCCCTGCGGTATATACCTATCTCTTTCCATCACTAAAGTAAACTTAATCGAATTGTGGTCACTATCACCAAAGTGCTCACCTACCTCCAAATCTAACACCTGTCCTGGTTCATTACCCAGTACCAAATCCAATACGGCCTCACCTCTCGTTGGCCTATCTACATACTGTGTCAGGAAACTCTCCTGCACACATTGGACAAAAACGGACCCATCTAAAGTACTCAAACTATAGCGTTTCCAGTCAATATTTGGAAAGTTAAAGTCCCCCATAAAAACTACCCTGTTGCTTTCGCTCCTATCCAGAATCATCTTTGCAATCCTTTCCTCTACGTCTCTGGAACTTTTCGGAGGCCTATAGAAAACCCCTAAAAGGGTGACCTCTCCTTTCCTGTTTCTAACCTCAGCCCATACTACCGCAGCAGACGAGTCCTCATCAAACGTCCTTTCTGCCACCGTAATACTGTCCTTGACTAACAATGCCACCCCTCCCCCTCTTTTACCACCTTCCCTGAACTTACTGAAATATCTAAACCCCGGCACCTGCAACAACCATTCCTGTCCCTGCTTTAGCCATGTCTCCGAAATGGCCACAACATCGAAGTCCCAGGTACCAACCCATGCCGCAAGTTCACCCACCTTATTCCGGATGCTCCTGGCATTGAAGAAGACACACTTTAAACCACCTTCCTGCCTGCCGGTACACTCCTGCAACTTTAAAACCTTACTCATGACCTCACTACTCTCAACCTCCTGTATACTGGAGCTACAATTCAGGTTCTCAAGCCCCTGATGAACTAGTTTAAACCCTCCCGAAGAGCATTAGCAAATTTCCCCCCCAGGATATTGGTACCCCTCTGGTCCAGGTGTAGACCATCCCGTTTGTAGAGGTCCCACCGACCCCAGAATGAGCCCCAATTATCCAGAAATCTGAAACTCTCCCTCCTGCACAATCCCTGTAGCCACGTGTTCGACTCCTCTCTTTCTCTATTCCTCGTCTCGCTATCACGTGGCACGGGTAACAACCCAGAGATAATAACTCTGTTTGTCCTAGATCTAAGTTTCCACCCTAGCTCCCTGAATTCCTGCCTTCCATCCCTATCCCTTTTCCTACCTATGTCGTTGGTACCTATGTGGACCACGACTTGAGGCTGCCCCCCCTCCCCCTTAAGGATCCCGAAAACACGATCCGAGACATCATGCACCCTGGCACCTGGGAGGCAACACACCAACCGCGAGTCTCTCTCGTTCCCACAGAATCTCCTATCTATCCCCCTAACTATGGAGTCTCCAATGACTAATGCTCTACTCCTCTCCCCCCATCCCTTCTGAGCAACAGGGACAGACTCTGTGCCAGAGACATGCACCCCATGGCTTACCCCTGGTAAGTCCCCCCTCCCAACAGTATCCAAAGCGGTATACTTGTTACTAAGGGGAATGACCACAGGGGATCCCTGTACTGACTGCTTCCTCCCAGCCCCTCTCACCGTCACCCATCTATCTTTATTCTTCGGAGTAACTACACCCCTGAAGCTTCTATCTATGACCACCTCTGCCTCCCGAATGATCCGAAGTTCATCCAGTTCCAGCTCCAGTTCCTTAACGCGGTTTCTGAGGAGCTGGAGATGGGTGCACTTCCCACAGATGAAATCAGCAGGGACACTATCGGCGTCGCTCGCCTCAAACATTCTGCAGGAGGAACATTGCACTACCTTCCCTGCCACCCCTCTAGATAAAAAAAGAAAAAGAAAGAAAGAGCTTACCTGTTATTCACTCCCCTTCTCAGCAAGCACTCACTCAGCAACCTCTGCACCCTGCACGATAACACCTGAGGGAAAAGAAAAGAAAAACTACTTACCAGTCACCAGCCAATCCCTTACCTGCAGGCTGTGGCGTCACGGTTCAACTTCTTTCTACTTCTACCTGACCTCGAGCCTTCCTCTTGATCTTTACAGCGGTTGTTTTTTTTTGGTTAGAGGAGGGGGTAGGGAGGGAAACACTGAAGAAGTGTTTCGGGTTTAAGTGTCACTTGACAACAGCTCCTCCACAAACCACCTTCAAGTTAGGGTGACCACAACGGAGGTATGCAGATTTCTCTTGCAACAGCCAATCATCAGCTCCGCTCTACTGCCCTCTGGCGCATCAACATGGTATAATAAACATTACCACCCCAGCCCAATCTTCACACACCCCAACCATAAAACAACAATCCAGCCCTCCCCCTCCCCCTTGGAATACTGTATCTGCTGACATTTTAATTTTCCCCGAGAAAGTCGACAAATGGCTGTCACCTCCGGGTGAACCCGATCATTGACCCTCTTAAGGCGAACTTTATTTTCTCGAGACTGAGAAAGTCGCCATATCACTAACCCAGGTCCCTACACTCGGGGGCTTCAAGTCCCTCCACATTAACAAGATCCGTCTCCGGGCTACCAGGGAGGCAAAGGCCAAGATGGCAGCCTCTTTCACCCCCTGAACTCCCAGCACTTCCGACACTACAACTCCAGACTCGGCACCACCCGTGTTTTTAGTACCGTAGACATTGCCTCAGCAAAACCCTGCCAAAACCCTCTAAGCTTCGGGCAGGCCTAAAACATGTGGACGCGATTTGCTGGGCTTCCCGCGCACCTCGCACACCTATCCTCTACCCCGAAAAACTTGCTCATCCTAGCCACTGTCCTGTGTGCCCAGTGGACTACCTTAAATTGTATCAGGCTAAGCCTGGCACATGATGAGGAGGTATTAACCCTGCTGAGGGCATCCATCATATACCCGCCTCTATCTCTCCTCCTAGCTCGTCCTCCCACTTGCCCTTAAGCTCCTCCACCAGAGTTTCCTCCGCCCCCGAAAGCTCCTGGTAAATATCTGGGCCTGGATTCTTCCGGAATTTGTGGGGCGGCCCATACCGGCTCCAAGAGCGGCGTGAATCACTCCGGCGTTGGGCCGCCCAGAAGTTGCGGAATCCTCTGCACTTCCGGGGGCTAGGCCGGCGCTGGAGGGGTTGGCGCCGCGCCAACCGGCACCGAAGGGCCGACGCCGGCCGGCGTGAGTTGGCGCATATGCAGAACCGCCAGCGTGTTTCCTGCGCAGGCGCAGGGGGTTTCTTCTCCGCGCTGGCCATCATGGAGCCTTACAGAAGTCGGCGCGGAGGGAAAGAGTGCCCCCACGGCACAGGCCCGCCCGCAGATCGGTGGGCCCTGATCGCGGGCCAGGCCACAGTGGGGGACCCCCCCCCGGGATCGGATCCCCCCGCGCCCCCCCCGAGGACCCCGCTAGATGGCCGACAAGTCAGGTCCCGCCAGGATGGACCATGTCCATTTCACGCCGGCGGGACTGGCCAGGAACGCGTAGCCGCTCGGCCCATCAGGGCCCAGGGAATTACTGAGTGTCCGCTGCCAATGGCCTCCGACCAGCGCAACGTGATCCCTGCCTCGGCCAGAAAACTGCCGCCGGAGAATTCGGCAGCCGGCGTTGGTGCGGCAGGGCGGGCACCCCGACAATTCTCCGACCCGGCGGGGCATCGGAGAATCCCGCCTCTGTAACCTTCCCCTCTCCCACCCAGGTACTGGAGACTCCTCTATCCTGTGTCCCCCATGGCGGCTGCAGCGGAAAGGCCGGAACCTGCTTTCTCAGGAAGTCTCACACCTGCAAATACTTAAACCCGTTCCCTGCTGGCAATTCAAATTTATCCTCCAAGGCTTTCAAGCTGGGGAAGCTCCCATCTATATATAGATCCCCCATCCTTCTAATTCCTGCCCTTTGCCAGTCCGGAACCCACCATCCAGCCTACCCGGTACAAACTGATGATTATTATAAATCGGGGTCCAAACCGATGCTCCCTCCACTCTCTTATATCTCCTCCACTGCCCCCAGATTCTCAGAGCCGCCACCACCACCGGACCTGTGGAATATCGGGCCGGCGAGAACGGAAGATGTGTCGTTATCAGTGCTCCCAAACTTGTGTCTTTGCATGACGCCGCCTCCATCCGCTCCCATGCCAACCCCTCCCCCACTACCCACTTCCTGATCATGGCTATATTAGCCGCCCAGTAGTAATTGCAGAAGTTCGGCAGCGCCAACCCACCCTCCCCCGACTGCACTCCAGCAACACTTTCTTCACTCGCGGGGTTTTATCCGCCCACACAAAGCCCGAAATAACCTTATTCACCCGCTTGAAAAAGGCCTTTGGGATGAAGATGGGGAGGCACTGAAAGAAAAACAGAAATCTGGGAGGACTGTCATTTTCACGGTCTGTACCCTCCCCGCCAGTGATAGCGGGAGCATGTGAAATCTCTTAAAGTCCCCTTCCACTTGCTCTACCAGCCGGGGTAGGTTTAAATTGTGCACTTCTCGGGCCACCTGGATTCCCAGATACTGAAAGCTCTTTCCTTCCACCCGAAGCGACAGCTCTCCTAGTCTCTTCTCCTGCCCTCTTGCCTGGATCGCGAACATCCTGCTTTTCCCCATGTTCAATTTATACCCCGAAAAATTGCCAAATTCCCCTAGTATTCACATTACTTCCCCCATCCCCTCCAACGGGTCTGAAATATACAAGAGCAGGTCATCTGCGTAAAGCGAGACCCAGTGCTCCACCCACCCACCCTCCCCCCGAACCAGCCCTTTCCAGTTCCTAGAGGCTCTTGACGCCATGGCCAATGGCTCTATGGCCAGAGCAAACAGTAGCGGGGAGAGGGGGCACCCTTGCCTCGTCCCTCGGTGTAGCTGTTTAAAATACCCCGACCTCAGCCGGTCCGTACGCACACTCGCTACTGGTGCCTGATAGAGCAACCGCACCCAGTCAATAAAGCCCTTCCCAAACCCAAACCTTCCCAGCGCCTCCCACAGGTAATCCCACTCCACCCGATCAAAAGCCTTCTCCGCATCCATCACTACCACCACCTCCGCCTCCTCTCCTTCTGAGGGCATCATAATAACATTCAAAAGCCTTCGAACATTGGCTTTGAGTTGCTTGACCTTTACAAATCCCGTCTGGTCTTCGCCTATCACCCCCCCGGGACTCAATCCTCTATCCTTGTGGCCAGTATCTTAGCCAGCAGTTTGGCGTCCACATTCAGTCGATAAATTGGCCTGTATGACCCGCATTGCTCCGGATCTTTCTCCCGTTTCAGGATCAATGAAATCGAGGCCTGTGACATTGTTGGGGAAGGACCCCCTTCTCTCTTGCTTCATTAACTATCCTCACCAGCAGTGAGCTGAAATCTCTGAAAACGTCTTATAGAATTCCACTGGATAGCCATCAAGCCCTGGGGCCTTGCCCGACTGCATGCCCTCCAGCCCCTCGATTATTTCCTCAATCTGAATTGGGGCTCCCAGCCCTTCCACCAGATCCTCATCCACCCTCAGAAACCTCAACTGATCCAAAAACGGCCTCATCCCCTCCACCCCAGCCGGGGGTTCCGACTAATATAGTTTATTATAAAAGTCCTAAAACACCTCATTCACCCACACTGGGTCCAGGACAGTATTCCCGTCTCTACTCTTTACTTTACCTATCTCCCTCGTAAAGGCCGCCTCACTTTTCCTGAGCTGGTGCGCTAACATTCTGCTTGCCTTTTCCCCGTACTCATAAATCACCCCCCTTGCCTTCCTCAACTGTTCCACCGCTTTCCCTGTGGTCAACAGCCCAAACTCCGCCTGTGACCTCCGCCGCTCCCTCAATAGCCCCGAGTCCGGGGCCTCCGAGTATCTTCTGTCCACCTGGAGTATCTCCTCAACTAACCTATCCCACTCAGCCCGTTCCGCCTTTTCTCTGTGGGCCCGTATCGAGATTAATTCCCCTCTGACCACTGCCTTCAAAGCTTCCCAAGTCGTCGCTGCAGAGACCTCCCCCGTATCATTTGTTTCCAGGTCGTTGTGGATGGACTTGTTAACCCGCCCACAGACCGCCTCGTCCGCTAGCAACCCCACATCCAGTCTCCACAGCGGGCGTTGCCCTCTCTCCACACTAACCCGTAGATCCACCCAGTGTGGGGCATGATCCGACACTGCGATTGCCGAGTACTCAGTCTCCACCGCCCCCCGGTATTAGCGCCCTGCTCAGAACAAAAAAGTCGATGCGAGAGTATATCTTGTGGGCATGTGAGAAAAAAGAAAACTCCTTCGCTCTTGGCCGTGCAAACCTCCATGGGTCTACTCCCCCATCTGTTTCATGAACCCCTTCAATTCCTTTACCACAGCCGGCCTCCTCCCTGTCCTGGATTTTGACCGGTCCAATTCCGGATCAATGACTGTGTTAAAATCTCCCCCCATGATTAAAGTTGTGTGACTCTAAGTCTGGGATCTTACCTAAAACCCGCCTCATAAGTTCCACATGGTCCCAATTCGGAGCATATATGTTCACGAGTACCACTCGCACCCCCTCCAGCTTCCCACCATTATGTACCTACCCCCCTTGTCTGACACGATTCTCTCTGCCTCGAATGCCACTCGTTTGTTGATCAAGATCTCTACCCCCCTGGTCTTTGAGTCCAGCCCTGAGTGGAATACTTGGCTGACCCACCCCTTTCTCAATCTTGTCTGGTCTGTAACCTTTAGGTGTGTCTCTTGTAACATTCAGCCCCCTCAAATGCGCAAACACGCGAGCCCTCTTGACCGGCTCATTCAACCCTCTAACATTCCATGTAACCATCCTGGTCGGGGGACTTCCTGCCCCCAAAGTCAAACTCCAGCTTAACACCTGCTCGTCCCCCACTGTGCTTCCATGGTCAGCTGACCCATGCTGACTTGAAAGCGCCCGCCCCTGGCACCAAGCAGTCTGTCTCCCTATTGTTCTCTCCCCTCTCCCCCCACTTGGACAAACATATTAAAATCATCACATTCCCCAGTAAACAAACATCAGAAAAAACAGTGAAGAAACAGCCACATTAGAAAAAAAAACACCCAAAAACAGAACCAGCCCCAAAAACCACCCCCTCTAACCAGCTCTCTGCAAGACAATGTTACCGTTAGCCATCCAAACAGCCCCTTATTACACATAGCACTACTTATACGTATTCAACCCAGCACAACAAATCGCCGCCACAGTACTTCTCCAAGGCTTCAGTGTCTTTTAGTTCACCTCCAGCCTCTTTTCTTTAATAAAAGTCCATACTTTCTCTGGTGTTTCAAAGTAGAAGTCCCATTCCTCATGTGTAACCCACAGACGGGCTGGGTACAACATCCCAAACTTCACCCTCTTAATGAGGGCCGTTTTTGCCCGATTAAACCCAGCTCGCCCCTTGGCCCGATCCGCGCCCAGGTCCTGATAAATGCGCAGCTCATAATTCTCCCATTTGCTGCTCCGTTCCTTCTTGGCCCACCGCAGAACCTGTTCCTTGTCCAGGAATCGGCGAAATCTTACCACCATGGCCCCCGGCGGCTCGTTCGCTCGGGGCTTCTTCGCAAGGGCTCTGTGCGCTCTGTCCACTTCCAGGGCCCGAAGGAACACCTCAGCCCTCATCAACTTCTCCAACATGTCCGTCACATAGGCCCTCGCATCCGATCCCTCACTGCCCTCAGGGACGCTGACAATTATAAGATTCTGCCTCCTGGACCTGTTCTCCAGGTCCTGCAGCTTTTCCTGCATTCTTTCCTGGCGGTCGTTCATCATCTCCACCTTGGTCTCCAGCACAGTTATGTACTCCTTGTGCTCGGGCACCTTTTTCTCCACCTCCTGGATCGCTCTCCCGTGGGTCTCTTGATTCTGCACAACTTGATCAATCGAAGCCTTAATTCGGTCCAGCGTGTCCTTCTTCAGCTTGGCGAAGCAATCTTTGAAAAACTTCACCAGCTGCCCCGTAGACCACTGTGTAGACCATGGCCCTTGTTCTCCGCCATGCTTTCCCGCGATACCGGCTCTGCTTGCGTCTTCCTTATAGGACTTTATCTTCTCACACGGCCACTTCTGGTCCAATTCTCCTTACACCAGAAGGGAATTTCTCCTCACTGTCTCACTCTTCACCGATTTATCCCATAAAATCCAGAAAAAAACAGGGGAAAAAAGTCCAAAGATCCGTCACAGGCGGGAGCTATCAAATGTGCGACCTACTCCTCCATGGCTGCCACCAGAAGTGAAGTAGGTTCATTCACATTGACGTCAACATGAGTCACGACTGGTGTTTCAAGGCATGCATCTGGTGGACAGACCTCCCAGAGGAGCTTAGGTGAGTGCATCGCTCAGGGGAGAGAGGGTGATGCCTGGGCACTACCTGGGCATTACCCTAACACTGCTCAAGCACTACCTGGGCATTGCCTCAGCTGTGCATAGGAGAGGAGTGTACTACGTCCCGAACGCTACACGGCGACTTCAATGCCACTTTTCCCGTTCACTATTGGCCGTTGCCGATATTCGGGAAAATTCCGCTCAATGTGTAGCATTGCCAAATGACAGCTGTATTCCTCAGGATTGAGAAATAGGAAAGGCAGATGTGTTGGAGGAAAGGTTTGAGACGACCAAATATGTTTTTAAAAATACTCAATTTCTTCTGAAAATGTCTGAGGTTCAGACTGTGACTGAACCCTTCAGTTTTGGCAGTGGAATTTGCTGAACAATGAATTCTCACTACAAAGAAAAGAGCCAATTGTGTCTGCAATAGATACAGAGCTGACATCAATGTGATGGCAAAGGTTGGGATAACCAATTACAGAATGGTATTGTTCTGGGCATATTTTGTACTCTTGTATGTGTATGCTGTGTTGGTAAGGAAAGCTATTTTTGTGTGTGTATCGGGTGAAGAAAGGAGAGGTTTTTGGTGTCAAATTGTCTCTAGAGTATAAGTGATCAATGAGGACAAGTGTTACCTGTTTCCATTTGTAATGAGGCTGTATTGTGGGTTTTAGTTTACAGATAAACAGGGCGGGATTCTCCGTCCCGCCAGACCAGTTCTCTGGTGCGGCGCGCCCCCGCCGGCAGTGGGATTCTCCATCCCACCAGCCAGCCAATGGTGTTTCGCATTGTGGGCAGCCCCACACCGTCGGGAAATCCCCAAGCGTGGCTGCACTGTCGGGGTAACGGAGAATCCCGATGGCGGAGAATCCAGCCCACAGAGTTGCCTTGCAATTTACATTAGGGGTTAAAGTGTTGAATTTGGGTGACAGGGTAGCACAGCGGTGGGACAGTAGCACAGTGGACTTGGGGATCCTTGGATTCTATCCCATGATCATTCTGTCTATCCCTTGGAAAAAGGCCATTGGGATGAAGATCGGTATAGATCTGAACAGAATGAGGAACCTTGGCAGTACATTCATCTTGACAGACTGCACCCTCCCCTCCAGGGAAAATTGGAGTGCATCCCATTTTTGTAGGACCTTTTTAACTTCCTCCGCCAGACTGGTCAGATTCCACTCGTGGATCCGTGCCTAATTGTGGGCTCTCTGGATCACCACGCAGCGGAATTTGCTTTGGGCTAGGTTGAATGGTAGACACCCCCAGCTTTGTCCCTCCCCTGTTCGGGTTCACCGGGAATGCCTCGCAATTGCCCAGGTTGAGATTGTAGCCTGAGGAGGCCCCAAACTCTTGTATAAGTTTCATGATACTTTCCTTCCGTTCTGTGGGTCCCAGTTGTGGAGGACGTAGCTCCAGGGTTCCAGGTTCAATTCCGGCCTCAGGTCTCTGTCTATGTGGAGTTTGCACTTTCTCCCTGTGTCTGCGTGGGTTTCCTCCGGGTGCTCCGGTTTCCTCCCACAGTCCAAAGATGTGCAGGTTAGGTGGATTGACCATGATAAATTGCCCATAGTGTCCAAGAGGTTAGGTGGGGCTTCTGGGTTTTCTGCATTCAGTGAGATGATCACGTCTGGTGTGCCCTCACATTCAGCAGCCGCTTGATGTTCGCAGTAAGCTGTCTACCCTTGTCAAAGCCCGTCTGGTCCTCTGCGACCACTTCTGGTATGCATTTCCCCATTCTCTTAGCCAGCACCTTCGCCAGTACCTTTGTGTCTACATTGAGCAACAAAATGGGTCCATATTCCATCAGGTCCTTGTCTTTTTTGGGTATCAGCGATATTGTGGCCTGTGTTAGCTTTGGAGGCAGGATGCCCCTCGCTAGCGAGTCTGCGAACATGTCCCGTGTGGGGCTAGGGTCTCGGAGCCTTCCCCGCCTCCATGGAGCTGATGCTCTCCATGATCTCTCCCTGTCCGATTGGTGCTTCCAGCTCCCTCTGCCTATCGTCCCCCGCGAATGGCACGTCCAGTCCATTGAGGTCCCCGTCGGAGTGTTCGGAGGTGTACAGTTCGCGGTAGAAGGTTTCAAATGCTTAGGTGACCTTTTTGGTTTGGCTACCAGCCCGCCTCTGCTGCTCTTCACCTGCACTATCTCTTTCGTGGCTGCCTGCTTTCTCAGCTGGTGAGCCAGTAGGCGGCCAACCTATTACCCATGTTCATAGAGGTCCTCATGTCTGGCGGAGTTGGTGCACAGCTTTCCTGGTGGATAGCAGGTTAAAGGCCATTTGTAGCTTTTTCCTCTCTGCCAGAAGCTCTATGTTCTGGGCCTTGGAGTATTTTCTGTCAACCTCCAGAATGGAGTCCATAAGACCATAAGACATAGGAGCGGAAGTAAGGCCATTCGGCCCATCGAGTCCACTCCACCATTCAATCATGGCTGATTTCAACTCCATTTACCCGCTCTCTCTCCATAGCCCTTAATTCCTCGAGAAATCAAGAATTTATCAACTTCTGTCTTAAAGACACCCAACATCCCGGCCTCCACCGCCCTCTGTGGCAATGAATTCCACAGACCCACCACTCTCTGGCTGAAGAAATTTCTCCTCATCTCTGTTCTAAAGTGACTCCCTTTTATTCTAAGGCTGTGCCCCCGGGTCCTAGTCTCCCCTGCTAATGGAAATAACATCCCTACATCCACCCTATCTAAGCCATTCATTATCTTGTAAGTTTCTATTAGATCTCCCCTCAACCTCCTAAACTCCAATGAATATAACCCAAGGATCCTCAGACGTTCATCATATGTTAGGCCTACCATTCCTGGGATCATCCGTGTGAATCTCCGCTGGACCCGCTCCAGTGCCAGTATGTCCTTCCTGAGGTGTGGGGCCCAAAATTGCTCACAGTATTCTAAATGGGGCCTAACTAATGCTTTATAAAGCTTCAGAAGTACATCCCTGCTTTTATTTTCCAAGCCTCTTGAGATGAATGACAACATTGCATTTGCTTTCTTAATTACGGACTCAACCTGCAAGTTTACCTTTAGAGAATCCTGGACTAGGACTCCCAAGTCCCTTTGCACTTCAGCATTATGAATTTTGTCACCTTTTAGAAAATAGTCCACACCTCTATTCTTTTTTCCAAAGTGCAAGACCTCACACTTGCCCACGTTGAATTTCATCAGCCATTTCTTGGACCACTCTCCTAAACTGTCTAAATCTTTCTGCAGCCTCCCCACCTCCTCCATACTACCTGCCCCTCCACCTATCTTTGTATCATCGGCAAACTTAGCCAGAATGCCCTCAGTCCCGTCATCTAGATCGTTAATATATAAAGAGAACAGCTGTGGCCCCAACACTGAACCCTGCGGGACACCACTCGTCATCGATTGCCATTCCGAAAAAGAACCTTTTATCCCAACTCTCTGCCTTCTGCCTGACAGCCAATCGTCAATCCATGTTAGTACCTTGCCTCGAATACCATGGGCCCTTATTTTACTCAGCAGTCTCCCGTGAGGCACCTTATCAAGGCCTTTTGGAAGTCAAGATAGATAACATCCATTGGCTCTCCTTGGTCTAACCTATTTGTTATCTCTTCAAAGAACTCTAACAGGTTTGTCAGGCACGACCTCCCCTTATTAAATCCATGCTGACTTGTCCTAATCCAACCCTGCACTTCCAAGAATTTAGAAATCTCATCCTTAACAATGAATTCTAGAATCTTGCCAACAACCGAGGTTAGGCTAATTGGCCTATAATTTTCCATCTTTTTCCTTGTTCCCTTCTTGACAGGGGGGTTACAACAGCGATTTTCCAATCCTCTGGGACTTTCTCTGACTCCAGTGACTTTTGAAAGATCATAACTAATGCCTCCACTATTTCTTCAGCTATCTCCTTTAGAACTCTAGGATGTATCCCATCTGGGCCCGGAGATTTATCAATTTTTAGACCTCTTAGTTTCTCTAGCACTTTCTCCTTTGTGATGGCTACTATATTCAACTCTGCCCCCTGACTCTCCGGAATTGTTGGGATATTACTCATGTCTTCTACTGTGAAGACTGACGCAAAGTACTTATTCAGTTCCTCAGCTATTTCCTTGTCTCCCATCACAAAATTACCACCGTCATTTTGGAGCGGCCCAATGTCAACTTTTGCCTCCCGTTTGTTTTTATTGTATTTAAAGAAACTTTTACTATCATTCCTAATGTTACTGGCTAGCCTACCTTCAAATTTGATCCTCTCTTTCCTTATCTCTCTCTTTGTTATCTTCTGTTTGTTTTTGTAGCCTTCCCAATCTTCTGACTTCCCACTACTCTATGCCACATTATAGGCTTTCTCTTTTGCTTTGATGCATTCCCTAACTTCCTTTGTCAGCCATGGCTGCCTAATCCCCCCTCTGATAACCTTTCTTTTCTTTGGGATGAACCTCTGTACTGTATCCTCAATTACTCCCAGAGACTCCTGCCATTGCTGTTCTACTGTCTTTCCCACTAGGCTCTGCTCCCAGTCGATTTTCGTCAGTTCCTCCCTCATGCCCCTGTAGCTACCTTTATTTAACTGTAACACCTTTACATCTGATTCTACCTTTCTTTCTTTCAAATTGGAGATTGAATTCGACCATATTATGATCACTGCCTCCTAAGTGCTCCCTTACTTTAAGATCTTTAATCAAGTCTGGCTCATTACATAACACTAAGTCCAGTTGTTGACTAGCTGCCCTCTCTTCCATGTCTCTATGAGCCTTGTAGGATATAATCTCTCCCCTAATCATAGTCTTCAGTTCCTCCCAGGACGTGGAAGGTGTGTTTCTGTCCCCCCCCCCCTTCCTGCGGGATCAACCTTACTTACCTGATGTATGCGTCCCTGCACTCCGCAATCTCCCTTTGTTTAGGGACCCTCCAAAGTGGCTGCTTGCGGCGCCATCTTGTTTCCTCAACCTGCTCCTTACCTGTTGAAGCCAAACCGAAAACCAACCCGTTCTTCCCATCATGTTCCGTTTGCGTTTCTTTTCCTCCCCGACCCTCTACCCCCCACCCACATCCCCCCCCCCCCCCCCCATCGACCTCTACTCCTTGCGTCGCCTTCACCACATCGCCCATAAGCATCCCCCCTCCCTGTCCCTGTGTTACCCCTCCCCTGGCCAGGCGCTTCTGCCCCGCCGGGAGGTGCACCGCGGCCCCCCTTGCTGTCTGTCTTCTCATGCTAGCTATCCTTGCTAGTGTGGTGGCCCCCCTCCCGGAGCTGATCTTACGCCTGCTGACTGTCCGCTTTCTCTGCCTGTACCTCACCCTCACCTGCATTTGCTTATCCTCGCCCTTTCCTCTGACTGGGTCTTTTTGATCAGAGCGAGGCAGCACAGTCCCACGCAAACATATCAAGTGTCCAAGAAGTCTCCATCTCTTTCACTTTCCTTTTCTGATCCGCCTTCATCGCTGCCTCACCTCCCCCTTGTCCAGCCCGTTGGTCCACAAAAATTTGTTTGCCTCCGCCGGGGTGTTAAAGTAGTGCTCCTTCTCCTGGAACGTGACCCAGAGCCTGGCTGGGAACAGCATTCCAAATCGTACCCCGATCTTGCACAGGCCCGATTTTCCCTGCGTTTTGCCAAGACCGTCCCAATGCCCTGATATACCCGGATATTGTGTCCTTCCCAGTTACTTGCCTTGGTCGAACCCGCCCACCTCAGGATCCTCTCACGATTCTGGTATCGGTGCATCTTCGCACTGACCGCCCTCGGTTTCGGCTTGAGCAACCTGTGTACTCTGTTGATATCTGGGGGGGTTGGGGAAGCTATCTCTCCCGACTAGGTTACCCAGCATTTGTGCAACCTAGCCCTTTGGGTCCCTGTCCTCAATATCCTCTGGCAGGCCCACGATCCAAATGTTCTGGCGTCGGGACCTGTTTTCTTGATCCTCGACTTTCCCTTTCAAGTTGCCTTGGGCCGCTACCAAACTTTTAACTTCTGCCTCCAGGGCGACAATCCTGTCGCTCTGGTCTGTCGAGGCTTTCTCTCGGTCGTGGATAGGTTTTCCTATGCTTCCACCTTCTTCCCCAAATTGCCAATGGCATGGTGACCATTGCCTCTGTCAACACCACCTTGACCTCCACCTGAATTTTGACCCATTATTATCTTTCATGGCAGTCAGTTCCTTCATAAGGAATGCCTTCCATCCATCTCCAGGTGGTGGAGGGAGACTGATTCCCCAGTCGTAGGTCTCTCTCTCTCTTAGGTGGCCAGGGGCCCCTCGCCTCGATGGTCCTCTGGTTGGTCTGCCTGCTGCTCGTGGTCTTTTCCGGCACTTCTGCCGTCCCTTCAACCCCTCTGCCTCCCGTTCACTGGCATTTTGGTTCTGATCTTTTCGTCTCACCGTTGAGGTTACGTTGCTTTTGGATTTTGGGGCAACATTTGTCTAAAAGTGCCTATTTGATTTTGGTTTGGAGGAGAGCCACCTGATGCGTGTTCACTGGGCACATCACCATCACTGAAAGTCGAAGGCCACAAATCCTGCTCTGGCATTAACACTCAGGAATGGAGAATTCCGCCGCATCTTCTTTGTGTTGAAGTTACGATGAGGGAAGCCCAGTGAAGACCAGATTTCGCATGTTGGGAGTTTGCTAAAACACTGTGAAAGTTGTGAATTGAGAATAACAACTTGCGAAGCAGTTTGTTCGAATCCTGTTTGGTAAAGCACAAATAGCAAAATGTTCTTCAAGCATATTAATGGTAAAAGATTAGTGAAGGATAGATTGGGGCCCATAAGGGACAAGCAGGGTAAACCACTCACTGAAGCGGAGGGTATGGCAGTGGTACTAAATCAGTACTTTGCTTCTGTCTTCACCAAATTAGAAGATGGTGACAATGGCCCAGTTGAAAATGTGGATGTTGAGCAGCTGAGCAGTATAGTGAGAGATAAAGAAAAGGTGCTAAAAAAGGTTGGGAGGACTCCAGGTAGAGAAGTCGCCAGGCTCGGATGGGATGCATCCTAGATTGCTGAGCATATTGGGAGCCATATAAGGGAGCACCTTGCGGAGCTGCTGGCAGAAATTTACCAGGCCTCTTTGAACACAGGATTAGTCCTGGGAGACTGGACGATTGCAAATGTGATGCCGTTGTTTAAGAAAGGAGCAAAGGGTAACGCAGGGAACTACAAACCTGTCAGCAAGACATTAATAGTGGGGAAATTGAGTGCAGCACGGTGCTGCCTCACGGCGCCGAGGTCCCAGGTTCGATCCTGGCTCTGGGTCACTGTCCGTGTGGAGTTTGCAAATTTTCCCCGTGTTTGCATGGGTTTCACCCCCACAACCCAAAGATGTGCAGGGTAGGTGGATTGGCACGCTAAATTGCCCCTTAATTGGTAAAAAATAATTGGGCACTCCAAATTTACTTTAAAAAAAGAGGGCTTATAGCATTCTTGGGTTTATAAGTGAGAGAGTATTAAAGCAAGGAAGCTACACCTTTACAAATCATTGGTCAGACTACATTTGGAGTATTGTGTTCAGTTCTGGGCACCTTTTTTCAGGACTTCTCAGTCACTTATCTACTGATCCAACAGATATAAATGGACAAAAAGTGAATTGACCGAAGAAAGTAATACATGCACTCTGCGGGCACATGGTATAGCTGCACACAATGCAAAGTACAAGGACCCAAATATACAGAATATTGACTTTGACATCATGCCTTTAGTGCAGAGGATTTAATGCAGAGAACTATATTAAGGACCTTCACAGAGGCAAAATCAAAATACGGACCCAGAGTCAAATAGAATGTTTGGAGGGGCAATCTTAGCCTGGGGTTGTAAGAAGGATTTTAAAGGCTGAGAGGGAGGTGAGGAGATTTAGGGAGGAGATACCACCATGTGGGACCTAGGTGGCTGAATGCAAGACAACCAAAGGTGGGTTGGAGCATACACAATAGAAGCCACAAATGGAGGAACGGTGATCTCTGTGAGTTTATGGGGCTGGAAGAGGTTACTGAGATTGGTAAGGATGAGGATAGGGGGGAATTTAAACACAAGGGGAGGGAGTTATGAATCTAAGGCATGAGGCCTAGTAGCCAATGTCAGCCAACAAGCAGAGGGTTAAACGGCGAGTGAGGAAGTGTAGGGTATGTTACTGGCATAGATTGTGGACATGTTTAACACCACTGCACTGTGCAAGACAGATTGACTAATAAACGAGCACAGTGTATGGGAGGCTTTCAATATACACGTGACTCAGTTGGGCAGCACCCTCACTTCCAAGTCACAAGGTGCAGGGCTTGAACACAATTACCCAGGCTGACACCCCAGTGCTCTACTGAGTGAATGCTACACGGCCGGAGGTGATGCCTTTCACATTAAACTGAGGCACCATTTGCTCCCTCAGATGGGTGCAAAAGGTCCCAACGCACTTTTCAAAGGGGAACTGGGGAGTTCTTACTGGTCAATATTTATCGCTCAATCAACATCACAGAAACGAATGATCTGGTCACTAATACTTTCTTGTATGTTGTGAGCAATTTGGATGCTGTCTATAAAATGCAAATCTTCTCTTGGAAAACACTAAACAGAGCTGTTTCATTGTGTTGACCTCAAGTTGAAGACTTCCAGCAACTCCCCCTGACAATCCAACCCTCAATTGTTTACTTGAATTAGCATGGTTATAATTAATTGGAACAGTCTGTAACTGAAGAAAAATAACTCTCTACATTTTATGAGAAAAGCTAATAATATTTCTTTCCAACTGCTGTAACCCACACATCATTATTCTATTCTTTATATGCACAAACCCCATTTCCATTAGCAAAAACAGGCTTCGATAATTCCACACTCCATAAACTCTAATAATCACAATTACTCTGCATAAACAACTTGCTTTTTCACCCTTAAATTGGAGTAGAATTATTTTCATCCACATAGATTCTATTGTCTCTTCCAAATAGTTGTAGCAATTTTTCTGCCTTTTCCTCTCTTTTGTTGAAGCTTATTTTCTCCAATTTCTGCATATCCTCATTTTGACTCCTTGCATAATAGAACATAGAATTCCTCCAAGGAGGCCAATCAAATCTTGGTCGACCTTCTAAAAGATCACCCTACCTAGGCTCACTCCCTATCCCTGTAATCCCATAACCCCACCTAACCTGCACATCATTGGACTCTAAGGGACAATTTAGCATGGTCAATCCACATAACCTGCACATCTTTGGACGATGGGAGGAAATCGGAGCACCTGGAGAAAACCCACATAGACTGCCACCCAAGGCTGGAATTGACCCCGGATCCCTGGCACTGTGAGGTAGCAGTGTTAACCACTGTGCCACCGTGCTGCCCTATCATCTTTATTTTAACCCATTTAGATTAGTTCTCTATTTCACCCCAATGATATCTGCTCTCTGCTCTGTATTCTACCTTGTGATATTGTATTCTGTATTTAATCCCAGTGATATTTTCTCTCTGCTCTGTATTGCACCACAGTGATACCCACCCTGCTTATTCATCATCAAAGAACTCCAATAAATTTGATCTGTTCTATATTTTATCCTGATGATATATTCTCTGGCTTTTACTCGAGTGATATATTTTCTGAACATTATCCCAGCTATGAGCTTTATATTTCATCCCAGTGATATCTGCTCTATTTTGTCCCAGTGATATCTGCTCTGTATTTTACCCCAGTGAAATCTGCTCTCTGCTCTGTTTTCATCTCAGTGATATCTGCTCCGTATTTTATCTCAGTGATAGCTGCTCCATTTTTTATCCCAGTGATATCTGCTCTCTGCTCTGTATTTATGGGCAGCATGGTAGCACAGTGGATAGCACTGTTGCTTCACAGTTGACGAAGAACATAAATCAATAAATAAAATAAATGAATAAAATACGTGAAATAAATGATTTTATGGGGTGTCAGTGGCGTAGTGGTATTGTTACTAGACTAGTAATCCAGAGACCCAGGGTAATGCTCTGGGGCCCGGCTTTGCATCCCACCAAGGCAGATGGTGCAATTTGAATTCAATAAAAATCTGGAATTAAAAGTCTAATTGACCATGAAACCATTGTTGATTGTCGTAAAGCCCCATCTGGTTCACTAATGTCCTTTAGGGAAGGAAATCTGCCATCCTTACCTGGTCTGGCCTACATGTGACTCCAGATCCACAGCAATGTGGTTGACTCTGAAATGCCTTCAGGGATGGGCAACAAATGCTGACCCGGCCAGCGACTCCCACATCCCATGAACAAATTTAAAATGAATAAAGCAAAGTTTGGTTTATTTTACCCGAATGTAGTGGCTGTTAGGAAAATGTGAAATATTTTTAGGTTCTGCGAAAGGCAACTTTCAAAGAAGGATGAGAACAATTGGTTTAAAGAGGAAAGAGAAAAACACAATTAAGGAGAGTTTGGAAAGAGTGCTAGGAGGAGTAACCATGTGAATTCCTGACGAGAGTGTGACAATATTGAATTCTTTACCTGTCAGTCTGGCCTCAATAAAACTCGAGGTGGATTTGTAGGTTATTTATTTTTAACCAACTTGCAAGGCTGACTCGCTCCACAGAGATTCAGAACACAGAAGCTGTCTCCTGGCGCTCCAGAACCGAGTGCTATCGGAGACAAAGAAATCTTTACAGATCTCATTCAAATGGCATCAAGTTTCACATACAGATTCCCATAGGGCATCCTATACACCTCCTGACCTGGCCATACACCCTGATTGGCTCACTTCACATTCCTTAACCCTGGGCCTCTTGTTGCCCAGCATCCTTTTCCCCCTCCTTGCCATGCTTTCTGAATCCCTTTGTCCTTTGTTTGTGAACTCACTACTATCAGACTGGCTCACATCTACATTATTGTAACTAATATTTGAACTAACTATTTTATATCACATTCGTTTGTTCAATTCCTCAAGTGCTGTGCTGAGAGGGAGCTGTAAAAGAAGCAAAGTGAACCATCTCCATAAACTCCAGAGAAGTGTCTGTTTGTTCCAAAAAGCAAGGCTTGCTTGTTTAGAGCCTTGGATTTACATTGTCAAGTGAGAAGGAGAATGAGGCCCTGTGGAATATCTCCCCTAGAGCAACAATGGATGCCTTGTGGTAATTGTACTAGATTTCTTATAGCTTTGTTATCTATAGTGTAAAGATCCTCCTGTTGAACACGGATTTCCCTTGTGTATTCCCTTTACTTTCTGTTATTCTGTGCCTGGACAGTTGGTGGGACTTATGCCTTGCAGATAGACTGCACTTTTAATTTTAAAACCAAACCGGACACCCCTGGCAGATGTGCTAGTTGGTTTGACCTCAGGAAACCCCCCATGAAATGGGCAACTTGGTTTGGTCCAATGATGACACATTTTGATGGACTTGAGTGAAGCCAATCAGTTACTTTAAATTCCAGGGCCTCACCTAAACCTTAATGCTGATTGGTGATGATCGTTCCGAAATAATCCTTAATTTGTATTGTCATGTGAGAGTACCTTTAAGACATGGATGTTTAAGCAATGTACCTTTAAGAAAATAGTGATGTCAGAGAGTGGGTGGGGCTGAGGTCAGGTCAGCCATTTTGCAGTTTAGTTTTGCAGTTTGCAGGAAGAAAGCAAGGTGCTGGAGCTGAAGTCACCCAAGCACATAACGCCTCACCCATAACAATTGGGGGCTCATCCGAGATAAAAGTCTATCTATTGGATTGGCTTTTGTGAACTTAAAGACAGTGAAGGATTGTTGCTTTTCCGATGTGGTATTTTCGTTTAAGTGGGGAGAGTGTTGTGAACAATGGCTCTTTCAGAGGCTCAGAAGTTTTTGAGGGTGGAGAATGTTACACGTAGTACATTACGGACAGAAACGAAAAGCAGACTGTTAGATTTGGCGAGAACATTGCAGTTAACATTACCTGACAAAATGCAAAAAGGTGAGGTAATTATGGCGGTGGTTAAGCATTTAAAGTTGCCTGAGATGGAATTTGACTCATTGGAAATGGCAAAAATTCAGTTGCAAATTAAACAAATGGCACATGAGAAAGAATTAAAGCGGCTGGCATACGAGAGTGAGAGAGAGGAAAAAGAAATAGAAAGAGAGAGAGAGAGGAAAAAGAAAAGGAGAGAGAAGAAAGGAGAAAAGAAAGAATAGCCCTAGCAGAACAAAAAGAAAAAGAAAGGGAGATACAGATCAGGGAAAAAGATAAAGAGAGGGAGTTTGAACTTCAGAAAATGGCCATGAAACGTGACAATCAGTTAAAATTGGCAGGCGTAAAGGGAAACGTACAGTTGGATGATAGTGATGAGGATAGGGAGAAAGAGCGTCATAGTCGAAGGCTTGGTGAGAATCTATTTAATTATGTCCAAGCATTGCCAAGGTTTGACGAGAAGGAAGTGGAAGCCTTTTTCATTTCATTTGAGAAGGTAGCTAAACAAATGAAATGGCCACAGGACATGTGGGTGTTACTGATTCAAACAAAGCTGGTAGGTAGAGCTAGTGAAGTGTTTGCATCACTACCGGAGGAGGTATCTGGAACGTATGAGGAGGTGAAGAAATACATCTTAAGTGCATATGAGCTAGTGCCTGAAGCTTACAGACAAAGGTTTAGAAATTTAAGGAAAGAATTTGGTCAAACATACATGGAGTTTGAAAGGCTCAAACAGAGTAATTTTGATAGGTGGATAAGGGCTTTGAAAATAGATCAAATGTATGAAGCTCTCAGAGAAATTATAGTTTTGATGTAGTGAGAACTCATGTGGAAGAACAGAGGGTTAAAACTGCGAGATTAGCAGCAGAAATGGCAGATGATTATGAATTAGTTCATAAATCAAAGATTGGTTTCCGACATCAGTTTCAGCCGGTGAGGGATAGAAACTGGGGACATGAGAAATACTCAAGTGGTAAAGGTAAAGGTGATCTGATGGGAGACAATAAAGAGAGTGCACCTCAGATTAAAAAAGAAACCAGGAGGGTGAAAAAGAAATGAAAAGTTTCAGATGTTTTCACTGTAATAAACTAGGCCATGTAAAGTCACAGTGTTGGTGGTTGAAGAAAAGCACTGGGAAGGCTGATGTGGTAAAACAGGATAAGACAGTGGGGTTTGTTAGAGTGGTAAAGGAAGGCCCAAGGGAAGCGAAGGAGGTGCAAACGATTGTACAGCCTGTTCAAGAAGTAATTGTTAAGAAGGTGCCAGATGTCTTTAAAGAATTTACTTGTGTAGGTAAAGTTTACTCATGTGTATCAGGAGGAGCAGGTAAAGAAGTCACAATTTTAAGAGATACAGGGGCTAGTCAATCTGTAATGATAAGAGGTGAGGAATAATGTAGTTTGGGAAGAATGGTGCCAGAAAAGGTGGTGATACGTGGAATTCAGGGTGAGAAGAGTCGCGTTCCATTATTTAAGGTAAGGTTGGAAAGTCCAGTGAAGAGTGGTGAAGTGGTAGTAGGAGTAATAGATAAACTGTCGTGTCCAGGAATACAGTTTATCTGGATATAGCTGGATCGCAGGTGGGAGTGATGCCTACTGTGGTTGATAAGCCAGTGGAAAATCAGTCAACTGAAGTGTTGAAGGACGAATATCCTGAGATTTTTTTGGTTTGTGTAGTAACAAGGTTGCAAAGTCGCAGGTTAAGATAAGAGGAGAAATCAAAGAGTGAAGATGAAGTTGAAGTGCAATTATCAGAAACGATTTTTGATCAGATGGTTGAAAAAGAACAAGAACAGGTGGAGGATGAGGCGGATATTTTTAGTTCAGGAAAATTGGCGAAGTTACAACAGAACGATGTAGAAATAAAATGGATAGATAAGAAAGCATATACGGAAGAGGAATCTGAGAGTATACCAGAGTGTTATTACCGTAAAAATGATGTCTTGATGAGAAAATGGAGACCTGTACATATGCAGGCAGATGAAAAGTGGGCAGAAGTTCATCAAGTAATATTGCCGGTAGGGTATAGAAAGGAGGTGTTGCGAGTTGTACATGAGGTACCAGTGGGAGGTCATTTGGGAATAAGGAAAACTCAAGCTAAAATCCAGAAACATTTTTATTGGCCTGGACTACATAAAGATGTAGCTAAATTTTGTCAATAATGCCACACATGTCAAGTGATAGGGAAACCTCAAGCAGTGATAAAACCAGCGCCCTTGATACCCATTCCAGCTTTTGAGGAACCTTTTACAAGGGTCCTAATCGATTGTGTAGGACCGCTGCCTAAAACAAAAAGTGGGAATCAATATCTTTTGACTGTAATGGATGTGTCTACTAGGTTTCCAGAATCCATTCCAGTACGTAATATTACAGCTGAAAGGATTGTGGAGGAGTTACTTAAATTCTTTACTAGATATGGACTACCCACAGAAATTCAATCGGATATGGACAGCTTAGGAATAAAACAATTTAAATCAACTGTGTACCATCCAGAATTGCAGGGAGTGTTAGAAAGGTGGCATCAGACATTAAAGACAATGTTGAGGGCGTATTGTCAAGATTATCCAGAGGATTGGGATAAAGGAATCCCATTCGTACTGTTTGCAATTCGGGATGCACCTAATGAGTCTACCAAATTTAGTCCTTTTGAACTAATTTTTGGTCATGAGGTAAGAGGACCACTTAAATTAATTAAGGAAAAATTGGTGGGTGAGAAATCGGAAATTACACTATTGGATTACGTGTCAAATTTTAGGGAACAATTAAATAGAGCAGGTGAATTGGCTAGACAACATTTGAAAGTTGCACAAAATGTGATGAAACGGGTAGCGGACAAGAAATCCAAAGTTCGTAGTTTTGCCAGTGGGGATAAAGTTTTAGTGTTGTTACCAGTGGTAGGGGAGCCTTTAAAAGCTAGGTTTTGTGGACCGTATCAGATTGAAAGGAAATGAAGTGAGGTAAATTATGTGGTAAAAACACCAGATAGAAGGAAGACTCACCGAGTGTGTCATGTGAATATGCTTAAAAGGTACTTTGAAAGGGAAGGAGAGAAAAAGGAGGGTTTAATGATTCTAACTCAAAGTGACGTACCAAATCCAGATGACTGTGAATTTGACATACCTCAAATTAAATTGGAAAATGAGGATGTTGTTAAAAATTGGGATGAATTGTTAAGTTACCTTCCAGAGGAAAAACGAACTGACCTGAAAGAGTTATTGATATCACATGGGCAAGTTTGTAGAGATAAATTGGGAAGTACTAAAATGGCTACACATGATGTGGATGTGAGAAATGCTGTTCCTATCAAACAACATCCATATAGACTTAATCCTTTAAAATTGGCACAGGTTAACAAAGAGATTGAGAGTATGCTTAAAAATGGCATAATTTAAGTGGGTTGCAGCCAATGGAGCTCACCCATAGTGATGGTACCTAGACCAGATGGTACCCAATGGTTGTGTGTGGACTATAGAAAGGTGAATGCAGTTACAAAAACGGACTCTTATCCTGTCCCACCATTGAAGGATTGCATGGAGAAAGTGGGACCTTTTATTTCCAACTTCCAGACATGGAAAGAACATTTAAAACATCGTGTGGAGTTCTTCGATCGACTTCAGGAGGCGGGTTTGGTGATGAACCTAGCCGAAAGTGAATTTGGAGAAGCCCGAATCACTTTCCTTGCGGCGTTTCTGTTATCCTCAAGATGAAGGGAAATAATGCGATTTCTTAGCATCAATGGCTTTGATCGAACAGTTGTGCAAAGGTTTTGTGGCGTGATTACTTTACTGATGGACTTGCAAAAGAAACCCCAAAAAATTTCAATGGACAGCGGACTTTCAACAGGCATTTGACTGCCTGAAAGCTGTGATCACCAATGTTCCTGTATTGGAGCATTGCAAGGGTCTCTGTGGTCAAATGGAACTAAATTATATGATTCTGGAGAGAAATGCCGAGGAGTAGAGGAATGGAGGGATCGTGCAGAGTCTTTGTTCAAAGAGACTGTCAATCGAGGAGGATTTCAGTTGGAGGAAGAAGAACAAAGAAAAATGGACTATATTATTATACCTGTTTGTGTGTGTTGTTTTCTTTAAATGAAACGGTATATTTACTGTGTGCATTTCTTAGTGGATGGTGCAAAAATGAAAAATGAAACCACCTTGAAGTTGATGGTTTACTTTTTTTTCTTGGGGGGAGGTGTCATGTGAGAGCACCTTTAAGATATGGATGTTTAAGCAATGTACCTTTAAGAAAACAGTGATGTCAGAGAGTGGGTGGGGCTGAGGTCAGGTCAGCCATTTTGCAGTTTAGTTTTGCAGTTTGCAGGAAGAAAGCAAGGTGCTGGAGCTGAAGTCAACCAAGCATATATATCTCTACCATTCTACAGAAAATATATATATCCTTTAACCTGATGTGATACTGTTTAAAGGTGTTAAGTCTCTTGGAAGTTTGAAGGAACATTTTAGGGAATTATTTACTGTTGCAATATTTACTGAGTTATCTTTGAAGTAATGGCTGTTAAGAGATCCAATGTTTATTTAAGATGCAAAGTTGAGTTCATGGAATAAACAGTGTTTTGTGTTTAAAACCCCACGTGTCCATAATTGTAATCCCACACCTAGGGAAAAAGCCGTGTGCTAGGAAAAGCAACAAATCCATTAAAAGGAGAGGTTGGTTGAACTCCATGATACATTTTGGGGTTCTGAAAACGCCTCGCCCATAACAGTATGTTATGGGCCAGGGTTAAGAAAGCTCCAAAGTATAGTGTGGAGTTCACCTGACCTACAACTGTTTATTGATTTTGGTTACGATGAGCACAAGAGCCTGCTTTTCAGGTGTTATTTAAAAGAGGTCTTATGCGCTTTTAATCAAAAAAATAAGGTTTATTCTACAAATGTTATTCTTAACATTTTTATAAACCCACACAGTAAGCATTTTTATCAACTCCAAACATAAATACCCCACACAGCTACAGTAATCTATGTATAACCCTTAATAAATTCCCCCTTTAACTGTTCCAATTTAGTAACAAGATCCCATAACTCTTTAAAATTGAGTTATCTCTGTCTGAGCACAGAAGCCAAATGTGAAAGTGAAGGTAAAAACTCAGAGCCACAAACTAGCTCCAAACCAAAGCAAAAGTAAAACCAACTCCAAGAGCCACAGCCCAGCTCCACCCACACAATGACAATATTGTTTGAAAGCCCTTTTAAACTTCTCATATGGAGAACTCTAGTCTTATCTCAGTGAGACTAATAGTCAATCTGGTGGAGGTGGGAGCAAGTTAGAATTAAAGAGACCTGGGGTGGGGGGGGGGGGGGATCTTCTGTGTGAAGTTCCAGGTTAACATAAGTTAAAATGACGCTCCGGAGAGGATCCCACAGCCTGAGAGTCCAGCCAGAGATCCAAACCAACTGGTGGTTTCAGCACTCCACGTTCTGGGAAGATAGCTAACTACAACGGTCTCAATATCAGCAAGAACGGACATTTATCTCTCTTTCTTCCATTTTAATCCCTATCAGTTTACCCCTTTCCCTTTTACCCCTGTGTGTGTGTCTGTCTTGTGTGTGTTAATCATTGATAACCATTGCATGTCTTATCGCTACTGATGTTACAAATAAACAGGTCTTTTGTGTTTTACTTACAAATTTGGTGCCTGTAAATCATTGTAGCAGTCAAGGGCCAAAGAGCTTAGAAACTATACACAAATTATTGGTTAATTCACTGATGTTGGGACTCCGGCACCTGTGGGGCTGGAATTGACTGCGCACTCGCCCAGGGTGTCCTAACAATAGGGTTTTTTGCCTAAAACTGGGTGTTTATTGTCAGTCTAACCAAGTAGAAAACTTTTGGGGAAATGACTGCAAGACTATTTTTTTACTGTATGAATATAAGATTGTGTGTTTAAGTTTTCTTCTCTTTTGCTAATAAAAGTTTTCAATCAATACCTAAAGACTCCAAAAGTGGTATTCAAATATTTGACTCCTGCCCAGTATTTGTGCTTTCTTATAATAAAATACAAATGGCAAATTGTTGTGATAGCTTGCATAAGTTTCCCTTTGGAGTTTGGTCAGTGTGGCAATTATCACCTGCCATGCCAGTATGACCACAGATTGATGTATATTTCTTTTTTTTTAAAGATATATTTAATTAAAGTTTTCAAACAAAATTTTTCCACTTTACAAATCAACATAAAAGTAGCACAATAACTGATCAATAACATTATTTAAATAAAATAGTGAACTAACAAAGTAACAAAAAAAAAAAATAGTGCTCCCCCCCCCCCTTCCCACCTCCCCCCCCCACCCGCCCCTGGGCTGCTGCTGCTGACGATCTATTTTCCCTTAATGTTCTGCGAGATAGTCAAAGAACGGCTGCCACCGCCTGGAGAACCCCTGAGCCGATCCTCTCAGCGAAAATGTCATTCGTTCTAGTTTTATGAACCCTGCCATATCGTTTATCCAGGCTTCCACGCCGGGGGGTTTCGCTTCCTTCCACATGAGTAAGATCCTTCGCCGGGCTACCAGGGACGCAAAGGCCAGAATATCGGCCTCTTTCGCCTCCTGCACTCCCGGCTCATCCGCTACCCCAAATATAGCTAACCCCCATCCTGGCTTGACCCGGACCTTCACCACCTTCGAGATCACCTTTGCCACTCCCCACCAGTACTCATCCAGTGCCGGACACGACCAGAACATGTGTGTGTGGTTCACCGGACTCTCCAAGCACCTCCCGCACCTGTCCTCCACTCCGAAGAACCTGCTCAGTCTTGCTCCCGTCATATGTGCTCTGTGTAGAACCTTAAATTGTATCAGGCTAAGCCTGGCACACGAGGACGAGGAATTTACCCTACTTAGGGCATCAGCCCACAGACCCTCCTCGATCTCCTCCCCCAGCTCTTCTTCCCATTTTCCCTTCAGCTCCTCTACCAGCGCCTCCCCCTCGTCTCTCATCTCCTGATATATTTCGGACACTTTGCCCTCCCCGACCCATACCCCGGAAATCACTCTATCTTGGATCCCCTGTGTCGGGAGCAGCGGAAATTCCCTCACCTGTTGCCTCGTAAACGCCCTCACTTGCATGTATCTAAAATTATTCCCCGGGGGCAGCTCATACTTTTCCTCCAGCGCTCCCAGGCTTGCGAACGTCCTGTCAATAAACAAATCTCCTAATTCCTGCCCGATGCCAGCTCTGGAACCCTCCGTCCATCCCTCCTGGGACAAACCTATAGTTGTTCCTGATCGGGGACCACACCGAGGCACCCATCACCCCCCCTGTGTCGCCTCCACTGCCCCAGATCCTTAAGGTTGCCACCACCACTGGGTTTGTGGCATACCTTTTCGGGGAGAGCGGCAGCGGCGCCGTCACCAGCGCCTTTAGGCTCGTTCCCTTACAGAACGCCACCTCCAGCCTCTTTCACGCCGCCCCCTCTCCCTCTCTCATCCACTTACAAACCATCGCCGGCCCAGTAGTAGTCATCCAGGTTTGGCAACGCCAGTCCCCCTCTGTCCCTGCTACGCTGCAGGAACCCCCTCCTTACCCTCGGGGTCTTCCCTGCCCACACGAAACTCAGAACGCTCCTGTCTATTTTCTTGAAAAGGCCTTCGTGATCAGAATGGGGAGACATTGAAACACGAAAAGAAACCTTGGGAAAACCATCATTTTTACCGCCTGCACTCTGCCCGCCAGTGAGAGCGGCAGCATATCCCACCTCTTGAAATCCTCCTCCATCTGCTCCACCAGCCGCGTCAGATTGAGTTTGTGTAGAGTTCCCCAGCTCCTGGCTACCTGTATCCCCAAATATCGGAAGCTCCTTTCCACTCTCCTTAACGGCAGGCCGTCTATTCCTCTTCCCTGGTCCCCAGCGTGCATTACGAAAAGCTCATTCTTCCCCATATTTAGCCTATATCCCGAAAAATCTCCAAACTCCCTCAATATCTGCATAACCTCTGTCATCCCCTCCACAGGATCCGCCACATATAGCAATAGGTCATCTGCGTAGAGTGACACTCGATGTTCCTCTCACACTCTAACCACCCGCCTCCATTTCTTAGAGTCTCTCAACGCTGTAGCCAGTGGTTCAATTGCCAACACGAACAGTAATGGGGACAGGGGGCACCCCTGCCTTGTTCCCCTATGTAACCGAAAATACTCCGATCTTTGCCGATTTGTGACTACACTTGCCACTGGGGCCCCATAGAGGAATCTGACCCAACTGACAAACCCCTCCCCGAACCCAAACCTCCTCAGCACCTCCCATAAATACTCCCACTCCACCCTATCGAATGCCTTCTCTGCATCCATCGCCACCACTATCTCTGCCTCCCCCTCCGCTGGGGGCATCATTATCACCCCCAACAGCCATCGCACGTTAACATTCAGTTGTCTCCCCTTTACAAAGCCTGTCTGGTCTTCAGGCACCACCCCCGGGACACAATCCTCGATCCTCGTCGCCAGCACTTTTGCCAACAGTTTGGCGTCTACATTCAGGAGTGAGATAGGCCTGTATGACCCGCATTGCAGCGGATCTTTATTCCGCTTCAGGATTAGTGATATCGTCACCTCCGACATTGTCGGGGGTAGGGTCCCCCCTTCTCTGGCCTCGTTAAAGGTTCTCGCCAGCAGCGGGGCCAACAAGTCCGCATATTTCCTGTAAAACTCCACCGGGAACCCATCTGGTCCCGGGACCTTCCCTGCCTGCATGTTCCCCAGCCCTTTAGTCACCTCATCGACCTCAATTGGTGCCCCTAGACCTGCCACCTCCTGCTCCTCCAACCTCGGGAACCTTAGTTGGTCCAGAAACTGTTGCATTCCCTCTTTTCCCTCCGGGGGTTGGGACCTATATAGCCTCTCATAAAAGGACCTAAACACCTCATTTATCTTCCCTGCTCTCCGCTCCGTAGTTCCCGTTTCATCCCTAACTCCCCCAATTTCCCTCGCCGCTATCCTCTTGCGAAGTTGGTGGGCCAGCAGCCGGCTCGCCTTTTCCCCATATTCGTATCTCATCCCCTGTGCCTTCCTCCTCTGTGCCTCTGCCTTTCCTGTGGTCAGCAGGTCAAACTCCGTCTGAAGTCTTCGCCTCTTTCTCTATATAGTCCTTTGTCCGAGGCCTCCGCATATCTTTTATCCACCCTCACAATCTCACCCACTAATCTCTCCCTTTCTTTGCCCTCTTGTTTCTCCTTGTAAGCCCTAATGGAGATCAACTCTCCCCTAACCACCGCCTTCAGCGCTTCCCATACTACCCCCACCTGGATCTCACCATCATCATTGGCCTCCAGGTACCTCTCAATACATCCCCGCACCCTCCCACAGACCTCCTCATCCGCCAATAGTCCCACATCCAGTCACCAGAGTGGGTGCTGCTCCCTCTCCTCTCCTAGTTCCAGATCCACCCAGTGCGGAGCATGGTCTGAAACGGCTATGGCCGAGTACTCCGTTCCTGCCACCTTCGAGATCAGTGCCCTGCTCAAAACAAAGAAATCTATTCGGGAGTATACCTTGTGGACATGAGAGTAAAAGGAGAACTCTTTGGCCAACGGCCTAGCAAATCTCCACGGATCCACTCCCCCCATTTGCTCCATGAACCCCTTAAGCACCTTGGCCGCTGCCGGCCTTCTTCCGGTCCTGGATCTAGACCGGTCTAGCCCTGGATCCACCACAGTATTGAAATCGCCCCCCATTACCAGGCTTCCCACCTCCAGGTCCGGTATACGTCCCAGCATCCGCTTCATAAACCCCGCGTCATCCCAGATCGGGGCATATGCATTTACCAGCACGACCTCCTTTCCCTGCAATCTACCACTCACCATCACGTATCTACCCCCGTTATCCACCACTATATTCCTAGCCTCGAACGACACCCGTTTCCCCACCAATATCGCCACCCCCCTATTTTTCGCGTCCAACCCTGAGTGGAACACCTGTCCCACCCATCCTCTCCTTAACCTAACTTGATCCGCCACCTTCAGGTGCGTCTCCTGAAGCATGACCACATCTGCCTTCAGTCTCTTCAAGTGCGCGAACACCCGGGCCCTCTTAATCGGCCCATTCAGGCCTCTCACATTCCACGTGATCAGCCGGATTGGGGGGCCACCCGCGCCCCCGCGCCCCCCCCCCCCCCACCCCCCCGCCGACTAGCCATCCCCTGTTCTAGGCCAGCCCCCCGTCCGGGTCCTGCGCACCCACCCGTCCCCCAGGCGGCACCTTCCCGTCCCGAACACCTCTTCTCTTGCCAGCTCCCTCTCGCTCTCAGCAGCAGCAACCCAGTTGATCCCCCCCGCCCCCTCCGCTAGATCCCCATCTAGCATGGTTACTCCCCCCATGATGCTTCCGAAAGTCAGCTAACTGACCACGGCTTCCCCTGTTCTCTCCTTGACCCCCCTGTGCGTGGAACTCCCTTCCTGCGCCTATCTTCCCGCCACCATCTCCATCGCGTGGGAAAAACCCCGCGCTTTCCTGGATCGGCCCCGCCCCCTATGGCGCAGCTCCCCCATTCCCCATCCCCCCTCTCAGTCCCTTTTTCCACCGGCGCCCACATTTCTCCGTGTCCCCCCATCAAGAGGAGAAAAATGCCCCGTCTATCGTCTCAATACTATAAACCTCCCATTCCCCAATTTACACTTCTGTACATCAACCGCGTTGTCTCCACCCAACATCAGTCCCTCAGATCTAGTCCAGTTTCTCTTCTTGGATGAAGGTCCATGCCTCATCCGCCGTTTCGAAGTAGTAGTGCTTGCCCTGGTGCGTGACCCACAATCGCGCCGGCTGCAGCATTCCAAATTTTATTTTCTTCCTGTGGAGCACCGCCTTGGCCCGATTGAACCTCGCCCTCCTTCTCGCTACCTCCGCGCTCCAGTCCTGATACACTCGTATCACCGCATTCTCCCACCTGCTACTCCGTACCTTCTTGGCCCAGCTCAAAACAGCCTCTCTGTCCGTGAAGCGGTGAAATATCACCACTATCGCCCTTGGTAGTTCTCCAGCCTTTGGTCTTCTCACAAGGACCCGGTGAGCCCCTTCCACCTCCAGGGGGCCCGAGGGGGCCTCAGCTCCCATTAGCGTATGGAGCATCGTGCTCACATAAGCCCCAACGTCAGCTCCCTCCATTCCTTCGGGGAGACCGAGAATCCAGAGGTTCTTCCTCCTCGAGCTGTTCTCCAGGTCTTCGAGCCTTTCGATACACCTCTTATGTAGAGCCTCATGCGTCTCCATTTTTACCACGAGGCCCTGTATCTCATCCTCGTTTTCGGCTGCCTTTGCCTTCACCCCACGGAGCTCTATCGCCTGGGCCTTTTGTGTTTCTTTTAGCCCATCGATTGCCAATAACATTGGCACCAGCACCTCCTTCTTTAGTACCTCCACACACCGTTGGAGGAATTCCTACTGGTCCGGGCCCCATGTCGTCTGGGCTCCATTTCGCCGCCATCTTGCTTCTTCCTTCTCTTCTCTGCCGCTGCTCCAGAGGATCCTTCGCAATCTGGCCACTGCCACTGGTCCTTTCCATACACACCCGGGGGGACACCTTCCTTCGTCACCCCACACTGGGTTTGGTCTGAAAAGATTTCCAGTGGGGCTCCCGAAAAGAGCCCAAAAGTCCGTTAAAACGGGAGCTGCCGAAACATGCAGCTTAGCAGTGCATCGCCGCAACCGGAAGTCCACATTGATGTATATTTCTAATAAACAAGAGGAGGGTAGGTGTTTAGCCATGTATCGAAGCAAACAGGGGCAGTCAGCAATACAGTCACACCATGCACCTCTCCTGAACCTTTGCAAAACTAATCAGAGACAGCTGCATTGTTGGGGTTGGGGAAGAGTAAATACCTTGCTCCCTCAGCTCTACCTCTTCACTGAGCTGGGGCGGGTAATAATAATAAGTTGCTTTTAAAAAAATAGACAATAGAAGAGTCATTTTCTGTTGAAGGTCTTTTGGAACAGGAGAACAAAGGGTCAACAAAAGGCCATTCAGCCCTTCAAGTCTGTTCCGCCTTCACTGAGAATGGAGTCAGCCAAGCAGGTCCATCTCTTCCCATGACTGTTCCCACTGCTATACTTAAATGTTCTATTTTTCTAGCAAAATCAGGTCTCATAAATCCACAGATGGACCTAATGGACTGACAGCTATTTCTAATAAAAAGAGCCCTCACTTGAGCAAGGGATATTTTGATTAATCCATAAAACTTAACAATGATATTCATCTCCAGTCCAAACACTCATTTCAAAGTTCAGCACTGGATCCCAGGGTGTAACTGATGAATGTTCAGGCAGATGTGTATAACAGGGTTATTTTATCCTCCTGTCACTACTGCACTTTGCAAATAGAGCATGCGAGTCAGATTGCTTCACAGCAGTGCAGTGAGACAGAGACAGTTTGGAACTGTCTACAGGTACAACTAAATCTGCCATGCAAAATTCTGAAAAACCCTAACCAACAGTGTACCCGAACAGGCTCTGGAGTGTGGTGACTAGGGGATTTTCACTTCATTGCAGTGTTAATCACAGAATTCTTTTTACAGTGCTGTAGGGGGCCATTCAGCCCTTCGAGTCCGGCCCTTGGAAAGAGCACCCTATCCAAGCCCACACCTCCACCCTCCCCGGAACCCAACTTTGTTGAACACTTAAGGCGATTTAGCATGGCTAATCCACCTAACTTGCACATCTTTGGACTGTGGGAGAAAACCGGAGCACCCGGAGTAAACCCATGCAGACACGGGGAGAACGTGCAGACTCCGCACAGACAGTGACACAAGCTGGGAATCAAACCTGGGACCCTGGAGATGTGAAGCAACTTTGATAACCACCATGCTACCGTGCTGCCCTACGGCCTATTAATGTAAGCCTACTTGAGACAGTAATAAAGATTATTATTATTAACACCTTGCGAACTGAGATGTTCATTTTCAGCTCAATACTTGCAGTTATCCTGCTTTTGAGTGCACTTATCTCAGTGGATTGTCCCGGTATTGTTGAACAGGTGACCCTTGGCCCTGAAGAAACCAGGTATTAACAAATGGTACCCAGCCAAACAAAACTGTTCAGATCACAGCAGGGCTAAGAAGATTTGCAGAACATCATTCTGTTTTTTGTTAATCATTCTGGGGATGTGGGCATCACTGGCTGGGCCAGCATTTATTGCCCATCCCTAATTACCCTGAAGAGGGTGGTGATGAGCCATCTTTCTGAATTGCCATGTGGTGTAAGTACACCCACAGTGCTGTTAGGATTTCCAGGATTTTGACCCAGCAACAGTGAAGGAACGGTGATATATTTCCAAGTCAGGATGGTGAGTGGTTTGGAGAGGAACTTCCAGGTGGTGGTGTTCTTGTGTACCTGCTGCCCTTGTCCTAGATGGTAGAGGTTGCGGGTTTGGAAGGTGCTGTCGAAGGGCCTTGGTGAGCTGGAGACAGAGCCACTCCTTTTGGTTTGAAATTTTAAGCTGCAGGACAGGTGTCAGTGTGAGAAATAAGAAAACTGCTGTGCACTTTAGACAAGTTTACAATCAATCTCACTCTATTTGGCGATAATCTCACTATCAAAATTTGCTATCTTGAAGAGTTAACAGGTCTGAAGAGTTTCATTGATAACAGGTAGTATATCTTGATCTCCATCCAGACCCTATATCCTTCATTCCCTGTCCTGAAGATACTGGGGAGATTTAACATTGTGTTGCATTTAGGGAACACCCAGCTTGCAGGCACAGGAAGAGGGAAGGGGAGGTGTCTGTAGAAAAATACTGCTGGTAAAACTTTTAAAAACCTTTTTTAGATGTTGGATTGGTGGATATTGGCAGTGGAATTATTGTGAGAAAGAAAGAATGTATCATTGCTGTAATACGGCTGCCGTGGCTCATTGATGAGGAACTTGAAACTTCTATGTTTAAACATAAACTGTTAGTCTTTGAACTATTTACGGATCCCAGATTACTGATGCTGCTGCCATGCAGGTAGGCTGCTTCCAGAGCCATTTCTCTGAATCTATTACTATGTGACTCTGTACATCATGCCGTGGGCACTGCCATCCTCCTGTCCCACAATAACCCTTGCTCTGCCCTGCACCTTCACGTTATAATGGCCTGCACACAATATCACAGCATTGTGTATGTGTGTGAGAGAGAGATTAGGAGAGAGAGATAAAAAGACTGGGACAGGGAGACACACAGAGAAGAATCACTGGGAAAGAGGGAGACTGGGGGAGAAAGAGAGAGAGATTGGGAGAGCAAGAGAGACACTGGGAGAGGCACACACAGGGAGAGAGAAGGGGCATTGGGCGACAGAGAGACACTGGGAGACAGAGAGGCATGGGAAGAAAGAGAGAGCAAGAGAGACACTGGGGAAGGAAGAGAGAAGCACTAGAAGAGAAAGGGAGAGAGAGAGAAAAAGGGAGAGACATTTAACATTTTTGATCGTTGGTTTCCCATTCACTGCACTAACACCAATCTGGCAGCTCAGTGAATGTGGTGAGTAGGAATACCGGGGGAAAGAGGGGAAAAGTAAATGGTGGAAAGGTAAAATCATTATTTAAGAGTATAGAATCAAGCACACAATGGTAATAATGTTTTAGCACTTCACAATGTGTACGAGTCAGGGTATTTTTTGGATTGTGATTCTAGACCCTTAACAATGGATATCACCAAGAATCAGCCACATTTCATAGAATCATAGAATCCCTACAGTGTAGAAGGAGGCCATTCAGCCCATCGAATCTATGCTGACCCTCAGAAAGAGCACCCTACCTAGGCCCACTCACCTACCCTTTCCCTGTAATCCCATAACCCTACCTACCCTTTGGACACTAAGGAACAATTTAGAATGGCCAATCCACCTAACCTGCACCTCCCTGGACCATGGGAGGAAACTGGAGCACCCAGAGGAAACTCATGCAGACAATTTACCCAGTATGGTGTAAGTCTTATCTGACTGTCGAAATAACTTTAACATTTAAAGTTTCAATTTTTAATTGAAACATTGCCTAATCCCAAATGCCTAAAGATTCAATCAATGGGTACCATTTGAGCGACACAAGTGCCAGGCAATGATCATTGTCAACAAGAGAGATTGGAGCCATCTCATCTTGACATTCTATGACATTACTGACATCATTGAATCCCCCCTCATCAGCATCTTTAAATAATAGCGATGCTAAAATAAAGACAATTATAATGGTATGAAGGAAGAGCTGGCTAAAGTCGGAAACATAGGTTAAAAGTTAAGACAAAAGATAAATAATGTAGACATTTCAGGAGATGTCTAATAACTCTCAACGTTGCGGGAAAGAGACTCTAAGTGAATTTAAACATAAGCAAACAAAGTCTCATAGCGAGCGTGTTTAGCCACGTGTTTCCCGGTGTTCGCAGTGCCGAGGAACACATGGCTATAAAACGTCACCCACTTTAGATAGGGGATCTCAGCGGGGAGCGCGGGGCTGAGGCCGCACATGGTCTCATTTTGTGCACTGAGGAGCTCTGCTCGCTGGCCATTTTAAATGGCATCCCAATCTCCGAGGCCCCCAACACGACCCCCGACGTACTATGGGAGGATCTCGGGCCCACCCGTACCCTGGCAACACCTGCGCAGGGCACCTTCAGCCCAATCACCGGTGCACAAAAAATTCCACCTTGGCACATTGGCAGTGCCAACCTGGCAGTGGAAGATCACAACCAATGCATTCACCATCTCTGCGTCCACTTCCTTTAAAACTCTAGGATGAAGGGTGCCAGGTTGGCACTGCAGGGTGTCCTGATGGCACCAGTAGTGCTAGGGACCACTCTGCCCTAAGGGTGTGCACTTGGGGGCCTCCAATCCTCTGGGAAAACCCCATGAGTGCCATTCCGTCTGTCCCTGTTTGTGGAGACCAGTACTGAACGGTGCTGGCCCGAGGTTTCCGAGACGAAGGAGATAGATCCCAATGCCTCGGTTACCTCAGGAATCTGCATATTAGTATGAGACTAGCAGTCTTGCTCTAATATGTAAATTTGCTAAAAAGGTGATCTCATCCACAATTAGCAGGGTTTACATCGCAGCAACTCACGAGATCACGTTAAATCTCACGCGGCGTTGCAAGCCGGGTAGATCTTAGGGGGGGGGGGGGGTCTCCCGGCTTTTATTGGCCACTCTGTGCTGCGGCGAGCTGCTTTTTGGGTGCAGTGTGGCCGTTCAATCGCCCCCCTCTATCAGTCTATCAAATCAACATTTGTGGCTAGCTAAGGATATTAAGGAAGATACCAAATTGTAATGGAAGATGACAATGCTGCAAAGATTAGTGGGAGTGGGCATGATTCAACGGCCTTGTTCCACCTGACTTGGTGCTGGGACGAGATGCCTCTTGCGAGATTCGTGACACATGGCAAGATTTAATGGAGTTTTGCGGCACATTGTGATCTGGATCTTGCTCTCGGTGGCTGGGTTCTCCCGGGCTCGGGATGCACCAGCCGTGTCTTGGAGACCATAACAGGGTGGTCCACGCGAATGTGGACCAGGAGCAAAGGCACCTGGGGGAGGGATCTTCCAGGCTCCTAGAGATTCCTGGGTGGTTGGGGATTGGGCAAGGTGGCATCCTGGAACTCCTGCTGGCACCTGGACATCTTAGAACTGCCAGCCTGGTACCTTGGCACTGCCACATGGCTAAACAATGGGAAAAGTTGGAGAATGAGCTTAAATTAGCAAGAAATATAAAAATAGACAACAAAAGCTTCAACAAGTATATAAATAATAATATAATCACCTTTATTGGTATCAAAAGAAAGCTTACATTGACACTCCAATGAAGTTATTGTAAAAATCAAAAGGGAGAGAGTAGTTAAAGTGAGCATTGGTCTCTTAGAGGGTGATTTGGGGAAATAATGATGGAACAAGGAAATGGCTGGGGCCTTGAACAAGTATTTTGTATCTGTCTTCACAACAGAAAATACAGGAAGCATCCCAAGAACACTAGCAAATCAAGATGCAAAAGGAAAGGAGGAACTTACAACTAGAGAAAAAGTACTAGGAAAGCTAATGGGACTAAAGGCTTTCAGGTCCCTTGGACCTGATGGCCTTCATCCTAGGGTCTTAAAGGAAGTGGGCGCAGAGATGCATTGGCTATGATCTTCCAAAATTCCCAATATTCTGGAAAGGTCCCAGTGGATTGGAGAACTAACAACGTAACACCTCTATTCAAGAAAGAAGGGAGACAGAAAGCAGGAAACTATAGGTCTGTTACTCTAACATCTGTAATTGGGAAAATGCTAGAATCAATTATTGAGGCGATAAGTGCAGGACATTTAGAAAATCATAATACAATCAGACAGAGTCAACATGGTGTTCTGAAAGGGAAATTATGTTTGAGAAATTAATTAGAGTTCTTTGAGGATGTAACAAGCAGGCTGGATAAAGGAGAACCAGTAAATGTGTATTTGATTTCCAAAATGCATTCAGTATAGTGCCACATAAAAGGTTACTGCACAATCTAAGAGTTCATGCTGTTGTGGGTGACATGGTTGGAGGATTGGCCAACTAGCAGAAAACAGAGTCAGAATAAATGGATCATTTTAAAGTTTGCAAACTGTAACTAGTGGAGTGCCTCAGCAATCAGTGCATGAATATCAAATATTTACTGTCTATATTAATGATCTGGATGAAAGGGCAGACTGTATTTTTGTTGATGATACAAAGAGAGGAAGGAAAGCAAGTTGTGAGGAGGATACAGAGAGTCTGCAAAGGATATAGATAGATTAAGTGAGTGGACAGAAATTTGGCAGATGGAATAAAATGTCAGAAATGTAAAGTTTTCCACTTTGGCATGTTACGTGAAGGAGGTATTAGGAAATTGGGTCCAGAAATTAGACCCCAATGTAGCAGGCAATTTAGCGGTTAAACTGACAGAGGAAAAAAACCTGCTAGCACGGAGTCAGAGGGATACGTCCACACCTGGTCAACTTACATTGTCCCATCCAGACTTCAACTCGTTAGTGGGAATATACAGGATGGCCCTGTTCAGCAAGGGTGAGTCACTCGAGGTCCATTGCTCTTCGGGACATTCCAGTCTGACTATCCATTATCCCATTACAAAGTCTGATGGCCTCTTTATCTGTCAATGGTAGGTTAGTTGCATATCAATAGCATGGCTCACTTCTTTTTTATCAATGGGAATGGGCCATCAAATGGCCCCAGAGAACCTTTGTTTGAGGGACTGGGAAAAGTTTAGAGAGAGAACGAGAAGGACTGCTGTTTTGAATCGTTACAGGGAGAAGGTTTTGGAAACTGACCGAGAAAGTTATGAAAGTAGCCACCAAGGCAGGCTTTGGAAAAAGGGTTCAGAACGAATGACCCTACCAGAAGAAAAATTGCATCGTAAATGCAAGTACTGTCTTTGTCTTCCTGTGAAAGTGGCTTGAGAGCTGCATGTTCTGTTACAGTGTTGTTCAATGGAAACTAATGTGTTAAGGTTAAAAAACTGCATGTAATCTGTTATTGGTAGAGTGGAAGTTTAAATATTGTTTTATTTTATTTTATTTTAATAAAGTTTGTTTATAAAATAACCAAGTCCTATTCCTTATATTATAATTCTTGGAATGAATTGATCTTTCCGCACCGTCTTAAAACTTAAAAAAGTGAAGGCTCTGGTTCAGCCTCTTAGCCACTGTTGAGGGCAGACCAGGCATCTGTAACAAATTGGGGGCTTGTGGTCAAGATATTCTTACGTATAATTCCTTGTTTGACTTGGGGTTATCAAACTTAAAGACAGTGAGTGTGTGGATCGATTGCACTTTTTCCGGGTTTGAAATGTTAAATAGGGAGTGACTGGAGATGGCCCTTACAGTTGCAAAAGATGTCCTGGGAGTGGAACAAATCACTCAGGAGGAATTACAAGGGAAATAGAAAGCAAAGCTTTTGAGTTTGACATAGAAACTGCAGTTAGCCCTGTCAAAAGGGGCAGAGATGATACATAGAACCAGATATCGAAAATAGAAGCAGGAGGATTTAATTCGGCCCTTCGAGCCATTCGTTATGATCATGGCTGACCATCAAGTTCAATACCCTGATCTTGCCTTCTCTTGACCCCTTTAGCCCCAAGAGCTATATCTCATTCCTTCTTGAAATTACACAACGTTTTGGCCTCAACTACTTTCAGTGGTAGCGAATTCCACAGATCACCACTCTCTGGGTGAAGACCAGTGAGCCTAACGTCGGTAGTAGGGAAGTTGCTAGAGTCCATTATCAAGGATTTCATAACACAGCATTTGGAAAGCAGTAGTGTACAATAGAGGAGTAATTTCTGGAGTTGATATTTCTTAATTCGACCCAGACAGATTCCACATCATCTGTACTAATATCTGTCCTCAATATTGTATCAATATCTTCTTCAATCAACAACGAAACTCCACCACCTTTTCCTTTCTGTCTGTCCTTCTTAAAAACTGAATAGCCCTCGATGTTTAGTTTCCATCCTTGGTCACCTTGTAGCCAAGTCTCTGTAATCCAACTATATCAGATACCTTTACATCTATCTGCGCAAATAATTCATCCATTCTATTTCGAATGCTCTGCACACTCAGATATAAAACCATAAGGCGATTCCTAGGGCAGTAAGGTAGCACAGTGGTTAGCACTCTGGCTTCACAGCTCCAGAGTCCCAGGTTCAATTCCTGGCTGGGTCACTGTCTGTGTGGAGCCTGCACATTCTCCCCGTGTCTGCATGGGTTTCCTCCGAGTGCTCCCACAAGTCCTGAAAGACGTGCTGTTAGGTAATTTGGACATTCTGTATTCTCCCTCTGTGTAACCGAACAGGTGCCGGAGTGTGGCGACTAGGGAATTTTCACAGTAATTTCATTGCAATGTAAGCCTACCTGTGACAATAAATATTATTATTTTACGTTCATGTGTCATTATCTGGTACAGGCCCTTGCTTTCTCTGCCTATCACGTTTCTTATTCTCCTTGGTGTCCTTTTCTCTTGTTCTTGATTCCCCCTGCTCTGAATCCTTACATAGGTTCCCATCCCCCTGCCATATCAGTTTAAACCCTCCCAACCGCTCTAGCAAGTACAGGCCCCACCTCACTGAGAACCGGTCCCAATGTCCCAGGAATCTAAAACCCTCCCCCTCACACCGTATTCATCCGACACATCCTATTATTTCTACTCTGATTAGCACATGGCACTGGTAGTAATCCTGAGAACACTACCTTTGAGGTCCGACTTCTCAACTTTCTCTCGAACTCTTTACAATCTGCTTTCTGTTGACGCCGGGGCAGGATTTGCAGAGTTCAATACAGCAAAATAGGCGCCACATCCGGACCAATTCAGCTCCTGTTAAGGGGCTCGCACCGGGGCCACGTGGAATACAAGCGATTCCAATGAGAAACGGGGCCGGATTCGCCGGGTTCACTGTTGACACTCAGGAGGCTGACAAGCTGCAGCCGCGAATACGCACTTCATTCCCCACACACACCATCCCAGCCAACAAGATGGCAGCGAGAGCGGCACCCGGTTTTACAGACGTCGAGCTCAAAACCATGCTAGAAACCATAGAGGAGGGGCGGACGGTCCTGTACCCCGGCCTGGGAAGGAGGCTGCCAGCCTTCATTCGCCCTGACTGGGTACAGGTGGCAGAGGCCATCAGCCCTGTCAGCGAAACCGCCCGACCGGCCAACAGTGTCACAAGAAACTGCACGACCCCTCAGGGTGGCCAGGGTGAATAGGCACCAACCCCCATCCCACACACCCATTACCCCGCCCCCCCCCCCCCCACCACCACCCAGAGGGCGTCCCAACCCTCACCCTGCACCACATGAAGTCACCTGGCCACGAAAACCACCAGCTACCCACCCGCTGGGTTGCATGCGTCGGACTGTGTAATGCTGTCCGACTTCTGTTTCCAACCCCCCCTGACCCCCACCCCCGGAGAAGGCCACCCATAACTGCCGGGAGCGGGAAAAGACTTGAGGGCACCGCGGACCCTCACCGTGGCAGAGCAGCTTGATGTGGTTGGCGGGCCCAAGGAAAGGGCAGTTGCCAGGCTGAAGGTCAGCGTCGGGCGAGGAAGTAAGACCCCGCTGAGTTTCAGTTCCCAATGACAGGTGTGTCAACCCTCCCCCAACACCAAGCCAAACCACCCTCACCCCCACACCACCCCTCATCCCCACACTATCCTCACACTGGCACCACACGCAGACCCACATACCCGCTCCAGCACCACCCCCACCCCCACTCCCACCTGGCGGCCTAAGCATACGTCTTGTCTTGTGTCGTGCAGCAAGTGCTGGTGCTGGGGTGGGCCCTTCTCGTGTCCCCCACCCCTGCCCCCGGCCGCAGCCACAGCCAGAACCCTGCGACAAGGACACAACACAGACCCAAGCCATAGACCTGAGGCTCAGGACACCCCGGAGCTCGAGTCCGAGGATTACAGTGATTTCCCATCACAGCTGTCTCCAACACCCTCCACCATCTCAGAGACACTCACCTCAGTTGGGCACTTTAGTGAAGAGGTACCTGGGACACTCTCTGGTGCGCACCACAAAGCTGATCCAGTACAGCAAGTGGAAGTAGGAACCCCCGAGGGGGCAGACAGTCGGAGGGCGGGCCGACTCCAGGAACTAGCTGCCGTCCAGAGGGGTTTCAGGCTTCTGGAACGGACAGTCCCATCGATTGTGAAAATACAGTTGCAAAGCCAGGTGTGTGGTTCTCTGTTTTGCTTTATCTGGATGGCTTGGATGCGTAGTGTTGAACAAAGAACAACAAGCTTTGTTAATGAACAAAACTATAAATTTATTTACACCACTTACATTGACTCGTTCACATTCCTAAAATAGAAGGTTACTGTATTAAACGATGCTATCTCTAACTAAAGAACGTTCAAATACAAATGCTCTCTCTCATGCCTCACCATCTTCTCCTTCATCTGTCCCACAAGGGTCAGCATCATCCCTTATATACTCATAGGACTAGCTCCCTCTAGTGGCTGTCTGTATACATTTAATTATCCCGTGCATTGCCTTCATGTCTGATAATACCACACTAGGGACTACATGAGGGATTGTCGGCGAGCATCCAGCACCTGTAGGTGCAGTTGGAGGTGGTGTCGGCCATGCGTGCCACCCAGGCCAACACCGCACAGGTGCCTTCCATGGTGGAGGCCTTGGGGACGAGGGTTTCGCCTGTTGAGCAGCATGTCCAAGGCCTAAGGCATTCTGTGCAGGCAGTGGCTTAGGCCCAGGACAGGGCTGTCCTCTCACAGGTAGCCATCTGCTAGAGCCACCTGGACATTACAGCGGTGCTCCTGACCATGGCCCAGACACGGCGGGCCATGGCTGGGAGCGTCAGTGGCATTGCCCAGGCATTGGCCGAAGTGGCAGAGACACAGAGTGAGGTGGCCCAGTCCCAGGGGAAGGTGGCTCAGTCCTGGCTGATGTGGCACAGACCCAGAAGGTGGTGGCAGCGTCAGACAGAGGTTGGTCCACTCCCTGTTCACCATGGCCGCGAGCATACAGACCTTGGTCGAGGAGGCAGCAGGATCCAGACTGGGAGCGGCAGGTGGAGAGGGGCCTCAAGGGTTAGCTACGCTTGCACATCTATTGCATGGAATAGCCCGGAGGCTATCGGGCACCCAGAGGGAGGGGGAAGTGATGGGGCCCATGCCAGTGACTCCTGCAAGGGAGATACCGGAATACTGCAGCACCCCAGATTCTCTCCCTCCTGTCCTTGGCTCATCTGGTGAACAGTGGGGAGAATAGGGCCGCACCATGCCTCCGGGGACACCCACGCAGCAGCCAGGTCCATCCAGGCCCAGTCGTCCCAGAAGATGCCCTCCAAAGATGACCCAGGTTGCAGGGCGGGAATCACAGCATGGCCTTCACACTTGATGTACCATCTGGGGAACCACCTAGGTGTAGCGTTAAGGCCTGTAAGGCCAAAAAAGTAGACACCAATTAAGTTGGTACAGGGGCAGGGCACAGTTTAGTGATAGGGGCGAGCGCACAAATCTGCATATGTTTTCACATTAAACAATTGTGTACAATATTATTACCTACCTCGGTGCTCTGTCAGAAGGGTGCGAGGGTTGGGCTGCTCTGAGTTGGCCACAGAGAGAGCGCGGGGGGCGACTGGACGGATGTTGGGGGATGGGCTTGGCTCAGGGACCACAGTTCAGTCAGCACTCACCGCTCCGGTGTCCCACCCCCCTCCCCCCCACCCCCGGACACTGTCCCCACCTCCGCCACCCCAGGGATTTGTTGGGATCTTGTGATAGAATGATCAGCTCGCAGCAGGGATCACCCAGGTGGACGGTGGAAAGTGCTATCATGGGCAGGAGTCAGACGTTGTCAAATGTTGCAGAACACCGGTGTTCAGCACATAGCGGGTTGTCATCACCCTCCACCCCATGGTTCAAACCCGCTGGTTCTGCCAACCCAGGGCCCACATACCATAGTGTGGCAGGTATGTATAACGGAGGGGTTGCAGGCGGGGTGGTGGCCTGGGGTGTCAGGGGGATGGGATGCGGTGTCCATGCTCCTAGCCAGTTTCCTGCCTAGTCGGTGAACCTGGAGGCAATTAGAGCATCCCGTGCCCGTTGGCGCTGGCACACACGTTGTGCGGCCTTCCATGCCTGCCTGGGCCCCATCTTCGCCCTCCCTTGCATCCTCCTCATTATATGAGGCCTGGAGTTCATCTTCCTTCTCCAGCACATCGCCCCTCTGCTGCGCAGTTGTGCAGGACGCAGAAAGATGCAAGCGACCCTCCCAGCACCATAATGGAGGGCCCCTCCAGAGCGGTCCATGCACTTGAACTGCATCTTCACTGCTCGATCACACTCCTGGCCGCTGCATGGGCGTTGTTGCATCGGGTCTACGCGCCAGTCTATGACCTTTGGATAGGCGTCATCAGCCATGACTGCAGCGGATAACCCCTGTCACACAGGAGCCAACACCCCAGCCAGGGTGCACATCGAAGAGGCCAAGAACTGTTGAGTGTGCCAGGATGAAGGTGTCGTGCACACTGCCTGGGTATCGGCTGCAGACATGCATGATGCACAGCTGATGGTCACATATCAGTTGCATGTCCATTGAGTGGAACATCTTTCGCTTAGTGTAGAGTGGCCTGTCATCTGCAGGTGCTCATAGGGTGACATGCATCCCGTCAATCATCCCCTGGACTCGGAGCATATTGCCGATGGTGGTGAAACCCTCTGCCCGGGCATCCTGGTGGGCTCGGTCCACAGTGAAATGGATGTATTGTGCCGACTGGACATATAGGGCAGCCATGATAGAGTGGAGGCACCTGTGCACCGAGGTCTGTGAGATCCCGGACAGGTCCCCACTCGTCGCCTGGAAGGACCCCGTGGCCTAAAAGTTCAGGGCTCCCATCACCTTGATGCCCACCGCAGTGCCAGATGTGCCATGATCTGGCAGATATGTCGCACTGTCCCCCTGCTCAGCCGGAGTCACAGACGGCATGCCCAGTCTGACAGGTCCTCAAATGACAGATGACACTTGTACACCTGTGCAGGTACACACGAGGCCTCATACGGCACCTCCTTGGCACCTTCTCCTCCTCGGCCTATTGGGCGGCTGGCTCTCCATCCTCAGCGGCTGTCTCCTGTTTCTCTGGGGCAGGCTCCACTGCTGCAGCTTCCTCCTCCTCGAACAGCTCCAGGTCGTACAGCCTCAGGGCATCCCCCAGGGCTACAACGATTAGGAGGAAGGCCACCATTGCTGGTTGAATTCCAATATCTGTTGTCTGCAGGCGGTGAAGGGCTGACATATTAGCATGGTGCATACTCCCCTGCCCAACCAGGTGTAACGAGCTGCATGATGGCGCCGGTTGACACTACGGACTCTGCCCTGCAAGTCTCCACCACATCCCCGCATCCCTGGCCCCATTGGTGCTAGGCACCTGTCCATCCTGCCAGGGGTACTGTCGGTGGTGCTGCCTTTGCCAGCTTCACGCTCTTCCGTCTTCCGTCCCCCCCCCTGTAGTGGCTACTGTAGGTGTTGCCTTTGGGCGGGCCATGTGATGCCCTGCCAGCAGATGAAAGCTGGTTTGGGGGGATGGCAATCTGTGTAGAGGTATTACGGTACCTGGTAAAGCTGGAACACCATTGGTAGATATTCTATGTTTCCTATTGGTCAAGCCGTATGCTAGCTCCGCCCTGCAAGGCGGGGTATAAGAGCCCGTGCCGCCCCAGCAGCCTTCTTTCTGTACCTGAGCTGCTGGGGGAAACATCTAGCTTATTAAAGCCTTCAGTTGGACTACAACCTCGCTTTAGTGGTCATTGATCGTGCATCAATTTAATAAGCTAGATTTAAAAGGATGGAGCTCCGAATCAAGCCGGAGTGTCTGCAACTCAGCCCCCACGCGGCGAACTCAGCGGCAACCTTCAAGCACTGGCTGGCGTGTTTTAAAGGATACTCGGAACGGCTGAAAACACACCCACGGGAGAACAGAAATTGCAGGTCCTGCACTCGAGGGTGAGCCCGGAAATTTACACCCTCATCGTGGACGCGGACAGCTTTGATGCAGAAATGGAGCTGCTAAAAGGACATTATATTCGCCCGGTAAACCAGGTCTACGCCCGACATTTGCGAGCAACGAGGCGACAAATCCCTGGGGAATCGCTGGAAGAATTCTACCGTGCGCTCCTGTGTTGGGGAGAAACTGCAGCTGCCCGCAAGTTTCGGCGAGCGACCACACAGAACTCTTGGTGCGGGACACTTTCGTGGCAGGTATGCTGTCCTCCCAAATCCGCCAGCGATTGCTGGAAAAAGACACCCTAGGCCTCAAGGAGGCGCGGGCCCTTGCAGGCTCCCTGGATGTGGCCTCCAGAAACGCCCGCGCTTACGTTCTCGACCGCGCGGCAGCCCCCTGGGCAGCGTGGAACCGCTCCGCAGCCGTCCCTGAGACACCGCCACCCCCCCCACAAGTTTGTGCTGCAAGGCGCCCTAGCAACCCCGGGAGGCCCCGCTGCTACTTTTGTGGCAGGCCAAGTACCCCCGGCAGCGTTGCCCGGCCCACGTATCCACCTTCAAGGGATGCGGTAAAAAGGGCCACTTCTTGATGGTATGCCAGGCCCGTGCGGTAGCTGCGGTCTCCGGCAGCGAATGCGGACCGCCACCACAAACCTTTCCACGGTCCCCGTGTGACCAGCGGGCGCCGCCATCTTCCTCCTCCAGGGCCACGTGCGGCCGCCGGACACTGCCATCTTGTCCCGCGGACGCCACGTTCGAGGGATGGGCGCCGCCATTTTGTGCACCCCCAGATATGTGCGACCAATGGGAGCCGCCATCTTGGATGGACTCCCAGGACACCAGCTCGGGGAGAAGCAAAGGATGGTCATCGACTACAGTCAGACCATCAACAGGTTTACGCAGCTGGACGCGTGCCCTCTCCCCCGCCTATCCGACTTGGTAAACAGGATCGCGCATTACAAGGTCTTCTCCACGGTGGATCTTAAGTCCGCCTACCACCAGCTCCCCATCCGCACTAGTGACCGCAAATACACTGCCTTCGAGGCAGATGGGTGGCTCTATCACTTCTTAAGGGTTCCCTTCGGCGTCACCAATGGGGTCTCCGTCTTCCAGGGCTAGATGGACCGAATGGTTGACCGGTACGGTTTACGGGCAACATTCCCGTATCTTGATAATGTCACCATCTGCGGCCATGACCAGCAGGTCCATGACACCAACCTCCGAAAATTCCTCCAGACCACAAAGATCCTTAACCTTACATATAACAAGGATAAATGCGTGTTTAGCACCGACCGCCTAGCCATCCTCAGCTGCGCGCTGCGAAATGGAGTTATAGGCCCCAACCCTGAATGCATGGGCTCCTTATGGAGTTCCCCTTCCCTCACTGCTCCAAGGCCCTGAAGCGCTGCCTCGGCTTTTTCTCTTACTATGCCCAGTGGGTCCCCAACTATGCGGTCAAGGATCCCCTGATCCAATCCACAGCTTTTCCCCTGTCGATAGAGGCCCGCCAGGCCTTCAGCCGCATCAAAGCAGACATTGCAAAGGCCACGATGCACGCCATCGATGAATCCCTCCCCTTCCAGGTCGAGGGCGACGTGTCTGACGTAGCTCTGCCGGCCACCCTCAACCAAGCGGGCATCCCCGTGGCCTTCTTCTCACGTACCCTCCATGCTTCCGAAATCTGCCACTCCTCAGTCGAAAAGGAGGCCCAGGCCATAGTAGAACCTGTGCGACATTGGAGGCATTACCTAGTCGGCAGGAGATTCACTCTCCTCACTGACCAATGGTCGGTTGCCTTCATGTTCGACAATGCACAGCGGGGCAAGATAAAAAACGATAAGATCTTGCGGTGGAAGATCGAACTCTCCACCAGGGCCCCCGATCGACTGATTGCTTCATTTTAAAGTGTATAGTTAATTATGAATCTGTAAATAGTTACAAAACGCTGTACAGAGGTATTAGGGTACCTCCATAACTATAATTTCTACTATGTTACCATGTTGTAATATCAATCCACCACCCCCGCCAGACTCTTTTTTAACAGGGGGTGAATGTGGTAGTCTGTGTAGAGGTATTACGGTACCTGGTAATGCTGGAACACCATTGGTAGATATTGTATGATTCCTACTGGTCAAGCTGTATGGTAGCTCCGCCTTGCAAGGTGGGGTATAAGAGCCCATGCCGCCCCAGCAGCCTTCTTTCTGTACCTGAGCTACTGGGGGAAACATCTAGCTTATTAAAGCCTTCAGTTGGACTACAACCTCGCTTTAGAGGTCATTCATCGAGCATCAGGTGGGAGGGGGTTGGAGGGAGGGGTGGAGTGTGGGGGCTGGGGTGCGGGGGGTGGAGTGTGGGGGCTGGTGTGTGGGGGTGGAGTGTGGGGGCTGGTGTGTGGGGGTGGAGTGTGGGGGCTGGGGTGCGGGGGTGGAGTGTGGGGGCTGGTGTGCGGGGGGTGGAGTGTGGGGGCTGGGGTGCGGGGGTGGAGTGTGGGGACTGGGGTGCGGGGGGTGGAGTGTGGGGGCTGGTGTGTGGGGGTGGAGTGTGGGGGCTGGGGTGCGGGGGTGGAGTGTGGGGGCTGGGGTGCGGGGGGTGGAGTATGGGGGCTGGGGTGCGGGGGTGGAGTGTGGGGGCTGGTGTGTGGGGGTGGAGTGTGGGGGCTGGGGTGCGGGGGTGGAGTGTGGGGGCTGGGGTGCGGAGGGTGGAGTGTGGGGGCTGGGGTGAGGGGGGTGGAGTGTGGGGGCTGGTGTGCAGGGGTGGTGGGCTGGTGCGTTGGGACTGGGGTGCGTGGGTGGAGTGTGGGGGCTGGGGTTTGGGGGGTGGAGTGTGGGGGCTGGGGTGCGGGGGGTGGAGTGTGGGGGCTGGGGTGCAGGGGTGGTGGGCTGGTGCGTTGGGACTGGGGTGCGGGGGGTGGAGTGTGGGGGCTGGTGTGTGGGGGTGGAGTGTGGGGGCTGGGGTGCAGGGGGTGGAGTGTGGGAGCTGGGGTGCGGGGGGTGGAGTGTGGGGTGCGGGGGTGGAGTGTGGGGGCTGGGGTGCGGGGGGTGGAGTGTGGGGGCTGGGGTGCGGGGGGTGGAGTGTGGGGGCTGGGGTGCAGGGGTGGTGGGCTGGTGCGTTGGGACTGGGGTGCGGGGGTGGAGTGTGGGGGCTGGGGTGCGGGGGGTGGAGTGTGGGGGCTGGGGTGCAGGGGTGGTGGGCTGGTGCTTTGGGACTGGGGTGCGTGGGTGGAGTGTGGGGGCTGGGGTGCGGGGGGTGGAGTGTGGGGGCTGGGGTGCGGGGGGTGGAGTGTGGGGGCTGGGGTGCAGGGGTGGTGGGCTGGTGCGTTGGGACTGGGGTGCGGGGGGGTGGAGTGTGGGGGCTGGTGTGTGGGTGTGGTGTGTGGGGGCTGGGGTGCGGAGGTGGAGTGTGGGGGCTGGGGTGCGGGGGGTGGAGTGTGGGGGCTGGGGTGCGGGGGTGGAGTGTGGGGGCTGGGGTGCGGGGGGTGGAGTGTGGGGGCTGGGGTGCGGGGGGTGGAGTGTGGGGGCTGGGGTGCGGGGGTGGAGTGTGGGGGCTGGTGTGTGGGGGTGGAGTGTGGGGGCTGGGGTGCGGGGGTGGAGTGTGGGGGCTGGGGTGCGGAGGGTGGAGTGTGGGGGCTGGGTGCAGGGGTGGTGGGCTGGTGCGTTGGGACTGGGGTGCGTGGGTGGAGCGTGGGGGCTGGGATGCGGCGGGTGGAGTGTGGGGGCTGGGATGCGGGGGGTGGAGTGTGGGGGCTGGGGTGCGGGGGTGGAGTGTGGGGGCTGGGGTGCGGGGGGTGGAGTGTGGGGGCTGGGGTGCGGTGGGTGGAGAGTGGGGGCTGGTGTGCGGTGGGTGGAGTGTGGAGGCTGGGGTGCGTGGGTGGAGTGTGGGGGCTGGGGTGCGGGGGTGGAGTGTGGGGGCTGGGGTGCGGGGGGTGGAGTGTGGGGGCTGGGGTGCGGTGGGTGGAGAGTGGGGGCTGGGGTGGGGGGGGTGGAGTGTGGGGGCTGGTGTGCGGTGGGTGGAGAGTGGGGGCTGGGGTGCGGGGGGTGGAGTGTGGGGACTGGGGTGCAGGGGGTGGAGTGTGGGGGCTGGGGTGCAGGGGTGGTGGGCTGGTGCGTTGGGACTGGGGTGCGTGGGTGGAGTTTGGGGGCTGGGATGCGGCGGGTGGAGTGTGGGGGCTGGGGTGCGGGGGGTGGAGTGTGGGGGCTGGGGTGCGTGGGTGGAGTGTGGGGGCTGGGGTGCGGTGGGTGGAGAGTGGGGGCTGGGGTGGGGGGGGTGGCGTGTGGGGGCTGGGGTGCGGGGGGTGGAGTGTGGGGGCTGGGGTGCGGGGGTGGAGTGTGGGGGCTGGGGTGCGGGGGGTGGAGTGTGGGGGCTGGGGTGCGGGGGGTGGAGTGTGGGGGCTGGGGTGCGGGGGGTGGAGTGTGGGGGCTGGGGTGCGGTGGGTGGAGAGTGGGGGCTGGGGTGCGGGGGGTGGAGTGTGGGGGCTGGGGTGCGGGGGGTGGAGTGTGGGGGCTGGGGTGCGGGGGGTGGAGTGTGGGGGCTGGGGTGCGGGGGGTGGAGTGTGGGGGCTGGGGTGCGGGGGGTGGAGTGTGGGGGCTGGGGTGCGGGGGGTGGAGTGTGGGGGCTGGGGTGCGTGGGTGGAGTGTGGGGGCTGTGTTGCGTGGGTGGAGTGTGGGGGCTGGGGTGCGTGGGTGGAGTGTGGGGGCTGGGGTGCGGGGGTGGAGTGTGGGGGCTGGGGTGCGGTGGGTGGAGAGTGGGGGCTGGGGTGGGGCGGGTGGAGTGTGGGGGCTGGGGTGGGGCGGGTGGAGAGTGGGGGCTGGGGTGCGTGGGTGGAGTGTGGGGGCTGGGGTGCGTGGGTGGAGTGTGGGGGCTGGGGTGCGTGGGTGGAGTGTGGGGGCTGGGGTGCGGTGGGTGGAGAGTGGGGGCTGGGGTGGGGCGGGTGGAGTGTGGGGGCTGGGGTGGGGCGGGTGGAGTGTGGGGGCTGGGGTGGGGCGGGTGGAGTGTGGGGGCTGGGGTGCGTGGGTGGAGTGTGGGGGCTGGGGTGCGGGGGGTGGAGTGTGGGGGCTGGTGTGCGGTGGGTGGAGAGTGGGGGCTGGGGTGGGGGGTGGAGTGTGGGTGCTGGTGTGCATGAGTGGTTGGCTGGTGCGTTGGGACTGGGGTACGGGCGTGGTCGGGTTGAGCGCGGAGCTGAGGTACAGGTGTGGTGGGGGCTCCCATACAGCTGGTGTCACTCTGTAGAACCACGGGCCAGGTGGGTGGTCAGTGGGGTGCACAGCAAAGTGGCTGCCTTGCAGGCTGCAGCAATGGCGGCCCATGCCCGGCTAGTCACCTCTCCAGTCCTGTGCGGGGTCACACCACGCCTGCCACCACCCCCCCCCACCCCCCGGACCTGCCATGACCCCCCCCTCCCCAACGGGCCTTGCCAGTGTCGGGACTGGTAGCCCATGATCGCGCCTCTGCGTGTCGTCCCTCCTCTATCTCCCTTATCCGCCACAGCGCCTGTTTCTGATATTTAAAAGCACAACTCAAATCTCGCCGTCGGAAATTCTCCCCTGTGAAGGTGGAGAATCATGGAGGCCCCAGAGAATACTGGGTCATTCCCGCTAATGATATGCCAACAGCGTTTACTGTACATGCGGAGTGGAACGCATTGACCCCGCTGTCAAGGCACCAGAGAATTGGGATTTGGCGTGAAACCGGCGCTCGCCATGATTTGGGCGTCAAAACCGATTCTCCGCCCAATTGTTTCTCCTGATTCTGGCGTCGGCCATCGAAGAATCCCGCCTGTTCGATCTGCTTTGCAGAGGAATGGCCACAGGCGATTCCTGCATTGTTTGCCTAGCTTTCTTGCTTTGCCTGGTGGCCACCCATTCCCTTCCTGCCTGTGGAGTCTGAGTTTGCGGTCTGACCACCCCTCTATACATGGTATCCATGACAGTCTCACCTCGCGGATGCTCCATGGTGTCCCCAGCCGTCGCTCCAGCTCTGAAACCCGGGCTGTCAGGAGGTGTAGCTGGAGACACTTGGTGCACACATGCTGGCCCCGGGCATTGGAAGTGTTCCAGACCTCACATAATACAAACCACAGCTCAATATTTAAACTTACCAGTAACACAGTCGAACCCTTAGAATTAGCTCGAATCCAATTAAAAATGAAGGAATTGGAAATGCAGCATAAACTGAGAAAATGGAGATGGCAAATGAAGCCAAAGGGTTTTTCAAAGAGAAATTGAAAGGGATAAGATTGAAATGGAAAGGGAAAGTTTTGTGAGGGCCACAAAGAATCCAGCACGGGTTTTAAGGATACAAAGAAAAAACATTTATTTACAATAACATATATATATACAACAGCAGCAGCAACTTCGCTTGCTGCTCACTTCTTCCTGCTGGTTACAAACTGGCCAGCTTTATTTGTACAGGGGGTCTGCTAATGATTTCTCCGGCCCCCCCTTCATTGGGGAAGCTCGTACTCCCGCAGGATTGTGGGATTGTCATTAGTCCCCAGCCAATGGTAAGCAGGCAGGTTATAACAGAAAGATTAGCCAAGGAAGAGCGAGAGAGAGAGAGATTGGTCATGGTTGAAGCAAAGGAAAGCGAGAGAGAATTTGAACTTCAGAAACTCACTGCAAGGAGAACAATGAATTAAAGTGTTGAAGGTTCAATGACAAACGTGGTGCAAAAGGGGCTAGGACTGCGACAAGCAACTAAAGATGGTCTCGAAGAGATGTAAATGGAAACAACAGAGTCATCATCAACCTAGCCCCTTTTGCAACCCTTGGTCATTGATCCTCTTCTACCTTCCACCTCAGCACACACCTTCTCTTTTATTCTTTCCTCCTTTCCCCACTTCTCCCTCATTCTATACTTACTTTATACCAAACGTTTGCCTGTACTGGTGAAAAAAGGGGAGGTTATGATCCAAAATTGGGTAACTCAACATTGAATGAGGAAGGCAGTAAAGCGATCAATGGAAAGGTGGGACTATATTCCTCAAGCTTCCTTTCAGGTCCTTAGGAGCAGAGTAGGAGGTTGAGGTAGAGCTCAGAGTGAGAGTGAAGTGGATTCCCCACCATTGGTCAATAGTCTCCTTGCCTAGTCTTTCACCAAAGACATGGCGACTGATTGAGGTATCAGGACCGTTCATAGCCATGAGTCTCATGCAAGATCATCATTCTTGAGGAGGAACTGTGAAACCCTTGGGAAGAACCGACTGCCCATATCATAAAGATCTGTATTTGTAAAGCTACTTTCACAACCGCAGGACGTCCCAAAGTGCTTTAGGGCTGACAAAGTATTTTTGAAGCGTAGTCACTGTTGCAGCATGGGAAACACAGACGCCTAAATGCACACAGCAAGATCCCACAAACAGCAATGAGTTAAATGAGTGGACCATCTGTTTTAGATACTGGTTGAGGGATGAATGTTGGCCAGGACACCGGGATCGTACACTTTCACCAACAGCTTGAGGGCACAGCAGTGAACCATTTCCAAATTACAAGTAGGAGCAGAGTGACAGGTCTCCATCGGGACAGCTTCGCTTTGCCCCTTTAAATGTTTGTTTACCAACTCAATGCGTAGGTAATGCAATCTTGTCATGGTGGCTACATTGACAGCATATCAACACTGACTCTGCCATCCCCAGAGAGGCAAAGGCCAGGCTATCATCTTCTGCTTTGACAATCTTGCCTCTCTGCCACTTGGCTGCCGAGCGCTCACCCAGTCCTAAACTGGATCTCGAGAAGGTGCCAAGACCCCTATCATCTCGGACAGAGCAACTGGTGAGAGTTACGACACTATGCTCCTCAATGTTTATTGATTCCTCGGCCACTTTGAACATGTTATTGCCAGCAGCTGTTTATGGTCCCGTGGGGAACATGCTGCCATATTTTCTTTCTCACAAAAGGTTGTTTGATGTTGACTGAAGCACAGTGGGGGAGGGTTTTAGGTTTCTTGTTATTTTTAGCTTGTAGCAGTAACCCAGTAAGAATAAAATTACTTCACAAGAAAGCTGTTCAATCAACCCTGAAAACTGGCTCGAAGATTGACTGGGTCTGTTCTCTCTCAAAGAAACAAATTGCATTTCTTAAGTGGCCTCTAATTGATTGATAAACTGTAGCCACATCAACGCGCGCATTTCAGATTTGGTGCTATAAATTGGGACGAGTACCTCAGATTAAAACAACATTTGATTAAAGTTGAAAAAAATAAGCCTGAGGTAATGCGTACTCTTTTAAAATAAAATTATTTCACCAGCTTACTCCTGCCTCCGGCTCCAAACCTATTGGCTAAATGTTACCACTTTGGCAGCCGGCTCGTCATTGGCTGGAAATGTGTGTCACTGGCAGACATATGGCAGCCCGGGGGCCTTCCCTCCTTATCTTATGGGCAGCAGCCAATTAAGCCAATTAATTAATTGGGCAGCACGGAAGCACAAGTGGCTAACACTGTGGCTTCACAGCTCCAGGGTCCCAGGTTCGATTCCGGCTTGGGTCACTGTCTGTGCGGAGTCTGCACGTTCTCCCCGTGTCTGCGTGGGTTTCCTCCGGATGCTCTGGTTTCCTCCAACAGTCCAAAGACGTGCAGGTTAGGTGGATTGGCCATGATAAATTGCCCTTAGTGTCCAAAAAGGTTAGGAGGGGTTATTGGGTTACGGGGATAGGGTGGAAATGAGGGCTTAAGTGGGCCGGTGCAGACTTGATGGGTCGAATGGCCTCCTTCTGCACTGTATGTTCTATGTTAATCTATGTTAATGTTAAGTGGGCCAATTGGAGGGCCAACAGCTCAGTGGCACCCCTTGGAGCGGTGGCCAATGCCGACAATTGCAGGAGCCTTGCAGCCCACCACCACCAATAGGCTGAAAAAAAACACTTAAAACAATGCCAGGATCAGTAATGGAGGGGGAAGCCCCTCTGGGATTTCATTGGGCTCACAGGGGCTGCATTCCCAGCACATGAACCGCTCTATACTCAAAATGTCCTAGCGTCGCCCTCCCTCCTCCCCACTTTCCCCAGGGTGTCACTGGGAGGATGCCTATATTTACTGGCGGCCCCCCCACGAGGCTGAGAATGACAAATCAACTGCCAGTAAAATGCCAATGGCCCTGAATCCCTTTGAATATTTAAATTGGCTGCCTGCCTCCTTGTGGTTGGTCCCGCCTTTGGTAGAATTCCCCGATGATGGGACATGGTCAAGGAAACAATATGCCATGGCTCCCTGCGATTTTACTGGTTACCCCATTCCCCCTCCTACCCACACCCTGCCCCTCACCCCCGCCTTCTCTCCATTTACGGTCCTGGGTGCAGGTAAAATTCCATTCTGTGGTGCCATCCTGCCCTAGGCCTTGGGAAGCAGCAAGCGAGGTGAGGACAACTTTGGAGAAAAAGTAAGTGCTTTCCTTCCAATACCACCTAAGCCCACTTGCATCAGATAACCTCTCGCATTATAGGTCCAAAGGGTCAGACCACACTTGTCCTCCCCCGCACAAGGCTGGGAATTGGATCGCTCCACCCCCACCCTCCCACCCACCCCACCTCCATGCATGTTCCACAAGCAACAGCAGGCCGTTTACCTGCACCTGCGGACTCCTCCAGAATGCACCCCGCCCAGCAGGGAGCCGAGCCTGTCAATCCGGCCGACTCCAGGAGAGGAAATCTGTCAAAGCAAAGCCAGGGAGTCAGAACCTCCTAGCATGCAGAAAACCCAAACTTCGGGATTTACCGTCAGGAACGTGACCACCTACACCATCCTACACAATCCACCCAGCAAAATTCAACCCTATGCTGTGATGGAGAGAGGGTAACTGTAGACTCCATCCTGTTGTATTTGAGTGAGGGAGGGATAGACCATGGTCCCAATTTACAGGCAGGAACAGGAAAGTGCGGCGTTGCAGCCGGTGGGGGTGGGGGGTCTTAAATCCCCAGCGACACAGAGGGTCTGGGATATTAAGGGATTTTGAGTAAGAATTATACTCCAGTGTGGCAAATTCCAAAGATTCACAATCCTCTGAATGAAGAAATTTCTCCTCATCTCAATCCAGAATGGCCAACTCCCTATCCTGAGATGCTCTAGATTGTCTAGCCAGAGAGGAAACGCTCTTTGAATCTTAGTTGATTGAATGTGGTCACCTTGAATCACTCTAAAGGCAGGTGTATGGGCCCATTCTACTCATTGGACATTCCGTCAGCCTAGGATTCTACAGGATTTAAGGTACTGTTCGAGTCAATTGTTTTATTCCTATTGGAGTTCCCTTGTCATCTTGTATGCTGCTGGTCACAGGAGACGATGAACTCTCCAATATCTTCGCTCACTCTCATGTCCATGTCCTGAGCCACTGTACCTTTCTGAGTGCCTTTCCTGTTGTGTTCTTTGTTTTACTTCTTTCAGGATGGTGAATGTTATAATGCTAACAAAGAACAGCAAGCTGTGTTCAGCAAACAAAGCTAATTCATTACACTATACTGAATTAGGTTCAAACATATTACTAAGGAATCAGGTTAGTAAAGATTATACGACATGTCTACACTATTTATTATACTATTAGTTCAACTATCTCACAACTATTCTGTCTTGCTCCCTTCCACTCTCTCTCACTCTCTCCTAGAAGTCAAGGACGCATGTGATATTTATATGGTTGTTCTATAGCATCATCTAGTGACGAGAGTAGTAACATTACATTAACCCTTTAGGTTCTTTACAATATCCACATATTGTGACATTTCCTTGCTTCAACATGCAGATAGGTTTTTGATAAAATAGAAAATATAAGCTACTGCACATATCTTACTTGGCGGGATCATCATCAGCATCATCATCATCAACACTCAGATAACATTTTCAATGTGGAAAAACCCCTCAAGAGACTTCACAGTCACATTATAACACAAAATCTGACATTGAGACACATAAGGAGGTATTAGGGAGTGTCTTAAAGGAGGAGAGAGGGACAGAGAGACGGAGAGGTTGAGAGAGGGATTTCTAGGGCCTAGGCCCCACGTGGCTGAATATGCCAGTGGTGAGGCTTTTAAGATCGGGATGCTCAACAGGCCAGAATTAGGGGAGAGGAGAGATCTTGGAGGCTTGTAGGGGCTGGAGGAGATTACAGGGAGAGGGAGGGGTGAGGCCATTGTGGGGATTGAAAACGAGAATAAGAATTTTAAAATGGAGGCGTTTTTTAACCCCAGAGCCAGTGTAGGGTAGTGAGCATAGCAGTGAGAGGAAACTTGCTGCGAGTTAGGATATTGGCTTCTCCATTGATGTAAAAAAAGGGCATGACCCCTTCAGACTGCATGTTAAATTTAAAACCGTTATTTGACAAAACGTGAAGAAGCAATTTGTGGCATTTGAGGCATCAAAAATCACCTCAGTATTTCTTTAACAATAATTTCTGACCTCTGTTGGGGGAAGGGGGGTTGGGGGTCGAGGAGAGTGGAGGTGGGACTGGGTGTACAGAAGCCGAATTAATCTAATCTGAGTCGTGGAAAAAAAATTCTCTTTCAGGAGTTTCAAATGGATTGTTTCCTTCTGCCAGTGAATTTTCAAGCTGCCTCTCAAACATCCACTTTTTTAAATGATTCCGGACACATTGGAGGTGAGGTCCTGAGTTTGGCATTTCCACAGCATTCAGGTTTGCAAAGGAGGTGTCAGTCATATAGAGATCCAACCGAACCCAACAGCAAAGTTTAAACATCAATTATCTCTTGCAACATTGGACTGGATTCTCCGTTGCCCCCAGCCGTGTGTTTCCCGCCACTTATCAATCGGATTTCCCATTGTAACCATCTCATGTGGGCAGCACGGTAGCACAAGTGGATAGCACTGTGGCTTCACAGCGCCAGGGTCCCAGGTTCGATTCCCCGCTGGGTCACTGTCTGTGCGGAGTCTGCACATTCTCCCCGTGTCTGCGTGGGTTTCCTCCGGGTGCTCCGGTTTCCTCCCACAGTCCAAAGACGTGCAGGTTAGGTGGATTGGCCATGATAAATTTCCCTTAGTGACCAAAAAAGGTCAGGAGGGGTTATTGGGTTACGGGGATAGGGTGGAAGTGAGGGCTTAAGTGGGTTGGTGCAGACTCGATGGGCCGAATGGCCTCCTTCTGCACTGTATGTTCTATGTCTATGCCACCGGGAAACCTGTGGGCAGGGCTGCTCGGCCAGCAGGAAAAGTGAATCACAACGAATGGAGAATTTTGGCCATGGCATGGTAGTAGACTTGGAACCAAGAACCTCACCCCCAATTTCTTTAATTGTTTATGTGCTGCTACTTGGGTTTCCAATCCTCTGGGGTTGTCGAGAACCAGAGCACCATTACGGAACAGAATGTGGCCATTCTGCTCAATGAGTCCATGCCAGCTTTCTGTAGAGCAATCCACTAAGTTCTACAGCCTCCCTGCTCTATCCTCGTAACCCACCCAAAAGAAAAAAAAGGGTAAAACTGGGAAATAAGGATACAGGTTTGAACTGCTTTTCCTATTGGGAAGCAAGTTTATTTTCCTGAGCTGCCCATCCAATTCCCTTTGGAAATCATTGATCATCTCACCCCCACAACACAAAGATGTGCAGGGTAGGTGAATTGGCCACGCTAAATTGCCCATTAATTCGAAAAAATAATTAAGAACTTTAAATTTATATAAAAAAGGTTAAAAAATGAAATCATTGATCATCTCTGTTTCTACCATCCTTGTGGGCAGTGAGTTCCAGGTCAGTACCGCCTGTTGTGTAAAAGAGTTCCTCCTCACATCCTCCCAGCCCCCCAACCCCCACCCCCCGGCCCACCACCATTCTTTGCCCAAAACCTTAAATCTGTAACTTTGTACCTTAGCTAGTTGCAACAACTTTTCCTTGTCTACCTTATCTAAACCTATCAGAATCTTGTACACCTCTATCAATCTCTCCATGGGCGGGATTCTCCGACCCTTCGCGCTGGTATCGCACCCGGCGCGGGGGCGGGGAATAGTCGTTCATGCTGGAAATCCGGCACGACGGGGCTTCCGCGATTCTCCGCGGACCCGCCGATCCCGAGCGCGCAGTCGACGCGGCGATCGTTGGGGGCCGTTGGAACAGGCCCGCGTGGCGATTCTCCGCAGTCGACCGCCCGAACTCCCGCTGGCGAGGTTTACATGTGGTACCACCCGGCGGGAGCCGGGAGATCGGATCTCATTGGACTGGAGCTCGCTGGACTGGTCTCACTGGACTGGAGTTCGCTGGACTGGTCTCACTGGACTGGAGCTCGCTGGACTGGTCTCATTGGACTGGAGCTCGCTGGATCGGATCTCGCTGGACTGGAGGTCACTGGACTGGATCTCGCTGGATTGGATCTCAGTGGACTGGTCTCATTGAACTGGAGCTCGCTGGACTGGGCTCACTGGACTGGAGCCCGTTGGATTGGATCTCGCTGGACTGGAGGTCACTGGACTGGATCTCGCTGGATCGGATTTCAGTGGATTGGTCTCATTGGACTGGAGCTCGCTGGACTGGTTTCACTGGACTGGAGCTTGTTGGATCGGATCTCGCTGGACTGGAGGTCACTGGACTGGATCTCGCTGGATCGGATCTCAGTGGACTGGATCTCGCTGGACCGGCTCTCACTGGACTGGATCTCGCTGAACTGGATCTCGCTGGATTGCATCTCACTGGACTGGATCTCGCTGGACCGGATCTCCTACTTTCCCAGCTCCTTAATCTTCCACAGCAAGGACGAGGTTCTTCAGTAGACAGATCTTGCTCACCAACTCAAAATTCAGGGTAACACAGTGACATGCAGCAAAGGATGTGGGGTCAGTCGGGGTGACTGACGCTTTTAACTCCTCTCACACCCACCATCCACCATGTGAGTGTATTTAAACCAGCCCAAGATTGCCAAACATATTTTAGAAAGATATTGGGCAGAATTCTCCGGCCTTCCATCTGTGTTTCCTGGTGATGGGAGGTGGCACGCCGCTTGCTGGTGGCAGGATTTTCTGCTCCCGCGGATGTCAATGGGAATTCCAGTTGAAGCCATCACATGTCGTTGCGAAGCCCGTGGGCGGGGATGCACTGCTGGTGAGAACAGAGAATCCCACCGATAGCGAAGGGCCAGAGAATTCCGGCTGTTGCATTTAGCTTTACGTGCAGAATTGGAACGTGATATCCTTAATTGACTGGAAAATATTGGCTACATTTCTATGGTTATATTAAACAAGGGAAGTTATAATAATGGGAAAAATTACATATACACACACTGAACATTTAAATAAGACCTGTGGTTTTAAAAATGGGTTGAATGGCAGCACAGTGGTGCAGTGGTTAGCACAGCTGCCTCACGGTACCGCGGTACCAGGTTCGATCCCAGCTCTGGGTCACTGTCCGTGTGGAGTTTGCACATTATGCCCGTGTTTGCGTGGGTTTCGCTCACACAACCCAAAGCTGTGCAGAGTAGGTGGATTGGCCACGCTAAATTGCCCCTTAATTGGAAAAAAATCAATGGGTACACTAAATTTTTAAAAAATGGATCGAAAGGGATCATTTTCAAATTAATTCTGTGGCAGTCAACCAAGGGATTGAATAAGGAAAGTGAGGCAGTTCATCTCTCCTCAGCTGGGAGAGCAAATTTAGGAAATCCCGCCAGGGGACTGGTAATAACAGAGCTGTGCAGTTCCCGGTGTAATCAACTTCCAACAGGCATTTCTGGATCATGATCAGAAGCAGATAAACTAGATGATTGACTGATTTAGGTATTTAAATTCTACATATCTGCCCTTGTTGATTCATACAATCATAGAATGGTTACAGCACATGAGGAGGACTTCTGGTCCATCGTGCTGGCTCGCCACAAGAGCAGCTGGCCTGCACCCACTCCCTGCCCATTCCCCATAGATCTGCAATGTTCTCTCTCCTGGTGCTTAACCAGTTCCTTTTTGAGAACCGCGATCGAATCAGCTCCAACACCCTCCCAGGTGATCATGGAATCCAAGGTGATTGGTGAAGTCAAAACCAAGACACAAGAGGCCAGGATTCTCCATTCAAAAGCACTCCAATCTGGATTCCTGATTGGGTGGAGAATGGAGCATTGAGGGAAAAATGGGTTTGGCACCTACCGGCCATTCTCCGACCCCCTGCCGGCGACCACAGTGACTACCCACCCCACATTGGCAGGAAGGTGCAAATCACCGATTTTCATCTATTTCCATTTGGTTAACGGGCTAGAAGCCCCCCCATTATGTACCGACCCCCACAGCAGGAAATCCTCTCGCGGGGCAGCACGGTGGCGCAATGGGTAGCACTGCTATCTACGGCACTGAGGACCCGGGTTCAATCCCAGCCCCAGGTCACTGTCTGTGTGGTGTTTGCACATTCTCCCCATGGTACTCTAAATTTATTGGGTACTCAAAATTTATTTTTCAAAAACTCCACTTGACGGGGCTTGGAGCAAGTCTGCCCAAATGTGACCCTGACAGGGTGGACCCCTAGGTGAGTCAAGGGGGTCAGTGCATAACTAAGGTGCACCCCAAACTCCGTCAGAAGGCTCCCCTCCACCCACAATGTAAATCCTGCCCCCAATAAGTAGGGGCATCTTTCCCCCCCCCACCATGGGAATAACAGGTCCCCCCCCACACCATACACACACAAAGGTGACCCTCCCCTCCCCCATTGACCCCCCAACCAGACTACTCATCAGACCCCCCATCAGAAGCCCCACCAGAGACCCCCACCAGAGACTCCAATCAGAGACCGCCATCAGAGAACTCATCTGGCCTCTCCCATCAGAGACCCCCACCAGAGACCCCCATCAGAGACCACCATCAGAGATCCCCCCACTTAACCTCCCCTAACATTTGCTGCCTCAGATGCAAGTTCTAAAGCTGCGGCTGTTAAAAATGTCAGAGGCTTCCTCGAAAGCCAAGTACCCTTCAAAGGGCTTTAAATCCTTTGACAGCCTTTGAAATGCAAAGCTTCCATTCAAATTCACACAGAAATACATTGCATTAATCAGTGATTGACAGTTTTATTTGTACAGACCACAGCTGCTTGGTGGATTGTTTTTCTGTCTTTCCCTTCACGCTTGAATGCATCTCAAGCACCCTGCTTTGATGCTAACCACACTGTTTATAAATACTCTTGCTCTGATTGACAGCTCCTCATCACATCAAAAGGAACTAAGTGCTTTCTGTTGTGAAAAAGAGAAAGAGAAAGCAGGGTGGGGCAGGATTTGCATAGTGAGGGATCAGGCCTCTTCTCCCTGTCCACTCTATTTGGGCCTCTCAGTATTCTTAAGTTGTTGTACAGTGACAATTACTGAATCAGTGTTAAAGAACATCTAGTTCAAGACTAGGTAATTTTATTATTGTATAATAAACTGTGGATAGGAAACTAAAACTGGAACTAATATAGAATCGACTGACAACGATGATTTCTCCACAAGACTCTCCCAGGTTACAGTGTCACGTGCTATTACTTGCCTGACACCTGGTCGGAGGCTATACCTATTACACATACACCTGTAAATGCATATAATACTACAAGTATTCTGTAAGTTTCATTGAGATCCCTCCTCATCCTTCTAAACTCCATCGAGTACAGACCCAGAGTCCTCAACCGTTTCTCATATGACAAGCCCTCCATTCTGGGGATCATTCTTGTGAACCTCTAGGAGGGCCCTTTATTAATATGTGCTCAAAATACATATTTAAACAATGCCCTTCACTTGTGACTTCTACGAATATAATTAGCATCAGGCAGTTCATGCTGGATCTAACCACCTGCAGCATGGAAAGGATTCCTTTGTGTTGCTGTTGATTCTTCTGTCAATCAGTGTCCTCTAGTTCTCGGTCTTCCTGCTATGGGAACTGTTTTCCTCTGCCTATCCTGTCTGTTCTCCTCTTGATTTTGAAAATGTAAACAATATTCTGAATATGGTGCCTGCAAACCCACCAAGTGGGTGAACCTACATCAGAACAAATGAAAGTCGCTGGACTGAAATGTTATCTTTGTTCCTCTCCTCACAGAGGCTGAGCCTTTCTGGTATTTTCTGGTTTGATTTCAAATTTCCAGAGTCTGCAGTTTTGTTTCAATTATTTTTAAAGTTTGTCCGACAACGAGCAATGTCTCAGATTGCAATGCCTTTGTAATTACGTTCACCAAATGCAAATTTGCTTTGAAACCCGGTATTTCCCAGTGACATTATGTTCAAAATTCTTCCAACCTCGGGTGTCTCTGCTTTTTTTTCAGTTCCCAGCCAGTCAAGCCTGACAGCGTTGAACAAACATAACTGTAATTAACGATAAATGCAACACTCATTGCTTCCAGCTAGTAATTACATTTGACATTTTGTTACAAGATTTCATGTTTTGGGGATGTAACTGGACGGGATTGTGAAACACCATCTTGAAATCCAATACAAGGACCTCCAGTCAATTCTGCCTCTCAACCATGCCAGGGCAGGCTCACCTGGCTCTCCCTACCCAAGCTCTGAGCTCAAATATGATAAACTGTTAAATTCTGTATCGGCGCTTCTATGTTGTCTTTTCAACAAATCCTTTCTGTATATTTCTGAAACATACTCTTTAGGCAGTGTGGATGGTTCTCAAACTGGATGGCCCTCTGGTTCCCTGTTGCGGGCTGGCTGCCATGTATTTCCCAGACACAAGTATTAAGAATGGTCAGTGCAAAGCTGCACAGCGGGGAGGCATCAAGACCGTGGCAATCTATACACTGCCAGGTCAAATGGACGTGACTTGCTACCTCACAGAAAACAAAGGGAACCTAGGGCGAAATTCTCCGGTATCGGCGCGATGTCCGCCGATCGGCGCCAAAAACAGCGCAAATCAGTCGGGCATCGCGCCGCCCCAAAGGTGCGGAATCCTCCGCATCTTGGGGGCCGAGCCCCAACCTTGAGGGGCTAGGCACGCACCGGACTGATTTCCGCCCCACCAGCTGGCAGAAGTGCCCTGCCAGCTGGCGCGGAAATGACATTGCCGGGCGGCGCATGGGCGGGAGCGTCAGCAGCCGCTCACGGCATCCCCGCGCATGCGTTGTGGAAGGAGTCTCTTCCGCCTCCGCCATTGTGGAGACCGTGGCGAAGGCGGAAGGAAAAGAGTGCCCCCACGGCACAAGCCCGCCCGCGGATCGGTGGGCCCCGATCGCGGGCCAGGCCACCATGGGGGCACCCCCCGGGGCCAGATCGCCCCGCGCCCCCCCCAGGACCCCGGAGCCCGCCCGCGCCGCCTTGTCCCGCCGGTAAGAGAGGTGGTTTAATCTACGCCGGCTGGACAGGCATCCTAGCAGGGGGACTTCGGCCCATCCGGGCCGGAGAATCGCGTGGGGGGCCCGCCAACCGGCGCGGCGCGATTCCCGCCCCCACCGAATATCTTCGGCAACCGGCGGGGGCGGGTTTCACGCAAGCCCCCAGCGATTCTCTGAACCGGCGGGAGGTCAGAGAATCTCGCCCCTAATCTCTGGGCTGCTCTCCTTTGCCTCCTAGTTGCCGGTCACAGCACAACAGCCCTGGGAGCAGGTCTCTCTCAGTGGGCAAAGAAAAGTTGTCCTGTTATGTTTTGATCTAATGGTTAATTAGTTCAGTTGGCTAGACAGCTGGGGCGGGACTCTCGACCACCCGCCGAGTCGGAGAATCCCCGGTAGGAGGCGCGAATCCCGCCCCGCCGCCTCGACGCCTGCTGCCGTATTCTCCGATGCCATTTTCCAGGCGGGGACGGGATTGCCACCATGCCGGTCGGGGGCCATTGACGGCGGCCCCCACGGTGATTCTCCGGGCCTCGATAGGCTGAGCGGCCGTCCATTTTTGGCCAGTCCCGCCGGCGTGAATCACTCAACTCATGCACCGGCAGGACCTGGCAGATGAGTGTGCATGGGCGGGCCTCGGGGGGGGGATGCGGGGGATCCAACCCCGGGGTGGGGGGGGGGGTCCCACGGCGGCCTGGCCCGCGATCGAGGCCCACCGGTCAGCAGGCGGTCTTGTTCCATGTGGGCATTTCTTCCTTCCGTGCCGGGCCCCTGTAGGGCTCCGCCATATTGCCCGGTGGGGGCTGGCGCGGAGAAGAGAACCCCCCGTGCATGCGCAAGAATATGTCGGCCGGTCCGCGCATGCCTGGAATCGCGCCAGCCGTTCTGCGCATGCGCAATCTCATGTCGGCCCTTCGGCGCCGGCTGGAGCGGCGCCAACCCCACCTGCGTCAACCTAGCCCCCTAGAAAGGTGAGAATTCCTCACCTTGGGGGGCCATTGACGCTGGAGTCGTTGCCACCAGTTTTCCCGCTGGCGTGGGGACTTCGTCCCCAGAAGGGGGAATCCCGGCCCTGGTTTCTGATGCAGAGCGAGGCCAGCAGCGTGGGTTCAATTCCTGTACCGGCTGAGGTTAGTGATGAAGGCCCTCAACCTCTCAACCTCGCCTGAGGTGTGGTGATCCTCAGGTTAAACCACCACCAGTCAACTCTCCCCCTCAAAGGGGAAAGCAGCCTATGGTCATCTGGGACTATGGCTACTTGAGTTTACTTGCTGTTAGTTAGGTGTTACCAACTCAATTTGGACATCGTCTTGATGCTATCTTCACATTTCCTGCAGCAGGTTCAAAGCGGACTAAATTTCCCCGCATTTATAATATTTTCATAACTTAAATAAATGAATGCATTGAAAGAAAATAAAAAGTAAAACAAAATTATTTTATAATGTTGCTGTTAAGTTTCTCCTGGGCTTCTCTCAACAGTGCCCAGGTGATTAACCTTTGAATCACAATTGAATCTGCCTCCACAACACTCTCAGGCAGCTCCAGAGTTTAACGACTCGTGGTGTAAAAGGGTCGACTTTTATTCTTTTGTCAATCACTTTAAATCAGTGTCCGATCTACCCTGTCCAGTCGCCTCCTGATATTGAATACCTCTAGCACGTCTTCCATACCTTCCAGTAAGAATTAACCCATCAAAATGAATCCTCATTTTCAATTCTGCCCGATCTCGAGGAGTTAGTGGGTGGTAATAAAAGATGGGGTAATTAGACAATGAACCCAGGCACTGAAGAATGTCGTCACGGGTGAAAAGCAGGAGGCGAGATTCTGGAATCAGGAAAGGCGATTGGGCGGAGAATCGGTCGTGAAGCCAGAATCGTGCAGGCACCATGCTCCGGTGCCTCAACAGAAGCGTCAACGCGTTCCATTCCGCACATACAGTAAATGCCGTTGGCATATCATTAGTGGGCCTGACCCGGTATTCTCCAGGGCCTCCACGTTGCTCCGCACCGTCGGGGGGGGGATTATCGATGGTGAGTTTTACTTGTGGTTTTAAAAATCAGGTAACAGGTACCCTGGCTGATCAGGGAGAGAGGAGGAGGTAAGACAGTCAGAGGCGTGGCCGTGGGCTGGTGGTCCTGCCACTGGCAGGGCGAGCTGGCAGGAGGGGGGGCATCTGCCGGGCCCAGGAAAGCAGTGGTGGGTGGCGGGGGTGACCAGGGAATGGGCCGTGGGGTTGGGGTGAGCCCTGAGATGACTGGAGTTCCCAGGCATGGACCGCCATTGCTGTGGCTTGCAAGGCAGCCATTTGCTGCGCACCGCACTGGTGGCTGTAGTTGTGCAGAGTGACTCCAGCCGTATGGGTACCACACCACCCTCGCATCCCCAGCCCCACCGTCAACACCACCACCCACGGACCTCAGCCCCCACCCTCCATCCCCGCACCCCATCCCTCACCCTCCACCCCACCAACTCTCCCACCCCCAACCAGGCGCCACCTGCCAGTGGGGCAACACATGGCCCACCCAAGGGCAACGCCCACAGTAGCCCCTGCAAGAGAACGCCAGATGGGGGCTGCGGAGCGTACCGCTTGCATGGGTAGCGCCAGCCACAAATACCCCTGGCAGCAGGGACGGATGTCAGGGTTAGGGGATCCCACGGTGCCAGGCGCCGAAGGGGCCAGGGGTGCAGAAAGCACAGTGGCAGGGGGAATGGCTGGAGTTGGGTGTGGGGATAGGGCAGGGGAGAAGGGGACATGCAGGGGCAGAGTCTGCAGTGCAGAGCAGACTGGGGCCACTATGTAGCCTAGTGGACCTAGTTGGGCATGGGGCAACGCACCAAACTAACAACTCTGACTGTCGCCCCCTACAGACAATGGACTTCGGAATTCAACCAGCAATGGTGGCCTTCACCCTGATTACCGCAGCCCTGGAGGATGCATTGAGGCTGTACGAGCTGGAGCTGCTCGAGGAGGACCCTGCAGCAGCGGAGCTTGCCCCAGAGGAACAGGAGGCAGCCGGTGAGGACGGAGAGCTGGCCACTCAACAGGCCGAGGAGGAGGTGGAAAGGAGGCACCCATCAGGCCTCGTGTGTACTGGCGAGAGTCACCAGCACGGGCACCATCACCTCCTCCTCCCTCAGAGTGCCCAATGGCCCCCAGGCTGCACCATGGGACGGGTGTTTGAGCGGAGTTAACCCCTGAGGCTGCCCGCCACCTGCTGCTGTCAGTCCTGGAGGCCTGCTTCCGGCCCGATGAGGGTCTCAATACCCGTGGCCACGGTGTACAGGGAGTGGACCACCTCCCTTGGGGACTGCACCACATCACGCTGTGACTGTACCATCACCTTCTGGGTCTGTTCCACAGCAGCCAAGGACTCTGTCACCTTGTTCTAGGTTTGTGCCATGTCGGCCAACGCCCGGGCAATGCCACTGATGCCATCAGCAATGTCCCGCTGTGACTGGGCCATGCTCTGGAGCACTACTGCAATGTCCAGGTGGCCCTGGTGCATGGCTGCCTGTGATAGAGCAGTCCTCTCCTGGGCCTTGGCCACACACTGCACAGAGTGCCCTAGGCTTTAGTCATTTTGACCCATGGCCGAAATCTTTGCCCAGAAGGTCTCCACCACGATCGCCATCTGTGCGCTGTTGGCCTGGGTGGCACGCATGGTTGGTGCCACCTTTTGCTCATGCAGGTGGTTGGACGCCTCCAACTGTACCTGCTGCCATTGGATTTTTGCTGTTACCCCCTCATGTAGTTCCTGGCTCTGTGACTGCATCCCCACTACAGATGGGACTGCCCTGGAGGGGCTGCCTCGTGACGCCGAGGACCCGGGTTCAATCCTGGCCCCGGGTCATTGTCCGTGTGGAGTTTGCACATTCTTCCCATGTCTGCGTGGGTTTCACCCTCACAACCCAAAACGATGTGCAGGGCACGTGGGTTGGCCACGCTAAATTGCCCCTTAATTGAAAAAAAAATTTTGTAAAAGATAGGACCGCCCTTTCCAGAAGCTCGAAACCCGCCTGGACATCAGCCAGTTCCTGGGGTAGGGCCCCCCTCCGACCGTCCGCCCCCCTCAGGAATTCCTACCTCCATCTGCTGTACCGCAGCATGTGTGTGGCGCTCACCAGTTAGTGCCCCAGGAGCCTCTTCACCAACATCTTCACATTGATTGGGAAAATCAAATTAGCCACAATGCCGTAGAGGAGGAATTCCTGGAGTGTATACGGGATGGTTTCCTTGACCAATATGTGGAGGAACCAACCAGAGAGCAGGCCATCTTAGACTGGGTACTGTGTAATGAGAAGGGAATCATTGCCAATCTCGCTGTGCGAGGCCCCTTGGGGATGAGCGACCATAACATGATAGAATTTTTTATCAAGATGGAGAGTGAAGTAGTTGATTTGGAGACTAGCGTGCTGAATCTTAATAAAGGGAACTATGAAGATATGAGGCATGAGTTGGCCTTGATCGATTGGGGAGAGTTAATTAAAGGGATGACAGTAGGTAGGCAATGGCAAACAAACATTCAAGGAACACATGGGGGAACTACAGCAACTGTTCATTCCTGTCTGGCATAAAAGCAAAATGGGTAAGAGGGCCAATCCATGGTTTACAAAGGAAATTAGAAATAGCATCCGATCCAAGGAAGAAGCATACAGATTGGCCAAGAAGAATAATAGGTCTGAGGATTGGGAGCAGTTTAGAATTCAGCAAAGAAGGACGAAGGGATTGATTAAGAAGAGGAAAGTACAGTACAAAAGGAAGCTTGCACGGAACATAAACAGTGACACTACGATTCTCTATAGATATGTGAAGAGAAAGAGATTGGTAAAGAGAAATGTAGGCCCCCTACAGACAGAAACAGGGGAATGCATAATAAGGGACAAAGAAATGGCTGAGCAATTAAATACATACTTTGGTTCTGTCTTCACAAACGAGGACACAAATCAGACACCAGAAATATTGGAGAATGAAAGGTTTCGTGAGAGGGAAGAACTGAGGGAGATCAACATTAGTAGCGAAATGGTGCTGGGAAAATTAATGGGATTGAAGGCAGATACATCCCTAAAGCCTGAGAATCTGCATCCCAGAGTGCTTAAACAGGTGGCTCTGGAAACAGTGGATGCATCGGTGGTCATCTTCCAGGATTCTATAGACTCTGGAACGGTCCCTGCAGATTGGAGGGTAGCTCACGTCACTCCGATATTCAAAAAGGGAGGTAGAGAGAAAGTAGAGAATTATAGACCAGGAAGCCTAACATCGGTAGTGGGGAAAATTCTTGAATCCATTATCAAGGACTTTATAGCGGAACATTTGGAAAGCAGTGGCAGGATCAGTCAGAGTCAGCATGGATTTGTGGAGGGAAAATCATGCTTGCCAAATCTGTTGGAATTCTTTGAAGAGGTAACCAGTACAGTCGACAAGGGGGAGCCAGTCGATGTGGTATATTTGGACTTTCAGAGGGGGTTTGACAAAGTCCCGCATAAGAGATTATTGTGCAAAATTAAAGCGCATGGGATTGGGGGAAATGTACTGAGGTGGATAGAAAACTGGTTGGCAGAGAGGAAACAAAGAGTAGGAATTAATGGTCCTTTTCAAATTGGCAGGCAGTAACTAGTGGGGTACCACAGGGATCGGTGTTGGGACCCCAGCTATTCACAATATACATTAATGATTTGGATGAGGGAACAAAATGTAACATCTCAAAGTTTGCATATGATACCAAGTTAGGTGTGAAGGTGAACTGTGATGAGGATGATCTGGTCAGGTTGGGCGAGTGGGCAAATCAATGGCAGATGCAGTATAATTTGGATAAGTGTGAGATTATTCACTTTGGAAGTAAAAACAGGAAGGCAGATAACGACCTGAATGGTTGTAACTTGGGAGAGGGGAGTGTGCAGCGGGACCTGGGTGTCCTTGTGCACCATTTGCTGAAGGTGAGCATGCAGGTGCAGCAGGCGGTAAAGAAAGCTAATGGTATGTTAGCCTTCACTGCGAGAGGTTTCGAGTACAGGAGCAGGGATGTGTTGCTGCAATTGTACAGGGCCTTGGTGAGGCCTCACCTGGAGTATTGTGTGCAGTTTTGGTCTCCTTCTCTGAGGAAGGATGTTCTTGCTCTCGAGGGAGTGCAGCTAAGGTTTACCAGACTGATTCCAGGGATGGCGGGACTGTCATATGAGGAGAGATTGACTAGGTTGGGAATGTTCTCGCTGGAGTTCAGAAGAATGAGGGGGGGGAATCTCATAGAGACTTATAAAATTCTAACAGGATTAGACAAGGTAGATGCAGGGAAGATGTTACCAATGATGGGTGTGTCCAGAACCAGGGGTCACAGCCTGAGGATTCAGGGTAAACCATTTTGGACAGAGATAAGGAGACATTTCTTCACCCAAAGAGTGGTGAGCCTGCGGAATTTATTGTCACAGGAAGTAGGTGATGGTAAAACTTTGAATGGGATCAAAGTTATGGGGAGAAAGCAGGATTAGGCTGTTGAGTTGGATGATCAGCCATGATCGTGATGAATGGCAGAGCAGGCGCGAAGGCCCAAAACGCCTTCTCCTGCTCCTATCTTCTATGTATCTATGTAACATGCCCAATTGAGGGGGTGTCTCTGGGATGGTGGAGGGTGTTAGAGACAGCTGTGATGGGAAGTCAATGTCGGCCCCGGACTGGTGCTCCGGGGTGTCCTGGCTGCGGGCCAAGGACTCCCATTGTTGTCCGTAGCCTCCTCCTCCTCGTTGCTCCCCTCCTGGGGCTGTTCTTGGGGTCGAGGAGCACTAGAAGGGCCCCTCTCATCACCAGGAGGTCCTGAAAGGCACAAGACATGACGCATGATTGGACCACGGGGTTGGGTGACAGGTGGTGGTGGTGGAGGGAGTGTGGGGGTGGTGGTGGTGGAGGGGAGCGGGTGTTGGGTGTGGTGGGGGTGGCGACACACGTGCCATGGGGAATCACATGTCATTGGGGTCTCACTTGCTCACCCGTTGCTGACTTCTGCCTTGGTGACTGCCCTGTCTCCGGATCCACTGATCAGATCCAGTACCCGTACCTCTGCTGCGGTGAGGGGCTGCAGGTCCTGCGGTTCACCTCCAGCGGTTGTGGGTCGCCATCTCCTGCGGGGGGGAGACAGAAAATGCACCAGGCACGTGAGGTCAATGGTCCAATGGTCACGCTGCGTCTGATAAATGCCAGGGGACCCCGCTCCCGGGATCTACCCAGCTCACAATGCTCGCAAGATCCAACGCAATCTCGCGAGATGTTGTGATGTAAATCCCACCCATTGCGGGATCACCTTTTGACAAATCTGCATAGTGGAGCGAGACTGTTCAGATTCCCGAGATCTCTGAGGCTTTGGGATTCATCCCTTTGGCCTTGGAGACCTCGGGCAAGCGCAGGTCAGCACTGCTCCCCACACATTGGACCAGACGGAATGGCACTCGTGGGGACACCCAGCTGCATGCCCTTTGGTCAGGGTGGTGCCCTGAGACTGCTGGTTCAGCGTAGGCACTCTGGCACTGCCAGTCTGGCACACTGGCAGTGCCTCCTTGGTGTCAAGGTGCCACTGCCATTTGGTTGGGCATTGCCAGGGTGCCAGGTCAGCATGCACGATCGGCTCGGGGTGCCCTGCGGTGGGGCCATAGTTTGCTTTGGCGGGGCCTCTGAGATTGGGAAACCATTTTAAAATGACATCCCGATCTCTCGCTACAATGGGGAGTTCCATTGAGCGGAGCTCCCCAGTGTACAAAAAAGGGCTCTGTGCGGCCTTGGCCGTGTGTTTCCTGCTGAGGCCCCTCATACAACGCAAGACCGTTGGATAACCATGTGTTTCTCGCCACTGAGAGCGCCGGGAAACATGCGACTAAACGCACTCGTTATGGGACTTCATTCCCAATTAGTTGAATCGAGCCCACAGTGTTAGACAGTCAGGCGCATGCAGCCCAGGGGTGGATAGCTAGTGACCTTCATGGCTAGGGCACCTCGCAGGTGGTGCAGGGTAGGTGCCATCTGGGTGGGGGTGGGTGGGGTTACGGGCATGGGTTTGGGGTTCGTGCCAGGGGCACAGTACTGCCTACTCATCCTGGTCGCCCTGAGGAGGCCGTGCAGTTTTTTTATGGCACTCCTGCCCTCACCGCTCATGGCCTTCCCACCTGCGTACAGACCTGGTGTATGGCGGTGGGTGGCAACCTCCTTGCCACCCCGGGGTACAGGGTGGCACGCCTTTCCTCCACTGCATCCAGCAGCGTCTCCAGTTCACCCTCCGCGAACCCAGGTGCTGCTTCTCTTGGTGCCATCTTGTTGGCTGGGATGGTGTGTGTGGGGAGTGGGTGCTGATATGCGGCTGCAGCTGTCAGCCTCCTGAGTGTCAATCCCAACTCTGGCGAATCGGTCACCATGTTCCATTGGAATCGATCGTGTTCCACGTGCTGCTGGTGCCAGCCCATTAACAGTTGATGAATTGTGCTGGGAACAGAGCCAATTTTGCTGTCGTAGAAGTCCATTGATTCAGTCCCAGCGTCAACGAAAATTACATAGAATTTACAGTGCAGAAGGAAGCCATTCGGCCCATCGAGGCTGTACCGGACCTTAAAGGTGCACCCCACTTAAGACCACATCTCCACCTATTCCCCGTAACCCAGTAACCCCACCTAACTATTTTGGACATTAAGGGCAATTTAGAATTGGCAATTTACCTAACCTGCAAATCTTTGGACTGTGGGAGGAAACCTGAGCACCCGGAGGAAACCCACGAAGACACGGGGAGAACGTGCAGACTCCGCACAGACAGTGACCCAAGCCGGGAATCGAAATTGGGACCTTGACGCTGTGAAGCAACAGTGCTAACCACTGTGCTACCGTGCCTCCCAAAAATGGTGAGAGCTGGGGGCACTGGTGGGGGGTGGTCCAGGAGTGGTGAGGGGGGTTACTGGGGGATAGTATGGGGCAGGCTGGGTCCGTGTGCTGCCGCCGCCATGGTGCACGGCACCGCCGCCGTAGGCCGCCACCGTGCGCGTGCGCAACCATGGACCTGGCAATTCTCCGGCCGTATCTGCAGGTAAAGCCGGGGCCTGCTAGCCCCCCACCGGATAGAGGATCGGGGCAGCTTTTGTGCCATTTTTTCTGGTGTAAAACGCCACTGTTCACACGGCGTCAGCACTTAGTTTGCAAATCGGAGAATCCAGCCCAAAGTCTTCCATTAGTCCCAAAGACTTACCAGGAAAACACCAGCTTCAGAAATAAAAGAGCAGCATCACTAACACAACATTCGTCAGCCCTCAGGCAGGCGGACTGGGTTAAATTCCTTGCAGGTTGGAGTCATTGTGGTTGCTAGATTGCGGAACAGGAACAAATGACAGATTTGTGACAATGCCTTCAGGGCATGCATTCTAGATGTGGAAATAAGCTCCCTGGATTTATAACATTCATAACTGTTTTGCATCGTGTAATGGACTTCAGTATAGGGTTAGATTGGAGTTGGCATTGACATATGAGGTATTCCATTTATTAACCAGTTAGATTCTGAGTATGGATAATTGAAGGTTAGAACCGGATTGCCAGCTATATTGAGTTGACCTGGACAATTCTGGGTTCAACTTTCCTTCATGTGTTACTTGTACAGTTGTAAGGCGTTGAAGAGGGTTTATGGTCAATGTTATGGATGCTTGTCACCACTGAAGATGGCTGCTTGCCTCACTAATTGGGAAAGAACACGAAAAATAAACAAGGGTCCCTCCATTGGTGCCGCAACAGGAGGAATACACTGAAGAGGATTGTGGGGCAAAAGCAGTGAACAGAAAGCATTACCACATCAGATATTTTAATATTCAGTGATCATTATTGGGAGGTACAGCCTTCTTGGTGGCTTCAAGCCCCACTTCAGAGGCCGGAGCACAAAAATGAGGCTGACACTGTAGTGCAGGACTGAAGACAGTGCTTCAATGCTGAATGTGCTGATTCCAGGTGAGACACCATCAGAGGCTCCTTCTGCTCTCTCAGATGGATTCGAAAGATCTGGTGGGCGATTTTGAAGAAGGCCAGGAGAGTTCTCCCTGATGGTCCTGAAGCAAGCAAGACCCTGATGTGATGAACGGTTACTGCCTTATCATCATGTAAGGTAATGTCCCCTTTAAGACCGGGCTTGGAACCCTGGGGACTCCGCCTCTGGCTCCGCCCATCTGGGAGCCATACATAAAGGCCTGCCTCATGGTCTGTATAGCAGTCAGCTCTCGTCCATAGCTGTAGCATAGTTATTAGTCTAATAAAGCCTTCTTTACAGTTTAATCTCTAAGCGTCATTATTGAGGGTACCTCAATTTATTAGACTAAACTAGATTCAGGATGGACGCAGGCCTAAAACCAGAGAAGCTCAATCTGGAAGCACGAACGCCGGAGGCAAAGGAAATTTTAAAATACTGGCTGCGGTGCTTCGAGGCCCACCTGGACTCCGCAGAGACTCCCATCCTGGGGCCACGCAAGCTGCGTCTACTCCACGCACGGGTGAGTCACAGAATCTCCGCCACGCTCGAAAAGGCGACGACTTATGATGCGGTGATTGAGTTGCTCCGCAAGCGGTTTGTCAAACCCGTCAATGAGGTGCACGCCCGGCATCTGCTCTCTACCTGCCGGCAGCGCTCGGAGGAATCGCTCGACGAGTTTGTTGAAAAACTCACCGCGCTTGCCAGGGACTGTGACCATCAGGATGTGACAGTGGAAGTCCATATGAACCTGCACATCAGGGATGCTTTCGTGTCTGGAATCCGCTCGACCTACATCCGGCAGCGGCTGCTCGAAAACGGGGCAAAAGACCTCCAGGAGACGCTAACGCTCGCCTCCTCGCTGGAGGTGGCCCGACATAACTTGGGTACGTACCCCGCGGACTCTGCCAGCTCCCCCGGACTTCCTCAGACTCACCCGTATTACAGGCCTGCGCCACGCGGCAACCCGCTCACCATGAGGGCACACCATGCTACTTCTGCGGGCAGGGCCAGCACCCACGCCCACGCTGCCCAGCCCGCTCCGCGATCTGCAGTGACTGCGGGAAGAAAGGGCACTTTGCGAGGGTCTGCCTGGCCAGACCCAGGGGCCAGAAAAACAAAGAACAGCCGGCCCGAAAATCAGGCTCTCAGGCCCGCAGGCCTCGCAATGCTGCTGCGCACCGACCCGACACGCCCTTTTCTGACGCGTCATCAGCCTCGTGCGAATCATGGGAGCGGCCATCTGGTCGGTGGCCATCTTCCCGACCCGACACGTGCGACCGACGGCAGCGGCCATTTTACGAGTCCGATTCGGCTGACGCCTCCGAGTACCCGCGACTGGGTGCGATCACCCTCGATCAAACTCGGCCAAAACACCTGCAGAACTCCATGATGCAGGTCCAGATCAATGGGCACGACACTGCATGCCTCTTCGACTCCGGGAGCACGGAGAGCTTTATCCACCCTGAAACGGTAAGGCGCTGCTCCCTATGCACCCATCCCACATCCCAAACCATAGCCCTCGCATCTGGGTCCCACTCGGTACAAATCACGGGGTACTGTATTGCGGATCTCTCGATCCAGGGTGCCAAATACACCCGTTTCAAATTTTATATCCACCCTCACCTCTGTGCCCCCCTGCTGCTCGGACTGGATTTCCAGTGCAGCCACCGAAGCCTGACACTGAAGTTCGGCGGACCCTTGCCCCCCCTCACGGTGTGCTGCCTTGCGACACTGAAAGTCGCACCCCCCTCGCTATTTGCTAACCTCACTCCTGACTGTAAGCCCGTCGCCACCAGGAGCCGGCGCTACAGTGCCCAAGGTATGGCTTTTATCAAGTCAGAGGTCCAGCGTTTACTGGGAGAGGGGGTCATCGAGGCTAGCAACAGCCCTTGGAGAGCGCAAGTGGTGGTAGTCCGGTCCGGGGAGAAGAAACGGATGGTCGTGGATTATAGCCAGACCATAAACCGATTCACGCAGCTTGATGCGTACCCCCTTCCTCGCATCACGGAAATGGTAAATCGGATCGCCCAATACCGAGTCTTTTCCACGGTCAACCTCAAATCTGCCTACCACCAGCTCCCCATCCGACCAAAAGACCGCTCCTATACTGCCTTCGAAGCAGCCGGCCGGCTCTTCCACTTCCTCAGGGTCCCCTTTGGTGTCACAAATGGGGTCTCCGTCTTTCAAAGGGCGATGGACCAAATGGTGGACCAGTACGGTTTGCGAGCTACATACCCGTACTTGGACAATGTCACCATCTGCGGCCATGACCAGCAGGACCATGACGCTAACCTCAAAAGTTCCTCCAGACTGCCCGAGCCCTTAACCTGACCTATAACGAGGGCAAATACGTTTTCCACACCACCCGGCTGGCCATCCTCGGCTATGTCGTGGAAGACGGGGTCCTAGGTCCCGACCCCGACCGCATGCGCCCCCTTAAGGAACTCCCTCTCCCCCGCAGCCTCAAGGCCCTCAAATGGTGCTTGGGGCTTTTCTCCTATTACGCCCAGTGGGTCACCAAGTATGCGGACAAAGCCCGCCCACTCCTAAAGACCACCACTTTTCCCCTCTCGGCTGAGGCTCAATTGGCCTTCAACCGCATCAAGGCTGACATCATCAAGGCCGCCATGCACGCGGTGGACGAAACCATCCCTTTCCAGGTAGAGAGCGATGCATCAGACATCGCCCTGGCTGCTACCCTCAATCAAGGAGGCAGACCAGTAGCATTCTTCTCCCGAACCCTCACCGCCTCCGAGGTTTGACACTCTGCAGTCGAAAAGGAGGCACAAGCCATTGTGGAGGCTGTGCGGCGCTGGAGACACTACCTAGCCGGTAGGAGGTTTACCCTCGTCACCGACCAACGGTCGGTCGCCTATATGTTCGATAACACGCAACGGGGCAAAATAAAAAACGATAACATTTTGAGGTGGAGGATCAAACTCTCCACCTACTCGTACGATATCAAGTATCGTCCAGGGGAGCTCAACGGGCCCCCAGATGCCCTGTCCCGCGGCACATGCGCCAACGCGCAGCAGGACCGCCTGCAAGCCATCCACAATGACCTCTGCCACCGGGGGGTTACCCGGCTCGTCCATTTCATCAAGTCCCGCAACCTACCTTACTCAACCAAGGAGGTCAAGGCCATGGTCAGGGCCTGCCAGGTCTGTGCGGAGTGCAAACCGCACTTCTATCGGCCAGACAAGGTTCGGCTCGTGAAGGCCTCGGGCCACTTTGAGCGACTGAGCGTGGACTTCAAGGGGCCCCTCCCGTCCACCAACCATTATGCCTATTTCCTCACCGTGATCGATGAGTTCTCCCGTTTCCCATTCGCCATTCCCTGCACCGACATGACCTCAGCCACGGTGATTAAGGCACTGCACAGCATCTTCACCCTGTTCGGTTTCCCTGCTTATATCCACAGCGACCGGGGTACATCGTTCATGAGCGATGAACTGCGTCAGTATCTGCTCAGCAAAGGCATCGCCTCGAGCAGAACGACCAGTTATAACCCACGGGGAAACGGGCAGGTGGAGAGGGAGAACGCGACCGTGTGGAAGGCTGTCCTTCTGGCCCTGCGGTCGAGAAATCTCCCAACCACCCGCTGGCAGGAGGTCCTACCCGATGACCAACACTCCATTAGGTCACTCCTCTGCACGGCCACGAATGAGACCCCTCACGACCGATTGTTTCTCTTCCCCAGGAAGTCTACCTCCGGGGTCTCGCTTCCACCTTGGCTGATGGCTCCGGGACCTGTTCTTCTCCGGAGGCACGCGAGGAGCCATAAAACGGATCCCCTATTTGAAAAGGTCCGACTGCTCCACGCCAACCCCAGTTACGCCTACGTGGAGTACTCCGACGGCAGGCAAGATACGGTTTCCCTCCGGGATCTGGAGCCCGCTGGATCCTCCACCACAGACGCCCCTTCCCGCACCGCTCCCCTGCAGGACCCGTCGCCCCCTACAACACACCCCCTTCCGGCCCTACCACCCGTTGGTGAGCTCCTACCTTGCGCCCCCCCCCTTTACACACCCCACCGGCGCCGGCTCCGCTACCCCCGGCCCTGCCTAGTTCCTCTGCCCCGACCCGGACCGAAGCTCCGACCGCTGTGCTCCCGGATGTGCCCTCAACCGGGACGTCCGTGCCCGCCGCACCACCGCCCGAATTGAGGAGGTCGAGGAGGACGATCCGGCCACTGAGACGGATGGAACTATGATGGCACTTCACCCCCGCCGGACTCTTTTTAAACAGGGGGTGAATGTGATGAACGGTTACTGCCTTATCATCATGTAAGGTGATGTCCCCTTTAAGACCAGGCTTGGAACCCTGGGGACTCCGCCTCTGGCTCCGCCCATCTGGGAGCCATACATAAAGGCCTGCCTCATGGTCTGTATAGCAGTCAGCTCTCGTCTATAGCTGTAGCATAGTTATTAGTCTAATAAAGCCTTCTTTACAGTTTAATCTCTAAGCGTCATTATTGAGGGTACCTCACCTGACAAACGTTTGAACCCAGAGCTCACGGTAGAAATGCATCCACATTGTAGGCACGGTGACACAGTTCAATGGGTGGGTGTGGGCAATATCCTTTCAACTACAGGCATGAGAGAACATCGGGAGGAAGAGTCATTGCTTTTGCTAATGACATGGATTGGCACAGAAGCTAAATGTTCTCAGAATACCAGAATACCAGTGGAGCAATAAACATTGATGACAGCGATAATACAAAGGAAAAGCACTGGAGCAGATCTTTCAGAAGGAATATGAGGGATACAAAAACAAGCTTGAAATTCACATATAGAAATGCACAATGTAAGGTGAATAAGGTTGGTAAACTCCATGCAACAATAACTATGTGGGAATATGATGGAGAGGCAATATGGAATTATGACTTTAAAATGAAGAAGATTTGGTGCTGAATGTACAAGGATGTAAGTGTTGAGGAAATATATGGAAGGACAGAATCCATGTGATTACAGTTGAGAAGCAAAAGGGGGGGGGGGTGATCACATTACTGATGATCACATTACTTGCGGGTGTTTTTAGATGTCCAAATAGTCACACAGTGAGAAAGAGGAGAATATTTGCTGGGGACTCACAGAGGAGTGCAAGAGCTATAGAGTGGTGACATTGGCGACTTCAACGACTTCGTTGGGATAGACTTAAAGGATAAGGAGCGGGAATGTAATAACCCCTTAGAAGACCCATGGAACACATGGAATATAAGTTCCCCCGCTGAGGGGCGGAGGCCTAGCAGCTGGGGATCGTGAAACTAATGCTTAAAAGCCGGCCCGGATTGGGACCGGCATGATCGGGTAGTCCTGGCTGAGACCTATGTTCTGTATGCAGTGTTGCGGCCTTTACGTTTGCCTTGAGAATAAAGCGATGTTTGCATCACCTTCTCGGAATACCTGAAATGTGTTCAGGAGAATGTTCTTGGTCAGTCTGTTCTGAGCCCAACTAGAAAAAAGGCATTGCTGGAACTGGTGCTGGGTTAAGTGGACCAAATGTCTGTGGGGGAGCATTTAAGTAAGACTGATCATTGTATCGTGAGGTTTAATGGAGAAAACAAGGAAAGATATAAAATAAAACTTCTAAATAGGTTGAGGGCTAATTTCAATGGGATAAGAGGGTGAAATAGATTCAAAGATTGAGAGGAAAAACTTTAACTAAACAATGGATGATTTTTAAGGAATTGGGGCAGGATTCTCTGTTACAATGACTAATGTTGGGACTGAATTGGTGGTGTTCTTTGACCACGGAAGTGGCGCCGGTCCTGGAACAATTCAGGATCCGTTAATGGGCTAGCATCGGTGCCACGTGGAACTAGAGCAATTCCAATGAGAAATGGAGAAACGATTCGCCGGGGTCGGGATTGGCACTCGAGAGGCTGACAAGCTACAGTCGCATTTAAGTACTCCATTCCACCCCCCACACACACACTCAATGCAACCAACGAGATGGCAACCTGAAGAGCGGCACCCCGATTTGTAGATGTGGAGCTTGAGACCCTGGTGGATGCCGTGGAGGAGAGGCGGGCCACCCTGTTTCCTGGGGTGGGAAGGAGACTGCCACCCACCACTGTGCTGCAGAGTGTTGGGAACTCAGCCCAACGCATCACACAAGCTTGCTATCCTCCCATTGATTCTGTCTACACCTCCCGTTGCCTCAGGAAGGCAGACAGCATTATCAGAGACCCCTCACACCCAGGCATTGCCTTCTTCCAGACTCTTCCATCAGGCAGAAGATACAGAAGTCTGAAGACTCGCACATCCAGACATAGGAACAGCTTCTTCCCCACAGCTACAAGACTCCTCAACGACTCCCCCTCAGACTGATCTGTTCCCTGTAAGATAAGAACACTGTTCACGCCACCTATGCTGCTCTTGCTCATGTATTTGCTTTGTTTGGCCCCTTCGTCCGCACTGTAACCAATCACTGTTTGTCGATGTACCGTTGTCAATGTTCTCTGTTGATTATTCTCTTTGTCTACTATGTACCTACTGTGTATGTTCCCTCGGCCGCAGAAAAATACTTTTCACTGTACTTCGGTACATGTGACAATAAAATCAAATCAATCAATCAATCAATGTACACCAGGGCTGGGGACAGGAGGCAGAGGCTATGAGCGCCGTGGGCCCACCGCCAGGACTGGCCAGCTATACCGCAAAAAGCTGCACAACCTCCTCAGGGCGGCCAGGATAATTTGTTCTGTCCATCCTTGCGCACCCCGTATCCTCCTTGTCGGCTGGCATTCATCCCCCTCCTCCAGCAGGTTGCCCCTTTGCTGTGTGATGTTGTGGAGGATGCAATAGGCCACCACAATGTGGGAGACTCGCCGAGCGCAATACTGGAGGGCCCCTCCAGAATAGTCCAGGAACCTGAACCACATCTTCAGGAGGCCGCTGCAACACTCGATCACGCCCCTGGTCGCTGCATGGGTGTCATTGTAGCGGGTCTCCGCATCTGTCTGTGGCCACCGGATAGGCGTCATCAGCCATGGCCGCAGCGGATAACCCCTGTTGCCCAGGGGCCGACGCCGCACCCAGGGGTGCACCTCAAAGGTGTCAGGAACCATTGGGCATGCCGGATTAATGCATTGTGCATACTGCCTGGGAATGGGGCGCAGATGTGGATAATGCGCATCTCATGGTCACACATCAACTGCATGTTCATGGATCCCCTTGACCCCCTTTCGGTTTGTGAAGGCCACCACCTCATGCGTCAGTGTTCGTAGGGGGACATGCGTCCCGTCGATCACAACCTGAACCTGAGGCATCTCGCCGATGGCGGTGAACCCTGTTGCCTGGGCACCATGGTGCGCTCGGTCCACATCAAAATCTTGATATTTTGCCAACCGGGCATAGAGGGCCTGTGCACCAAGGTCTGCGAGATCCCTGATAGGTCCCATTCATGCTCTCCTGTCGGGGGTACTGTGAGTGCTCCCCTTTGGAGGGATACATGATGTTCCCCTGGAGGGGGTGCCTAGTTGTGGGTGGAGTGGGGTTGGTAGGGTGGCGAGGAGGGTTTGGGGGTGGGGTGGTGCGCCCATATGGTCATGTCACTCTACCCACCATGGGTAACGGTAGGCAGTCTGTGTGGAGTTTGCACGTTCTCCCCGTGTCTGCATGGGTTTACTCCAGGTGCATCGGTTTCCTCCCACAGTCTAAAGATGTGCAGGGATTGGCCATGATAAATTAACTCTTTGCGTCCAAAGGATAGGTAGGGTTATTGGGATTGGGTGAGAATTTGGGCCTGGTAGGATGCTCTTTCAGAGGATCAGTGTAGACTCAATGGGCTGAATGGCCGCCTTCAACAAAGTAGAAATTCTATGGTTCTATGTGACACTGGAAGGTCTGGCTGTGTTCAGAGTGGATAAATCGCCTGGTCCATGTGACTTGCATCACAGGTTGATAAAGGGAGTGGAGATAATCTTCTAATCTTCCATAGAGACCAGGAAGGTGCTAGAGGTATAGAGAATGGCAAATGTGATAGACAAGAAATGGTGTAAGAACATAGAAATCTGGATCAGGGGTAAGCCATTTGGCCCCTCGAGCCTGCTCTGTTGTTCAATAATATCATGATTGATCCTCAACTTAACTTTCCGGCCTTCCTCCCCATAACCCTTGACTCTCTTAATAAGAAGAACAATTCTAGTAACCCCAGGCCAGTCAGTTTAACATCAGTGCTGTGTAAGGAAGTAACAGTCATTGGAAAAGAAACAGCATGTTCCAGGAGAGGATTAAGTTGTATAAGGAGAGCTGGCCCAGACTTGCTGGCAGTTTGTGCTTGATTAATCTGGGAAAGTGTTTGACAAAGTCCCACTTGAAAGATTGTTGAACAAAATGGAGGCCTATGGAAAAGGAAGGTCAGTGTCAGCTTGGATAAAAATGGCACTTCACAATAAATGGTTGTTTTTCAGACTATAGTGTTCCCCAAAGGACAATGCTAGGACCAATGTATATGTGTATTATATGTAAACGGCTTGGATATTAGAATACAAAGTAAAATTTCAAAGTTTACCAATGATCCCAAAGTGGAGGTGTGTCAAATTGTAAGGATACACCAGTTGACTGCAACATCGGTGGACGTTGAATCATTGACTATATTAAAGGCTAGGATAGATAAATTCTTGACTATAAAAGGGGTCAAGGGTTATAGGGAACAGGGAGGAAAGTGGAGTTGACGCTAAGATCAGGTTAGCCATGGTGTGATAATAATAATAATCTTTATTGTCACAAGGGCAGCACGGTAGCATTGTGGATAGCACAATTGCTTCACAGCTCCAGGGTCCCAGGTTCGATTCCGGCTTGGGTCGCTGTCTGTGCGGCGTCTGCACGTCCTACCCGTGTCTGCGTGGGTTTCCTCCGGGTGCTCCGGTTTCCTCCCACAGTCCAAAGATGTGCAGGTTAGGTGGATTGGCCACGATAAATTGCCCTTAGTGTCCAAAATTTCCCTTAGTTTTGGGTGGGGTTACTGGGTTCTGGGGATAGGGTGGAGGTGTTGACCTTGGGTAGGGTGCTCTTTCCAAGAGCCGGTGCAGACTCGATGGGCCGAATGGCCGCCTTCTGCACTGTAAATTCTATGATAATCTATGATAATCTATGAAGTAGGCTTACATTAACACTGCAATGAAGTTACTGTGAAAATGCCCTAGTCGTCACATTCCAGCGCCTGTTCGGGGACATAGGGAGAATTCAAAATGTCCAATTCACTTAACAGCATGTCTTTCGGGACTTGTAGGAGGAAACTGGAGCACCCGGAGGAAACCCACACAGACAAGGGGAGAACGTGCAGACTCCACACAGACAGTGACCCAAGCCGGAAATCGAACCTAGGACCCTGGAGCTGTGAAGCAACTGTGCTACCGTGCTGCCCACATTGAATGGTGGATCAGGGTCAAGGCGATGAGTGGCCCACAACACTACCACCAAGAAGGACAAGAGTAGCAGATACATAGAAACATCATGACCTGGAAGTTCCCCTCCAAGTCAATCGCCATCCTGACTTGGAAACATGTCCCCGTTCCATCACTGTCGCTGGCTTAAAACCCTGGAATTCCCTCCTTAATAGCAATGTGGATGTACCTACACCTTGGGGACTGCAACAATTCAAGAAAACCAGCCCACCTTCTCAAGGACAGTTCGGAATGGACAATAAATACTAGCTCTAATAACCCTCATAAGACCCATGGGATAGAGTCATAGTCATAGGGGTTTACAGCATGGAAATAGGCCCTTTGGCCCAACTTGTACATGTCTCCCAGCTTTTAACACTAAGCTAGTCCCAATTGCCTGCATTTGGCCCATATCTCTCTATACCCATCTGATGCACGATCAATGACCACTAAAACGAGGTTGTAGTACAACTGAAGGCTTTAATAAGCTAAATGTTTCCCCCAGCAGCTCAGGTACAGAATGAGGGCTGCTGGGACGGCACAGGTTCTTATACCCCGCCTATCAGGGCGGAGCTATTATACTCTCTAGCCAATAGCAAGAATACAGGTTCTACCAATGGTACTTCAGCCTCTCAGGTACCGTAATACCTATAATACCACATTCAGCCCCTGTAAAAAAAAGTCCGGCGGGGGTGGTGGCCAGCAACTACAAAACATAACAACATGGTATAATTAGTTATGGAGGTACCGTAATACCCCCGTACAGTGTTTAGTCACTATTTACAAGTCTGGTAGCTATGTACATTCGGTGTTTTATATTTACAGATTACAGTTAAAATGAAGCAATCAGTCGATCGGGGGCCCTGGCCGTCCTCTGTGATTGTTGGAGCCTCGGTGGTGACTCCGGTGGAGGCTCGGGCGTCTGTGACTCCGGGAGCGTGGCTTCGATCTCCATGGCAGCTTCGTCACCATTAGACGGCGCTGGTGGGGAAAACGGATGAACTGGGAAGGGAGCACCTGCTGGGGGCGTCAGTGGGTGGGGGGGCCAAGGCAGGGGCGGCGGAAGGACCGATCCTCCTGTGAGGTGCTGCGGTGGGGGAGAGGGTGGGACTGGTGGCTGGAATGTGTGTGGAGTTCCGGCAGGCGCCAGGTCCCGTAGGGAGACCGTATCTTGTCGGCCGTCGGGGTACGCCGTACTGGGCGTTAGCATGGAACAGATGAACCCTCTCGACCAACGGGTCGACTTGTCGCCCGCATGTGTTTTCGGAGCAGGATGGGTCCGGGTGCTGCCAGCCAGGTTGGGAGCGAGGTCCCGGAGGAGGACTTCCTAGGGAAGGCAAGGAGACGTTCGTGAGGTGTCTGATTGGTGGTTGTACAAAGTAGTGGCCGGATGGAGTGGAGGGCATCCCGGAGGACTTCTTGCCAGTGGGAGACTGGGAGGTTCCTTGACTCTAGGGCCAGTAGGACGGTCTTCCAGACTCCCGGGGGTTGTAACTGATCGTCCTGCTCGAGGCGATGCCCTTGCTGAGCAGGAATTGACACAGTTCGTCGCTCATAAAGGAGGACCCCCTATCGCTGTGTATGTAAACGGGGAACCCGAACAGTGTAAAGATGCTATGGAGGGCCTTGATGACGGTGGAGGCGGTCATGTCGGGGCAGGGGATGGCGAATGGGAACCGGGAGTACTCGTCAATCACGTTCAGGACGTACTTGTTGCGGTTGGTGGAGGGGAGGGGGCCTTTGAAGTTCCTTGCTGAGGCGTTCAAAGGGACGGGAAGCATTTATCAGGTGCGCTTTCTCTGGTCGGTAGAAGTGCGGTTTGCACTCCGCGCAGATTTGGCAGTCCCTGGTGGCTGTCCTAACCGCCTCGATGGAGTAGGGCAGGTTGCGGGTCTTGACAAAATGGAAAAAGCGAGTGACCCCCGGGTGGCAGAGGTCCTCGTGGAGGACTCGGAGGCGGTCCACTTGTGCGGTGGCACATGTGCCGCGGGACAGGGCGTCAGGAGGCTCGTTTAGCTTCCCGGGACGATACAAGATCTCGTAGTTGTAGGTGGAGAATTCGATCCTCCACCGCAAAATCTTGTCGTTTTTTTATCTTGCCCCGCTGTGCATTATCAAACATGAAAGCAACCGACCGTTGGTCCGTGAGGAGAGTGAATCTCCTGTCGTCCAGGTAATGCCTCCAATGTCGCATAGCTTCTACTATGGCTTGGGCCTCCTTTTCGACTGAGGAGTGGCGGATTTCGGAAGCATGGAGGGTACGAAAGAAGAAGGCCACGGGTCTGCCCGCTTGGTTGAGGGTGGCTGCCAGAGCTACGTCGGACGCATCGCTCTCGACCTGGAAGGGGAGGGACTCGTCGCTGGCATGCATCGTGGCCTTTGCAATGTCTGCTTTGATGCGGCTGAAGGCCTCGCAGGCCTCTATCGACAGGGGAAAAACTATGGATTGGATCAGGGGACGGGCCTCGTCCGCGTGGTTGGGTCCCACTGGGCGTAGTAGCTAAAAAGCCCCAGGCAGCGTTATAGGGCCTTAGAGCAGTGAGGGGAGGGGAACTACATAAGAGGGCACATGCGTTCAGGGTCGGGGCCTATAACTCCATTTCGCACTACGTAGCCGAGAATGGCTAGACAGTCGGTGCTAAACACGCATTTATCCTTATTGTATAATAGGTTAAGGATTTTAGCGGTCTGGAGAAATTTTCGGAGGTTGGTGTCGTGGTCCTGCTGGTTGTGGCCGCAGATGGTGACATTATCGAGATACGGGAATGTTGCCCGTAAACCGTACCGGCCAACCATTCGGTCCATCTCGTGCTGGAAGACCGAGACCCCATTAGTGACACCAAAGGGAACTCTTAAGAAGTGATAGAGCCGTCCGTCTGCCTCAAAGGCAGTGTATTTGCGGTCACTAGTGCAGATGGGGAACTGGTGGTAGGCGGACTTGAGATCCACCGTGGAGATCCTGTTTACCAGGTCGGACATGCGGGGAGAGGGTACGCGTCCAGCTGCGTAAACCTGTTGACGGTCTGACTGTAGTCGATGACAATCCTATGCTTCTCCCCGGTCTTTACCAGCACTATTTGAGCTCTCCAGGGGCTGTTACTGGCTTCAATGACCCCTTCCCTCAGTAACCTTTGGACCTCTGACCTAATAAAGATCTGGTCCTGGGCACTGTAGCGTCTGCTCCTGGTGGCGACGGGTTTGCAATCCGGGATGAGGTTCGCAAACAGGGGAGGCGGGTCAACCTTAAGGGTCGCGAGGCCGCAGACAGTAAGGGGGGGTATAGGGCTGCCGAATTGGAAGGTCAGGCTTTGAAGGTTACACTGGAAGTCTAAACCCAGGAGTGTAGCCGCGCAGAGGTGGGGAAGGACGTAGAGACGGAAATTTTTGAACTCCCTTCCCTGGACTGTGAGGTTTGCTACACAAAACCCCTTTATCTCCGCTGAGTGTGAACCAGAAGCCAGGGAGATGTTTTGTCCAATGGGGTGGATGAGGAGAGAACAGCGCATTACCGTGTCAGGGTGTATGAAGCTCTCCGTGCTCCCAGAGTCGATTAGGCAGGACGTCTCGTGCCCGTTGATGAATATGGTCGCTGTAGCGGTTGAGAGTGTTCGAGGCCAAGACTTATCCAGAGTCACCGAGGCTAATCGCAGCAGTTGAGAGTTCTTTTCGGGCAGTGCGTGATCGGCCGAGCTGGGGTCCTGGGGGGCCCCATACAAGATGGCGTCTCCCATTGGTCGCACATGGCCGGGGGTGCACAAAATGACGGCGCCCATCTCTCAAACATGGCGTCCGTGGAACAAGATGGCGGCGCTCAGGGTCCGCACGTGGCCCTGGGATATGGGGGAGGCGGCGCCCGCTGGCCGCACGGGGCCCATGGAGAAGTTTGTGGTGGCGGTTCGCATTTGCCGCCGGAGACCGCGGCCACCGCTCGGGCCTGACATACCCCCACGAAATGGCCCTTTTTGCCTCATTCTTTGCAGATGGATGCGCAGGCTGGGCAGCGCTGGCGGGGTGCTTGGCCTGCCCGCAAATGGAGCAGCGGGGCCCCTCGGAGTTGGCAGGCTGCCTTACAGCACAGGCCTGCGGGTGAACGGGGGAAGTCTCTGGGTCGGCCGCTGCGGGGTTCCATGCTGCCCAGGGGGCTGCCGCCAGGTCGGGGTCATAGGCGCGGGAACTCCTGGAGGCCATGTCCAGGGAGCCTGCAAGGGTTCGTGCCTCTTTAAGACCCAGGGTGTCTTTCTCTAACAGGAGCTGGCGGATTTGAGATGAAAGCATACCTGCCATGAAAGCATCCCGGACTAAGAGTTCCGTGTGTTCGCTCGCCGAAAATTGCGGGCAGCCGCAGCTTCTGCCCAACACCAGGAGTGCACGGTAGAATTCCTCCAACGATTACCCAGGGGTTTACTGTCTTGTTGCAAGTAGATGCCGGGCGTAGACCTGGTTTACTGGGCGTATATAGTGTCCTTTTAGCAGCTCGATTGCTACATCGAAGTCTTCCGCTTCCTCAATGAGGGTGTAGATCTCCGGGCTCACCCTTGAGTGCAGGACTTGCATTTTCTGCTCTCCCGTGGGTGCGTTTTCTGCCGTCTTGAGATACCCTTTAAAACACGGCAGCCAGTGCTTAAAGATCGCTGCTGAGTTCGCCGCGTGGGGCTAAGTTGCAGACACTCCGGCTTGATTCGGAGCTCCATCCTTTCTTCTTAAAATCTAGCTTATTAAATTGATGCACGATCAATGATCACTAAAACGTGGTTGTAGTACAACTGAAGGTCTTAATAAGCTAGATGTTTCCCCCAGCAGTTCAGGTACAGAATGAGGGCTGCTGGGATGGCACGGGTTCTTATACCCCGCCTATCAGGGCGGAGCTATTATACTCTCTATGCACACCGCAGGTCACAGGCCTCTAGTTTGATAAACAACCATCTACAACCAGCCTTTGACTTCGGTCGCCAACCCAATGTTGTATCCAATTGGCTACCTCACCCTGGATCCTGGGAGATTTAACCTTATGCAACAACCTACCATGCGGTACCTTGTCAAAGGCCTTGCTATAGTCGATGTAGACAATGTCGACTGCACTGCCCTCATTTACCTTCTTGGTTGCCCCTTCAAAAAACTCAATCAAATTTGTGAGACATGATTTTCCACTCACAAACTATGCTGACTGCCCCTCATCAGTCCTTGCCTCTCTGAATACCTATAGACACTGGGCGGGATTCTCCCGACTCTGACGGCGAAATCACATTCGGCGATCGGCCGGAGAATCCCTGTTTGCGACACAATCAGAGGCGGCGCCGCTTTTGCGATGCTCCGCCCCCTCCAAAGCAGCGTACTCAAGGAATATGCCACACGCTGTATCGACGGAGTCAGGACATTACCTGAGGCACACCCCCCCGATGCTCTGCCCCCGACCGGCGGAGTTCCCGACGACGTGGCTCTTTCATGTTTTTTTCCGGGAACTCGGCATGGCGGCTGCAGACTCAGCTCCACACCGCCACAATCGGGAGAGAGCCGATCCGCGGGCAGGGGGGACTCTTGCAGGGGCTGGGGGCACTGGTGGGAGGTGGTCCAGAGGTGACGAGCCTGGCCAAAGGGGGCTACAGAGGGTAGTGAGTGTCTGGAATGAGCTGCCAGAGGCAGTCGTAGAGGCGGGTAGAATTTTGTCTTTTAAAAAATATTTAGGCAGTTATATGGGTAAGATGGGTATAGAGGTATATTTTGGCAGGCTGGGTCTGCACGCAGCCGACGCCATGTTGCATGGCGCAGTCGCTGCTGTGCACATGCACAGCCGCGGACCCGCCAATTCTCTGGCTGTATTGGCAGCTGGAGTCGGGTGCTCTACGCTGCCTGCCTGCTAGACCTCCACCAACTGGAGGATCAGTGGCCATTTTGTGCCGCTTTTTCGGTCGTAAAACACCACCGTTCCCACACCGTCGTCAGGACATAGCCTGGAAATCAGAGAATCTAGCCCCCTGTCTCTCAGAATACCTTCTTTTAAAAAAAAAACATATTTATTCACATTTTTCAACAAATTTTCAACAAACCCCCCCCCCCGACACAAAGAAGAAACAAGAAGAAACCAGAACACAACAATCAGAAATTATACATTGGATTTCCCCCATATACAATAACCCCCCATAGAACATTTAAAAACACAAATAGGGAAGAAAAAACCCAGCCTCACCCAAACGCCACCCCAAAAGAACCCCCCCTCCTCCCCCCCCTACCCTCCCCCCCCCATCCCCCCTCCCCGCCCTTGGGCTGCTGCTGCTGCTGACCTCCTCCTAACGCTCCTCGAGATAGTCTAGGAACGGTTGCCACCGCCTGGAGAACCCCTGCGCAGAGGCAAACTTTATCCTCTCCAGCTTGATGAACCCTGCCATGTCATTGATCCAAGTTTCCACACTAGGGGGCTTCGCATCTTTCCATAGTAGCAAAATCCTCCGCCGGGCTACCAGGGACGCAAAGGCCAGGATACCGGCCTCTTTCGCCTCCTGCATTCCCGGCTCGTTCGATACCCCAAATAATGCTAATCCCCAGCTCGGCTTGACCTGGAATTCACCACCTTGGACATAGTCCTCGCAAAACCCCTCCAGAACCCATCCAGTGCCGAGCATGACCAGAACATATGGACGTGATTTGCCGGACTGCCAGAGCACCTCCCACATCTGTCCTCCACTCCAAAGAACCTACTCAACCTCGCCCCTGTCATTTCGGTGGCGTGAGAGCAGCTGGTTAGTCAGTTTCAGCGGGAGCATTGCGGAAGGAGGGTGCTGGGAGGTAAGTCAACCTTTAAAAGCACTTCTCTTTGCAGGGGCAGGCCAGTCGATTTCGGTGGCGTGAGAGCAGCTGGTTAGTCAGTTTCAGCGGGAGCATTGCGGAAGGAGGGTGCTGGGAGGTAAGTCAACCTTTAAAAGCACTTCTCTTTGCAGGGGCAGGCCAGTCGATTTCGGTGGCGTGAGAGCAGCTGGTTAGTCAGTTTCAGCGGGAGCATTGCGGAAGGAGGGTGCTGGGAGGTAAGTCAACCTTTAAAAGCACTTCTCTTTGCAGGGGCAGGCCAGTCGATTTCGGTGGCGTGAGAGCAGCTGGTTAGTCAGTTTCAGCGGGAGCATTGCGGAAGGAGGGTGCTGGGAGGTAAGTCAACCTTTAAAAGCACTTCTCTTTGCAGGGGCAGGCCAGTCGATTTTGGTGGCGTGAGAGCAGCTGGTTAGTCAGTTTCAGCGGGAGCATTGCGGAAGGAGGGTGCTGGGAGGTAAGTCAACCTTTAAAAGCACTTCTCTTTGCAGGGGCAGGCCAGTCGATTTCGGTGGCGTGAGAGCAGCTGGTTAGTCAGTTTCAGCGGGAGCATTGCGGAAGGAGGGTGCTGGGAGGTAAGTCAACCTTTAAAAGCACTTCTCTTTGCAGGGGCAGGCCAGTCGATTTCGGCGGCGTGAGAGCAGCTGGTGAGTGGTGAGTCAGTTTCAGCAGGAGCTGAGACTTTTTCTCTTTTCTTTAAATTAGTTTTTTAGGCGGGATCAGGAAGTCGACCCGCGGAAGTCTGGGAAGACCCTCACCAATAAATTCTGGTGGAGAGGAAACCCGAGACACTACACGTGTAGTGTCTCCCACCCGCCCTCCTCCTCTAACCTAATAATAAAACCCATTGGTCTGAGGTAAGTACCATATTTTTATTATATTATTATTATTTTTTATAAAAATTTAATTTAGTTGTTAGCTAGATCTTGGTAGAAAGTTAGAGGAATGGCAGGGAAGGGAGTACAATGTTCCTCCTGCAGGATGTTTGAGGTGAGGGATGCAGTTAGTGTCCCTGCTGATTTTACCTGCAGGAAGTGCTGCCATCTCCAGCTCCTCCAAGACCGAGTTAGGGAACTGGAGCTGGAGTTGGAAGAACTTCGGATCATTCGGGAGGCAGAAGGGGTCATAGATAGCAGCTTCAGGGAATTAGTTACACCAAAGATTGGAGATAGGTGGGTAACTGTAAGAGGGACTGGGAAAAAACAGTCAGTGCAGGGATCCCCTGCGGTCGTTCCCCTGAGAAACAAGTATACCGCTTTGGATACTTGTGGGGGGGACGACTTACCAGGGGTAAGCCATGGGGTACGGGCCTCTGGCACGGAGTCTGTCCCTGTTGCTCAGAAGGGAAGGGGGGAGAGGAGCAGAGCATTAGTAATTGGGGACTCTATAGTCAGGGGCACAGATAGGAGATTTTGTGGGAGCGTGAGAGACTCACGTTTGGTATGTTGCCTCCCAGGTGCAAGGGTACGTGATGTCTCGGATCGTGTTTTCCGGGTCCTTAGGGGGAGGGGGAGCAGCCCCAAGTCGTGGTCCACATTGGCACCAACGACATAGGTAGGAAAGGGGACAAGGATGTCAGGCAGGCTTTCAGGGAGCTAGGATGGAAGCTCAGAACCAGAACAAACAGAGTTGTTATCTCTGGGTTGTTGCCCGTGCCACGCGATAGTGAGATGAGGAATAGGGAGAGAGAGCATTTAAACACGTGGCTACAGGGATGGTGCAGGCGGGAGGGTTTCAGATTTTTGGATAACTGGGGCTCTTTCTGGGTAAGGTGGGACCTCTACAGACAGGATGGTCTACATCTGAACCTGAGGGGCACAAATATCCTGGGGGGGAGATTTGTTAGTGCTCTTTGGGGGGGGTTTAAACTAATGCAGCAGGGGCATGGGAACCTGGATTGTAGTTTTAGGGTAAGGGAAAATGAGAGTATAGAGGTCAGGAGCACAGATTTGACGTCGCAGGAGGGGGCCAGCGTTCAGGTAGGTGGTTTGAAGTGTGTCTACTTCAATGCCAGGAGTATACGAAACAAGGTAGGGGAACTGGCAGCGTGGGTTGGTACCTGGGACTTCGATGTTGTGGCCATTTCGGAGACATGGATAGAGCAGGGACAGGAATGGATGTTGCAGGTTCCGGGGTTTAGGTGTTTTAGTAAGCTCAGAGAAGGAGGCAAAAGAGGGGGAGGTGTGGCGCTGCTAGTCAAGAGCAGTATTACGGTGGCGGAGAGGATGCTAGATGGGGACTCTTCTTCCGAGGTAGTATTGGCTGAAGTTAGAAACAGGAAAGGAGAGGTCACCCTGTTGGGAGTTTTTTATAGGCCTCCTAATAGTTCTAGGGATGTAGAGGAAAGGATGGCGAAGATGATTCTGGATATGAGCGAAAGTAACAGGGTGGTTATTATGGGAGACTTTAACTTTCCAAATATTGACTGGAAAAGATATAGTTCGAGTACAATAGATGGGTCGTTTTTTGTACAGTGTGTGCAGGAGGGTTTCCTGAAACAATATGTTGACAGGCCAACAAGAGGCGAGGCCACGTTGGATTTGGTTTTGGGTAATGAACCAGGCCAGGTGTTGGATTTGGAGGTAGGAGAGCACTTTGGGGACAGTGACCACAATTCGGTGACGTTTACGTTAATGATGGAAAGGGATAAGTATACACCGCAGGGCAAGAGTTATAGCTGGGGGAAGGGCAATTATGATGCCATTAGACGTGACTTGGGGGGGATAAGGTGGAGAAGTAGGCTGCAAGTGTTGGGCACACTGGATAAGTGGGGCTTGTTCAAGGATCAGCTACTGCGTGTTCTTGATAAGTATGTACCGGTCAGACAGGGAGGAAGGCGTCGAGTGAGGGAACCGTGGTGTACCAGGGAAGTGGAATCTCTTGTTAAGAGGAAGAAGGAGGCCTATGTGAAGATGAAGTGTGAAGTTTCGGTTGGGGCGATGGATAGTTACAAGGTAGCGAGGAAGGATCTAAAGAGAGAGCTAAGACGAGCAAGGAGGGGACATGAGAAGTATTTGGCAGGAAGGATCAAGGAAAACCCAAAAGCTTTCTATAGGTATGTCAGGAATAAGCGAATGACTAGGGAAAGAGTAGGACCAGTCAAGGACAGGGATGGGAAATTGTGTGTGGAGTCTGAAGAGATAGGCGAGATACTAAATGAATATTTTTCGTCAGTATTCACTCAGGAAAAAGATAATGTTGTGGAGGAGAATGCTGAGCCCCAGGCTAATAGAATAGATGGCATTGAGGTACGTAGGGAAGAGGTGTTGGCAATTCTGGACAGGCTGAAAATAGATAAGTCCCCGGGACCTGATGGGATTTATCCTAGGATTCTATGGGAGGCCAGGGAAGAGATTGCTGGACCTTTGGCTTTGATTTTTATGTCATCATTGGCTACAGGAATAGTGCCAGAGGACTGGAGGACAGCAAATGTGGTCCCTTTGTTCAAAAAGGGGAGCAGAGACAACCCCGGCAACTATAGACCGGTGAGCCTCACGTCTGTAGTGGGTAAAGTCTTGGAGGGGATTATAAGGGACAAGATTTATAATCATCTAGATAGGAATGATATGATCAGGGATAGTCAGCATGGCTTTGTGAAGGGTAGGTCATGCCTCACAAACCTTATTGAGTTCTTTGAGAAGGTGACTGAACAGGTAGACGAGGGTAGAGCAGTTGATGTGGTGTATATGGATTTCAGCAAAGCGTTTGATAAGGTTCCCCACGGTAGGCTATTGCAAAAAATACGGAGGCTGGGGATTAAGGGTGATTTAGAGATGTGGATCAGAAATTGGCTAGCTGAAAGAAGACAGAGAGTGGTGGTTGATGGGAAATGTTCAGAATGGAGTACAGTCACAAGTGGAGTACCACAAGGATCTGTTCTGGGGCCGTTGCTGTTTGTCATTTTTATCAATGACCTAGAGGAAGGCACAGAAGGGTGGGTGAGTAAATTTGCAGATGATACTAAAGTCGGTGGTGTTGTCGATAGTGTGGAAGGATGTAGCAGGTTACAGAGGGATATAGATAAGCTGCAGAGCTGGGCTGAGAGGTGGCAAATGGAGTTTAATGTAGAGAAGTGTGAGGTGATTCACTTTGGAAGGAATAACAGGAATGCGGAATATTTGGCTAATGGTAAAGTTCTTGAAAGTGTGGCTGAGCAGAGGGATCTAGGTGTCCATGTACATAGATCCCTGAAAGTTGCCACCCAGGTTGATAGGGTTGTGAAGAAGGCCTATGGAGTGTTGGCCTTTATTGGTAGAGGGATTGAGTTCCGGAGTCGGGAGGTCATGTTGCAGCTGTACAGAACTCTGGTCCGGCCGCATTTGGAGTATTGCGTACAGTTCTGGTCACCGCATTATAGGAAGGACGTGGAGGCTTTGGAGCGGGTGCAGAGGAGATTTACCAGGATGTTGCCTGGTATGGAGGGAAAATCTTATGAGGAAAGGCTGACGGACTTGAGGTTGTTTTCGTTGGAGAGAAGAAGGTTAAGAGGAGACTTAATAGAGGCATACAAAATGATCAGGGGGTTGGATAGGGTGGACAGTGAGAGCCTTCTCCCGCGGATGGATATGGCTGGCACGAGGGGACATAACTTTAAACTGAGGGGTAATAGATATAGGACAGAGGTCAGAGGCAGGTTCTTTACGCAAAGAGTAGTGAGGCCGTGGAATGCCCTACCTGCTACAGTAGTGAACTCGCCAACATTGAGGGCATTTAAAAGTTTATTGGATAAACATATGGATGATAATGGCATAGTGTAGGTTAGATGGCTTTTGTTTCGGTGCAACATCGTGGGCCGAAGGGCCTGTACTGCGCTGTATTGTTCTATGTTCTATGTTCTATGTTCTATATGCGCTCTGTGAGTAACCTTGAACTGTATTAGGCTGAGCCTGGCGCAAGAGGAGGAAGAATTAACCCTACTGAGGGCATCAGCCCACAGACGCTCATCTATCTCCTCCCCAAGCACCTCCTCCCACTTGCCCTTTAACTCCTCCACCGAGGCCTCCTCCTCTTCCTTCAGCTCCTGGTAAATTGCTGAAACCTTGCCTTCTCCAACCCATACACCCGAAATCACCCTGTCCTGAATCCCATGTGCTGGAAGCAGCGGGAATTCCCTCACCTGCCGCCTCACAAATGCCCTCACTTGCTTGTACCTGAAAGCGTTTCCCGGGGGTTGCCCAAACTTCTCCTCCAACGCTCCCAGGCTCGCAAACGTCCCATCGATGAACAGGTCCCCCATTCTTCTAATCCCTGCCCGATGCCAGCTCCGAAACCCCCCATCCGCCCTTCCGGGACGAACCGATGGTTCTCCCGAATCGGGGACCAAACCGAGGCTCCCACCTCACCCTTGTGTCGCCTCCACTGCCCCCAGATCTTCAACGTCGCCGCCACCACCGGACTCGTGGTGTACCTTGTCGGCGAGAGCGGCAGCGGTGCCGTCACCAGCATCCCCAGGCTCGTGCCCGCACAGGACGCCATCTCTAGCCTCTTCCATGCCGCCTCCTCTCCCTCCATTACCCACTTAAGGATCATCGCCACATTGGCTGCCCAATAATAGCCACACAAATTTGGCAGCGCCAGCCCCTCCCTGTCCCTGCTACGCTCCAGAAACACCCTCTTCACCCTCGGGGTCTTATTCGCTCACACAAATCCCATGATGCTCCTGCTTACCCGTTTGAAAAAGGCCTTGGGAATCATAATGGGAAGGCACTGGAACACAAAGAGGAACCTCGGGAGGACCGTCATTTTGACTGACTGCACCCTACCCGCTAGTGAGAGTGGCAGCATATCCCATCTTTTAAAATCCTCCTCCATCTGCTCCACCAACCGCGTCAAATTGAGCTTGTGCAGGGCCCCCCAACTCCTAGCTGCTTGGATCCCTGGGTACCGAAAGCTCCTTTCTGCCATCTTCAGCGGTAACTCGTCTATCCCCCTTCCCTGGTCCCCTGAATGCACCACAAAGAGCTCACTTTTCCCTACATTCAATTTATACCCCGAGAAGTCACCAAACTCCCTTAGGATCTGCATGACCTCCGCCATCCCCTCCACTGGGTCTGCCACATACAGCAACAGGTCGTCCGCATATAGCGACACCCGATGTTCCTCTCCCTCACGGACCAGTCCCCTCCATTTCCTGGACTCCCTTAGTGCCATGGCCAAGGGCTCAATTGCCAGTGCAAACAGCAAGGGGGATAAGGGGCACCCCTGCCTCGTCCCCCGGTACAGCCGAAAGTACTCCGACCTCCGCCGGTTCGTAGCCATACTCGCCACTGGGGCTCTACATAGCAGCCTGACCCAACTGATGAACCCCTCCCAGAACCCAAACCTCCGCAATACTTCCCAAAGATACTCCCACTCCACCTGATCAAAGGCCTTCTCCGCGACGGTAGCTGCCACTACCTCCGTTTCCCCCTCCACCGAGGGCATCATAATCACATTGAGGAGCATCCGCACATTTGTGTTTAGCTGCCTACCCTTCACAAATCCCGCCTGGTCCTCATGAATCACCCCTGGGACACAGTCCTCAATTCTCGTACCCAGCACCGTTCCACATTGAGGAACGAGATCGGTCTATACGACCCACATTGCAATGGATCCTTGTCCCGCTTCAAGATCAAAGAGATCAGCGCCCTGGACATTGTCGGGGGCAAGGTCCCCCCCTCCCTCGCCTTATTAAAAGTCCTCACTAGCAACGGGCCCAGCAGGTACACGTATTTCCTATAGATTTCAACTGGGAACCCATCCGGCCCCAGGGCCTTCCCCGCCTGCATGCTCCCCAATCCTTTAACCAGCTCCTCCAGCCCAATCGGCGCCCCCCAGACCAACCACCTCCCCCTCCTCCACCCTCGGGAACCTCAGCTGATCTAGGAATCGTCTCATCCCCTCGTCCCTCGCTGGGGGCTCAGATCTGTACAGATCCCCATAGAAGTCCCTAAATACCTTGTTTATTCTCACCGCACTCCGCACCGTATTCCCCCCTCTATCCTTAACTCCACCAATCTCCCTCACTGCCTCCCTCTTACGAAGCTGATGTGCCAACATCCGACTCGCTTTCTCCCCATACTCAACTGTGCCTCCGCTTTCCCCGTGGTCAACAGGTCGAATTCCGTCTGGAGGTTCTGTCGCTCCCTAAGTAGCCCATCCTCGGGGGCCTCTGCATACCTCCTCTCCACCCTTAGAATCTCCCCCACCAACCTCTCCCTCTCCCTCCCCTCTCTCTTCTCCCTGTGGGCCATGACCCCCGCCTTCAACGCCTCCCAGACTACCCCTCAGAATACCTTCTAACAACCTACCCACCACAGATGCTAGGTCCACCGGTCTGTAGTTCCCAGGCTTTTCCCTGCGGCCCTTCTTAAACAAAAGCACAACATTTGCTACCCTCCAATTTTCAGGCACCTCACCTGTGGCTGTCGATGATTCAAATATCTCTGCTGGGGGACAATTTCCTCCCTAGCCTCCCACAACGTCCTGGAATACATTACATCAGGTTCTGGGGATTTATTTACCTTGATGTGCTTTATGACTTCCAGCACCTCCTTCTCTGTAATATGTACACACCTCAGGACGTCACTATATATTTCCCCAAGTTCCTTAATATCCATGCCTTCTTCAACAGTAAATACCGATGAGAAATATTCATTTTGAATTTCACCCATCTCTTATGGATCTGCACATAGATGACTTTGTAGATCCTTAAGAGCCCCTACTCTCTCCAGTTACTCTTTTGCCCTTTATGTATTTATGTATCGGATGACCCAGTTTATCTCCGCATGGAGCTCATAGAATACAGACTTCCCTGTTGACGTGGAGACCCATCGGGCTCACAGAATCAACCCTTGAAAATCGGTCCGGATTGGGACCGACATGTTCGGTAGGCCCGGTTGGGACCTATTTGCTGTAGGCCACATTGCGGCCTTTTCTTTGGTTATAAAAAACCTGCGTTTGAATCACCTTCTTGATTTCCTGACCTTTTCTGCTGGCCTCGACAGCGATGCCCACATCCTGTAAATTAATTAAAAACTCCTATTTCTTATATTCTTAACTCCTGCTTACTGAATGGCTGCTATATATTGAATAAATAGTTTCACTGCGTTTATTCCCTGTCATAGTTTTCAGAACTGAAATGGTGAGGATGTCTAATACTAACATTTTATTGATTCCTCAGTCGATGGAGAGAAGAAAAAAATCTCGGGTCAAATTATTATGGGAGCACAAGTAAACAAGGCCTTTATGTAAGACCCAGTGTGACAAAGCAGTGTTAATCCTGTCTTGCAGCTGCCCAGTGTCAGATAGCTGTTTGGTGTATTTATGGCTTGAAAGCACGGTGCTAATGTGGCCATATTATGGTCACCAAATGAGGGCTTGGTTCCTGTACAAATGCTTCTTGACATAACTCTTGAGAGCTTCTGCTCCAAATTGAATTGATATCCCAAGAGAAGCTCGAGGCCATGCTCCTGTCTCCTGTTGTGCCGACCGCATTAAATAGTAGCATTCCCGGGCTCACTGTTTCTGACAGGACATCATTTCCTCCACATACACAACAGGGGATTGGTAGATAAAGACTGCAAAACGCTGGCAGATCTCTGACTAAAAAGGTGAGGCAGTTGAATTTTGTACATATTTACATTTTCTGAGTGGGTGCGTATCTTCACATGAGGCCCTACAGTGTCTCTCCTGTGCTCGTAACCGCACCCCCCCCCCCCTCCCCCACCTTACATGGCAGATGAACCTGTTCCCACATTACCCCAAATGTGATTCCAACCAGGTGGGCAGAAACCATGTGGGAACCAGCCCACTGGATAATCTCTATCTGATTTTAAAGATCAACAGAAAGTACTGGGGAGCTCAGCAGGTCTGGCAGCATCTGTGGATAGAGAAACAGTGTTGACATTTCACCGACTTTATTCCCTGTCATAGTTTTCAGAACTACAACTGTGAGGATTTACAATATTAATATTTTATTGAGTCCTCAGTTGATAGAGAGGCCCTTTCCTGGGTATCCTCTAGTTGTCTGGCATCCTTGAAGGATTGTGTCCCTTCAATTAGGTGGTTCCTCCAAGTAGGTCTCTTCTGAGCAACGGTCTCTCAGGCATTGGTGTCTATGTTGTGTTTCTTGAGATAAACTGTCAGGGTGTCTTTGAAGTGCTTCCTTTGTCCTCCTCTTGTTTGGGAGCCTTTCTTGAACTGGGTAAAGAAGATTTGCTTTGGCAGTCGGGACTCTGACATCCTAAGCACATGGTTGGCTCAGCGGAGTTGGTTTCGGATGATCATGGACTCGATGCTGGTGCTCTTAGCTCCCAGCTGATGCAGATGATCTGACTCAGATAGCGTTGATGGTACCTCTCTAGGGCCTTCAGATGACGTCAATACGTAGTCCAAGTTTCTGAACCGTACAGAAGAGTTGGGAGGATGACTGCCTTGTACACAAGGACCTTGGTGTCAGCACGATTGTTGTGGTCGTCGAAGACTCTTGTCCTTAGGCGTGTGAAGAAGGTGCTCACGGATTGGATACCATGGTGGATCTCTGCATTGATATCAGCTATAGAGATGAGGTGGCTCCCCAGGTAGGGGAAATGTTCCACATTGATCTTGATGGAGGGAGGGATTGGGTCTTGTCCTGGGTGGGCTGGTAAAGGACTTGAGTCTTCTTGAGGTTGAGGCTGAGACCCATTCTTTGGTATGCTTCCACAAAGGTGTCTTCATGGCTTGAAGATTCTCTTCTGAGAGTGGAGATGGTGATGTCGTCCGCATACTGAAGTTCCACGAGCGATGTCAGTTTCACTTTCTTCTTGGATTTCAACCGGTTAAGGTTGAGAGGTTTTCTGCCCAGCCTGTAGATGTTGTTCACTCCACTGAGAAATTTGTTCTTGACAGGGTGAAGGATGGTGTCGATGAAGATAGAGAAAAGGGTGATTGTGATTACACATCCCTGCTTGAGCCCAATCTTGACCTGAAGGTTTCTGTCTTATTTCCAAAGGTGATGGATGTCACTGACATCTTGTCATGGAGGAGTCGGAGGATGTTGACGAATTTCTCTGGACAGCCGGCCTTTGACAGGGTCTTCCATAGCACTTCCCAATTGACTGCGTCAAAAGCCTTGGTCAAATCGATGAAGGCTACATAGAGTGGTTGAAGTTGCTCCTGGCAGAACCTCCGGTGGCAGCTATGGAGGAGTAAGTCGCACATTTGGTGGCTCCCGCTCTGGTCGGACTTTTGGACCTTTCCCCCGGACTTTTTTCCGGTTTTAAACGGAAAATTTGTAGGTGGAGGCAGCTGAGCACTGTTTCCTCGCATTGGTTTATGGAAAAAAAGGATCAGAAGTGTGCGAAAGGGCAGGAACACGAAGCCAGTAGCGAGCTGTGTTGAAGCTGCAACGGGAGACAGTATGGCCGAGGACCGGACCCCTAGGGTGGCAGCATAGCGATCAACGGACCCAGTGATGCAGGCCATTCAGGATGGTTTTGCCAGGCAGAAGCGGGAATTCTTGGACCCGATCAAAGAATCAATTGATCGCCTAGAGAGAAGGCTGGACGCCCAGGACCGGGCGATTCAGAAGGTGGAGAAGGCGCTGCTGGAACAAGAGGAACACCAAACAGCAGTGGAGCTAGAGGTGGGGATGCTTCGGGAACAGCAGAAAAGGCTCTTGGAGAAGGTAGAGGATCTTGAGAACCGGTCCAGCTAGCAGAATCTAAGAATTGTCGGGCTCCCGGAGGGAGCTGAGGGAGCAGATGCTGGAGCACACGTGGCGGGTATGTTCGAAAAGCTGCTGGGGGAGGGGGCATTCTCCCGACCGCTGGAGGTTGACAAGCGTATCGGGCGCTTGCCAGACCCTCCGAGGGCGATGGTGGTGAGATTCCACAGGTTCCTGGACAAGGAATGTATTCTGCGGTGGGCCAAGCGCACGCAGAATTGCAAGTGGGATAACAGCATTCTGCGGGTGTACCAGGACTTGAGCATGGAGATGGTGAGGAAGAGGGCAGGCTTTAATCAAGTCAAATCGATTTTCTTTAAGAAGCAGGCGAAGTTTGGTCTGCTGTACCCGGCGCGACTGTGGGTTACGCATGAAGACCAACATCACTATTTTGAGTCGCCCGATGAGGCGTTGGACTTTGCAAAAAGAAAAGGACTGGTGGGAGTTTGAGAACTTCTGGACTCAGTGACAATATGTTGGCCAAGATTGGGCCCTTTTCCTTTTCTGTTTTTCTCTGGGGTTTTTTTTTGTTTTTCTTTTCTCCCCCTTGGTTTGTTGGTGGGGTTTGGGTTGGGTTTGTTCTTTCTGTTGTTAAAATTGGCTATGCCTTCTCATATTGTTTTGTATTAGTCTTTTTTGGAGCTCTATTTAGGGGAAAAGGAAAAGGGTAGGGGGAAAGTTGATTTTCCGTTTAGTTTTTGGCTCTTTTTCCGGGTAGATGTTCGTAATGTTCCTTCTGTGTTTTATCTTGTTTGTTTATACTGTTGTGCACTTTGGTGGGATGGAGACGTGCCTGTCTGGGTTTCGGTGGGTGGTGCTTTTGTTCTTTGTGTTTTCTTGCTGTGGGGTGTTTGTTTGGGGATTGTTGGATGAGGGAACTTGTTTGCAGGAGCAGGGGGAGGGGAGCGAGGGAACAATGGGTGGGAGATGTCTTGGCGCCAGTGGCGGGGGTCACTAAGCTAGCTGGGTGAGCTAGCTCATGGAAGCACAGTGGGGGGGGGGGGGGTTGTATATGCTTAGTTTATTAGCTGGGTTGGGATTTAGAGTAGTGTACTGGGGGGCAAGGGGGGATGGGTTCTGTTGACGTGGGAGGGACTTCGATGGAAGGTCACTGATGGGGTCGGGGGTGGGGCCAGCCCTGGGGCGGCCAGGAGGAGGTGCGGCGCATGGGCTAGAGGCGGGCCCAAGAAAGGGGATGGCTGCCCGGCAGGGGGGGGGGGGGGGGGGGGGGGGGGCGCACCTGAGGAGATCGAAGGCGGACGTGGTGATGCTGCAGGAGACACATCTTAAAGTAGTGGATCAGGTCAGGTTGAGGAAAGGTTGGGTTAGTCAGGTTTTCCACTCGGGGCTGGATTCAAAGACAAGAGGGGCTGCGATTCTGATTAACAAGCGGGTGGCATTTGAAGCGGGAGGATAGTCTCGGATGTGGGAGGTCGATATATCATGGTTAGTGGCAAGCTGCAGGGGATGAAGGTAGTGCTGGTCAACGTATACGCGCCAAATTGGGACGGTGGGGATTTTACAAAGAGGGTGCTGGAGAAGATTCCGGACGTGGATTCGCACAGGCTGATTATGGGTGGGGATTTCAACATGGTTATTGATCCAGGCCTGGACCGGTCATACTCGAGAACGGGCAAGGTGCCAGCAAGGGCAAAGGAGCTGAAAGGGTTCATGGAGCAGATGGGGGGGCGTGGTGGATCCATGGAGATTTAGGCAGCCGAGGGCCAGGAAATTTTCCTTTTTCTCCCACGAACACAAGGTATACTCCCGGATAGATTTCTTTGTTGTGAGTAGGGCCCTATTGGCGGGGGTGGTGGACACGGGATATTCGACGATTACGATCTCGGACCATGTTCTGCACTGGGTGGATCTGCAGGTCAGTAAGGATAGCAAGCAGCGCCCGCAATGGAGGTTGGATGTGGGGCTGTTGGCAGACGATGCGGTGTGCGAGAGGTAGTGCATGTTGAACTACCTGTAGGTAAACGACATGGGGGAGGTCTCAGCAGCGGTGGTCTGGGAAGCACTGAAGACAGTGGTGAGAGGAGAGCTGATCTTGATCCGGGCTCACAGGGACAGGACGGATAGGGCAGAAACGGACCGACTGGTAAAAGAGATTCTACGAGAGGATAGGAGGTATGCAGAGGCTCCAGGGGCAGGGCTGGCAAGGGAACGGCGGAGGCTGCAGGCGGAATTTGGTTTGTTAACTACGGGAAGAACGGTGGAGCAGCTCAGAAAGGCGAAGGGGGCGATTTACGAGCACGGGGAGAAGGCCAGTAGGATGCTTGCACAGCAGCTCAGAAAGAGGGAGGCTGTTGATGGGGATGGGAACTTAGTTGGGGATTCGGCGGGGGTGAGCAAGACCTTTCGGGACTTTTATAGTAGGTTGTACAGGTCGGAACTCCCTGTGGGGCCGGAGGGTATGAGGCACTTTTTGGATGGGTTAACTTTCCCGAAGGTGGATGGGGAGCTGGTAGGCTGGGGGGCCCTGATCAGGCTGGAGGAGATAGTGGAGGGTTTGAAGGCCATGCAGTCGGGTAAGGCCCCGGGACTGCATGGGTACCCGATCGAGTTCTATAAAACGTTCTCCGGAATATTGGGGCCGGTACTGTTGAAGGTCTTTAACGAGGCCAAGGAAAGAGGGGTTTTACCCCCGACGATGTCACAGGCCATGATCTCGCTCATTTTGAAAAGGGACAAAGACCCGGAGCTGTGTGGTTCTTCTAGGCCGCTATTCTTGCTGAACGTGGATGCCAAACTTCTGGCCAATATTCTGGCCTCTAGGATTGAGGACTGTGTACCGGACGTTATAGGGGAGGACCAGACAGGGTTTGTTAAGGGTAGGCAGCTGGGGGCCAATGTGAGAAGGTTGCGAAACGTGATCATGGTGCCCCCGGAAGATAGGGAAGCTGAAGTGGTGGTTGCGATGGACGCGGAAAAAGCCTTCGACCGGGTCGAGTGGGATTACTTATGGGAGGTGCTGGAGCAGTTTGGGTTTGGATGGGGCTTTGTTGATTGGGTTAGGTTGCTGTACCGGGATCCGGTAGCTAGTGTACGGACAAATAGGACGACTTCGGAATATTTTATATTACACCGGGGGACGAGACAGGGTTGCCCCCTCTGCCCACTATTGTTTGCGCTAGCTATAGAGCCGTTGGCAATTGCTCTGAGGGCGTCAAGGGGCTGGAAGGGGTCGGTCCGGGGTGGGGGGGGGGGGCTGGAGCACAGAGCCTCGCTGTATGCGGATGACTTACTGTTGTATGTTTCGGACCCAATGGAGAGGATGGGGAAATTATGGGAATCTTAGGGGAATTTGGCCGGTTTTCGGGGTACAAGCTTAATATGGGGAAGAGCGAGTTGTTTGTGGTTCAGGCGAGAGGTCAGGAGAGGAGACTGGTAGAACTGCCGTTTAGAGTGGTAGGGGACAGTTTTAGGTACTTGAGTATTCAGGTGGCGAGGGATTGGGATAGGCTACACAAATTGAACCTGGCCCGGTTGGTGGACCAGATGAAGGAGGATTTCCAGAGATGGGATGCGCTCCCATTGTCTCTGGCGGGTAGGGTGCAGTCGGTAAAAATGATGGTCCTTCCGAGGTTCCTTTTCGTTTTCCAGTGCCTCCCCATCTTCATCCCGCGGTCCTTTTTTTAAGCGGATCAATAAAATTATCGTGGGCTTTGTGTGGGGGGCAAACCCCCGTAGGTGAAGAGGGCACTGCTCGAGCGGAGTCGGGGAGATGGTGGGCTGGCGCTGCCGAATTTCAGTAATTACTACTGGGTGGCTAACATAGCCATGGTTAGGAGGCGGCTGGTGGGGGGGGGGAGCCGGTGTGGGTACGCATGGAGGTGGCTTCATGTAAGGGCACAAGTTTAGAGGCACTGGTGACGGCGCCCCTGCCGTTTCCGCTGACGCAGTACTCCACCAGCCCAGTGGTGGTGGCGGCTGTGAGAGTCTGGGGGCAGTGGAGGAGGCATGTGGGAGCGGAGGGGGCATTGGTGTGGTCCCCAATCTGCGATAACCACCGGTTTGCCCCGGGGAGGATGGACGGGGGGTTCCGAATTTGGCGGAGAGCGGGGATTGAGAGGATGGGGGACTTGTTCTTGGAAGGTAGCTTCCCAAGTATGAGGGCACTGGAGGAGAAGTTTGCATTGGCTGTTGGAAATGAACTCCGATATTTACAAGTATGAGACTTTTTGCGGAAGCAGGTACCAACCTTCCCACTCCTGCCGCAAGGGGGGATTCAGGATAGGGTGGTTTCTCGGGGATGGATAGGAGAGGGGAGCGTTTCGGACATATACAGAGAGCTTATGGGTTCGGAGGAGACGCAAACTGAGGAGCTGAAGCGAAAGTGGGAGGAGGAGCTGCGGGAGAGATTTTGGTGGACCTCTGGGTAGACGCGCTAGGAAGGGTCAATGCTACCGCAACATGTGCCAGGCTCAGCCTGATCCAATTTAAGGTTGTTCACCGGGCTCACATGACAGTGGCCCGGATGAGCAGATTCTTTGGGGTGGAGGATAGGTGTGCGAAGTGTGCTGGGGGGGGGGGGGGGGGGGGGGGTGGTGGGAGGCAGCGAAACATGTCCATATGTTCTGGGCATGTCCAAAACTGAGGGGATTTTGGCAGGGGTTTGCCGACACCATGTCCATGGTATTAAATATGAGGGTGACAAGGAGTCCGGAGGTGGCAATTTTTGGGGTTTCACAGGACCCGGGAATCCAGGAGGAGAGAGAGGCGGACGTTCTGGCCTTTGCTTCCCTGGTAGCCCAGAGGAAGCCCCTGAAATCAGAGACGCGGCTTTCAGACATGACAGGCTTCCTCTGCCTGGAGAAAATTGAGTTTGTCATGAGAGGGTCTCTGCTGGGGTTCGCCCAGAGGTGGCAACCGTTCGGCGATTTCCTCGCAGAGAACTAATCGTCAGCAGAAAAGGGGGGGGGGAGGGGGTTAGGTTCGCGTAGGTTAGGGGGTAAGTAATGGCAAGACCTGCGGGAGAGGGTGGTGGAATTTGCACTATGTATATATTTTTCTTGTTATATATATTATTGATTTTGTTGCTGTTAAATGCCAAAGAAATAACTTCTACAGTGTAGAAGGAGACCATTCAGCCCATCGAGTCGTCAACGGCTCTCTGAAAGAGCACCCGAACTAGGCTCACTTCCCCACCCTATCCCCCTAACCCCATAATCCCATCTAACCTGCACATCTTTGGATTGTGGGAGGAATCTGGAGCACCAAGAGGAAACCCGCACAGGCACAGGGAGAATATGCAAACTCCACACAGTCACCCGACAAGAATTGAATCTGGGTCCCTGGTGCTGTGAGGCAGCAGTGCTAACCACTGTGCTACCTGGATTCCTGCTTGGCCTGTGGGGAATTTGCTTTTTGCTGTTCTGGCCTTATTTTTTTTTGAGCATCCGGTTTCTTCTTTGGGTTTTCATTGGTTGGTTTTAAACATCTCTTCCTCTATTGCATGAAACATGACGTAGGGATTTGTCTGTTGCTGTATCAGAGGCTGCCTTCTTAGGCATGTTTGGAGAATTTAAAGAAATGCATAATAAAAAATTAAAATGGAAGGGGGGGGGGGGAGAGGGAAATGGGGTGAAAAAACTAAAAGGCAAACAGAATGCACTCCTGCAGCACCAAATTGTGCAGACAGCCCCCAAATCCTTACAACTACCTCGTCCAGCTATCTTACTGATGGAGTGTAGGGAAATTCCTCGGTTATTCCCACAGTTCGCTTTGCCTGCCTTCTTGAAGTTGGTGGTGTTGACGACATCCCTGAGGTCAGCAGGGATTTCTTCTCCGTCCCAGGTTTTCGCAACCGCTGTTGGAGATGACGGGCGATCCCACCTCCTGCAAGTTTGAAAATCTCTGCTGGGATCCTGTCCACTCCTGCTGTTTTTCCATTCTTCATGTCTTTAATGGCATCTTCGACTTCGGCCATGCTTGGTGGGAGTCCAAGATCATCTTTAATGGGAAACTGGGGGATTTTCTCAAACACGTCCTTATCTATAATAATAATAATCTTTATTATTGTCACAAGTAGGCTTACATTAACACTGCAATGAAGTTACTGTGAAGATCCCCTTGTCACCACATTCCGACGCCTGTTTGGGTACAGGGAGAATTCAGAATGTCCAATTCACCTTACAGCATGTCTTTGGGGACTTGTGGGAGGAAACTGGAACACCCGGAGGAAACCCATACAGACACACTGAGAACGTGTAGACTCCACAGTGACCCAAGCCGGGTATCGAACCTGGGCCCTGGAAGCGACAATGCTACCTATTGTAGAAGTTCTTTGAAGTGTTCTCTCCATCAAAGGCTCATATTTTCTGTGTCTCTCAAGAGGGTTCCGTCCTTACTCCACACCGGTTTGAGGCCTAGGATGTGTGATCAATATATTTCTTTGGAGGCACTGGAGAAGGCCTCGTTTCATGCTTGTCAGCAAGGAGTTGCATCTCCATAGATTTCTCACCATTGCTTCCCTAGTTCTTCTTTGTACCTCTGCCTTTGCTGATTGATGAACTCTCCTCTTTGAGTTACTGGTTATGACAGTTTCCTCTTTTTATCCATGAGGTCTTAGGTGGTGTGGATGTTCTCGGTGAACCAGTCTTGGTGATTCCTGGTTTGTAGCCAATGGTTTCTTCACGACTTGAGATGATGGCTGTGTTCAGCTCTTTCCAGTCCTGAAGAGGGCTGTTCAGTCGTGAAGAAAGCTGCTGAAATGCCCTTCCGTTCCTATTCCAAGAGTGAGACGACTGAATCAAACTCCACCACGGACATGCCGGTCCGAAGCTAGGGACTTCCAGATCTCATGGTCCTGTCTCCATCACTTCCCGCGACTGCCACAGTGTTTGGCTGTGTGGGGGAGTGCTGCTTTCCTCTAGGTAGACACCTGATGCAGGACAACTTTTAATGTGGGAATGCCATTGCACATCAGCAGACACACTGTTCTTGACAGCGAGTAGGTCCAGTTCCAGTGGCAAACGGAACCTCGATGACTGGGAATCTCCCTGCTGCTGCAACCTTCATCCGCCATCACAACCGTTGATACCTTACGAACATCTTCTTCCTGATCGCCGATGAGGTCTTGTTTTGAATTGCGCTTTGTTTGGTTCATCCCTTCCGACTTTATCATCATGGGTGACCCGAGAATTCAGAGAATAGAATCATAAAATCATTGTAGTGCAGAAGGAAGCCATTCGGCTATTCAAGTCTGCACCGACCCTCTGAAAGAGCCCCCACCCAATCCCCATAACCCAGTAACCCCATCTACCCTTTTGGGCACTGAGGGGAATTTTAACATGGCCAATCCACCTAACCTGCCCATCTTTGGACTGTGGGAGGAAACTGGAGCACCCGGAGGAAACCCACGCAGACACGGGGAGAACGTACAAACTCCACACAGACATTCACCCAAAGGCAGAATTGAACCCAGCTCCCTGGTGCTGTGAGGCTGCAGTACTAACCACTGTGCCACCCCAAAGAATTTAAGACTACCGGCGGCATTGTTTTTGGGATCAACAAAACATTCAAGCCTCTCCACCACAGTAAAGTGACAATCCAAGGAAAGGAATTAATGCACTAGGACACCCAGATCCCTCTGCACCTCAGAGCTCTGCAATCTCTCACCATTTAAATAATAAGCTTCTTTTTATCCTTCCTGCCAAAATGGACAATTTCCCCCCATTATTCTCAATTTGCCACTTTTTTGCCCACACACTCAGCCTATCTATACTCTTTGTAGCCTCCTTCTGTCCTCCTCACAACCTACTATCCTACCTATCTTTATGTCATCAGCAAACTTGGCAATCATCCTTCACTCCCTTCATCCAAGTCATTTGTGTAAAGTTGAGGTTCCAGCACTGATCCCTGTGGCACACCACTCATTATATCTTGCCAACCTGAAAAAGACCAATTTATGCCAACTCTGTTTCCTGTTAGCCAGCCAATCTTCAATCCATGACAATATGTTACCCCCCCCCCCCCCCACCCATGAGCTTTTATTTACCACAATACCCTTTGATTTGACATTTTATCGAATGACTTCTAAAGATCGAAGTACAATATATCCACCGGTTCCCCTTTATCCACAGCATGTTACTTACTCAAAGAACTCCAATGAATGAGTTAAACATGATTTCCGTTTCACAAAACCATGTTGTCTTTGCCTGATTATCTTGAACTTCTCCAGGTGCCCTACTGTAACATCTCTAATAATAACGTCCAACATTTCCCTATGACAGATGTTCAGCTAACTAGCCTGTAGTTTCTCAATTTCTGTCTCTTTCCCTTTTTGATTAGTGAAGTTGCCTTTGCTATCTTCCAATCCAATAAGACCTTCCCCAAATCTAGGGAGTTTGGGAAAATTAAAACCATTGCATCAGCTATCTCACTCGGCACTTATTTTATGACCCTAGGATGAAGTCCATCTGCACTGGGTCACTGGGTCACTTGTTAGCACGCAGCTCCAACAATTCACTCAGTACCACTTCCCCAGTGATTGTAATTTTCCTCAGTTCCTCCAACCCTTCCATTTCCTTATTTACAGCTATTTCTGGGATGTTGCTTGTATCCACTACAGCGACGACTGATGCAAAATACCTCTTCAATTCATCTGCCATCTCCTTGATACCATTATCCATACTCTCATTACTATAGGGAGTGGTAATGGTGGTATTAAGGACACAAACCATTGGTTCAGAGTAGGTGTTAATAGCAGAATAAAGAGCAGCTGATTTTGTTATATTTTCCCCCTCCATTCTGCCCCCTCCTGCCAGCCCCCTTCCCACTATTGCCCTCATCCTTAAAGGAAGCATGTGGCTTCCCCTTGGTATTTCCTTAGAACTAGACAAGCTGGAAAATTGAACTCCTGTTCCTCTTATCCTTAATATATTTGCTTTCTAGAATTGGGTGCCAGTGTAGACTCTAGGCTGCAGGAACTTTCTGGAATTGGGTGCCAGTGTAGACTCTAGGCTGCAGGGACTTTCTGGAATTGGGTGCCAGTGTAGAATCTAGGCTGCAGGGACTTTCTGGAATTGGGTGCCAGTGTAGACTCTAGGCTGCAGGGACTTTCTGGAATTGGGTGCCAGTGTAGACTCTAGGCTGCAGGGACTTTCTGGAATTGGGTGCCAGTGTAGACTCTAGGCTGTAGGGACTTTCTGGAATTGGGTGCCAGTGTAGACTCTAGGCTGCAGGGACTTTCTGGAATTGGGTGCCAGTGTAGACTCTAGGCTGCAGGGACTTTCTGGAATTGGGTGCCAGTGTAGACTCTAGGCTGCAGGGACCATGCTCATGGAGAAGTGAAATGGGCTGAGGGAACAAGGATTCAAAAGTCTGTCCAATTCTGTGCAAGTTGCTACTCGAATAAAAAAAACCACAGTCCAGGCTGAATAATTTTTTTAAAATTTGCATTATGGATTCGAAGACCTCTTACTTCATACATAAAAAGAAATGGAAACGGGCAGCGTGGTGGCACAGGGGCTAGCATTGCTGCCTCTCGGTGCCGAGGTCCCGGGTTCGATCCCGGACCCAGGTCACTGCCTGTGTCTTCGTGGGTCTCACTCCCACAACCCAAAAGATGTGCAGGGTAGGTGAATTGGCCACGCTAAATTGCCCCCTTAATTGAAATAATAAGAATTGGGTAATCAACATTTTTTTAAAATAGAAGGAAGGCTGAAGAAAGTACAGATCCTGGGATCTGGTATCTGAAATTGCAGGCAAAGGTGGCGTCATGGATGCATTTGAAGGTCCTTTATTGAATGTAAAAAGGATGGTTCTCACTGGCTTGTATTTTGATAAGTTAGAGCAAGTCAGGCCCTACCTGCAGTGTGGGGTGAAATGAACTGTGAAGACGGGATTCTTTTGTGGGGTGTAGGATATCGTCCACCCCCAGGACGAATACCACTTCTCCAAGAATTGCACAGAGTGTATCCTTGCCCAAACCAAGATGAAGATGTTGGCTAGTAGCTACATTTGCTGGCCCAGGAGTAGACAAAGAGATAGAGTGTGGTCAGCCATTGTGAACATTGCCAGATGCAGCAGACCCTTCCCACCTGCACCCTTAGGGCCGACCATGGATGAGGTTTCACATCGGTTTTGTGGCTCTTTAATGTGAATGATGTTTTTTCATTGTTGTGGACACCTACTTAAAATGGCTGGATGTCCAACTCATGTGTTCAACAACTGTGTCAGCCACAGTCAACAAGCTATGACAGACTTTTGCAATACATGGCATACCAGAGGTGATTGTTTCAGATAAGGACTCCACTTTCACAGCCGAGGAGTTTCGGCTCTTTGTCAAGTCTAATGGGATCCAGCACGTACATACGGCTCCCAACCACCCTGCTTCCAATGGGATCCAGCACGTACATACGGCTCCCAACCACCCCGCTTCCAGTGGATCCAACACGTACATACGGCCCCCAAACACCCCGCTTCCAATGGGACCCAGCACGTACATACGGCTCCCAACCACCCCGCTTCCAATGGGATCCAACACGTACATACGGCCCCCGACAACCCAGCTTCCAGTGGGATCCAGCACGTGCGTACAGCCCCTGACCCCCCCAACTTCCAATGGGCTGGCGGAACAAGCAGTCCAAAACCTTTAAAGCCTGAATGAGGAAGCAATCGAACCGACCACTGCTGCTCCGGTTCGCAAATTTCTGACTTTCGTACAACACAACCCCATATGGCACCACTGGGGTAACTCCGGCCGAATTGGGTTTTTTCTTTTTTTTATATAAATTTAGTGTACCCAATTATTTTTTCCAATTAAGGGGCAATTTAGCGTGGCCAATCCACCTAACCTGCACATCTTTGTGTTGTGGGGGTGAAACCCACGCAGACACGGGGAGAATGTGCAAACTCCACGCGGACAGTGGGACAGTGACCCGGGGTCAGCATCGAACCCGGATCCTCGGCGCCGTGATGCAGCAGTGCTAACCACTACGCCACCGTGCCGCCCTAACTCCAGCCGAATTGGCGATGGGGAGGCGTCTGAGGACCCGTCTTGACCTTGTTTTCCCAAATTTGATGATGGAGGCCTCACAGAAGGAGCACCACGACTCAGTCTATGGCAACTGGTCGTTTGAAGTAGTGGATACCGGCATGGATACCCAGGAGGGTTATTGCAAGGACTGGCCTTGTCTCGAATGTCGTCGACCTACAGCTCCGCCAAGTGCGGAAGCCTATCGATCACATGAGAAGGTGGGAAGCTGCCCCCCTCCCCGCCCCAACAGTGAGGTATATGGACACAGTAGTCAGTACTAGTGTAGCAGCTACAGAGTCGGTGGTGATAGAACCAAAGGTTCCTGAAGGAATCTCGTGTATCAACAGAAGGAGCTGAGGAGGGCGTCGGTACTGTCTCATCTTTGGAACCTGTGTCTGCCCCGATGTGGACTCTGATGCTTCGTGATGGAGAAACCGGTTACTGAGTTGCGATGTTCAGCAAGATGCTAAAAGCCCCCTTGATAGACTGACCTCAACCTCATTGTCTCCCTTTCTGAGAATTCTGTTTAGCTGTACATAGTTGTATATAAGAGTTTTATTTGTTAAATTGTAAGGGGACTTACGGGGGAGGAATGTGGTGGCGTAGCTCCTTTAAGGGCGAGCCCTTCACGGGCCACGTGACCCACCCAGAGCTTATGGGGACGGAGTGCACAACCCTGAGCCTAATGGCTGCCAGGGTGCAGACCCGGGTAGTGGGGAATCTTCATAATAAGCCCTGGAGTTGAGTGAGCTAGTTCCGTGTTGGAGTTGTGTTGATCTGTGATATAAAGTTCTTCCTTTGTTAATAAATCACCGTTGTGATTTAACTCTACCTCATTGTATTACCTCGCACCGACAACAGTATCAATACATATAATCGGAACATAATGAGGTGTCGGGGTTGAGGAAGCACCATGCAGAATACGAAGCAGACAGCTGTGGGGGAATTGGCTCGATTTATCTTGCCTTTATACAGCATCTGTCATACCCTCAGAATGCACCAAGTGTTTTAGAGCCACTGCCTACTCTTTGAAGTGTAGTTACTGCAGTAATGTGCCAATTTGTGCACAACAAGATCCCATTATCAGCAGTGTATTAAAGGACAGATAATCCATTTAGTGATGTTGGTTAGAGATAAATATTGACCAGGACACCGGGGAGATCTGCCCTTGTTCAAAATGGTGCTTCTGGAGGGTATATGTGGATTCAATTTAATATTTCACACAATGCACAATACCTCCAACAGTGCCGCACTCTCAATACTGCACTGGAATACTGAATCAGTCTAGAATTCCTTTTGATCTTAACTCTCCAGATTTTAACGCACTAGTTCCTAACTCTGAGGTATGAGTGTACCACTCACTGTGCAATGGCTATCAAATAACAACATTGCAAACATCTTTTGTTGAAATTTCGCCACCTTTGAAAATATCCTTCCAATAGGAACAAATGCAGGCCTCTCCTCCGACAGTCTGGAGTCTTGCTAGAGTGTGCAGTCTTCTAGAGATGACCTCTTGAGAGGCTGCCTCTGGGAGCCCTGCCTAATTGAGGATGGTGGGTACTTTCCTGAGGGCTTGCAGCTTAAGAAGACTGACGGCCCATCTGGGAGAGGTGGGCCCTTCTCATGAAGCAAGGAGAGTGAGAGGGCAGATCAAAGTGGAGGCACTCTCAAGCTCTAAAACACTTGGTGCATTCTGAGGGTATGACAGATGCTGTATAAATGGAAGATAAATCGAGCCAATTCCCAACAGCTGTCTGCTTTGTATTCTGCATGGTGTTTCCCTCACATAAAATATGAAAAGTGGACCCCTTGGAACAGATGGTAAACACCTCCAGAGGAATCATTTGGACGCTGAGTGTGACCTCTCCTGTCTGCAATCCCAGCATGGGAGCCTCTGTCTCCAATGGCCTAACCCTAACCCCTAGGTTCCCGCCAGGGGGCTGTTTAGCACAGGGCTAAATCGCTGGCTTTGAAAGCAGACCAAAGCAGGCCAGCAGCACGGTTCAATTCCCGTACCAGCCTCCCCGAACAGGCGCCGGAATGTGGCGACTAGGGGCTTCTCACAGTAACTTCATTTGAAGCCTACTTGTGACAAGCGATTTTCATTTCATTGAGAGACTGGTACACCTCCGCTCTTTGTCTGAATATATTTGGCACAGTGAAGAAAGGGCTTGATTTATATGATGTAATGATGGAACAAGCTAATGCAAATGACCTATTCTCATTCTGCGTTTTCTTCTATTTTTAAGAATCAGGGGCAAAATTCTCCGTTATCGCGCAAAGTCCGCCGATTGGCGCAAAAAACAGCGCAAATCCGACTTGCGTCACGTCGGAAAAATAGGTCGAAAGTCTCCGGCCCGAAATGGGCTAGCAGCGACGTAACGGGATCCGCGCTTGCGCACGTGGTTCACGCCGTGCAGCGTCATACGCGCCGCACGGCGTGACGGCTCATAAGGCCGCGCTGCTCCCCCCCACCGGACCGGAACACCCCGACCGGAACACCCGACTGGATGGCTGGCCGCCGCTCAGCCCCGAGGTTCGAGTCACAGGATGTGGAGGCGCTCCTGGACGCAGTGGAGCAGAGGAGGGATGCCCTGTATCCCGGGCACGGGCCGCAGAGTTGCCTCACGCCACAGCCGGCGTCTGTGGAGGGATGTGGCAGAGGCCGTCACCGCTGTGGCCCTGACACCACGGACAGGCACCCAGTGCCACAAGAAGGTGAATGACCTCGTCAGAGCAGGCAGGGTGAGCCTCCCCGTATCCCCCCTCCCCCATATCCCCCCTCCCCATATCCCCCCTCCCCATATCCCCCCTCCCCATATCCCCCCTCCCCATATCCCCCTCCCCCATATCCCCCATATTCCCCCTCCCCCATATTCCCCCCTCCCCCATATTCCCCCTCCCCCATATCCCCCATATCCCCCCTCCCCATATCTCCCCTCCCCATATCCCCCTCCCCATATTCCCCCCTCCCCCATATTCCCCCTCCCCATATTCCCCCTCCCCATATTCCCCCTCCCCATATTCCCCCTCCCCATATCCCCCCTCCCCCATATCCCCCCTCCCCCATATCCCCCCTCCCCCATATCCCCCCTCCCCCATATCCCCCCTCCCTCATATCCCCCTCCCCCATATCCCCCTCCCCATATCCCCCTCCCCCATATCCCCCCCTCCCCCATATCCCCCCTCCCCCATATCCCCCCTCCCCCATATCCCCCCTCCCCCATATCCCCCCGCCCCCATATCCCCCCGCCCCCATATCCCCCCGCCCCCATATCCCCCCGCCCCCATATCCCCCTCCCCCATATCCCCCTCCCCCATATCCACCCTCCCCCATATCCACCCTCCCCCATATTCACCCTCCCCCATATTCACCCTCCCCCATATCCCCCTCCCCCATATCCCCCCTCCCCCATATCCCCCCTCCCCCATATCCCCCCTCCCCCATATCCCCCCTCCCCCATATCCCCCCTCCCCCATATCCCCCCTCCCCCATATCCCCCCTCCCCCATATCCCCCCTCCCCCATATCCCCCCTCCCCCATATCCCCCCTCCCCCATATCCCCCATATCCCCCCTCCCCCATATCCCCCCTCCCCATATCCCCCTTCCCCCATATCCCCCCTCCCCCATATCGACCCTCCCCATACCCCCCTCCCCCATATCCACCCTCCCCCATATCCCCCCTCCCCCATATCTCCCCTCCCCACATCACCCCCTCCCCCATATTCCCCCTCCCCATATCCCCCCTCCCCCATATCCCCCAATTCCCCAAGTGAATCCAGCCCTAACCTTAACCTCTGCAATGCACGCGCAACCGATGGCGTGCATTCATATACCTGCCTAACAGTGTTGCCTTTTTCCCCTGCCACCACCCCCACCCCCTCCCCCCCACCCCCACAGGAGAAGCGCGCACACAACAATAGGGAGCATGTGAGGACTGGAGGCGGCCCCGCTGATGAGAGGCCACTGACCGAACACGAGGAAAGGGCCCTGGAACTGGCTGGCGGACCTGAGGACCGGGAGGTTGCTGATGCAGAGGTCGGGGGCGTACTAGCAAGTGAGCCACCGACAGCCCGTCCCCATATCCCCCCTCCCCTTTATCCCCCTCCCCCATATCACCTGATCACTGCCTGATGTCTAACCATGCATGCTTCATTGTGTATCGCAGAACCAAACGTCCAGGCACCCATCCCCGCAGATGCAGACCACCCGCAGGATGCCCCTCGGAGGCCATGGGAGACAGAGAGACCCGGACCCTCCAGCATGCGATGCCCGCAGGATGCCCCTCGGAGGCCGCGGGAGACAGAGAGTCCCGGACCCTCCAGCATGCGACGCCTGCAGGATGCCCCTCGCACACCACGGGAGACGGAGAGACCTGGAGCAACAGGGAGACGACACCCCCGTCACGCGCGGGAGCGACCACCCAGCGACGAGGGGGGCAGCCACAGGCCCCCGTCACATCCGAGCCAGGACACCACTACCCAGGACACCACTACCCAGGACACCACTACCCAGGACACCACTACCCGGGACAGCACTGGCCAGGACACCCCTACCCGGGACAGCACTACCCAGGAAGACGAAATACCGGACAGTGACTCAAAGTGGATGGGTGGAGACGAACCCCCACCCCAAAGTGCCATGGACTCAGAGTGGGACTAAGAGCACGACACAACGCCACTGCTGTCACCAACACCCTCCACCATCGCAGAAACACTCACCTCGGTTGGGCACTTTAGTGATGAGGTGTCTGGTACACTCACTGGTGCGCACAACACAGCCGTCCCGGTACAGCAGGTGGAGGTAGGAGCAGCAGAGGGGCCGGGCGGTCGGAGGGCAGCCCAGCCCAAGCGAACATCTGCTGCCCAGATGGATCCCGGGTTCCTGGAGTTTCCACACCCACACATAGATCCGATGCAACCACCGACCCGGAGACGAGCGAAGAGGGTGACGGCCGGCTTGCGGCGGCTGCAGTCGCAGGTGGAGGAGTCCACCCGCGTCCAGGAGCTGGAAGTGGTGCCGGTCATGCGTGCCACCCAGGCCGACACCGCACGGGTGGCGTCCGCGGTGGAGGCAATGGGTGCGACGGTGTCAGACATGGGGAACGGTTTGCGAGGCCTGGGGCTTTCCGTGCAGGCGGTATCTGTGGCCCAGGACATGGCTGCCCTCTCACAGGAGGCCATGAGCCAGTGCCAGCGCCAGATGGCAGAGGCGCTCAACACCATAGCCCAGTCTCAGCAGGCCATGGCCCAGTCTCTGCAGGCCATTGCCCAGTCTCTGCAGGCCATCGCTGAGGGCATTGGCGCCAGTGGCCATGTGCGAGCCGGCGTCGCACTGTCACAGACAGGGTTTGCCAACCCCCTGGGCTCCATGACTGCAAACCTGCAGACCCCTGTCGATACCAGCACGGGCCTCCAGGACTGGCAGCGCCAGATGTCGGGGGGGCGTCGGATGGCCAGTCCGTTCGCATCCCCCACCCATGTAGAGGCTTGGGGGCCATCGGGCGCCCCGAGGGAGGAGGAGGTGGTGTGGTCCGTCCCGGCTCCCCCTGTAGGGGAGGTCCCGGAACACCGCGACACCTCGGACTCCCTCCCCTTCCGTCCCAGGTGCATCGGGTGGGCAACGGGCAGGACAGGCTGGCAGCTCGCCATCCCAGTCTCCCGGGCCGCAGCCTGGCCCATCTAGGCCAGGACGCCCCAGGAAACGGCCGCCAAAGGGATCCAGTGTCAGAGGGCAGGAATCACAGGAGTCCACCTCCAGTTCTGCTGTACCGTCTGGGGAACCACGTAGACGTAGTCAAAGGGCCCGTAAGGCCAAACAATTAGACACTGAGTAAGTTGGCACGGGTGCAGGGCACAGATGAGTTTTAGGGGCTAGGGCACGTGCATGAACTTGTTTGGTTATTAAAATCAATGTTACACCTACAGAAGCTGCCTTTGTGCTCTGTCCAAAGTGTGCGGGGGTGTCATGTACGTTGAGCGCAAGTGTGTGTGTGAGGGGTGGTCTTACCTCAGCCCCAGGTGAGTCTGCCCCGTTCCCCCTGGGCCGCCATCAACATCCCCCCGGGCAGAGGACGGGACCGTGCGCTGCAGTGTCACAGCCGCATGCAGGGATGGTCCGGGTGGATGGTGGTACTGTGGCCATGGGTCAGACATAGTCCAACGATGTGGAGCCAGGAGCTCACCGCAGGGCGGGTTGTCATCATCCTCCATGTCCTGCAATAGACACGCGTCCACCCGCAACTGTGTGAGCCCGGCCCGTTGTGCCGCAGGTGGATCGGCAATGGGGGGGGTGGTGTGCATGCGAGTGGGGTGGGTGGGGTTGGGGAGGGGGGTGAGGGTGCTGGGTGGGTGGATGGGTGGGGGATGTGGGTGGTCGGCTGTTGCCATGGTGTGCGGTCTGTGGCCATACTACCCGATTCCCACGCCCATCTAGTCAGTGAAGCGGGCAGCTATCAGTCTGTCCCGTGCCCGCTGGGCCAGCCGGTAACGGTGGACAGCCACCCGCCTGTGTCTACCCCGTCTGCCCTGACCATTACCCCCATCCCCCTCTTCTGGGGAGGACTGCGCCTCTTCCTGCTGCTCCTCTACTCCGCCCTCCTCTGCCTGCGGCACATCGCCCGTCTGCTGGGCTATGTTGTGCAGGACGCAGCACACTACAATGATGCGGCCGACCCAATCTGACCGATACTGGAGGGCGCCCCCAGAGAGGTCCAGGCACCTGAAACGCATCTTCAGCACGCCAAAGCACCTCTCTATCACTCCCCTTGTCCCTACATGGGCATCATTGTAGCGGTTCTCCGCCTCATTGCGTGGCCTCCGTATAGGCGTCATCAGCCACGATCGCAATGGGTAGCCCCTGACGCCCAGCAACCAGCCCCTCAGCCGGGGATGGCGTCCCTCGTACATGCTGGGGATGGATGACCGCGATAACACGTATGAGTCGTGTACACTGCCTGGGTAACGGGCGCAGACTTGCAGGATCATCATGCGGTGGTCGCAGACCACCTGTACGTTCATCGAATAGGTCCCCTTCCTATTGGTGAACACGGCCCTGTTATCTGCAGGTGGCCGCACGGCGACGTGCATCCCATCAATCGCCCCCTGGACCATGGGGAACCCGGCCACGGCAGAGAAGCCCACGGCCCGGGCATCTTGGCTGGCCCGGTCCACAGGGAAGCGGATGTAGCGGTGCGCCATGGCATATAGGGCATCTGTCACTGCCCGGATGCACCGATGCACCGATGTCTGCGATATGCCGGACAGGTCCCCACTCGGTGCCTGGAATGACCCCGTTGCATAAAAGTTCAGGGCCACCGTAACCTTGACGGACACGGGGAGAGGGTGTCCCCCGCCAGTTCCACGCGGTGACAGGGGTGCCAGCAGGTGGCAGATGTGTGCCACGGTTTCCCGCCTCATCCGGAGTCTCCTCCTGCATTCCCGGTCCGTGAGGTCCTGGTATGACTGCCGGGGCCGGTACACACGGGGCGCCCTCGGTTGCCTCCGTTGCCGTGGGGCCGCGACGTCCTCCTCCCCCTCCTCGTCCTGTCGGTCAGGTGTCCCTCCAGCCTGGGCGGCTGCCGCCTGCCCCTCTGCGGCAGCCTGAGCCGCCTCTCTGGCACGCTCCTCCTCCTCGTCCTCATCCAGGGCAACATGGACATTAGCGGCTGCTGCCACGGCGGCCAACATCGCTGGATGATCGGAAAACATGACGGCCTGGTTGGGGGTGGGGGTGGGGTGGGGGGGGGGGGGGCGCGGGTAACGACAACATGTCATCATTGCATATATCCCCTCCTTCCCCCCAGCCAGGTGGCATGGACCGCATGGGTCCAACTGTTGGAGGCTAGCACCTGGCCAGGTGGACCAACTCACTTGCCCTCGCACCCCACTCCCCGGCACGGATCCCCCCCCCATCCCCCTCCCCGGCGCGGACCCCCCCATCCTCCTCCCCGGCACGAACACCCCCATCCTCCTCCACGGCACGGACCCCCCCCCCCATCCCCCTCCCCGGCACAGACCCCCCATCCCCCTCCCCGGCACGGACCCCAACCTCCTCCCCGGCACGGACCCCCATCCCCCTCCCCGGCACGGACCCCCCCCATCCCCCTCCCCGGCACGGACCCCAACCTCCTCCCCGGCACGGACCCCCCATCCCCGGCACGGACCCCAACCTCCTCCCCGGCACGGACCCCCCCCATCCCCCTCCCCAGCACGGATCCCCCTCCCTTGCACGGACCCCCCTCCCGGCATTCCCCCGGAGCCCAGCCCACTCTAACCGCCCCCCCGCCGCACACACACACACACACAACCCGAGACACACCTCTCCCCACACATTCAGACTGCGGCCACGCCATCGCCTGCCCAGCGGCCAACCCCCCAGGCCATCACTCACCTCCACGCTGGTCGGCGTGAACCTGGAGCACAGGGTCACGCCGATGAAAAGGAGGTTTAATTTACGTCGACGTGAACGGTCATCACGTCGACGGGACTTCGGCCCACCCGGAAGGGAGAATATCGGCAGGCCCAAAATCGGCTGCCTTGCGCAGACCCGTGCCATTCTCCGACGGCAGCGGCGCCATTAACGCCCCGCCGACTTTTCTCCCTTCGGAGACTTCGGCAACCGGCGGGGGCGGGATTCACAGCGGCCAACGGCCATTCTCCGACCCGCTGGGGGGTCGGAGAATGACGCCCCAGAGCTCAGTAACTCGTTTACAGGATAAGCTTGGTGTAGGTGACTTCTGATTCCACAGACTGAGCAGTTTTCCTACAACCTCCTCCATTGTTTTGATGTGACAAAGCAGGACTAACTAATATTAGTACTAAATAGCACTAGCACTAAATAGTACCAGCACTAACTAGCTATAGAACTAACTAGTAGCTACAGCAACCATGTTGTCACATTTTTAAAGTGTGCAAGTCTCGGTTGAAGGGAAGCATTTGCGGCTAACAACTGTGCGGTTTTTGGAACTGGTCAGATGTCGAGCCAGAAATAGCACCGTGCTTCAAAATCCTGGAGTGTTCTCACATTCTGAATTTCACATGTAACATATCTGTCAATGGATCTTATCCTTCCGGAAAGTTGAACCTGCTGTTTTCAAATATTTTCTTTGTAGACCTACATAAACTTAACTCTAGAATGTGAGAAATCTCAGCTTACACATTCATTTCATGCCGTAGCTGTTCAAAATCAGGTTTAGAGCTCGACAGACAGGAAAGCCTGCATATGGGACTGAGATCCTTTGCGGGAATTGTTGACAGTCACCACTATTTAATTCCTCAGTGTTTAAAACAGGCAGATGCTGTGTTGGCCAAGGCATTTGCACTGACATCAGTCCAAAGTTGTCAGTTGTAGCATCTGCAATGCAGCTGGTTCACTCAACCTGGCAACGTTTGACAAGCAACGGGTCACTATTGCCACATCAGGACAGGCTTGAACAGGAGTATTCACTCTTCAGCAATCGAAGGAGTGAATATTAGTGATGGATCTACATATACAAGCATTGTTTGAAACTGGCATTGAAGCAAGTGGGTAGCTTGCATGAAAAGAGAGATTCTAACTGTTCTGCAAGTCCAAAGATTGAAGTGTATGTTGTACACGATTAGTGTTTTTCCACAACTGACACTTAAAAATCTTCTTTCTGATATAAGCCTTCAGTGACAGTAATATTCGCCATCAAATGGCTCTCACACATGATTACATAGAGACCATTAGGCCCAGGCAACCCATGGGCCAAGCATTTGTTCTACTCAAGCCTACTCCCACTCTCCCTCATTTAACTCTCAAGAATAACCTTCTGCTCTCTCCTCCCTCAGATGCTGATATTTCCTTCCCTTAAATACACCTGCACGATTCACCTTAACCCCTCCTGTTGGAGCGAGTTCCACATTCTCCCCAATCTTTGGCCAAAGAAGTTTTTTTTTTCAATTTCGAGTATCCAATTCTTTTTTTTCAATTAAGGGGCAATTTAGAATGGCCAATACACCCAACCTGCACATCTTTGTGTTGTGGGGGTGAAACCCACGCAGACATGGGGAGAATGTGCAAACTCCAGACAGTGACCCGGGGCTGGGATCGACCCCGGGTCCTCAGCGCCATGAGGCAACAGTGCGAACCACTGTGCCACCGTGCCGTCCCTTGGGTAAAAACGTTTATTCTGAATTCCCGATTGGATTTCTTGATCTCTATTTTATATTGGTGGCCTCTCGTTATCCTGTTCCCCACTAGTGGAAACATTGGGTGGGATTTTCCAGTCCTGCAAACTGCAGGAATGGTCGCGGGTGGAGGTGGACCAGCAATAGGTCTGTAGACTTTGGGGATAATGAGAGGAAGGCACCCGGTGTTGGACAGTGCTCAGACTGGTTAAAAGCCGGATTGTCCAGTATAAAACTGGACAAATGGTATGTATGCACCGCAGATAACCGCATGGCTGCTGTGACTCAAGTGGGTAACCCTTTTGCCTCTCAGTCACAAAATCTGGGTTCAAGTCCCACTCCAGCACTAAAGCAGAAATATCAAGGCAGAAATACCCAGTGTAGAATTGAGGACGTTAAACCAAGGACCCATCTGCCAACTCAGGCTGATGGTAAAGATCCCATGACACTATTCTGAAGCAGAGCAAGGGAGTTCTTCCTGGTGACCTGGGGCCAATATTTATCCCTCAATCAACATCTCTAGCTATCTGATGATCTTGGTCATTATCACATTGCTGTGCACCAATCGGTTGCTGCGTTTTCTACATTACAACAGTGACTACACATCAAACACGTATTCACAGGCTGCAGGGTGCTTTGGGACCCCAGTGCTCATGAAATATAAACGCAATTCTTTCTTCTTGTTTCTCTGCCCTGTTTAGCTTCAGGTGGACTCCTCAATTTATACTCTCATCCAGATTGTACAAGACTTCGATACAAAGTTAAACTTCTCTCTACGCTCTGCCATCAGGACAAGCGGAGCAAAGGTGAAATGACAAAGAAACTCCTTACAGTTTGCCCCCAATGGCAGACATTACCGCCTACTTCCAAAAACCTCACCCCCCCGCCCGCACCCCCACCCGCACTCCCCACTCCCGCAATGAGGCAACATTTCTCTTCTCCGCACCAGCAGCCTTGCGGTCCCTCAGTGCCAATCTTCTGTTTTTCATTCCTGACCTCTGCTTCTAAAGTTGCAAGCAGACACATCTTGGTATTGAGAATGTGGAACTGGCCACCACAGGGAGTGATTGAAACAAATATAATAGCGCGACCTACCCGAATGAGGACAGAGTCCTGTAGTGCGCGCGATTAGCCGGGTGTTTGCCAGCGCTCGGAGCATCGAGAAGCACCCCCTATCTAACGCCCATCTGGGTAGATCAGGGGTCTCAGCCGAGAACATGCGGCCAAGGCCGCACTTCGCCCCGTTCCCTGCACGGGAGAACTCCGCTTGCCGGGCCTATTTAGTGCAGGGAAAGATTGGGATACCGTTTTTAAATTGCCTCTGATCGCTCACGCCCCCAACGCGACCCCTGAACACCGCAAGCTCCAACTCGCCTACAAGGGGGTTCTTGGTCCCCTCACACCCGCCTACGGTACCCCCGGTCCGAGCTGCGCTGCACAGAAAATGGCAGCTTGGCACTTTGGCAATGCCAGCCCAACACCTTGCCAGTGCCCCTGCCACTGGCAGTAGCAGGATGCCTGGGTAGCACCAGCTGTGCCAGCGTGCCACCATGCCCAGAGGCCAAGCACCTGGGGACCTCCGATCCACCGGGAGACCCCCTCGAGTGCTGTTCTATTTGGTTCCCGTTTGTGGCAAACAACACTGAACGGTGCTTGGCCAAGGTTTCCAAGGCGAGGCGGTTAGATCCCAAGACTTGGGTAGATCTCGGACACGCATATTAGAGTGTGACTAACTGCCTCAATTTAATATGCAGATTTGCCAGAAAGTGACCCTGCCCACAATGGGGGGATTTACATTGCAGCGCGGTGAGCCGGGTAGACCCTGGAAGCGAGATCGCCTGGCATCTATCAGCTGCGCTGCCTTTCGGCCAGTAGATCGAGCCCTATAGATGTACCTAAAGATTGGCAGATAAACACATGAAGGAGGAGGGCATAGAGGGTTATGATGATAGGTTAGATGAGAAAAAATGGCAGCAGGTTCGAATGGAGCATTCACTCCAGCAGGACTGGTTGGGCTGAAGGCCTATTCTGTAGACCCTGTGTAATCCTATGTAAATAGCCTGCACATTTTAAAACCTAGAACTTAGAATGATTCACCCCATTTCCTTGTGAATTGAAGCCTGACTGTTGGTTCTAAATGTGAAATATGTTCGGGGTGGTAGTGAGGGGATGGACTGCTTTTTGACTTGAAGCGTTCAGGGATATAGAACGATACAAAAGCACTTTGGGAATCAATGTTTGAAATGACATTCTCTCTCTCTCACCCTCTAATATTCTCGAACACTGATCTGGAATTCCATCCCGACACCATTCTATCTCACATTTCTCCTTAAAAATGCCCCTTAAATGAAATGAAATGAAAAAATGAAACATATGAAGTAAGAACAGTAGGAAGCCACTCGGCCCCTCGAACCTGGTCCACCATTCGATAAAATTGTGGCTGATCTGATTGGAATCTCAGCCCCACATTCCTGTCCCGATGATCTTTCACCCCCCTTGTTAATCAAGAATTTATACCATTGTGCCTTAAAAATAGTCAAAGATTCAGCTTCCCCTGCCTTTTGAGGAAGTGAGGAGAGTCCCAGAGAAAGAATTTTCCTCAATGTCTTAAATTAATGACCACTTATTTTTAAACAATGACCCCGAGTTCTCGACAAATTTTTATCATCTGTCCTAACATCTCCAAGCCCAAAATTGTTACAGCACAGAATGAGAAATTCAGCACATTGTGTCTGCATTAGATCTCCAACAAAACAATTCACTTAGTGCCATTGCCCCATCATCTCCCCATAGCCCTGCACATTATTTAATTTTCATTAATAGTCTACTTCGCTTTCGACAGCCTCCATTGAATCTGTCTCCATCACACTCTCAGACAGTACATTCCAGATCCTAACCACTCGCTGTGTGAATCTGTCTCCACCACGCTCTCAGACAGTACATTCCAGGTCCTAACCACTCGCTGTGTGAATCTGTCTCCACCACACTCTCAGACAGTACATTCCAGTTCCTAGCCACTCACTGTGTGAATCTGTCTCCACCACACTCACAGACAGTACATTCCAGATCCTAACCACTCGCTGTGTGAATCTGTCTCCATCACACTCTCAGACAGTACATTCCAGATCCTAACCACTCGCTGTATGAATCTGTCTCCACCACACTCACAGACAGAACATTTCAGATCCTAACCACTCGCTGTGTGAATCTGTCTCCACCACACTCTCAGACAGTACATTCCAGTTCCTAGCCACTCACTGTGTGAATCTGCGTCCACCACACTCACAGACAGTACATTCCAGATCCTAACCACTCGCTGTGTGAATCTGCCTCCACCACACTCACAGGCAGTACATTCCAGCTCCTCATCATTTGCTGTGTGAATCTGTCTCCACCACACTCACAGACAGTACATTCCAGATCCTAACCACTCACTGTGCGAATCTGACTCCACCACACTCACAGACAGTGCATTCCAGATCCTAACCACTCACTGTGCGAATCTGACTCCACCACACTCACAGACAGTACATTGCAGCTCCTCATCATTCGCTGTGTGAATCTGTCTCCACCACACTCACAGACAGTACATTCCACTTCCAGGTTTTATATCATTTTTCTAACGTTGAAATTGTGGTCTGAGCACCAAAGTCAGTCATTATTATAAATGAGGAAAATCAAGGGTCCCAACACTGACGCCTGGGGAACTCCACTACAAACCTTTTTCCAGCCCTAAAAACCTCCATTAACCAATACTCGCTGTTTCTTGTCACTGAGCCAATTTTGTATCCATGTTGCTGCTGTCCCTTTCATTCCATAATCTATAACTTTGCTCACAAATCTGTTGTGCGACACTGGATCAAATGCCTTTTGGAAATACATGTACACCACATCAACAGAGTTACCCTCATCGATCCTCTCTGTTACCTCCTAAAAACCTTCAAAAGTTAGTTAAACAGTTTTTCCAGGTGGCAGAGTGGTGCAGTGGTTAGCACTGCTGCCTCACGGCGCTGAGGCACCAGGTTCGATCCCGGCCCCGGGTCACTGTCTGTGAGGAATTTACACATTCTTCCGTGTTTGCGTTGGTCTCACCCCCACAACCCAAAGATGTGCAAGGTAGATGGATTGGCCACGCTAACTTGCCCCTTAATTGGAAAAAAAGAATTGTGTACTTTAAATTTTTTTAAAAAATGTTTTTCCCTTAACAAATAACTGCGGTCCTTCCTTAATGATCTGTTCAGGTGACTATTAAATCTGTCACGATTTATCATTTCTGGAACTTTCCCCACAGCTGAAGTTAAACTGACTGGTCTGTAATTGCTGAGCTTAGTTTCATACCCTCCTTTTGAACAATGTGGTAACATTTGCAATTCTCTGAGTCTAAGGAAGACTAAGCAAAGATGGGTTGCACGGTGACACAGTGGTTAGCGCTGTTGCCTCACAGTGGCAGGGACCCGGGTTCAATTCCAGCCTTGGGTGACTGTGTGGAGTTGGCACGTTCTCCCCATGTCTGCGTGAGTTTCCTCCGGGTGCTCCGGTTTTCTCCCACAATGCAAAGATGTGCGGGTTAGGTGGATTGGCTTACTGAATTGCCCCTTAGTGTCCAAAGATGTGTAGGTAATGTGGGGTTATGGGGGTAGGGCAGATGCGTGAGTCTAGGTAGTGTGTTCTTTCTGAGGGTCAGTGCAAATCTGATGGACTGAATGGCCTCCTTCTGCATTTTAGGAATTTTTTTAAAAATTATAAATTTCGAGTATCCAATTCTTTTTTTCCAATTTAGGGGCAATTAAGCATGGCCAAACCACCTACCCAGCACATGTGTTTGGGTTGTAGAGGTGAGACCCATGTAGACACTGGGAGAATGGGCAGCACGGTAGCATTGTGGATATCACAATTTCTTCACAGCTCCAGGGTCCCAGGTTCGATTCCGGCTTGGGTCACTGTCTGTGCGGAGTCTGCACATCCTCCCTGTGTGTGCGTGGGTTTCCTCCGGGTGCTCCGGTTTCCTCCCACAGTCCAAAGATGTGCAGGTTAGGTGGATTGGCCATGGTAAATTGCCCTTAGTGTCCAAAATTGCCCTTAGTGTTGGGTGGGGTTACTGGGTTATGGGGATAGGGTGGAGGTGTTGACCTTGGGTAGGGTGCTCTTTCCAAGAGCCGGTGCAGACTCGATGGGCCGAATGGCCTCCTTCTGCACTGTAAATTCTATGAAATTCTATGAAATATGCAAACTCTACATGGTCACTGACCCGGGGCTGGAATTGAACCCGGGCCCTCGGCAACGTGAGGCAGCAGTGCTAACCACTACACCACCATGCCGCCCTCACTTTCGGGATTTTATTGTAAATTCTGACCAGTACCTCCACAATTTCCACTCTCACCCTCCTCAGTATCACTTTAAGTACAGGCAACCTATCCAATACCTTCTCTGTATCAATGTTAAACCATCCTCGTGTCTAAATTTCCCCTCACAATGGCCTGGGTAGCATCCTCTTCCCTGGTGGAGACAAATGTAAAGTATTAACTAAATGTATAAATTCACTTTGTGTCCCTAATCAGCCCTATTCCTCCTTTTGTTATATATCTGTCAACGAAAGGCATTGGGATTTCCTTTTATGTAGGCTGCCAGTCCTTTTTCATACTCCCTCTTTGTTTCTCTTATTTGCTGCCTTACCTCCCTCTGAATCTTCTCTTTTCAACTTGGTTCTCAACTGTGCCTTCCACCTGACGTCTACCATAAGTACACTTTTTCTCCTTCACCTTACGTGAAGCAGAATTCTGTCTGATAACGTTTCTGTGAAGTACCTTGGGATGTTTCACTGGGTTAACGGTGCTACATGAATGCAATTTGCTGTTGTAGAAGGTATGAGAGGATTGAAAAAATTTGGAAGTAGTTTTTTGGGGGGGGGGGGGGGGCGGGTGTCGCTGAGGGGAGCGGTGATTTTATAAGTGTCAGTCTAGTACCTGCTTCAATAAATCCGATCAGTCTCCTGTGGATGAGAAAACAGTAAGAACTGCAGTTTGCAGACGCTGTCTAGAAAAACAAGCTTCCCTGGTTTATTTTTAGACTGCCTGACCTTTTAAGTGAGTGTTTTTCATTACTACATTCCTCCTGTCTGGGAGCGGTTCTCCTGTTACATTGGCTGTCAGCACTGACTCACCCTGGACGACAACAGATGTGAATTGCCTTGTGCAGCCTGTTCAAGAGGATGTTTATTTTTTTAAAAGGATCTAAATAGTCCAATCGGTTAAAGGGAAATGTGCACCGTCTTTGAACAGGGGGAAGTCATATTAAAAAAAGAGCAATCGTTTACTCCAGGCCTGCTGTGGAAGGCTTGGTTCAATTTAGGTTAATCTTGATCTTGCTCAGTGGAGCCGGTCAGAGGCACAGCGAGCTGACACTATGAACATCAAATCACTGAAGACTGGGCGATGTGCTGTGCCCAATTAAGAAAAAGTAATAAAGGGACTGATGCAGATGGGCTCAAACCATAACCTCTCACCCCAAGGGAACTGGGGTCAAATCCGGCATACTGGTGAGATTAAAGTCTCTATTGTCTGTTAGCTGTAAAGGTGCTTTCAATTTAGTGCTTGTCCTGTGTGCTCTATGCTGCAGCTGCTACTGGCTGCTGGTCTCTGCACACCCCTTTGGTTTTCTATGAGTCACTAACTCAGAGTAGACACATTTATGACATTGTGCCTCTCTGCCCCAATGCGCCTACCATTGATCGACCGTAGGGTGACCAATCAGCTAATTTTTTACCATTGAGTCTGTTTTTCTGCTGGTCTGTTCCCTGCCTGGAATCAACCATCTTTATGTCTGGTATTTATCATCTGTGGTCACTAATAATAATAATAATCTTTTATTGTTGATGCGACCATCAATTTACTCAAAGACACGAGTAGAAGTAAACCGTGGTTTTAATCAGCTTAGAACAGTGCCTGCCTGCGACTGGTACAATACTGTGAACCGCCTACAGGTCAACTGCTCTTTATACTTCCTTTCAAGGGGAGGAGCCATGGGCGGAGCCCGTACATGTCCCAACATATCCCCCTGTGGGTGAAGCCACACAATGGCCCATGGGTGGGGCCCACAGGGTCAACAACATAACATAGCTGTAACACAATGGCAGAACATGACACTAATACACTGGTGAATTACTAGTACTATACATTCACCACATTCACCCCCTGTTAAAAAAATGAAGTCCGGCGGGGTATCTTGTCGGCCATCGGGGTGTTCGACATAAGCACACTGGGGGTTGGAGTGTAGGAGCTCGACCCTCTCTACCAGAGGATCGGTCTTATGGTTCCTGACGTGTTTTCTGAGGAGGACTGGTCCCGGTGTCTTGAAAATGAAATGAAAATGAAAACCGCTTATTGTCACAAGTAGGCTTCAAATGAAGTTACTGTGAAAAGCCCCTAGTCGCCACATTCCGGCGCCTGTTCGGGGAGGCTGGTACGGGAATTGAACCGTGCTGCTGGCCTGCCTTGGTCTGCTTTCAAAGCCAGCGATTTAGCCCAGTGTGCTAAACCAGTGTGCTTCAGCCAGGACGGAAGCGAGGCCCCTGAGGTAGCTGCCCTAGGGAAAACAAACAAGCGGTCATGGGGAGTCTCGTTTGTGGCCATGCAAAGGAGGGACCTAATAGAGTAGAGCGCATCGGGGAGGACCTCCTGCCAGTGAGAAACTGGGAGATTCCTGGACCGCAGGGTCAGTAGGACGGTCTTCCAGACCGTTGCGTTCTCCCTCTCCACCTGCCCGTTTCCCCTGGGGTTATAACTAGTAGTCCTGCTCGAGGCAATGCCCTTACTGAGCAGGTACTGACGCAGTTCGTTGCTCATGAACGACGAGCCCCGGTCGCTGAGGACATAACTGGGGAAACCAAACAGGGTGAAGACACTATGCAGGGCTCTAATGGCAGTGAACGTGGTCATATCAGGGCAGGGGATTGCAAATGGGAAGTGGGAGAACTCATCTATGATGTTGAGGAAATATGTATTGCGGTTATTAGAGGGGAGTGGCCCATTGAAATCAATACTGAGGCATTCAAAGGGCCGGGATGCCTTTACCAGGTGGGCCTTATCTGGTTGATAGAAGTGCGGTTTACACTCAGCACAGATTTGGCAGTCCCTGGTCATAGCTCTGACCTCCTCGGTGGAGTAGGGCAGGTTGCGGGCCTTGATATAATGGACGAGCCGGGTGACCCCTGGGTGGCAGAGGTCTTTTTGGACAGCCCGTAGTTGGTCATCTTGCGCGCTGGCGCATGTGCCGCGGGACAGGGCACCTGGGGGCTCGTTGAGTTTCCCAAGGCGATATACTATATCGTAGTTATAGGTGGAGAGTTCGATCCTCCACCTCAAGATCCTATCGTTCTTGATTTTGTCCCGCTGCGTATTGTCGAACATGAAGGCTACCGATCGTTGGTCGGTGTCGAGGGTAAACCTCCTACCAGCGAGGTAGTGCCTCCAGTGCTGCACAGCTTCCACGGTGGCTTGGGCTTCTTTTTCGACCGAGGAGTGTCGAATTTCAGAGGAGGTGAGGGTGCGTGAAAAGAATGCTACCGGTCATAGAATCATAGATAGAATTTACAGTGCAGGAGGAGGCCATTCAGGCCATCAAGTCTGCACCGGCTCTTGGAAAGAGCACCCGACCCAAAGTCAACACCTCCATTCTATCCCCATAACCCAGTAACCCCACCCAACACTAAGGGCAATTTTGGACACTAAGGGCAATTTATCATGGCCAATCCACCTAACCTGCACATCTTTGGACTGTGGGAGGAAACCGGAGCACCCGGAGGAAACCCACGCACACACGGGGAGGATGTGCAGACTCCACACAGACAATGACCCAAGCTGGAATCGAACCTGGGACCCTGGAGCTGTGAAGCAATTGTGCTATCCACAATGCTACCGTGCTGCCCACCTTGGTTGAGGGTGGCGGCGAGAGTGACCTCTGATGAGTCGCTCTCCACCTGGAAGAGGACGGACTCGTCCACCACGCGCATCGCGGCTTTGTCGATATCCGCCTTGATGCAGCTGAAGGCCTGGCGGGCCTCAGTTGCCAGTGGAAAGATGGTGGCCTTGATTAGTGGGCGGGCTTTGTCCGCATAATTGAGGACCCACTGGGCGTAATATGAAAAGAACCCAAGGCACCTCTTCAGGGTCTTGGGACAGTGAGGGAGAGGGAGTTGCAGGGGGGGGCACATACGGTCGGGATCGGGCCCTAGGACCCCGTTTTCCACGACGTAGCAGAGGATGGCTAGTCTGGTTGTGCGGAAAACGCATTTCTCCTTGTAGGTGAGATTGAGGGTTTGGAGAAATCGGTGGAGGTTGGTGTCATGGTCCTGCTGATCATGGCCGCAGATGGTGACATTGTCCAAGTACGGAAATGTGGCCCGCAGCCTGTACTGGTCCACCATTTGGTCCATTGCTCTTTGGAACACCAAAACCCCATTCGTGACGCCAAAGGGGACCCGGAGGAAATGGAAAAGGCGGCCGACTGCCTCAAAAGCGGTGTAGTGGCGGTCCTCCGGGTGGATTGGGAGCTGGTGGTATGCAGACTTCAGATCCACCGTGGAGAACACCCGGTAGTGCGCGATCTGATTTACCATGTCTGCAATCCGGGGAAGGGGGTACGCATCGAGTTGCGTATTACTGTTAATGGTTTGGCTGTAATCAACCACCATCTGGAACTTTTCCCCGGTCTTGACGACCACCACCTGAGCTCTCCAGGGGCTATTGCTGGCCTCGAAGACACCCTCCCACAAGAGACGCTGGACCTCGGACCGAATGAACGTCCTGTCCTGCATGCTATACTGCCTGCTTCTGGTGGCTACTGGCTTGCAATCGGCGGTGAGGTTTGCGAAGAGAGGGGGAGGTTTGACTTTTAGGGTCGCGAGGCTGCATATGGTGAGTGGGGGCAGGGCCCCCCGAACTTCAGGGTTAGGCTCCTGAGGTTACATTGGAAGTCGAGTCCCAATAGGAGAGGAGCGCAGAGGTCTGGGAGCACATATAATTTTAAGTTAGCGTACTCAGCGCCCTGTATTGCTAGGGTTGCAGTAGATTACCCTTGGATTTGCACCGAGTGCGACCCAGAGGCGAGGGAGATGGTTTGTTGCGCCGGGAAAATTGGGAGCGAGCAGCGTCTTACCATGTCCGGGTGAATGAAGCTCTCTGTGCTCCCGGAGTCGAAGACGCAAGTCGTCTCGTGCCCGTTAACCTGGACGGCCATCATGGAGCTCCGGAGGTGCTTGGGTCGCGACTGGTCCAGGGTGACCGCTCTGAGCTGCGGGTAGCCGGCGGCATGGTCAGAGGTGCTGGGGTGGCCCCGCGATGACTGTCCATATTGATCATACGCGTCAAGCGGCGTAGCAAATGGCGGCCAAGATGGCGGCCCCCGTTGGTCGAGCGTTGCGGGCGGTGAGGAAGATGGCGTCCAAGATGGCGGCCCCCATGGATCGCACGTGGCCGGCCGCGTGGGGGAGTGTGGCCAAGGTGGCGGCCCCCGTGAGTCGCACGTGCTGTGAGGGCTGGAAGATGGCTGTCCCCACTGATAGCACGAGGCTGAGGCATCTGCAGGGGGTGGAGTCGGCAGACACGCTGTCACCCTGCAGGGTCTGTGGGCCTGTGAATCTGAGGATCGGGTCTGTGATTTAGAGTTCTTAGACCTGGCCAGGCAGACTTTGGCGAAATGTGCTTTTCTCCCGCAGCTGCTGCAGTTCGCATTGCAGGCCGGGCAGTGCTGTCGGGGGTGTTGAGACGGGCCGCAAAAATAGCAGGGTAGCACCCCATGATGGGCGGGCGGCCGTGCGGCACAGGCCTGGGGTAGTCTTTGGTCGGGGGCCCACGAGGGGGTCGCGTGGTCAGCCGGGAACGCAGTAAGGCTCTGAAGCGCAACCTCCAGAGAGGTGGCTAACTTTACCGTGTCGCCCAGAACCTGGGCCCCCTTTTCGAGCAGACGCTGTCTCACATGATTCGACCGGACCCCCGCCACGTAGACGTCTTGGACGGCGAGTTCCATGTGCTGAGTGGCCGTAACGGCCTGGTAATTACAGTTGCGTGGGAGGGCTTTGAGGTCGCATAGATAGCCATCTAGCGAATCCCCCGGGGCGCTGGCGGCGAGTGGTGAAGATGTGTCGCGCGTAGACCTCGTTCACGGGCCGTACGTATAGGTGTTCGAGCATCGTGAGGGCATCTGCATATGAGGAGGCCTCGTCGAGCTGAACAGAAATGCGATGGCTCACCCGTGCGTGGAGGAGGCTCAGCTTCTGTTCATCGGTGACGGATGGCGTGGACGACGCAACGAGGTAGGCCTTGAAACATCAAAGCCAGTGCAAAAAAAAATGTTTTGCCTCCGCAGCCTGAGGATCGAGTTCCAGTTGATCAGGTTTGAGGGCTGATTCCATAGTTGTGTTTAAGCTGATTAAATTGATGCGACCATCAATTCACTCAAAGACACGAGTAGAAATAAACCGTGGTTTTAATCAGCTTAGAACAGTGCCTGCCTGCGACTGGTACAATACTGTGAACCGCCTACAGGTCAACTGCTCTTTATACTTCCTTTCAAGGGGAGGAGCCATGGCGGAGTCCGTACATGCCCCAACATATCCCCCTGTGGGTGAAGCCACACAATGGCCCATAGGTGGGTCCACAAGGTCAACAACATAACATAGCTGTAACACAATGGCAGAACATGATACTAATACACTGGTGAATTACTAGTACTATACATTCACCACAATTGTCACAAGTATGAAGTTACTGTGAAAAGCCCCTAGTCGCCACATTCCGGCGCCTGTTCGGGTAAGCCGGTACGGGAATTGAACCCGCGCTGCTGGCTTTGTTCTGCATTACAAACCAGCTGTCTAGCCCACTGAGCAAAACCGGCCCGTAATAATGGCCAGATCCATTGAGATTCTACTGCTGACACTGTTCGTCTCACCGGCCCCATAGCTCCATGCCCAACTAGCTAACGAGCTTCCGGGCACTAACACCCATTGCCAACTGGCTGAGTGCTCCCTCGGCACTGAAAAGAAGGTATCAACTCAGGCCATGGTCAGCACGGAAGAGTAATCCAAGGTTACCAGACTTGGGCTGAAGGGTGCCAGTGATCTTTCACCCAAGAGAATTGAACCCAGAACAATCTCACAGAGAAACTGGTCTGGGATGAAGAGAACTTTGCAAGTGTGTGGTGCCTCCATGAGAACTTCCAGCCCTCTTGAGATTCCCCCCCCCCAAAAAAAAACATCAAAAACCAAAGCAATCCCTGACTGATCTTATTCTGACATAGCAATCTTCTGAAACTTTAACCATTTGTTTATGATTGGTCGGTGGTTGGATTTATATTTTAAAAACATTTTGAATTACCTCAGCTTACATCTGGCAGGTGACTGGCCCACTTCCAAAGCCCTTTTTATAATTAGTACCTGATATTCGTGAGTTTCTTCAGTGAGATCCTAGTCACCTCAAAGCATGTCTATTCTCATGGCATTCCCTGTCATTCAGAAGATAGGAGCCGTCGGGCGTCTCACACCTCCCTCTCCCATTTCATATCATAGTTGGCCCTCGACCTCAACTGCATTTTCTAACCAATCCCCATGTCCCCTGGTTCCCCTAGGGCGGGTTTTCCTGGCCAGGGAATCTGATACCCTGACATCTTTCGCTGTAAAAATGACAGAGGGTGGGTGGCTTGGGGACATGTTGCACGCCTTGCCCACCTGCCCATCACCGACTCTCTCCTGCCTATCGAGGGAGGGAGCATTAATATCAAGCCTGCCGTAAGAGGAATGTGATTTATTTCTGTAACAATGCTGTTTTTAGTGTATGTTTTATATTGATTGCGAGAATACAACCTGTTTTCAGTGTATCTATCACATCACGCATGCAGAAAATGATGATTGGCTCAAATAGTAATTCGCCATTGGAATCAATTAAATAGCTCCAATTGCCCTCGGCCCACAAGGACATGACACATGAATTTGATAAATCTTCTCACTGCCTCAGTGGAGCTGCCAACAGCATTGGCCATCGGGGAAGTCCATCCTGCTCCCCGCTCAGAGGAAAATAGCAATTGGACTCAACTAGAGCATTGACATGCCATCGGAAAATGTCCAAATGAAATTTATTTTTATATCAAGGAGACCACACAGTGTTCCTGCACAGGTTTGATTGGGCGCATGGCATCCTCATGCATTGTAGGATTCAGTGCTCTTGAGGAGAAATATGCTGGTGCTGGGAAATTTAACAGTTCCCACTTCAGGTATCCACAGAGATGGATTGTACCTCAGTAGGTAATAATGGGCTATAGACTGAGCGGTCACGTGATGACGTGGCTACAAAAGGAGTCACGTGACAGGAGCGCGGGAGTTCTCCCTGTGAGCTTTGGCAGAATACAAGTGTGGAGTAGCTGCTCAGCTAGTAAATAAACTATTCTTTGTTACTAGTTCTTGTTGTCAGTGTTTGGGAACCTAGCACTTCTATATGGGCCACCACTGAAAAAGACAAAAGACTTGCATTTCTATAGCACCACTCACCATCCCAGCCTTCCCCAAATTTTTTACAGTCAATGTAATTGAGTGGTAGCATGACCGGTACAGGCTTGGAGGGCCGAAGGGCCTGTTCCTGTGCTGTGTTGTTCTTTGTTCTTTGTAATGATCCCTGAAGTAGAGTCTTGGTAATGTAGGAAAGATGGCAGCCAGAGGACCAGATAATCTGTTTTTCAGTGATGTTGGAAGAGGAATACACTTGGACAGGACACCAAACTGCGTTCTCCTTCAAAATAGCGCCAAGGGTCTAAATAGAGCAGATGGATCCTCGGTTTAATGACTCATCTGAAAGATGGTACCTCTGACAGTGGGACACTCCACCAGTACTCTGTCAGAACAGAAGAAGCGCAAGCAGGAGTAGGTCATTTGATCCCTTGAGCCACTTCAATAAGCTTTGCTTCACCGTTTCAAGGAGAAGTTGTTCAACTGAGACTCCGACTGACCTCTGATTCTCAGGTGGGTATTCAGGGCCATCTGGGATCATTTTGAAGGAGGACATGGGAGTTCTCCCTGATGCCATGGCCAATATTTCTCCCTCAATCAACATCACTAAAAATGGACTATCTGGTCATCAACACATTTCTGTGTCTGGGACTTTGCTGCGTGCAAATTGGCTTCGATATTGCCTACATTCCAACCAGTGCCCACACTTCACTTCTACTTTATTGAGTGTAAAACTCTTGGAGATGGCCTGAAGCTGTAAAAGACATGACTGAAATGCAAGCTTACTTTCTGCCTTCTGCTCTTCGTGCCCCTCCTCACTTTGAATTACTTTGGCGGGTTTGTTTGTAGAATGCTTTCCTGTTCATCATCTTCCCTACTTGCTTACCCCATCCCTCTCTTTAACTCTTTTTTCAGTTTCTCACGTTCTCTCAGCGATTTAATCACACCCAATGTTCCCTTGAATTTTAGCTTGTTCTGAACTTTTTTGATTATCCACAGTATCCTGAAAATTGGTTTGGACTCCTCATGTAGCTATAATATTAATATGCACTTTTTGCAATTTCTTTTTTAAGGACAAATTGTACACCACTTGAGAGTTTTAGTGAACTGTGTGCCTCATTAATCTATCTGTGAAGGAATACTTGCAAGCATAATTTGGAGATACAGCTATTTCTGGACTTTGATCCTAAGCTGCTGAGGAGTAGGGAAAATAATGGGCATGATTTATCATCGCACCCCCTACCCCTCTCTCTCCCCCTCCTATTTCTAACCCCATCCCCCATCCTTCAGCCTTCCCATTCTCTATTCCCATCACTTTCCTCCCCTCTCGCTTCCCTCCTCCCTTCCCCCTTTTCTCCCTCCTTCCCTCCTCTCTCTCCCACCCTGTTCCACCCTCCCAGTGATGTGTGTAACATCACTCCAGGGTGCCGGGACTGTGTTGGCACTGTCAACGTGGGTCACTGTCATGGGCAGGGGTGTGATGATAACCCGCAGAGAGCTGAGCGTTGGTGCTCCTCAACCTATGCCATAGCCTGACTCCTGCATGTCCACTGAATGCTCGCTCACACCCATTGCCTGCACGTGGTGTACCTGGGGAGGGGCGTGGGGAAGAGGCATCCAGAAGCTCCATACCCGGGGAGCTGGGACAGGCAATTGGTGCTCGCCTCACATTACGGAAGAAATTGGCAGAGACGTTGCATTTCTGGAGTGCAACTTTTTTTAGAATCATAGAAGTTTACAGCATGGAAACAGGCCCTTCGGCCCAACCAGTCCATGCCGCCCAGTTTTTTACCATTAAGCTAGTCCCAGTTGCCCGCACTTGGCCCATAACCCTCTATACCCATTTTACCCATGTAACCATCTAAATGCTTTTTGAAAGACACAATTGTACCCGCTTCTACTACTACCTCTGGCAGCCCATTCCAGACACTCACTACCCTCTGAGTGAAGAAATTGCCCCTCTGGGCCCTTCTGAATCTCTCCCCTCTCACCTTAAACCTATGCCCTCTAGTTTTAGACTCCCCTACCTTTGGGAAAAGATGTTGACTATCTACCTTATCTATGCCCCTCATTATTTTATAGACCTCTATAAGATCACCCCTAAGCCTCCTACGCTCCAGGGAAAAAAGTCCCAGTCTATCCAGCCTCTCCTTATAACTCAAACCATCAAGTCCCGGCAACATCCTAGTAAATCTTTTCTGCACTCTTTCTAGTTTAATAATATCCTTTCTATAATAGGGTGACCAGAACTGCACACAGTATTCCAAGTGTGGCCGTACCAATGTCTTGTACAACTTCAACAAGACGTCCCAACTCCTATATTCAATGTTCTGACCAATGAAACCAAGCATGCCGAATGCCTTCTTCACCACCCTGTCCACCTGCGACTCCACCTTCAAGGAGCTATGAACCTGTACTCCTAGATCTCTTTGTTCTATAACTCTCCCCAACGCCATACCATTAACTGAGTAGGTCCTGGCCTGATTCGATCTGCCAAAATGCATCACCTCACATTTATCTAAATTAAACTCCATCTGCCATTCGTCGGCCCACTGGCCTAATTGATCAAGATCCCGTTGCAATCCTAGATAACCTTCTTCACTATCCACTGTGCCACCAATCTTGGTGTCATCTGCAAACTTACTAACCATGCCTCCTAAATTCTCATCCAAATCATTAATATAAATCACAAATAACAGTGGACCCAGCACCGATCCCTGAGGCACACCACTGGTCACAGGCCTCCAGTTTGAAAAACAACCCTCTACAACCACCCTCTGCCTTCTGTCGTCCAGCCAATTTTGAATCCAATTGGCAACCTCACCCTGGATCCCGTGAGCTTTAACCTTCTGCAACAACCTACCATGCGGTACCTTGTCAAAGGCTTTGCTAAAGTCCATGTAGACAACGTCTACTGCACTACCCTCATCTACCTTCTTGGTCACTCCCTCAAAAAACTCAATCAAATTTGTGAGACATGATTTTCCACGCACAAAGCCATGCTGACTGCCCCGAATCAGTCCTTGCCTCTCTAAATGCTTGTAGATCCTGTCTCTCAGAATACCTTCTAGCAACTTACCTACTACAGACGTTAGGCTCACCGGTCTGTAGTTCCCAGGCTTTTCCCTGCTGCCCTTCTTAAACAAGGGCACAACATTCGCCACTCTCCAATCTTCAGGCACCTCACCTGTGGCTGCCGATGATTCAAATATCTCGGTTAGGGGACCCGCAATTTCCTCCCTAGCCTCCCACAACATCCTGGGATACATTTCATCAGGTCCCGGGGATTTATCTACCTTGATGCGCTTTAAGACTTCCAGCACCTCCTCCTCTGTAATATGCACACTTCTCAAGACACCACTATTTATTTCCCTTAGTTTCCTAACATCCATGCCTTTCTCCACCGTGAATACCGATGAGAAATATTCATTCAGGATCTCACCCAACTCTTGTGGCTCTGCACATAGATGCCCTTGTTGATCCTTAAGAGGCCCTACTCTGTCCCTAGTTACTCTTTTCCCCTTTATGTATCTGTAGAATCTCTTTGGATTCTCCCTTGCATTATTTGCCAAAGCAATTTCATGTCCCCTTTTTGCCCTCCTGATTTCCCTCTTAACTCTATTTCGACAATCTCTATACTCTTCAAGGGATCTACTTGATCCCAGTTGCTTATGTACGTCATATGCCTCCTTCTTCTTTTTGACCAGAGTCTCAATATCTCGAGTCATCCAGGGTTCCCTACTTCTACCAGCCTTGCCCTTCACTCTAAAGGGAATGTGCTTACCCTGCACCCTGGTTAACACATTTTTTAAAAGCCTCCCATTTACCAGCCGTCCCTTTGTCTGCCAATAGTCTCCCCCAATCTACCTCTGCAAGTTCCTGTCTGATACCATCAAAATTGGCCTTGCCCCAATTAAGAATTTTAACTCTTGGGCCAGACCTATCATTCTCCATAGCTATCTTAAAACTAATGGAATTATGGTCACTTGTCCCAAAGTGATCCCTCACTAGCACTTCTATCACTTGCCCTTCCTTATTTCCCAAGACGAGGTCAAGTTTTGCCCCCTCTCTAGTCGGTCCATCCACATACTGAATGAGAAATTCCTCCTGAATACACTCAACAAATTTCCCTCCATCCAAGCCCCTAATGCTATGGCTGTCCCAGTCAATGTTGGGAAAGTTAAAGTCCCCTACTACTACCACCCTATTATTCTTGCAGCTATCTGTAATCTCCTTACATATTTGCTCCTCAATTTCCCGCTGACTATTTGGGGGCCTGTAGTACAGTCCTACCAAGGTGATCTCTCCCTTCTTATTTTTCAGTTCCACCCATATAGACTCAGTGGGCGAACCCTCGGATATATCCCCTCTAAGTACTGCCGTGATGTTCTCCCTAATCAAAAACGCCACTCCCCCTCCTCTCTTACCTCCTGTTCTATCCTTTCTATAGCATCTGTACCCCGGAACATTGAGCTGCCAGTCCTGCCCCTCCCTTAGCCATGTTTCAGTCATAGCTATAATATCCCAGTCCCATGTGCCCGTCCATGCCCTGAGTTCATCCGCTTTGCCCGTCAGGCCCCTTGCATTGAAATAAATGCAGTTTAATGTAGACCTTCCTTGCTCTCTGCCCTGCTTTCTCTGGTCATGCTTTACACACTCTCCCTTCCTGCCTTTTGTTTCTGTCCCCACTGACTTCCTACATCGGTTCCCATCCCCCTGGCACATTAGTTTAAACCCTCCCCAACTGCACTAGCAAACACCCCCCCGAGAACATTGGTTCCGGTCCCACCCAGATGCAGACCGTCCGATTTGTACAGGTCCCACCTCCCCCAGAATCGGTCCCAATGTCCCAGGAATTTGAAACCCTCCCTCTTGCACCATCTCTCAAGCCACGTATTCATCCTAGCTATCCTGTCATTCCTACTCTGACTATCACGTGGCACTGGTAGCAATCCTGAGATTACTACCTTTGAGGTCCTACTTTTTAGTTTAACTCCTAACTCCCTAAATTCAGCTTGTAGGACCTCATCCCGTTTTTTACCTATATCGTTGGTGCCTATATGCACCACGACAGCTGGCTGTTCACCCTCCCCCTCCAGAATGCCCTGCAGCCGCTCCGAGACATCCTTGACCCTTGCACCAGGGAGGCAACATACCAACCTGGATTCTCGTTTGCGTCCGCAGAAACGCCTGTCTATTCCCCTTACAATTGAATCCCCTATCACTATAGCTCTGCCACTCTTTTTCCCGCCCTTCTGTGCAGCAGAGCCAGCCACGGTGCCATGAACCTGGCTGCTGCCACCTTCCCCTGGTGAGCCATCTCCCCCAACAGTTTCCAAAACGGTAAATCTGTTTTGGAGGGAGATGACCGCAGGGGATCCCTGCACTGCCTTCCTACTCTTCCTCTGTCTGTTGGTCACCCTTTCCCTATCTGCCTCAGTAATTTTAATCTGCGGTGTGACCAACTCACTGAATGTGCTTTCCACAACTTCCTCAGCATCGCGGATGCTCCAAAGTGAGTCCATCCGCAGCTCCAGAGCCGTCAAGCGGTCTAACAGGAGCTGCAGTTGGACACACTTCTTGCAGATGAAGGAGTCAGGGACACCAGAAGGGTCCCTGACTTGCCACATCTCACAAGAGGAGCATGACACGGGTCTGAGCTCTCCTGCCATGACTTAAACCTGAAGTTAAATTTGAACTACACTACACAGCGAGGAGAAAGTCAAAGAGAGAGAAATCACTTACCAGTTACAAGCCAATCACTTACCTGCTGGCTGTGATGCAATTGCTGCAGAGACTCCCTCACAGGTCTGCTTCTCTGCACCTCCTTCAGGTGAGCACCAAATTCCCTTAACTAGTTAATTACTTTACTTAATTAACTTGATTTTTTTTTTTTTTTTGTCACTCCCCTCTTACCCGAACTCAGCCTTACCCAAACTCAGATACACTCTGTTTGCCTTCAGCACTCTGTTTCTATAGGCACTTCAGCCACACCCTTTGTATCCTTCCTGATTTACAGTCAGCCAATAGGCCTGCTCCCAAAACTGATCTCTCTCCCAAACAGCTGACCTGCAAGGTAAGGAAGTGGTTAATCAGTACTTAACTCACCCACAGCGCGCCCTTTTAAACTGTCCCCTCTGCCTCGCAGCTCCCGCGCTTTTTGAAACTCCCGCGCTGTTTCCAAGGTCCTGGCTCCCTCTCTCTCCCGAACAGCTGACCTGCAAGGTAAGGAAGTGGTTAAGCAGTACTTACCTCACCCACAGCGCGCCCTTTTAAACTGTCCCCTCTGCCTCGCAGCTCCCGCGCTTTTTGAAACTCCCGCGCTGTTTCCAAGGTCCTGGCTCCCTCTCTCTCCCGAACAGCTGACCTGCAAGGTAAGGAAGTGGTTAAGCAGTACTTACCTCACCCACAGCGCGCCCTTTTAAACTGTCCCCTCTGCCTCGCAGCTCCCGCGCTTTTTGAAACTCCCGCGCTGTTTCCAAGGTCCTGGCTCCCTCTCTCTCCCGAACAGCTGACCTGCAAGGTAAGGAAGTGGTTAAGCAGTACTTACCTCACCCACAGCGCGCCCTTTTAATTATGCTATACATTTGTGTTCCCAACTGCACCAATCTCTCGATGGTGCCACCACACCTACCCCACACCTCCCAGCCCTCCCCCCCAACGCATCCAACCCCACGTAACCCCCGCCCCCCCATGCCCTCTCAGTGATCCTCGACCTGACGTGTTCTACAGCTGCACTTCGGTGTGTCCCCAGGATGCACATCAGAGGTGGAGGCAGCTTGCGCCTACCGCATGCCGTGGCATCCTCTGGGGGCCCCGGCCTAATTGCTGGCGTCACATGCCCCGCCATGCCACCCTGTTTTGTGTGCTGACTCCGAGACGCACTGTTGTTGGGGGTGGAACCCGGGGGAGCTGGTGGTCGCAGTTGCCACTCTGTAGGGTGTCTCCGGATTGGCACCCAGCATCACTCTCCTCCCCAATGCTGCCCATAGGGCCCTAGGGTTCACCTTGGGATTGAAGGGCAGCTGGATCGAGCCCCGGCTGCCTCTCCATCATCTCTCTCTGCCAGCCTTAGCAGCTCCCCAATCTCTGTAGCATGGTGTTTGACGCCCTCGACGATTTCCCTCAATGACTGGGACATGCTCCTCAGCGCCCCGGCAATGCTCACCTGAGACAGGGATATGCTCCGCAGTGCCTCATCAAGGTCTACCTGGGTCTGGGACACGTCCCCCAGCAACTGGGACATGCTGTCGAGGTGCTCAGTCATGGCCGTCACTGACTGAGCCACGCCTTGGACATCTTCACTAATGCTGCTGATGTGGTGCACCAGGCTCTCCACTGTGGCCGCCAGCCTAGCAGTGTTGGCCTCAGTGCCACGCATTGCCGGCGACATCTCCTGTACCCGTAGCTGTGGATCTGCTGTAGGGTCGCTGACATCTCCCTCTGAATATCAGGCAGCACCCTAACGTCTCCATCAGCTCCAGGTAAACCTGGTCCAGAGGTTCAGCATCTGACTGGGACCCAGCTGGGTCCTGGGATCCAGCAGACCTCTGACTGCTGTCTTGCCTGGGAGTCCCTGCCTGCACCTGATATACATCGGCAGCTGTGTGGTGCTCACCAGAATGTGCCCCAGAAGCCTGTCCACTACTGTCGCCCATGAGGTGTGCGGCTCTGTGCTGGTGTAGAGTGGGTATGACAGCTGTGCCATGGATACGGTGGTCTCCTTCGAGCTCCCATCTGAGGTGTTCACATGGGAGGCAGGGGGAGAGGGGACACCCTAGATGGGCGGGCACCGTTGTATGTGTCAGGACCCTGCAGGAGAATAGACATGTGGTCAGTGGGAGGAATGGGTCATTCTGCATGGCATTAGTACCTCACATGTGACTGGTATCTGGGTGGTGCCCGGTGGACGTTCACCTCTGCGCCGTACACCAACCTCTGCTTCAGTGACAGATCTGTCCTCGACCAGCCCCGCGACCTCCAGGGCCTGTTTGTCAGAGGGGGTGTGACTCTGATGTCTTGCACCCCGCTGCCCATCTGGGCCCTTCCCCATCTGTTGTGTTTCTCCTTTTAGGACAGAGAGAGGGCATCGTGAGCCGCACGCTTCGTTCGTTGTGGGGGGATGTGTGGAGGAGATGGTGAGTCTTGGGGCATTGGGATTATGGGGGGTATGGGGAGTTTGTTGTGGGCTGGCCTGGGCATGGGTGGGCTGGGGCATAGAACGGTGCTGGGCAGGGCGGCGTCAGGCATATGCTTGGGGCGGGGGCGGGTGGTGTGGTGGGGATCGTTGACCTTCTCTCGGCACTGGGTTCCGGTCCACCTGGTGACGCTCCCCGAGCTGATGGTTACCTCCACTTCCTCCCAGACGACACTGGCTGCCATGTGGCTGACCTTCGAGACCCTAAGGGAACAGGGCATCCCATTTGATCTCTACCCCGTCCTACAATCTTGCCAGGTCGGCATCTCCGAATAATGGGGCTGGTCTCCTCGGTGGTATGGCTGCGAGCTGTGTGGGGTTGACTGTGTTGGAGCGGTTTACGTGCTGCTCTCTTTTATAAGCGGGGGGGCTGGCGAGCGCGGTCATGGTGAATCAGTCGGCGGGGCAGTCATTTGCGATGTGAATCACGGGTGCAGCAATTAACGTTTTATAGCAGCGATGGCCTCGCTGGACTGAGCTTCAGGAAGTTTGCGGCAGCTCCTGCTCGCTCCCACACGTGGAAACCTTTCCATTAAATCATGCCCCTTATCTATCATTCTAACAGGCCAAAAGGCTAAAAGGGTTCTCGCTATTGTCTCGAGGTTAGTAGAGAAGGGTCGACTTTGCAGTACACAACAGCTATACTAAACTCTGTCCTTGAGCACGATGAGTTCTAACAACGTAAATGATGTTTGCAAATGTACCAGTGTCACATATGTTGGCTGTCAGTGACTGAAATAACAAACATTGATTATCTTTGTTGGGAATCAAACCAACGCTTCGGGTGGGGCATGATGAATAGCAGAGAGGATGGAGGGATTGGTGGTACAACTCAGAGTTTTTAGTTTCTGGAGTGATTAGTGAGAGAACCTTTTTGAAGGGAACAATTGATTTACCAATTCATACATTATACTGCTGAAAAAAGAGACATGCTGTCAAAACTTTTTGCCTCGCACACATCAGGACAGATGTAAGAGTGGCAGATTTCAAAGGGAGCAAAAATTTATATTGCCTTAGAAAGGGTGCAGACTGGATGGCAAGTCAACTCTGATTGGTTGAGGCGTTGCCATGGAGAGTGCACCAGGGAACCTTTGTCCCCCACATTTTTGTTTAATTCAAAAGAAAGTGCTATGTCTGGACACGTTCCTTTTGCCTGCAGAGGATTGGTCCCTGTGTATGAATATATGTAGCTTCTAGCAAACGTAATTGAGCTACACCGTGAACCCGACTGATTAAATTAAATTGGTTGTTTGTGTAATTCTTAGCACTATCAGGATTGTTCAACAATCGAGTTGCCAGCCAATCACCTCTCCTTTCTCATGCAGTGTGAATGCTCCCTTTGAAATTTGTCATTCTTGTGTCTTTCCTGATGACTGTAAGACAAAACACTTTGACAGCGTGTATTTCAGCAATATTCAAGTTCTGTATCACCACGCAATGATTCATACTTACTCGTGATATTTCTTACAGCTCTGAGGAAAGTGACAACTCTGCCAAGATCATTCTTTAGTCAGTTAAAATGACATAAAAGACTTTTCGATTTTTCCTGTGAAGAATCACCTGACCCCATTTAGCTCTTAGGTTCCAGCCAGAAGGAAGTCCCTAACTGTCTTCTCATAAGAGTTGTGAACAACAGCCAATTTCCTGGATTTTCTATTTGTTATTATATATTAACTTATGTGTGTTTATTTAGATACATATGTTGTGTTTTTCAAAAGTTCTCTTCTTAGGCACATGGACAACACTAGCAAAGAAACAGCCATTACCCATCTCCAGCAAATCATCAAGTTCTGCCTGTTTCTCCCAGCAGGAAGTAGTGAAAATGCCTTAATTATTTCTCTGTGACTGGCACATTGAACTGAAGATTTCTCTGCATGGTACTGACTGAGGGCTGGTCTGAATGTGTGTTAGAACGTTACCTCTTTTGACTGTATAATTGACTTTAAAAAATGCAATTTAACAAACCCCACTGCCCCCCCCACTGCATCCTGGGTAACGTAGCCATCCCAGAATTCCCGATTGACAGCAACTTTGTTAATTGCTAGAAGCAAGGTTAAGAGTTCCTCATCTCCCACATCTATCCTTCCAATATAAATATTGCTGATTTTGCATGTGGTTTTGATCAGGGTGGAAAGGGCTGACTTAAAGCACGGTTAAAGCATTTGCCAAACACGAATTCTTTTTCCAATGAACACTCACAGTTCCATGGCAACCTGACCAACCCAGAATTATTATTTTTAAAATAATTTTCTGATTGCTTTCTGAGGAAAGAGTTGTATTCCCCTACTTAGTTATTTTACATACAGACGTAAAACCAAGGAGCCGGAGTAGGTCATTCAACCCCTCGGGCCTGCACCACCATTTAATAAGATCATGGCTGATCTGATAGAATTACACAATATACAGCACAGAAATAGACCATTCAACCTAACTGGTCCATGCTGGTGCTTATCCTCCTTACAAATCACCTCCTACATTATTTTATCTCACTATTCCTTTCTCTCGTACGTACTTACATCACTTACATGCACTTACCCTATTTGCCTCACTCACTTCCTGTGAAAGGTAGAATGTTCCATATTCTGATCACTCTCTGGGAAAAGCAGTTTTTCCTGAATTCAATAAGTGATTTATTTATAACTAGGGCCGAATTCTCCGGCCGTTGAGGTTCTCTATTGCCGGCAGTGCACCCCCGCCCACAGGTTTCCCGACGGCATGCAGTGGCTTCAATGGGAAACCCCGTTGACAAGCAGCGAACAGTGTACCGGTGAGAATCACGTGACTGGGTGACCGGAGCAACTCGCCCTCTATTCCATTTTTGACCGCTGGTTTTGAACTCTCCCACAACTAGAATCACCTTCCCTATGTCCACAGTAGCAAATCTTTCCATAATCATGAAGATTTCTTTCAGGTCACCTCTCAGCCTCCTCTTTTTCAGAGAGAAGAACCCGAGTCCTTCCTGATCGTGATAAGCCCCGAGTTCTGTTATAATCTTTGTAAATCTTCATTTTATCGTCGCCAGCAACTTTGTTATCTTCTCTGGAGGTCAGAGCCTGGTACAGCACCAGCTCTAACTGTGTGATAGGTCATTTTTATTTATGAGCTTTAAACCTCTCATTTGCCCTGAGCGGTTCCAAAAGCAAGAAGGAAATTTGAGCTGTGGGGTTTTACGCCATCTTGCTCTACCAACAAGTCTGGACAAGAGGAAATTGCAGCACAACCAGTTTCTCTCCTCCCACAGGAGGTGATATATTGTTGTCGAAGGTGCTTCATTAACCATTTGATGAAGGGAGGTCGGTTTAGCTCAGTTGGCTGGGCGGTTGGTTCGTGATGCAGATCGAGGCCAGCAGTGTGGGTTTGATTCCAGCATCGGCTGAGGTTACTCATGAAGGCCCTACCTTCTCAACCTGGCCCCTCGCCTGAGGGAGGTGTGGTGATCCCCAGGTTAAACCACCAAGCTCTCCCCCTTCAAAGGGGAAAGCGGCCTCTGGTCATCTTGGACTCTGGCGACTAGGGCTGGTTTAGCTCAGTGGGCTAGGCAGCTGGTTTGTAATGCAGGAGAAGGCCAGCAGCGCGGGTTCAATTCCCATACCAGCTTACCCGAACAGGCACCGGAATGTGGTGACTAGGGGCTTTCCACAGTAACTTCATACTTGTTTTCAAATAATTCAACATATTTCAAATATCTTGCCCATTGAAGACAATTTGACGGCAGTCAGTAAGTATAGGATTGATCCAATTGATTTTCATAGAATTTCATAGAATTTACAGTGCAGAAGGAGGCCATTCGGCCCATCGAGTCTGCACCAACTCTTGGAAAGAGCACCCTGCCCAACCCCACAGCTCCACCCTATTCCCATAATACAGTAACCCCACCCAACACAGAGGGCAATTTTGGACACTAAGGGCAATTTGGCATGGCCAATCCACCTAACCTGCACATCTTTGGACTGTCAGAGGAAACCGGAGCACCCGGAGGAAACCCACGCACACATGGGGAAAACGTGCAGATTCCGCACAGGCAGTGACCCAAACCGGGAATCGAACCTGGGACCCTGGAGCTGTGGAGCAATTGTGTTAACCACTATACTACCATGCTGCCCCAAATTTGACACAAACACAATGGGATGAGCTGTCCTCTCCTGTGTGTTAAATATCCATAGTTCAGAACTTGCCCGACCACAGCAGGAGAGTGCGGTGGCAGAAGAGGAACGGCGACCCCTCCCCCCGCGAAGCTGGAGACGAAAGCGCTCGGGAGCAGAGCCAGCGACCAGAAGAGAGAGAGACCCCCCACGGACCAGTGGCAACCATGTGGTAAGCGGCGAGACAAAAGGGGACCCCCATCCAGAACACAAAACGTTTCTCGCAAACCCCCTGAACCAGTGAGAGAGAAGGGAAAATAGGAGGAGAAGGAGAAGGGGGAAGAAAAGAGAAGAAAAGAGATGCGAAAAGAAAAGAAAGAGAGGGGAGGGAAGGGAACCAAATACAAATCCCGCCCCCCCCACAAACAAAAAAACACCCGAAGCCCAAGGCAGACCCAGCGAGAGCAGAGGAGCGGGGGAAGTGAGAGCAACCACAGGATAATAAAGAGAGAGAGAGAGACACGTGGCTGGAGGAAAGAAAAACACCAAAGCAAAGGGACAGCGAGACGCCAGCAGCAGCAGCACCGAGGGGAAAGCGCAGGAGCGGCGGACGTGCAGGCAGGCGGCCCCACAAGACGAGACGGAGGTTCAGCCTGAAAGGGAAAGGGATGACGGAAGAAACAGCGGAGCGTGAGCAGGACGCAGCGGCCAGCATAAAGGAGGCGCTCTGGTCGGAGCTCCAAGCAATGGTGAAGAAGGCGCTGGCGGAGACGACGCACAAAATGCAGCAGACCATCGAAGGCCTGGAAAGGGAAGTGAAGGAGGAGAAAAAAACGATTCTGGAGTTGGAGAGGGTCACCTCGGACCAGAGCGACAGGGTGATAACCATAGAAGCCGAGGTCAAAAGGTTAGTAACGGCCCAGGGGAGCCTAAGAGGGAAAGCGGGGGACCAGGAAAATAGGTCCAGATGGCAGAACATTAAAATAGTGGGTCTGCCAAAGGGGAGGGAGCGCAAACAGGCTACATCACCCAAATGATGGGCAAGCCAGTGGGAAAGGAGGCATTCCCAAACCCACCGAAAATAGACAGGGTGGACAGGTCGCTCTGACCTAAGCCCAAAGCCGGGGACCAGCCCAGAGCGATTATCGCAAGGCTGCACCGGTTCCAAAAGTGAAAATCCTAAAGTGGGCCCGGCAAACGAAACAGAGCACGTTGGAAGGGAAGACCATAAGGGTGTACCAGGACATTGGGGCGGACCTGGCCAAAAGAAGGGATGAGTTCAACAAGGCAAAATCAGCACTGCACAAAAGCAAGGTAAAATTTGGGATGTTATTCCCGGCCAAACTCTGGGTAACATTTGAGGGGAAAGAGATGTATTTTAACACCCCAGCGGCGGCTGATGAGTTCGTTAGAGCGAACAAACTGGGGGAGGAGCACACGCAACCACGATGAAAGACACGGGGATGGAAAAGGAAGGGAAAACCGGAACAAAGAGCAGAGGACAGACCGCAAACAAGAACGATGGGATTATGAACTGTGCACATGTGTTTTATGTCTTGCACGGGACTGTGTCGCCTCGTTTCAGGGCCTGTCTCTCAGTGCAATGGGGGGGAGTGGAGCTAGGGAAATGAGGGTGAGAAAAGCAGACAGGAGGGCGAGACAAGGGCCAGGAGGAGGAAGATTAAACAGGGCCAGAACCGGGCGAATACTGGGAGGAAGGCCACCGTATTAGCCAGGAGGGCAGGAAGGAAGGAGGGCTGCGCGCGCCTCTCAGGGGAGAGGGAGTACCTGGCACAAGGAGGGGGGACAGAAGAGAGGGAGAGAACACAATGGGGGTCAGAGGGACGGGGGCTGTGGCGGGGGGAGAGGAGTCGAGGTGCAGAACAAAAGGGAAGCAAAGAGAAAGGTGAGGTGGTAAAGCAGTACAGACAGAAGGCCTCGGCAGGCCTGGAGCACGGCGAGGAACCAAGGGGGCACCGCAAACAGCCTCTTGGGATAGCATCAGATAGATGCGGGACAGGGGCACACTGATGGTCGGGGACTTCTACGTAGGACGCAGACTGGCGACACTGGACGAACTGACGAGGAAGTGGAAACTAGCAAAAGGACAGGAATTGAGACACCTCTAAATAAAACACTTCCTCCGCAAAGAGACAGTGGGGTACCCTGGGGCCCCAGAAAGCACACTACTGGAGGACCTGATAGGCACAAGCAGCGAGAAGGGGGGGACTATATGGGAAAAATATACGGACAGCTACTGGACAGAGCCCGAACACCACTGGACGGGACCAGACAAAAATGGGAGGACAAACTGAGGACAGAGGTAGGATGGGGACTCTGGAGTGAAGCACTGAACAGGGTGAGCTCCACCTCCTCCTGCGCAAGGTTAAGCCTAATGCAGCTCAAAGCGGTGCACAGGGCGCACCTGACCAGAACCCGAATGAACAGGTTCTTCCCGGAGATGGAGGACAAATGTGAGCAGTGCCAGAGGGTCCGGCCAGCCACACCCACATGTTTTGGGCTTGCCCCAAGCTGGCTGGGTTCTGGACAGCCTTCTCCAAGGTAATGTCCAGGGTTGTGGGGGTGAGGGTGAAGCCATGCCCAATAGTGGCAATCTTCGGGCTATCGGAGCAGCCAGAGCTACATATGGGGAAGGGGGCCAACGCCCTTGCTTTCGCTTCCCTAATCGCACGCCGGAGAATCCTGCTCGGCTGGCGATCGGCAGCACCACCCAAAGCTGCAGACTGGCTCGCTGACCTCTCGGAACTTCTCCACCTGGAGAAGATTAAGTACGTCATCCGAGGGTCAGAGGAAGGCTTCCTGGATACTTGGGGGCAGTTCGCCGGCCTGGATCAAAACCTGTTCGAAGCCAGCTGCGAGGAGTAACCTAAGGGGGGGGGGGAAAGATAGATGGGGAACCAAAGGACTGCGTAACCCGAGGAAGGGGGGGGGGGCAGGGGAGGAAGGTGGGGAAACCACAAGAGAAGAGGAAGGGTGCTGAAGCCAATGGAGGCGGGGGGGGGGGGGAATCAGAGACCGATCCAGAGGGCAACAAAATGTACATAGAGTTAGTTAAATGAAAGACAAAACAAACCTCTGTAAAATAAAGTAAATTAGCGTGGGCAAGAAAAATGTAATGTATATACACAACAACTGTTTTTAATATGAGGAAAGCCAATAAAAAGAGTTTTTAAAAAAAATGTCCATAGTTCTGAGGGTGCTAAAAAGTGGATATTGCTGAAAAAAAGAGACATGCTGTCGAAACTTTTCATCTTGCACTTAATGGGCGGGATTTATCGGCTATTTGCACCGGCGGGAAATTCCGGTCCCTCACCGGAGCACGGGTTTCCCGGCGATGAGGGCTGCTGTCAACAGACAACAGTGGGACCGGTAGATGCTGCTGGTAGGCTGCCTACTCCACCGAAAAACACTCGGCAGGGTGGTCGGTAAAACCCGCCCATCAAGTCAGATGCAAGAATGCCAAATTTCAAAGGCAGCAACAATTCAGACTGCATGAGAAAAGGGTGCTGATTGGTTAATGAGTCGACTGTAATTGATTGAGGCATAGCCATAGAGAATGCAGCAGGGAACTATTGTCCCCTGTGCTTTTTCTTAATTCAAAAACGGTGCACTGCCTGGACATGGTCCTTTTGCCTGCAGAGGACAGGTCCCCAAGCATTAACATTTGTAGCTTAGAGGGCAGCATGGTGGCACAGTGGGTTAGCCCTGCTGCCTCATGGCGCCGAGGTCCCAGGTTCGATCCCGGCTCTGGGTCACTGCCCGTGTGGAGTTTGCACATTCTCCCCGTGTTTGCGTGGGTTTTGCCCCCACAACCCAAGATGTGCAGGGTAGATAGATTGGCCTCACTAAATTGCCCCTTAATTGGAAAAAATGAATTGGGTACTCTAAATTTCTATTTTAAAAAAAACCATTTGTAGCTTCTAGCTACAAATGTAAGCAAGTCACATTGCAAACGTGATTGAGGATAATAACAAACAATTATGCGACAAACAATATATGTGGCTTCCCCGTTTATATCTGATTGATGGAGAGCTCCGATTAAATTAACTTTACTGTTCTTGGATATCCCTTCTGTCTCTTGGTGGAACAAATTCTCCTCATTATGTTGCTTGTGATCAATAACATATGTACATTGTTGGCTTTAATTGTTAAGGCTCAGTAATGTCCATCCAGAATAGTTCATTTGTTTTTTTTCTACCTCTAAAAGAATTCACTCTTCCATTTGCCTGGTAATTCTGATTCTCTCAGTTTAGTGCACAGTCTCTTTTCTAAATTATTTTGTACCCTTGAAAGATGACAGGAGGTGGGCTTTAGTAAAAAGAGGCAGAGAACTACCTTGAAGTAAAAGCGATTATTTGAATCTAAAGAAAGAATTTACATTTAGAAAGCGCATTTCATGGCGTCAGGGAGTCGTAAAGCCCATGATAGCCAATGAAGTACCCACTGAAATGTAGTGAGTATTTCAATGTCAGTAATGTGGCAAACTAATTCTGCACAGCAAGACCCCACAAAAAACAATAACATAATGACCTGATAGCCAGGTTTTGTGCTGGCTAAGGGGTGAATATTGGCCAAGAGAGTTATCCTTCCCTTCTTCAAATAGTGCAATGCGAACATTCAACTAAAAGAGCAGATTGGCCTCGGTTTAGTCTGAAAGACAGCTCACAACCTGAACTTTCAACCCTCCTGAGTAAGCAATGAGAGTTTTGTTACCACCCCCTACAGGGACAGAGCTGTATAACATCCGCTTCCCCGCCTACACACCTGAGAATGAGCTACTCAGGTGATTAAGGGGCGGAACTCCCTCCTAATTGGAGGCACGCCCCACAGAATAAAAACCCCGACCTGGAAGCAGTTTGGGGAAGGAGACCCTGCAGGGAGTGGAGTGTTTATTGTGGCTAGTGTGGAATAAAGTGAGTTGTACCCTGTCAGCCTGGCCTCTCGTGGAGTCTTAGCCTCGATCTACAACTCTGGCGATGAGGATCAAGAGGAGCTGCCATAAGAGGCAAGTGCTGCGACCTCGGATCGTTTCTCAACCACCTCGGGAGGCTGCTCTCTGACTGGCAGGCATGGCATACATAGGTAAACTCGAGCCGTTTGACGCCGACTTGGGCGATTGGGCCTAGAACGTTGAAAGACTGCAACCTTTTTTCCACATGAACATCATCACTAGTGACGAGCGACAGACCGTCACCTTGCTGACTGCCATTGGTGGACCAACTTATGCACTAATCAGGAACTTGACTTACCTGGGCAGGCCAGACAAGTGCCATTCACCACGTTGATCGACCGGGTAGACTGTCACGTAAATCCACAGCTACTGATTATGGTCCGAAGGTACTGGTTCCATTCCACATCGCAGATGCTGGCGGAGTCCACTGAGGTTAGTATGTTTACAGGGACTCGCTGCCCCTTGGGTGTTTGGAGCCGCCCTGGCTAAATCACTGAGTGCTTCATTTGCAGACTTCGGGACGGTGAGACGCGTGGAAGCTATTAATGGAGTCCCTCCCGTCCTGTCCACATGGCGCTCGCTCAGGAAAGCTCCGACTGCGGGCTCCAGGAGTCCTGAACATTGGGCGTCGCCAAGACAACCAGCCGATGGCTACTGGAAGTGAGGCGACTGGGACCTCCCAGGACGGAAGCCACCGCAGTTCCCGGAACCGCCGCTGCGACTCATCCCAGAGCGACTGTGGAGCTTCCCCTGACTCAGCGTTCTCGGATGACAGACGCCAGTATCGACTGGGAAACCAAGACCAGAAACGAGGTTCCAGACAATCGCGTGAGGGTGTAGGTGGATTAGCCATGATAAATTGCCCTTAGTGTCGAAAATTGCCCTTAGTGTTGGGTGGGGTTACTGGGTTATGGGGATCGGGTGGAGGTGTTGACCTTGGGTAGGGTGCTCTTTCCAAGAGTCGGTGCAGTCTCGATGGGCCGAATGGCCTTCTTCTGCACTGTAAATTCTATGTTAATCTATGTCTCCCAGTAACAAACAATTCACCGGCTGTACCTCCCCAACAACTCCGCCTGCAACCCAAATGGCCGTTGGACCCTCCGCCTGAGGACATGTACATTTCTCTGGACCTGGAGGGTGGGGACAGGTTGGGAGTGGGGGGGGGGGGGGGGGGGTGGCGGGGTGTTCCCCATACAGGCACAGAGCTGTATAACATCCGCTTCCCCTCCTACACACCTGAGAATGAGCTACTCAGGTGACTATGGGGTGGAGCTCCCTCCTAATTGGAGGAGCTCCCCACAGAATATACACCCCGACCTGGAAGTAGTTCGGGGAAGGAGATCCTGCAGGGAGTGGAGTGGAGTGTTAGTGTGACTAGGGTGGAGTTAAGTGAGATGTAGCCTGACAGCCTGGCATCTTGTGGAGTCTTTGCCTCCCGTCTACAACAAGTTTACCATTGAACCCAGGATGCCATCTATAGTGAATACCTTATTCAGCTTAGATACAATAACGACCTCCGTCAATTGGACCATTTAATCATTGGATAGTGAACATCGTGAGGTTATTTCTTGACAGTGATTTTTTTTCAGACTAGAAGGGAAACAAACAGTTCAAAATGGTCAACCCCAATAAAAAATCATTAATACTGGCACCAGTAATACTGGAGTTCCATTTTAAGGTATACAAGACCAGTTTGAACAAGTTTTATTGATGCTCTCCATTTCCAAGTTTGACTATTTTTACCTTCTCGGCTGGCGGTGGGATACATTGCAAGGCTATGACCAGATTTTGGGGAAAGGAGGGGAGACTCTGAGGTGACTATGATAGAATGGGGTGCAGATGCAATGCAACAATCAAGCAAACCACCCCTTAGTAACTCGAGCCGGCTGTTGCAATAACCCAGTTTGTCATCAGCTAATCATAATTATTTCAAATTCACAGAAGAAACACAAACATTTGTGCAGGCAATCACCTGCCAGCTAATTGAATTCCTTCTGCATGATAAAACCACATCATTCACACATAATGACGCTTTAGATCAATTCTACCCAGTTAGCTGCTGCAAACTAGGTGGGACCTCTAAAGGTATTTCATGCTGTGTTTCAATTCAATTGTCTTCTGGGAAACTGGAACCCTGAGCTAGCTCCTAATGTTTATGCTACTAAATCTGTTGCATAAATCCACAATTTCTCTGCAGAACTGAATCTATGGGTCTGTGAGTCCACCACTTTCCAAATGAAGAGCGTAAATAAATGTGCCTCCCAGAATCGTCCTTCAAAGAGGCAATCAACAAGCTGCGGAGGCCAACAAACCAGGTTCAATTCCCATAGGAGCTGAGGTTATTCATGAAGGCCGTGCCTCCTCAACTTTGCCCCTTGCCTGAGGTGTGGTGAACCTCAGGTTGAATCACCACCAGTCAGCTCTTCCCCTCAAAGGGGAAAGCAGCCTGTGGTCATCTGGGCCTATGGCAACTTTACAACAAGCTAAGGGTGTTAACTGAATTACTTACTGTATGGCAATGGAACGTTTCAGTGGTGCAACATTGCGCTAATTTTCTTTGGAAATAGATTTGAGCAGAACATCAACCTGCAGGTGGGACATTGTCAGATTATGTAACCCACTGGAAAGAAACACAATCACTGTTTGAGTTTAAAGATAATTAATATCACTGATATGTGCTTACCCAGATAGTGATGTGTAAAGCCTATTACAAATAAGTTTACCAAGCAATCTAATCTATAGAGATAATTAGCCCTAACGTCCAATGTAGACAATTCTTCACCTGACCATAAATATGTATTTGCCTATGGAATGAGTTCTACTTTTATGGTTTACTCCCGGCTATCTAGCTCTCCCAAATTGTTCTTTTTGAGCTGTACTTGATGATTCATCCTCTGCCTCTGTCCATGAACTCAAGGTTTTCACAACCCTTAATTACCTCTCCCACTTTCTTCTGTCTCACTATCAATGAGCTATTCCATTCTTGCTGATCATTACAACACAGATTCCGCATTCATTAACCTCCTTCAGTTTCAACACTCAATGAAAGCATCAATGTAATTTGGGAAGTATTGCACAAACAATAAATCTTCATCGTCCCTTTGATGGAGCAATGTAAATGTGGTTACCTTCAATTATTTCTCAAAATTATTTCTATGAATCAGTTTAATCTTTCCCGCAAATCCAACCAACAGTTAAGAATATATACCATTGATGGCTCTACTCTGTCCTTCGCCTATCACCATTCTTACTTACACTATATCCTTTGATCTGTGCATGGCCTTGCATCGAATGAGTGACAGCTGTGTCTTGGACTCTTGCCTGTAAGACAGAAGGCTGTGGCTCAAGTCCCACACAAATCTAAACTTGCACTCCAGTCTAGCATTGAGGGAGTGCTGCACTGTTAGGGGGTGGCTGGTTTTTAGATGCAATGTTAAACTGAAACCTGTCTACTCATGTGGCACTGCTTTAAATGAGAGCAGGGGAGTTCTCCATAGATTAATGGCCAATATTTATCCCGCAAGCAACATCACAAAGTAACAGGTTGGCCACACTCCGGTCGTGCAACCAACTAAGGCAGCACTTTGGTCAAACCGAAATGTCCATCAAGGCCCCTATCTGCACCAACCACAGGTTCTCGTCAGCCAAAATGGACGCCACCTTCAAAAGGTGGAGACAGGATGTGGGACACGCACAGTTAGGGACCTCTACACGAACAACAGACTGATAGCACGAGAGGAACTGACAGAGAAGTTCCAACTGATCTGGAAACAAATTAAGATACATGTAAATTAAAAACTTCCTACGTAGGGAAACAAAGACATACCCACGGGCACCACAACAGTCACTATTAGAGGACATATTGGACCTGGGGGGGCAACTGCGGTGACCTGTATGGGTGATTATTGGGAAAGGCACATACACCACTGGACGAAACAACAAAAAATTGGAAGAAGACTTTGGGTTTGAAATAGGGTGGGGACTCTGGAGTGAAGCACTGCACAGGGTCAACTCCACCTCCACTTGCACAAGGCTAAATCTAATGCAGCTGAAAGTGGGATGCAGAGCACACTTAACCAGGACGTGTACATGAAACCATAAACATAGTGCAAAAACCATTTACCTTTCGTACAGATCCCACCCTTATTACCCCCCTACTCTAACCTAAACTATTACTACCCCCCCCCCCCCATGCTAACAATTAATTTTCTGCAAGGAAGTCGACGAACGGTTGCCACCTCCGGGTGTACCCTAATGGTGACCCTCTCAAGGCGAACTTAATTTTCTCCATGCAGAGAAAGCTAGCCATGTCCGACAGGCAGGTCTCCGACTTCAGGGGCTTTGAGTCCCTCCGTGCTAATAGTATCCGTCTCCGGGCTACCAGGGAAGCAAAGGCCAGAACATCCGCCTCTTTCTCCTCCTGGATTCCTGGATCTTCCGACACCCCAAAAATCGCCACCTCTGGATCCAGTGCCACCCTTGTTTTTAACACCGTGGACATGACATCTGCAAACCCCTGCCAAAATCCCCGAAGCTTTGGACATGTCCAAAACATATGGACATGGTTCGCTGGTCCTCCCACGCATTTTGTGCACCTGTCTTCCACCCCAAAGAATCTGCTCATCCAGGCCACTGTCATGTGAGCCCGGTGAACAACCTTAAATTGTATCAGGCTGAGCCTGGCACATGTTGCGGACGCGTTGACTCTACTCAACGCGTCTGCCCATAAACCATCCTCTATCTCACCTCCCAGCTCCTCCTCCCACTTACGCTTCAGCTCCTCGGTCTGCGTCTCCTCCGACCCCATAAGATCCTTATAAATGTCCGAGATGCTCCCCTCCCCTACCCAACCTCTGGAAATTACCCTATCCTGAATCCTCCTCGCGGTAGGAGCGGAAAGGTTGCCACCTGATTACGAAGGAAGTCCCGCACCTGCAGATACCTGAATTTGTTTCCCCTCGCCAGCCCAAACTTTTCCTCCAGCACCCTCATACTCGGAAAGCTCCCCTCTATGAACACATCCCCCATCCTCTCAATCCCCGCTCACCGCCATACCCGGAACCCCCCGTCCATACTCCCCGGGGCAAACCGGTGATTATCACAGATTGGGGCCCAAACCGATGCTCCCACTGCTCCCACATGCCGCCTCCACTGGCCCCAAACTCTCAGGGCCGCCACCACCACGGTGATGGTGGAGTACTGCGCCGGTGGGAGCGGCAGAGGTACAGCTACCAGACTGGTGCCTTTACAAGAAGCCGCCTCCATATGCACCCACGCCGACCCCTCCCCCACCACCCACTTCCTGATCATGGCTATGTTAGCCACCCAGTAATAGTTGCTAAAATTTGGCAGCGCCAGCCCGCCCTCTCCCCGGCTCCGCTCGAGCATTACCTTCCTTACCCGCGGGGTCTTGCCCGCCCAGACGAAGCCCGTGATCACCCTGTTGACCCGCTTAAAAAAGGACCGCGGAATAAAAATGGGGAGACATTGAAATACAAATAGGAACCTCGGGAGGACCGTCATTTTCACCGTTTGTACCCTCCCGGCCAGCGACAACGGGAGCGTGTCCCATCTCTGGAAATCGTCCTTCATCTGGTCCACTAGCCGGGCCAGATTCAATTTAGGCAGCCGGTCCCATTCCCGCGCCACTTGGATGCCCAGGTACCTAAAACTACCCCCTAATGATCTAAACGGCAGCTCCGCCAGCCGCCCCTCCTGTCCCCTCGCCTGAACCACAAACATCTCACACTTATCCATGTTTAGCTTATACCCCCAAAACCGTCCGAATTCCCCTAAAATCTTCATGATTTCCTCCATCCCCTCTACTGGGTCCAAAACGTACAGAAGCAGATCATCCACATAGAGCAAAACCCCGTGCTCCCCCCCCCGCCCCCCCCCCCCTCCCCCCCCCCCCCCCCCACCGCCCCAGACCAGTCCCCTCCAGCCCCTTGAAGCTCTCAGAGCGCAAACAACAGTGGGAGATGGGGCATCCCTATCTCGTCCCCCGGTGCAGTCTAAAGTAGTCCGAAGTTGTCCTGTTCGTCTGCACATTTGTCACAGGAGCCTGATACAGTAACCTGACCCAGTCAATAAAGCCCCGCCCAAATCCGAACTGTCCCAGTACCTCCCACAGATATTCCCATTCTACCCGATCAAAAGCCTCTTCTGCGTCCATTGCAACCACTACCTCAACCTCCCTACCTTCCGGGGACATCATGATCACGTTTAACAGCCTTCTTACATTGGCCATCAACTACCTACCCTTAACAAACCCCATCTGGCCCTCCCCAATAACGTTGGGACACAATCCTCAATCCTGGAGGACAAGATTTTGGCCAGCAACTTGGCATCCCCATTCAGCAGGGTGATCAGCCTGTAGGACCCACACAGCTCCGGGTTCTTGTCCCGCTTAAGAATCAGCAAAATCGTGGCCTGTGACATCGTCGGGGGCAGCACCCCTCTTTTCCTTGCCTCATTGAACATCCTCAACAACACTGGCCCAAGTATCCGCGAGAACCTTTATAGAATTCCACTGGGTAACGTCCAGACCCGGGGCCTTACCCACCTGCATGGCCTTCAAGCCCTCCACTATCTCTTCCAACCCAATTGGGGCCCCCAGCCCTTCTACCCGCTCTACGTCCACCGTTGGGAAATTCAGCACCTCCAAGAAGCACCTCATTACCTCCGGCCCTGTAGGGGGTTCTGACCTGAGCCTTTGTCTCCTTAATTGACCGCTGAAGAATTTGCGATCGGCAGCATCACCCAAATCTGTGGACTGGCTGTCCGACCTGTCGGATATTCTCCAAATTGACCATCTGGGGGTTGGAAGAGGGCTTCCACAAGACATGGAGGCCATTCACCAACCTGGTCCAAGACCTATTTGTAGCCAACAGCCAATTGGCCAGGGGGATCCACAGAAGAACCACAGGCACAAACGGAAAGAGAGGGGTTGGTGGGGGGTAAGGGGTGGGGAGAGGTGGGGTAGAGGGGAAGAAGGAAGGAGGGAGGGAACAAAGAGACACAGATCCCAACCACACCCCACACGAGCAACCTAACACAAAGCAGCTTGCGTAGCACTACGCTACCCCAGCAGGTCCAGGGTTGATGAACCAACAAACAAAGAAGTCATGCCAGATAGCAAGAAGGGGAGCGGGGTGGGGGGGGGGTGGGGTGGGGGGGGGGGGGGGGGGGCGGGGGGATCTGGAAGAAAGGGGGAGTTGGGATTAGGAGGCAGAGTCAAGGCTGGGTACTTGTAAAAAATGTGAATTGTAACTGATGTATATAGTTTCTGTGTATGTTCACTTTCATCTTTGTTTTGTATAAAAAGACAAACCCTAATGAAAACATATAAAAAGAAACAGGTTGGCTGATCAATGCCAACTACAATTTGTGGGAGCTTTCTGTGCACAGATTGCCTGTTCTGTTTCCAATATATCAAGTGGAAAGATTCCTTGGCGCCACTTGAAGGACAGCGCAGAGATACCCTAATGTCCTGGCATAAATTTAAAAAAACAATGGGCAGAATTCTCTGTTGCCTGACGCCGAAATCGGGAATGACCATTGGGCGGAGAATGGCTCCCGACGCCCATCTCACGGCAGGCGGCAGTTGGATGCCGGGTCGCGATGCTCCGCCCCCTCCAAATCGGCGTCATCGAGACGCATGCTGAGTGCAATCGCAACCGAGTTTGCATATTATTATCGTGCCCTCCCGCGATGCTCCGCCTCCGATGGGCCGAGTTCCCAACGGCACGAGCTACGTGAGGTCTGAACAGTCGTGAGACTGGCGTGGTTGCTGCGGAGAGAGAGAGAGGGCGTACGGACAGTGTCCTACACCGCCAGACTTCACCGACAGCCGTGCCGCTGGCCGGGGGCTTCTGCCAGGGCTTGGGGAAGTAGTGGGGGTGGCCGGGAGGTGGGCTATGGGGTTGGGGTGGATGGGAACGTGAACCAGCACAACCGGCGCCATAGTTCCAGGCGTGATCGGTGCGTGTGTGTGGGGTGTAAGCATATGCACGGCTGCAGATTGTCAGCCCTGCGCTTGTCCAGCACGGATTCTCCCACCGTTTTGCACACGTTCCATGGGTGTTTCACGCCCGCCAGGCCTTCAGCCGCATCAAAGCAGACATTGCAAAGGCCACGATGCGCGCCATCGACGAGTCCCTCCCCTTCCATGTTGAGTGCGATGCGTCCGACGTAGCTCTGGCGGCCACCTCAACCAAGCGGGCAGACTCGTGGCCTTCTTCTCTCGTACCCTCCATGCTTCCGAAATCCGCCACTCCTCAGTCGAAAAGGAGGCCCAAGCCATAGTAGAAGCTGTGCGACATTGGAGGCATTACCGGGCCGGCAGGAGATTCACTCTCCTCATGGACGAATGGTTAGTGGCTTTCATGTTCGATAATGCACAGCGGGGCAAGATAAAAAACGACAAGATCTTGCGGTGGAGGATCGAACTCTCCACCTAAAACTACGAGATCTTGTATCGTCCCGGGAAGCTAAACGAGCCTCCTGACGCCCTGTCCCGCGGCACATGTGCCACCGCACAAGTGGACCGCCTCCGAGCCCTCCACGAGGACCTCTGCCACCCAGGGGGTCACTTGCTTTTTCCATTTTGTCAAGACCCGCAACCTGCCCTACTCCATTGAGGCGGTCAGGACAGCCACCAGGGACTGCCAAATCTGAGCGGAGTGCAAACCGCACTTCTAACGGTCAGAGAGAGCGCACCTGATAAAGGCTTCCCGTTCTTTGAACGCCTCAGCATGGACATCAAAGGCCCCCTACCTTCACCGACCGCAACACGTACTTCCTGAACGTGATTGACGAACTGTGTCAATTCCTGCTCAGCAAGGGCATCGCCTCGAGCAGGACTACCAGCTACAACCCCCGGGGTAACGGAAAGGTAGAGAGGGAGAACGGAACAGTCTAGAAGACCGTCCTACTGGCCCTACGGTCCAGGAACCTCCCAGTCTCCCACTGGCAAGAGGTCCTCCCGGATGCCCTCCACTCCATCCGGTCACTGCTTTGTACGACCACCAATCAGACACCTCACGAACGTCTCCTTGTCTTCCCTAGGAAGTCCTCCTCTGGGAGCTCGCTCCCGACCTGGCTGGCAGCACCCAGACCCATCCTGCTCCGAAAAACACGTGCGGACGTACAAGTCGGACCCGTTGGTCGAGAGGGTCCACCTGCTCCATGCTAACCCCAGTACGCCTACGTGGCGTACCCTGACGGCCGACAAGATATGGTCTCCCTACGGGACCGGGCGCCCGCCGGAACCCCACGCACATCCTAGCTACCAGTCCCACCCTCCCCTCCACTGCAGCACCTTACAGGAGGACGACCAGGGCCCCCGATCGTACTGATTGCTTCATTTTAATTGTAAACTGTAAATATAAACCATCAAATGTACATAGCTATCAGAATTGTAAATAGTTACTAAACACTGTACGGAGTGTAGCCAGTTAAAATGGCTAACTCCCGATTTAGAATGGCTAACCCCGATTTAAAACGTAGCCATTTAAAATGACTAACTCCCGATTTAGAATGGCTAAGCCCAATTTTAAATGGTGAACGGAAAAGGCTGTGGGAAAATCAGCCAACAGGACTAAAACAAGCAGCTGCAGGTAAACTGTGTATTCACCTCTGTGAAGGCCAGACAAGATCGATACCAGGAACCATCAGCACAACAAAACACCAGCCATCTGCATACTAATGAGCAATCCCCGGGAACAATGTGCAACACTTTAGACACACAAAGCCAACCCAGACTTTTCGGCGCCAACAGGAGCCTACACAAAAGGAGGTGAACGATCACCTCAAGACTGGCCATTGATCAAGGAATCGCTCCAGCATTGGAGAATATCGAACCAAGTGATTGGGACAAAGTCCAATCACTTGGAACCAGGTACAGGGTCCGCCCCAAAAGGCGGGAAGCCCCTGGGGACTATAAGAATAGAGTCCAAGTTTAAATCGACCCTTCTGCTCCCTTCTACACCCTCCTGCGACCCTTCTGCTAGCCTTCTGCAACAGCCGCTCAAATCGTAAGTCTTACTTCAACGCTCGCTACGAGATAGGCGCTCCTAGCTATCGATCTGTACCAGCTTCGAATCCCGCAGGCTCAGAACCCAAACAAAAGGCCATTCGTTTCCCTGACCTGGTGGGCCATTTCCAAGTTAAGTATTGGCCTGTTAGTTGTAGGAAGTAGCTCAGACGTAGAATTTATGCATGAATATTGATTACTGTATATAATAAATGTGCGTTGATTTAACTCTTACGAAGCGGTGTGTTGGATTATTGATCATTACTCGGACTTGAACCACGTGGCGGTATCAGAATGATACCTGGCGACTCAAGAGCAAAGGTGATAGAACAGGGCAATTAAACTAAGGCTAAAGTTAGCGGCAACAGGAGGTATTGCGGTACCTACATAACTAATTATACCACGTTGCCATGTTTTGTAGTTTCAGGCCACCACCCCCGCCTGACTCTTTTTTAACAGGGGGTGAATGTGGTATTATAGGTATATTGGTACCTGATAGGCTAAAGCACCATTGGTGGAAACTGTATGCTTTCTATTGGTTAGAATGTATGATAGCTCCGCCCTGCTAGGTGGGGTATAAGAACCCGTTCCGCCCCAGCAGCCTTCATTCTGTACCTGAGCTGCTGGGGGAAACATCTAGGTTATTAAAGCCTTCAGTTGGACTACAACCTCCCTTTAGTGGTCATTGATCGTGCATCACCAGGCAATTCAGCAACCACCAGCTCTGGACACAGCAGCAAACAGAGCAACAGAGAGAGCAGCTGCAGCCACTCAAGGTGGATTGGCCATGCTAAATTGCCCATTCGTGTCCAAAGATGTGTAGATTTGGTGAGACTACGGGGATAGGGTCGGGGAGTGGGTTGAGGTAGGGTGCATTTCAGAGGGTTGCTGCAGACTTAATGGGTCAAAAGGCCTCTTTCTTCACTGTAGGAATTCTATGCTATCTGAAAGTTGATGTCTCTAAGTGTCAAATACTGTGATGTAGCTTGAGTCATCACTCGGAAGGCAGCCTTAAGATGGAAATTCCAGGGCGTTCTTTTTAGATACAAATGATAGATGAGCCATTGGAAGGCAAAACCGAGGCTGCAAAGCTGATTGGCTAGAAGAATGGTCTGAGGTTGAGATGTCCAAGGAATCTCCTTTTAGGAATGCAAATGAAGGTTAAATTGTTGAGTGGAAGACGGGAGCACTCTTCCCAGTTGTCAGGATTTGTAAATATTGGGTTAGAAGTCATTAGTTGTGCTGGCACAGGCACACATACTTGTGCTAAATGTTGCAGGGTTTTTTCAAAAAAGGGTGTATAAAGAGGGGTGTCTAACTGAGCATTTTACTCAGCCAAGGGCTAGCATTTGTCACAGGACACATGCTGGGGGGGGACATCTTTCAGGGGAGAGTGTTAAGAATAGGGCGCGAGTTAGAAAGTTAGCATTTCGTAGGACATTACCAGTTAAGTAACAATCTTTGTTGTCCAATAAACAGTTAGTCTGCATTCAAAATTTGTGATTTTCTACTTTGTGGAATATTCCACAACAAGAATTTTCTTTTTCTGAAGTTTAGTCTAGAGCTCAGACCCTACACCGTTTCAAGCTGCTCCAAGTTATGGGAATACAAGTGAATCCCTAGTAAATGCTCACAACCCGCAGACAACTGAACACAATTAATGTTATGAACAGATTTTCTTCAAACAAAATTGGAGTTAATTTGTATAACCAAAACCTCAAAACATATTTTAGAGATTCCCTTTCTCCCCAGTGTTTGTTTCAAATCAGCAAAGTCAATCTATAACCTTTTTTTCCACTCAGTTTTCATAGTGTCTATATGATCTCACAGTGAATGGTCCCTTCCATTCTTGTTTCACTTTACAAGCTTTTATTTGCAGAGATACACATTACAAGCATACATCTCCTCACCCAACAGCCACAGTTTCAAGTCTGTTCCCATATATAGCAGCATAATTGAACCCCCCCCCCCAGTTAACACCCTCTAACTGCAGACAATTAAACACCCAATTAGCAGAGCAGAGATTCAAAATTATGAAGGGTTTTGATAGAATAGATAAAAGGAAACGTTTTCCGCAGGCAGAGAACTTTGAAGATAATTAGTCAAAGACTCAGTGGGAAGATAAGGAGAGGTTCTTTACCCGGAGAGTTACAATGATCTGAAATATGCTGTGTGACCGGTTGACAGAGCAGATTGAACATTGACTTGCAAAATACGAATTGGGTAAATACTTGAGAAGAAACATTTGCCATGGGGAATAGATCAGGGCAGTGGAATTAACTGGATTGATTTTTCAAAGAACTGTCATAGGCATGATGGGTTGAAGGCCCTCCTTCTACGCTGTAAGATTGTATGATCTTTACATTTCTGCCTGGCATTGGTTAAATACGATATTCACCTGCAGAGCCATTTTCGACCAACAAATTCATCTCACTTTTTCCACACATGAATTATCCCTCTTAAGCCTCATCAGCTCAGTCAACCTGACGTGATTGTTGCCATCGTTAATTCAGAAATGTACCCAGCGCCGTGCTGGCAAGAATAAATTCCTCTGCCAACGAATCAACAGGAGATGTGTGTGTCCCACTATTTAGAGCAGTTTTAGAGATGTATTAGTTATGCACAGAAAGTGTTGGAAAAGCTCAGCAGGCCTGGCAGCATCTGTGGAGAGAGAAACAGAGTTAATGTTTTGAGTCCAATTCTTCAGACCCATGAGTTGTGTAGAAGAGCCACACATTAACAGATGTGGCCAAACCGGCTGAGTTTTTCCAGCACTCTCCGTTTTTATTTCAGATCTCCAGCTACTACAGTACTTTACTTTCACATTAGTTGTGCACCAAGGTTACACAGTACATCAAGTGGATATGCTGCCGAAACCCCGTTTATTGCTGGAGTTGCCAGACGGGTTGATGTAGATTGGGTACAAAGTGTACAGCTCGCCAGCTGATCGGAACAGCATCGTTCTAAACCTGTCTGAAACCTGGGGCGGGATTCTCCGATATCAGCGCGATGTCCGCCGACCGGCGCCCAAAACGGCGCAAATCCCACCTGCGTCGCGCCGCCCTAAACGTCGCAACGTCTTCGGCCCGGAATGGGCTAGCAACGACGTGACGCTATCCGCGCTGGCGTCTGTGGAGGGAGGTGGCAGAGGCCGTCAGCGCTGTGGCCCTGACACCAAGGACAGGCACCCAGTGCCACAAGAAGGTGAACAACCTCGTCAGGGCAGCCAGGGTGAGCCCCCCCGCCCAATATCCATATCCCCCATATCCCCCTCCCTCATATCCACCCTCCCACATATCCTACATATCCTCCATATCCCCCATATCCCCCTCCCCCTATCCCCCTCCCCATATCCCCCATGTCCCCCTCCCCATATCCCCCCTCCCCATATCCCCTCCCCATATCCCCCCTCCCCATACACCCATATCCCCCTCCCCATATCCCCCATATACCCCCTCCCCATATCCCCCTCCCCATATCCCCCATCCCCATATCCCCCATATCCCCCCTCCCCCTATCCCCCTCCCCATATCCCCATGTCCCCCTCCCCATATCCCCCCTCCCCATATCCAACATATCCCCGCTATCCCCATATCCCCCCTCCCCATATCCCCACTCCCCATATCCCCTCCCCATATCCCCCCTCCCCATACCCCCATGTCCCCCTCCCCATATCCCCCCTCCCCCATATCCAACATATCCCCGATATCCCATCCCCCTCCCCATATCCCTCATGTCCCCCTCCCCATATCCCCCCTCCCCCATATCCAACATATCCCCGATATCCCCATACCCCCATATCCCCCTCCCCATATCCCCCATATACCCCCTCCCCATATCCCCCTCCCCATATCCCCCTTATCCCCCCCTCCCCATATCCCCATCCCCCATATGGCCCATATCCCCCCTCCCCATATCCCCCCTCCCCCATATCCCCCCTCCCCCATATCCCCCTCCCCATATCCCTCATCCCACATATCCCCCATATCCCCCTCCCCATACCCCCATATCCCCCTCCCCCATATCCCCCATATACCCCCTCCCCATATCCCCCTCCCCATATCCCCATATCCCACCTCCCCATATCCCCCATATCCCCCCTCCCCCATATCCCCCTCCCCCATATCCCCCATATCCCCCTCCCCATATCCCCCATATCCCCCCTCCCCCATATCCCTCATCCCACATATCCCCCTTTCCCCCTCCCCATACACCCATATCCCCCCTCCCCATATCCCCCCTCCGCATATCCCCCATATCCCCCTCCCCATATCCCCCATAACCCCCCTCCCCATATCCCCCCTCCCCCATATACCCCTCCCTCATATCCCCCTCCCCCATATACCCCCTGCCCCATATCCCCCTTCCCCATATCCCCCCTCCCCCATATCCCCCCTCCCCATATCCCCATATCCCCCCTCCCCATATCCCCACCCCCATGACCCCCAAATACCCCCTCCCCATATCCCCCTCCCCATATCCCCCATATCCCCCTCCCCATGCCCCCATATCCCCCTCCCCCATATCCCTCCCCATATCCCTCTCCCCATATCCCCCTCCCCATATCCCCTATATCCCCCTCCCCATATCCCCCATATCCCCCCTCCCCCATATCCCCCATATCCCCCTCCCCATATCCCCCATAACCCCCCTCCCCATATCCCCCCTCCCCCATATACCCCTCCCTCATATCCCCCTCCCCCATATACCCCCTCCCCCATATCCCCCTTCCCCATATCCCCCCTCCCCCATATCCCCCCTCCCCATATCCCCATATCCCCCCTCCCCATATCCCCACCCCCATGTCCCCCAAATACCCCCTCCCCATATCCCCCTCCCCATATCCCCCATATCCCCCTCCCCATGCCCCCATATCCCCCTCCCCCATATCCCTCCCCATATCCCTCTCCCCATATCCCCCTCCCCATATCCCCTATATCCCCCTCCCCATATCCCCCATATCCCCTCCCCCATATCCCGCATATCCCCCATATCCCCCTCCCCATATCCCCCTCCCCATATCCCCCATATCCCCCCTCCCCATATCCCCCCTCCCTCATATCCCCCATATCCCCCCTCCCCATATCCCCCTCCTCCAAATCCCCCATATTCCCCTCCCCATATCCCCCCTCCCCAAAATCCCCCTCCCCATATCCCCCTCCCCCATATCCCCCCTCCCCCATATCCCCCATATCCCCCTCCCCATATCCCCCCTCCCCATATCCCCCCTCCCCCATATCCCCCCTCCCCCATATCCCCAAGTGAATCCCTAACCTTAACCTCTGCAATACACGCGCAACCGATGGCGTGCATTCATATACCTGTCTAACACTGTTGCCTTTTACCCCTGCCACCACCCCCCACAGGAGAAGCGCGCACACAACACCAGGGAGCATGTGAGGACTGGAGGAGGCCCTGCTGATGCGAGGCCACTGACCGAACATGAGGAAAGGGCCCTGGAACTGGCTGGCAGACCTGAGGACCGGGAGGTTGCTGATGCAGAGGTCGGGGGCCCACCAGCAAGTGAGCCACCGACAGCGCGTCCCCATATCCCACCTCCCCATATCCCCCCTCCCCCATATCCCCCCTCCCCCATATCACCTGATCACTGCCTGCGTGTCTAACCATGCATGCTTCATTGTGTATCGCAGGAGCAAACGTCCAGGCACCCATCCCCGCAGATGCAGACCACCCGCATGATGCCCCTCGGAGACCACGGGAGATGGAGAGACCCGGACCCTCTGGCATGCGACGCCCGCACGATGCCGCTCGGAGACCACGGTAGACGGAGAGACCCGGACCCTCTGGCATGCGACGCCCGCACGATGCCCCTCGGAGACCACGGGAGACGGAGAGACCTAGAGCAACAGGGAGACGGCGCCCCCATGTCATGCGGGTGCGGCGTCGCAGGCGTGTGCCACCCAGCGACGAGAGGGGCAGCCACAGGCCCCCGTCACAGCCGAGCCACGAAACCACAACCCAGGACACCCCTACCCAGGACACCCCTACCCAGGAAACTGAAATACAGGACAGTGACACAGATTGGATGGGTGGAGTCGAACCGCCACCCCAAAGTGCCATGGACTCAGAGTTGGACGATGCGCACGACACAACGCCACTGCTGTCACCAACACCCTCCACCATCGCAGAGACGCTCACCTCGGTTGGGCACTTTAGTGATGAGGCGTCTGGTACACTCACTGGTGTGCACAACACAGCTGTCCCGGTACAGCAGGTGGAGGTAGGAGCAGCAGAGGGGCTGGGTGGTCGGAGGGCAGCCCGGCGCATGCGAACATCTGCCGCCGAGATGGATCCCGGGTTCCTGGAGTTACCACACCTACCCATAGGTCCGATGCAACCACCGAACCTGGGATGAGCGAAGAGGGTGATGGCCAGCTTGCGGCGGCTGCAGTCGCAGGTGGAGGAACATAGAACATAGAACAATACAGCGCAGTACAGGCCCTTCGGCCCACGATGTTGCACCGAAACAAAAGCCATCTAACCTACACTATGCCATTATCATCCATATGTTTATCCAATAAACTTTTAAATGCCCTCAATGTTGGCGAGTTCACTACTGTAGCAGGTAGGGCATTCCACGGCCTCACTACTCTTTGCGTAAAGAACCACCCACGTCCAGGAGCTGGCAGTGGTGCCGGTCATGCGTGCCACCCAGGACGACACCGCACGGCGTCCGCGGTGGAGGCAATGGGTGCGACGGTGTCAGACATGGGGAGCGGTTTGCGAGGCCTGGAGCTTTCCGTGCAGGCGGCGTCTGTGGCCCAGGACATGGCTGTCCTCTCACAGGAACCAGCGCCAGCGGCAAATGGCAGAGGGGTTCGACTCCGTGGCACAGTCTCTGAAGGCCACGGCCCAGTCTCAGCAGTCCATAGCCCAGTCTCTGCAGGCCATGGCCCAGTCTCTGCAGGCCATGGCCCAGTCTCTGCAGGCCATGGCCCAGTCTCAGCAGGCCATGGCCCAGTCTCAGCAGGCCATGGCCCAATCTCAGCAGGCCATGGCCCAGTCTCTGCAGGCCATGGCCCAGTCTCTGCAGGCCATGGCCCAGTCTCAGCAGGCCATGGCCCAGTCTCAGCAGGCCATTGCTGAGGGGATCAGCGCCATTGCCCATGTGCGAGCCGGCATCGCACAGTCACAGACAGGGTTTGCCAACCCCCTGAGCTCCATGGCTGCAAACCTGCAGACCCCTGTCGATACCAGCACGGGCCTCCAGGACTGGCAGCGCCAGATGTCGGGGGGGGCGTCGGATGGCCAGTCCGTTCACATCCCCCACCCATGTAGAGGCCTGGGGGCCATCGGGCACCCCGAGGGAAGAGAAGGTGCTGGGGTCCGTTCCGGGTCCCATTGTAGGGGAGGTCCCGGAACATCTCAACACCTCGGGCTCCCCCCCTTCCGTCCCAGGTGCATCGGGTGGGCAACGGGCAGGACAGGCTGGCAGCTCGCTATCCCAGTCGCCCGGGCCGCAGCCTGGCCCATCTAGGCCAGGACGCCCCAGGAAACGGCCGCCAAAGGGATCCCGTGTCAGAGGGCAGGAATCGCAAGAGTCCACCTCCAGTTCTGCTGTACCATCTGGGGAACCACCTAGGCATAGTCAAAGGGCCCTTAAGGCCAAACAAATAGACACTGAGTAAGTTGGCACGGGTGCAGGGCACAGATGAGTTTTAGGGGCCAGGGCACGTGCATGAATTCCTTTTGTTATTAAAGTCAATGTTACACCTACAGAAGCTGCCTTTGTGCTCTGTCCAAAGCGTGCGGGGGTGTCATGTACGTTGAGCGCAAGTGTGTGTGTGAGGGGTGGTCTTACCTCAGCCCCAGGTGAGTCTGCCCCTCTTCCCCCTGGGCCGCCATCAACATCCCCGCAGGCAGAGGACGGGACCGTGCGCTGCAGTGTCACAGCCGCATGCAGGGATGGTCCGGGTGGATGGTGGTACTGTGGCCATGGGTCAGACATCGTCCAACGATGTGGAGCCAGGAGCTCATCGCAGAGCGGGTTGTCATCATCCTCCATGGCCTGCAATAGACACGCGTCCACCCGCAACTGTGTGAGCCCGGCCATTGTGCCGCAGGTGGATCGGCAATGGGGGGGGGGGGGGGCTGCATGCGGGTGGGGTTGGGGAGGGGTGTGAGGGTGCTAGGTGGGTGGATGGGTGGGGGGTGTGGGTGGTCGGGTGTTGCCATGGTGTGCGGTCTGTGGCCATACTACCCGATTCCCACGCCCATCTAGTCAGTGAAGCGGGCGTCTATCAGCCTGTCCCGTGCCCGCTGGCCCAGCCGGTAACGGTGGACAGCCACCCGCCTGTGTCTAGCCCGTCTGCCCTGACCATTGCCCCCATCCCCCTCATCTGGGGAAGACTGGGCCTCTTCCTGCTGCTCCTCCCCTCTGCCGTCCTCTGCCTGCGGCACATCGCCCCTCTGCTAGGCTATATTGTGCAGGACGCAGCACACTACAATGATGCGGCCGACCCTATCTGACCGATACTGGAGGGCGCCCCCAGAGAGGTCCAGGCACCTGAAACGCATCTTCAGCACGCCAAAGCACCTCTCTATCACTCCCCTTGTCCCTACATGGGCATCATTGTAGCGGTTCTCCGCCTCATTGCGTGGCCTCCGTATAGGCGTCATCAGCCACGATTGCAATGGGTAGCCCTTGTCGTCCAGCAACCAGCCCCTCAGCCGGGGATGGCATCCCTTGTACATGCCGGGGATGTATGACCGCGACAACACGTATGAGTCGTGTACACTGCCTGGGTAACGGGCGCAGACGTGCAGGATCATCATGTGGTGGTCGCAGACCACCTGTATGTTCATCGACTAGGTCCCCTTCCTAGTGGTGAACACGGCCCTGTTATCTGCAGGTGGCCGCACGGCAACGTGCATCCCATCGATCGCGCCCTGGACCATGGGGAACCAGGCCACGGCAGAGAAGCCCACGGCCCGGGCATCTTGGCTGGCCCGGTCCACAGGGAAGCGGATGTAACGGTGCGCAATGGCATATAGGGCGTCTGTCACTGCCCGGATGCACCGGTGCACCGATGTCTGCGATATGCCGGACAGGTCCCCACTCGGTGCCTGGAATGACCCCGTTGCATAAATGTTCAGGGCCACCGTAACCTTGACGGACACGGGGAGAGGGTGTCCCCCACCAGTGCCACGCGGTGACAGGCGTGCCAGCAGGTGGCAGATGTGTGCCATGGTTTCCCGGCTCATCCGGAGTCTCCTCCTGCATTCCCGATCCGTGAGGTCCTGGTATGAGAGCCGGGGCCGGTACACACGGGGCGTCCTCGGGTGCCTCCGTTGCCGTGGGGCTGCGACGTCCTCCTCCCCCTCCTCGTCCTGTCGGTCAGGTGTCCCTCCAGCCTGGTCGGCTGCCGCCTGCCCCTCTGCGGCAGCCTGCGCCGCCTCTCTGGCACGCTCCTCCTCCTCCTCCTCCTCATCCAGGGCAACATGGACATTAGCGGCTGCTGCAACGGCGGCCAACATCGCAGGCTGACCGGAAAACATGCCGGCCTGTGGGTTGGGGGGGGGAGGGGAACGATGACATGTCATCATTGCCCATACCCCCTCCTCCCCCCAGCCAGGTGGCATGGACCGCATGGGTCCGACTGTTGGAGGCTGGCACCTGGCCAGGTGGACCAACTCACTTGCACTCGCATCCCCCCTCCCCGGCACGCACCTCCCCGTCCCCCTCACTGGATTGGCCCCCCCTCCCCCCCCAAGTCCCCCTCCCCGGCACGCACCTCCCCGTCCCCCTCCCCGGCACGCACCTCCCCGCCCCCCTCACCGGCATGGACCCCCCCGTCCCCCCGTCCCCCTCCCCGGCACGCACCTCCCCGGCACGGACCCCCCCCCAGCCTCCATCCCCCTCCCCGGCACGCACCTCCCCCCTCCGTCCCCCTCCCTGGCAGTCATCCTCCCGTCCCCGGCACTCATCCCCCTCCCGGCACTCCCCCGGAGCACACCCCACTCTAACCCCCCCCCGCCGCACACACACACACACAACCCTACACACACCTCTCCCCCACACATACAGACTGGGGCCACGCCATCGCCTCTCCAGCGGCCAACCCCCCAGGTCGTCACCCACCTCCACGCTGGTCGGCGTCAACGTTGAGCATTGGTTGACGCCGATTTAAAGGTGTTTTGATTTACGCCGACGTGACCCATGGTTACGTCGGTGGGACTTCGGCCCATCCGGACGGGAGAATATTGGCAGCCCCGAAATCCATTGCCTCACGCCCACCCGTGCCATTCTCCGAGGCGTGCGGCGCGATTGACGCTCCGCCGACTTTTCTCCCTTCAGAGAATTTGGTGGGCGGCGGGGGCGGAATTCACGACGGCCCACGGCGATTCTCCGACCCGGTGGGGGGGGGGGTCGCAGAATCTCGCCCCAGGAGTCTTTTATACCTGTATGAAGCTGGGGAGTGAGGGCCTCTTGTAATCCTGCAAAGCTATGAGGCATTGTTTCTTTCATGGTTTTGCAGTGGCTAAAGGAACAGAAAATCATGAAAAATAGAAGCAGCCAGCCTACTCTGCAGACACTTGATTAATAAGGGGATCAGGGGTTATGGGGAGAAGGCAGGAGAATGGGGAGAAGAAACATATCAGCCATGATTGAATGGTGGAGCAGACACGATGGGCCGAATGGCCTAATTCTGCTCCTATGTCTTATGGTCTGAACACCTTCATCTCAGGAATCAGTCTACTGAACCTTGCTGAATGCTTCCAATATTCCTTGAGTACAGACCAAAACTGTACAATGTACTCTCGGTAAGTAAGTCTGAAGTGCTCTAACCACAGTGTTTACAAACATCAACCACTTCAGAGGTAAGCACTGCAATTTTCCAGTTGACCAATTCAAAAACACTCAAGGGTAAAGGACGGTGATTGGAAAGCACTTATTTCTGTTTGAAGTGGCCCACGACATGTCGATTAAAGAGTCTCCGTTTCAGAGACTAACTGATGATGCCGGGACTGAATCAGTGGTATTCTATGACCACGGTGTTCTATTTTGCAAGAAGCTGCACGACCTCCTCAGGGCGGCGAAGGTGAGTCGCCAGCACCCTACCCCCAGCACCAACTGCCGTTCCATCCACCCATAACCACCCCCCCAACCGGAGAGCGACCAAATCCCACTTAACGGCAGTCTGCTCGCACCGCACCCTACACCACATGCCAACACCGATACTGCCTTCCATGACAAGATGCTCTGTTCATAAAGGCCACCCCCTGCCTGTGCCCTGTGCTGCCCATGTCCGACTGCCTAACACTGTGCATTATCTGTACCCCCCTCCCCCACACCACCCCAACCCCAGCACCCCACCTCCCCCACATCACCCCAACCCCAGCACCCCACCTCCCCCACACCACCCCAACCCCAGCACCCGACCTCCCCCACACCACCCCAACCCCAGCACCCCACCTCCCCCACACCACACCAACCCCAGCACCCGACCTCCCCCACACCACCCCAACCCCAGCACCCCACCTCCCCACACCACCCCAACCCCAGCACCCCACCTCCCCCACATCACCCCAACCCCAGCACCCCACCTCCCCACACCACCCCAACCCCAGCACCCGACCTCCCCCACATCACCCCAACCCCAGCACCCCACCTCCCCACACCACCCCAACCCCAGCACCCCACCTCCCCCACATCGCCCCAACCCCAACACCCCACCTCCCCCAACCCCAGCACCTCACCTGCCCCACATCACCCCCAACCCCAGCACCCCACCTCCCCCCCACCACCCCAACCCCAGCACCCGACCTCCCCCACATCACCCCAACCCCAGCACCCCACCTCCCCCACACCACCCCAACCCCAACACCCGACCTCCCCCACATCACCCCAACCCCAGCACCCCACATTCCCACATCTCCCCAACCCCAGCACCCCACCTCCCAACATCACCCCAGCCCCAGCACCCCACCTCCCCCACATCACCCCAACCCCAGCACCACACATCCCCCACATCACCCCAACCCCAGCACCCCACCTCCCCCACACCACCCCAACCCCACCTCCCCCACATCACCCCAACCCCAGCACCCCACCTCCCCCACACCACCCCAACTCCAGCCCCCACCTCCCAACATCACCCCAACCCCAGCACCCCACCTCCCCCACACCGCCCCAACCCCAACCCCCACCTCCCCCATATCACCCCAACCCCAGCACCCCACCTCCCACACCAACCCAACCCAGCACCCCACCTCCCCCACACCACCCCAACCCCAACACCCCACCTCCCCACACCACCCCAACCCCAGCACCCCACCTCCCCACACCAACCAAACCCAGCACCCCACCTCCACCACACCACCCCAACCCCAGCACCCAACCTCCCCCACACCATCTCAACCCCAGCACCCGACCTCCCCCACACCACCCCAACCCCAGCACCCCACCTCCCCACATCACCCCAACCCCAACGCCCCACCTCCCCCACACCACCCCAACCCTAGCACCCCATCTCCCCCACACCACCTCAACCCCAGCACCCCACCTCCCCACACCGCCCCAACCCCAGCCCCCACCTCCCCCATATCACCCCAACCCCAGCACCCCACCTCCCACACCAACCCAACCCAGCACCCCACCTCCCCCACACCACCCCAACCCCAACACCCCACCTCCCCACACCACCCCAACCCCAGCACCCCTCCTCCCCACACCAACCAAACCCAGCACCCCACCTCTCCCACACCACCCCAACCCCAGCACCCCACTTCCCCACACAAGTCCAGCACCCCACTTCCCCCACACCAACCCAACCCAGCACCCCACCTCCCCCACACCAACCCAACCCAGCACCCCACCTCCCCACACCAACCCAACCCAGCACCCCACCTCCCCCACTCCTAAGAGTTTTACCATTTATGGTATATTTCCCCTCCATGTTAGACCTACAAAAATGCATTACCTCACATTTGTCCGGATTAAACCCCATTTGCCATTTCTCTGCCCAAGTCTCCAACCTATATATATCCTCCTGTATCCTGTGACAATCCTCAACACTATCTGCCACTCCACCTACCTTGGTGTCATCCGTGAACTTACTAATCAGATCGGCTACATTTTTCGCCAAATCATTTATGTACACTATAAACAATAGAGGCCCCAGCAAAAAATCCTTGTGGAACACCACCAATCACACCTTCCATTCACAAAATCACCCTTCTACTGCTACCATTTGCCTTCTGTGACCGAATCAGTTCTATATCCATCTTACCACCTCACCTCTGATCCCGTGTGACTTCACCTTTAGTACCAGTCTGCCATGAGGCACCTTGTCAAAGGCTATACTGAAGTCCATGTAAACAACATCCACTGCCCTCCCTTCATCAATCATCTTTGCCACCTCCTCAAAAAACTTGATCAAGTTAGTGAGGCACAACCTCGCCTTCACAAAACCATGCTGTCTATCGCTTATGAGTCCATTTATTTCCAAATTAGTATAAATCCTGTCCCTGAGAATTCTCTCCAATACTTTACCTACTACCGACGTCAGGCTCATCGGCCTATAGTTTCTAGATTATCCCTGCTACCTTTTTTAAACAGCGATACAAAATTAGCTATTCTCCAGTCCTCTGGGATCTACCCTGTAGCCAATGAGGATACAAAGATGTCAGTCAAGGCCCCAGCAATTTCCTCCCTTGCTTCCCTCAGTATTCTGGGGTAAATCCCATCCTGCCCAGGAGACTTACCTACCTTAATATATTTTAAAAGATCCAACACCTCCTCCTTTTCAATGTCGACTTGACCCAGACTGTCCACACACCCTACCCAAGAATAATCTTCCATAAAGTCCTTTACTTTGGTGAACACTGATGCAAGTACTCATTTAGTACCTCACCCATTTCCTCTGGCTCAACACATAGATTCCCCCCACTATCCTAAGTGGTCCAATCCTTTCCCTGGCCACCCTCTTGCTTTTTACATATGAATAAAAAGCTTTGAGATTCATCCGAATCCTACTTACCAAGGACTTTTCATGACCCCTCCTAGCCTCCTATATTCCTGCTTAAGCACCTGCCGGTCTTTTTGCCAAAGTCATTCATTAGGGGGTGGATAGGCTGGTCTCATTGTTTGCGTGGGGAGGAAAGGTAGCTAGGATAAGGAAGACGGTGCTCCAAAAGGTGCAGCAGTCATGGGGGGTAGGGGGGCGGGGGGTTGAACTTGGCCCTTCCAAACCTGTTACACTATTACTGGGTGGTAAATTTGGAGAATGTGGAGGGCTGGAGTAAGGAGATGGAGGTTTTGGGTGTAGATGAAGGCAAGCTCTTGTAAAGGGTCTAGGTTGGGGGCGCTGGCAACAGCGCTGCTACCATTCACCCCGGGGATGTATTCGGGTAATCCTGTAGTGGTAGCCACGCTGAAGATTTGGGGGCAATCCTGACAGCATTTCAAGTTGAGGGCAGGTTCGAGGGTGATGCCGATAGGAGGGAATTATGGGTTCGAGCCAGGGAGGATGGATGGGAGGCTCCGGGGATGGGAGGAGAAAGGGGCAAAAGAGATGAAGGATCTGTTTCTGGAGAGGCGGTTCGCAGGTTTGGAGGAGCTGGGGGTGAAGTAGGGGCTCCAGTGTGAGGAGGGCTTCAGGTATATGCAGGTGCGGAATTTCGGAAGGAAGATCTTTCCGAATTTTCCCGTGGCACTGTCCTCCTCGTTGTTGGAGGAGGTGCTGTTGGTGGTGGATTGGAGAGTGGGGTCACTTCAGTGACCTACAGCAGGATTGTGGATGAGGACAAGGAGTCCATGGAAGAGATTAAGGCCAAGTGGGAGGAAGAGTTGGGGAGAGGGCTGGAAGAAGGAGTATGGAGAGAAGTACTGCGAAGGGTCAATGCCTCAACCTCGTGTGAGTCTGGGTTTGATTCAGTGAAAGGAGGTGTATGGGGTGCACTTATCGAAGGCAAGGATGAGCTGGCTGTTTGAGGGGAGTGGAGGACAGTTGCGAATAGTGTGGGAGGGGCCCAGGCAATCATGTCCATATGTTCTGGTCCTGTCCGAAGTTGGAGAAATATTGAGGGTCGTTATTCAGCACCATGAGGTTTAGCACAGAGCTAAAGAGCTGGCTTTTAAAAAAAATATATGTTTATTCAAGTTTTCCAACAAAATATTTGACAAACCCCCCCCCCCCAATAACAGAAGATAAAAGAAACGCAAACACAACAATTAACATTGTACATTGTACAAAACATTCACATTGGGTTTCCCCATGTACAATAGGCCCCCCCCATATGACATTTACCGGTACTCGTAGGGGAAGCCCCCCCGCCCCCCCCCCCCCCATTCCCCCCCCAACAGAATCCCCCCCCCCACCACCCACCCCCCCCCACCCCCCCCCTAGGGTTGCTGCTGCTGCTGACCTCCTTCTGATGCTCCGCGAGATAGTCTAGGAACGGTTGCCACCGCCTGAGGAACCCTTGCACAGACCCTCGTAAGGCAAACTTAATCCTCTCCAGCTTAATGAACTCTGCCATGTCATTTATCCAGGCTTCCACACTGGGGGCTTCGCGTCCTTCCATAATAACAAGATCCTCCGCCGGCTACCAGGGACGCAAAGGCCAGGATACCGGCCTCTTTCGCCTCCTGCACTCCCGGCTCGTCCGTTACCCCAAATAATGCAAACCCCCAACTCGGCTTGACCTGGACTTTCACCACCTTGGACATAGTCCTCGCAAGACCCCTCCAAAACCCCTCCAGTGCTGGGCACGACCAGAACATGTGGATGTGATTTGCCGGACTCCCTGAGCACCTCCCACACGTGTCCTCCACCCCAAAGAACCTACTCTTCCTCGCCCCTGTCATATGCGCTCTGTGAGTAACCTTGAATTGTATTGGGCTGAGCCTGGCTCAAGAGGATGAAGAATTAACCCTACTCAGGGCATCAGCCCACAGACCCTCATCTATCTCCTCCCCAAGCTCCTCCTCCCACTTGCCCTTTAACTCCTCTACCGTGGCCTCCTCCTCTTCTTTCAGCTCCTGGTAGATCGCTTAAACCTTGCCTTCTCCAACCCATACACCTGAAATCACCCTGTCCTGGGTCCCCTGTGCCGGGAGCTGCGGGAATTCCCTCGCCTGCCGTCTCACAAACGCCCTCACTTGCATATACCTAAAAGCATTCCCCGGGGGTAACCCAAACTTCTCCTCCAGCGCCCCTAGGCTCGCAAACGTCCCATCTATGAACAGGTCCCCTATTCTCCTAATCCCTGCCCGATGCCAGCTCCGAAATCCCCCATCCATCCTTCCCGGGACGAACCGATGATTCTCCCGAATCGGGGACCAAACCGAGGCTCCCACCACGCCCCTGTGTCGCCTCCACTGCCCCCAGATCTTCAGCGTTGCCGCCACCACCGGACTCGTGGTGTACCTTGTCGGCGAGAGCGGCAGCGGTGCCGTCACCAGCGCCCTCAGGCTCATGCCCACACAGGACACCATCTCCAACCTCTTCCACGCTGCCCCCTCTCCCTCCATTACCCACTTACGCATCATCGCCACATTGGCTGCCCAATAGTATCCGCAAAAATTCGGCAGAGCCAGCCCCCTCCCCTGTCCCTACCCCGCTCCAGAAACACCCTCTTTACTCTCGGGATCTTATTTGCCCACACAAAACCCATGATGCTCCTGCTTGTCCATTTGAAAAAGGCCTTGGGAATCATAATGGAAAGGCACTGGAACACAAAGAGAAACCTCGGGAGGACCATCATTTTAACCGACTGCACCCTGCCTGCTAGCGAGAGTGGCAGCACATCCCATCTTTTAAAATCCTCCTCCATCTGATCCACCAACCGCGTCAAATTGAGTTTGTGCAGGGCCCAGCCACCTGGATCCCTAAGTACCGAAAGCTCATTTCCGCCCTTTTCTGCGGCAGGTCGTCTATCCCCCTTCCCTGGTCCCCTGGATGCACCACAAAGAGCTCACTTTTCCCTACATTCAATTTATACCCCGAGAAGTCACCAAACTCCCTTAGGATCCGCATGACCTCCGCCATCCCCTCCACTGGATCTGCCACGCACAGCAACAGGTCGTCCGCATATAGCGACACCCGATGTTCCTTTCCCTCACGGCCTAATCCCCTCCATTTCCTGGACTTCCTTAGTGCCATGGCCAAGGGCTCAATTGCCAGTGCAAACAGCAAGGGGGACAGGGGGCACCCCTGCCTCGTCCCTCGGTACAGCCGAAAGTACTCCGACCTCCGCCGATTCGTAGCCACGCTAGCCACCGGGGCTCTATATAACAATCTGACCCAGACGATAAACCCCTCCCAGAACCCAAACCTCCGCAACACTTCCCAAAGATACTCCCACTCCACCCGGTTGAAAGCCTTCTCCGCGTCCATAGCTACCACTACCTCCGCTTCTCCCTCCACCGAGGACATCATAATCACGTTGAGGAGCCTCCGCACGTTAGTATTTAGCTGTCTGCCCTTTACGAACCCCGTCTGGTCCTCATGAATTACCCCCGGGACACAGTCCTCAATTCTCGTAGCCAGCACTTTTGCCAGCAACTTAGCATCCACATTAAGGAGCGAGATCGGCCTATACGACCCACACTGCAGTGGGTCCTTGTCCCGCTTCAGGATCAAAGAGATCAGCGCCCCGGACATTGTTGGGGGCAAGTTCCCTCCCCCTCCCTAGCCTCATTGAAAGTCCTCACTGTGGTGTTGGGTGCTCTGAGGTACAGACGAGCCAACACGGTTGCGATTGGTACAACGCAGTTTTATTCCAACTAGTTATTTACACATCTGTCTTGGTACTCAGCACGTGGTGACTGTGTGAGTGTCTTGTTAATGAGGTCCTGGCCTTGTCCTGTCTCCAGATGGACTGGCCAGCAGGTGTCGTGTTTCTTGTCTTATACTGTGTCTGCTCTTGTCTGTGATTGGCTGTCGTGTTATGTGTGCTAATTGGTCTGTTGGTCTGTCTATCATGATGTGTGTGTTGTGATGTGTGTTTGAATATCATGACATCCACCCTTTTTTACAAGATTATGTGCCTACGTGGTTATAAATATGAATGTGTCCTGAGTGCAGCTAAAGGTGAGTGTGCGTGATATTTACAGCATGTACATGTGGCGTAACTATATACAAGGGGCGATGTCAGGTGTGGCAGCTAACGAGGTTGTACCATAACAAAAGAAGAAGAACGTTGAAATGTGGTCCGATCAAACGAGACCTGGAACGATAAAACAGTGACATGTTACAATACAGTAGTTGCTAAAACTTGACGTGTGAACAGTCTCATAAGTCCAGTCTAGTAGGTGGGCGACAAATTCGGGTTGACCGCCTCAAGGGTGGGGCGAGAACCACCGGCTGAGGTGCGAGCCTGGCCACGGGCGGCGACAGAAGGGGCATGGTATATGGCAGCTCCACGAAGTTGCTATCAGGAACCAGCGGAGGACACGCCGTCTGTGTATGGTTCCGTTGCGAGCGTGGAAGTAGGCGAAGGGCTCGCCGATTGCGCCTACGCACGGATCCATCCGGCATGCGTACCAGGAACGAGCGGGGAGCCACACGTTGGAGAACTTCGGCAGGTGCTGACCAGCCACCGTCTGGTAGATGAATGCGGACATTGTCTCCAGGGGCCAGGGAGGGAAGATCAGTTGCCCTTGTGGCATACGATCTCTTCTGGCGATGGCGTTGCAGTTGCATCCTATGCAGTACCGGAGCATGGTCTATTGTTGGTGCCAGGATGGAAGGCACAGTGGTTCTGAGGGCGCGACCCATCAGCAGCTGTGCTGGCGAGAGACCCGTGGCTAGTGGGGCCGAGCGATAGGCCAGCAGGGCGAGGTGAAAGTCCGATCCGGCAGCAGCAGCCTTGCAGAGGAGCCGCTTGGCAATGTGAACGCCCTTCTCCGCCTTTCCATTGGACTGGGGATGCAGAGGGCTGGACGTCACGTGTGTGAAGCCATATGAGGCAGCAAAGGACGACCATTCATGGCTGGCAAAACAGGGCCCATTGTCCGACATGACAGTCATCGGAATGCCGTGGCGAGCAAAGGTGTCTTTGCAGGCCCTGATGACAGCAGACGACGTCAGATCGTGCAGGCGTATGACTTCTGGGTAATTGGAGAAGTAGTCCACGATGATAACATAGTCCATGCCAAGCGCGTGAAATAGGTCGACACCCACCTTCGCCCAGGGGGATGTCACCAGCTCATGGGGCAGAAGCGTCTCAGGAGGTTGCGCCGGCTGAAACCTTTGGCAGGTTGTACAGTTGATCACCATGTTGGCAATATCGTCACTGATGCCCGGCCAGTATATCGCCTCTCGGGCCCTCCGTCTGCACTTCTCGATCCCCAAGTGGCCTTTGTGTATTTGATCGAGAACCAGCTGGCGCATACTGTGCGGAATGACAATCCTGTCCAGCTTCAGAAGGATCCCATCAATGATGGCTAGGTCGTCTCGTGCATTGTAGAACTGTGGGCACTGCCCTTTGAGCCATCCTCCCGTCATGTGGCGCATCACTCGCTGTAAAAGGGGGTCGGCCGCTGTCTCTCGGCGTATGCGGGCCAGACTGGAGTCGTCAGCCGGCAGATTTGCCGCTGACAAGGCCACCTGTGCCTCGACCTGACATACGAACCCCTCCGCATCTGGCGGCGTGCTCACTCCTCTGGATAGGGCATCCGCCACGATGAGGTCCTTCCCTGGAGTGTAGACCAGTTGGAAGTCATACCTCCTGAGTTTAAGTAGGATGCGCTGGAGGTGAGGGGTCATCTCGTTCAGGTCCTTGTTTATTATGCTGACCAGGGGGCGGTGGTCAGTTTCGACCGTGAACCGTGGAAGACCATAGACATAATCGTGGAACTTGTCTAGACCGGTTAGCAAGCCCAGGCATTCTTTTTCGATTTGCGTGTAGTGCTGCTCTGTGGGGGTCATGGCCCGCGATGCATAGGCCACTGGGGCCCATGACGACGTGTCATCCCTCTGCAGGAGCACTGCTCCAATGCCGGATTGGCTGGCATCAGTTGAGATTTTGGTGGGACGAGACGTGTCGAAGAACGCCAACACTGGTGCCGTGGTGAGGTTGCGTTTGAGCTCCTCCCATTCCAGCTGGTGTGTATGTTGCCACTGGAACTCTGTAGATTTTTTGACGAGGTGGCGCAGAGTCGTTGTGTGGGAGGCAAGGTTGGGAATGAACTTCCCCAGGAAGTTGACCATGCCAAGGAATCGTAGGACAGCCTTCTTGTCGGCTGGCTGCGGCATGGCTGTGATGGCGCTCACCTTGTCTGCATCCGGACGGACCCCTGACCGGGAGATGTGGTCCCCCAGGGACTTCAATTTGGTCTGGCCAAAGGCGCACTTGGCTCGGTTGAGGCGCAGGCTGTTTTCCCGTATGCGGGCAAAAACGCGTTGGAGACGATGTATGTGCTCCTGCGGTGTGGTGGACCAGATGATGACATCGTCCACATATACGCGCACCCCTTCGATGCCTTCCATCATCTGCTCCATGATTCTGTGGAAGACCTCGGATGCCGAGATGATGCCAAATGGCATCCGGTTGTAGCAGAATCTGCCGAAAGGGGTGTTGAAGGTACATAGCTTTCGGCTGGACGGGTCCAGTTGGATCTGGCAAAATCCTTTAGAAGCATCCAGTTTCGTGAATATCTTCGCTTGGGCCATTTCACTGGTGATCTCCTCCCGTTTGGGTATGGGATAATGTTCCCGCATAATGTTATTATTGAGGTCTTTGGGGTCTATACAGATGCGGAGCTCGCCAGAGGGCTTCTTGACACACGCCATGCAGCTGACCCATGGCGTGGGCTCCGTGACCCTGGATAGGACCCCTTGGTCCTGGAGATCCTGCAGCTGCAGCTTGAGGCGGTCTTTAAGTGGCGCAGGAACCCTGCGAGGTGCGTGAACGACCGGGATGGCGTCCGGTTTGAGGCGAATTCGGTATGTGTATGGCAGTGTTCCCCTGCCTTCGAATGCCTCCTGGTTGTGGGCGAGGAACGATTGGAGCTGTGCGTTGAACTCAGCATCTGGGAAGTCAGTCTGGAGAGAGAGAAAGAATTCGTTGCACAAGGTGGAGAGCCTTACATGCCTGTGCGCCCAGCAGGGAGTCCTTCGATGAGCCAACTATCTCGAACGAGAGTGTGGCCGTGTGTGTTTTGTGTGTCACCTGGAGCTGGCAGGATCCCATGGCCGGGATAACGTTCACGTTGTAGTCGACCATCTTGCACCGGGATGGCTGGATTGGTGGTCTTCATGGCATAGAATGCTGACCATACTATGAGGTTGGCGGATGCGCCAGTGTCCAGGCGGAAAGTGATCTGCGATCGGTTGACCGTCAGGGTGGCACTCCATTCATCGGCCGGATTGATGGTGTTGACCCGGTTCGCATCAATGACCGCAACCCGGGAGGCGTCTTGGTCATCTGTGTCGTCGGTTTGGATGTCCTGATGTGGAGGCTGGACGGTCCGCACTTGTCTGCGAGGTTGTCGGAGATGTGGAAGATCCACAGGTTGAGCTGCTCGACAGTAGGCAGCGTAGTGGCCCATCTTGCCACAGCGTAGGCATTGTCGGGTTTTTGCAGGACATTGCCCTTTTAAATGTGCAGCTCCACAGTTGCCGCACGTCATGACGTCATGGCGTTCGTTACGCCACTGCGCATGCGCAGTTCGTTCTTGCGTCGGGCGCGCCTGCGCAGCACGTCCCCCAGTGTTGCCGTAGGTTTTGGCGCGCACAAACGCGGGAGGCCTCAAAAAGCGCACGAAACGGCCGCCCTCGTCCAGGCCGCGGGCCGGGAGAAACTCGATTGCCTGGATGCGTTCGGCCTCGTGGGCGGCCTGGCTTGCCAATTCGACCGCTTGGGACCCCCTCCATGCCGATTCGGTCGCCTGAAATTGGGCATAGCGGCTGGTCGCATTTTCATGCAGGACACAGGCTTCAACTGCAGATGCTAAGGTCAGGCCTTTAATTTTTAGAAGCTGCTGGCGTAGGCCACTGGAGGCAACGCCAAAAACGATCTGGTCCCGGATCATGGACTCTGAGGTGGTGCTGTAACCGCAGGACTGCGCGAGTATGCGGAGGTGCGTCAGGAAGGGCTGAAAGAGCTCATCCTTACCTTGTAGGCGCTGCTGAAAGATATACCTCTCAAAGCTTTCATTGGCCTCAACGTTGAAGTGCTGGTCGAGCTTGAGGAGGACCGTGTCATATTTGGATTTGTTCTCGCCTTCCGCGAACACCAAGGAGTTGTATACATCGATGGCGTGCTGACCTGCGGTAGTGAGGTGCATGGCAATCTTTGTTTCGTCCGAGGCGCCCTGTTTTTCATTGGCTCGCATGAACAGTTCGAATCGCTGCTTGAAGAGCTTCCAGTTGGTGCCCAGGTTCCCAGCGACTTGCAACGGCTGCGGTTTGTTGTGGGTGTCCATGGCTCAGGATGGCAGATTTGCCGGTAAGTATCGATTTACTCACTGGTACCATGTGGTGTTGGGTGCTCTGAGGTACAGACGAACCAACACGGTTGCGATTGGTACAACGCAGTTTTATTCCAACTAGTTATTTCCACATCTGTCTTGGTACTCAGCACGTGGTGACGGTGTGAGTGTCTTGTTAATGAGGTCCTGGCCTTGTCCTGTCTCCAGATGGACTGGCCAGCAGGTGTCGTGTTTCTTGTCTTATACTGTGTCTGCTCTTGTCTGTGATTGGCTGTCGTGTTATGTGTGCTAATTGGTCCGTTGGTCTGTCTATCATGATGTGTGTGTTGTGATGTGTGTTTGAATATCATGACACTCACTAGCAATGAGCCTAGCAGATCCGCATACTTCCTGTAAAACACGACCGGGAACCCATCCGGCCCCGGGGCCTTCTCCGCCTGCATGCTCCCCAATCCTTTAACCAGCTCCTCCAGCCCTATTGGCGCCCCTAAACCAGCCACCTCCTGCTCCTCCACCCTCGGGAACCTCAGCTGATCCAAGAATCGTCACATCCCCTCTGCCCCCCTGGGGGCTGAGATCTGTACAAATCCTCATAACAGTCCCTGAATACCTCATTTATTATCACCGATTTCCGCACCGTATTCCCCCCTCTATCCTTAATTCCACCGATCTCCCTCGCTGCCTCCCTCTTACGAAGCTGGTGTGCCAGTATCTGACTCGCCTTCTCCCCATACTCATACATCGCCCCCTGCGCTTTCATCCAATGTGCCTCTGCCTTCCCTGTGGTCAACAGGTCGAACTCCGTCTGGAGATTCCGTCGCTCCCTGAGTAGCCCCTCCTCGGGGGCCTCGGCATACCTCCTATCCACCCTTAAAATCTCCCCCACCAACCTCTCCCTCTCCTCTCTCTTCTCCCTATGGCCCTAATGGAGATTAGCTCTCCCCTAACCACCGCCTTCAGCGCCTCCCAGACTACCCCCACCTGCACCTCCCCGTCGTTGTTGGCCTCCAAATATCTTTCAATGCACCCCCGCACCTGCCCACACACCTCCTCATCCGCCAACAGTCCCATATCCAGGCGCCACACCGGTCCCTCTCCTCCCCCAACTCCAGCTCCACCCAGTGCAGGGCGTGGTCTGAGATGGCTGTGGCCGAGTACTCCATTCCCTCCACTTTCGGGATTAGCGCCCTGCTCAGAACAAAAAGATCGATCCGGGAGTAGGCTCTATGGACGTGGGAAAAGAATGAAAATTTCCTGGCCTGGGGCCTGACAAACCTCAATGGGTCCACTCCTCCCATCTGGTCCATACATCCCCTAAGCACCTTGGCCGCAGCCGGCCTCTGACCCGTCCTGGACCTAGAGCGATCCAATGCTGGGTCCAGCACCGTGTTGAAATCCCCACCCATGATCAAGCTTCCTACCTCCAGGTCCGGAAACCGACCCAGCATGCGCTTCATAAATCCCGCATCATCCCAATTCGGAGCATATACATTTACCAGTACCACCCACACCCCCGGCAGCCTACCATCACATATTGACCTCCATTATCCACTACAGTATTCATTGCCTCAAACGACACCCGCTTCCCCACTAGTATTGCAACCCCTCTGTTCTTCGCATCCAGTCCCGAATGGAACACCTGTCCTACCCATCCCTTTCTCAGCGTAACCTGATCTGCCACCTTCAAATGCGTCTCCTGAAGCATGACCACGTCTGCCTTCAGTCCCTTTAAGTGCACGAACACCCGGGCCCTCTTGACCGGCCCGTTCAGGCCCCTCACATTCCAAATTATCAGCCGGATTGGGGGGCTGCTCCCCCCCTCCCCCCACCCCCGCCGACGAGCCATCTCCTTTTCTAGGCCAGTCACGTGCCCACGCCTCCCCCACCCCCCACCCCCCCAGACGGCGGACCCCCGCCCCGAGCACCTCTCCTACTTCCAGCTCCCCTTTGGCCAATGCAGCAGCAACCCTATCCCCCCACTTTACCCCCCCCTCCCCCCGCTAGATCCACATCTAGCCCCTTTGCTCCCCCCATAACTCTCCCGTAAGTCAGCTGACTCCTGCTGACCCCGGCCTCTCCCGCCATTCCATCAACCCCCTCCAGTGTTAGAATCCCCCCTCCCCCTCCCTGGCAGTCAATGTGCCCCCTCCAGCACCATACACCCCCCCCCCCGGCCCCCCCCCCCCCCCATCTTTCTCTAGCGCGGGAAAAAGCCCACGCTTTCCTGAGCTGGCCCCGCCCCCTCTGGCGCAGCTCCTTTTGCGGCCTTACCCCAATTCCCCTCCCCGGGCCTCCACTTCCCTCTTGGGGATCTGCCCCTCCAGCACCGACGCACACACTCTCCCACAGTCTCCCCATCAAGTCCTTTCACCCATCCCCACCCAGCACCCTGACAAAAAGAACATTCCCCAAACGTAGCAAACACAACAAACATCCCCCCACACCAAACCCTCAATCTGAGTCCAACTTTTCAGTCCGTATGAAGCTCCATGCCTCACCAGGCGTTTCGAAGTAGTGGTGTCGATCCTGGAACGTGACCCACAGTCGTGCTGGCTGCAGCATACCGAACTTCACCCCCTTTCGATGGAGCACTGCCTTGGCCCGATTAAAACCAGCTCTTTTCTTAGCCACCTCTGCACTCCAGTCCTGGTAGATTCGGATCTCCGTATTCTCCCATCTGCTGCTCCGCTCTTTCTTGGCCCATCTCAGGACACTCTCTCTGTCCATAAAGCGGTGAAACCTCACCACTACACCGCTTGGCGGCTCGTTGGCCTTGGGTCTCCTTGCTAGGACCCGGTGAGCCCCATCTAGCTCCAGAGGCCTCGGGAAGGTCCCGCGCCCATCAGCGAATTGAGCATCGTGCTCACATATGCCCCGACATCGGGCCGCTCCACTCCCTCAGGGAGACTCAAAATCCGAAGATTCTTCCTCCTCGACCTATTCTCCAGGTCCTCAAATCTTTCCGCCCACCTCTAGTGCAGCGCCTCGTGCGCCGCCACCTTCACTGCCAGGCCCAAGATCTCGTCCTCGTTCTCCGAGGCTTTTTGCCGCACCTCTCGGATCGCCACCCCTTGGGCCTTCTGGGTCTCCATTAGCTTCTCAATCGCCGCCTTCATTGGCGCCAGCATTCCGGTCTTCAGCTCCTCAAAGCAGCGTTTAAGAAACTCCTGCTGCTCCTGTGACCACTGCGCCCATGCTGCTTGGTCTCCACCCGCCGCCATCTGGTTTTTCCTCCCTCTCACCTTTCGCTGCTCCAAGATCACTTTTTTCACCGCTCCACTCCTGGTCCAATCCACATACTGCCGGGGGGGACCTTGCTGTCACCTTCCCACACTGGAAGCCGTCGAACAATTGCCGTTGGGGCTCCTCTAGAGAGCCCAAAAGTCCGTTCTCGGCGGGAGCTGCCGAACGTGCGACCTACCTAGGCATAGCCGCAACCGGAAGTCAAGAGCTGGCTTTGAAAGCAGACCAAGGCAGGCCAGCAGCACGGTTCAATTCCCGTACCAGCCTCCCCGAACAGGCGCAGGAATGTGGCGACTAGGGGCTTTTCACAGTAACTTCATTTGAAGCCTACTTGTGACAATAAGCGATTTTCATTTCATTTTTCATTTTCATGTGGACTTGGAGCCCAGTCCCCTGGAGGTCATATTCGGGGTGTCAGATCTGCCAGAGCTGCAGACGGGAGCGGGGGCAGATGTTTTAGCCTTCGACTCGTTGATTGCTCCCAGGTGGGTTCTGTTGGGGTGGAGGTCAGCTTCTCCTCGTCGTGGCTGGGGGATCTAATGAAGTTCCAGTAGCTGGAGAAGGTGAAATCTGCTCTGAGAGGGCGGATGAGGTGTCCCATCAGAGATGGGGTTTGTTTTCCATTTTGGGGACCTGGTTGCTGTGAAGGGGTAGGGGTGGGAGGAGGGTTTGGTGTTGGGGAGGGGGGGTTGTGTAGTGTTGGAAATATGTTAAAATGTTGAAAAGTTTAATAAAATATTTTTCAAAAAAAAAGTAGGCGTCTCGTTATCTGGGAGCCTCCCCTGGCCGCCCCTCTGGAAACCCTCATACCCCAGCTGTATTAACAAGGGGATGTCATAGCCAAGCTCAATCAGGAGCCCACCAGGTGTTGGCACTCCTCAGAAGCGCTACCCCCATTGCAGAGGAAGCAGGGGATCAGCAGAGCTCACCCCAATCAGAGGACACCTGCACCGGGGCCTACGGAACTCGTCCTGGTTTCTGCCCCTCTCAGGGTAGAGAACTCAGTAGTGAAGCTCACCTCTCCGGATCACCAGCTATCTCCTCCTGGTGAGCCTGACTACCTCTGCCACCCCAGCGCAGGAGGTATTGATGAGGGCAGGCTTGAGTCTGCAGCCCACGCGGGGGAAGCAGTTTTCCCTCCGCCCCTCATTGGCATGGAGCTGGGGGTCCACCTCGGTTTCCCGACCTTGGGGGACAAGCCTTCTCTGAGCCATCTTGGTGGATGCTGTGAGTTTGTGGTAAGTGGAGCGCTTAAAAACAGCTCCAGCTGCCAGGCTCTTTAGCGCTAACTCTGGCCACAGTGGCCAGGAATTGTTCTGAATTTGCGTCAGCAGAGTGCTGGCCATTTGCATGTCCTGACGCGCTTACCGAATAGTACCTCCATTGTGAACGTGAACCCCACGCAACTCAGTCCCGGCATCAGTACTCTCCCAAATGGGAGGATTCTCGGTTTGAGAGACTAAGGGTGGGATTCTCCGTCCAGTGCCGCCGCAATCGCCCAACACTATCGGGCGGAGAATCGCGCATCATTCGAAAATTGATGCCGACGCCGGGCGGCAAACGGAATGCTATGCTCCAGTCCCGCGACATCGGTGTGAATGTGTTCTACTCTGCACATAGGCATGTGCATGCAAATTGTACAGTAAACGCCCATGGCATTCACAGCCCCCCCGGCATTCTTTGGGCCTTCTGTGATGCTCCACCTCTGAATTACCGTCGGCAAGGCTCACTTGTGGTGTTTAAAATCAAGAAACAGGTGCGGTGGCTGTTGGGCGGTGGGAGAGGGGATGCGAACTGTTTCCAACAGCGCTATCGTGTGCTGACAGTTGTGCCGCTGGCCATGGTTCGTCTCCCAGGGGTCGGGGAGAGTAGTGGGGGGGCAGCCGGGAGGTGGGCTGTAGCAACGACCACCATTTCTGCAGCCTGCAAGGCAGCCACCCAGCAGCGCACGCCGCCGACTGCCCCTGTGAACTTAGTTCCATGGATGATGTTGGTGCCACCCCCCCCCCCCCCCCCGCCCACCCCTCGCTACGTCATCCCCCTCCCCCATGTACCCTTTGGCCCCAGCCGACCCATCAACGGGTTAGGTGTGCTCCAGCGCAACCAGTGCCACCTTCTTGATTGCGATGAGGGTGTGTGAATGCAGCTCCTGCTTGTCAGGCTCTCCAGTGCTGATCCCAATCCCGTCGTATCACATGCCAAATTGTATTCGTTCCACGTGGCGCCGATGCTTGCCCATTGAAGTGTCCTGAATTGCTCCGGGACCGGCACCGCTTTCGGGGCCGTGGAACTCACGCGATTCAGTCCTGGTGTCAGCAATTAGGGCACGATGCACCGTCCGCATTACGCTCTCGCTCGAGAGCGGTCGGTGAATGCCACGCGAGGCCTCTCGCGGGATCCAACCAAGTCCCGCGAGGCGTCCAAGTCAGGATCCTGATGTGTTATGTACTCTGGGATAACACAGGCTGCAACTGGATGCAGCTTTAACCAAAAGATACTCCAGACTTTGAAGTTAGTTCAATCTGATTTATAGAACCAGTAGCACAGTTAGCACAGTTCTCTATGAGTTCGACTCTCTGCTAACCTTAGTATGGTTACTCTGTCTGACTGAACCAGGCTAGCTCTTAGCCACGTGCTGTAGGTGTGATACTGCAAATACACCCTGACTCACCCTGTAGATGTTCACCAGTGGAAAGAGGCGGAGTGTGAGTGCCTCGTGCCTTTTATAGTGAGATACACCCCTGAGTGTCCTGCCTGCTCATTGGTCATGTCCTGTTCTCTGTATATCATTATCTGCATGTCTGCCTATCATGACTGATCCCACCCACGATCGAGGGTTTTAAACTGACTTCAGCGAACTTACCCGGGATCCACCGGCCTCGCAGGATCCACCGGCATCCCCAGCGAGGCCACAGCCAGGCCAGGCGAAACGGCACCCAGGGACTCTCCCAGGCTGTCGGAGGTCGCTGGGTGGCCAGGGACAAGGCAGGGTAGTCCCTAGCCCACCCCCTAGAACGTGGGCACCTTGGCACTGCCCACCTGGCATCTTGGCACTGCCATCCTTGCACAGCCATGATGCCCGGGTGGCACTGCCAAGCTGGCAGGAGCACTGCCAGGATGCCAGGATGGCAGTGCAAAGGTGCCCGAATGCCAGCTTGGCACTTTCAAGGTTCAGGGCTCAAGGGGGCTTTGCCCATGCAAATGGGGGGGGGTTTGAAGGGTGTGCGTGTGTAGGGCAGGTAAGTAGGGGCCTCTGGGAGGATGGGAGTAGTTTGGGTGGGGGTCTTGGAAGGGGAGATGCCTGTAAGTGTGCGTGGGGGGCCTGAAGAGGGGGGACCCCCGGGGACCCCATAGTGGGGTGTCCTCACTTGGGGGTATGTGGGGTACTGCCCATGTGTGTGGGGGGTGACATTGCCCATGGGTGTGGGAGGCCCACAAGCTCAGTTAGAGATCGGGGCACCCTTTCAAAATGGCAGCCCGACCTCTGAGTTCAGCTCCCCAGTGCTGAAATAAATTAGGGCACGATTCTCCGGAAAGATGTGGCGAGCAGGAATTGCCGCGAGCTTCCCGGCGCTCAGACCAGCAACGCTGGCAATGCTGTTCAATGTTAATTGGTCCACTTAAGGAGGCCATCTCAGGCTTCCCGCCAGCTGATTCGCTGGCACCGCACTCGCCAGCCCCCCTGCTAACAAGGTCGAGCAGCACTTAAGCTTCACTTGATCAGCCAACCCCAGCCAGCTCACAACAATGGCACCAAGGAAACCAGCCCCAAGATTCGGGGCACTGACCTGGGGAGCTGTTAGCCGCGGTAGAGTCCAGGAGGGATGTCTTATTCCTCCGAGGGTCCAGGAGGGTCAGACACAGAGCAGCCAGTGCCGCCTGGGATGAGGTTGCGGCTGTCACAATATGTGTATATTGTAAGGAACATAAAGGGTTAATGTAATGTTCCTACTCTGGTCACTAGATGGTGCTGTAGAGCAACCATATAAATATGATATGCCTCCTTGACTTCTGGGAGAGGGTGGGAGAGAGCGGAAGGGAGCCAGACTGAGTAGATGTGAGATAGTTTAGCTGATAGCAGTTTAATATTGTAGAAGTGTAGTGTATTCTTTACTTATCTAATTCCTTAGCAAGCTAATTAAGTGTGGTTTAATAAATTAGCTTTGTTTGTTAAACAGTACTTGCTGTCCTTTGTCAATACTACTACCTTCACCATCCTGAAGAACAATACAAAGAACACAACAGCGGTGGCACTGAGCTCAGGGAGTGCGACCAGGAGGACTGGCCTCCAGTGTAGGAAGGTCAGTGACCTACACCGGGCCCCTACACTAGAGTGAGTAGACACCAATGCCCCCACCCCATTCCCCCCCAAGAGGGCCATCCACCCCCCAACTCTCCATGAGACCCCCAACCCTTCCTTCACCCCCAACCCTTCCTTCACACCACTCCCACCAAGACTGTGAACCACACGTGAGGCTAACAATGCCCTCTCTGTGTCTCCTCAGGAAAAGCTCTCCCACAATCGCCGGGAGAGTGCCTAGACTGGTGGAGGGGTGACAGACATCAGAATCCTCACCTCCTTCGAGGAGTGGCCCCTAGAGGTGACCAGTGAGGCCGAGGACAGGGCAGTCATCAAAGCAGAGGCTGGCAGATGCTGCAGAGGTGAGAAACCACCCGGAGGACCTGTCATACGTGAGTTGTTATTGCCTTACTGACTGACCCATCCTCCCACTGACCACATGGCCATTCTCCTCCAGCCAATGACGCCGGCCTATCCCGGGTGGCCCCTTCTCCAATCGCCCAGGAAACCACCTCGGAGGAGATCTCCGAGGATGTCACCATAATAGTCGCGTCACAGCTGTCATCCCCACCCTCCACCAGCGCAGATACACACACCTCGGTGGGACATGTTAGTGGACGGGCTTCTGGGGCACAATCTTTTGAGCACCACACTGCTGATGATGTACATCAGGTGGAGGCAGGAACCCCCAGGCGAGACAGCAGTCAGAGGTCTGCTGGATCCCAGGACCCAGCTGGGTCCCAGCCTGATGCGGAGCCTCTGGTACAGGGGTAACCGGAGCGGATGGAGACATTAGGGAGCTGCCGGGGCATTCAGAGGGAGATATCTGTGACACTCCAGCAGATCCATAGCCGTTTGGAGAAGTCGCAGAGGCTACGGGCGCAGGAAAAGTCGCTGGCAATGCGTGGCACCGGGCCAACACTGCTAGGATGGCGACCGCAGTGGAGATCCTGGTGTATGGCGCCGGCACCATTAGTCAAGGTGTCCAAGGCTTCATGCCATCGGTGACGACCATGACTGAGGGTCACGGCAAAATGTCCGACTCACTGGGGGATGTCATCCAGTACCAGGCCGACCTTGATGAGGTTCTACGGGACATGTCCCACTCTGAGATAGGCATGGCCAAGGCACTGCCTTGTCCCAGTCACAGATGGGTATGACTGAAGTACTACAGAGCACGTCACTGAGGAACATCGCCGAGGGCATCGATACGATGGTGCAGACCCTGGGAACCACCATGGCTGGCAGAGCCAGATGATGCAGGGGCAGTAGGAGCTCTAACCAGCTGCCCCTCTCTCAAGGTCAACCCTCGGTCCCTATGGGCACCGGGCGCCAACCCGGACACATCCCATGGAATGGGGTTGGTGGCCATCAGGTAGGGGGTGAGGGGAGTTGGGGGGATGGGGCGTGGCACCATCGAAAGAGTGGGGGATTGTATTACACTTTAAACACCCTTGTGCACAACCAGTATCATGTCTCTGCCATTTTCTTCCACAATGGGGGCCGACCTCCGAACTCTTGGCCCATCTCTCCAGGCATCCCCCCCCCCCCCCCCCCCCGACTGTGCACACCTTGTGCAGGTGATGGTGTGAGTGAGCACTCAGCAGACAGGCAGGGGTCAGACTATGGCATAGACTGAGGAGCACTGGCACTCAGCTCTCTGCGGGTTATCATCACCCCCTGCCCTCAACAGTGACCCACTGACGGTGCCAACCCAGTCCCAGCACCCTGGAGTGATGTTACACAGACCCTCGGAGGGTGGGAAATGGCGGGGAGAGTGATGGACCAGGCCACACCCTAAGTGAATTGGCGTGTATGAGGGCCTCCCTGGCCCTCCGAGCTTGCTGGACCCTCGCTGCTGCCGCCTGTCCTGCAGCCTCTGGCTGGCCCTCAGGTTCCTCCCAAGCTTTGTCCTCCAGCCCCTGCTGGTCCAGCGCCACATCATCGTCCTCCTCCTCCTCCTCGGAGGTGGACACATGTTCCTCATCACCAACTTCTACCACGTCACCCCGCTGCTGTCCAAAGTTAAGGAGGGCACTGACCCGGCAATTCTATGGCCGTTAATGTCAGGAACAGCGGGAGTTTCACCTGGCACCGCTGCTAAGCCCCCACTGGCCGGAGCAGCAGTGCGGCAGCGGCGCCGACCTTTTGATCGTCAGAGTTCCTCCGGACATAGCTGCAGAATCAGAGAATCCAGCCCATAGTCTCAGAAACGGAGAATCCAGTCCTTGAAATGGAGAATATTGGAGATTGGGCTCCACATGAGCCGCCTGGAGATGCTGACGGCGGGACTGAATCGCGTGAGTTCTACGGCCCTGAAAGCAGGGTTGTTCCCGCAGCGATTCAGACAACCTAATGGGCTGGCATCAGTACCACGTGGAACTAATGCAATTCCACTGCATTGCGGCATGTGATACGATGGGGTCAGGATCAGCACTGGAGAGTCTGACAAGCAGGAGCTGCATATTAGCACTCCACTCCCCACACACCCTCATCCCAGCCAAGAAGATGGCACTGATTGCGCTGGAGCACACCCAACCCGTTGATGGGTCGGCTGGGGCCAGAGGGACCCTAGGGGCCTTGGGAGGCACCCACATGACCCGTGGCACTAAGTTCACAGTGGGCCATCAGCGGCGCATGCAGCCACATGGCTGCCTCGCAGGCTATGGCAATGGTGGTGCGTGCCCATCCACCACAACCCCACGGCCCACCTCCTGACCGCCCCCCCCCCCGCTACTCCCTCCGGCCCTGTCAGAAACCTCCCGGCCAGCGGCACAACTGTCAGCACACTATCACGATGTTGGACACTTTTCCTTCTCTCTTTCCCTCAGCAGCCACGCCGCTTGTTTCCCAATTGTAAACACCACAAGTGAACCTTGCCATCGGTAATTCCTCCTGGGGGAGGCAGAGCATCGTGGGTGGTCCGGAAATTACCGGGTCGTCCCGTCAATATATGCCAATCACAATGACTGCACAATTTACATGCCCATGCCATGCCAAGCGTGCGGTGTGGAATGCATTCACGCCGCTGTCGAGGCACTGAAGCATGGCTTTCTATCAGTCGTCCAGCGCCGGCCTCGATTTCCGGCTGACACGTGGTTCTCTGCCCAATTGCGTTTCCCGATTCCAGTGTCTCTGAGTGGAGAATCCCACCCACATTAAGCCAGGGTTCCATTCTGGGATATTCCCGACCAGTTATAACATCAACTGGGATTATAACAGGTGGATGTTACGGCGGGATGAGGAAGGATCAGAGGGATGTGCTGATGGGGTGAGCTGAAATAGGGCGAGAGGCGGCTCATGTGGAGCCCAATTGTTGGCAGACACAGATTGTTGGGCTGAATGGCTTGTTTCTCTGCTCAGGTGAAATGAGGCCTGACTAATGCTCGTGATCCCCACACTGGTCCAATGGGCATCAAAACCCCAAATCGGCCCCTGCCTATTTGACCTCCCTGCTCCCCAAGATTAGCTGCAAGTCTAACGAGAAAGAACCAACAGACAGATCACACTGACCAGCCTGACTCAATCACCGACCTTTTGTGTTGCAGTAATTAAATGATCCCATCGTTGACTCTTATGGTGAATCATAATTTCCCTGCCAGCATTCGGAGCACCATGCCCCAACAAGACAGCCTTTTATCTACACATCTGGGCCTTTTTTGAGAAGAATAAATGGAGCGACGAGCAACTGAATGGATAATTATTTGTGCAACAAAGAATCAGCCTACTTTGCATTACTTCCACCATTGACAGTTTCTTGCTGATGTAAATGTGACTATTCGAATAAGCAGATGCTCAATATTACCACAGCATTCGATGCATGAACAAACCTTCTGTTATCATCCTTCGTAAAGCCTCTTCGAAAGATCGTCAACTCTTTGGTATCCCAGGGCAACTAAGTTCCAGACATTTGCTGCTTTTTATAAGATGGCAAAGGGAAAATCCTGAATGACTGTTTCAATCAGGCCATTGAAGGCAACAGAGCGATGCTGCTGAGACGCTATACAAGCCTGGGCCTGCTCTCCTCTTGGCTCTCATGGCCAGCTGGCCACCAACCAAAATGCTGATCTAATTATTTTTCCAAGTAAACTATCTTAAATTTGTGCGCCGGCTTTATAAACGTGCCATTTTCCTAAACTTTATTCCTCAGGTGTACTGTTCGGCAGCCAACTGTCGCCATAGAAACAGTACAGCAGTAGTTGGCCCACCTGCGTCAAATACAACAGGCCCGATTCACATGCTGGGAGTTCAGGTTTGATGGGTAGAGTCCAAGATCCAGGTTTGGCTTCACATTCTGCTGTAATTGGACTGAACTCCTGGTGTAGATTTGAACCTTCACGACACCATTAAGGCATTACTCATTGATCCCAAAGTAGTGCTGCTGATGACTGGTTTTACAGCAACCTTAGGACCAGAACGCCATGACTCATCAGTTCCTCTTTCAGTTTTGTGCTAAACTATCAAGAGTGGAACACAGTCTGAGGTTTTACAGTCTGGAGTTTGCAATATTAATGACAGTGAAACTGTCAGCGCTCACCGCCTATGAATTCCAATGAACTGAGGGCAACTTCGAGAGTCCACACGTGCAGTTAAACATGGAGATTCAGAAGCTGCTGTCAGTGATTTCACTCTTCACCAGAGGCTGCGCTATTGAATACCTCCCAAAATGCAATTAGAAATCGCTGAATGGCCATAAACCTGCTTGTTCGCCAAACTCGAAAAACCCTTGAAATGTTTGTGTCTAGTTGAGAGATATAACTGGGTTTTTAATTGGGTTGTAAGGTTGATAATTACTGTTGAAAACACTTTTTGATCCTTCAGAACTTATATTTGTACAATGTCAAATTTCTCCATTATGACAAAAAATTTCATACTTTCAAAATTTGGGGTGGGATTCAATCCTCCTCTCAGAGGTGAGTTTGGAGGTTGGGGGCGGCCATGTTATCAGGCGGGACCCACCACCTTCCTGACTCTCTCCCACCCGACCCTCCACGTTCAAGGTCCAGGTACTGGGGGGGGGGGGGGGGCCTTCCTGCTCGGAGATTAATTGAAATTTGTAGGTAGCATTGTGTTTCACCACCAATAATTGAGGAACTTGCCATCCTGGAAGTGTTTGAAGCCTTGTAAGGGGTTTAGAGGTGTTCCCTTGTTCTCAGGTACTCTACGCCCATTTGAGAGAGATGGTACTTAGGGTGGGAGGGAGGTTGGAAAGCCACCCTCTGCCTTTCTTTTGGTTCCCCCATTCCACCCACACTTGCCCCTCTCCCAAGGTCCAACGGCAATTCCTACTGAAGTCCCAATTGTATAGACCAATGGTTCCAGTGGCACTGACAGTACTGCAGGACTGCCAGTCTCTGATTGGGTGGCATTTCCACCTTGCATGGGCTTTAATCTGGCCGGCTTTCCAACACTGTTGGATAGGTGCCCTTGGAATTCCATCAGGCCTCCAGAGCAAAACCATGTGGTGTTCGTACTGCCAGTGGGAAGGGAGGGTCCTCCATCACCAGCATTAAATTCCATCCTCTGTTTTAGAAGTTCTTTTATGAGATTTCAATTTCCATCTTAATCCCATTGGGCGGGATTCTCTGTCCCGTCAGACCCATTTTTTGGTGAGGTGCGGCCCCGCTTGCAGTGGGATCCTCCGTCCCGGCAGCCAACCAATGGGAAAATTGCAGACTTGAGTGCGCTGCCGGCAAAGTGGAGGATCCCGCCAATGGAGAATCCCGCTGCATTTGTTTGCCCAAATAATTTATTGCACACTCTAAAATTTAATTAAAAGTTTAAGATAATATGTTTTCTTCCTGGTTTGCTGTCTGTGGCAATGTATCGCCGTGATTGGCTGCCTACGCTATTGATGGATATTCGGGGATCCTTTGACTTGCGGCAGATTCCAAGAAAGGGGAATCCAAAGGAATGGCTAGATTTTTGTCAGCAGCTTTCTGTGAGGTCAACTGTGGGTATTATCATTTCATCACTGACTATGGGCCAATCTATAATCCGTGCTTGCAGATCTCTGGTGGAACTGATCATGGTGAGCTGGAGAATACACTAGCATATGACAACGGTAGGGTGTAGCCACCTGAGTTGGCCAAGTCCCAATTTAAAATGGCGAACGGCAAAGGCTGAAGAGAAATTCAGCCAACACAGGCAGAAACCAGCAGGTGCAGGTTTGCTGTGTATTTAACTCTGCAAAAGCCCAGACAGCATCGATACAAGCAGCCATCTGTATAATAATGTAGCAGCCATCTACATACTAATGAGCAATCCCCGGGAACAATAGCAACATTTGGGAGACACAAAACTAAGCCAGACTCCCCGGCGCCAGCAGGAGCCAACACAAAAGAGGTTAACGAACACCTCAAGACCGCCCATCGATCAGGAAACCGCTCCAGTATTGGAGAAATCGAACCAAGCGATTGGAACAAAGTCCAATCACCTAGAACCAGGTACAGGTTCCGCCCCGAAAGGCGGGAAGCCTCTGGGGACTATAAAAGTAAAGCCCCAAGTTCAAATCGTTCTCCTTGACCGGGTCACTCAGCAACGCGAAGCAACCCCTGAGAGTGAACGGTCCAAGCTGCCACATCCCTGAAGTAAGTCTCAAGTCGATGCTCGCTACGAGATAGGCGCTCCTAGCTACCAGTCCATACCGGCTTTGAATCCCGCAATTTCAGATTCCGAACGAAAGGCCATTTGTTCCCCTGACCTGGTGGGCCAGTCCGAAGTTAAGTATAGGCCTGTTAGTTATAGAAGTAGCTTAGACGTAAAATTTGTGCATGAGTAGCGATTACTGTGTATAATAAATGTGCTTTGATTTGAATCTTACTAATTGGTGTGTTGAGTTATTGATCATTACTTGGACTTGAACCTCGTGTCGGTATCATAAAGATACCTGGCAACTCGAGAGCAAAGGTTATAAAACAGAGCCAATTGAACCCACCAAAAGTTAGCAACATATTACTGGCGACATTCTGACGGGAGCCGATCTAGAAGTGGCTTAACCACTCCGGGAGAACCCAAAAATTTGAATTAGATATCCAATTGGGAACAGAAAACCACAAGTGTTCAAGCAGTTCTGATCAATCCTCATAATTTGGAAGTGTGTGTATGCATGCGTAACTAACAGGGCTACAAGGTAATACTGATAGATTTTTTGTTGAGGCAAAACTGTCGGGAGTTTGTATTTCGGAAATTAGCGAAAGCCGTACCCGTATTTACAGCACCGCCTTAGCTCCCCTGTTCCAAATTTAAAAGAAGCATTCGGATAGGAAAGATGGCAATGCAGCGCCTCATGAACCCTCACGACCAGCAGCAGTAGAGTAGGACAGTGTCCTGTATGTGAGGAAGAAATTAGGAAGTACCTCAAAGGGAAAGGATGGCCCCTTTGGAGCGAATTCTGTAACAACGAGGAAACAGGTCCCGGGAGTATAGGACATACTTGGTGGGAGAACCTGAGCGAGATTCACAAGAAGAGCTTAGGGAAAGCTCGCAAGCCGATGGCAATCGTGTCCTGCTTGGCACAGTTGCGAGGCACAGAGGAGGTCGTTAGGACGCTCTGGAAAGAGATAGAAGGCATACATCGAATGAGCAAGGTCGATGTTAGTGAGGTAGAAAGAGAGAACTTAGAGTTGAGGAGGAAGTTGGCAGCAAAAGACGGAGAGGTGGATGATGCCAAACGGGGTCACCAGTCTTGGCTGGCGCACTTAAGCAGCTTCCAGTCCCAGTATGAAAAGGCCTATCATGACACGCAACGTGCAGTCCTGGTATGAGAGGAAACCGAAAAACAGGTAGAGACATTGCAGAGGCAGCGTCGTGACCTGAAGGCAGCGTTAAGAGCACTCCATGCTGCCACCACAGAGCAAAGACAAAGCTCACTATACCACGCAAAGTGCCGGAAGCAGATTGCAGAACTGCAATCTCTGCTTTCAGTTCAGAAAGGATTCCAGGAAACCTTCGGAGCAAAGTTAGATGAGGAAGACGGCCCTGATTGGGAAGAATTAAATGAGACAGCGCAGAGATATGTTCAGGGAACATGTGCGCAGGGAAAGCCACAGAAGAGAAAAGCACCCCAACCCCCCACAGAGCAGATAGTTCAGGCTCCAATGAACCCTGTAACCACCCACCGCACAGCCACCTCGGACGACACGGAATTTTTGTATACCACCCCCTTAACAGTGACCCAATTACGGGACGCGTGCGAGAAAATCACACCGTTCCTCCCCACCTCAGACCCCCACCACTTCTTTGCCAGAGTAAAACAGCCGGCTACCATGTACGGCCTGGATGAGCGAGAGCATGTAAAGCTCACAGTTTTGAGTTTAGACCCTTCGGTCGTAGCAGCCCTTCCCGACACACAGAATGTAGGAGGAGGCACCCTTGCAGAAATGCATACCGCGATCCTGGATGCGATTGGGTATAACCGGGGTGACCCCGCAGATGGCCTCAACAAATGCAGGCAAAAGAAAGCCGAGCACCCCACAGCGTTCGCTGAACGCCTGTGGATCCAATTTGCAGCAGTCTTTGGAGACTTAGACCGTGCCCATTTGTCCCCAGACAACATGGCCAAATGGACCCGCACCCTTATCTCCCATGCCACAGAAACAGGACAAAAAGCCTGCGCGAGTTATGATCCCTCAGAGGAGGCTCATAATGAGAAATGGGTCGTAAAAAGATTGTCCTGCGCTTGGGAGCAATCTGTACAAAACAAACCCGCAGTTAAAAATCCCGAAGAAAAGCAGACCGACGCAGACATACAAGCCGTGAAAACACACCAGAACCCCGCATGGGTAAATGAAGGAAAGAACAGCCCCCCACAAAAGTCACAGGAGTGTTACAACTGCGGACAGTTGGGACACTTTGCAAAAGAGTGCAATGCCCCTAGAAAGCCACAGAGAGCCCAGCAGATGGGCACTCTAAGTAGGAATAAGACAGAGCCCATTCATAGTGTTAGCACCCGTTCAGATCAGGCGGACCTGACCAGAACGGACTTAAGGTGTTCGGGCTCCCCCAGTTGGGTCTGCGACACCCTTTGGGATAGATCCGGACGACCGGTAGTTGCAGCGAAAATACGGGGACAGCCCATCGAGTTTCTCTGGGACACAGGAGGGTCCCGCACCACAATAAATTCCTCCACCATGTTCCAAAAGGACATGTGGCCCACTACAGCCACTATCACCCTCAGCGGCTTTACAGGCCACTCACAGCAGGGACACGTCACAGCCCCTGTACCCATTCAAATCGGCAACATCACCACCAAGCACCCCATAGTTTTAATTGACCTGCCCCACACAGCAGAACACATTCTGGGAATCGATTTCATGAATTTCCACAATCTATCATTTGATCCAGTCAACCAGTGTGTCTGGAAGATGGCAAAATCCGCAAGAGCCCCCGCAACGCTCAACATAGGTGAATACACGAACAAAATTAGCGCGGTAGGCAAATTTTGGTTCAACCTGACCACGCTTAGCACGGACAAGCAGGTTAGGGCAGTTTTACAGAAAAACAGGACAGCATTCGCGACCCACAAACACGACTGTGGACGGATGGCTGGTTCTGTACAAATCACAGGACCTGACCCTAGACCCCAAAAACAGTATGGATTTCCCCAAGAGGCAGAGGGAGAAATCTCAAAGGTAATAGACAGCTTATTAGAGCAGGGCGTACTTAGATCAGTAGCCTCCACTAATAATGCCCCGATTTGGCCAGTGAGAAAGCCCGATGGATCATGGCGACTGACCATCGATTACCGGGAACTCAACAAAATCACCCCCGCAGCAGCCCCCACAGTAGCCACAAGTCCCGAGACCATGCTCAAGCAGGGACTCAATTCCCGATTCTTTACGGTTTTGGAAATCAGTGATGGATTCTGGTCCATTCCATTGGCAAAGGCGTGCCAGTACAAATTTGCCTTCACCTTTAAAAATCAACAGTACACGTGGACATGCCTGCCACAAGGATTCCACAACTCCCCCTCCATTTTCCACCGACAGCTGGCAAATGGTTTAGCCAACTTTTCTCGCCCCGAATGTCTGGTCCAGTACGTAGACGACCTACTACTGCAGACAGACACTAAGGAAGAGCACATTGAGCTTCTGTCCGAACTCCTGGAACTCTTACATTCAATTGGTTGTAAAGTTAACCCCAAAAAGGCCCAGATTTTGGAAGACAAGGTGATATATTTGGGAACAATTATCATGCACGGTAAACACGAGATCGAGCATAAAAGGATTGACTCGGTTGCATAATTGCCACTTCCCCAAAACGTTTCAGCCCTCCAGTCGTTTTTAGGACTGGTTGGCTACTGCCGAAACCACATTGACGGTTTCGTCAGCAAGGCAGCACCCCTCTCAGACCTCCTAAGAAAGGAGCCCCCTGGGAATGGCTTCCGCAGCATATGGATGCTGTGGACTCGTTGAAAAGAGCACTCATAGCAGCCCCCGCACTATATGTTCCAGACCCACTTTCCCCTTACGCTATAGAGCTAGCTAACACAGACCGCACCCTTTCAGCCGTGCTCCTTCAGGAACGGCACGAACAGTTAAGGCCCGTGGCTTACGCCTCCAGAGTTTTAGATGCTGTGGAGCAGGGATTTTCAGCCTGTGAGAGGCACCTGCTCGCAGTATTCTGGGCAGTTCAGTAATTTTCGTGCATTACCGGACTGAACCCCATCACAATCCTCACAGAACACACCCCCACCCAACCTTTACTGGATGGACGACTCAAGGACGGTACAGTTAGTCAGATTAGAACAGCTAGATGGCCCTTCTTTTGCAGGGACGGGACATCACTGTTAAAAGGACAAAGATCCACATCTTTTTAGCCGACAACCTACAGTACCCCGGAACCCCCCACGAATGTGTTATCATCTCTCCACACCGCAACACAGGCCCCTTTATTGCGAAAACACCCCCAGAAAGATAGGTAGTTCAACCCAGAGCCCCAAGCACACAGACACGTGCGAACCCATAAAGATATATGTGGATGGATCTTCCACCATATTAGAAGGGAAGCGCATAACAGGATGCGGCATTTATGTCGAGGACGCGCAGGGACGCGCCCTAGAAGAAATAGCAATAAAACTTCCAGGACACTTAGGCACGCAAGCAGCAGAACTTGCGGCCATCATATACATAGTGGAACACCCAGATTCCTTCCCCAGCCCAGCAGACATATCCTCGGACAGCCTCTATGTCTGCAACAGCCTTACGGAATTCCTACCCCTGTGGAAAGCAAGAGAATTTGTTTCCGCAGACGGAAAACCCCTCCCTTCAGCCCCATTGCTCCGTCACATTTTAGAGAGAGCACAGAACAGGACTTTTGGGATAGTCAAAGTTCGTAGCCACCATCGTTCCTCCCCCCCTGGAAATGTAAAAGCCGACGCACTGGCTAAAGCAGGTTCCAGGCACGGATATTTTTGGACTCCCCCCGAAAGCGCACCAGTGACTGCAGTTCAGGTCTCACAGAGTAAGGTCGAGGATCTAGTGCAGGCCCAGAAGCAGGACAGCAATCTCAGGGAGGTTTTAAAAGGAAACTATCCAGCACCCTATGAGAGGTTTAAAAATGCTCTGACAACACATGACTGTGTGGTGTTAAAAGACACCCTTTATGTGGTTCCTGAACAGGACAGGAATCAACTGATTTGTTTATTCCATGACGGTCATGGACATCAGGGAATCGATCCCACTACAGCCCACCTCAGGCAGCTCTGCTGGTGGCCGAGTTTAAAAGGCGATGTAAATCACTACATTGAGAATTGTCTTATCTGCGCCCAGAATAATCCGGACAGATACCCCAAAAAGGCTCAACTCAGTCACACCCGACCCGTTAATGGCCCCTGGACTAACCTCCAGATTGATTTTATAGGACCATTGCCCCCTTGTAGGAATGGTTATAAATATGTACTCGTGGTGATAGACACGTTTACAAAATGGGTGGAAGCATTCCCATCCAGAACAAACACAACAAAAACCACAGCCAAGATTTTAACCCACCACATCTTTACAAGATGGGGACTCCCCCGCAGCATTGAATCCGACCAAGTTTCCCATTTTACGGGACGGGTCATGAAGAACGTCCTCACGATATTTGGCATTACCCAAAAATTCCACATAGCATACCACCCACAGTCGAGTGGTATCGTGGAGCGCATGAATCGGACCCTAAAATCCACCCTCAGAAAATGGTCCAGCAAAACAACACCACTTGGGACTCAGTCCTCCCTTTTGCGCTGATGTTTCTGCGTAATACATTTTCAACTTCCACAGGTTACACCCCACACACTCTCATGACCGGATGCCCCATGAAAGGCACGGAATATTTGTGAGGTTTAGACCTGACCAGCCCCGAAGTGACGGCCCTCACACACGAGGACGCAGTCAAACAATTGGTGGAAAATGTTAAAATGGCTCAGCTCGCAGCCGCAGTGAAATTGGGCACAAGAAAGAAACAGAGCAAGGCTTCTTTCGATAAGACAGTGCATGCAACTGAGTTCAGTGTAGGACAGCAAGTCATGCTCTCCGTATACAACCCCAGCACATTCCTGTCACCAAAGTACTCGGGTCCATACTCCATTGCGGACAAAGTAAGCCCTTCCGTCTACAAGATGAAGTACCTCAATGGAAAGACTGCGTGGTTCCATATCAACCAGCTGAAGGCATATGGAACACAGTCTAACCACGCACACCACGTCATGCTCGACGCAGCAGACCACACCCCACCCACAGCGAACGTAACCCTACCCTCCCCCAACACGCCCAGCCCAGCCACGGACTCAACCTCGACTCCACCCCCGGAACGCCCACAGACTGCAGCAGCAGAGACAGCGACTGTGACTCAGACGAGAGCCACAGCACGCCTCCCTACTACCCCCATGCAACAGGACCCACACCCAGCGAATCTGACCACGATTCGAGTGATCCCTTCACGATCACTTTCCTAAACAAACCCCACCACCGACCACCGGCCTATAATGACGACCCCGATTCCGTCCCCACACAACTAGACACCACCTATTGGCACAGAGATAATTCGTACAGACTCGTCCGGAATGACAAGAGCTATCCAAAATCATACCAAGCAGCCCTATCAGCCCTGATACATTTGAGAGTTTGGCATCCGGGAGAAGATGACGACCTTGAGTCTGACTCCCAAAACGAGAACCCCTTTGCGACCCTGTTCGCAACCGATAACTGAGGTGTCCAGATGATGTTTTAAAAGGAACCGCTTGGGAGAAAACGGTGTCCTTTCTGATGGAACCTGCAGCATGTTTTATGTTGTTTGTAAGCTTGTTAAATGTTGTATGTCAGACCGGAATTTTTTTTTTTCCACGGCCCCACACCTTTTCGGCAGAAACATCTGAGAGCTTGCCAAACGCCTGTTCATAACTGCCCTTCTGGTTCGAGGGAAGAACCAATATGGCAACCCCCCACGATGACTACATTTCTTGCCCGTTCTTGTCGGTTGCTCAGGCAGTGGAGAAACGGCATTGGGACCCGCCCTGCCTGAGGACCCCCCTCTGGTCAGCTACGCTCGGGTAGGGAACACACGGCATTGGTCGTTGTCCTACCCGGGGACTCCATCCAAATCGTACCCGTCGCGGCCCATACGCACCTCATTTCGGAAAGTTTGGTTCAAAAAGTTTTGTTTTCTTTCAGGTAACCCTTAGGTTGCCAACCCTCTGCTATTTACATCCTCAAACATTTGGATGGTAAATCGCACAGTCTGCGAGACGGCTCGCACTGGTTCAGTATTTGTAAGTGTGCCATGTCCTGAAATTCGGTTTCTGGAGAAAAAAAAAATGAGGGAGTCACACATAGTGACCAATTATAAAGGGAGTCATTGGCACTAAAGGACAGACAGGCTATCATATGAGATATTAAACCAAGATAGTAACAGACACTATGCTTGATTCCACAGAACTCCAGAAGCTCCAAGGAGAAGAGAAGAGAAGTGAAAGAAGAAGAACCATGAGGACATCCTCCGGATTGTTCATCGTGATAATGGACATTTGGTTGCGCGCGAATGCGAACCCCCTGACCTCAACCCCCCCCCCCCCCCCCCCAGCCGTTAATGATTCACTTCCCCACAGTACCCAGAGCCCAGTCACCAGCGACACCACACCATCTTGGTGTGACATGTTTATAACCTAGTATTCCCTGTCCTACGTGATAGAATCCTTATTGGTATTGCCGATACTCTGCTGCATCGTGCAGGCTATTCGTCTGAGAAAATGGAGAAGGAGAGCCTACCGCGCTCGCACCCCGGTATATCGGATCAGATCCCCTATTTTCGGATATGACAGACCCCCGACCCCCGCGATCTATAATAAAGAGCATTCGTTTGCGTTTTTTGTTGTAAATGTTCATGCCAAGCCAGGAATAATGTGTATAAAACTGCTATAATTTTGTTTGTATGGTTGAGGAAGTTAGAGTGATGAAATGTTTAAGTGAGTGTAGTTTATTAAGGACAGTTAGAGGTTCCCATTTTCTTGTTTTGTAATGCATGTCCCTGTTTGACATAGCGCCCCTCAGAATTGTTAGTTAAAAATTTTTGCATCGTTATGGTCAGTGTAGAGGCCATAGAAGATGTGCTTGCCGGGTCAGGGAATGGAAAGCAACGCAGTTATGTGATCCTTCACGCTTCACGTTAGGATCACAAGGAGGGAGTGTAGCCACCTGAGTTGGCCAAGTCCCAATTTAAAATGGTGAATGGCAAAGGCTGAAGGGAAATTCAGCCAACACAGGCAGAAACCAGCAGGTGCAGGTTTGCTGTGTATTTAACTCTACAAAAGCCCAGACAGCATCGATACCAGCGACCATCAGCATAATAATGTAGCAGCCATCTACATACTAATGAGCAATCCCCGGGAACAATAGCAACATTTGGGACACACAAAACTAAGCCACACTCCCCGGCGCCAGCAGGAGCCAACACAAAAGAGGTTAACGAACACCTCAAGACCGCCCATCGATCAGGGAACCGCTCCAGTATTGGAGAAATCGAACCAAGCGATTGGAACAAAGTCCAATCACCTAGAACCAGGTACAGGGTCCGCCCCGAAAGGCGGGAAGCCCCTGGGGACTATTAAAGTTAAGCCCAAAGTTCAAATCGTTCTCCTTGACCGGGTCACTCAGCAACGCGAAGCAACCCCTGAGAGTGAACGGTCCAAGCTGCCACATCCCTGAAGTAAGTCTCAAGTCGATGCTCGCTACGAGATAGGCGCTCCGAGCTACCAGTCCATACCAGCTTTGAATCCCGCAGTTTCAGATTCCGAACGAAAGGCCATTTGTTCCCCTGACCTGGTGGGCCAGTCCGAAGCGAAGTCTAGGCCTGTTAGTTATAGAAGGAGCTTAGACGTAAAATTTGTGCATGAGTAGCGATTACTGTGTATAATAAATGTGCTTTGATTTGAATCTTACTAATTGGTGTGTTGAGTTATTGATCATTACTCGGACTTGAACCTCGTGGCGGTATCATGAAGATACCTGGCGACTCGAGAGCAAAGGTTATAAAACAGAGCCAATTGAACCCACCAAAAGTTAGCTACAAGGGTTGTGAGTGATGTGTTAGGGAGGGAGGAGAATCAGGTCTGTCACAGTAAGCCTGAACTGTATAGAAACATGGAAACTTTACAGCAGCGTAGGAGACCATTCGGCCCATTGTGTCCATGCCAGCTGAGAAAGAGTTATCCAGCCCAATTCCACTTTCCAGCTCTCCTATGCATGGCCTTTGATATATTAGAAGCGGATCTCCTGCTGTAATACTCATAGTGAGTTGCAATGCACAATATATTATCGAACTACTGATTCTGCTTCAGTGATCACTCGCTAACGAGTGCGATTGTCGAACTTAGAAAGTCCATGTCACTGGTCATGGTTTCTGTGGGTCCTTGCATGGCTGGTGAGCCCGATCCCAGAACCACATATCCAACCGCACACTTATCAGGTGTTTCCAGGAAGTGGGATTGGGCCTTGGACTTTAGATCACTGGTATTCCTTTCCCAAGCTCCTTTTCCAGGCATACAGTAACTGAAAAGTCATGCTGTTCTGTCTAATTGATGAAACATGATAGCAGAAATGTTACATGAAATAAGTGCGACATTTACAGAAGTTTTCTTCTAATTTATTCATCGATGGGCATCGCTGGCTAGGCCAGCATTTATTGCCCATCCCTAATTACCCTTGAGGGGGTGGTGGTGAGCTGTCTTCCTGAATGGTTGCAGTCCATGTGGTGTAGGTACATCCACAGTGATGTTATGAAGGGAGTTCCAGGATTTTGACTCAGTGACAGTGAAGGGAGTGCAAGATCTTTAGCATATAACAGATTCTCATGCAGAGAGACACATATTGAAGAACAAGTTTCAATCTATTAACAGGTGTCTATTTTAACTGTAACATAGGCTAATGTTGGCCTTTGAGGAAGCAGCTGTACTGGGCTGTGAGCTCATGAACACCTTTGTGTTTTGGGGCTTCAAGACACAGAATTACACCTGTCAGAGGATGAATTCTATTCCTGTGGTTGCGAAAGGCGCTACACAATGCACTCTCTTGTCGATATACTTTCAAGAGACCATTTTTTTCCAGAACTCGGGATGTTTCCACTTCACATAGGGTTGAAGGCAGCTGCACAAAGTTTTGTGTGGTTCCTTTAAAACTTGTTCCGAAATTTAAACCAAAGACATTTTTTTGAATGCCGTTATGTTGGTGTAACATTGAGTGCAATGACATGCTGGCATGCTGTCATCTATTATGTTATGTTATTATGTTCCGTTAAAGTCTTTATAAAAAGAAGTGGAAATTTCCCAGAAATCCAAGTAACAATTAAAGACTTTCCGTTCAAAATGACTGCCTCGCCCATCAGATGTGGTTTGCGAATCCCAGTCTCCCCACTGCAGCCAATTTCGACACCAATGAGACCCATTTATCTTGTGTTACTGCCCCAGTTGGAGATTTGGGCTCATATTTGACCCTCGGCTCACCCCACCCTTGGGCTGGGACCTCGCCTCATCGGTGAAACACCACAGCACCTAATTTAAGTGAGAAGGACCCGTGCACACAGGCAGATGTCATTTGTTTGTTCAGCTCTGAGCTCGAGTTTTTTCCTCAATCCCTGAGTAAAGCACCTGGCAAAGAGCTGACTGAAATATTTGTGTTTTGAGAATGTTCAAGTGGTAATTAACTTGGCGTCGACATTCAGAGAATTTTCAGAATTCTGGGCGGGGATTTTCCGAGCCCGCGCCGAGTCGGAGAATCGCCGGGAGCGCGGGAAATTCCCGCCACGCCGCTCCGCCGCCAGGCCGCCAATTCTCCGGCGACCGAAGAATCTGACTCCGGGGGGGGGGGGGCCTCAGCGGTGGCCAGGCCTGCGGTCGGGGGCCATCGATCGACGGGCCATTGCGATCTGAGGGGGACCTACCCTACTCCACGCGGGCCCACTGTGTGGGTCTGCCATGTCGGCGGCCCGCGCCGAAGTAGGCCGCCGCGCACATGCGCGGACCCACTTGTGGCTACTGTGCGCATGCGCGGCCACGCGGTCTGGACAGCAGGACCCCGCCGGCAGCCGGAGCTGCGGGATGAACGCCGGGGCCCTTCGAGGAAAAAGTCTGGAGTGATTCTCGCCTGTTTTCCGGCGGCAGTGGAGACTTAGTCCCCAAAAGGGATAATCCTGGCCCTGATCTTTTGAAAACTACCTTTAATTATGAAATCAGGTGTGGGCTGAGTTCCACAGTTCTACAATCGGGTGGAGGTTTAAAGGTGTCCCCACTATTAGTGTCACACAATCACTGGTTTGACGATTAGAATTCTTCAGGCATGACAGGAAGATTTTTGCTATTTTATCGCTGATGATCAAATTGCATGCCCACGGTTACACCATCAATACTCGGGTGGTAATTTTCTTCTCTTCCTTCTTAATCCACACGTAGGAGTATTGGAAACGGGAGTAGGTTGCTTGCCAGAGCTAATGTAGGTCAGTGAGCACAGGAGGTGATGGAAGAACAGGACATGGTGCGAGTTAATGTGTGGCCAGCAGAGTGTTGGATGAGTTCAGGGTTAGAGAGGGTAGGGGGAGAGCACCCAGGAGTGAGCTGGAAAAGCCAAGTTGAGCGATAACAAAGGGAATGGGTGAAGGTTTCAGCAGCCAATGAGCTGAGGTCAGGGTAGAGTTGGGCAATGTCACAGAGGTGAGAGTAGGTAGTCTTAATGGTAAACAAATATGCAGTCTCACTACCAGAGATCTCTGTGAAAATCTAGGTACATTGAAGGAAATTTGACACTCCCAAAGGAACTCCTGTCCTAATATAAAAGGCAGTGTCACCTATCTTTGCAATAAACATTTCCTGACATTTAGGTAACACACTGGTGGGCGAGCCGATGCAGAATCAAATAAATCACTCGAAGTTCCTTCTGGATCTATCTGGAAATTAAAAACAAATGTATTCATGGGACGTGGATGTCACTGGCTAGGCCAGCATTTGTTGCCCATACCGAATTGCCCATGAGAAGGTGGTGATGAGCTGCGGTCTTGAACCGCTGCAGCCCATGTGATGTAGGTACACCCACTGTGCTGTTAGGGAGGGCGTTCAAAGATTTTAACCCAGCCACAGAGAAGGAAAGACCAATATATTCCCAAGTCAGGATGGTGCGTGAGTTAGAGGGGAACTTCCAGGTGGTGGTGTTCCCAGGTATCTGTTGCTCTTGTCCTTCCAGATGGTTGTGGGTTTGGAAGGTGCTGCCTAAGGAGCCTTGGTGAGTTACTGCAGTGCATCTTGTAGATGGCACACACAGCTACCACTGTGCTTCGGTGGTGGAGGGGGTGAATGTTTGTGGATTTGGTGCCTATCAAACGTCTGCTCCATCCTAGATAGCAGGATATTCCAGTTTTATGGGGATTCCAACCATTGGGAATGTGTTAGGATTAGGGGGATTTATTTAAGGGCCACATTTCCCCAGCTATTTGGAGCTGACTCGAGAGAGCCCGGGCTTTATCACTGCCCAGATAGCACCATATACAAGTGACACTGAATATGGAGAGTGTCAAAACCTATTGCAACTGTACTGCCTGTTTCCAAACGCTTGTCGAGCACTTTTTCAGATTTCAGATCATGGACAATAAATTGAAATTAAAACAATAAAAATGGAAACAATCCCCCCATACAGCTGCACTTTCAAAGATCAAGTCCCAAGTAGTTTATGAGGTATGGCACTTCCGTGTAATCAGAACTGCTAAAGGTGCAGGTTATATTTCAACTTTCGCAGGATTACCTTAGGGGCCTCGGTCTTTCTGAAGCTTCTGGTTTCCTAGTAATAACAATATAACAATTTACATTTATCGACTGAAGGCTGAAATCAAACTCTACCAGGCCATTGTCCGAACCATCCTGCGGTGTGTCACCTGCTATAGGCAGGACATCAAAGCTCTGGGGCTCTCTCAAAGATGCCTGAGAGCCATCATCAGGACTAAAATCACAAACAATGAGGTCCTTCCTTGTACTGGGTTCAACAGCATCGAGACCAACCTCTAGAAAATTTGACTTAGATGGCCAGGCCATGCCTCTCACATGAAGGATTACAGGAGCTCCAAACAGATCTTTAACGGGGAACAGTCTAAGGGCAAATGACATCAAAATGGTCAGTGCAAACGATACAAAGACCCCCTGTAAAAAGAGCTTTACAAACTTGTGCATTGCAGCCCTCCCCTCAGCAAAGCACTGCAGCTGAGCGGCACACACTAGAATTTGATTCAGCCTGCTTCGCGCAACATTTACGCCAAACGTTCAACGTCCAAAATGCCCCGAGGAAGACCAGAGGTGGTACTGCTCCAAAAGCACGCGCTGTCTGTCCATGTGATCCCTCATCTGGCTCTTCAGAGAGGACCCACAGAAGATGATGAAATCATTTATTGCCTGGACATATTCAAACACCAAGGAGCCTACAACAATATATACCTTTTAATGTATTGATATTTCACAGACATTTCACAGAAGCAAGTGAGTCAAATCTTGATACCAAGCCAAAGAATGAGTCTTGTAGGATTTAAATTGGAAAACCCCAGTGTTGAATCCGCGGTAGGCAGAACACATTGGCAAAAGTAGAAATTACAGAACAAGGTTTATTTCGATACAATTACACTACTCCTCCACTCTCCTAAGGGTCTCCATTCCTGACCTGCAGCTAGGCCGGGGCTTTTATGCAATGGGGCTCTAATTGCCAAGGGGAAACCCCGCACCCTTAAAGGGGAAGGCCTGCCTTAAAGGGAAAGTTCATATTCCGGGGCGGTCATGGGAAATCGTATTGACTTGACCCTGGGACCTGGGACTTCCATTGGGGTTATTAACCCCCCCCCCCCCCCCCACCTGCATCCAGAGCAACGTCAACATCCATGGGTAAATGCGCCGGGCTTTTCGACTGTTCACCTGTGGATGGCATGGAGGTGACACCCTTGCGGCGTCAGGAGGTGTAATATCAGAACAGAGAGTGGTATTTACATGATGGGCATCTGGGTGGTGGCGGCAACGCCGGCGTGGCTGCGGGAGCAGGCACAGGCACCTCCAGCAGTGGCAGAATGTCCATCTCAGTTTCCGAGTTGGAACTAGGCGAGTCTTCGTCCGGCATATCAGTGTGCTCAAAAATTACTGCTGAATCCTCGGCAACCAGTGGAGCCGGGGCGCGTTGGTGCCAACAGGAGTGGCCGGGGCTGCGGTGAAGACGAGACATCTGAAATAATGGCCGGACGGAGGGAGTGTCCAGCACCTGGTTCCGGAGACAGTCCGCGTGCCGATTAGACTCGTGGCCCTGTGCCCGAATTTGGTGAGAAACCGGACCGGTTTTCACCAACACGACGCCCAGGATCCAAGCAGCTCTGGACATGTACTGCATCTCCCGGTGTGAACGCGCGCACTGGCCTGTGGTGACCTGTGTCTGCCTCGGTTCCTTCTTGAGCGCGGTGGGTCTTTACCGCCAATATCCAGAAGCACTCAATCGGGTGCAGAATAAGAATCTTGTATTTTCATGCTGAGCACTGCCCGCTCAGCAAACCCGTTCGAAGGTGGTGGTATGGGACGGTCCTCACGTGATGAATCCCATTGGCAGACATGAAAGCTGCAAATTCCGCACTCGTAAACGCCCTACCATTGTCCGAGACCAACACCTTGGGTTTGCCGTGCGTGCTGAAAGTGTGTCGGAGTTTCTGTATGATGGTCCGGGCCATCACCGCCTCTGCCTGGAGGACCTCCATCCACTTTGAATAGGCATCGCCGAGGAACATTGCCCCTTGAAAGGGGCCCAGAAAGTCTAGATGGAGGCGAGACCACGGATGGCCTGGCCATTCCCACGGGTGGAGCGGGGCTGCAGGAAGCAACGTGGAACATAGAACATTACAGCGCAGTACAGGCCCTTCGGCCCTCGATGTTGCGCTGACCTGGGAAACCACTCTAAAGCCCATCTACACTATTCCCTTATCGTCCATATGTCTATCCAATGACCATTTGAATGCCCTTAGTGTTGGCGAGTCCATTACTGTTGCAGGCAGGGCATTCCACGCCCTTACTACTCTCTGAGTAAAGAACCTACCTCTGACATCTCTCCTATATCTATCTCCCCTCAATTTAAAGCTATGTCCCCTCGTGCTAGACATCATCATCCGAGGAAAAAGGCTCTCACTGTCCAACCTATCCAATCCTCTGATCATCTTGTATGCCTCAATTAAGTCACCTCTTAACCTTCTTCTCTCTAACGAAAACAGCCTCAAGTCCCTCAGCATTTCCTCATAAGATCTTCCCTCCATACCAGGCAACATTCTGGTAAATCTCTGCACCCTTTCCAATGCTTCCACATCCTTCCTATAATGCAGCGACCAGAATTGCACGCTATACTCCAAATGCGGCCGCACCAGAGTTTTGTACAGCTGCAACATGACCTCATGGCTCCGAAACTCAATCCCTCTACCAATAAAAGCTAACACACCGTAAGTCTTAACAAACCTCTCAACCTGGGTGGCAACTTTCAGGGATCTATGTACATGGACACCAAGATCTCTCTGCTCATCCACACTGCCATGAATCTTACCATTAGCCCAGTACTCTGTCTTCCTGTTATTCCTTCCAAAATGAATCACCTCACACTTTTCTGCATTAAACTCCATTTGCCACCTCTCAGCCCAGCGCTGCAGCTTATCTATGTCCCTCTGTAACTTGTAACATCCTTCCGCACTGTCCACAACTCCACCGACTTTAGTGTCATCTGCAAATTTACTCACCCATCCTTCTACACCCTCCTCCAGGTCATTTATAAAAATGACAAACAGCAGTGGCCCCAAAACAGATCCTTGTGGTACACCACTAGTAACTGGACTCCAGTCTGAACATTTCCCATCAACCACCACCCTTTGTCTTCTTCCAGCTAGCCAATTTCTGATCCAAACTGCTAAATCACCCTGAATCCCCTGCCTCTGTATTTTCTGCAGTAGCCTACCGTGGGGAACCTTATCAAATGCTTTACTGAAATCCATATACACCACATCAACTGCTTTACCCTCATCAACCCATTTGGTCATCTTCTCAAAGAACTCAATAAGGTTTATGAGGCACGACCTACCCTTCATAAAACCGTGTTGACTATCTCTAATCAAATTATTCCTTTCCAGATGATTATACATCCTATCTCTTATAAGCCTTTCAAAGATTTTGCCCATAACAGAAGTAAGGCTCACTGGTCTATAGTTACCGGGGTTGTCCCTACGCCCCTTCTTGAACAAGGGGACAACATTTGCTATCCTCCAGTCTTCTGGCACTATTCCTGTAGACAAAGATGACTTAAAGATCAAAGCCAAAGGCTCAACAATCTCCTCCCTGGCTTCCCAGAGAATCCTAGGATAAATCCCATCTGGCCCAGGGGACTTATCTATTTTCACACTTTTCAGAATTGCTAACACCTGCGCCTTATGAACCTCAAGCCCTTCTAGTCTAGTAGCCTGAATCTCAGTATTCTCCTCGACAACATTGTCTTTTTCCTGTGTGAATACTGATGAAAAATATTCATTTAGCACCTCTCCTATCTCCTCGGACTCCAAGCACAACTTCCCACTACTGTCCTTGACTGGCCCTACTCTAACCCTAGTCATTTGTTTATTCCTGACATATCTATAGAAAGCTTTAGGGTTATCCTTGATCCTACCTGCCAAAGACTTCTCATGTCCCATCCTGGCTCTTCTTAGCTCTCTCTTTAGGTCCTTCCTAGCTAACTTGTAACTCTCGAACGCCCTAACTGAACCTTCATGTCTCTTCTTTACATAAGCCTCCTTCTTCCGCTTGACAAGTGTTTCGACTGCTTTAGTAAACCACGGTTCCCTTGCTCGACCACTTCCTCCCTGCCTGACAGGTACATACTTATCAAGGACACGCAGTAGCTGTTCCTTGAACAAGCTCCACATTTCCATTGTGCTCATCCCCTGCAGTTTTCCTCTCCATCCGATGCATCCTAAGTCTTGCCTCATCGCATCATAATTGCCTTTCCCCCAGATATAACTCTTGCCCTCTGGTATATACCTATCCCTTTCCATCACTAAAGTAAACTTAATCGAATTGTGGTCACTATCACCAAAGTGCTCACCTACCTCCAAATCTAACAACTGTCCTGGTTCATTACCCAGTACCAAATCCAATATGGCCTCGCCTCTCGATGGCCTATCTACATACTGTGTCAGGAAACCCTCCTGCACACATTGGACAAAAACGGACCCATCTAAAGTACTCGAACTATAGCGTTTCCAGTCAATATTTGGAAAGTTAAAGTCCCCCATAATAACTACCCTGTTGCTTTCGCTCCTATCCAGAATCATCTTTGCAATCCTTTCCTCTACATCTCTGGAACTTTTCGGAGGCCTATAGAAAACCCCTAAAACGGTGACCTCTCCTTCCCTGTTTCTAACGTCAGCCCATACTACCTCAGCAGACGAGTCCTCATCAAACGTCCTTTCTGCCACAGTAATACTGTCCTTGACTAACAATGCCACCCCTCCCTCTCTTTTACCACCTTCCCTGAGCTTACTGAAATATCTAAACCCCGGCGCCTGCAACAACCATTCCTGTCGCTGCTCTATCCATGTCTCCGAAATGGCCACACCATCGAAGTCCCAGGTACCAACCCATGCCGCAAGTTCCCCCGACTTATTCCGGATGTTCCTGGCATTGAAGAAGACACACTTTAAACCACCTTCCTGCCTGCCGGTACACTCCTGCAACTTTGAAACCTTACTCATGACCTCACTACTCTCAACAATTCAGGTTCCCAAGCCCCTGCTGAACTAGTTTAAACCCTCCCGAAGAGCATTAGCAAATTTCCCTTCCAGGGTATTGGTACCCCTCTGGTCCAGGTGTAGACCATCCCGTTTGTAGAGGTCCCACCGACCCCAGAATGAGCCCCAGTTATCCAGAAATCTGAAACCCTCCCTGCTGCACCATCCCTGTAGCCACATGTTGAACTCCTCTCTCTCCCTAATCCTCGTCTCGCTAGCACGTGGCACGGGTAACAACCCAGAGATAATAACTCTGTTTGTCCTAGATCTAAGTTTCCACCCTAGCTCCCTGAATTCCTGCCTTACATCCCTATCCCTTTTCCTACCTATGTCATTGGTACCTATGTGGACCACGACTTGGGGCTGCTCCCCAAGCACATCACGCACATCACGCACACTTGCACCTGGGAGGCAACACACCAACCGTGAGTCTCTCTCGTTCCCACAGAATCTCCTATCTATCCCCCTAACTATGGAGTCTCCAATGACTAATGCTCTACTCCTCTCCCCCCTTCCCTTCTGAGCAACAGGGACAGACTCTGTGCCAGAGACCTGTACCCCATGGCTTACCCCTGGTAAGTCCCCCCCCCCCCCAACAGTATCCAAAGCAGTATACTTGTTACTAAGGGGAACGACCACAGGGGATCCCTGTACTGTTTGCTTCCTCTCAGCCCCTCTCACCGTCACCCATCTATCTTTATTCTTCGGAGTAACTATGTCCCTGAAACTTCTATCTATGACCACCTCTGCCTCCCGAATGATCCGAAGTTCATCCAGCTCCAGAATGCGGTTTCTGAGGAGCTGGAGATGGGTGCACTTCCCACAGATGAAATCAGCAGGGACACTGACGGCGTCCCTCACCTCAAACATTCTGCAGGAGGAACATTGCACTACCTTCCCTGCCATCCCCTCTAGATTAAAAAAAGAAAAAGAAAGAAAGAGCTTACCTGTTATTCACTCCCCTTCTCAGCAAGCACTCACTCAGCAACCTCTGTGCCCCGCACAATAACACCTGAGGGAAAATAAAAGAAAAACTACTTACCTGTCATCAGCCAATCCCTTACCTGCAGGCCATGACGTCACGGTTCAACTTCTTTCTACTTCTACCTGCTCTCGAGCCTTCCTCTTGATCTTTACAGCGGTTGTTTTTTTTTGGTTAGAGGGGGGGGTAGGGAGGGAAACACTGAAGAAGTGTTTTGGGTTTAAGTGTTACTTGACAACAGCTCCTCCACAAACCACTTTCAAGTTAGGGTGAGCACATGGACGTACGCAGATTTCCCCCACAACAGCCAATCAGCAGCTCCACTCTACTGCCCTCTGCTGGATGCTTGTCTTCACTTGAACAGCTAGGGTCTCTTGCTGAGGTACACCTTCAAGTTAGGGTGAGCACACGGACGTATGCAAATTTCCCCCGCAACAGCCAATCAGCATCTCCGCTCTACTGCCCTCTGCTGGATGCTTGTCTTCACTTGAACAGCTAGGGTCTCTTGCTGAGGTACACCTTCAAGTTAGGGTGAGCACACGGACGTATGCAAATTTCCCCCTCTGCTGGTGTGTCTGACACTGGACGTGGCGCTGGGCCACCCGCTCGATGTCGGCCCACCAAACGTAGCCTCGAGCTAACATTTTCATTTTGGACACACCAGGGTGACCATTGTGGAGATCCATCAGGAGCGGGCCTGGGCCACGTTCGGGGACCACCATGCGTGTACACCAATGGAGATCGCCGTCCTCAATGCTGAGCTCCTGCATCTTTGTGGCGTAGGCCCTTAGGTCCTGTGGTACATCCCTGTTCTAAGCCCCATACTGCACCATGTGACGGATGCGGGATAGCTGAGGGTCAGTCTGAGTCAACCTGAGGATGTGGGATGCCATGACCTGTAGTGAGTCCATAAAATGTAGGGTGGCAATGACCTCGCTGGTTTAGGTGGCTGGGTCAGCAGGGGCAGACAACTTAACAAGTTGGCGTAAGGAATCCCAGAGCGGTGCTCCAACACATAATTATACGTTGCGAGCAGCATTGCCCATCACTGGATGTGAGTGGAAGTAATGGCGGCAGATTGCCTGACCCTCCTTGAAGAGCCCTAGGAGGGGCTTGTAGTCTGTGAGAACAGTGAAGCGATGCTCATAGACATATTGATGGACTTTCTTGACCCCGACTACGGCAGCCAAACCTTCCTTCCCGATCTGGGCATACCGCTACTCTGCGCGTCCAATGTCCTTGAGGGAAAGGCGATGGAATGTTCAGATCCGTCAGCCATGGGGCAGCACGTCCCCAATGCCGAACGGAGAAGCGTCGCAGCTCAACAGGGTTGGCCGGGATGGGTCAAAGTGGGTTAGCAGTCTTGACAAGGAGACCGCTTGCTGCTCTTGGCCCCACTCCCAAGTTTGCCCCTTCTTCAACAGACGGTGGAGGGGGGGCTAACATGGTGGCCAGGTTTGGAAGGAACTTGCCATAGTACTTTCCCATTCTCAAGAACGAACGGAGTTCTGTTGGGCCACCTGGTACCTGCCGAATTGTTTGTACCTTCTCTTCCACCGGGTGCGAGCCATGGCGGTCTACACGGTAGCCGAGGTACGTTACTTCAACGGCATTGAATACACATTTCTTCCGCTGGAGGCCGGCATCCTCAAAACACTCCAGCCCCTCGGCCAGGTTTTGTAGGTGCTCCTGGTCAGACGAGCCCGTGATCAGACCATTGTTGAGATAGACTGCCACGCAGGCAGGCCTCACAGGATGTTCTCCATTACTTGCTGGAATATCGCACACACGGTGGAAACTCCAAAGGGCAGGCGGGTGTATTCATATAGCCCCTGTGTTTGTTCATGGTTACAAAGCATCTGGACTCGGGGGCCTGGACCAACTGGAGGTAAGCGTGACTCATGTCGAGTTTTGTAAATGTGCACCCTCTGCTGAGCTTCGCGTAAAGGACCTTGATCCTGGGAACAGGGTAATGGTCCAGTTGAGACCATCATTTTATAGCCGCCACACAAGCATGCTGTTCCATCTGATTTCATTGCCGGGACGACTGGCGCCGCCCAGTCGGAGAACTGTGCCAGGAGGATGATGCCCAAGTTCTCCATCTGGTCCAACTCAGCGTTCACCTTGGGTCGTAAGGCATGCGGGACACATCGGGCGTGGAAGTAGCAAGGTCGAGCCATGGGATCCACATTTATTCAGGCCACAGCTCCTTTTATGTGCCCAGGCCATCCTGGAATACCGATGGAAACCTCAACAGAACTCCCTCAGGGCCATGTGGGTGCATGCGGCACACCCACTGCCAATCTAACCACAAGTAGCGTAACCAGTCATGCCCCAACAAGCTCGGACTGCTCCCGAGGACAACCAACAGAGGAAAGTTTGCAGACTGTTGACCATACATGATCGGAACCATTGAAGTGCCCGCTATTGCCAGTGCTTCTCCCGTATAAATGACCAGCCTTGGGTCAGCAATTGAAGGCCAGACCGAATGCGATTGAACGTACGGCAGCTGACTGCCGACACTGCAGCTCCAGTGCCGAGTTCCATGCAGATTGGGTGTCCGTTGGGTGTCCAGGGAGATCCGGAAGGGCGCTACTCTTGGCGCAGCCACGCGGTGTAACTGCTGGTAGGTGCTGTCCACATCTTACACCTAATAAGCACTGTCACGTGCGGGGAGGAGGGGTGTTCACGCCTAGCGGGTCGGCGGGCGGGTAGATCTTCACGGGGTCTCCTGTCTCTCTGGTTTCTGCTGCCTGTTGCGGCCCACATGGCTGGTGGTCATATTCCTGTTCCTCCTGATCAGGGGAGAATGTCAGGCGGCATTCCGGCCTCTATTACGGCACTACATGTTCGTCCGGGGTAGGTGTCCTGTTATCGGGGGCCTGCCTCCTCAGGTCTAGCTGAGCGTGATAGGTGCTTGGAATTGCATCCCAGGTGGAGTACTATCAGTCCCAGGAGTTCCTGGACCCCTCGTTCGGCACTTTCTCTGGAGATAACTTTCGCCACCTTGCGTTGCAGTTCCAGGTGGGCCTCAGCTAATGATTCGCGTTGCGTGGCCACACCGCGGAGTCTACACACCAAACCGTCCCTGAGTGTCTCATTCAGTGCCACTCTGAATTCACAAGTCTCAGCCGGTTTCCGGAGGCGGGCCAGGAAGTCACTCACTTCGCAGCCGCGTGAAACCGGAAATAGCGTACGATGAGCAGCCGTTTCGGGTTGAAATGCTCTCCCACCAGGGTCACCATGGCAGCGAACGACTGGGAATCTGGGGCTTCCGGGTGAGTCAAGCTCTTTATCACACTGTAGGTGGGCCCTCCGCAAGCCGTCAGTAATATCACAGTTTTCGTGCATCGCCAGTAATCGCATCCATTGGAACAATATAGTCCGTGCCTTCAACAGATTTCCCCCAATCGTCTGTACCTGCCTCAAGAAGTTCTAGCTTTCCTATGAGTGGCATTTCGATGGTTAGTAGTGCAGCCTGCCAAAGCATAGACGAGGTGGACCCGGCGCGTAGCAACCGGTGTCGATGCCAGTTCCACTGAATCCTCATCGCCAGTGTTGAATCCGCGGTAGGCAGAACAGATAGACAAAAGTAGAAATGACAGAACAATTTATTTTGATACAATTACAATACTCCTCCACTGCCCTGAGGGTCTCCTTCCCCAGCTAGCCGGGGTTTTTGTACAATTGAGGCTTTGTTTGTAATGGGGAAATCCCAGCCCCTTAAAGGGGAATGCCTGCCTGCCTTAAAGGGGAAGTTCATATTCCGGGGAGGTCATGGGAAATTGTATAGTCCTGATTCCAGGACCTCCATTGGGGTTATAACACCCTGAAACTGGGAGCAGGAATTATGATGTACGAGTAACTCGCATCCTGGAGCTGCCTGCTTATATCCCTGATTTCTTCTTGTAGCCAACCCTAGCTGTGCTGCCCAATGGCTTCATACATCAGCAGAGGGCCCAATGTCATGTGTGCCCAACACTAATTAAAGTTAATCTGCACCAATTTAAAGCGGAGGTTCATAGTGGCTGTTGGAGGTGCTGAGCTCTAACTGAATGTTGTGCTGCGGAAGGATCAACAATAGGAGAGACCCTGGGAGAGAGTGAGCACCAAGGTTTTATGATGTTCATAGAATCCCTACAGTACAGAAGGAGGCCATTTGGCTCATCGAGTCTGCACCGACCCTCTGAAAGAGCTCCCCACCCAGGCCCACTCTCCTGCCTTATCCCTGTAACCCCACCTGCACATCCCTGGACACAAAGGGACAATTTTAACATGACCAAATCCACCTAACCTGCACACCTTTGGATGTTGTTCTGGAGGCCTTCACGGAAGAGGTGGAAAGATGGAGAGATGTCCTGTAACCTTGCAGAGTGGGAGGCGGGCTGGGAGAGTGGGTGGGGAGGGGGGGGGAGTTGTCCACGTATGTGATCAGAAGGCAGGTGCAAGAGAAAAATTAATAAATAAATCCAAAATACCACAGATGCTAGAAATCTGAAATAAAAACAGAAGGTGCTGGAAAAGCTCTGCCAATCTGGTGGCATCTGTGGAGAGAGAAAAAGAGTGAATGTTTCAAGTCCAATGTGACTCTTTTTTGGAAACTTAATGATCTCACATGAACAGTCAAGGTAAGTGCATCTTCAAATGGCATATCCTACCATCACTAACCTCATCACTGTTCAATTCACTACACCTCCATCACCCACCTCGCAGCAATCTCCATCCATCAGGGCACATACCCAATGTTTATATGCTTTTCCTTGTTATAATTCGCTCCCGGGCGGCACGTGGTGCAGTGGTTAGCACTGGGTCTGCGGCGCTGAGGACCCGGGTTCGAATCCCGGCCCTGGGTCACTGTCCGTGTGGCGTTTGCACACACCCTACGTGTCTGCATAGGTTTCACCCCCACAACCCAAAGATGTGCAGGCCAGGTGGATTGGCCACGCTAAATTGTCCCTTAATTGGAAAAAAAAATAATTGGGTACACTAAATTTAAAAAAATAATAATAATTTGCTTCCCATTCACTGAATACAGGAGGAGCCTGGAATCAGTCTTTCCTTAACTGAGGTTTATTCACAAAGCCTGGAGCACACAGACATCCCCTTCCTTCAGCAGCAGTCAGACCACTCCCTGGAGACCATTCAGACAAGTACAGGAAAGGATAGGAAATGCATAGTGTAGCAACAGCAGCCATACAAAATAACCCAGCACCTGGAAGAAGTACTTTGGTCCTTCATGTTGTTTCAGTGTGTTCGTGTGAGATTTAGACAAAGCACAGGTCTCACTACGGAGGTCCAAAATGATGACAGTGCTAAGAATCAGGTCCTCCAACTGATCGGCATGTTGTCAGCTGATGTTACATTTGCTTCTGCCAATCTCTTCACATGGACCTCACATGAATACAATGTTAAATGACACAAAGGACCACGTCACCCACGTCCATGCCTCCCCCATTTCAAGCGCTTTTCAAAGGGTTTATTAACACCTGACAGGTGCTGGATTATTTCTTCTGTCTGGTACTGCTAAACTTATGCATTTCCTGTCCTTTCCTCCAATGGAGAGAGATGTCGATTGGTCCTTTGTCTTCTTTTTTGACAGGCCCTCTGGATTGAGAGTGACTTGTTTCCACTGTGGTTTGGTGGGTTCCAAGCTGGCTGATAAAATGTGTGAGCGAGGGACTCTGCCACAGGTGGGGTATGTGTTTGTTTGGAGGTTTGTGCGCTCTCCCTCTGACACCGTGATTTCACCTCTGCTGGTTATCGATGAAATCTCCCGATGTGTTCGCCGAATTCCTGAACGAGCCTCCGCCATTTTGGTCGGCAGCTGTCAGTGTCTCTCATGAAATCTGGGGGACGATTCATCTCTTCAGGACATTCCTAAAGTGTTTCCACTATCCCCTTTGGAGTCTCCTGCAGCAACCAAATGCAAAGTACAGCAGTTGGGGGCTGCGGCAAACTACTGGCAGACTTCTTATGCAAACTAAGCATATTAAACTCGAAAGGTTTCACTTCCTTTATTATTCAGTTGCATAAACTTAAAGTTGACTCAACGTCCAGGATGTGATGCATGAAGTAATGGTGAAGGCCCACATTCTATTTTACAGAAACCAGCCCTGGCTTGAAATAATGGCATTTGTGATAAATTATTTAACTGCGTCTGAAGTTGATTTAGCTGGTATGCTTTTACTTTAAAACACATTTGAAAGAAAAATGCACAATTAGGATTCAGTAAAGAATGTAGGAAATAGGTAGAATCCCATGAGATTCTGTCAATGACTGTCTGTGTTGCACTCTCCGCATTGCGCCATCATTTAACTGGGATATCGGAGAGGTGGGGCCCTCTTGAATGTCGATCAAATCCGCTCCAGTTCCATCATCCTGACATTCCCAGAGCTGCTGTAAAGTTCAACAGGGCAGACTCTTCATTTCAGCCTAACTGATGCTTGCTTCACAGTAACAACGCTTTAATCCCACTTGTGCACACAAACTCTATATCAATTTTTATAGATGTGAACACATCACAAAACAGTGTTAGACCATCCACTAGATTATTAGTGCGAATGAAACAAAGTAAATCCTCTAAAATCTAGAGCTTCACTCCTTGGTGACACGTGTTCCTTACTGCATTTGGGACTTTAACAGGGTTTGTTTAAATTCATGACACGTGCTTGCTACAAATTCAGATTTAGCTTTCTTTGACTTTCAGAGCTACAAACACCATTCAGAATATTTATGATTCCTATAACAGACAAACCAGTGACAAGAGACTTTAGGCTGTTTTCGTTTCGCACCGAGATTCCCAAATAGGGGTCTTCGGAACCCCGGGGGTCAATGGGAGCCTCCCAGGGGATCAATGGCAAGGCCTCGGAGTGGGAGAGCTGTCCAGTGCAGAACTCAGAGTGGGGTGGGAGGATTCTGGATCAAGCCTCGGAGCGGGGTGGGGTGGTGGGGGGTGGCCTGTTTAGAGTCTGTTATTAAAGATGAGATCGCAAAGTACTTGGAAGTGCATGATAAAATAGGACTGAGTCAGCACGGCTTTGTCAAAGGGAGGTCATGTCTGACAAATCTGTTAGAGTTCTTTGAGGAAGTAACAAGTAAGTTAGACAAAGGAGAACCAGTGGACGTGATTTATTTAGATTTCCGGAAGGCCTTTGACAAGTAGTGAATAGGAGACTGTTAAATAAGTTAAGAGCCCATGGTGTTAAGGGTAAGATCCTGGCATGGATAGAGGATTAGCTGACTGGCAGAAGGCAGAGAGTGGGGATAAAGGGGTCTTTTTCAGGATGACAGCCGGTGACTAGTGGCGTGCCTCGGGGGTCGATGCTGGGACCACAACTTTTCACAATATACATTAATGATCTGGAAGAAGGAACTGAAGGCACTGTTGCTAAGTTTGCAGATGATACAAAGATCTGTAGAGAGACAGGTAGTATTGAGGAAGCAAGGGGGCTCAAGAAGGATTTGGACAGGCTAGGAGAGTGGGCAAAAAAGTGGCAATTGAAATACAATGTGGAAAAGTGTGAGGTCATGCACTTTGGAAGGAGGAATCTAGGCATAGGCTATTTTCTAAATGGGGAAATGCTTTGGAAATCAGAAGCACAAAGGGACTTGGGAGTCCTTGTTCACGATTCTCTTAAGGTTAACGTGCAGGTTCAGTCGGCAGTTAAGAAGGCAAATGCAATGTTAGCATTCATGTCAAGAGGGCTTGAATACAAGACCTGGGAGTTACTTCTGAGGCTGTATGAGGCTCTGGTCAGACCCCATTTGGAGTATTGTGAGTAGTTTTAGGCCCCGCATCTAAGGAAGGATGTGCCGGCCTTGGAAAGGGTCCAGAAGAGGTTCACAAGAATGATCCCTGGAATGAAGAACTTGTCATATGAGGAATGGTTGAGGACTCTGGGTCTGTACTCGTTGGAGTTTAGAAGGATGAGGGGGGATCTTATTGAAACCTGCAGGATACTGCGAGGCCTGGATAGAGTGGACGTGGAGAGGATGTTTCCACTTGTAGGAGAAACTAGAACCGGTGGACACCACCTCAGACTAAAGGGATGATCCTTTAAAACAGAGATGTGGAGGAATTTCTTCAGCCAGAGGGTGGTGAATCTGTGGAACTCTTTGCCGCAGAAGGCTGTGGAGGCCAAATCACTGAGTGTCTTTAAGACAGAGATAGATAGGTTCTTGATTAATAAGGGATCAGGGGTTATGGGGAGGAGGCAGGAGAATGGGGATGAGAAAATATCAGCCATGATTGAATGGTGGAGCAGACTCGATGGGCCGAGTGGCCTAATTCTGCTCCTATGTCTTATGGACTATGGGGGAGTGGCATGGACACCAAGTGGGCCTCAAAGTGAGAGAGAGGGGTGAATGTGTGTGGGGTTGGTTATTGGTGACTGTATGTGAGAGAGGTGGGAGTATCAGTTTGAAATATGCGTATCAGTTTTCCAGCATAACTCATCCCATTGAAAATGACTAAATGTAAGACTTAAATTATTTTAAAAAGAGAGCTTCCTAGATTACCCACTCCTAAAGTGGGTGCTATTCCAGCAGTTAATATTAAGAGGCCATGAGAGGGTGGCTTGGCCAGGGGCTAATTTGTAGGCGACATGTTGCTGGTGAATGTATTTGCGACTATGTGCCTCTTCCTAATTCCTAATATATGCATAATTAAAGGTGGAGAAGTATTGTTTACATTTGATTTCTGTGTTCACAACTATTTCGCGGCAATAAAAGGGGTGCCAATATTATGAGAATGTTTGGGGTTCCACTATGCACTTGGGAGGTCACTAGGGAGTGCTGTGGCTCGGAAAGTTTGGGAAACCCTGATTTAGCCTATTCAATGTGTTATAACCTGCCTGCTTACCATTGGCTGGGGATTAATGACAATCCCACAATCCTGTGGGAGTATGAGATTCCCCAATGAGGGTGGCGGAGAAATCATTAGCAGACTCCCTGCATAAATAAAGCTGGCCAGTTTGGAACCAGCAGGAAGGAGTAAGCAGCAAGCGAGGTTGCTGCTGTTGTGTATATGTATATGTTATTGTAAATAAATATTATTTCTTTGTATCCTTGAAACTCATGCTGGATTCTTAGTTGCCCTCACAAAACTGGCAACGAGGGTTAAAGTGAATAGCTGTCTACACTGCTGAAGCCACTTCTCTGGATTTTTGTTGGATACAGGTTGGAAGTAGTTTTCTATTACACCATGCCTCTATACGGACGTTTGGATGTTTTTGATGCTGCGCTGGAAAGCTGGAACCAGTATGCACAACGGATGCGTTACTATTTCCGGGGAAACAATATCACCGAAAATGAGCGCCAGGTGGTCATATTGCTCACCGCCTGCGGCCCGCATACGTTTAGGGTGATTAGGAGCCTTACGTACTCAGCTGCGCCGGACACCAAAATGTTTGATGAACTTGTGAATTTAGTGGGGCAGCATTTTAACCCAACCCCGTACATGATAGTCCAACGTTACCGGTTTAATACCGCTGCGAGGTCCCCAGGAGAATCCCTTGCTGACTTTCTATCTAGGCTACGCAGGATTGCGGAGTACTGTGACTATGGTGAGGCCTTGTCGGAAATGTTACGCGACCGTTTGGTTTGCGGTATTAACAATGCGGTCACCCAGAGAAAGTTGTTCGCTTAGCCAACATTGACTTTTCAACGGGCCATTCAAATAGTATTGTCCCGAGAGAGCACAGAACGAGGAGTGCAGGAGATACAGGGAATGGAAGTGCATGCCTTGGGGCGCAACCCCTTCCGTCTGAAAACGTCCAACCGCACTCCTGCGGTACCTTGGGCGAGGTGACGCCCGGATCGACGCCAGTGGCCGTCGGACATTCCGCCCTGAAGGGAGCCTTCTCCAGAACCAATGGATGAGGAGCCATGTCCGTGTCAGACTTGTAGGCACCGACCCCGTCGCGGATGCTGGTCCTGGGGGCGCCAGAGGCTCCGTCGTTCCGACCGAAATTGGGACCAGCCCAGGGGCCGTACCTTCCATGTGGATGAACCTGCGGCGACTACTCCTGAGGACGTGGAGACGGAGGACGACTGCCTGCAGCTGCATTGTGTGGTAGCTCCCCGTGTGGCCCCCATTAAGGTGACAGTACGGGTCAATGGTCACCCACTTGAGATGGAGTTGGACACTGGCGCAGCGGTCTCCGTGATCGCCCAGAGGACATTCGACCGCATCAAACAGGGTATACAGACCCTTACATTAACCGACACACAGGCCAGGTTGGCCACCTACATGGAGGAACCATTGGACATCGCAGGAACTACGATGACCCCTGTTGTTTGTGGACGCTAGGAGGGGTGTTACCCACTTATCGTGGTGCGCGGCCATGGGCCCAGCCTGTTGGGTCGGGACTGGTTGCGCCATTTGCGGTTGCAGTGGCAGCACATCCTCCAAACAGTTTCTGGACGGTTGACTGAGGTGCTAGGACGATACCCAGATGTATTCCAGTCCATTTGGGGGGAAATAAAAGGGGCCGTAGCCCGTATCCAAGTCGAACCAGGAGCCACGTCGCGCTATTTCCGCGCGCGCCCTGTGCCTTATGCCTTGCTCGAGAAGGTAGAAGGGGAGCTCACTCGTTTGGAAACTTTGGGTATTATCAGGCCTGTCCGTTTCACTGACTGGGCAGCACCAATTGTACCTGCAATGAAGCCAGATGCCACAGTTCGCTTGTGCGGCGACTATAAACTTACAGTGAATATGGCTTCCCGACTCGCCCGATATCCAATGCCTCGCATAGAGGATCTCTACGCAAAGTTTGCAGGTGGACTCTCATTCACAAAATTAGATATGAGTCACGCCTACCTACAGTGGAGCTGGACCCTGTTTCCCGACCATATGTAACGAATAATACACACCGGGGCCTGTATGAATATACACGTTTTCCCTTTGGAGTATCCTCTGCCTGCCCTATTTTTCAACGTGTTATGGGGGGCATTTTGAGAGGTTTACCACGTGTTGCTGTCTACTTAGATGACGTTTTGATTACAGGGACGTCGGAGCAGGAACATTTAGAAAATCTGGAGGCTGTCCTTAGACGCTTTTCGGAGGCTGGAGTCCGTTTACGTCGCACAAAGTGCATCTTTCAGGCGAAGGAAGTAGTCTACCTGGGTTATCGGGTGGACCGTGAAGGTTTGCACCCCGTCGCAGAGAAGGTGCGCGCGATTCAACAGGCCCCCATCGTGACTGACACTTTGCATCTTCGTTCTTTTCTCGGCCTCGTAAACTATTACGGGAAGTTCCTCCCCAATCTGGCAACTACGCTGGCCCCGTTGCATCATCTGCTAAAGAAAAATCACACTTGGGTTTGGGGTCAGCCGCAAGAAACCGCTTTCCGGCGGGTAAAACAACAATTGTCGTCGTCTGGGTTACTAACCCACTATGATCCTGGAAAGCCTTTGCTCGTCACATATGATGCATCCCCGTATGGTATTGGGGCTGTCCTATCCCACAAGATGGAGAACGGGGCCGATAGATTTCGCCTCCCGCACATTGACTGCAGCGGACAAAAGTACGCGCAAATCGAGAAGGGGGGCCTGGCAGTGGTCTTTGCGGTGAAACGTTTCCACCAGTATGTGTATGGCCGCCACTTCACTATCGTGACTGATCATAAGCCTCTGCTGGGACTTTTCAGAGAGGATAAGCCAATACCGCCCATTGCTTCCGCACGGATCCAGCGCTGGGCTTTGTTGCTCGCTGCATACGAGTATTCTCTGGAGCACAAACCAGGAACGCAGATAGCGAATGCCGACGCACTGAGCCGATTGCCTTTATCGACCTGCCCCATTTCGACCCTCACGACCGGTGAGGTGGTTGCAACCCTAAATTTTATGGACACCTTGCCTGTCACGGCATCACAGATCCGTGAGTGGACCCAGACGGAGCCAGTCCTGTCAAAGGTTCGACACATAGTCCTGTATGGTGGGCAGCATAGACAGCTCCCAGGCGAGTTACGGGCATTTTCCTCCAAGAATTCAGCGTGGAAGACGGCATCATCTTGTGGGGGACGCGTGTGATTGTCCCGGAAAAAGAACAGGAGCTGATACTAAGAGACTTGCACAATGGGCATCCAGGTGTGACCAAAATGAAAATGTTGGCCCGGAGTTATGTTTGGTGGCCAGGCCTCGACGCCGACATTGAGAAGGTGGCCCAAAACTGCTCCATTTGTCAGGAGCATCAGAAGCTTCCGCCGGCCACACCCCTACATCACTGGGAATGACCAGGGTGGCCTTGGGCGCGCTTGCATGCGGATTTTGCCGGCCCTTTTCAAGGATCCATGTTCCTCTTATTAATCGACGCCCAGTCTAAATGGCTAGAGGTGCATAGGATGCTAGGCACAACGTCCTGCACAACAATTGAGAAGATGCGTTTGTCTTTTAGTACGCATGGCCTCCCCGAGGTGCTGGTGCTGGTGCTTGTCACGGATAACGGCACTCCATTCATCAGTGAGGAGCTTGCGAGGTTCATGAAGAAGAACGGCATATGCCATATCCGCACTGCCCCTTACCACCCGGCTTCTAATGGGTTGGCGGAGCGCGCAGTGCAGACATTCAAACGAGGCCTAAAGAAGCAGTCTTCCGGGTCAATGGACACGAGACTGGCTCGCTTTTTGTTTTAGTATTGAACCACCCCCCAGGCGGTTGTCATGATATTCATATAAACGTATCATGGTGCAAACACACACACACACTGATGGACAGATCAACGGACCAATCAACACACACGCAACATCACAGCCAATCACCAGTGAGAGCACACGCACTATAAAACAGGGAACACCACAGCAGGAGATAGCTCAGAGCACAGAGCTCACAGCGTGCCACTCAGACATACACCATGTGCTGAGTGCCTCTCTAAGATAGTGCAAGGGCTGGGTCCACAGGTTAACTGGTAAACCACAGCCAGAAGTATACAGTTATCAAGAATAATAAAACAGAGTTGAACCGTGTTGGTTCGTCTGTATAGCGGAACACCCAACACGACATATTACCAGGATTGGAACCCAGCAACTGTGAGACCTACCTACACATCTTCAGCGATCCGCCATCCTGCGCCATGGACACCATCAGCCCGCCGCAGCCGCTCCAAATCGCTGGAAACCTCGGCGTCAACTGGAAGCTGTTCAAACAGCGCTTCCAGCTCTTCCTAGAAGCCACAGAAAGGGAGAATGCATCGGACACCAGGCGGATCGCCCTTCTCCTCTCCACAGCAGGGCAACACACCATCCACATCTACAACTCCCTGGCATTCGCGGAAGGCGAGGACAAGACTGAGTACAAGACGGTCCTTCTAAAACTTGAGCAACACTTCAGTGTCGAAGTGAATGAGAGCTTCGAGAGGTACCTCTTCCAGCAGCGCCTGCAGGGTAAAGATGAGCCTTTTCAATCTTTTTTGACACACCTCCGTATCCTCGCGCAGTCCTGCGGCTATGAGGCCACCTCCGATTCTATGATTCGGGACCAGATAGTTTTTGCGGTCACCTCGGGCACCCTACACCACAGCCCCGGTCTTGGCGTTCTTCGACACTACTCGAGATACAAAGATCTCGACTGATGCCAGCCAGTCCGGCATTGGGGCGGTACTCCTGCAACGGGACAACACTGCACCATGGGCCTTGGTCGCCTATGCCTCGCGGGCCATGACCCCGACAGAACAGCACTATGCGCAGATTGAGAAACAGTGCCTGGGTTTGTTAACCGGCATAGATAAATTCCACGACTATGTGTATGGTCTCCCTCAGTTCACCATGGAAACCGACCATCGCCCCCTTGTTGCCATCATACAAAAGGACCTTAATGAGATGACCCCTCGCCTCCAGCGCATTTTCCTCAAGCTCCGGAGGTACGACTTCCAACTGGTCTACACCCTGGGAAAGGACCTCATCATCGCGGATGCCCTGTCCAGAGCAGTGAGCACACCGCCCCAATCGGGGGGGTTCGTCTGTCAGGTCGAAGCGCATGTGGCCTTCACATCGGCCAATCTGCCAGCTCAAGTCTGGCCCGTATTCGCCGGGAGACTGCGGCTGACCCCCTTCTCCAACGTGTGATGCGCCACATGACGGGAGGTTGGCTCAAAGGACAGTGCCCACAATTCTACAATGTCCGGGACGACTTGGCCGTCATTGACGGTGTCCTCCTAAAGCTGGACCGGATTGTGATCCCACACAGCATGCACAGATTGGTCCTCGAACAACTACACGAAGGCCATCTCGGGGTTGAGAAGTGCAGGCGGAGGCCCCGAGAAGCTGTCTACTGGCCGGGCATCAGCGACGACATTGGCAACATGGTGCTCAACTGCCCCACCTGCCAAAGGTTTCAGCCAGCGCAACCGCCTGAGACGCTTCAGCCCCATGAGTTGGTAACGTCCCCCTGGGCGAAGGTGGGTGTGGACCTCTTTCATGCGCTTGGCAGGGACGAGTCATCATAATTGATATTTTTCAAATTATCCGGAGGTCATTCGCCTGCACGATTTGACATCATCATCTGTAATCAGAGCATGCAAGGAAACCTTTGCTCGCCATGGCATTCCGCTTACCGTCATGTCGGACAATGGGCCCTGTTTTGCCGCTTTGTATGGCTTCACACACATGACGTCCAGCCCTCTGCATCCTCAGTCAAATGGCAAGGCGGAAAAGGGCGTCCATATTGTGAAGCGGCGCCTCTGCAAGGCTGCTGATGCCGGATCTGACTTCTGTTTAGCCCTGCTGGCCTATCGCTCGGCCCCACTGTCCACAGGCCTCTCACCAGCCCAGCTGTTGATGGGTCGCGCCCTCAGGACCACTGTACCGTCCATTCATGTTCCTAAACCCGACCATGCTCCAGTACTGCAAAGGATGCAACAGCAGCGTGCTCAGCAGAAGGTGGCACATGACACTCGGGCAACTGATCTTCCTGCCTTGGCGCCTGGAGACAACGTCCGCATACACCTACCAGAGGTTGGCTGGTCGGAAACTGCCGAAGTTCTCCACCGCGTGGCTCCCTGCTCGTTCCTGGTTCGCATGCCTGATGACTCCATTCTCCGGCGTAATCGGCGGGCCCTTCGGCTGCTTCCGTGCTTGCTACGTGATCATACACCGGTGCCACGCCCTCCTGTTGTCCCTGATGCTGACTTCATGGAGCTTCCTGCCACTATGCCTATTCTTCTATCGCCAGTGGCCAGGCCCATTCCTCAGCCGGTGGATCCTGACCCACCCTTGAGGCGGTCAACCCAAATTCGTCGCCCACCTACTAGGCTGGACTTATGAGCCTGTTTGAACATTGGACTCATTGAATTGTTATGCAACAATGTTAATGTGTTTCTCTTTTTGTCGATCCAGGAGTTCTCTTTCGATATTTGATGATTGCACTTGTTTTGTTTATGGTACAACCTCGTTGCTATGTTGCACCTGACACCTTCTTATGTATATAGTTTAGCCTCATGTACATGTTGTAGATATTGCACACACACATTCAGCTGCACTCAGTACACACCAATATTTATTACCATATAGGCACATATTCTTGTAAAAAGGGGGATGTCATGATATTCATATGAACATATCATGGTGCAAACACACACACACACTGATGGACAGATCAACAGACCAATCAACACACACGCAACATCACAGTCAATCACCAGTGAGAGCACACGCACTATAAAACAGGGAACACCACAGTTCCCGCTCATTCCAGCAGGAGATAGCTCAGAGCACAGAGCTCACAGCGTGCCACTCAGACATACACCATGTGCCGAGTGCCTCTCTAAGATAGTGCAAGGGCTGGGTCCACAGGTTAACTGGTAAACCACAGCCAGAAGTATACAGTAGATGTTATCAAGAATAATAAAACAGAGTTGTACCATCTACAACTGTGTTGGTTCGTTTGTATAGCGGAACACCCAACACGACAGCGGTGACTGGGGTAGCTCCCAGAGAACTCCTAATGGGCCGGCGACTTCGCACCCGCCTTAGTATGGTTTTCCCGGACACTGGCGCAAAGGTACGCCGCACACAAGAACGGTAGGGACATGGTTTTTCTCGGCATCGGCTGATTCGGCAGTTTGCGCCCAGTGACCCAGTGTTCGTTCGCAATTTTGCTGGTGGTGCCCAGTGGGTCCCTGGCGTAATCTTTCGCCAAACGGGCCCTATATCTTACCACGTTCGGTCCAGAAGACTATCCCTTCCAAAGATTCCCCGCCCCCGGAGCTCATTTCTACAGCCGCAGAGACCAGAGACAATGGAAAGTAGTCCTCACAATGTTCCTCTTGTGCCTCACTCAAAGCCTGTGCAGGTCGTTGCAGAACCGCCTGGAGATAGAGACGCTGACATGACGGAGGCAGCAGACTCTGACTCCGAGATGGAGACACGGGATGCATCAGAGGGGGAATCCTCGGGCCGTGGATGTACAACCGTTAGGCCATTCATCACGGAAGCGCCAGCCTCCGTCTCGTTACACGCCGCCCGATCCAGCGCCTCGTACAAATGGTGTCCGGCCTGCGGCAAAACGAGTCCGACGCCCTCCTTCGCCAGGGTCTTCGGTGGATTCCTTGGACTTTGTGGGGGAGGGATGTTATAACCTGCCTGCTTACCATTGGCTGGGGACTAATGACAATCCCACAATCCTGTGGGAGTATGAGCTTCCCCAATGAGGGGGGCGGAGAAATCATTAGCAGACTCCCTGTATAAATAAAGCTGGCCAGTTTGGAACCAGCCGGGAAGGAGTGAGCAGCAAGCGAAGCTGCTGCTGCTGCTGCTGCTGCTGCTGCTGCTGCTGCTGCTGCTGCTGCTGCTGCTGCTGCTGCTGCTGCTGCTGCTGCTGCTGCTGCTGCTGCTGCTGCTGCTGCTGATACTGCTGCTGATACTGCTGCGGCTGTGGCTGCGGCTGCGGCTGCGGCTGCGTGTGTATAAATGTTATTGTAAATAAATGTTATTTCTTTGTATCCTTGAAACTCGTGCTGGATTCTTCGTGGTCCTCACAAAACCATATTGCCAGGCAATGAGGTTTATTAAAGGTTGGTCTTGCGTATCTTTTTCCATGATGGTAGAATGGTATTCACTCATTATGCACAGTGGGAAGTTTATCTGAATTGATATTCAGGGGACATAAGACTCCACAATGGGGGATTAAAGTGTGGGCTGGGGCTGCTTTTGATTTGAGGCATTAGCTGATTGGTAGATCAGTGAACTGATTCTTAAAGCCACAGTTGAGGATGAAATCAGATGGCAAATGTTTTTAATTTCACATTATATAGAGGAGTCTGGACAAGATCTCACTCTCTAAGCTTTGAGAGGGAGTTTGAGACATGCTGCTCCACGTATGACAATTACAGCCTTTCACAGGAGGAAGTCAGGTGCCAGGTAACTCAAAAGGTTAAGTAGGTAGGTGTCTGAGGGCTATTTACTATTTTATGGTACACAGGGAACCGGTTGAATCCCATTACAGAAACTGTATCCTGTTCATTCATCTTATTCATGCACAATGAATTAGTATGTTAGTTTATAATTGTGCCTCATCCCATTAGAGTACCCTTCAGTCTGCTTTCATTAAGACAAGGGAGTTAATCTTTACAAAACACTCGTTCAGCCTCAGCAATTTTTTTATTACTTCATGGGATGTGGGCGTTGCTGACAAGGCCAGCATTTATTTACCATCCCTATTGCCCATCAACTGAGTGGCATTTAGACCAGTTCAGAGGGCCAGCTATGAGTCAACCACATTGTTATGGGTCTGGAGTCACAGGCAGACCAGACCAGGTAAGGATGCCAGTTTTCTTCCATTAGTGAACCAATTTTATGACAATTGATGATAGTTTTACAGCACCACCACTGATCCAGCTTTCAAATCCACAGTTTAGAAAAAATTATTAATTTCATTTAAATTCCACCAGTTGTTAATGGTGGGATTGCAGCCTTCACCCCCAGCGCATTAGCCAGGGTTCCTGGATTGGTAGTTTAGCAATGTTACCACTCAGACACCAATGGGATACCAGGGGCGGGATTCTCCGATCCCGCGCCGGGTCGGAGAATCGCCGGGGGGGGGGGTGCGAAGATCCCGCCATGCCGCTCTGACGCTGGGCCGCCAATTCTCATTCGACCGGAGACTCGCCGACAATCGCGCCCGCGTGGTCGCCGTGGCGCCGGTCGGGGGCCGTTGAAAGTGGACCCGCGGCGATTCTCCGCGCTCGACGGGCCGAGTCCCGCCGGCATGGTTTACATATGGTCCCACCTGGCAGGACCTCCGCTTCCTGGCTGCAGGGGCCATCCTGGTGGGGGGACAGGGGATCCGACTCTGGGGGGGGGGTGCTGTCTCCACGGTGGCCAGGCCTGCGATCGGGGGCTGCCGATTGGCAGGGGAGCTCATTCCGGGGGAGGGCCTATGATCCTCCGCGCTGGACCCCTGTAGGACTCTGCCATGTTGCCCGGGTGCCAGCGTGGAGACGCCCATGGCGCGCATACGCGGACCCACGCGGGTCATGTAGGGCCGGCGTTCGGCGCCGGAACAGCGCACAGCACTCCGGCGCCGTTCTAGCCCCCGAGGAAGGGGAGAATGACTGGGCCTGGAGTCTGCACATCCTCCCCGTGTGTGCGTGGGTTTACTCCGGGTGCTCCGGTTTCCTCCCACAGTCCAAAAGATGTGCAGGTTAGGTGGATTGGCCATGATAAATTGCCCTTAGTGTTACTGGGTTATGGGGATAGGGTGGAGGTGTGGACCTTGGGTAGGGTGCTCTTTCCAAGAGTCGGTGCAGACTTGATGGGACGAATGGCCTCCTTCTGCACTGTACATTCTATGAAAAAGAGTTAATGTTATGTTACAATTAACCACTAGATGGAGCTAGATGTAGTTCTAGAAAAGCACTGACTCTCAGGATCTGGGAGAGGGAATCATAGAATTTACAGTGCAGAAGGAGGCCATTCGGCCCATTGAATCTGCACCAGCTCTTGGAAGAGCACCCTACTTAAGCCCACGCCTCCACCCTATCCCCATAGCCCAGTAACCCCACCTCACCTTTTTGGACACGAAGGGCAATTTATCATGGCCAATCCACCTAATCTGCACATCTTTGGGCTGTGGGAGGAAACTGGAGCACCCGGAGGAAACCCACGCACACACGAGGAGAACGTGCAGACTCCACACAGACAGCATACAGTGCCTCCTGGGGGCAGTGAAGTGTCTGCAAGACTGGAGCACAGACTGAACCGGTATTTTCAGGAAGGGGGTGTGAAAAAAATGTGGTACGACTTTGGGAAGTGAAACTGGAACGCAGAAAGTCACCTCACACCCGATGTGTAATATCAATTATTGTTGACCAGAGGTAAGCTTATTTTATAGGCCCAAACTCGGCAGCAACTAAGTGGAGACAGTGCGAGCTTATTTGACACAGGAGCACAACAGTCAGTGAAGGAAGAAAACAAGAAAAGACATTGATCCGTTTGGGCTGAGCTCTGTTGAAATCCAGTTCCGAGGGATAATTGCGACTTGTGCTGATTCACTGCACTATCCTGAGCCCTGAACTGTATAGAACTAAATCATCGTCATATGTTTTCACACTCTAGCAATGGGTTGTCCCTTTGGTCTAAGACCATAAATCAATAAGAAATAGGAAGAGGAGTAGACCATTTGGTCCCTCGAGCCTGCTCTGCCATTAAATAGAATCATGGCTGATCTGAGATTCTTCACATCCACTTTCCTGCTCTTTCCCCATAGCCCTTGATTCCCTCACTGATCAAGAAGCATGTGCCATAACAGGTTAACATCGGGCAATTTTAGGCTGCACCGGGGGACGAGGCAGGGATGCCCCCTCTCCACCCTGTTGTTTGCACTGGCCATAGAACCGCTGGCAATTGCGTTGCGAACCTCAAGGGGCTGGAAGGGGCTGGTCCGGCGGGGGTGGGGGGGGGGAGAGACAGAATCTCACTATACGCGGACGACCTGCTATATGTTTCGGACCCACTACAAGGGATGGAAAAAATTATGGGGATTCTGGAGGATTTTAGCCGGTTTTCGGGTTACAAATTGAACACGGGGAAAAGTGAAATGTTCACGATCCAGGCAAGGGGGCAGGAGAGGCGATTGGGGGAGCTGCTGTTTAGAGGGGTAGAGGGAAGCTTTCGGTATCTAGGCATCCAGGTGGCGCGGGAATGGGAACGGCTGCACAAGCTAAATCTGGCCCGACTAGTCGACCAAATGAAGGAGGATTTTCGAAGGTGGGACGTGCTCCCACTGTCACTGGCTGGGAGGGTACAGACAGTAAAATGATGGTTCTCCCGAGATTCCTGTTTGTTTTTCAGTGCCTCCCCATCTTTATTCCACGATCCTTTTATAAACAAGGTGATCTCGGGCTTTGTATGGGCGGGTAAGACCCCGTGAGTAAAAAAGGGGATGTTGGAGCGTAGCCAAGGGGAGGGCGGGCTGGAGCTTTAGTAATTATTACTGGGTGGTGAATATAGCCATGATTAGGAAGTGGGTGGTGGTGGGGGGAGGGGGGGGGGGGGTCGATGTGGGAGCGAGTAGAGGCGGCATCATGTAAGGGCACCAGTCTGGGGGCGTTGGTAACTGCGCCTCTGCCGTTCCTGCCAGCACGCTACTCCACCAGCCCCGTGGTGGTCGCGGCCCTGAGAGTCTGGGGGCAATGGAGGAGACATGTGGGAGCGGAGGGAGCACGGTCTGGTCGCCAATCTGTAATAATCACCGGTTTGCCCCGGGGAGGTTAGATGGAGGGTTCCGGAGGTGGCAGAGAGCAGGGATTGAGAGGTTGGGAGATATGTTCATAGAGGGAGCTTTACCAGCCAGAGGGAACTGGAGGAGAAATTTGAACTGACGGGAGGGAATGAGTTTAGGTACCTGCAGGCGCGGGACTTCCTACGCAGGCAGGTCTCAACCTTCCTGCTGCTACCGCCAAGGGGGATACAGGACAGGATAGTTTCCAGAATGTGGGTGGGGGAAGGGAGTGTTTCGGACATTTACAAGGAACTCATGGGGTCAGAGGATACGCAGACCGAGGAGCTGAAACACAAATGCGAGGAGGAGCTGGGAGGAGAGATAGAGGATGGTCTCTGGGCGGATGCTTTGAGTAGAGTCAATACGTCCACAACATGTGCCAGGCTCAGCCTGATACAGTTTAAGGTCGTTCACCGGGCCCACATGACAGTGGCCTGGATGTATGTACACTGTTTCTTCTGTTACTGTTAGAAAACCATAAATACCTCAATAAAGTGTTTATACACAAAACAAAATCATGAGCCATACTCCGCCGAGAGCAGTGCCGCTGGCAAGGGGGTTTCCGCCAGGGCTGGGGGGAGTTGTGGGGGGTGGCCAGGAAGTGGGCAGTGGGGTCGGGGTGATGGGTACAGGGTCCAGCACAACCGGCATCATCTTTTCCGGCGCGATCGGTGCATGTGTGGGGGGGTGTTAGCGTACACGCAGCTGCAGCTTGTCAGCCCTGCACATGTCCAGCACGGATCCAGCGATTCTCCCACTATTTTTCATGCATTCCGCGGGTGTTTCACACGGCGCCGGTGTTAGCCTCTCACCGGTACCGGAATCGGTGCGGCTGTGGCGTCGATATTTCCGTAGTGAAACATTACGGATCCTCTGTTGGCATCAGCACGTAGACACAGGAATGGAGAGTCCAGATCCAGCCCCTGGTCTCCCCGGCTCCCTCCCTCTTACCTGGAGCTCCTGCTGCAGGATCTCAGAGACCTGGTCACCCCGACTCCCTCCCTCTTACCTGGAGCTACTGCTGCAGGATCTCAGTGACCTGGTCTTCTCGGCTCCCTCCCTCTTACCTGGAGCTCCTGCTGCACAATCTCAGTCACCTGGTCTCCCTGGCTCCCTCCCTCTTACCCGGAGCTCCTGCTGCAGGATATCAGTGACCTGGTCTCCCCGGCTCCCTCCCTCTTACCTGGAGCTCCTGCTGCAGGAGCTCAGTGACCTGGTCTCCCCGGCTCTCCCCTCTTACCTGGAGCTCCTGCTGCACAATCTCAGTCACCTGGTCTCCCCGGCTCCCTCCCTCTTACCTGGAGCTCCTGCTGCAGGATCTCAGTGACCTGGTCTCCCCGGCTCCCTCCCTCTTACCTGGAGCTCCTGCTGCAGGATCTCAGTGACCTGGTCTCCCCGGCTCCCTCCCTCTTACCTGGCGCTCCTGCTGCAGGATCTCAGTGACCTGGTCTCCCTGGCTCTCCCCTCTTACCTGGAGCTCCCGCTGCAGGATCTCAGTGACCTGTCTCCCCGGCTCTCCCCTCTTACCTGGAGGTCCTGTTCCAAGTCACGCACATTAAGAATTGTGGGATCATACTGTGTTCAAAATGGCTACTGTCCGTTTTTGCAGAAAAACAAAACTATAGTTTATTGTGTTTTGAGACATTTCTGAGGGGCATGATGAGCTGCTCTATGAATGCGGAGCTGCGTTTCATTAGGAACTGAATTGAAATAGCCAATAGATCTTTAACAGTCACTAAAAATAAATAATTTCAACCCATCTGTTTTGAAAATCAGGCCCCTGAGGTGAGATGACAACTTCTAACTTGGTGCTCAAAGCAAGTCTTAAAAGTACACATTCCATTGCCAGAGTGAATGTTAATTATTCAGTGTCTTGGTGTTCCATTACATACTTGGATACATTCATAACCATTAACACACGCACACACCCTGGCGACATCAGATACTGTTTCTAGCAACGCAGAAAATATAAGAAAGTTAATCCTCCAATAATTATTTCACACAAGTAATCATGAAATAACACAGCTCAATTCACAAAGGGGCAGTGAAGATGATGTGTGTATTTACTGGCAGTCTGCCACCTTGTAAGACAATGTCTTGGGCGTTGGGGTCAACTCTGTGTTATAAGCATTGCCTGGTGTGGCTCAGAAGACCTCTGACATGGCGATGTCTGCTTCACTTACTGCAAGTAAAGACAACGGACTCCAATTCACTGGTCTCTGTTTCCTCTGGGCCCTCTTCATGGCCAGCAGAATCTCAGTTACACCTTGCCTTTTCTAATGCTCCTCCAAGCAGCCAGCTACCAGGTGTTGAGGTTGTTGGGGACTGTCTCCCAGTGGTCTGTGTCGATGTTCGCATATTCCTTTTGCAAGTGTCTCTGTGGTGGAAGTATGGATTTTCAGCAAGTTGTGACCCAATAGCCAATTCATTAGTCTGTGTGGATACAATGAAGGCCCTGCCTTCTCAACCTTGCCCCTCACCTCTCCCCCTCAAAGGGGAAAACAGCCCATTGTCATCTGGAATAGGGCGACTATACTTACACACAGCCACCATTCATCCAATGAACATGGCTGAGCCAGTGAAGGCAGCGTTGGCATGGCAATGATTTGGGCGGCATGGTAACACAGTGGTTAGTACTGTTGCTTCACAACACCAGGATCCCAGGTTAGATTCTTAGTTTGGGTTACTGTCTGTGGGGAGTCTGCACATTTTCCCCGTGTCTGCGTGGGTTTCCTCCGGGTGCTCCGGTTTCCTCCCACAAGTCCCAAAAGACATGCTTTTTAGGTGATTTGGACATTCTGAATTCTTACCCTGTGTAACCGAACAAGCGCCGGAGTGTGGCGACGAGGGGCTTTTCACAGTAACTTCACTGCAGTGTTAATGCTGTTACACTCTCTTACTCCACTTGGACATAACAGCTGCACCTTTTGTGATGCGTGTGTTGATTCCAGCATCAAGTGACAGATTGCTGGTGATTGTGGAGCCGAGATATGTGAAGCCATCAACAACCTCCAGAATCACATTGTCAGTGCTGATCAGTGGTGCTGTGGCAACACCTTGGGCCATGACATTTGTCAGCCTGATGCTGATGGTGAAAGCAAACTCTTCACAGGCGCGAGGGAGTCTGAATGTTCTCCACTGCGGGTGTTCCTCGGTATGGAATGTTAGTGCCGCTTCATTAGCATAGGGCAACTCATTGCTGAGGGCTTGGTGCACTATTGTCTTGGATCTCAGGCAGTCAAGGCTGAACAGCTTTCCGTCAGTTCTGGTATGTCAGGAGACATTCTCTCTAATGAACTGAAGGCATGTGACAGCAACAAAGAGAATAAGCCAAAGTGTGTTGGTGCCAGAATATGAGTTTCAGCAGTGAGAAATGAACATAGAACATACAGTGCAGAAGGAGGCCATTCAGCCCATCGAGTCTGCACTGACCCACTTAAGCCCTCACTTCCACCCTATCCCCGTAACCCAATAACCCCATCTAACCTTTTTGGTCACTCAGGGCAATTTATCATGGCCAATCCACCTAACCTGCACATCTTTGGACTGTGGAAGGAAACCGGAGCACCCGGAGGAAACCCACGTAGACATGGAGAGAACGTGCAGACTCCGCACAGTGGGGAATCAAACCTGGGACCCTGGCGCTGTGAAGCCACAGTGCTATCCACTTGTGCTACCGTGCTGCCCAAAATGAGTACTGTTTGCTGTACATACCGGGCACAGGCTCAGGACAGGCTGGATACAGAGTGGGGTTTATTAAAGTTTCCACTGCAAAACTCCTATTGGGTGTTTTAAACCAACAAAGAACAGCTCACAAGTGGGTCCCATTGTGTTTCTCTAGTTGATCAATAGGAATATGTGCCTGAAACAATGGGGGTCCACCGGGAGGCAACTTCCACAAGAATTCATGCGCTGTGACTTTGACAAAATGCCATACACACTGTGAGCCTGGAGGATGTTTCTGGCTCTTCTGCCAAAGACAGCGGACAAACAGATTCAAACAAACCTCCTCACCTTCCCAAACCCTAGGAATTCACTCTCAGTGTATTGGAGTAGTGGCAGCTCTGTTCAGAAGCCCCCTGGCCAGCGGCACAGCTCTTGGAGGAGTATGGTGATGCTAGACACTGTCCACACGCCCTCTCCCTCTCTCCGCAGCTGCCACTCCAGGCTCATAACCGCTGAGACCACACGTGGCCCGTGCTGTCGGAAACTCGGCCCATCGGAGGCGGAGCATCATGGGTGGACACGATAATAGTATGCAAAAGGGGTTGCAACTGCGTGCAGCGCATGTCTCAATGACCCCGATTTTGAGGGGGCGGAGCATCGCGGCCCAGCGAAAATTGGCGCCTGCCACGATTTTGGCGTCGGAAGCCATTTTCCGCCCAATCATTTTTGAGCAGGCAGCTACAGTGTATTTTAGTTTCGTTTTCAGAGCTGGATAGCTGCAGGCAAAGCAAGCAGCTGTATAATGATCTCGCTCTAGAAGCTACAGACTGTCTTCAGCTCATTTGAGGATTTCAAAGTAACACCTGCTTCTGTAGAGAATTTAAACCTGCTGTCTTTGTGTAAAAAGGGTTTAATATATGGATGTTGTTAGGAACGTTATGAACAGTTACTTATAGAATATTATATCTGTGGGGATTATTGGTGTTGATAGTTTTTAAGATGTTTACTGTGGGTTTATAAACTGTTAACTGGATTCATAAATAAGCATGGTTTTGTTTTAAAAGTACTTTAGATCTCTGTTGCATCACACCTGTAAAGTAGGTCTTTGTGCTCCCCATACTACAACCTATTAAACGTTGTGGGTCAGGTGAACTCCATGATACACTTTGATGTTCTCTAAACCCTGGCCCATAACATTACCATGGGAAACTGAAGTCCTCCCTTGCCTCCCGTACAATGTACCTCCTCCAGCCAACAAGTGTCCTGGTCGCCGGCTCCTGGGAATTTGACTGTGTTGCTCTAATCCAAATTTCCGGAGGTTTTTATAAGGATCAGATATGGCCAATTTCCTTCCTTCCTCTGACCCTACACCCATATGATGGGGAGAGGGAGTGGTGAGGTGCTTGGCTCTGAATTAACATCTTATAACAGCAGTATGGCTGAAATTCAATACTCCGTTGCTTGGCTGAGATTAAACTTGCATCCCATCCTCTTACCACGCAGTTCTCTAGCAGTCTGTGCATATGGTATCATTTTTAATTAATTTAAATTTGTGTAACAAACTAATACATTAATACCATTTCAGCCTGATAATACAACATTTGCTTTGGCAAGCAATATGATTTACTATACTTTGAATTGGAGTCAATACATTTGCTTTGGCAAAGACCACTGTTGACTGTATATAGTCCAAAGCCCATGTGGTTTATTGCTTAATTAGACCATTTTATAAGCAACAGTCAGTGCATGATGTTACCTTGTTTCCCTAATAAACTGGTGAAATCATTTCCGGAACTACATGTTTTTATTGTGTTTTCTCAGAATATGCACATGCTCTTCAATAAACCCATTAAATGCACAATCGTAAAGATGATTAGGAACTGCACCCAATGTAAATTAGATAATTGGAACCAAGCCCAAAACTCTAAGAGATGAACAAGGAGAAACATTCTGCTGAAGATTTGACGGTGCAACAAATGTCTTGTTGGGGATATTTGCTTTTCAATGTGTAAGAACTCACCATGTGACGGGTTACGCCTCGAAGAATAAATTGAAGCTGCTTTAAGCCCTTGCATTGTGCTGTGTTACTAAAGTGTAGAGACAATGCGGCAATCAGTTCAAATTCACCTCAGCAGTGCCCTGGAAAGCATAAGTGGGCGGCAGAGCAAGATTAGTTGCAGGTAGAACTCCCTCTACATTGCCCAATAGAGTCTAGGCCTCTATACATACAAATGTATGAATTAAAAGCAGGATTGGCCATTCGGCCCCTTGAACCATTCAATAAGATCATGGCTGATCTAGTTTTAACTTCATATTCACATTCCTGATAACCTTTCACCCCCTTGTTAATCGAGAATTTATCTACCTCTGCCTTAAAGATATTCAAAGACTCTGCTTCCACCGCCTTTTGAGGAAGAGAGCTCCAAAGACTTCACCACCCTCTGAGAGAATCTTTTTTTCGCCTCAATTCCTTTTTAAATGGACGACCCCCTTATTTTTAAACAGTGACCCTCTAGTTTTACATTCTCCCACAAGAGGAAACATCCTCTTCACATCCGCCCTGTCAATATCCTTCAGGATCTTAAATGTTTCAATCAAGTCATCTCTTACTCTTCTAAACTCCAGTCGATACAAGCCCAGCCTGTTCAACCCATCTTTGTCAGACAACCCGCCCATTCCTGGTATTTCCTGGTATTAGTCGAGTAAACCTTCTCTGAACTGCTTCCAATGCATTTACATCCTTGCTTAAAGAATGAGACCAGTACTGTACACAATGCTCCAGATTTGGGTCTGGATTCTTCGCCTTGTGACATTGGCAGCGGGGTTCCTGATGTGGTGGAGAAACGGGTGTCTGGAGGAAATTGGGATAAGCGGCGGGCGCTGGCGATCGCCGATCCATTTGCGTTTATCCCCGCTGGCAGCAGGATTGGGATTTGTGCCCGCGCGCCAGCGGGAAGTCCCAATGACCCATTTGCATCCAGTTAGCGGGCTTGGCATCAGATTCTTCTGGCCTGGGTGATTCTCCAGTCCACTGGGCCGGGAATCACATGGGCGAGGATCACGACTAGTATTTACCAGCACGGCCCTGAAGTGTTGGACCTCGCGGTGGGCCAAGTGGGTAACTCCTTAAGTGAGTTGTCCCAAAGTCCGTCTAAATGCCACCCTCCTCCCCCTCAATGCATGACCTGTTCACCCCCCTACCAGAGGCCCCTCCCATTGAACCCCCAAGAGTCACCCTAAAAAGGGAGACCCCAGTGACCCCATCAATAAGGGAATCTCCCACACAAATCCCCTAGATAGGGAAATCCCCCAGGTGACCCCTCACAGAGATCCCCTAGATAGGGGACCCTCCAGAAACCCCCTAAATAAGGAGACCCCACACAGAGACCCCCTTGATAGAGACCCACTAACTAAAGGATCACCGCCACAGAGACTCATAACTAAAGGGACACCCCTAGAGACCCCCTAGCAATAGGAATGCTCACAGAGACCCCCAACTAAAGGGACCCCCACAGACATCCCCTAACGGAAGAAACCCCCATAGAGACCCTCCTAACTAAGTGTACCCCTTCCCCTCAGAAACCCCCTAACTAAAGGAACTCCCATCCCACATACACGCCCAGAAAAGAGAGCCCTGTCTGGACTGCTCTCTAGCATCCAGTGAAAAAAACTGCTGTTTTCATGCTCACCTGGGCATACACCTGCTGGCTCAGACACTGGAAGCACTGTGTGTCCCTTCCTGGAAAGAGGAAAGCAGTGACTGTGCTTAAACATCTCAGATCATTTGGCTGCAAGCCATTCATTCATTCCCCTTAGTGGGCTGTGATTAACAGCTTCCACAAATACAGCTGTGAGCCTTGCTTCATTCATCTCCCTTCATGGATGAGTAGCTCTGAAGTACCGTAACCCACAATGTTTACAAACATCAACCACTTCAAAGAGAATTAAGTGATGTAAAGTTTTAACAAAGAGCAAAGAAAGGTACAGCACAGGACAGACCCTTCGGCCCTCCATGCCAGCGCCAACCATGCTGCCCGTCTAAACTAAAATCTTCGACACTTCCGGGGTCCGTATCCTTCTATTCACATCCTATTCATGTATTTGTCAAGACGCCCCTTAAACGTCACTATCGTCCCTGCTTCCACCACCTCCTCCGGCAGTGAGTTCCCGGCACCCACTACCCCCCCCCCCCCACCTGTTCCATGAACCCCCTCAGTTCCCTTGCCATCGCTGGGAGCCTGCCCGTTCTGGAGCATGACCTGTCTAATCCGGGGTCGAGGACCGTGTTGAAGTCCCCACCCATGATCAGCTTGCGTGAATCTAAGTCTAGGATTTTCCCCAGCACCCTTCTAATGAAGTCCGCGTCGTCCCAATTTGGAGTATATACATTCACCAGCACTACCATTCATTGTATATTACCTCCCTGTATTAGACCTTCCAAAGTGCATTACCTCACATTTGTCCGGATTAAACTCCATCTGTCATCTCTCCGCCCAAGTCACCAAATGATCTAAATCCTGCTGTATCTTCTGTCAGTCCTCATCGCTATCCGCAATGCCACCAACCTTTGTGTCGTCCGCAAACTTACTGATCAGACCAGTTATATTTTCCTCCAAATCATTTATGTGTACTACGAACAGCAAAGGTCCTAGCACTGAATCCTGTGGAACACCACTAGTCACAGCCCGCCAATCAGAAAAGCACCCTTCCATTGCTACTCTCTGCCTCCTATGACCTAGCCAGTTCTGTATCCATCTTGCCAGCTTACCTCTGATCCCATGTGACTTCACCTTTTGTACCAGTCTGCCATGAGAGACCTTGTCAAAGGCCTTACTGAAGTCCATATAGGCAACATCCACTGCCCTACCTGCATCAATCATCTTTGTGACCTCCTCGAAAAACTCTATCAAGTTAGTGAGACACGACCTCCCCTTCACAAAACTGTGCTGCCTCTCACTAATACGTCCACTTGCTTCCAAATGGGAGTAGATCCTGTCTCGAAAAAGTCTCTCCAGTAATTTAGCTCAGCACTTCAAAATCACTCAAGCATGAAGGGGGGAAATGGCAGCCCAATAGTGGGATTCCCTCGGGAATCCCTCGTATTCCTCATCACACATAAATTTGCATGGCGAGTAATACTGAATTGCTTCCCAATTTGCACTCCCAACTCAGTTCCAATTCACCTCCAGCAGGAGAACATATTCTCCCAAACGGATAATCCCGGTCTCACAAATGCCCTATTTAACTAAAGCAAAACCTCCCTACTTTTGTATTTAATTCCCCTTGCAATAAACAATAACATTCTATTAGCTTTCCTAATTACTTGCTATACCTGTCCACTAACCTTCAGTGATTCATGTGCTAGGACACGCAGATCCCTCTGTAACTCAGGGCTCTGCGATCCATATGCATCAGTCAGATGGGAAGTGACTGTATTTATGTATCTGCACCTCTTTAAACATATCACAGAATCACAGAATTCCTACAGTGCAGAAGGAGGCCATTCGGCCCATTGAGTTTGCACCGACCCTCCGAAAGTGCATGCTAACCTCGGCCCACTCCCCTGCCCTTTCCCAGTAACCTCACCTGACCTTTGGACACTAAGGGGCAATTTTGCAGGGTAAATCCACCTAACCTGCACATCTTTGGACGGTGGGAGGAAATCGGAGCACCCGGAGGAAACCCACGCAGACACGGGCAGAACATGCAAACTCCACAAGGACAGTGACTCAAGGCTGGAATTGAACTCGGGGAGTGCGAACCACTATGCCGCCGTGCCGCCCCAATCAATGTGACGTTTCCATTTTCTACAGCCGCCGTCCTTATACACCGATGCCAGAGTTTTAACGCCAGCTGTGGCTCGTGCCTTGAGTTGGTAAATTGTTGATTCAAGTCCCACTCCAGATCTTGAGTCCAAAAGGTCTAGATTGGCACTTCAGTGCAGCCCGGAGTGAGTGCTGCACTGTTGGAAGTGCTGACTTTCAGGTGAGCTGTCAAACCCTGTCTGCCATGTTAGGTGGATGTAAAAGATCTCATGGCAATATTGAGGGAGAGCAGGAGAGTTTTCCCTGGTGTCGTGGTCAATATTTATCCTTCAATTGACAGCACAAAACCAGATGTTATCCAGTGCTGTTTGTGTGGGTTTTCTGGGTGCAAAGTAACTGCGGCATTTCCTACATAACAACAGTGACCATGATTTAAAAAGTACTTCACTGGCTGCAAAATGCTTTGGGATGTCAGGTGGTTTTGAAAGGTGCTTTATAAATGCAAGTTTTCTTTTACTGTCAGATTAGGAAAATAATTTGTGCCAAAATTGACATAATTGTTCACCCGACGAATTCAACCCGATATACATTCATTGCTCTCCACGGGGACAGGAACAATCCCTTTTCATCTTGTGGAAACTGAAGCCAAATTTCTAGTACAGAGAATGGATTGAGGAATAACCTCCTCAGATAGTGGGGGTCAGGGCACGCTGCGAGTAGCATGCTCATAGGGATCAGCGTGTTTCATCAGGTAAATCTGACCCCACTAGAACACAGGTGCAGGCTAGGGCCACCTGTTCACAAGAATTGTCAGTGTAAAGCGCTACTGCACTCAGTAACATCTTGAATTTGGATAGCACCTTTGATATTGGAAAATATCCCAAGGTGCTTCACAGGAGTGCAGTCAGACAGAGGTTGACGCTGTGCAAAAGTTGGCATCTTCCCAAATGGATTTCTTATATCACATGTGCCATCACATCATTTTCAATTCAGGTATTTCCCTAATCCTCCAAGTGCTTCCTGTTTCTTATACATTGCATTGATTCATTAGTACCATATTTGTCCCTTGCATGCATGCCTTTAATATCAAACCGTAATGTTTTTTTCTTATGTTGATATCTTCACCTGTGTACATACATAGGCTGGCTGAAATGGTACAAATGCCTTCAGCTGAGTCACCCACTCACTGAAGCTGTCCAAAGGCTCATGGGGGACTGGATTGCAAGAATGTTCAGTGTCAGGAGGAGTGTGTGACAGGTCACCGGGTTAATGCCGGATGTAAGGGGCCATGCCGGGTTCTCTTGCCAGCCCAAAGATTGAGATTAGGGACCAACATCATTAAATCAGATCATCGGGTCATTTGCCACATTGCTATTTGTAGGATCTTGCTTTGCACAAACTGGCTGCTATATTTGGTTACATTACAATGGCCACTATGCTGTGAAGTGTTTTAGGATGTCCTGAGGTTGAGAAAGGAGCGATATGAATAAAAGTTATTTCTTCCCTGGCTCAATGGCCATGCGTTGCTATAACATTTAGTCCAGAATCTTCCACCAGCACCCCCCCCCCTCCCTCGCATGTTTTCTTGCGGCAGAGGTGGCTTGCCATTGGCTGCCAGTGGGACGCTCTGTCCGACCGAAGTTTTGCATGGCTTGTCTGTCCCGTCGCCAGGGAAACCGGAGCAGGTGTCAACTTTGGGGGGACTGGAAGATTCCATTGAGGGGGAAGTTCCGGAAAATTCCGGCCTTAGTTTCTGGTTCCATTGAGATCATTGGCTGCATGGTGTTCTCATGTTAAAATAAATAATTTCACTCAAATTAAATGAATAAACAATCAGCCGGTCAATTATTCAACAGCATCACTGGAGTCACATTATCTGTTCATCTCATTGATGTTTGTGGGGCCTTCCTGTCCTCAGATTGTTTGCTGGACTTTCTCACAGAACAACCGTGACACACGGAATGAATTTCTTCAGTGGATGTAAAGTGTAGCCACCTGAGTTGGCCAAGTCCTGATTTAAAATGGCGAACGGCAAAGGCTGAAGGGAAATTCAGCCAACACAGGCAGAAACCAGCAGGTGCAGGTTTGCTGTGTATTTAACTCTGCAAAAGCCCAGACAGCATCGATACCAGTGACCATCAGCATAATAATGTAGCAGCCATCTACATACTAATGAGCAATCCCCGGGAACAATTGCAACATTTGGGACAAACAAAGCTAAGCCAGACTCCCCGGCGCCAGCAGGAGCCAACACAAAAGGGGTTAACGAACACCTCAAGACCGCCCATCGATCAGGGAACCGTTCCAGTATTGGAGAAATCGAACCAAGCGATTGGAACGAAGTCCAATCACCGAGAACCAGGTACAGGGTCTGCCCCGAAAGGCGGGAAGCCCCTGGGGACTATAAAAGTTAAGCCCCCAAGTTCAAATCGTCCTCCTTGACCGGGTCACTCAGCAACGCGAAGCAACCCCTGAGAGTGAACGGTCCAGGCTGCCACATCCCTGAAGTAAGTCTCAAGTCGACGCTCGCTACGAGATAGGCGCTCCTAGCTACCAGTCCATACCAGCTTTGAATCCCGCAGTTTCAGATTCCGAACGAAAGGCCATTTCTCCTGACCTGGTGGGCCAGTCCGAAGTTAAGTGTAGGCCTGTTAGTTGTAGAAGTATCTTAGACGTAAAATTTGTGTATGAGTAGCGATTACTGTGTATAATAAATGTGCTTTGATTTGAATCTTACTAATTGGTGTGTTGAGTTATTGATCATTACTTGAACTTGAACCTCGTGGCGGTATCATAAAGATACCTGGCGACTCGAGAGCAAAGGTTATAACACAGAGCCAATTGAACCAACCAAAAGTTAGCAACAAAAGCATCTTGGGATATCCAGAGATAAAATCCACAGAATCTCCATAGTGCAGAAGGAGGCTATTTGGCCCATCGAGTCTGCACCGACCTTCCAAAAGAGCACCCTCCTAGGCCCAATCCCTTGCCCTATCCCCGTAACCCCACCTAACCTGAACATCTTGAAACACTAAGGGGCAATTTGGCATGGCTAATCCACCTAACCTGCACATCTTTGGACCGTGGGATGAAACCGGAGCACCCGGAGGAAACCCACGCAGACATGGGGAGAAAGTGCAGACTCCACACAGACAATCATCTGAGGCTGGAATCGAATTTGGGTCCCTGGTGCTGTGAAGCAGCAGTGCTAACCACTGTGCCACCGACGAAGAACATGAGGGGAATACAGTTCTTCCCTGTTCCGTGTCTCCAGGAGACAGAGAATGTGCCGGGTTCAATTCAATGACTCTGTGAACATAGGGACAAGGGCAAGCTCAACTGCACTCAATGTACATGGTGACATATGAGAAACGTCCAACTTGGGGCAAGTACCAATTTGGAGTCCAGAGAGCTAATTTCAGCACAGAATCGACATTTCAGGATAATCACAGAATCCCTACAGTACAGAAGGAGATCATCTGGCCCATCGAATCTGCACCGACCCTCTGAAAAAGCACCTATCTAGTCAGACGCCCGCACCCTATCCAGTAACCCAGTAACCCCACCCAACCTTTTTGGATATTAATGACAATTTAGCATGGCCAATCCGCCTAACCTGCACATCTTTGGACCGTGGGAGGAAACCGGAGCACCCGGAGGAAACCCACGCAGACACGGGGAGAACATACAAACTCCGCACAGACAGTGACCCAAGGCTGGAATTGAACCCGGGTCCCTGGCGCTGTGAAGCAACAATGCTAAAAGGTTAACGTAAAACCAGGCGGGAGACAAACAGGAAAATAAAAAATATTGGACAGGGGTGTAAAGTCAAACAAAAGTCGCACTGGGTGTGCTGTGGATTCTGCTGATGATAAAAGTATTTTGTTTTTCACCTGAGGATTATTGAAGATTGATAGTTTTGTCTTTCATCAAAATGTCATCCTGACATCATTTTTAAATGTTAAATAATCTGCCCAAATTATAAAACCATCAGATGATGAAAGGCCATTTAACCAGTTTTAGCTTGGACACCTAGAAACCCCCTACAGTCTCGCCAGACCGAATGGCATGCTCCGGGGCCCGTTGGTGGCGAGCCCGCAATTTGCCCCCCGCACCGGCAGCAGCATGCAATGCTGGTATTTGCATGCATTAACATATGATTACTGGATTCGCCCCAGTATTCAATGGGCCTCCACAATGTTCTGCCACTGTCAGGCAGAAGTTGTTTACTACAGGCATTTACAAATGGGAACTAGATGCCATGACTGTTGAGGGGGAGCGAAAAGGTTAGAAGAGTTTGTGCAATCGTTTTAAATCGCTAAAAATTGTAGCACTTGCTGATGGGCGGTTGCTAAAGCTGTGAGGAGTAGTGGGGATCAACCTGGTGACAGTGCAGTGTATTTGAGGTGGGCGGACATTGACAGCCATTGCTGCAGTATTTGTTCTAAAAGCTACCTTTGTGTACGAGGTGTGGTGATATGCCTGTAGATAATATTACATGTACTCAGCAGTGTGACCTCCCACCAGCAGGTGGCCATGTACTCAGCAGTGTGACCTCCCACCAGCAGGTGGCCATGTACTCAGCAGTGTGACCTCCCACCAGCAGGTGGCCATGTACTCAGCAGTGTGACTTCCCACCAGCAGGTGGCATCAGATGGTGACATCTGGCGAGGGACAGAAGGTTATAAGGCATACATGAGGACAGTTGTACATCAGGGTAGTTCTAGGAGAATGTAATGTAACTCAATGATAACTTGGTCTGTATCTAATCGTTACCTTACCACGTGTACACTAATAAATCCTAGTTCTGGCTAAGTCACCAGCAGTTCTGTGGATTCATTGCAGGACAAGATCATGGAACACAACAAGCTACAGGCTCTTGGCTGCTCACTAAACTGACTGTTTACTGAGTCCTGTAAATGTTCACAGAGCCTCCGGTCATTTTGGAGCCCACCCAGGCCACCCCGCTGGAAACTCTCAGACTCTAGCTGACTCATCAACGGGTCAAGCTCAATCAGTGGCACACCAGGTGCTGGAACTCCTCGGTGCACTCACCAGAAGCGCAGGGGAAGCAGGGGAATAGCAGAGCTCACCCCAAACACAGGACACATGGACTGTGGCCTTTGGCACCCTCCCTAGCACACTGTCCCTCTCAGGGCAGAGGCCTCACCAGTGACATTATCAGCCAGCCCACCCCTCAGGACCACCAGCTGTCTCCAAGCTGTACCTGTCCACCACTCACCTGCTCCCATTCATCCTGACCCCAGACAGGTTGCCATAACTTGTGTGTCACACCCAAGACACACATCACGCTGCTGCTACGCTCCCAGCAGATGCCATCCTCCTCGCTCACCCCCATCAGTAGGGCCTGTCCGCACACTCTTCTAAGCAAGGAGATGATTGGTGGCACATTGTGACCTTCTCCACCCAACAACAGGGTGCCACCCTGCTGGCAGGATAACACACGGCTAACCCAACGTGGAAACCCACAGTAGACCCCACCGGGGAGACAGGAGAGGAGCCGCAGAGCCCATCACTGACATGGGTTGTGGCAGCCACCTGTTGACAGTGATGAGTAGTGAAGATAGTGAGGAGACTGTTCAACATCTGTGCCAGATGATGGTGCACCTGGAACTGCGGGGGGTGGAGAAGGACACCCGCTCCCAGTGGCTGTCAAGGTCGCCCTGAACCTCTTTGCCTCAGGCCCTTTCCAGACGTTGAGTCGGGGCCTATCTGGGATATCTCAGACATTGGCACATAGGTACAGCCACGTTGTTACGGATGCCCCATATGCCCAGGCAGTGGACTACATTAACTTTTGGGATCAAGCCCACCCGGAATACTGGGATTCTCAGCCATCGCTGGCATGCCCCAGGTCCAGGGGGTGATAGACGAGACACATGTCCCCCTCCGGGCACCGGTTCTTCATGGGGCTCCCTTCATCAACAGTACGGGGTTCCAATCCCTCAGTGCGCAGTTGGTGTGTGACCCCCCCCCCCCCCCCGCTGCACATATTGCACGTCCGCGCCCGATACCCGGGCAGCACTCACGGTGCTTACATTCTGGCACATTGACGGTTCCCAACACCTTTGAGGCGGTGAGGGGTTGGCTCCTGGGCGACAATGGCTATCCACTGAGGTCTTGGTTAATGATGCCTGTTTGGAGGCCCCAGACCGACGTGGAGACCCGTTATAATGAAGCCCATGCAGCAACCAGGAGTATCAGTGAGCAGTGCATCAGTGTCCTGAAGATGAGGTTCAGATGTCTGGACCGCTCTGGTGGGACCGTCCAATATAGCCCCAGGAGGGTGTTGCATATTGTGGTGACCTGCTGAGTGCTGCACAACATCACGCAGCATCGAGGGAACATGCTGGAGGAAGAGGAGCAAGGACGCCAGTCCTCATCAGATGTGGAGGATGGTCAGATTGACCAGGACCTGGGACCCGAGCAGGCACAGGAGGCCGTCCAATGTGTGCTCCAGGGCCACCGCAAATGTGACAACCTAATCACCTCCAGGTTCGCCAACTAGGGTGTGATGAAGTGTGAACCATCTTCTATGTATATAATATAATAATCAAATGTATGTAAACATTAGTGCCTGTGTGTACAGGTGGCATGGCGACAGGAGAAAGTCACTGGAAGACACTGGTTAAAAGCAAATTACTGCGGGTGTTGGAATTTGAAACCAAAGAGAAAATGCTGGAAAATCTCAGCAGGTCTGGCAGCGTCTGTAGGGAGAGAAAAGAGCTAACGTTTCTGTCATGATATGCAGACACGTACATAATGAGATACAAACAGGCAGCTAATGAATACAGAGAACAGGGCATAACCAATCAGCAGGCAGAACACTTGGGAGTCGTTTCCCACTATAAAAGGCACGAGGCACTCACACTCCGCCTCTTTCCACTGGTGACATCTACAGTGTGAGTCAGGTGTACATATCATATAACACTCTTTTCTCTCCCTACAGATGCTGCCAGACCTGCTGAGATTTTCCAGCATTTTCTCTTTCGTCACTGGAAAGCACCCACATGTGAGACACAGAACCTGGACAGCAAGCACAGAGTGCAGTCTCATATCGAGAAGCTCCTGAGTCAACAGTAATTAATAATATTTAATCAAAGTTGTTTGCATTTAGACATCATATTCAACTGTAATCTTAGTAGACATCATAGAAAGTCTTTAGCATTTTAGTTAATTAATAAACAATATTGTTCATTTACAAAGCCGTATGTTCTCTGATCACTTCAACTGCAAAGACCTCGCCATCCGTGCATACAGCGAACATTACATGGTGCCACGGAGTGAGTGTCAAATGGGCGCAGTTAGGGAAAACTGGAAAAATCAAAAAGGACAATCAGAGGCTCGACAAGAAAGAGATCGACTGCGAAACTCGAGACGACCAGGTGAAGCGAGATGGAAGCATTCAAGACTCCTGGCCCACTCCTCATGACTGGTAATGTAGATGGCACCTATCGTGCTATTAAACAACAATTTAGTTTTGACATGGAGGCACAAGATTTCCAGGAGGTCTCAGATCAGAGGAAAATAGCCCTATTGTAGCTGGTCCTCAGGCAATTAACTTGTATAACACATTCCAGTTTGCCTCAGAGGACTACAGGAAAAGCTATGATAAAATAATTGAATGCTTTGATGACAACTGCCATCCGAAGAAAAATGTAACGATTGAGCGATATGTCTTTCATATGCGGTTACAAAAATTGGGCAAAGAATTCAAATCTTTTGCAACAGACTTGCGTCTTAAAGCGCAAACCTGCAATTTTGCAGACCTGCGGGATTCTTTAATCAAGCATCAAATTGTTTATGGACTTAAAAGCGACACATTATGTGAACGAGTACGCGAACGATTGCTGCTCAAACAAGATTTGACTTTATTCGATGCAATACGGATATGCCAGGCCAGCGAAGTTGCTTTGCAACAACTCATGGAAATTCAAACACAGGGATGTGGCGTGAAATGAGAAAGCGACACCGACGCCATCTTTGCTGTGTTGCAGCAAAACAACCAACATGGTCAGCATGGGGGCAGCCATTTTAGAAGACCATTGGAACACACCGCTTTGTGTCTGAGGTGTAGCAGAACGCACAGCCCACATGTGCCAGATGCTCAAAGTGCAACCATTTTGCCCAGCAATGCCAGTCCAGGGAGCGAAGACAGGTGCTGAGGAGCATCAACTACGTCAATGAAACTGACGAATGTGATATAAAATAGTTACTTTAGAGATATTGGTTAATGTAATGTAGAGATAGACCAGTCTAATCCTGGTGAGTTCACAGACAAAGGATTTCAGACCGCATGGCAAAGCAAAGGAAGAGGTGTGTCCACCAAAGGAGGAGAAAAGGATGCTGGGTAATAGGGGCCAGAGGAAGGGATTGGAAGTGAGCCAATCAGAATGTATCACAAGGTCACGAGGGGTATAGGATGACCTATGGGAATCGTGTATGTGAAACTTGATGCCATTTGAATGTATCAGTAGAGACTTCTTTGTTCTACAGACTCACTTGATTCCAGAGGTGTACGAAGCAAGATGTGCTTTGTACCGCTGTGAACTGAGTCAGGCTTGCAAGCCAAATAAAATAACTAATGCTGTACCTGCAAATCCATCTCGACTTTTATTGAGGCCAGGCTGACGGGTAAAGAAATTTGGGATTTGTCAAAACGAGAAACAATGCTTCTACATTGCAAAATGCCGGACTGGAGTAGGCAAGATGAGGACATCAGTGAAACAGATGGTGATGAAGATTCATTCTTCAATGATATCATCGAGGAAGACACGGTACGATTCTACAAGATAGAAGAAACGGGAACCGGTTAGGTAGACAATTGGACAATTCAGCTAATGATAAATCAAACCAGCACATTCATCAAAATGGACACTGGTGACAGAGCAAATTTAATAAACGAGGCAACCTCAAGAAGATGTGCATTCAGCCACACATTCAGCCAGACAACGAGTGCAGTCTCACAGACTACCACAGAGCACAAATTAAGACGCTTGGAAAATGCACTCTGCAAGTAGAGGTTAACAGTCATATTTGGTGGAATTCGCAGTTGTTCAGGCGGATAGGAGGTCACTGCGTGACAGCATGTGAGGCCCTACACTAGTCCAGCGACTATACGATCAAGACCATGATTTCTTTGAACTCGACGAATTGCAATCACCGACACAGGAATTCAAGACACAGACACCGACTGCATACAGATGACTCACATAGCAGCCATAGATGAAAAGCACAACAGACACCGGAGAACAAATCCAAAGCTCAGGCCACAGCTCTGCTCAGAGAAAAGCACTATCAAGCTGCAACCGAAAGCACGATGAGCCCAGAAGACAAGGTTGCCTCTGAGAGCGTGCACCAACACAGCGACCAAAACCATTAGTCAAATGAAATAATTATCATAGACTATCATAGAATTTACAGTGTAGAAGGAGGCCATTCAGTCCATAGAGTCTGCACTGGCCCTTGGAAAGAGCACCCGACCCAAGCCCACACCTCCACCCTATCCCGGTAACCCCACTTAACCTTTTTGGACACGAAGGGGAATTTAGTATGACCAATCCACCTAACCTGCACATTTTTGGACTGCGGGAGGAAACCGGAGCACCCGGAGGAAACCCACGCAAACACGGGGAGAACGTGCAGACTCCGCACAGACAGTGACCCAAGCCGGGAATCGAACCTGGGACCTTGGAGCTGTGAGGCAACTGTGCTAACCACTGTGGCGCAGTGGTTAGCACTGCAGTCTCACAGCGCCGAGGTCCCAGGTTCGATCCCAGCTCTGGGTCACTATCTTGTGGAGTTTGCACATTCTCCCCGTGTTTGTGTGGGTTTCGCCCCCACAACCTAAAAGATGTGCAGGGTAGGTGGATTGGCCACGCTAAATTGATCTTAATTGGAAAAATGAATTGGGTACTTTAAATTTATTTTAAAAAACAGTGGCAAGGACAACTAAACCAGATCGAAAGAATCATAGAAAACAACCGGCCAATCATAAAGCAGCAAAACGCTCAGCCGACTGTCCTTGCAGCACATGGACACCAGCACAATGGTGAACCCTGGTATAGCAAGGAAACCCCTGAAGCCAAATAAAACGGAGCCACTTCCTTCCAAACCTAAGCAGGAATTTGCGCTGGCAGCAAAAGCTGGTAAGATATTTAATCACCACAAGCTCAAGACAAAGAATACCCTTCACATCGCCGGTGGTGTAACAGCAGAATCAACCAAGTGACTGAATCAGACTTTTAAAAATTATAGACATTTAAAATTTGCATGCATTCAAATTGACCCATTTGAAATTCATGTATCGGTAAATAGCTTATGCGTGCATGTCAATTTTTTATGATTTAACAATCATTTTGAAAAAGAAGAGGATGTGATGATATGTGGACTATCATCTCTGTATATGATATAATAACCAAACCGTCTATAAACATTAGTGCCTTTATGTATAGATTAGTATTCTAGCATCAGACCGCAGGTGGCATGAAGATAGGAGAATGCTAGTGAAAGATGGCCACATGGTGAGACTAGACGCATTCTAGCATCCAACCACACGTGGCGTGGCGACAGGAGAACTTCACTGGGAGACACCCACATGGTGGGACAGGATGTATTCTAGCATCTGACCACAGGTGGCGTGGCGACAGGAGGATATCACTGGAAGACACCCACATGTGAGACACAGAACCTGGAGAGCAGACAGAACCTGGACAGCAAGCACAGAGTGCAGTCTCATATCGAGAAGCTACTGAGTCAACAGCAATTAATAATAGTTAATCATAGTTGTTTGTATTTAGCCATCATATCCAACTGTAATCTTAGTAGACATCATAGAAACTCTTTAAAGTTTTAGTAAATTAATAAACAGTTTTGTTCATTTATAAAGCCGTATGTTGTCTGATCACTTCAACTACAAAGACCTCGCCATCCCCGCATACAGAGAACATTACATAGCGGGCCTGGGCAGAGGCAGCTCAGCCTCCCAGTCCCACCTCGGCATAACCCCCCCATGGCCACTTCAATCCTCCCCATGACCCTGCTACCTTCATTCCATCCCCCCCTAGCTCCCCCACCCCCACGGAGGGTCCTACTAGCATCACCACAGGGTGTTGGCCCTGGGTTGGCAGTCTCAGTGGGTCCTGTCCATGCGACGGAGGATGATGACGGCTTGCTGTAAGTTGAGCTCTGGTGCTCCTCATCATGTGACAAACTCTGACTCCCACCTTTGGGATCACATTCCACTGTCCACTCGAGCCACCCCTGCATGTCCACTGTCCATTCCATCTCACGGGCCCATATATCCTCAGGGGAGATGTGGGCGGAAGCCGGTTATGGAGATCGTGAGCGGTGATGGGTCACTCACTGGGTAAGCTACCCTACATGGCACCCACACACCCCTGCCACGTCTGAGGGTGACCGCAGTTGGATGGGCCTGGGGGGCCATGTCCCATGCCATCCTCCAAAACCTATACCTCATAACACTAACTCCCCCCCCCCCCCCCCCTCCAACCTGGCAGACCCTCCACATAGCCCAGCCCAGCCTATTCCTCACACCCTTCAGACAGATGATTGAGGCATGTTGGAATTTTGGTGAAATGTTGTTTAATAATGACTACATGCAATTTTTGTATCCTGATCCCTAACTATCACCTGTGTGCTGGACCCATGCCAATTTAACTGGTGTCGAACTTCTTCAACTTATGTGTATCTGCCGCTTCTTCCAAACAGGACATGGAGGCGACCTGCTGTGTTTCTTGGCCTATGACCTAAGATGCCTTTGGCGGCCATCTTCTGGAGGGCTTGGACCTGGATGGGCCCGACCTACTTCTGGGTGTCACGGGTGACAAGGTGCCACCCTGATCTGCCTGCTGCCCATGAGATGTGCCAGTGTCAGGTGAGGGAGAATCAGAAGTGCGGAGTGTTCCAGCACCGCCCCTGCAGGAAGCACCGGTGCAGCCCAGCGCCGTGCTCGCTGCCCCTGATCTACTCCATAGGACATGGGAGAGTCCGAAATGAGCTCCGCGGGCTCTACTGTCACCTGGCTCTGTCAGTCCTGGAAGCCTGCTCTCGTCTCAAGCAGGGTTTCAATGCCCTCCGCCATGGAGCACAGAAATTGGGCCACATCCCTCTGGGGACTGTGCCACGTCGCTCTGGCCCAGTTTATGTTTGCGGGAGGTAGCCTTTTGCCCACTCTCGCAAAGAGGATGTTCTGCTTCTCCTCCACCGCATCCAGCAGCCTCTCAAGCTTGGGACCGCGAACTGTGGGGCAGCTCTTCTCAGGCCATCTTCCTGGCTGGAATGAGAGTGTATGGGGAGTGGAGTGCTTATAAGCAACTCCAGCTTGTCAAGCTCTCAATGCCAATTCCGTCCCCAGCGAATTCAACGCTGGTGCTAATGAGAATTGTACTAGTTTCACATGGGCAGCGATCTGGCCTAATAGCATGTTCTAAATTGCTATGGAACTAGCGCCCCCAATGGGACCCCAATATTTTAGTTTATTTTGTAAGGCTGTGCAGAAAGAATACTTCTATCCAGGAGTGATTGCATGAAGAATAGAGACTTGGTATTTTAAAACAAAACTTTATTATCAACACAATATTAAACTCTTTAACATCACACCCCAAAATAGCAATTATCCCTTAAACAATACTATTCAATGCAGTAAATACAATATCCTTAATTATTATCTCTATTCCCAATTAAACAACAAGAATTTTTTTTAAAATGCACCTCTCACTCCATCCAAATTCACAATAGCACAGATATTTGCTTTCCAGAACATATTTGGCTCCTGTTAGAACAACTGTAGACTCTGACTGGATGTCTTTAAAAATCTGTTCCAAATGGTTTGTTTTGGCGTTCCCATTGTCCTCAGACAAGTGTGCATTGCTTTAAATACTATTGATCATTTTTTAACTATCCTCCGTGGTTTCTTCCGTGTGTTCCAGTATCCTCCCACAGTCCAACGATATGCAGGTTAGATGGATTGGCCATGCTAAATTGCCCTTAGTGTCCAAAAATGTTAGGTTGGATTATGGGGATAGGGTTGGAGGTGTGGTCGTAAGCAGGGTGCTCTTTCCAAGGGCTGGTGCAGACTCCATGTAGTGAATGGCCTCCTTCTGCACTGTTAATTCTATGATGCTATTATATTGTGAGAGCAAAAGACTTTACTTGTGGTCTAAAGGGTAACCAGATCAGAACTCCACTCAAACTTTCTCAAAATGGCTGAGTATGTTAGCTCCACCCAGCAATGACAACATCTCCCCAGGCTGAAAACACATTAACGCCACAAGAACTCCCCCTCGTCAAACAATAGTGCATTAGCCCAGGCTTTTACGATGGTCAATTTCACCTCTGGCTCCTAAAAGCTTTCTGTTCTTGCAAAACAAGATTCTTTAAAAAACATGATTCAAACCCCAGGCTTTAACCTTTAAATTGCCAAGTTTTTATAATCCAATATATCTTCAATCCTGCATTCATTACACTTTGCACCTTCACCATCACAGAGCCAAGAACCTCAGTGGGTGATCTTAGCAGACAGGCATCTGGGCCACTATCTGTTGACCACGACACGGCTTCTGATGCACATCAGGTGGAGACAGGAGTGACCCAGGGATCAGGAAGTCAGAGATCTGCTGGATCCCAGGACTCAGCTGTACTCCAGCCAGGTGCTATGTCTCTGAACGCGTTCCTCCTTTAGCTGCTACGGGTGCAAAGGCAGAGCCAGGATCACCAGGATGGGTTGACGATAGTTTCACAGTCACCATTACTGAGATGAGCTTTCAAATCCAGATTTTATTAATTGAATTTAAATTCCACCAGCTGCAGTGGTGGGATTTGAACCCTTGTCCCCAGAGTTTCGGGATTGATTACCAGTTCAATGACATTCACACTATGCCACATTCTACTCAGTTCCACGTTTCAAACTGTCATGGTGGGATTTGAACTTGTGTTCCCTGCATTATTAGTTTAGTGACACAACCACTACACTACTGAACCCTTGGGCATCCATTAAAAAGATGGTGTTAATTGGTTTCAGAATTGTTTTTCCAGATTATTACAGAGTGTAATTATGCGACTGATGCCATGGTGACATCAACACATGTTAGCTTCACGGAAATTATTAGATTTGAATTAAATTCCTCCCAACCCCCAGAAAATCTGTCTCCCCTTCCTTTTTCAGCCAAATTTAAATCATGCTTGCTTGTTTCTGTGAAGACTTTGACTCTTCCTCCTCAGAAGCAGTTCTGCAGGTTGTGTGTATAGCCTCTCCTACAGCACATGTTACGGACAAGGGAGGGAGTGATTCCCCCCCTGTGACCTGGGTTCCCTTTGGTGGGCGTCTTCTGGGGCGATGGGCTTGGGTGGGCCAGGCTACTGCTCAGATGTCCCAGGTGGCGTGGTGCCATCTTGTTCTGCCCGCTGCCCACCAGATGTGCCAGGGACAGGAAGGGGGGAGTCCGAGGTGCTATTGTGTACCGGCATCTCCCCTGCAGGAGTCACCGGCATGGACCCCATCACCTACTCCTTTCGGGGTGCCTGATGGCCCCCGGGCTACTCCACGGGACGTGGGTGCGAGCGGAGCCATCCTCCAAGTCTCCCCCACCATCTGATGCTGGAGGCTCGCTCTGGTCTCAAACAGGGTCTGCATGCTCGTGACCATGGGGTACAGGGAGTGGCCCATTGCTGTCTGGGGTGCGCCACATCATCTATTGACTGTGCCACCAATTTGTGGATCTGTGTCACATCAGATAGTGACTGTGCCATCTCCCTCTGGAACTGGGCCACCTCTCTCTGTGTCAGCGCCATGTCGGTCAGCGCCTGACAATACGGCCGATATTCCCAGCAACATCGAGTGCCGAAGGGCCTGCACTGCGCTGTAATGTTCTATGTTCTATGGCCTGCTATCACTGGGCCACGCTCAGAAGCGCCCCTGCAATTTCCAGGTGGCTCTGGCACATGGCTGCCTGTGAGGCGGTAATCCCGTACTGGGCCTTGGCCAGCGCATGCACAGAATGCCCCAGGCCTTGGACATGCTGCTCCATGGCCACAACCCTCGCCCTCAATGCCTCCACCGCAGATGCCACCCATGCGGTGTTGGCCTGGGTGGCACGCATGGTCGGCACCACCCCCTGCTCCTGCACATGGTTGGACTCCTCTCACTGCGCCTGCAGGTGCTGGATGCTCACTGACAACCGTTCATGTAGTCCTGACTCTGTGGCTGTATCTCCATTATCGATGGGACTGTCCATTCCAGAAGCCCGAAATACGTCTGGATGGCGGCTAGTTCTTGGGGTTGGCCCGCCCTCTGACTGTCCACCTCCTCGGGTGTTCCTACCACCACCTGTTGTAGCGGATCAGCTGTGTGGTCCACACCAGATAGTGTCCCAGGAGCCTCTTCACAAAAGTGCCTAAAGTATAGCCTGTGGTAAATGTAAGGCCTCGTTAACCTCGTTTGGGTACGCTACCATCCTACTGTTTCTTTCCCTAACTTGTGCTACCTCTTTTGCGGCTGCCTGTTTTCTGAACTGGTGAGTCAGCATGCGGCTGGCCTTGTCTCCATGTTTGTAGAAGGCCCCAGGTGCCTGGCAGAGCTGGTGGACTGCCTTCCGTGTGGAGGGCAGATCAAATTCCATCTGTAGCTTTCTCCTCTCCGCCAGCAGGTCCACGGTTGGGGCTGTGGAGTACAGCCGATCCACCTCCAGCACGGAGTCGATCAGCTGCTGCTTGGCTATCCTTTCTTTCCTATCCCTAAGGGCCTGACATGCTCTAATTTCCCCCCTGATCACTGCCTTCAGTGCCTCCCAGACCGTGAGGAATGAGACCTCCCCATTCTGGTTGCAGTTTACATAACTGTCAATGCCTTAGGATATTCTTGTACAGAATCCCCCCCCCCTCTCCCCCCCCCCCCCCCCCCCCCCACCCCACCCTGGGTCCGTCACTGTGCTTGTCACCATGAATGAAGCTGTCCTGTTAATAGTACGGCCACCTCCCTTGTCTTGGTGTCAAAACATGAATGGAATATTTGTCCACCCAGCCCTTCCTTACCCTCAGTTGGTCCCTCTCTCTTAGGTTTGTCTCCTGTAGGAAGGCTTCATTCGGGCAGCACGGTGGCGCAGTGGGTTAGCACTGCAGCCTCGGGGCGCTGGGGTCCCAGGTTCAATCCTGGCTCTGGGTCACTGACCGTGTTTGTGTGGGTTTCACTCCCACAACCCAAAGATGTGCAGGGTAGGTGGATTGGCCACGTTAAATTGCCCCTTAATTGGAAAAAATGAACTGGGTACACTCAATTTATTTTTAAAAAAGGAAGGCTACATTCACCCTCCGACTCTTAAGATAGGCAAGGACGCGGGATCTCTTCACCATCCCATTGACGCCACTTACATTCCATGTTACAATTCGGATGGCCCAGCGGGGGCACTGCTCCCGTCCCCTCTGGTGGGGTCAATTATACTCACCATATGGGCTGGCCCTGTTCGTCTGGGTCCACCCTTGCTCATTTAAGATGGCCGCCGATGAGACTTCCGCCGGTGATGACGATGTGCTGAGCAATTGCATGTTCGGTGGCTCTCCTCCCGTGAACCCGAAAATTAATAATTAATAGTCGCTTATTGCCACAAGTAGGCTTCAATGAAGTTACTGTGAAAAGCCCCGAGTCGGCATATTCCGGCTCATGTTCGGGGAGGCTCGTCCGGGAATTGAACCCCGCGCTGCCGGCCTTGTTCTGCATGACAAGTCAGCTGTTTAGCCCACTGTGCTAAACCAGCTGGATTATTCACTAAAAAGATGCAGCAATCCATTCCCAACCTTAATAGGACAGAGGAAGGAAGAAAGTGAGGGATTAGAAGCAAAAATGTCTGAAGGAAACCAAGCGAGAGGCAGAATAGACACCAGAAGCAGAAGAGGCCAGAGGCGACCACAATTGGACGAGCCAACCAGCGCATGAGGCGGTGGAGCAGAAGCTTCGACTAATGGAAAAGAGCAGGACAAGCAGGAGCAAATTCTCCCTATACCAGGGGGGCCTTGGAAGTCATCCTTCACCGAGGCGCTGAGGGAGCACCAGCAGGAGATAAAAGCTGAGGTAGAAGCAGACATTGATGTCATGGTGAAAGCAGCGGTGGCCAAAATTCAGCTCGCCCAGAGCAGAGAAGAGACTGGAAGCCCAAGAGGCGACATTAAAGAGTTGGAAAAGGCCGCAACCAATCAGAGCGATCGGATCACAGCGAGGTTGGTCGCAACACAGGGGAGCCCGAAGGGCAAAGTGGACAGCCAAGAGAACCGCTCGAGAAGGCAAAACGTACGGATTGTGGGCCTACCAGAGGGTATCGAAGGCAGGGACCCCACGGTAAACGTGGCCGAGGTGCTGGGCAACTTAGTGGGGAGAGAAGCTTTCCCCAACCCACCAGAAATGGACAGGGCACAATGGTCGCTGTGCCCGAAACCCAAAGCAGGGGAGCAACCGAGCGCAGTAATAGCCAAACTGCACCGGTACCAGGGCCGAGAAAGAATCCTGCGCTGGGCCAGGCAGACAAAGAACTGTAGCTGGGAAGGACATAGCATTAGGATATACCAAGACACTGGGGAGGATCTGGCCAGGAAACGGGCTGAGTTTAACAGTGCAAAGGCAGCCCTTTACAAGAATGGCGGACGTTTTGGCAAAGGACATTTCTTCACAGCCTCCGCCAAGGCAAACAAGTTTGTCGAGGAATGCAGGCTGGAACACCGACAGCAGGGGAAGAAATAAGGGGCCCTTGGCAAAGAATAACAGCCGACGGGCCGACGAGGGGCAGGGTGAGGCAGCACCTCGCCTCACCCACCCCGCAATAAAACACACCCTGAATGACAAAAAGCAAACCACTACCCGAGGGACCGCTTCAGATGGGAAACTGTGGCCCAGTACTAAAAAATGAGCGTATCGGAGAAGGGGATGTGAAGTGGCAAGTGAGAAGGGTGCTGGATAACATGGGAAAAGAACGGGCAGGAACCACAGAGAGTGGGGGAGGGAGAAGCGAGACAGTAACTCATGGGAGGGGGGGTCACTGCACTAGCAGGAAAGCTAGCGCTGGGGGTATGCAGCAGAGCAGGGGGGACGGTACCAGGTGGAGGGGGGTGGGGGGGCAGGAACCACACAACAAGGGTGGGGGAACAAACGGGGATAGGAGCTGGGGAAAGGGGGACAAAAGAGGGGAAAATGGGAGGGGGGAAGAGAGGAATCGGGGGGGACATAGGGAGGGAAGGAAAAATAGGAGTAGAATGAGAGCAGCAATAAGGCTACAAAGGGCCACAACCAGTGGCCCGGAGCAAGGAAGCAGTGCAAACAAACACCCAGAACGATCTCTGGGTGAAGGGAGACCCCGGAGTGCAAGGGCAGATCCACGTGGCGTACGCAACATTGGCGGCTGATACACCATCAATAATAGACGACGAGTGGTAAACGTGAGGTAATGCATTTTGGAAGGTCTAATGCAGTTAGGGAATATACAGTGACTGGTAGAACCCTCAAGAGTATTGAAAGTCAGAGAGATCTAGGAGTACAGGTCCACAGGTCACTGAAAGGGGCAACACAGGTGGAGAAGGTAGTCAAGAAGGCATACGGCATGCTTGCCTTCATTGGCCGGGGCATTGAGTATAAGAATTGGTAAGTCATGTTGCAGCTGTATAGAACCTTAGTTAGGCCACACTTGGAGTATAGTGTTCAATTCTGGTCGCCACACTACCAGAAGGATGTGGAGGCTTTAGAGAGGGCGCAGAAGAGATTTACCAGAATGTTGTCTGGTATGGAGGGCATTAGCTATGAGGAGCGGTTGAATAAACTCGGTTTGTTCTCACTGGAACGACGGAGGTTGAGGGGCGACCTGATAGAGGTCTACAAAATTATGAGGGGCATAGACAGAGTGGATACTCAGAGGCTTTTCCCCGTGGTAGAGGGGTCAAGTACGAGGTGGCATAGGTTAAAGGTGTGAGGGGCAAGGTTTAGAGTAGATGTACGAGGCAGGTTTTTTACACAGAGGGTAGTGGGTGCCTGGAACTCGCTACCGGAGGAGGTGGTGGAAGCAGGGACGATAGTGACATTTAAGGGGCATCTTGACAAATACATGAATAGGATGGGAATAGAGGGATACGGACCCAGGAAGTGTAGAAGATTGTCGTTTAGTCGGGCAGCATGGTCGGCGCGTGCTTGGAGGGCCGAAGGGCCTGTTCCTGTGCTGTACATTTCTTTGTTCTTTTGTAACCTAGGCTTTAATACACTAAACAGCAAGCCTCCTGCCTCTGGACCCGAGCTGGGTCCGGAGGCAGAGACTTGCCACTTTTATACAGAAGCCCCGATGGGAGGAGCCGCAGGCGGAGCCAGCCTGGACAAGCCCAGGCGTGTACAACACAGCACAGTGAATATAATACATTGAACATAATAACGTAGTTTACCACAGCGGCCATGTTGGGTGCCGCCTGGATAAATGGAAACCCCGGAGTACAGGGGCAGATCCACATGGCGGACGCACTGCTAGCGGCCATGTTGGGTGACCCCTGGACAAAGGGAAACCCCGGAGCGCAGGGACCCGACCGCATGGGAAGAGCAGCGATGACAGCCATCTTGGACGGCCCCCTAACAAAGGGACACCGCGGAGTGAAGGGCCTCGTCCAACAGGTAAGTATGGTTAATCCCACAGGAGCTGGGGGACAGAAGCCCCTCACCACTATAGTCACCTGGAACGTAAGGGGACTCAACGGCCCAGTGAAAATATCCAGAGCCCTTACCCACCTAAGAAACATGAAAGCCAACATAGTCTTCCTCCAAGAGACGCACCTGAGAGAGCAGGACCGACTGTGGGTAAGAAAGGGCTGGGTGGAACAGACCTACCATTCCTGCTATGGGACGAGAACCATGGGAGTGGCAATACTGGTCAGCAAGAAGACGATGTTTAAGGCAGCGAAGATGGTTACGCACCCAGGGGGAGGGTTCGTCATGGTTAGCGGAGCCCTGGACGGGGCACCAGTACTACTCGTAAATGTGTCGCTCCCAACTGGGACGACACAAAATTCATTAAAAAGACCATGGCGGACTTCCGGGTGCGGCGATGACCAGCTAAGTCGCACATTTCGGCAGCTCCCGTTGGAACGGACTTTTGGGCTCTTAATAGGAGCCCCAACGGCAATTTAAACGGCCAAAAACACTGTGCGGTAAACCAGAAGGGAATCCCCCCGGACACGCATGGATAAGGGAGAGGACAGCGGCCGGATTGCGGAGGATCCTCTGGAGCAGCGGCAAGGAAGAGAAGCTCAAAGCAAGATGGCGTCGGAAGGTGGCCGCCTGTTATGGGGCCCGGACCAACAAGAGTTCTTGCGGCGCTGTGTGGAAGAGCTGAAAAAGGAGTTGAAGAAGGAGCTGTTGGCCCCGATATTACAGGCGATTGAAGGGCTAAAGGAGGAGCAGAGGACTCAAGAGTTGGAGCTTCGGGTCGTGAAGGCAAAGGCGGCTGAAAACGAAGACGAAATACAGGGCCTGGCGGTGAAGGCAGAGACGCACGAGGCACAGCACAAAAGGTGTGTGGAAAGGTTGGAAGTACTGGAGAATAACACGAGGAGGAAGAATCTAAGGGTTCTGGGTCTTCCCGAAGGCGCAGAAGGGGCGGACGTCGGGACATATGTGAGCATGATGCTTCACTCGCTAATGGGATCGGAGGCCCCGACGGGCCCTTTGGAGGTGGAGGGAGCTTATCGAGTTCTGGCACGAAGACCGAAGGCTGGAGAAATACCCCGAGCTATAGTGGTGAGGTTTCTCTGCTATAATGACAGAGAGACGGTCCTCAGATGGGCGAAGAAAACTCGGAGCTGTAGGTGGGAGAACGCGGTGATCCGCGTATACCAGGATTGGAGTGCGGAGGTGGCGAGAAGGAGGGCAAGTTTTAATCGGGCTAAGGCGGTGCTTCACAAAAAGAAGGTCCAGTTTGGAATGTTGCAACCAGCGAGATTGTGGGTCACACACCAAGGGAAGCACCACTACTTTGAGACGGCAGAAGAGGCGTGGACATTCATTGTGGACGAGAAGCTGGAATAGTCTGGCGAGAGAAAGAACTTTTGGGACAAAGTGGTGGGGTGATTATATGGGGCGAGAAAAAGCGGAGGGGGGATTGTTTTTTCAATTTGCTAGTTTTGCGATCCTGTAACTTTTCTCTATTCCCCATGTTGGGGGGGGAGGGGGGGGAGTATGAGGAACTGTGGGCGCCGGCCATTAGGGGCGGGGCCGAGTGGGAAACGGGTACTGTTTGAGGCAAAGACCATAGTGGCGGATAGTGGGGGTAGATATGTGATGGTGAGTGGCAGATTACAAGAGGAGGCGGTGGTTCTGGTGAACGTATATGCCCCGAACTGGGATGATGCAAATTTTATGAGGCGTATGTTGGGACGTATCCCGGACCTGGAGGCGGGAAGGTTGGTAATGGGGGGAGACTTCAATACGGTGCTTGATCCAGGGCTGGACCGGTCGAGGACCAGGACCGGGAGGAGGCCGGCAGCGGCCAGGGTACTCAAGGACTTCATGGAGCAGATGGGAGGGGTAGGCCCCTGGAGATTTATTAGGCCTAGTAGTAAGGAGTTCTCATTTTTCTCCCATGTTCACAAAGTATACTCACGGATAGACTTCTTTGTCTTGGGAAGGGCACTGATTCCGAAGGTGACAGGGACGGAATATACGGCCACAGCCATTTCGGACCACGCTCCACATTGGGTAGACTTGGAGTTAGGAGAGGAAAAAGAACAGCACCCACTCTGGAGAATGGATATGGACTTATTGGCGGATGAGGGGGTATGTTTAAGGGTGAGGGGGTGCATCGAAAGGTACTTGGAGCTTAATGACAATGGAGAGGTTCGGGTGGGAGTGGTCTGGGAGGCGTTGAAGGCAGTGGTTAGAGGGGAACTGATATCCATAAGGGCACATAAAGGGAAGCAAGAGGGTAAAGAAAGGGAGCGATTGCTGAAAGAGCATTTGAGGGTGGACAGGCAATATGCGGAGGCACCGGAGGAGGGACTGTACAGGGAAAGACAAAGGCTACATGTGGAATTTGACCTGCTGACCACGGGTAAGGCAGAGGCACAGTGGAGGAGGACACAGGGTGTACAGTATGAGTATGGAGAGAAGGCGAGTCGGCTACTGGCCCACCAATTGAGGAAGAGGGGAGCAGTGAGGGAGATAGGTGGGGTGAGAGATGAGGAGGGAGAGATGGAACGGGGAGCGGAGAGAGTGAACGGGGTGTTCAAGGCATTTTATGAGAGGTTATATAAGGCTCAGCCCCCGGAAGGGAAGGAGGGAATGATGCATTTCCTGGATCAGCTGGTATTCCCTAAGGTGGAGGAGCAGGAGAGGGCGGGACTGGGAGCACAGATTGAGATGGAGGAGGTGGTAAAAGGGATTGGGAGCATGCAGGCGGGGAAGGCCCCGGGTCCGGACGGATTCCCGGTGGAATTTTATAGGAAGTATATGGACCTACTGGCCCTGCTTTTGACGAGAACCTTTAATGAGGCCAGGGAAAGGGGGCTGCTGCCCCCGACTATGTCGGAGGCAACGATATCGCTCCTTTTGAAGAAGGAAAAAGACCCACTGCAGTGTGGGTCCTACAGGCCCATTTCCCTTTTAAATGTAGATGCTAAGCTCCTGGCTAAGGTGATGGGGACGAGGATAGAGGACTGTGTCCCGGGGGTGGTCCACGCGGATCAAACTGGGTTCGTTAAGGGGAGACAGCTGAACACGAACAGACGGAGGTTGCTAGGGGTAATGATGATGCCCCCACCAGAGGGGGAGGCGGAGATAGTGGTGGCGATGGACGCCGAGAAAGCATTCGACAGAGTGGAGTGGGATTATCTGTGGGAGGTGCTGAGGAGATTTGGTTTTGGAGAAGGGTATATCGGATGGGTACAGCTGCTGTATAGGGCCCCGGTGGCGAGCGTGGTCACGAACAGACAGAGGTCTGACTACTTCCGTCTTCATAGAGGGACGAGGCAGGGATGTCCCCTGTCTCCGTTACTGTTTGCATTGGCGATTGAGCCCCTGGCTGTAGCACTGAGGGGCTCCAGGAAGTGGAGGGGAGTACTCAGGGGAGGAGAAGAGCACCGGGTATCCTTGTATGCAGATGATTTATTGCTGTATGTTGCGGACCCAGTGGAGGGGATGCCTGAGATAATGCAGCCACTCAGGGAGTTTGGGGAATTTTCGGGGTACAAATTGAATATGGGGAAGAGCGAGTTGTTTGTGGTGCACCCGGGGGAGCAGAGCAGGGGAATAGATGACTTACCGCTGAGGAAGGTAACAAGAGATTTCCGGTACTTAGGGATTCAGATAGCCAGGAGTTGGGGAACCTTACATAGGCTTAATTTAACAAGATTGGTGGAACAGATGGAGGGGGATTTCAAGAGATGGGACATGGTGCCCCTGTCACTGGTGGGTAGGGTGCAGGCGGTCAAAATGGTAGTCCTCTCGAGATTCCTTTTTGTGTTTCAGTGCCTTCCGGTGATGGTCACATAGGCATTTTTCAAGAGAATTGAGAAAAGTGTCATGAGTTTTGTGTGGGCCGGGAAGACCCCGAGAGTAAAGAGGGGGTTCTTGCAGCATAGCAGGGATAGAGGGGGGCTGGCACTACCGAGCCTAAGTGAATACTACTGGGCCGCCAATATCTCAATGGTGTGTAAGTGGATGGGAGAAGGGGAGGGAGCGGCGTGGAAGAGATTGGAGATGACGTCCTGCAAAGGAACCAGCCTACAAGCAATGGTGACGGCGCCGTTGCCGTTCTCCCCGAAGAAATACACACAAGTCCAGTGGAGGTGGCAACACTAAAAATTTGGGGGCAGTGGAGACGACATAGGGGAAGGACGGGAGCCTCGGTGCGGTCCCCGATAAGAAATAACCATAGGTTTGTCCCGGGGAGAATGGATGGGGGATTTGGAGCATGGCAGAGAGCTGGGGTTGTGCAACTGAGAGATTATCATAGAATTTACAGCGCAGAAGGAGGCCATTCGGCCCATCGAGCCTGCACCGGCTCTTGGAAAGAGCACCCTACCCAAGGTCAACACCTCCACCCTATCCCTATAACCCAGCAAACCCACCCTACACTAAGGGCAATTTTGGACACGAAGGGCAATTTATCATGGTCAATCCACCTAACCTGCACATCTTTGGACTGTGGGAGGAAACCGGAGCACCCGGAGGAAACCCACGCAGACACGGGGTGGACGTGCAGACTCCGCAGAGACAGTGACCCAAGCCGGAATTGAACCTGGGACCCTGGAGCTGTGAAGCAATTGTGCTATCCACAATGCCACCGTGCTGCCATTACAGATCTGTTCGTAGACGGGACGTTTGCGAGTCTGGGAGCGCTGACGGAAAAATATGGGTTGCCCCAAGGGAATGAATTTCGATACATGCAACTGAGGGCTTTTGCGAGGCAGCAGGTGAGGGAATTCCCGCAGCTCCCGACGCAGGAGATTCAAGATAGAGTGATCTCAGGGACATGGGTGGGGGATGGTAGGGTGTCGGATATATACAGGGAAATGAGGGACGAGGGGGAGATCATGGTGGATGAGCTGAAGGGGAAATGGGAAGAAGAGCTGGGGGAAGAGATTGAGGAGGGGCTGTGGGCTGATGCCCTACGTAGGGTAAACCCGTCATCCTCGTGCGCCAGGCTAAGCCTGATGCAATTCAAGGTTTTGCACAGGGCGCATATGACCGGAGCAAGGCTCAGTAAATTTTTCGGGGTAGAGGATAGGTGTGGGAGATGCTCGAGAAGCCCAGAAAACCCACATGTTTTGGTCATGTCCGGCACTACAGGGGTTCTGGGTGGGGGTGGCAAAGGTGCTTTCGAAGGTGGTGGGGGTCCGGGTCGAGCCAGGCTGGGGGTTGGCTATATTCGGGGTTGCAGAAGAGCCGGGAGTGCAGGAGGCGAAAGAGGCTGATGTCTTGGCCTTTGCGTCCCTAGTAGCCCGGCGAAGGATATTGCTTTTGTGGAAGGAAGCCAAACCCCCGGGCGTGGAGACCTGGATAAATTACATGGCAGGGTTTATAAAACTAGAACGGATAAAGTTCGCACTGAGGGGTTCGGCTCAAGGGTTCACCAGGCGGTGGCAACCGTTCATTGACTATCTCGCAGAACGATAAAGGAAATGGGAAGGTAACAGCAGCAACCCAGGGGGGGGGGGGGGGGGGGGGGGGGAGGGCCCGGGCGAGTCCTCAGGGGGTGTTTTTGTATAGATATTTGTATTAGGCTGTGTATATTGGATTGTTTGATTTTAATTTTGGAGAGTTATTATTTTTGATATGGCAGTTGCCATTTAGTTTATATATTATTTATTTATTTGTTAAAAACGGCCACTGTTATTTATACTGTTTTATTGTTGTAAAAAGGAAAACCTTTGTATTGTTTTGTTTGGCCAAAAAATTTGAATAAAATATATATATTTTTTTAAAAGACCATGGCGGAAATCCCCGACATAGTGACACACCAACTAATCTTTAACTGTGTACAGGACCCAAGGACAGACAGGTCAAACCCCAAAACAGGGAAGACCTCAAACATGGCAAAGGAACTTGGTAGTTTTATGGAGCAGTTGGGGGCGGTGGACCCTTGGAGGTTCACCCACCCAGGGGAGAAGAAGTTCTCCTTCTCCGCCCCAGTACACAACGTATACAGCAGGATTGGCTTCTTTGTGATGGGGACAAACGGTGATTCCAGGGCTGATCAAAACGGACTACTCCACAATTGTAATCTCCGACCGCACTCCGCATTATATGGATGTGAGGTTGGAGATGGGCAGGGCCCAATGCCCAACATGGAGCACTACTGGCCGGCAAGGCTTTCAGCGAAAGGGTATCACAGGCCATAGCGGAGTACAGGAGAACAACCAAAACAGGGAGATCTCACCCTCCACATTCTGGGAGGCACTAAAGGCCGTTATTAGAGGGGAAATTATCGGCTTCAAAGCGCGAAGAGACAAGGAGGAATGGACGGCTAGGCAGCAGCTAGTCGACTCCATACTGTAGGTAGACCGTAAATACTCCGAGGCACCGACTGTAGAGCTCCTGGCGGAGAGGAAAAACCTACAAATGGACGTTGACCTGTTCTCCACGAGGAAAGCAGTGCACCAACTCCGCCAGGCATGGGGGACCCTATACGAACACGGAGATAAAGCCAGCCGCCTGCTGGCACACCAGCTGAGAAAGCAGGCAGCCACCAGAAAGATCGCACAAATCAGGGACAACAGAGGCACACTAGAAACAGACCCGGAAAAAGTCATCAAAACCTTCGAGGCCTTTTATCAAGGGCTGTACTCCTCGGAACCCCCAGCAGGGGAATTGGGGATGTAACGGTTCCTTGATGGACTGGACATGCCAGTCGTGGGGGAAGGACAGAAAATGGGGCTTGGATACACCACTAGCACTGGGAGAGATCATGGACAGCATTAGCTCCATGCAGGCAGGGAAGGCACCGGGACCAGACGGGTTGCCGGCGAACTTCTACAAAAATTTGCGACAGCACTGGCCCCGCACCTGGGGGAGATATTCACAGATTGGCTGGCTAAGGGCACATTGCCACGTACACTAGCACCGGCTTCAATCTTGCTAATACCTAAGAAAGACAAAAGCCCAATGGAATGCTAGTCATACAGACCCAGGTGTCCAAAATTGCCCTTATTGTTGGGTGGGGTTACTGGGTTATGGGGATAGGGTGGAGGTGTTGCCCTTGGGTAGGCTGCTCTTTCCAAGGGCTGGTACAGACTCTATCGGGCTGAATGGCCTCCTTCTGCACTGTAAATTCTATGATAATCTCACTACTAAATGCAGACGCCAAAATACTGGCCGAAATCCTAGCCAAAAGCTAGAAGACTGCGTACCGGAGGTGGTCGCAGAGGATCAAACAAGCTTTGTCAAAGGTAGACAGCTAATATTGAACATCAGGCGCCTGCTGAACGTGATCATGACCCCATCCGGGGAGAGAACACTGTGGTGATATACATCACTGTAAGTACACAAAGGGTTAATGTACATACACTACACCTAGCTGGACACTGGAGGGAACACCAGAGACATGACACACAGACAGTCAACCAATAGGTCAGTAAGATAGGACACGACCAATGGGCAGTCACGATACACACAGAGGTGACACCACCACAGGAGGGCATTACACCAATCCATATAAAAGGACACATCACACATGCTCAATCTCTTTCCAGTGGAGACACTCTGTAAGTACAGACACAGGGTTGATTGAACATCACTCCCACCACGTGGATTGTAGCAGACTGGTTAGTTAGTCTGAGTAGCTATAGAAGGATTAACAGTAGCGTCGAATCCAAGTAGGAGAATTGTTAATAGTTTAATAAATGTGTTAAAGCTATCTCCAAGTCTGAACCTTCCTTTGTCAGAGTGCACATCAAGGAAGCAGCTTATGTTACGACAAGAGCATAACAAAACAAACACCTGAGGTGATCGTCTCCCTGGACGCAGAAAAGGCCTTCGTCAGAGTCGCGTGGAGGTACTGGAGCAGTTCGGGCTTGGAACAGGGTTCACCTCATGAGTGAAGCTCCTGTACAACACTCCCATGGCGAACGTACGGACAAACAACACCAACTCCCAGTACTTCCAGCTGCACAGGGGCACCAGACAGGGATGCCCGCTGTCCCTGCTGCTGTTCGCTCTAACAATCGAACCATTAGCGATCGCTCTCAGAACAGCAAAAAACTGGAGGGGGATCCAAAGGGGAGGTAGAGAGCACAGAGTCTCGCACTATGCAGATGACATCTCGGACCCACAAAACAGCATGGAAGGAATCATCACGCTCCTGAAAGCGTTTGGTGCCTTCTTGGGCTACAAACTCAACATGAGCAAAAGTTTCTGTTAAAATTACACAGTCCTAAAAAAGATCCCACTTCCTGAACAGTTGAGGGTTCTTTAGCGGCTTTCATGGCAGCCGTTCTGTCCTGAGTAAGTTCCCTTTTGCCTTTGGATATTTTCTGACCTAAGTAGATAACTTCTTCCTGGGAAATCTGGGGCCGAGTCATTGGGGATAGCCCACCCCCGACCCCCACCACCCAAGAAACCACCTCGGAGGAGAGCTCCGAAGAGATCACCATCACAGCTTTGATCCACACCTTCCACCAGCAGAGACACAGACCTCGGTGGCAACATCAGTGAACAAGGGGCTGGTTTAGCGCAGGGCTAAATCACTGGCTTTGAAAGCAGACCAAGGAATGAGTTCCTTCCTGGCTACCTTGTAACCCTCTACGGCCGTGTCAAATTGTTGCCTCCTCAACCTTACGGAAGCTTCCTTCTTCCTCTTGACTAGAATGTCCACTTCTCTGCTCATCCAAGGCTCCTTCACCTTACCATTCCTTCCTTGTCTCAGTGGAACAAAACTATCCAGCACTCGCAGCAAGGGCTCCTTAAACAACTCCCACATTACTGTTGTGCATTTCCCCGAGAACAACAGTTCCCAATTTATGCTCCCCAGCTCCTGTCTAATAGCAGTATAATTTTCCCTCCCTCAATTAAATACCTTCCCATCCTGTGTGTTCCTATCCCTCTCCATGACTATGGTAAAGGTCAAGGAGTTGTGGTCACTGTCACCGAAATGCTCTTCCACCGAGATATCTGACATTTGGCCTGGTTTGTTGCCAAGCACCAAATCCAATATGGCCTCCCCCCTAGTCGGCCTATCTACACATTGAGCCAGGAATCCTTCCTGTACACACCTGACAAAATCTGCTCCATCCAAACCATTTGCACTAAGGAGGTTCCAGTCAATATTAGGGAACTTGAAATCACTCAGGACAACAACTCTGTTACCTCTGCACCTTTCCAAGATCTGCCGCCCAATCTGCTCCTCAATCTGTCTGCTGCTATTGGGGGTTTATGGAAAACTCCCATTAAGGTGACTGTTCCTTTCTTGTTTCTGACTTCCACCCATACTGACTTAGTAGACAAACCCTCCTCGACAACCTCCTTTTCTGCTGCTGTGATGCACTCCTTAATTAACAGTGCTACTCCCCCTCCTCTTTTACCTCCCTCCCTATTCTTCTTAAAACATCTAAATCCCAGAACATCTAACAACCATTCCTGCCCCTGTGAAATCCATGTCTCCGTAATGGCCACAATATCATAGTTCCAAGTACTGATCCACGCTTGAAGTTCATCTCCCTTATTCCTGATACGCCTTGCATTGAAACAGACACACTTTAGCTCATCCCACTGAGTACAACTTTGCCCTATCAACTGTCGATCCTGCTTCACAGACTCGCTGCATACAGTTACCCTATCCTCTGATTGCTCTGGTTCCCATCCCACAGCCAAACCATTTAAACCCTCCCGAAGAGCACTAGCAAACATCCCATTCATCGAATAGAACCCTTTTCGGTTTGTGAAGACCGGCCTGTCATGGGCAGGTGTTCGTAGGAGGACACGCATCCCGTTAATCACCCTCTGGACCTGGGGCGGCGAACCCTGCTGCCTGGGTATCCTAGTGGGCTCGGTCCATGTTCAGGCTGATGTATTGCACCGACCGGGCATATAGGGTCTCCGTGACGGTGCAGATGCACCTGTGCACGGAGCTCTGTGAGATCCCCGACAGGTCCCCACTCGGTGCCTGGTTACCCTGTTGCGTAAACATTCAGCGCGACTATCACCTTGACAGCAACCGGGAACGGGTGTCCTCCCACATGTCTCCGCAGTTTCAGGTACGCCATGATCCAGCAGAGTCTTCGCTGTCATGCCCGGTCCAGCAGGTCCTCAAATGACAGCTGCTGTCAGTGCACACAAGGCCTAATGCGGTGCCTCCTTCCCACTTCGTCATTGGCCTGTTGGGTGACCGGATCTCCATCCTCGCCAGCTGGCTCCGGTTCCTCTGGAGCAGGCTCCACTGCTGCAGGGTCCTCCCCGAGCAGCTGCTGTTCGTACAGCCACAGTGCATCCCCCAAGCTGTGGTGACCAGAATGAAGGCCACCATTCCTGGTTGGATTGCAAAGTCTGTGTAGTGATATGCATTGACAGCCTGGGGGGAGTCTTGAGGAGAAACCATCGTGGTCAGTTGGGTTTGCCGTAGATCCAGTTTTACAGCATTAGTTTCCGACCCACAATTTATTATACTATAAGAAAATTAACTAGTCTTGTCTCTGTCCAAGAACATAACATGGTACCAGAAGTGGGGTCAAAATCTAAAAGATCTGAAGTGTGAAGATTTGAAGGACACAGTCTTCACATTTGATATAACGGTGCTACAAGGAAAACGTGGAACATCTCGTCGAAAAAAAATCTCTGAAAACGCAACACCAGTGCAAGAACAAAGAACAAAGAAATGTACAGCACAGGAACAGGCCCTTCAGCCCTCCAAGCCCGTGCCGACCATGCTGCCCGACTAAACTACAATCTTCTACACTTCCTGGGTCCGTATCCCTCTATTCCCATCCTATTCATGTATTTGTCAAGATGCCCCTTCAATGTCACTATCGTCCCTGCTTCCACCACATCCTCCGGCAGCGAGTTCTAGGCACCCACTACCCTCTGTGTAAAAAACTTGCCTCGTACATCTATTCTAAACCTTGCCCCTCGCACCTTAAACCTATGCCCCCTCGTAATTGACTCCTCTACCCTGGGGAAAAGCCTCTGACTATCCACTCTGTCTATGCCCCTCATAATTTTGTAGGCCTCTATCAGGTCGCTCCTCAACCTCCGTCGTTCCAGTGAGAACAAACCGAGTTTATTCAACCGCTCATCATAGCTAATGCCCTCCATACCAGGCAACATCTTGGTAAATCCCTTCTGCACCCTTTCTAAAGCCTCCACATCCTTCTGGTAGTGTGGTGACCAGAATTGAACACTATACTCCAAGTGTGGCCTAACAAAGGTTCTATACAGCTGCAACATGACTTGCCAATTCTTATACTCAATACCCCGGCCAATGAAGGCAAGCATGCGTATGCCTTCTTGACTACCTTCTCCACCTGTGTTGCCCCTTTCAGTTACCTGTGGACCTGTACACCTGGATCTCCTTGCCTCTGCCTGTCAATATTCTTAAGGGTTCTGCCATTCACTGTATATTTCCCATCTGTATTAGTCCTTCCAAAATGTATACCTCACATTTGTCCAGATTGAACTCCATCTGCCTTCTCTCCGCCCAGGTCTCCAACTGATCTATATCCTACTGTGTCCTCTGATGGTCCCCATCACTATCCTCAATTCCACCAGCCTTTGTGTCATCTGTAAACTTACTAATCATGCCAGTTACATTTTTCCTCCAAATCATTTATATATACTACAAACAGCAAAGGTCCCAGCACTGATCCCTGCGGAACACCACTAGTCACAGCCCTCCAATTAGAAAAGCACCCTTCTATTGCTACTCTCTGCCTTCTGTGACCTAGCCAGTTCTGTATCCACCTTGCCAGCTCATCCCTGATCCCGTGTGACTTCACCTTTTGTACTAGTCTACCTTTGCAGACGACACAAAGGTTGGTGGAATTGCGGATAGCGATGAGGACTGTCGGAGGATACAGCAGGATTTAGATTATTTGGAGACTTGGGCGGAGAGATGGCAGATGGAGTTTAATCCGGACAAATGTGAGGTAATGCATTTTGGAAGGTCTAATGCAGGTAGGGAATATACAGTGAATGGTAGAACCCTCAAGAGTATTGAAAGTCAAAGAGATCTATGAGTACAGGTCCACAGGTCATTGAAAGGGGCAACACAGGTGGAGAAGGTAGTCAAGAAGGCATACGGCACGCTTGCCTTCATTGGCCGGGGCATTGAGTATAAGAATTGGCAAGTCATGTTGCAGCTGTATAGAACCTCAGTTAGGCCACACTTGGAGTATAGTGTTCAATTCTGGTCGCCACACTACCAGAAGGATGTGGAGGCTTTAGAGAGGGTGCAGAAGAGATTTACCAGAATGTTGCCTGGTATGGAGGGCATTAGCTATAAGGAGCGGTTGAATAAACTCGGTTTGTTCTCACTGGAACGAAGGAGGTTGAGGGGAAATCTGATAGAGGTATACAAAATTATGAGGGGCATAGACAGAGTGGATAGTCAGAGGCTTTTCCCCAGGGTAGAGGGGTCAATTACTAGGGGGCATAGGTTTAAGGTGAGAGGGGCAAGGTTTAGAGTAGATGTACGAGGCAAGTTTTTTACGCAGAGGGTAGTGGGTGCCTGGAACTCGCTACCGGAGGAGGTGGTGGAAGCAGGGATGATAGTGACATTGAAGGGGCATCTTGACAAATACATGAATAGGATGGGAATAGAGGGATACGGACCCAGGAAGTGTAGAAGATTGTAGTTTAGTCGACCAGCATGGTCGGCACGGGCTTGGAGGGCCGAAGGGCCTGTTCCTGTGCTGTACATTTCTTTGTTCTTTGTTCTTTGTTTGTATGAGGGACCTTGTCAAAGGCCTTACTGATGTCCATATAGACAACATCCACTGCCCTACCTGCATCAATCATCTTTGTAAAGAAGAAGAAGAAGATGAATAGTTTAAAAACTCCAGAACAACTTTGGATAACTGGTAATATTGATGGCAATTGGTGCGCATTTAAACAACAGTTTACACTGTATGTAACAGCTCTACCATTGCAGGCACAGCCAGACGAAAGAAAGATAGTGTTGTTGCTAATGGTAGCAGGCCCGCAGGCGATTGAGATTTATAACACCTTTGTATATAAACAAGAGGATGATAAAAGATTTGATGCCGTTAGAAAAAAAATTAATGAGCATTAAACAACAAGAAATTATTTTTGTGCAATAGATACAAGCATGCAAGAATACATTTGCAAAAGTATTTTCCGTTTCTTATATGTATACATTTATTATCATTTTAAAATTCTCTTATTCAACAAATACTTAAGTCTTACCTTCGTTTGTCATTTTTAATGAGAGGAGTGCTCACTAATTCATTAAAATTAGAAGTTCTGCTGGAAAACTGAATCTCATATCGGAATGCACACTCACTCACCTCTCGCTCACATACAACACACAAATACACAACACACACACAGATACAACACACAAATACATATACACAACACACACACAAATACAACACACAAATACATATACACAACACACACACAAATACAACACACAAATACATATACACAACACACACACAAATACAACACACAAATACATATACATAACACACACAAATACAACACACAAATACATATACACAACACACACACAAATACAACACACAAATACATATACACAACACACACACAAATACAACACACAAATACATATACACAACACACACACAAATACAACACACAAATACATATACACAACACACACACAAATACAACACACAAATACATATACACAACACACACACAAATACGACACACAAATACATATACACAACACACACACAAATACAACACACAAATACATATACACAACACACACACAAATACAACACACAAATACATATACACAACACACACACAAATACAACACACAAATACATATACACAACACACACACAAATACAACACACAAATACATATACACAACACACACACAAATACAACAAACAAATACATATACACAACACACCCACACAAATACAACAAACAAATACATATACACAACACACACACAAATACAACACACAAATACATATACACAACACACACAAATACAACACACAAATACATATACACAACATACACACACACATACAACTTACAAATACTCATACACAACACACACATACAATTCACAAATATACATACAACATACACACACACTTACACAACACACACACACATAAACAACACTCACAAATACAACACACAAATACACATACAATACACACACACACTTACACAACACATACATACACAGCAGACACACAAATACAACACACAAATACACATACAACACACACACACACTTACACAACACATACATACACAAATACAACACACAAATACACAAACAACACACACACACTTACACAACACATACACAACACACACACAAATACAACACACAAATACACATACAACACACACACATACATAACACATGCATACACAACACACACACATACAACACACACATACACACACCACACACATCCACACATGTACACACACTGATACACATACAGAGACTCACACCCAAAGGAAGCACACACACACTCTTTGTCTCACTCTCTTAAAAACACACTCCCACCTCATACACAAACACACGCACACTTTCACCTCACACGCACACACTTTCACCTTTCTCTTTCTCACACACGCATACACGCGCTCACCTCTCTCCCACACACACTCACCACTCTCTCTCTCACTCATACACAGAAACATAATCACCTCTCTCACTCTCACACACACTCACCTCTCTTTCTCTCTCACACACACATACATGCATACACACTCACCTCTCACACACACTGTTGCTAACTTTTGGTTGGTTCAATTGGCTCTGTTTTATAACCTTTGCTCTAGAGTCGCCAGGTATCTTTCTGATACCGCCACAAGGTTCAAGTTCAAGTAATGATCAAGAATTCAACACACCGATTAGTAAGATTCAAATCGACACACATTTATTATACACAGTAAATCGCTACTCATGCATAAACTCTACTTTCTAGGCTATTTCTATAACTAACAGGCCTATACTTAGCTTCGGACTGGTCCATCAGGTCAGGGGAACAAATGGCCTTTCGTTCGGGTTCTGCGGGATTCAAAAGCTGGTGTGGACTGGTAGCTAGGAGCGCCTATCTCATAGCAAGTGTTGACTTGAGACTTACTTTCTTGGAGGCCGCCGGACAGTTCACTCTCAGGGGTTGCTTCGCGTTGCTGAGTGACCCTGTCAAGAAGGACGATTTGAACTTGGGGGCTTTGCTTTATAGTCCGCAGGGGCTTCCCGCCCTTTGGGGTGGACATCCGTACCTGGTTTCAAGTGATTGGACTTTGTTCCAATCACTTGGTTTGATTTCTCCAATGCTGGAGCGGTTCCCTGATCGTTGGCCGGTCTTTAAGTGTCCGCTAACCTCTTTTGTGTTGGCTCTTGCTGGTGCCAAGGAGTCTGGCTTGGCTTTGTTTACCTTAAAATGTTTCGATTGTTCCCGGGGATCGCTCATTACTATGTAGATGGCTGCTTGTATCGATGCTGTCTGGGTTTCTGCAGAGTCTAATACACAGTATACTTGCACCTGCTAGTTTTTGCCTGTGTTGGCTGAATTTCCCTTCAGCCTCTGCGGTTCTCCATTTTAAGTCGGGAAGTGGCCAACTCAGGTGGCTACACGCCCTCCTTGTGATCCTAACGCGGCGAGCACTCTTCTATGGCCTCTACACTGACCATAACTATGCAAGAAAATTTTAACTAACATTCTAGGTGGCGCTATGTCAAAACAGGGGCATGCATTACAAAATAAGAAAAACGGTACCTCTAACTGTCCTCACTAAACTACACTCACTCAAACATTCAATCATACTAACTTCCTTAATGATACAAACAAAATCATAGCAGCATTATTTACATTTTCCTGGCTTGGCAGTCAAGCTTAGGATTGTACATGAAACACATTTCTTTATTCACAAAAAGAACGCAAATGAATGTCCTTTATTATAGATCGCGGGGGTCGGGGGTCTGGTCATAACCGAAAATAGGGGATCTTATCCTATATACCGGGGTGCGAGCGCGGTAGGCTCTCCTTCGCCATTTCCTCATGCGGATAGTCTGCACGATGCTGCAGAGTATCGCCAATACTAATAGGGATTCTATGAAGTAGGACTGGGAGTACCAGGTTATAAACCTGTCACACCAAGATGGTGTGGTGTCGCTTGAGACTGGGCTCTGGGTGCTATGGGGAAGTGAATCATTAACGGCTGGGGGGGGGGGGGGGGGGGTTGGGGTCAGGGGGTTCGCGTTCGCGCGCAACCAAATGTTCATTTGGGTGATGCGCAACACGGAGGATGTCCTCATGGTTCTTTTTCTTTCTCTTCTCTTCTCTTCGCTGGATCTTCTAGAGTTCTGTGGGATCAAGCATAGTGTCTGTTACTATCTTGGTTAATATCTCATGCGTTAGTATGTCTGTCCTTCAGTGCCAATTCTCCCTTTACAATTTGTCACCATGTGTGACTCCCTCATTTTAAACAATTTTGTTAACCGAATATTCCGGACAAGACACACTTAAAAATACTGAAACAGTGCGAGCCGTCTCGCAGGCTGTGCGATTTACCGTCCAAATGTTTGAGGATGTAAATAGCATAGGGATGGCAACCTAAGGGTCGCCTGAAAACAAAACAAAACTTTTTGAACGAAAATTACCGAAATGAGGTGCGTATGGGCCACGACGGGTAAGATTTGGATGGAATCCCCGAGTAGGACAGCGACCAATGCCGTGTGTGCTCTACCCGAGCGTAGCTGACCAGAGGGGGGTCCTCAGGCAGGGCGGGTCCCAATGCCGTATCTCCACTGCCTGAGCAACCGACAAGAACGGGCAAAAATGTAGTCATCATGGGGGGTTGCCGTATTGGTTCTACCTTCGAACCAGAAGAGCAGTTATGAACGGGGGTTTGGCAAGCTCTCAGCGGTTTCGGCCGATGAGTGTGCTGACAAGTTCTCAAAGGTTTCTGCAGACAAATAAGGCATGGAGCCGTGGAGTTTTTTTTTCCGGTCTTACATACAACATTTAACAATACCACTAACAGTAACAAACAACATTAAACAATACCACTACAAACAACATTAAACATGCTGCAGGTTCCATCAGAAAGGACACCGTTTCTCCCAAGCGGTTCCTTTTTAAAACATCATCTGGACACCTCCGTTATCGGTTGCGACCAGGGTCGCAAAGGGGTTCTCGCTTTGGGAGTCAGACTCAAAGTCGTCATCTTCTCCCGGATGTCATACTCTGGAATGTATCAGGGCTGATAGGGCTGCATGGTGCGATTTGGGGTCCATCTCGTCGTTCCGAACGAGCCTGTATGAGTTATCTCAGTGCCAAAAGGTGGTGTCTAATTCTGTGGGGACGGAGTCGGGGTCGTAATCGTAGGGCGGTGGTCTTTGGTGGGGTTTATTGAGGAATGTGATGAGAAAGGGATCACTCGAATCGTGGTCAGATGCGCTGGGTGTGTGTCCTGCTGCATGGGGATAGTAGGGAGGCGTGCTGTGGCTATTGTCTGAGTCACAGTCGCTGTCGCTACTGCTGCAGTCTGTGGGCGTTCTGGGGCGGAGTCTAGAGTTCGGGGGTGGAGTCGAGGTTGAGTTTGCGACTGGGCTGGATGTGTTGGGGGAGGATAGGGTTACGTTGGCTGTGGGCGGGGCGTGGTCTGCTGCGTCGAGCATGACGTGGTGTGCGTGGTTGGACTGTGGGCCATATGCCTTAAGCTGGTTGTTATGGAACCACGCAGTCTTACTGTTGGGGTACTTAATTTTGTACACGGAGGGGCTTACTTTGTCCGCAATGGAGTACGGACCCGAATACTTCGGTGACAGGAATGTGCTGGGGTTGTATATGGAGAGCATGACGTGCTGGCCTATCTCAAACTCAGTCGCATGCACTGTCTTATTAAACAGGCCTTGCTCTGTTTCTTTTGTGTGCCTAATCGTACAGCGGCTGCTAGCTGAGCCGTTTGAACATTCTCTACCAGTTGTTCTACTGCTTTCTTGTGTGTGAGGGCCGTCACTTCAGGGCTGGTCAAATCTAATCCCAATAAAAATTCTGTGCCTTTCATGGAGCGTCCGGTCATGAGGGTGTGTGGGATGGAACCTGTAGGTGTTGAGACCGTATTTTGCAAAAACATCAGCGCAAAAGGGAGGACTGAATCCCAAGTGGTGTTGTTTTACTGAACCATTTTTCTGAGGGTTGATTTTAGGGTCCGATTTATGCGCTCCACGATACCACTTGACTGGGGGTGGTATGCGATGTGGAATTTTTGGGTAATGCCAAATATTGTGAGCACAGGGCTCAATCGCTGGCTTTGAAAGCAGACCAAGGCAGGCCAGCAGCACGGTTCGATTCCCGTAACAGCCTCCCCGAACAGGCGCTGGAATGTGGCGACTAGGGGCTTTTCACAGTAACTTCATTTGAAGCCATTTTGTAAACATGTCTATCACAACGAGTACATATTTATAATCATTCCTGCAAGGGGGCAATGGTCCTATAAAATCAATCTGGAGGTTAGTCAAGGGGCCATTAACGGGGCGGGTGTGACTAAGTTGATCTATCTTGGCGTACCTGTCCGGATTGTTCTGGGCACAGATAAGGCAATTATCAACATAGTGCGTTATGTCTTCTTTTAAACTTGGCCACCAACAGAACTGCCTGAGGTGAGCTGTAGTGGGATCAATTCCCTGATGTCCATGACTGTCATGGAATAAACAAATAAGTTGATTCCTGTCCTGTTCAGGAACCACATAAAGGGTGTCTTTTAACACCACATCATCATGTGTGGTCAGTGCATTTTTAAATCTAATGTAAGGTGCCGTAAATTTTCCTTTCAAAATCTCCCTGAGATTGTTATCCTGCTTCTGGGCCTGCACTAAATCCTATTAGTCTGTGAGACCGGGACTGCATTCACTGGTGCGCTTTCGGGGGGTGTCCAAAAATATCCGTGCCTGGAACCTGCCTGAGCCAGTGCGTCAGCTTTTACATTTCCAGGGGGGGAGGAACGATGGTGACTACGAACTTTAACTATTCCAAAAGTCCTGCCCTGGGCTTTTCCTAAAATGTGATGGAGCAATGGGGCTGAGGGGAGGGGTTTTCCATCTGCGGAAACAAATCCTCTTGCTTTCCACAGGGGTAGGAACTCTGTAAGGCTGTTGCAGACATAGAGGCTGTCCGAGTATATGTCTGCTGGGCTGGGGAAGGAATCTGGGTGTTCTACAATGTACGCCACGGCTGCTAGTTCTGCCGCCTGTGCGCCTAAGTGTCCTGGATGTTTTATTGCTATTTCTTCTAGGGCGCGTCCCTGCACGTCCTCGACATAAATGCCGCATCCTGTTATGTGTTGCCCTTCTAATATTGTGGAAGATCCATTCACATATATCTTTATGGGCTCGCACGTGTCTGTGTGCTTGGGGCTCTGGGTTGGACTACCTATCTTTCTGGGGGGTGTTTTCGCAATAAAGGGGCCTGTGTTGTGGTGCGGTGAGATGATTTCACATTCGTGGGGGGGTGCCTGTGTACTGTAGGTTATCTGCTAAGAATGTGTGGGTCTTTATCCTTTTAACAGTGATGTCCCGTCCCTGCAAAAGAAGGGTCCATCTAGCTGTTCTATTCTGACTGACTGTGCCGTCCTTGAGTCGTCCGTCCAGTAAAAGTTGGGTGGGGGTGTGTTCTGTGAGGATTGTGATGGGGTTTAGTCCGGTTATGTAAGAAAAATACTGAACTGCCTAAAAAACTGCGAGCAGGTGCCTTTCACAGGCTGAAAATCTCTGCTCCACAGCATCTAAGACTCTGGAGGCGTAAGCCACGGGCCTTAACTGTTCGTGCCGTTCCTGAAGGAGCACGGCCGAAAGGGTGCGGTCTGTGCTTGCAACCTCTATAGCGTAGGGGGAAAGCAGGTCTGGAACTTGTAGTGCGGGGACTGCTATGAGTGCTCTTTTCAAAGAGTCCACAGCATCCGTATGCTGCGGAAGCCATTCCCAGGGGGCTCCTTTCTTTAGGAGGTCTGAGAGGGGTGCTACGTTGCTGGCGAAACCATCAATGTGGTTTCGGCAATAGCCAACCAGTCCTAAAAATGACCGGAGGGCTGAAACATTCTGGGGAATGGGCAATTTGGCAATCGAGTCAATTCTTTTGTGCTCGATCTCGCTTTTACCGTGCGCGATAATCGTACCCAAATATATCAGTTTGTTTTCCAAAATCTGGGCCTTTTTGGGGTTTACTTTACATCCAATTGAATGAAGGAGTTCCAGGAGTTCGGCCAGAGGCTTGATGTGCTCTGCCTTGGTGTCTGTCTGCAGTAATAAGTCGTCCACATACTGGACCAGACATTCGGGGCGAGAAAATTTTGACAAACCATTTGCCAACTGTCGGTGGAAAATGGAGGGGCAGTTGTGGAATCCTTGTGGAAGGCATGTCCACGTGTACAGCTGATTTTTAAACGTGAAGGCAAATTTGTACTGGCACGCTTTTGCCAATGGAATGGACCAGAATCCATTTCTGATGTCCAAAACCGTAAAGTATTGTGAGTTGAGTCCCTGTTTGAGCATGGTCTCGGGACTTGTGGCTACCGCGGGGGCTGCTGCAGGGGTGACTTTGTTGAGTTCCCGGTAATCGATGGTCAGTCGCCATGATCCATCGGGCTTTCTCACTGGCCAAATCAGGGCATTATTAGTGGAGGCTACTGATCTGAGTACACCCTGCTCTAATAAGCTGTCGATAACTTTTGCAATTTCTCCCTCTGCCTCTTGGGGAAATCCGTATTGCTTTGGGGGTTTTGGGTCAGGTCCTGTGATTTGAACGGAACCAGTCATCCGTCCACAGTCGTGTTTGTGGGTCGCGAATGCTGTCCTGTGCTTCTGCAGAACTGCCCTAACCTGCTTGTCTGTGCTAATTGTGGTCGGGTCAAACCAAAATTCGCCGACTGAGCTAATCTTTTTGGCATATTCTCCTATTGTGAGCGTTGCGGGGGCTCTTGCGGATTTTGCCATTCTCCAAACACATTGGTTGACTGGATTAAAGGACAGGTTGTGGGAATTCATAAAATCGATACCCAAAATGTGTTCTGCTGTGTGGGGCAGATCGCCTAAAACTATGGGGTGCTTGGTGGTGATGTTGCCCATTTGAATGGGTACAGGGGCTGTGATGTGTCCCTGCTGTGAGTGGCCTGTAAAGCCGCTGAGGGTGATGGTGGTTATAGTGGGCCACGTGTCCTTTTGAAACATGGTGGAGGAATTGATTGTGGTGCAGGACCCTCCTGTGTCCCGGAGAAACTCGATGGGCTGTCCCCATATCTTTGCTGCAACTACTGGTCGGCCGGGCCTATCCCAAAGGGTGTCGCAGACCCAACTGGGGGAGCCCGAACACCGTCAGTCCGTTCCGTTCAGGTCCGTCTGGTCTGAACGGGTGCTCACACTATGTATGGGCTCTGTCCTATTCTTATTCAGAGTGCCTGCCTGCTGGGATCTCTGTGGCTTTCGTGGGGCATTGCATTCTCTTGCAAAGTGTCCCAACTGTCCACAGTTGCAACACTCCTGTGACTTTTGTGGGGGGCTGTTCTTGCCTTCATTTACCCATGCGGGGTTCTGGTGTGCCTTAACTGTGTGTATGTCTGCTTCTGCCTACTGTTATTCAGGATTTTTGTTCGTGGGTTTGTTTTGAACAGATTGCTCCCAGGTGCGGGACAATCTTTTTACAACCCATTTCTCATTATGAGCCTCCTCTGAGGGATCATAATTGGCACAAGCTTTTTGTCCTGCTTTTGTGGCATGAGAGATAAGGGTGCGGGTCCATTTGGCCATGTTGTCTGGGGACAAATGGGCGCGGTCTAAGTCTCCAAAAACTGCTGCGAAATGGATCCATAAGTGTCCAGCGAATGCTGTGGGGTGCTCGATTTTCTTTTGTCTGCACTTATTGAGGCCATCTACGGGGTCACCCCTGTTATACCCGATTGCGTCTAGGATCGCGGTATGCATTTCTGCAAGGGTGCCTCCTCCTACATTCTGTGGGTCGGGAAGGGCTGCTGCTACTGAAGGGTCTAAACTCAAAACTGTGAGCTTCACTTGCTCTCGCTCATCCAGGCCGTACATGGTAGCCTGCTGTTTTACTCTGGCAAAGAAATGGTGGGGGTCTGAGGTGGGGAGGAACGGTTTGATTTTATCGCACGCGTCCCATAATTGGGTCACTGTTAAGGGGGTGGTGTACAGAAATTCCGTGTCGTCCGATGTGGCTGTGCGGTGGGTGGTGACTGGGTTCGTTGGAGCCTGAACTATCTGCTCTGTGGAGGGTTGGGGCGCTTTTCTCTTCTGGGGCTTTCCCTACACACATGTTCCCTGAACATATCTCTGCGCTGTCTCACTCAATTCTTCCCAATCAGGGCCGTCTTCCTCACCTAGCTGTGATCCAAAGGTTTCCTGGAATCCTTTTTGAACTGAAAGCAGAGTTTGCAGTTCTGCAATCTGCTTCCTGCACTTTGCATGATCTAGTGAGCTTTGTCTTTGCTCCGTGGTGGTAGTATGGAGTGCTCTTAACGCTGCCTTCAGGTCACTATACTGCCTCTGCAATGCCTTTACCTGCTTTTCTGTTTCCTCTCGTACCAGGACTGCACGTTGCGTGTCCTGATAGGCCTTTTCGTACTGGGATTGGAAGCTGCTTCGGTGCGCCAGACAAGACTGGTGTTCCCACTTGGCATCATCCACCTCTCCGTCCTTTGCGGCTAACTTCCTCCTTAATTCTAGGTTCTCTTTCTCTACCTCACTGACATCGACCTTGCTCATTCGATGTATGCCTTCTATCTCTTTTCAGAGCGTCCTAACGACCTCCTCTGTGCCTCGCAATTGTGCCAAACAGGACACGATTGCCATCGGCTTGCGAGCTTTTCCTAAGCTCTTCTTGTGAATCTCGCTCAGGTTCTCTCACCAAGTATGTCCTATACTCCCGGGACCTGTTTCCTCATTTTCACAGAATTCGCTCCAAAGGGGCCATCCTTTCCCTTTGAGGCACTTTCTGATTTCCTCTTCCCAAACGGGACACTGTCCTACTCTACTGCTGGCCCTGCGACCACAAATTCCTCGGGGTTCATGAGGCGTTGCATTGCCTGCATTGCCATCTTTCCTCTTAAAATTTGGAACGAGGGGTACACACATATCTCTCTCTCTCTCTCACATACACACACAGACACATTCACCTTTCTCTTTCACACGCACAAGCACTTCTCTCACACACGCACTCACCTCTCTTGCTCTCTGCCTCACACACACTCACCTCTCTCTCTCACGCACACACTCACCTTGTGCTCTGACACACACTCACCACTCTCACTCACACAAACACAACCCTCTCTCGCTCCCACAACCACACTTAGCTCACTCTCTCTCACACGCACTCATCTCTCGCTCTCTCTCACACACCTCTCTCACACACTCACCTCTCTTGCTCTCTGTCTCACACACACACTCACCTCTTTCTCACACACACACCTCTCTCACACACACATACAACCCTCTCTTGCTCTCCCACACTCACCTCTCTCACTCTCAGACACACACACACACACACCTCTCACACACATACATCTCTCTCTCTCTCACATATACACACATACACACTCACCTTTCTCTCTCACACACTCACACTCACCTCTCTCTCTCACACACACACTTTCACCTCTCACACACACTCACCTCTCTCGCTCTCACACACAAACACTCACCTCTCTCTCTCACACACTCACACACACACTCACTTCTCTCTCTCTCACACACACACTTTCACCTCTCACACACACCTCTCTCACTCTCACACACACACACTCACCTCTCTCTCACACACTCACCTCTCTCTCTCACACACATATACGCACACACACACTCTCACCTCTCTCTCTCACACACATTCTCACCTCACTCGCTCATACACATACTCCCCTCTCTCTCTCACACACTCACCTCTCTCTCACACACACAGTCACCTCTCTCTCACACACACACACCTCTCTCGCTTTCACACACACACATTCACCTCTGTCGCTCTCACACACATTCACTCACCTCTCTCACACACTCACCTCTCTCGCTTTCACACACACACACTCACCTCTCTCACTCTCACATACACACACCTCTCTCTCATCCACAGAAACTCACTCACCTTCATCTCTCTCTCTCCACATTCACCTTTCTCTCGCACGCACACACTCACACTCTCACCTCTCTCTCATCCACCCAAACTCACTCACCTTCATCTCTCTCTCTCCACATTCACCTTTCTCTCGCACGCACACACTCACACTCTCACCTCTCTCTCATCCACCCAAACTCACTCACCTTTGTCTCTCTCTCTCCACATTCACCTTTCTCTCGCCCGCACACACTCACACTCTCACCTCTCTCTCTTGCAGCCTCACCAGGCATAAAAGTAGTCAAATGACCATGTGACTGGGACTGTTCCAGATCCAGAGCAAGATGTCCCATGCCCTGAGATTTTTTGGCAATGAAATAAAGCTTTAATTTCTGCCCAGAGTGAAGGCCAGAGCTCTGCATCAGATTGTTCTGGTTCACTGATTTCAGCTTTGAAATTTGCAGCCTTGTTCTCCCTGCTTGTTAATAATCTCCTCAGGGAGATTAATGGGTTGTTCCCCATTCCCCCACTTCTGCTTTCATCTTTGAAAATTCATTCCCGCACCCCTTCCCAACTCTACCGGCAATTGAAAAGCTTGGCCATGTGGCCTGCAACAATTAACGTTTTAAGAATCCAATGTCAAGTTGGCAACCATAACCTGCCCCAGAGTTGCCAACTCGCCAGGATATCGAAATCTTAGTGGCGGCATGGGAACCTCAGTCAGTTGGATCATTCTAACTTTATTGCTTTCAATATCAAATCCCTCATGCCCAAATCTTTTCAATTAAATCTGATCTCATCCAAGATCAGTGACTGTAATTAAATAAGTCTCCAGTTTCTGAGCCAGTTAAATTCCCAGGTGGGTTATTTTGTCTTTTGTAAGTCGCAAAATGAAACCACAATTGTCTCTTTCCTCCCGATCTCTGTAACCATGGCTCTGCAGCCCTCTGAGATATATTCACACCTCTAATTCTGACTTCTTGAGTATCCCCAAGTTTAATCACTCTACTACTGGCCATTGTGCATGTTGAAATATTGCTTTATGCGAAAATATGCTGATGGATAAGTATCCAGGAAGTAAACCATGTGACCAGCAGACATTGTTAAGAGAAGCTTTCAGTTTAGCTAGCAGCATGTGGCGTGAAGGAATTGCGGCTGTTCTTTCCTATTAACAATAGCTGTTGAATCTTTATTGTAATCCTGTCTGCCGAGAAATCCTGCACCACATCTTCAAATAAACCAAACCCACATTTAGTTTGCCAGTCTTGTGTTCGCTTGGTAAGTTTATACTAAGCAAACATACAAATACAACAGTGCAAAGGCCCTAACTGCTGAAATTCCCACCCTATGGCCAGAAAATTCCGGATGTTTCCTCCGGTGGAATCTTCCGATCCTATTGACGATGAACCCTGCTACAGGTTTCCTGATGGTGGGGGTGAAATGGGAAACCCCGTTGATAGTGGCGGGACCAGAAAATCCAGCCAATGGCAGGCCGCCTCTGCGAAACATGCCGTAGGAGACACGTAAAATTCCAAACGACATCACTCCACCTCTTTTATGTCTCTCTCCTCCTTCAAGAGGCTCCTTAAAACATACTTCTTTGATCAAGATTTTGGCCACCTAGCCTAATAGCCTCTTACGTGGCTCAGTGTCAAATTTTGCTCTTTACCACTCCTGTGAAGCACTGTGGGACATTTTATTACATTAAAGTCACTATATAAATACAGTTGTTGTTGTATAGAGATTATGATTAGATATATGATTGTATATCTGATTAAATATATTCAAGTATGAAAAAGAATTTGCTTTGCAGAGACTGTTATTGGCATTGACCTATGGTATGTATATACGTGGAACACAGTGAACACTCACAGGCACAGGGATGCTCTGTTAGTCGATGGATCAATTGTATAGGGCATTGCTGAGACTACATCTGAGCACAGTTTTGGTCCTACTTGAGGAAGGATGTATATTCATTAGAGGCGGTTCAGAGAAGGTTCACTAGATTGATTCCAGGGATGAAGGACTTGTCTTATGAAGCGAGATTGAGCAGTTTAGGCCGAGACTCACTGGAGTTTAGAAGAATGAGAGGAGATCTAATTGAGGTATAGAAGATTCTAAAGGGGATTGACAGGGTAGATGTTGAGCGGATGTTTCCCCTCGTTGAACATTCTAGAATGAGAGGCCATAGTTTTAGGCTGAGGGGTGGCAGATTTAAAACAGGAATGAGGAAGAATTCCAATGTTCAAAGGGTGGTGAATCTGTGGAATTCTCTACCGCAGAGTGCAGTGGACTCTGGAACAATAAACAAATTTAAGGAGGAGATATATAGATTTCTAATTAGTAGCGGGATGAAGGGTTATAGGGCGTGGGCAGGACGGTGGAGATGAGATCAGCCATGATTGTATTGAATGGTGGGGCAGGCTCGAGGGGCTGATTGGCCCACTCCTGCTCCTGGTTTTATGTTCTTATGTAATTATCCACCGACCAGAATGAAATACGAAGTAAAGGAGCGGAGAACAGATGGGAGTTAAAGCCGGGGCTTGGCATTGCTTGAGGAGGGATAATGATTCCACTCACACCTCCAGCAGCTGTTAACAAAGTCATTGCTCTTTTGGCAGCATTAAGCAGACAGTCCTTTTGTTATCAGTGAAGTGTTATCATTACATTTAACTGTCAGGGAAATTGCAACACGTAATTATTTCCATCTTCTGCTTCATAATTGCACCAAAGTTTGGCCCATCAATTCATAAATGATAAAAATGTCACGGCACAAATACTGAGATAAATAAATACTCTGCAGCCAATTTGAAAGCCAAATGTATGGGGCGGGATTCTCCGTTTTGTTGACGTCGGGGCTGATCGATGGACTTCCAGGACAACTAAATTGGCGCTGGTCCTGGAGCAATTCACGATGGGTTAATGGGCTGGTGAAGGGATGGCGATCATGCCATGCTTGTTATGGAACTCTGGCAATTCCAATGAAAAACGGTGTCCATTCACCTATGCCGGGAATGCCACTTGAGAGGCTGACAAGCTGCAGCCGCACATCAGCACTCCACTCCCCACACACACTCATCCCAGCCAACAAGATAGAAGCAGGAAGTGTTACCATGGTTCATGGACGCAGAGCTGGAGACCCTACTAGATGCTGTGGAGGAGATGCAGGTCGCCCTGTTCACCGGGGTGGGAAGGAGGCTGCCGGGTCTGGGCACAGGTGGCAAAAGACGTGAGCGCCGTCAGCCCCACTGCCAGGACAGGACAGAAATGCCAGAAAAAGCTGTATGACCTCCTCAGGGCGGCCAATGTTTGCAGGCAGCACTGTTCCCCTGGCACCATCCCCCGTCCCAAACACCGGTATTCCCCCCCCCCCCCCCCCCCGCAGATGGTGACCAAACCGCACCCACTGGCAGTGTGCACGCTCCCCAGCTTGCACCACATGACAGGACCCATACGAGCCACCATGGCTGGATGCCCATGGGCACAAAGGCCACCAGCTGCCTACCCCCCGTGCTACACACAACTGACAGTCTAACGCTGTGCACATCCTGTCTCCCCGCCCCTGGAGAAGGTGACACACAACCGAAGAAAGTGGGAGAAAACCGGAGGGGGACCGCCGGTCAGGCAGCCTCTCACTTCCGTGGCGTGACGGGCACTGGATCTGGCCGATGAGCCTGGAGACAGGGCAGTTGCCAAGGCGGAGGTCGGCACTGGGCAACTAACTGACACCCCGCTGCGTTGCGGTTTCCCATGACATGCATGGCATGATTGCCACCTCACCACCACCCACACCACCACCTCACCACCCTCACACCACCCAGACCCGCAATCCAATCATGTGTCCTGTCTTGTATATTGCAGGATCACCTGGCGATAAGGCAGGCCCTTCTGGTGTCCGTCGCCCCGTCCCTCGACACCAACCCTAAGAAGAATCCAGCAACGAGGAGGCAATGGAGAATGACACAAATCCCCAAACGCCAGAGCGAGACACTCCAGAGCATCAGTCCGGGGACGACACTGACTTCCCGTCACAGCTGTCTCCAACACCCTCCACCATCCCAGAGACACTCACCTCGGTTGGGCAAGTGAGTGAAGAGGCTCCTGGGACACTATCTGGTGCACAGCATACACATGTTATGGTATATCAGGTGGAGGTAAGAACCCCCTAGGGGGCGGACAATCGGAGGGCAACCCTACCCAAGAGACTAGCTGCCATCCATGCTCTGGAAAGGGTAGTCCCATCGATAATGGAGATGCAGACACAGAGCCAGGAGTTGTCAGAAACCATCCAGGAGTTCAACCACGTGCTGAGGCAGGAGGCGGTGCCGACAACGCATGCCACCCAGGTCAACACTGAATAGGTGGTGTCTGCGGTGGGGACCTTGGGGGCGAACGTATCGGCCATAGAACAGGATGCCCAGGGCCTGGGTGGTGGCCAAGGCACTGGACAGGCGATGCTCCAGAGCTTGGCCCAGTCACAACGGGTTATAGCTGAGGGCGTCAACGGCATTGCTGAGGCGCTGGCTGACCTGAGTCAGTCCCAGAGAGAGGTGGCACAGTCACTGAGTGATGTGGCACAGGCACAGGCACAGAGGGAGGTGGCCCAGTCCCTGTGCTCCATGGTCGCGAGCATGCTGATCCTTGTCGAGACAAGAGTGTGTTATGGGCCAGGGTTTAGAGAACCCTGGCACATAACCCTGGCGCATGGAGTTCACCTGACCCACAACTTTTAATAGATTGTGGTATGGGGAGCACACGGCCCACTCTACAGGTGTGGTACAGCAGAAACGGAAAAGTATTTTTTAAAGCGAAACAATGTTTATTCTATGAACTCAAGTTAACCTGTTTAAAGCATACAGGAAACATCTTAGCAACCATCAATTCAAATACAACCCCCAAAGAATACAACACTAAGTAATCCTTTAAGCTTTCCTTTTAACATCCATAAGACATAACCAGAAGCACATCAGAAGTCACTACTGTTATTAGTTTTAAATCACCAGGATCGATTTACAGTCTTTAGATTACAGAGAGAGATTTATACACCTTCTGGCTGTGACTGCAGCTATCCAGCTCTGAAAACGAAACTAAAACACACCCTCCAGCAAACAGCCTAAAACGAAAGTAAAAAGCTGACAGACAGCCCAGCTCCACCCACACTCTGACATCACTGATAAACAGCCATTTCTTAAAGGTACTCTCACTACAGATATTTATATACACACCCATTTATAAACACCCAAATCACTCTCACATGACAAGTGGGCCTCCTGGACTGGCAGCACCTGGTGGCAGGGGTGTCGCAGGAGTTCGTTCGGGTCACACCTCATCTCAAGGAGTAGCCCGGGGGCCATCGGACACCCAGAGGGAGGAGGAGGTAATGGGCCCCTTGCCGGTGACTCCCGTAGGGAAGGTGCTGGAACACCATAGCACCTCGGACTCCCCCCTCTTGTCCCTGGCACATCCCATGGGCAGTGGGCAGAACAGGTGGCACCACGCAACCTACAACATCTGACTGACTGCCGGGCCCGACCAAGCCCAGTTGCTCCAGAGGACAGCCGCCAAAGGTCACAAGACAGGAATCACAGCAGGCCACTTCCAATCCTGAAGTACTTCCTGGAGATCCAGCTAGATATTCTCTTTAATATTCTCTTTACTGTTTTCAAATCCCTCCATGTCCTCGCCCCTCCCTATCTCTGTAACCTCCTCCAGCCCCACAACCCTCCGAGATCTCTGCGCTCCTCCCATTCTGGCCTCTTGAGCATACCCGATTTTAATCACTCTTCCATTGGGAGCCGTGCCAGCTACAGTCAATGCCCTAAACTCCAGAAATCCCTCTCTAAACATCTCCTTCTCTCTTTCCTCGTTAAACCCTCTTTGAGCAAGCTAGCGGTCACCTGCCCTAATAACCCCTTAAGCACCTTGAGATCACATTTTGCCCAATAATGCTGCTGAGAAGCATTTAGGTGTGCTTTATTCTGACTGTGTGACATTAACATGGAGGGGAATGCTATCCGGGCATCAGGACATGTCCCTACTCTTCTTAGGACAGTAAGAAGTCTTACAACAACAATGCTTGTATTATTTTGTTTTCCCCCTGAATCTTTATACATTCCCTGTGGGGAATTTCTTCCTCCCAGGTTTTCCATTCCTCCTGTGTTCCATTTTTGCATTCGAAATCTGGGTTTGTTATTTTTCCTTAAATGTGCAGAATCGACTAAATAAACTAATCTAAGCAAGTTAACAATCTGCCTTGACAGGTGCCATGGTTCCTGAGCTGAGAGTGTTTCACGCTGACAATCCATATTTAAAGTTGAAAGCTATTTGAATCCTCGAGTACCCCCAGGCGATGGTGCTAAAGGCTTCTGCTGTATCTCTGTGTTGTTGGAGTCTAGGTGAGGGCTGACACTCCATTAATCATCTACTTAAGATTTGGCCACTTTTCAAACTTGTTCATCCACATGAGGGGCTTCTCCATCTGCTCCCCAGATTAGCTGTCAGAGATGTGGAGAGGTCCAAGCTCTCCCACAGTAACCTTCTCAACAAAAATGACTTACGGAGCTACACACTTTATGCAAGGCTCATTCATAAAGTTATATAGAGACCGGGTTTAAATCCATGAGAACTGTGTTGAATGGATGGCTACTTTCACTTTACTGGAAGGACACATATTCCTGTGATACTTGGAAGTACAGCCTTAATGCCCTTGGGCGAAACGGTGGCCCGGTGGTTAGCACTGCTGCCTCACAACGGCAGTGAGCTGGGTTCAATTCCTACCTCAGACGACTGTGCGGAGTTTGCACGTTCTCCCTGTGTCTGCGTGGTTTTCCTCTGGGCGTTCCGGTTTCCTCCCAAAGTCCAAAAAAGTGCAGGTTAGGTGGAATGGCCATGCTAATTTCCCCCCTAGTGTCCAAATGGTTAGGTGGGGTTGAGGGGCTAGGGTGGAGGTGTGGGCGTAGGTAGGCTGCTCTTTGGGGGAGGGTCTGTGCAGACACGATGAGCCGAATGGCATCCTTATACGCTGTAGGGATTCTGTGAACATACAATTAGCCAGTCAATTGATAGGGGAAGCGAGAGATTGAGTGTGAGATGGCAGACAGGGTTTACTGCTGAAACCTCAAACGAGAGCCACACTGGACAGTGCACAGAAGACCGCTGAATGGGCATGCACACTCAGATGCTGGGTCCTGTAAGAGAGCTTTCTGTCCCTGGCAAGGAGTATGGAACTGGCTGCATCCACGTTGGCAGAGGGCATCGCCTTTCTGTAGCCTGACTGCAGACCCAAGGCAGTTCCACTGCTACCCTTACCTGTTTTAATCTGTGACTGGGCAGCTCACCTACTCCTCTGGTCCCATTGTGAACATGCAACAATACTTTTCCTCAAATCGAGAACTCACCAAATCACCTGCTAAAATACTCCCCAGGGTTCTCCCAGACAGTGCAATAAAAAACATTGAAGATGCCTTAGAACATAGAACATAGAACGATACAGTGCAGTACAGGCCCTTCGGCCCACGATGTTGCACCGAAACAAAAGCCATCTAACCTACACTATGCCATTATCATCCATATGCTTATCCAATAAACTTTTAAATGCCCTCAATGTTGGCGAGTTCACTACTGTTGCAGGTAGGGCATTCCACGGCCTCACTACTCTTTGCGTAAAGAACCTACCTCTGACCTCTGTCCTATATCTATTACCCCTTAGTTTAAAGCTATGTCCCCTCGTGCCAGCCATTTCCATCCGCGGGAGCAGGCTCTCACTGTCCACCCTATCTAACCCACTGATCATTTTGTATGCCTCTATTAAGTCTCCTCTTAACCTTCTTCTCTCCAATGAAAACAACCTCAAATCCATCAGCCTTTCCTCATAAGATTTTCCCTCCATACCAGGCAACATCCTGGTAAATCTCCTCTGCACCCGCTCCAAAGCCTCCACGTCCTTCCTATAATGCGGTGACCAGAACTGTACGCAATACTCCAAATGCGGCCGTACCAGAGTTTTGTACAGCTGCAACATGACCTCCCGACTCCGGAACTCAATCCCTCTACCAATAAAGGCCAACACTCCATAGGCCTTCTTCACAACCCTATCAACCTGGGTGGCAACTTTCAGGGATCTATGTACATGGACACCTAGATCCCTCTGCTCATCCACACTTCCAAGAACTTTACCATTAGCCAAATATTCCGCATTCCTGTTATTCCTTCCAAAGTGAATCACCTCACACTTCTCTACATTAAACTCCATTTGCCACCTCTCAGCCCAGCTCTGCAGCTTATCTACGTCCCTCTGTAACCTGCTACATCCTTCTACACTGTCGACAACACCACCAACTTTAGTGTCGTCTGCAAATTTACTCACCCACCCTTCTGCGCCTTCCTCTAGGTCATTGATAAAAATGACAAACAGCAACTGCCCCAGAACAGATCCTTGTGGTACGCCACTTGTAACTGAACTCCATTCTGAACATTTCCCATCAACCACCACCCTCTGTCTTCTTTCAGCTAGCCAATTTCTGATCCACATCTCTAAATCACCCTCAATCCCCAGCCTCCGTATTTTCTGCAATAGCCTACCGTGGGGAACCTTATCAAACGCTTTACTGAAATCCATATACACCACATTATTGCTCTACCCTCGTCTACCTGTTCAGCCGCCTTCTCAAAGAACTTGATAAGGTTTGTGAGGCATGACCTACCCTTCACAAAGCCATGCTGACTATCCCTGATCATATTATTCCTATCTAGATGATTATAAATCTTGTCTCTTATAATCCCCTCCAAGACTTTACCCACTATAGACGTGAGGCTCACCGGTCTATAGTTGCCGGGGTTGTCTCTGTTCCCCTTTTTGAACAAAGGGACCACATTTGCTATCCTCCAGTCCTGTAGCCAATGATGACATAAAAATCAAAGCCAAATGTCCAGCAATCTCTTCCCTGGCCTCCCAGAGAATCCTAGGATAAATCCCATCAGGCCCCGGGGACTTATCTATTTTCAGCCTGTCCAGAATTGCCAACACCTCTTCCCTACGTACCTCAATGCCATCTATTCTAATAGCCTGGGTCTCAGCATTCTCCTCCACAACATTATCTTTTTCCTGAGTGAATACTGATGAAAAATATTCATGTAGTATCTCGCCTATCTCTTCAGACTCCACACACAACTTCCCATCCCTGTCCTTGACTGGTCCTACTCTTACCCTAGTCATTCGCTTATTCCTTTTTTTTTAAAATAATATTTTATTGAAAATTTTTGGTCAACCAACACAGTACATTGTGCATCCTTTACACAACATTATAACAATACAGATAATAATGACCTTTTTTATTTAAACAAGAACAAAAGAAAACAACAACAAATAAATAAATATTAAATAACAAAAATAAAAACTAGCCCTAATTGGCAACTGCCTTGTCTCAGGCCACACCCCCCCCCCCACCCCCCCCCCACCCCCAAGTCCTGGGCTGCTGCTGCTGCCTTCTTTTTTCCCCCATCTATCTTTCCGCAAGATATTCGACGAACGGTTGCCACCGCCTGGTAAACCCTTGAGCCAACCCCCTTAGGACGAACTTAATCCGCTCTAACTTTATGAACCCCGCCATATCATTTATCCAGGTCTCCACCCCCGGGGGCTTGGCTTCTTTCCACATTAGCAATATCCTGCGCCGGGCTACTAGGGACGCAAAGGCCAAAACATCGGCCTCTCTCGCCTCCTGCACTCCCGGCTCTTGTGCAACCCCAAATATAGCCAACCCCCAGCTTGGTTCGACCCGGACTCCTACTACTTTCGAAAGCACCTTTGTCACCCCCATCCAAAACCCCTGTAGTGCCGGGCATGACCAAAACATATGGGTATGATTCGCTGGGCTTCTCGAGCACCTCGCACACCTATCCTCCACCCCGAAAAATTTACTGAGCCGTGTTCCAGTCATATGTGCCCTGTGTAATACCTTAAACTGAATCAGGCTTAGCCTGGCGCACGAGGACGACGAGTTTACCCTGTTTAGGGCATCTGCCCACAGCCCCTCCTCGATCTCCTCCCCTAGCTCTTCTTCCCATTTCCCTTTTAGTTCGTCCACCATAGTCTCCCCTTCATTCCTCATTTCCCTATATATATCCGACACCTTACCGTCCCCCACCCATTTCTTCGAGATGACTCTGTCCTGCACCTCTTGTGTCGGGAGCTGCGGGAATTCCCTCACCTGTTGCCTCGCAAAAGCCCTCAATTGCATGTACCTGAATGCATTCCCTTGGGGCAACCCATATTTCTCAGTCAGCGCTCCCAGACTCGCGAACTTCCCATCCACAAATAGATCTTTCAATTGCGTTATACCTGCTCTTTGCCACATTCCATATCCCCCATCCATTCCCCCCGGGGCAAACCTATGGTTGTTTCTTATCGGGGACCCCCCCAATGCTCCGGTCTTTCCCCTATGTCGTCTCCACTGTCCCCAAATCTTCAGTGTAGCTACCACCACCGGACTCGTGGTATAGTTCCTTGGTGAGAACGGCAATGGGGCTGTCACCATAGCCTGCAGGCTGGTCCCCCTACAGGACGCCCTCTCTAATCTCTTCCACGCCGCTCCTTCCTCCTCTCCCATCCACTTACCATTGAAATATTAGCGGCCCAATAATACTCACTTAGGCTCGGTAGTGCCAGCCCCCCCCTATCCCTACTACGCTGTAAGAATCCCTTCCTCACTCTCGGAGTCTTCCCGGCCCAAACAAAACCCATGATACTCTTTTCTATCCTTTTGAAAAAAGCCTTCGTGATCACCACCGGGAGGCACTGAAACACAAAGAGGAATCTCGGGAAATCTTAACCGCCTGCACCCTCCCTGCCATTGACAATGCTACCATATCCCATCTCTTGAAATCTTCCTCCATCTGTTCCACCAACCGCGTCAAATTTAGCCTGTGCAATGTGCCCCAATTCTTAGCTATCTGGATCCCCAGGTAACGAAAGTCTCTTGTTACCTTCCTCAACGGTAGGTCTTCTATTTCTCTACTCTGCTCCCCTGGATGCACCACAAACAGCTCACTCTTCCCCATGTTCAATTTATACCCTGAAAAATCCCCAAACTCCCCAAGTATCCGCATTATTTCTGGCATCCCCTCCGCTGGATCCGCCACATATAGTAGCAGATCATCCGCATATAAAGATACCCGGTGTTCTTCTCCTCCCCTAAGTATTCCCCTCCATCTCTTGGAACCTCTCAGCGCTATCGCCAGGGGCTCAATCGCCAGTGCAAACAGTAATGGGGACAGAGGACATCCCTGCCTTGTCCCTCTATGGAGCCGAAAATATGCCGTCATTCGCTTATTCCTGACATACCTATAGAAAGCTTTTGGGTTTTCCTTGATCCTACCTGCCAAATACTTCTCATGTCCCCTCCTTGCTTGTCTTAGCTCTCTCTTTAGATCCTTCCTCGCTATCTTGTAACTATCCATCGCCCCAACTGAAACTTCACACCTCATCTTCACATAGGCCTTCTTCTTCCTCTTAATAAGAGATTCCACTTCTTTTGTAAACCACGGTTCACTCGCTCTACGCCTTCCTCCCTGCCTGACCGGTACATACTTATCAAGAACACGCAGTAGCTGATCCTTGAACAAGCTCCACTTATCCAGTGTGCCCAACACTTGCAGCCTACTTCTCCAACCTATCCCCCCAAGTCACGTCTAATGGCATCATAATTGCCCTTCCCCCAGCTATAACTCTTGCCCTGCGGTGTATATTTATCCCTTTCCATCATTAACGTAAATGTCACCGAATTGTGGTCACTGTCCCCAAAGTGCTCTCCTACCTCCAAATCCAACACCTGGCCTGGTTCATTACCCAAAACCAAATCCAACGTGGCCTCTCCTCTTGTTGGCCTGTCAACATATTGTGTCAGGAAACCCTCCTGCACACACTGTACAAAAAACGACCCATCTAATGTACTCGAACTATATCTTTTCCAGTCAATATTTGGAAAGTTAAAGTCTCCCATAATAACTACCCTGTTACTTTCTCTCTTATCCAGGATCATCCTCGCCATCCTTTCCTCTACATCCCTAGAACTATTTGGAGGCCTATAGAAAACTCCCAACAGGGTGACCTCTCCTTTCCTGTTTCTAACCTCAGCCCATACTACCTCGGAAAATGAGTCCCCATCTAGCATCCTCTCCGCCACCGTAATACTGCTCTTGACTAGCAGCGCCACACCTCCCCCTCTTTTGCCTCCTTCTCTGAGCTTACTAAAACACCTAAACCCCGGAACCTGCAACATCCATTCCTGTCCCTGCTCTATCCATGTCTCCGAAATGGCCACAACATCGAAGTCCCAGGTACCAACCCATGCTGCCAGTTCCCCTACCTTATTTTGTATACTCCTGGCATTGAAGTAGACACACTTCAAACCACCTACCTGAACACTGGCCCCCTCCTGCGACGTCAAATCTGTGCTCCTGACCTCTATACTCTCATTCTCCCGTACCCTCAAACTACAATCCAGATTCCCATGCCCCTGCTGCATTAGTTTAAACCCCCCCAAAGAGCACTAACAAATCTCCCCCCCAGGATATTTGTGCCCCTCAGGTTCAGATGTAGACCATCCTGTCTGTAGAGGTCCCACCTTCCCCAGAAAGAGCCCCAGTTATCCAGAAACCTGAATCCCTCCCGCCTGCACCATCCCTGTAGCCACGTGTTTAATTGCTCTCTCTCCCTATTCCTCATCTCACGATCACGTGGCACGGGCAACAACCCAGAGATAACAACTCTGTTTGTTAAACTCTGTTTAACAACCTTGTCCATTAAACAGCCCTGCTGCTGGATGCATCTTGCAGTGTCATACTTGTTTTTTCTTTATTTTTTTAAAATAATTTTTATTAAAGGTTTTCATAAAATATCAATAACAAAATGAGAAAGAAAAAAGAACCCAACAGGGTTAAGTACAAAACACAATCTAAAAAAGCAACCCCCCAAACCCCTCCCCCCCTGTACCTAAATAATAAATTAACATTAACACCCCGACTTAAGACAACAGGTGTATACACCCCCTCAGACCCTTCCAGTGTAAATAACATAAACAAAAATAAAGTAAACCCGCCCCCCCCCCCCCACCCACCGAGCTGCTGCTGCCATTGACCAATGTCTAGCGTTCTGCCAGAAAGTCTAAGAACGGTTGCCACCGCCTAAAGAACCCTTGTACCGACCCTCTCAAGGCGAATTTCACCCTCTCCAATTTAATGTACCCTGCCATATCGCTGATCCAGGATTCCACGCTTGGGCTCTCGTATCTTTCCACTGAAGGAGAATCCTTCGCCGAGCTACCAGGGACGCAAAGGCCAGAATTCCGGCCTCTTTCGCCTCCTGCACTCCCGGCTCCTCTGCCACCCCAAATATTGCAAGCCCCCAGCCCGGTTTGACCCTGGATCGTACCACCCTCGACACCGTCCTCGCTACGCCCTTCCAAAATTCCTCCAGCGCTGGGAATGCCCAGCACATATGGGTGTGATTTGCTGGGCTCCCTGAGCACCTAACACCTCACCCCCAAAGAACCTGCTCATCCTTGTCCCGGTCATGTGTGCCCTGTGCAGCACCTTAAACTGTATGAGGCTGAGCCGCGCGCATGAAGAGGAAGAGTTCACCCTCCCTAGGGCATCTGCCCACGTCCCCTCTTCGATCTCCTCTCCCAACTCCTCCTCCCACTTACCTTTCAACTCCACCACCGAGGCCTCCTCCTCCTCCTGCATCACCTGGTAAGTTTCCGAGATCTTCCCCACTCCCACCCACCCCCCCCCGAGAGCACCCTGTCCTGTACTGTGTGTGGCAGTAGCCGTGGGAATTCCACCACCTGCCGTCTGGCAAACGCCCTTACCTGTAAGTACCTGAAGGTGTTCCCCGGGCGGAGCCCATACTTCTCCTCCAGCTCACCCAAGCTCGTGAACTTCCCGTCCACAAACAGGTCCCCCAACTTTCGTATGCCTGCCCTGAGCCACCCCGAAAACCCTTCACCTGTTCTTCCTGGGGCGAACCGGTGGTTCCCCCGTAATGGGGTCCACGCCGAGGCCCTAACTTCCCCCCTATGCCGCCTCCACTGCCCCCAGATTTTGAGGGCCGCCACCACCACCGGGCACGTGGTATACCTCCTTGGAGGGAGCGGCAGCGGTGCCGTTGCCAGCGCCCCCAGACTCGTACCCACACAGGACACTGTCTCCAGCCTCTTCCATGCAGCCCCCTCCCCCTCCATCACCCACTTGTGCACCATTGTCGCATTGGCGGCCCAGTAGTACCCACAGAGGTTGGGCAGTGCCAGCCCCCCCTATCTCTATTCCGCTCCAGGAACACCCTTCTCACCCTCGGAGTCCCTCGCGCCCACACAAACCCCATTATACTCCTATTAACCTGCCTGAAAAAAGGCTTCGGGATAAACACGCGGAGGCACTGGAACAGGAACAAAAACCTTGGGAGCACCGTCATTTTGATTGACTGCACCCTACCCGCCAGGGACAGCGGCAACGCGTCCCACCTCTTGAACTCCTCCTCCATTTGCTCCACCAGCCTTGTAAAGTTAAGCCTATGCAGGGCCCCCCAGCTCCTGGCCACCTGGACCCCCAAATATCTGAAACTCCTCTCCGCCCTTTTAAGTGGGAGCTCGCCAATCCCCCTCTCCTGGTCCCCTAGCTGAACTACGAACAGCTCGCTCTTCCCCATATTGAGCTTGTACCCCGAAAAGTCCCCGAATTCCCTAAGCATCCTCATCACCTCTGGCATTCCTCCCACCGGGTCCGCCACATACAGCAGCAGGTCGTCCGCATAAAGCGACACCCTATGCTCCTCCCCACCCCGCACCAACCCCCTCCAGTTCCTCGACTCTCACAGTGCCATAGCCAGGAGTTCAATCGCCAGTGCGAAGAGCAGGGGGGACAGGGGACACCCCTGTCTCGTCCCTCGGTGCAACCGAAAGTACTCGGACCTCCTCCTATTTGTGGCCACACTCGCCATTGGGACCTCGTACAACAGCCTAACCCACCTGACAAACCCCTCCCCAAACCTGAACCTCTTCAGCACCTCCCACATGTACCCCCACTCTACCCTATCGAAGGCTTTCTCAGCGTCCATCGCCACCACTATCTCCACCTCCCCCTCCCTCGCCGGCATCATGATAACGTTCAAAAGCCTCCGCACATTCGCGTTCAACTGTCTCCCCTTCACAAACCCCGTCTAGTCTTCATGGATGATCTGCGGCACACAATCCTCAATCCTCGTGGCTAAGACCTTCGCCAGCACCTTGGCATCTACATTTAGCAAGGAAATCGGTCTGTAAGACCCACATTGCAGGGGATCCTTGTCCCGCTTCAGGGTCAAGGAGATCAGTACCCGGGACATCGTCGGGGGTAAAGCCCCCCCCCTCCCTTGCCTCATTAAAGGTCCTAACTAACAGCGGGCCCAACAGGTCCATATATTTTTTATAGAACTCGACCGGGAAACCGTCCGGCCCCGGTGCCTTCCCCGCCTGCATGCTTCCTATCCCTTTGATCAGCTCCTCCAGCCCAATCGGGGCCCCCAGTCCCGCCACCAGTCCCTCTTCCACCTTTGGAAACCTCAATTGGTCCAGGAAACGGCCCATCCCTCCCTCCTCCCGTGGGGGCTCGGACGGTACAAGCGGCCCGCTTCCGAAGCTGATGCGCCAGCATCCGGCTTGCCTTTTCCCCATACTCATAGACCGCCCCCTGGGCCTTCCTCCACTGCACCTCCGCCTTCCTGGTGGTCACCAGGTCGAATTCGGCCTGGAGGCTGCGCCTCTTCCTCAACAATTCTTCCTCAGGTTCTTCCGCATAACTCCTGTCTACCCTCACCATCTCCCCCACCAGCCTCTCCCTCTCCCCCCGCTCCCTCCGCTCCCTGTGGGCCCTGATGGAGATCAGCTCTCCCCTCACCACCGCCTTCAGTGCCTCCCATACCATCCCCACTCGGACCTCCCCATTGTCGTTGGTCTCCAAATACCTCTCTATACTTCCTCGGACCCGCTCGCTCACCTCCTCGTCCGCCAACAGCCCCACCTCCAAGCGCCACAGCGGGCGCTGGTCCCTCTCCTCCCCATCTCCAAGTCCACCCAATGCGGGGCGTGGTCCGAAATGGCTACTGCCGAATACTCGGTATCCTCTACTCTCGCTATCAGCGCCCTACTCAAAATGAAAAAGTCGATTCGAGAATAAGCCTTATGGACATGTGAGAAGAATGAAAATTCCCTAGCCCCCGGCCTTGCAAATCTCCAAGGGTCCACCCCTCCCATTTGGTCCATAAATCCCCTCAACACTCTAGCCGCCGCCGGCTTCCTACCCGTCCTAGACCTGGAGCGATCCAGTGCAGGATCCAACACCGTGTTAAAGTCTCCCCCCATTATCAGGCCCCCCCACTTCCAAGTCTGGGATCCGACCCAACATACGCCGCATAAAACCCGCATTGTCCCAGTTCGGAGCATACACATTGACCAGTACCACCCTCTCTCCCTGCAACTTACCACTTACCATTATGTACCTACCGCCATTATCTGCCACAATGCTCGACGCCTCGATGGGGGGATGTAAAAGGGGAGGCGGAGTTGCGCTACTTGTTCAGGAGAGTATCACAGCTATACAGCGAGAGGACACCTCAGAGGGCAGTGAGGCTATATGGGTAGAGATCAGGAATAAGAAGGGTGCAGTCACAATGTTGGGGGTATACTACAGGCCTCCCAACAGCCAGCGGGAGATAGAGGAGCAGATAGGTAGACAGATTTTGGAAAAGAGTAAAAACAACAGGGTTGTGGTGATGGGAGACTTCAACTTCCCCAATATTGACTGGGACTCACTTAGTGCCAGGGGCTTAGACGGGGCAGAGTTTGTAAGGAGCATCCAGGAGGGCTTCTTAAAACAATATGTAAACAGTCCAACTAGGGAAGAGGCGGTACTGGACCTGGTATTGGGGAATGAGCCCGGCCAGGTGGTAGATGTTTCAGTAGGGGAGCATTTCGGTAACAGTGACCACAATTCAGTAAGTTTTAAAGTACTGGTGGACAAGGATAAGAGTGGTCCGAGGATGAATGTGCTAAATTGGGGGAAGGCTAATTATAACAATATTAGGCGGGAACTGAAGAGCATAGATTGGGGGCGGATGTTTGAGGGCAAATCAACATCTGACATGTGGGAGGCTTTCAAGTGTCAGTTGATAGGAATACAGGACAGGCATGTTCCTGTGAGGAAGAAAGACAAATACGGCAATTTTCGGGAACCTTGGATGACGAATGATATTGTAGGCCTCGTCAAAAAGAAAAAGGAGGCATTTGTCAGGGCTAAAAGGCTGGGAACAGACGAAGCCTGTGTGGCATATAAGGAAAGTAGGAAGGAACTTAAGCAGGGAGTCAGGAGGGCTAGAAGGGGTCATGAAAAGTCATTGGCAAATAGGGTTAAGGAAAATCCCAAGGCTTTTTACACTTACATAAAAAGCAAGAGGGTAGCCAGGGAAAGGGTTGGCCCACTGAAGGATAGGCAAGGGAATCTATGTGTGGAGCCAGAGGAAATGGGCGAGGTACTAAATGAATACTTTGCATCAGTATTCACCAAAGAGAAGGAATTGGTAGATGTTGAGTCTGGAGAAGGGGGTGTAGATAGCCTGGGTCACATTGTGATCCAAAAAGACGAGGTGTTGGGTGTCTTAAAAAATATTAAGGTAGATAAGTCCCCAGGGCCGGATGGGATCTACCCCAGAATACTGAAGGAGGCTGGAGAGGAAATTGCTGAGGCCTTGACAGAAATCTTTGGATCCTCGCTGTCTTCAGGGGATGTCCCGGAGGACTGGAGAATAGCCAATGTTGTTCCTCTGTTTAAGAAGGGTGGCAGGGATAATCCCGGGAACTACAGGCCGGTGAGCCTTACTTCAGTGGTAGGGAAATTACTGGAGAGAATTCTTCGAGACAGGATCTACTCCCATTTGGAAGCAAATGGACGTATTAGTGAGAGGCAGCACGGTTTTGTGAAGGGGAGGTCGTGTCTCACTAACTTGATAGAGTTTTTCGAGGAGGTCACTAAGATGATTGATGCAGGTAGGGCAGTAGATGTTGTCTATATGGACTTCAGTAAGGCCTTTGACAAGGTCCCTCATGGTAGACTAGTACAAAAGGTGAAGTCACACGGGATCAGGGGTGAACTGGCAAGGTGGATACAGAACTGGCTAGGCCATAGAAGGCAGAGGGTAGCAATGGAGGGATGCTTTTCTAATTGGAGGGCTGTGACCAGTGGTGTTCCACAGGGATCAGTGCTGGGACCTTTGCTCTTTGTAGTATATATAAATGATTTGGAGGAAAATGTAACTGGTCTGATTAGTAAGTTTGCAGACGACACAAAGGTTGGTGGAATTGCGGATAGCGATGAGGACTGTCTGAGGATACAGCAGGATTTAGATTGTCTGGAGACTTGGGCGGAGAGATGGCAGATGGAGTTTAACCTGGACAAATGTGAGGTAATGCATTTTGGAAGGGCTAATGCAGGTAGGGAATATACAGTGAATGGTAGAACCCTCAAGAGTATTGAAAGTCAAAGAGATCTAGGAGTACAGGTCCACAGATCACTGAAAGGGGCTACACAGGTGGAGAAGGTAGTCAAGAAGGCATACGGCATGCTTGCCTTCATTGGCCGGGGCATTGAGTATAAGAATTGGCAAGTCATGTTGCAGCTGTATAGAACCTTAGTTAGGCCACACTTGGAGTATAGTGTTCAATTCTGGTCGCCACACTACCAGAAGGATGTGGAGGCTTTAGAGAGGGTGCAGAAGAGATTTACCAGAATGTTGCCTGGTATGGAGGGCATAAGCTATGAGGAGCGATTGAATAAACTCGGTTTGTTCTCACTGGAACGAAGGAGGTTGAGGGGCGACCTGATAGAGGTATACAAAATTATGAGGGGCATAGACAGAGTGGATAGTCAGAGGCTTTTCCCCAGGGTCGAGGGGTCAATTACTAGGGGGCATAGGTTTAAGGTGAGAGGGGCAAAGTTTAGAGTAGATGTACGAGGCAAGTTTTTTACGCAGAGGGTAGTGGGTGCCTGGAACTCACTACCGGAGGAGGTAGTGGAGGCAGGGACGATAGGGACATTTAAGGGGCATCTTGACAAATATATGAATAGGATGGGAATAGAAGGATACGGACCCAGGAAGTGTAGAAGATTGTAGTTTAGTCGGGCAGTATGGTCGGCACGGGCTTGGAGGGCCGAAGGGCCTGTTCCTGTGCTGTACATTTCTTTGTTCTTTGTTCTTTGTTCTTTGTAACGCCTTCTTTCCCACCAAGATTGCCACGCCTCGATTTTTGGCATCTAGTCCCGAGTGAAACACCTGACCTACCTACCCTTTCCTCAGTCTTACTTGGTCTGCCACCTTCAGGTGTGTCTCCTGGAGCATAACCACATCCGCCTTGAGCCCCTTGAGGTGCGCGAACACGCGGGCCCACTTGACCGGCCCATTCAGTCCCCTTACATTCCAGGTTATCAGCCGGATTGGGGGGCTACCTGCACCCCTCCCCCGCCGACGAGCCATGACCCCTCCTCGGCCAGTCACGCGCCCGTACCCCACACCCGGCCCGTTCACCACAGCGGCATACCCCCGTCTTGACCCACCCCATTCGCTCCAGCTCCTCCTTGATCTTAGCAGCAGCAACTCGATTCCCCCCCCCCCCCCCACCCCCCACTGGCTAGGACCCATCCTAGCTGGTTTACTCCCCCCATTGCACTTCCGCAAGTCAGCTGACTCCTGCTGACCCCGGCCACTCCCGCCTCCCCTTCGACTCCTCCCATTGTGTGGCACACCCTCCTCTCCCGCTCCCCATTCACAGGCTCTCCCTCTCCGTTCTAAGCGCGGGAAACAATCCTCGCTTCCCCACCCCGGTCCCGCCCCCCCCCCCAGTCTTCGGCGTGGGAAGAAAGCCCGCGCTCTCCACCTACCAGGCCCCGCCACCAACCAAAACAGTGCCCAACCCGCCCCATCCACCCTCCCCAACCCGAAAGAGAAAAACACAGAGAAAAAGAAACCCAAAACAATGCAAAGCCCCCCCCCCCCCCCCCAACCCGGACCAAAAATAGGCATAACATATCCACCGCAGTCCCCAATCGCCCATCCCGACTCTCAGTCTGTGTCCAGCTTCTCGGCCTGAACAATGGCCCACGCCTCCTCCGGAGACTCAAAATAATGGTGCCGGTCCTTGTAGGTAACCCACAATCGCGCCGGCTGCAACATGCCAAACTTCACCCCCTTCCTGTGCAGCACCGCCTTCGCTCGATTGTACCCGGCCCTCCTCTTCGCCACCTCCGCAATCCAGTCCTGATATATCCGAACCTCCGCGTTCTCCCACCTGCTGCTCCTCTCCTTCTTGGCCCACCTGAGCACACACTCCCGATCGACGAACCGATGGAACCGCACCAGCACCGCCCGCGGAGGCTCGTGAGCCTTGGGCCTCCTCGCCAACACTCTATGGGCCCCTTCCAGCTCCAGGGGCCCCTGGAAGGACCCCACTCCCATCAGCGAGTTTAACATGGTGACCACATAGGCCCCCACGTCCGGCCCCTCCAGCCCCGGGAGGCCCAGAATCCGCAGATTCTTCCGCCTCGACCGATTCTCCATCTCCTCGAACCGCTCCTGCCATTTCTTGTGGAGCGCCTCGTGCGCCTCCACCTTTACCACCAGGCCTAAGATCTCGTCCTCATTGTCAGAGATCTTTTGTTGGGCCTCTCGGATCGCCACCCCATGGGCCGTCTGTGTCTCCAGCAGCTTATCAATAGAAGCCTTCATCGGCTCTAGCAGGTCCTTTTTAATCTCTCTGAGGCAGCGCTGGATACCCTCCTGTTGCTCCTCCGCCCACAGCCTCCACGCTGCCTGGTCTACGCCCGCCGCCATTTTGTCCTTCTTTCCTCCCTTCTTCTGGTCCACCACCACCTTTTTTGTCACCCCGCTCCTAGTTAAAGCAATATACTGACGGGGAACTATTATTAACTCCTTCCCACACCGGGAAACATCGAAAAAGTGCCCTTGGGGGCCCTGAAAAGAGCCCAAAAGTCTCGAGAGGGAATCCTTTTGGCAGTGTTCTCTTCACCAATCTGCCCCAAAATGTCCGTGGAAACTCCTGAAAAAGGTCTAAGTGTCCGTTCCAGACGGGAGCTGCCGAATGCGTGACCTACTCCTCCATGGCCGCCACCGGAAGCCTCGTCCCCGCTTCTTCAGTGGCCCTGGTGAGATCTTTTCACAGTTGTTCCCTCTGCTGTTAGAATTCACTTTTGATAAAAGTCCTCAGGTCAGTTTGCAGCTTTAAGCTTGCCCTTCCCCCGCTTGCATGCTGGAAGGGGCCCTGTTTATCCTGTTGCAGCCAAATCTTCCACTGCTTCTGCTGGGCCTGGCAGCCAAAAGACACAACACTCCTGGGGGACACTGTCAGGGGAGTGTTGCAGTCCTCTTCCCACACCGGGAAATGTCAAACAAATGCCGTGGGGGCCCTGCAAAAGAGCCCAAAAGTCCGTTCCAAGCGGGAGCTACCGAATATGCGACCTAGCTCTGCATAGCTGCACCCGGAAGTCTACTTGTTTTTTCTTGACTGAAAAGTGATGTAGCTACTTCCATATACATTGCCCAAATTTGAGCTCCTTGCAAGACACCAGCCAGTGTGATTTCAGAATAACACTGAGTCAACATCGGCCTCAGTTGGCATGAGGGTGAGTAGAGCTTGCTTCAGAATAACACTGACTCAACATCAGCCTCGGTTGGCATGACGGTGAGTAGAGCTCGCTTCAGAATAACACTGACTCAACATCGGCCTCGGTTGGCATGAGGGTGAGTAGAGCTCGCTTCAGAATAACATTGAGTCAACATCGGCCTCGGTTGGCATGAGAGTGAGTAGAGTTCGCTTTGTTGCACCAGCTCTGCCCAACGTATCATCTTTCTTTTTTTAAAATAAATTTAGAGTACAGTATTCTTTTAGTCCAATTAAGGGGCAATTTAGAGTGGCCTATTCACCTACCCTGCACATCTTTTTGGGTTGTGGGGGTGAGACCCACACAGACATGGGGAGAATATGATAACCCCACCCAGGGCCAGGATCGAACTCAGGTCCTCGGCGCCTTGAGGCAGCAGTCCTAACCATTGTGCCACCATGCTGGGGCAGAACGGTAGCACAGTGGTTAGCACATTTGCTTCACAGCTCCAGGGTCCCAGGTTCGATTCCCGGCTTGGGTCACTGTCTGTGCGGAGTTTGCACTTTCTCCCGTGTCTGCGTGGGTTTCCTCCGCGTGCTCCAGTTTCCTCCCACAGTCCAAAGGTGTGCAGGTTAGGTGGATTGGCTATGCTAAATTGCCAAAAAGGTATCCAAAAAGGTTAGGTGGGGTTACTGGGTTATGGGGATAGGATGGAGGCGTGAACTTATGTAGGGTGCTCCTTCCAAGGGCCGGTGCAGACCCGATGGGTCAAATGGCCTCCTTCTGAACTGTAAATTCTATGATTCTATGATTCTATACCCTAGGTGCCAACTTTCTGATGAGAAGTTTAAACAGATGATGCCTCTGTCCTGCTGGGTGGGTGAAAAGATCCCATGGCACTGCTCTAGGTACACTGGAGGTCTCTCCAACATCCTGTCCCTATTTACCCCTCAAACAACATCAAGAAAATGGAATATCTGGTCATTCCCACAGAGTTATCTGTGGGATCTTGCTGTGCACAAACTTGTTGCTGTGTTTCCTACATCACAACAGGAACTACACTTCAAAAGCACCTGATTGGCTATAAAGCGCTTTGGGATATCTTGCAGTATAAAATAAGTATTCCTTTTTATTCTTTGATGATATAACATTGGGGTTAAGGAGCATTGCTCAAGCATTCAGCCCCCTCCCCTTAAACCTGGAAGTGCTCAACGCTAATCGTGGGTATAGGAAGTATCCTAGCCCAGACAACATTCACCACGATGATGAAAAACGAAAAAAGTACATTTTCCAAAAGAATTTCTGCTTCTCCGTCGCTGATAAGTTTTGTTTATGTTTTCCCTGGGTTATTACTGAGTTGTTATTTACAGCACTGGGTCAGCAAAGATAGAAATACCATTATCTCTTTCCCTCCTGATGAATGTAGAAATTGTTCAATATTATATTTTATATTCTGTGGCAGTAATGTTATTAAAAACCCTGGTTGAGAATAGGTGCAGTAATGTGTCTACTAAAGCTGTAATTAAAGAGTTGTAAAAGGTGAGGTAATCATTCACTCCAATCACTTACATGGTTACAGATAAAGGGCTAATAGAGTTGTGTTTTGATTACTGGAGATTCCCTGGAGTGCAGATAATTTCTGAGGGAGTGATGTTTAATCCTAGTGAAGCAGGTCATGGAACTTAGTGGGATACAGATGATGTGATTAATGGGAGGAGCCAGGGCTGCCTGTAGTTTTGCAGTCTGTTATAAGATTTTAAGTTAAACAGCAGTTTGTCATAGGATTTGAGTCCAACAAGACAGAAGTGTACTGGATCTGCTCTTGAAAGGGTCACTCTCTGTAAAAGCTTCTACATGATTTCCGGTTGTGGCGATGCGGAGCTAAGCCGCACATTTCGGCAGCTCCAGCTAGAACGGACTTTTGGGCTCTCCGGAGGAGCCCCAATGGAAATCTTTTGATCAAATCCCGTGTGGGAAGGTGAAACAAGGTCCCCCTTCCGTCGTGTATGGAGGGGACTAGAAGTGGAGCGACGGAAAAAGAGGCTTTGGAGCAGCGGCAGAAACGAGGGGGAAAAAACAAGATGGCGGAGGGAGGAGATAGAGCAGCATGGGGGCCGGACCAGCAGGAGTTTCTCAGGCGCTGCGTGGAGGTGCTTAAAAAGGAGGTGCTGGCGCCAATGCTGTTGGCGATCGAGGGGCTGAAGGCGACCCAGAAGGCCCAGGCAGTAGAGATCCGAGAGGTGAAGGAAAAAACTAACGAGAACGAGGACGAGATCTTGGGCCTGGACCGGTGAAGATGGAGGCGCACGAGGCGCTGCACAAGCGGTGGGCCGAGAGATTCAAGGACCTGGAGAACAGGTCGCGGAGGAAGAATCTCCGGATTCTGGGTCTCCCCGAAGGAGTGGAGGGGGCTGATGCTGGGGCGTATGTGAGCACAATGCTCCATTCGCTGATGGGTGCGGAGGCCTCTCCGAACCCCCTGGAGCTAGAAGGGGCTCACCGGGTCCTGGCGAGGAGACCCAAGGCTGGGGAGCCGCCAAGGGCGATAGTGACGAGGTTCCATCATTTCGGGGACAGCGAGAGTGTCCTGAGATGGGCCAAGAAGGAGCGGAGCAGTAGATGGGAGAATGCGGTGGTCCGAGTCTACCAGGACTGGAGCTCGGAGGTGGCAAAGAGGAGAGCTGGCTTCAACCGGGCCAAGGTGGTGCTGCATAAAAAAAGGGTGAGATTCGGAATGCTGCAGCCAGCGCGACTGTGGGTCACGTACCAGGACCGACACCACTATTTCGAAACGCCAGAAGAGGCTTGGACCTTTATCCAAACGGAAAAATTGGACTCGAACTGAGGGACTGTGGCTGTGGGGGAGATGTTGACTGTATACAGGGTTGTAAATATGGGTAAAGAATGTTTCACGGGTGGGACGATGGATGGGGATGGGGGGAAGAGTTTTTGAAGGGGGGACAGGGAGGAATGTGGGCTTTGGTGCTGGAGGGAGGTGAGACTCGGGGATGGGGGAATTGGGATAAGGCCGCAACAGGAGCTGCGCCACAGGGGGCGGGGCTGGCTCAGGAAAGCGCGGGCTTTTTCCCACGTTAGGGAGGGGGGGGATGGAGGAGCGCAAGGAGGAGGAGGGATTTCCACACCGTGGGGGGGGGGGGGTCAACGGGAAGGCGGGGGAAGCCGGGGTCAGCAGGAGTCAGCTGACTTACAGAAGTATTATGGGGGAGCAAAAGTGCTAGATTTGGATCTAGTGGGGAGGGGGTGGGGTGGAGGGGAGCGGGGAGAGGGGGGACAATAGGGTTGCCGCTGCATTGACCGAGGGAGAACTGAAAATGGAAGAGGTGGTCGGGGCGGGGGTTCCCCGTCTGGGGGACTGGAGGGTGCGAGAGATGCGGGCACGGGACTGGCCTAAAATAGGAGATGGCTAGTCGGCGGGGGGGGTAGTCCCCCAATCCGGCTGACCACGTGGAATGTGAGAGGCCTAAATGGGCCGGTTAAGAGGGCCCAAGTGTTCGCGCACTTAAAGGGACTGAAGGCAGACGTGGTCATGCTTCAGGAGACACATTGAAGGTGTCAGACCAGGTCAGGTTAAGGAAGAGATGGGTAGGACAGGTGTTCCATTCGGGGCTGGATGCGAAGAATAGAGGGGTGGCAATACTGGTGGGGAAGCGGGTGTCGTTTGAAGCCAAGAACATAGTGGTGGACAATGGAGGCCGATACGTGATGGTGAGCGGTAGGTTGCAGGGGACGGGGGGTGGTATTGGTAAATGTATACGCCCCGAATTGGGATGATGCTGGATTCATGAAACGGATGTTGGGGCGTATTCCTGACTTGGAGGTAGGAAGCTTGATAATGGGTGGGGATTTTAACACGGTGCTGGACCCAGCACTGGATCGCTCCAGATCTAAGACCGGAAAGAGGCCGGCTGCGGCCAAGGTGCTCAGGGGGATTATGGATCAGATGGGGGGAGTAGATCCGTGGAGATTTGCCAGGGCTTTGGCCAGATAATTTTATTTTTTCTCCCATGTACACAAGGCCCACTCCCGGATAGATTTTTTTTGTTCTGGGCAGGGCATTGATCCCGAAAGTGGAGGGAACGGAGTATTCGGCCATAGCCATTTCGGACCACGCCCCGTACTGGGTGGACCTAGAGCTGGGGGAGGAGAGGGACCAACGCCCGCTGTGGCGGTTGGATGTGGGACTGCTGGCAGACGAGGAAGTGTGCGGGAGGGTGCGGGGGTGCATCGAAATGTATCTGGAGGCCAACGACAACGGGGAGGTGCAGGTGGGAGTAGTATGGGAGGCACTGAAGGCGGTGGTCAGGGGAGAGTTAATCTCCATCAGGGAGAAGGGAGAGGACAGGGAAAGGGAGAGGTTAGTGGGGGAGATTTTAAGAGTGGACAGGAGATATGCAGAGGCCCCTGATGAGGGACTACTCAGGGAGAGACAAAGTCTCCAGACGGAGTTCGACCTGTTGACCACAGGGAAGGCAGAGGCACAGTGGAGGAAGGCACAGGGGGCGATGTATGAGTATGGGGAGAAGGCGAGCCGGATGCTGGCACATCAGCTCCGTAAGAGGATGGCAGCGAGGGAAATAGGTGGAGTCAAGGATGGAAGGGGAACTACGGTGCAGAGTGCGGTGAAAGTGAATGAGGCATTCAAGGCCTTCTACGAGGAGCTGTATAGGTCCCAGCCCCCAGGGGGAAAAGAGGATATGTGACGATTCTTGGACCAACTGAGGTTCCTGAGGGTGGAGGAGCAGGAGGTGGCTGGTTTGGGGGCGCCAATTGGGGTGGAGGAGCTGGTTAAAGGACTGGGGAGCATGCAGGCAGGGAAGGCCCCGGGACCGGATGGGTTCCCGGTGGAGTTCTATAGGAAGTATGTAGACCTGTTAGCCCCGTTGCTGGTAAGGACTTTTAATGAGGCAAGGGAGGGGGGGGACCCTGCCCCCGACAATGTCGGAGGCGACGATCTCTTTGACCCTGAAGCGGGATAAGCAACAATGCGGGTCGTATAGGCCGATCTCGCTCCTCAACGTAGATGCTAAGTTGCTGGCAAAAGTGTTGGCTACGAGGATTGAGGAGTGTGTCCTGGGGGTGATTCACGAGGACCAGACGGGATTTGTAAAGGGCAGGCAGCTAAATACAAATGTGCGGAGGCTCCTAAATGTGATTATGATGCCATCGGTGGAGGGGGAGGCGGAGATAGTGGCAGCTATGGACGCGGAGAAGGCCTTTGACCAAGTAGAGTGGGAGTATCTCTGGGAAGTGTTGCGGAGGTTTGGATTCGGGGGAGGGTTTATTAGCTGGGTCAAGCTCCTATATAGAGCCCCGGTGGCGAGTGTGGTTACGAATCGGCGGAGGTCGGAGTACTTCCGGCTGTATCGAGGGACGAGGCAGGGGTGCCCCCTGTCCCCCCTGTTGTTTGCATTAGCAATTGAACCTTTGGCCATGGCACTAAGGGAGTCCAGGAAATGGAGGGGGGTGGTTCGAGGGGGAGAGGAGCATTGAGTGTCGCTGTACGCAGACGACCTGTTGCTGTATGTGGCGGACCCGATGGAGGGGATGGTGGAGGTCATGCAGATCCTAAGGGAGTTTGGGGACTTCTCGGGCTATAGCTCAATGTAGGGAAGAGTGAACTCTTTGTGGTGCACCCGGGGGATCAGGGAAGAGGGATAGACGACCTACTGTTGACGAGGGCGGAAAGGAGCTTTCGATACTTGGGGATCCAGGTAGCTAGGAGCTGGGGGGCCCTGCAGAAACTTAATTTGACGCGGCTGGTGGAGCAGATGGAGGAGGACTTTAAACGGTGGGACATGTTGCCACTCTCGCTAGCGGGCAGGGTACAGTCGATTAAAATGGTGGTCCTCCCGAGGTTTCTTTTTGTATTCCAATGCCTTCCAATTGTGACCACCAAGGCCTTTTTTAAGAGGGTAGGCAGGAGCATTATGGGTTTTGTGTGGGGGAGTAAGACCCCTAGGGTAAGGAGGGGGTTCCTAGAGCGTAGTAGAGATAGAGGAGGGCTGGCGTTGCCGAATCTGGGCGGCTACTACTGGGCAGCCAATGTGGCGATGATCTGTAAGTGGGTAATGGAGGGAGAGGGGGCAGCATGGAAGAGGCTGGAGATGGCGTCCTGCAAAGGAACGAGCCTGGGGGCTCTGGTGACGGCACCGCTGCCGCTCTCGCCGACAAGGTACACCACGAGTCCAGTGGTGGTGGCAACGCTAAAGATCTGGGGGCAGTGGAGACGACACAGAGGTGCGATGGGAGCCTCGGTGTGGGCCCCGATCAGGGATAACCATCGGTTTGTCCCAGGAAGGATGGACGGGGGGTTTCAGAGCTGGCATCGGGCAGGGATTAGAAGAATGGGGGAACTGTTCATCGATGGGACGTTTGCGAGCTTAGGGGTGCTGGAGGAGAAGTTTGGACTACCCCCGGGAAACACCTTCAGGTACATGCAAGTGAGGGCGTTTGTGAGGCGGCAGGTGAGGGAATTCCCACTGCTCCTGGCACAGGGGATTCAAGACAGGGTGATTTTGGGCGTATGGGTCGGAGAGGGCAAGGTGTCGGTGATATACCAGGAGATGAAAGAAGAGGGGGTGGCTTTGGTAGAGGAGCTGAAAGGTAAATGGGAAGAGGAGCTGGGGGAGGAGGTTGAGGAGGGTCTGTGGGCTGATGCCCTAAGTAGGGTTACTTCCTCTTCCTCGTGTGACAGGCTTAGCCTGATACAATTTAAGGTTGTTCACAGAGCGCATATAACAGGGGCGAGGCTGAGTAGGTTCTTTGGGGTGGAGGACAGATGCGGGAGGTGCTCAGGAAGCCCGGCGAACCATGTCCATATGTTTTGGTCATGCCCGGCACTGGATGGGTTCTGGAGGGGTGTTGCGAGAACAGTATCTAAGGTGGTGAAAGTCCAGGTCAAGCCAAGTTGGGGGCTAGCACTATTTGAAGTAGCGGACGAGCCGGAAGTGCAGGAGGCGAAAGAAGCCGGCATTCTGGCCTTTGCGTCCCTGGTAGCCCGGCGAAGGATCTTGTTAGTGTTGTAAGATGCGAAGCCCCCCAGTGTGGAAGCCTGGATAAATGATATGGAAGGGTTTCTCAAGTTGGAAAGGATAAAGTTTGCCCTGAGAGGGTCTGCGCAGGGGTTCTCCAGGAGGTGGCAACCGTTCCTAGACCATCTCGCGGAGCGTTAGATGGGGTTCGGTCGACAGCAGCAGCAACCCCGGGGGGGACGGACGGACGGGGGGGGGGGGGGGGGGCGGGGAGAGGAGGGGGAGGACATATCTTTCTGGGGGTGGGGGGTGGGGGGGGGGAGAGGGAGGGGGGGGGAAGGTTTTTTTTTTCGGGGGGGCATCTGAGCAAGAAAATACATAAACGATCCGGAAAACTGATGTGTACGGGAGGAATCCAATGTACAAAGCTCTGTATCATATTGATTTGCCATGTTTATGTCTTGCTATGCGAGTTTTCTTTTCTTTTTGTTACGGCGGGGGGCGGGGCGGGGGGGGGGGGGTTGTTTATATGGTTGAAATTTTTGTTAAAAAATTCTTAATAAACATATTTAAAAAAAATTAATAAAATCTTCTACACAGAAGACCGCAAGTAAACCTATTTTGTTAATTTCATTTTTAAGTGACATTTGAACTGTATTGGGTTGCTAAATTGGCGTTAGTAGCAGGTGTAATTAGTAAGTCACTATGTCTTTCCTTGTGTTCAAGAACTGTTCAACAGTTGTAAACTATTTTCTTTGATGTTGCATAGCTACATAGAAGATAGGAGCAGGAGGAGGCCTTTTGGCCCTTCGAGCCTGCTCCGCCATTCATTACGATCATGGCTGATCATCCAACTCAACAGCCTAATCCTGCTTTCTCCCCATAGCCTTTGATCCAATTCTCCCCAAGTGCTATATCTAGCCACCTCTTGAATATATTCAAGGTTTTAGCATCAACTACTTCCTGTGGTAATGAATTCCACAGGCTCACCACTCTTTGTGTGAAGAAATGTCTCCTTATCTCTGCCGATGTTAATCTGGTTAATTCTATGTTTAAATTAAAGTTTGTTTTAACATGAAAGATACCCATAGGTCAGAGTCATCACTCCTCACAGTTTTACAAATTGCAAATTGTTTGGGATTTCTCATCCGGTCTCCCAACAAATGTTGGGATCTGGTCTGGTATCCTAACACCCTTAATTTTATTGTGCTGTAAGATTTAGTGTCTGTGTTCTAGTCTTCAACGTCAATGTTTTGTGCTTCACAATGCAATCATTTAGAGTCATTCCTGCCCTCAGTTCCTTCGTTTTGTCTACTTCAGACAAATGAGAATCCAAACTGAGGCCTCTCCAATGATAAGAAATGAGGGTACTGCTGATCCAACATGTTCATCTCCACAGGTTAGGTTATACCTCCAGCGCCGGGTTCAAACTATCTGCAGAAAACTTTCACTTCTCTTCCCATCCACTTCCAGATGAACCAAAATACACAGTGGAGAATGCCACCATGCGCTCAAAGAGAATGGAACAAAAAGAAATAAGTGTCAGGAAAGTGAAGGACAAGGTGGGGAAATATGGTCCTGGACCTGGTGGGGACGAACGGGGTGTTTAGGGACTTTTACAGCAGGTTATACAAGTCGGAACCCCCAATCGGGGTGGAGGGAATGAGGCAGTTTCTAGAGGGAGCGGAGTATCCAAGGGGGAAGAAGAGCTGGGGGAGGGCCTGGGGGCCCCAATAGGGCTGGATGAAGTGGGGGAGGGGCTGGAGGCGATGCGGTCGGGCAAGGCACCAGGCTTGGACGGGCACCGAGTGGAGTTCTATCAAATGTTCTCGGGAGTGCTGGGGCCCCTGTTTGTAAGGGCGTTTAATGAGGCTAGGGAGTGAGGGGTGCTCCCCCGTGATGTCGCAGGCCTTTTATTTCTCTCATCCTGAAGCAAGAAAAGGACCCGGAACAGTGTGGGTCGTACAGGCCAATCTCCTTGTTAAATGTAGATGCCAAGCTATTGGCCAAGATCCTGGCCTTCGAGAATAGAGGATTGTGTGCCAAGGACTTTCCGATCCAAGCGCGGGGGCAAGAGAAGAGGCTGGGAGAGATGCCGTTGAAGGTGGTGGGAGGGAGCTTTCGGTATTTGGGCATGCAGGTGGCGCGGGAGTGGGAGCAACTGCACAAACTGAATCTGGCTCGCTTGGCGGAGCAGATGAAGGGGGACTTCAGAAGGTGGGATGTGCCCCCGTTGTCACTGGCAGGGAGGGTGCAGACGGTGAAGATGACAGTTCTCCCGAAGGTTCTGTTCATATTTTGGAGCCTTCCTATTTTTATCCCCACGGCTTTCTTCAAGGTGGTGAATGCGGTGATTTCTAGGTTTGTGTGGGTGGGTAAAACCCCGCGGGTGAAGAAGGTGCTGCTGGAGCGGGGTGGAGTGAGAGGGGAGGGGGCTGGCCCGACCAAACTTTATAAATTATTATTGGGCGGCGAACATAGCAGTGGTCAGGAAGTGGGTAGTGGGCGCAGGGTCGGTGTGGGAGCAGGTGGAGGCGGCCTCATTAGGGGCACGAGTTTAGGGGCACTATTAAAGGTGCGTCTGCCATTCTCGCTGGCTCAGTACTCCACAAGCTTGGTAGTAGTGGCTGCCCTGAGGGTGTGGGGACAGTGGCAGAAGCATATGGGGGTGGAACAAGCATCGGTGTGGGCATCGATATATGATAACCACTGGTCGCTCCGGGGGGGGGGAGCGGATGGGGGAATTTCGGGGGTGGCAGCTGGCTAGGATCGAGAGTTTGGGGATTTCTTTAACGATGGGGGCTTTCCGGGTGTAGTGATATTCAGATATCAATGTACATGATCAATGTATGTAAATGTAGTACAGTCATTTCAACACTAGATGGCTCACAGTCAGATACTATAAGAACTGGATTCCCGCCTTATCTAAGTCAGATGATGCAAATGATGAGAACAGTGAACAAGCAAGACATAGAATTGCTAGAGTGAGAGAAGTTAGAACTAGTTTGTTATAATAGTGTATAGTTATATAATTATCTGTATTGTACTTTATTTCTTTATTGTTAGTTTAGTATTGAGTAAAGGGTCTCACAGTTAATTATTTTATCACTCATTAAATAGTTCATCTTTCAACAAGAAGACTATTGGTCATTTTATCATCCTGGTGGATTCAAGAGTAATATATATATTTTAGATAAGTCATTATTTAAAATATAACACCGTGTTTGGAGGAAATGGAGGAGGTGTTTGTGCTGCCTGGTGGGAATGGGTTCTGTTACTTTCAGGTAGGGGATTTTGTTCGGAGGCAGGTTTTGACCTTTCTGCACCCCAGGGGCTACAGGACAAGGGAGTGTCGATAACGGGAGTGGGAGAGGGCAAGATCTCGGAAATTTATAAAGAGCTCATGGATTGGGAGGGAGCCTGATAGGGGAGGTGAAGCGAAAGTGGGAGGAAGAGTTGGGTTGGGAGTTGGAGGCTAGGTTATGGGAGGGTTCCCCGAGGCGAGTCAACGCATCCTCGTCATGTGCCAGGCTTAGCATGATACAATTTAAGGTGGTTGTGGTACCCTTAATAACGACACTTAGAGAGTAAACGGTAAAGAAGGCTTTAATAAGCTAAGAACTAGCCTGGTGCCGAGACGTGTGCTAACAGAGGTGCCGCCCACAAGGCGGCCCCTTATATACAGCTCCCAGATGGGCAGAGCCGGTGTCCCCCAGGGTTCCAAGCCCGGTCTTAAAGGGGACATCATCTTACATGATGGCAAGGGTACAGTATTACAGTAACCTTTCATCACATTCACCCCCTGTTTAAAAAAGCGTCCGGCGGGGGTGAAGTGCCATCTAAGTCCATTCGTCTCGGTGGCCGGATCGTCCTCATCGACCTCCTCAGCTCGGTGGTGCGGCGGACATGGACGTCTTGGTTGAGGGTACGTCCGGGAGCACGGTGGTCGGAGCCTTGGTCCGGGTCGGGATAGGGAAGAGGTGGGGCCGGGGGTAGCGGTGCCGGTGCCGGCGCCGGCGGGGTGTGTAGAGGGGGGGCGCTAGGGGATGCGCGCAATAGGTGCTCACCAACGGGGAGTGGGGCCGGGAGGGTGTGTGTTGTAGGGGGTGCTGGGTTCTGCAGGGGAGCGGCGTGGGAACAGGCGTCTGTAGTGGGGGATCCAGCGGATGCCAGGTCGCGGAGGGAAACATTATCTTGCCTGCCGTCGGGGTACTCGACGTAGGCGTAACTGGGGTTGGCGTGGCGTAATCGGACCTTCTCGACCAGAGGGTCCGTTTTATGGCTCCTCATGTGCCTCCGGAGAAGAACAGGTCCTGGAGCCGCCAGCCAAGGTGGAAGCAAGACCCCGGAGGTAGACTTCCTGGGGAAGACAAACAATCGGTCGTGAGGGGCCTCATTCGTGGCCGTGCAGAAGAGTGACCTAATGGAGTGTAGGGCATCGGGTAGGACGTCCTGCCAGCGGGTAGTTGGGAGACTTCTCGACCGTAGGGCCAGAAGGACAGCCTTCCACACTGTCGCGTTCTCCCTCTCCACCTGCCCGTTTCCCCGCGGGTTATAACTGGTTGCTCTGCTCAAGGCGATGCCTTTGCTGAGCAGATACTGACGCAGTTCATCGCTCATGAACGATGTACCCGGTCGCTGTGGATATAAGCGGGGAAACCAAACAGAGTGAAGATGCTGTGCAGTGCCTTAATCACGGTGGCTGAGGTCATGTCGGGGCAGGGAATGGCGAATGGGAAGCGGGAGAACTCACCGATAACGGTGAGGAAATAGGCATTATGATTGGTGGACGGGAGGGGCCCCGTGAAGTCCACACTCAGTCGCTCAAAGGGCCCCGAGGCCTTCACGAACCGAGCCTTGTCTGGCCGGTAGAAGTGCGGTTTGCATTCCGCACAGATCTGGCAAGCCCTGGTCATGGCCTTGACCTCCTTGGTTGAGTAAGGTAGGTTGCAGGACTTGATAAAGTGGATGAGCCGGGTAACCCCCGGGTGGCAGAGGTCATTGTGGATGGCTTGCAGGCGGTCCTCCTGCGCGTTGGCGCATGTGCCGCGGGACAGGGCATCTGGGGGCTCGTTCAACTCCCCTGGACGATACTTCATATCGTACATGTAGGTGGAGAGTTCAATCCTCCACCTCAAAATTTTATCGTTTTTTATTTTGCCCCATTGCGTGTTATCGAACAGATAGGCGACCGACCGTTGGTCGGTGACGAGCGTGAACCTCCTACCAGCTAGGTAGTGCCTCCAGTGCCATACAGCCTCCACAGTGGATTGTGCCTCCTTCACGACTGCAGAGTGTCGAACCTCGGAGGCGGTGATGGTTCGGGAGAAGAACGCTACTGGTCTGCCTTCCTGATTGAGGGTAGCAGCCAGGGCAATGTCTGACGCATCGCTCTCTACCTGGACGGGGATAGTTTCGTCCATCGCGCGCATAGTGGCCTTGATGATATCGGCCTTGATGCGGTTGAAGGCCGAGGGGGGAAATATGGTGGTCTTTATGAGTGGGCGGGCTTTGTCTGCATATTTGGGGACCCACCGGGCGTAGTAGGAGAAGAGCCCCATGCACCGTTTGAGGGCCTTGAGGCTGCGGGAGAGGGGGAGTTCCTTTCGGGGGCACATGCGGTCGGGGTCGGGACCTAGGACCCCGTTTTCCATGACATAGCCGAGGATGGCTAGCCGGGTTGTGTGGAAAACATATTTTTCCTCATTATAGATCAGGTTAAGGGCTCGGGCGGTCTGGAGGAACTTTTCGAGGTTTGCGTCATGGTCCTGCTGATCATGGCCGCAGATAGTGACATTGTCCAAGTACGGGTATGTAGCCCGCAAACCGTACTGGTCCACCATTTGGTCCATCGCCCTTTGAAAGACGGAGACCCCATTTGTGATGTCGAAGGGAACCCTGAGGAAGTGGAAGAGCCGGCCGGCTGCTTCGAAGGCAGTATAGGGGCGGTCTTTTGGTCGGATGGGGAGCTGGTGGTAGGCGGATTTGAGGTCGACCGTTGAAAAGACTCGGTATTGGGCGATCCGATTTACCATTTCCGCGATGCGAGGAAGGGGGTACGCATCAAGCTGCGTGAATCGGTTTATGGTCTGGCTATTATCCACGACCATCCGTTTCTTCTCCCCGGACCGGAATACCACCACTTGCGCTCTCCAAAGGCTGTTGCTAGCCTCGATGACCCCCTCTCCCAGTAAGCGCTGGACCTCTGACTTGATAAAAGCCATATCTTGGGCACTGTAGCGCCGGCTCCTGGTGGCGACGGGCTTACAGTTGGGAGTGAGGTTCGCGAATAGCGAGGGGGTTGCGACTTTCAGTGTCGCAAGGCTGCATACCGTGAAGGGGGGGCAAGGGTCCGCCGAACTTCAGTGTCAGGCTTCGGTGGCTGCACTGGAAATCCAGTCCGAGCAGCAGGGGGGGCACAGAGGTGAGGGAGGATATAAAATTTGAAACGGGTGTACTTGGTGCTCTGGATCGAGAGATCCGCGATACAGTACCCCTTGATTTGTACCGAGTGGGACCCGGATGCGAGGGCGATGGTTTGGGACGCGGGAAGCGTGCGCAAGGAGCAGCGCCTTACTGTTTCTGGATGGATAAAGCTCTCCGTGGACCTTCATCATCGAGTTTTGCAGATGTCTTGGCCGAGTTTAGTCGAGGGTGATCGCTCCCACTCGCGGGTAGTCTGAGTCCTCAGCCGAGTCTGACTCGTAAAATGGCCACCGCCGTCGGTTGCACGTGTCGGGTCGAGAAGATGGCCGCCAACAAGATGGCCGCTCCCATGATTCGCACGAGGCTGATGATACGTCAGAAGGGGGCGTGTTGGGTTGGTGCGCAGCCGCATTGTGAGGCCTGCGGGCCTGAGAGCCTGATTTTCAGGCCGGCTGTTCTTTGTTCTTCTGGCCCCTGGCCTGCCCAGGCAGACCCTCGCAAAATGCCCCTTCTTCCCGCAGTCGCTGCAGATCGCGGAGCGGGCTGGGCAGCGTGGGCGTGGATGCTGGCCTTGCCTGCAGAAGTAGCACAGTGTGCCCCCAGGATGAGCGGGTTGCCACGTGGCGCAGGCCCGTAACGTGGCTGAGTCTGAGGAAGTCACGTGAGTGCTGAATTTGGTGAAGTGCACGGAGTGCTGAATTTGGTGCATTTGAATGTGATAGTGAGAGTTTGGTGACCAAGGGAGTATAAGGCTTCATTTTTATCTAAAGTTTAGTCTTTCTTTTATTTAGTTAATTAACTTAAAAGTTGCTGTTTGGTTTAGAAGAAGGTGAATTTTCAATAAGCTTTAAACCGGCTTCTACTTGTAGGCACTTGCAGCTGGAGCTTGTTAATTAGTTAATTGGATTAGGCCAGGTTTTCAGAGGCTAGATTCACAGTATAAAAGTGATCCCCTACAGTGCAGACTTTGTTTGCACTGAGTGCTGAATTTGGTGCATTTGAGTGTGATAGTGAGAGTTTGGTGACCAAGGGAGTTAGGTGAGGAGGGAGTAAGGCGCTCCTTTCATTTTGTTTCCGACATTTCCGCAAAGAGTGCGAAGAGAGCCAGGAGTTTACAGAAAGTGTAGCTGACTGGGAGCAGGGTCGGTGGGCGGAGATCTAGTTAGTCCACAGGGCAGCTATATTCTGTCAGGTAAGAGGGGATGGAGGCTAGGCCAGTTACATGCTCCTCCTGTAGGATGTGGGTGGTGAGGGATACCACCGGTGTCCCCGCTGACTATACCTGCGGGAAGTGCACCCAACTTCAGCTCCTCAAAGACCGTGTTAGGGAACTGGAGCTGAAGCTGGATGAACTTCGGATCATCCGGGAGGCAGAGGGGGTGATTGAGAAGAGTTACAAGGAGGTAACCACACCCAAGGTACAGGACAAGAATAGCTGGGTTACAGTCAGGGGGAAAAAAACAAACAGGCAGAAAGTGCAGGGATCCCTCGTGGCCGTTCCCCTTCAAAACAAGTATACCGTTTTGGATGCTGTTGGGGGGGATGACCTACCGGGGGAAGGCCCTAGCGGCCAGGTCTCTGGCACTGAGTCTGGCTCTGGGGCTCAGAAGGGAAGGGGGGAGAATAGTAAAGCAATAGTTGTAGGAGATTCAATGGTTAGGGGAATAGATAGGAGATTCTGTGGTCGCGAGCGAGACTCCCGGAAGGTATGTTGCCTCCCGGGTGCCAGGGCCAGGGATGTCTCGGATCGTGTCTTCAGGATCCTTAAGGGGGAGGGTGAGCAGCCAGAAGTCGTGGTGCACATTGGTACCAACGACATAGGTAGGAAAAGGGGTGTGGAGGTAATAAACAAGTTTAGGGAGTTAGGCTGGAAGTTAAAAGCCAGGACAGACAGAGTTGTCATCTCTGGTTTGTTGCCGGTGCCACGTGATAGCGAGGCTAGGAATAGGGAGAGAGTGCAGTTGAACACGTGGCTGCAGGAATGGTGTAGGAGGGAGGGCTTCAGGTATTTGGATAATTGGAGCGCATTCTGGGGAAGGTGGGACCTGTACAAGCAGGACGGGTTGCATCTGAACCAGAGGGGCACCAATATCCTGGGAGGGATGTTTTCTAGTACTCTTCGGGAGGGTTTAAACTAATTTGGCAGGGGAATGGGAACCGGATTTGTAGTCCAGCAACTAAGGTAGCCGATATTCAGGACGCGAAAGCGTGTAATGAGGCAGTGGGGAAGGGAACACTGACAAAGTAGAGTACTTGCAGGCATGGAGAGGGGTTGAAGTGTGTATACTTCAACGCAAGAAGCATCAGGAATAAGGTGGGTGAACTAAAGGCATGGATCGGTACTTGGGACTACGATGTGGTGGCCATCACGGAAACTTGGATAGAAGAGATGCAGAAATGGTTGTTGGAGGTCCCTGGTTATAGATGTTTCAATAAGATTAGGGAGGGTGGTAAAAGAGGTGGGGGGGGTGGCATTATTAATTAGAGATAGTATTACAGCTGCAGAAAGGCAGTTCGAGGAGTATCAGCCTACTGAGGTAGTATGGGTTGAAGTCAGAAATAGGAAAGGAGCAGTCACCTTGTTAGGAGTTTTCTATAGGCCCCCCAATAGTAGCAGAGATGTGGAGGAACAGATTGGGAAACAGATTTTGGAAAGGTGCAGAAGTCATAGGGTAGTAGTCATGGGCGACTTTAACTTCCCAAATATTGAGTGGAAACTCTTTAGATCAAATAGTTTGGATGGGGTGGTGTTTGTGCAGTGTGTCCAGGAAGCTTTTCTAACGCAGTATGTAGATTGTCCGACCAGAGGAGGGGCAATATTGGATTTAGTACTGGGTAATGAGCCAGGGCAAGTGATAGATTTGTTAGTGGGGGAGCATTTTGGAGATAGTGACCACAATTCTGTGACTTTCACTTTAGTAATGGAGAGGGATAGGTACGTGCAACAGGGCAAGGTTTACAATTGGGGGAAGGGTAAATACGATGTTGTCAGACAAGAATTGAAGTGCATAAGTTGGGAACATAGGCTGGCAGGGAAGGACACAAATGAAATGTGGAACTTGTTCAAGGAACAGGTGCTACGTGTCCTTGATATGTATGTCCCTGTCAGGCAGGGAAGAGATGGTCGAGTGAGGGAACCATGGTTGACAAGAGAGGTTGAATGTCTCGTTAAGAGGAAAAAGGTGACTTATGTAAGGCTGAGGAAACAAGGTTCAGACAGGGCATTGGAGGGATACAAGATAGCCAGGAGGGAACTGAAGAAAGGGATTAGGAGAGCTAAGAGAGGGCATGAACAATCTTTGGCGGGTAGGATCAAGGAAAACCCCAAGGCCTTTTACACATATGTGAGAAATATGAGAATGACTAGAGCGAGGGTAGGTCCGATCAAGGACAGTAGCGGGAGATTGTGTATTGAGTCTGAAGAGATAGGAGAGGTCTTGAACGAGTACTTTTCTTCTGTATTTACAAATGAGAGGGGCGATATTGTTGGAGAGGACAGTGTGAAACAGATTGGTAAGCTCGAGGAAATACTTGTTAGGAAGGAAGATGTGTTGGGCATTTTGAAAAACTTGAGGATAGACAAGTCCCCCGGGCCTGACGGGATATATCCAAGGATTCTATGGGAAGCAAGAGATGAAATTGCAGAGCCGTTGGCAATGATCTTTTCGTCCTCACTGTCAACAGGGGTGGTACCAGGGGATTGGAGAGTGGCGAATGTCGTGCCCCTGTTCAAAAAAGGGACTAGGGATAACCCTGGGAATTACAGGCCAGTTAGTCTTACTTCGGTGGTAGGCAAAGTAATGGAAAGGGTACTGAAGGATAGGATTTCTGAGCATCTGGAAAGACACTGCTTGATTAGGGATAGTCAGCACGGATTTGTGAGGGGTAGGTCTTGCCTTACAAATCTTATTGAATTCTTTGAGGAGGTGACCAAGCATGTGGATGAAGGTAAAGCAGTGGATGTAGTGTACATGGATTTTAGTAAGGCATTTGATAAAGTTCCCCATGGTAGGCTTATGCAGAAAGTAAGGAGGCATGGGATAGTGGGAAATTTGGCCAGTTGGATAACGAACTGGCTAACCGATAGAAGTCAGAGAGTGGTGGTGGATGGCAAATATTCAGCCTGGATCCCAGTTACCAGTGGCATACCGCAGGGATCAGTTCTGGGTCCTCTGCTGTTTGTGATTTTCATTAATGACTTGGATGAGGGAGTTGAAGGGTGGGTCAGTAAATTTGCAGATGATACGAAGATTGGTGGAGTTGTGGATAGTAAGGAGGGCTGTTGTCGGCTGCAAAGAGACATAGATAGGATGCAGAGCTGGGCTGAGAAGTGGCAGATGGAGTTTAACCCTGAAAAGTGTGAGGTTGTCCATTTTGGAAGGACAAATATGAATGCGGAATACAGGGTTAACGGTAGAGTTCTTGGCAATGTGGAGGAGCAGAGAGATCTTGGGGTCTATGTTCATACATCTTTGAAAGTTGCCACTCAAGTGGATAGAGCTGTGAAGAAGGCCTATGGTGTGCTCGCGTTCATTAACAGAGGGATTGAATTTAAGAGCCGTGAGGTGATGATGCAGCTGTACAAAACTTTGGTAAGGCCACATTTGGAGTACTGTGTACAGTTCTGGTCGCCTCATTTTAGGAAGGATGTGGAAGCTTTGGAAAAGGTGCAAAGAAGATTTACCAGGATGTTGCCTGGAATGGAGAGTAGGTCTTACGAGGAAAGGTTGAGGGTGCTAGGCCTTTTCTCATTAGAACGGAGAAGGATGAGGGGCGACTTGATAGAGGTTTATAAGATGATCAGGGGAATAGATAGAGTAGACAGTCAGAGACTTTTTCCCCGGGTGGAACAAACCATTACAAGGGGACATAAATTTAAGGTGAAAGGTGGAAGATATAGGAGGGATATCAGAGGTAGGTTCTTTACCCAGAGAGTAGTGGGGGCATGGAATGCACTGCCTGTGGAAGTAGTTGAGTCGGAAACATTAGGGACCTTCAAGCAGCTATTGGATAGGTACATGGATTACGGTTAAATGATATAGTGTAGATTTATTTGTTCTCAAGGGCAGCACGGTAGCATTGTGGATAGCACAATTGCTTCACAGCTCCAGGGTCCCAGGTTCGATTCCGGCTTGGGTCACTGACTGTGCGGAGTCTGCACGTCCTCCCCGTGTCTGCGTGGGTTTCCTCCGGGTGCTCCGGTTTCCTCCCACAATCCAAAGATGTGCAGGTTAGGTGAATTGGCCAATGATAAATTGCCCTTAATGTCCAAATTGCCCTTGGTGTTGGGTGAAGGTGTTGAGTTTGGGTAGGGTGCTCTTTCCAAGAGCCGGTGCAGACTCAAAGGGCCGAATGGCCTCCTTCTGCACTGTAAATTCAATGATAATCTATGATTAATCTAGGACAAAGGTTCGGCACAACATCGTGGGCCGAAGGGCCTGTTCTGTGCTGTATTTTCTATGTTCTAAGTCCAAGGGGGGCTCGTAAAGTCCGCGGGGTACGTACCCAAATTATGCCGGGCCTCCTCCAGCGAGGAGGCGAACGTTAGCGTGTCCTGGAGGTATTGTGCCCCGTTTTTGAGCAGCCGCTGCTGGAAGTAGGTCGGGCGGATGCCGGACACAAAAGCGTCTCTGATGTGCAGGATCATATGGACTTCCCCTGTCACATCCTGGTGGTCACAGTCCCTGGCAAACGCGATAAGTTTTTCGACAAATTCGTCTAGCGATTCCCCCGAATGCTGCCGGCAGGTAGAGAGCAGATGCCTGGCGTGTACCTCGTTGATGGGTTTGACGAACTGCTTGCAGAGTAGCTCGACCGCCTCTTCATAAGTCGTCGCCTTTTCGAGCGTGGCGGAGATTCTGTGACTCACTCGGGCGTGGAGTAGGCGCAGCTTGCGTGGCCCCAGGATGGGAGTCTCTGAGGAGTCCAGGTAGGCCTCGAAGCATCGGAGCCAGTATTCAAAAATTTCCATTGCCTCCGGTGTCCGTGCTTCCAGGTTCAGTTTCTCTGGTTTTAGGCCTGCGTCCATCCTGATGTAGTTTAGCTTATTAAATTGTGGTACCTTCAATAACGACGCTTAGAGTGTGAACGGTAAAGAAGGCTTTAATAAGCTGAGAACTAGCCTGGTGCTGAGACGTACGGCTCCCAGATGGGTGGAGACGGAGGCGGAGTCCCCCAGGGTTCCATGCACGGTCTTAAAGGGGACATCACCTTACATGATGATAAGGGTACAGTGTTACAGTAACCGTTCATCACAGTGGTCCACAGGGCGCACATGACTGTGGCCCAGATGAGAAGGTTCTTTGAAGGGGTGGAGGATAGGTGTGGGCGGTGTGTGGGAGGGCCCGCAAATCATGTCCATGTGTTTTGGGCATGTCCGAGGCTTGGGGGATTTTGGCAGGAATTTGCCGACGTCATGTCGAAGGTATTGAAGATACGCGTACAGGTGTCCAGAGGTAGCGATTTTTGGTGTGTTGGAAGACCCGGGTGTCCAGGGGGTGAGAGAGGCTGATGTTTTGGCTTTTGCTTCTCAGGTAGTCTTATCGGAGTCCCCAAAATCGGGAGTATGGGTTAGTGACATGATTGGGTTTCTCAAGCTTGCGAAGGTTAACTTTGCCCTGAGAGGATCGATACTGGGGTTCACCCGGAGGTGGCAGCCATTTATCGATTTCTTTGGGGAAAATTAAGCTGTCAGCGTGGGGTGGGTGGGGTGGGTGGGGTGGGGGCGGTGGTAAAATAAAAGAGGCATGGGGAGTTGGATAAGGTGAGAAATGGTTAGTGAGAAATTGGGATTGGGCAATTGTGTATGTAAACCATGTGGGCTGGGTTTGGTTGTTGGTTGCGTGTCTGTTGTTAACTTTGTTTTAGTTTCCTCTTGAAAATTGTTAAAATTATAATTGCCTTAATAAAAACATTTTTAAAAGAAAAAAGTGCCCCAGCTAAAAGTTGAGTTTTATTATTTTCAAATGAGGTAGTGGATGCCCTGTATGCAGTTTCAGCACTGGCTAAAATCAACCTTTGACCCAGTGATATGGATCATGTGACTGTCCCAGAACTTTGGCTCGCGCATTACACAACATGATGGGCCAGTGTGAGTTTCCATCACTGTCACCTTATATCGCACTCTGTGGCAGCGCAGGACTGAATGCTATTGCTGGAGGCTGATTTAGCTCAGTTGGCTGGGCAGCTGGTTCATGATGCGGAGCAGGTTCAATTCCCGTACCGCCTGAGATTATTCACTAAGCCCCCCCCACCCCGCCTTCTCAACCTTGCCCCTCCTCTGAGGTGTGATGAATCTCCCAGGTTAAATCACCACCAGTTGGCTCTCCCCCTCAAAGGGGAAAGTAGCCACTGGTGACTTTCCTTGTACTTAACACATATACATTTAAAATTGCATCAATCAGCATACAGCAAAGAACAGAAAATGGCTCCTGCTATTGATTGCCCCTCCAGCTTGGATCAGATGTTGACCAGCTTTTTTTACTGAGACACATCAGCAGGGGCTGATGTTACATGACGCAATTGCATGGGTGTAACACAATCAGGCTGTTAACATTTGCAGCAGCTAACGATGCCACTGCAAAATTGATTTGCTTCATCTGCCATTGGAAGTTTTGATTATGCCCGGCACGAAGATATGCGGGTCTGATTAGAACTGACTTTGACGGAGTCAAACAAAAGCAGTGAGGCATCTGATCCCCAGAGTAAGTAGAACGCTAAGTTGAGTCTGAAATATAAACCATCTATTGGCAGTCATGCCTCTGTATACCTGCATTTATATATTTATGATCTATCGATGGTATCTCACTGGCTCCTGGTGATGTCACTGAGCATCAAAACCATTTCTGTCTGTAACAGGCGAAGCACGAGATAACTTTATTAATCATGAGATTTTTGAAATCTCCTTCATCACTTGCAGCGAGGGTAATCATCACATTATTATCAGCAAGCGAGCTAGGAGGGAGATGAGAGAAGCCTCTTTACTCGGAGAGTTGTTGGGGTTTGGAGTGCGCTGCCTGGGAGAGTGGTGGAGGTGGATTCCATGGGAGGTTTCAAAATGGAGCTGGATATGTATTTGAAAGTGATGAATTTAGAGGGCTACAGAGATAGGGCTGGGAAATGGGACCAGCTGGGTAGCTCTTTTGGGAGGTGGTGCAGACATGATGGGCCGAATGGCCTCCTTCTGGGCTGCAAAACTCTATGATTCTATTATCTTATTTGAATTCTACTCAGGTCTTAGCTTCTGTCACTGGCTTCTTGCCTTGTGTCCTTTCTCACTGGGAGTAATCATGCAGGACAGTATGCCATTCAGCCCATCTTTCTCAAGAACAATTTAGCTTGCTCACCCCCTCTTTCCCTTTCCCTACTGCCTTGCAAGTCTTTTTCCTTCAGATGTTTACCAATTCCCATTTGAAAGCCACAATTGAATCTTCCTTCTCCGTTGCCATCAGCATTGATTGTCCCTCGATTCAAGGGAGACATCTACTGAGGGTTTCATGTTTCTGCCGTGGGTGTTCATGTGATTGAACAGCCAATTCTCGATTACAGATCTTTAGTCGAATGAGGACGGATGTCCCATGAGGTAGTGGAATCCGGAGTGCAGAATTTTCTTCCTTTTATTTCCTTCTCTGCTGCTGCCCTGCCTCATCATTAAGGTGATTCTTCCTTAATAGCTGGAGTAATGGTGCCAATGTTGTGGTCAGATTCCAAATAAATCTTCCATAGTAATTGGCCATAGCAAGAAAGCTGGCGGCCATTTTTGGGTACAGGGATGTCTCATGTGGCTTTCACCTTTTCTTCCACTGGAGACTTGGCTGTCCTGAGGATCTTCAAAAACTCCCCGGTTTCTTTAGAACGTTTGGCCGTAGTGCTCTTCAAGTTTAAAGGCTGTGTCCCTGCACGCAGATATTGGAAAGTCTGCTCGAGCATGACAGTCACCAATTTCCATTTTAAGGGGTTTCCCATTTACCCTTAAGACAATGTCAATCGGAGCCGGCTTATTCAAGTGAGCTGCATTCAACCGATAAATTGCACTCTCTTCTTCAGAGCTGTTCCTCACTATGTTCAGTGGTGCTGTTGGCTGCTGCTGCGGCTGCTGCGGCTGCTGCTAATTTTTTTTGCATTGGTGCGTTTTACCTCATGTGGCAACGTGATTGAATGTGCTGCTTTGGTTGCAATAGAAATGCACAAACTCCAGAACATGGCAGGTTTACTGGTAATGGTTTCCCCTGCAACGATAGCAGTTCACTTAGGATTTGGTTTGACCCTCCGATTCTTTCCCACTCCTCGGGGTCCGGTCCTGTCCCAAGGACCGTGTCTGGCTCTGAACCATGCCTGTTGATCTCCCAACAGACTGCATGGCTGAACCGCCCCATACTTGGTTAACCTCCTCTTCAGCCATGCTTTGAAACACAGTGGCACCTTTTTTGTCCCATTCTTTCACCTGAGCTATCTTGAGTGCTTTTCCAATGTAATCGCAGTCTCCACCATAAGCTTCTTCTGGATGTTGAGGTTATGGATCCCACAAACTAGCAACATGTCATTAAGCACGGTCCCGAACTCACAGTGATCAGCGAGCTGGTGAAGCCTGGCTAGGAAGGCTGAAACAGACTCTTCATGGTCCCTCACTGCAGAGTTGCACTTATTTTGGAGGATAATCGCGGGACCTGGGTTGGAATATTCTTTAACCAATTTCACTATCTGGTCAAAGGTCTTTGAGTCGGGATGTGAGGTGCCTAATCTGGGGAGACAGTGGCATAGTGGTATTGTTGCTGGACTAGTAATCCTGAGATCCAGAGTCATTATCTGGGGACCCGGGATCGAATCCCGCCATGGCACATGGTGAAATTTGAAATTATTAAAACAAAATCTGGAATTAGAAGTTCAATGATGACCTCAGAACCATTGTCAATTATTGTAAAAACCCACCTTGTTCAATAAGGTCCTTTAGAGAAGGAAATCAGTCATCCTCATCTGGTCTGGCCTACCTGTGACTCCTGATCCACAGCCATGTGGTTGACTCTTAAACACCCTCAGGGATGGGCAATAAATGCTGGTCTAGCCAGCAATGTCCACGTCCCATAGACAAATTTTTAAAAATCACTTTATGTGTTTCCCAATGATCAGTATTTCCACTCTAGGTTTAAATTATTCCAGCTCTTGCTGAAGCTTCTCTGCTTTCTTAATTGTTCTTTCCTTCGCCCCTCGATTCATGACAACTCTTGACAGCGATTAAAAACTTATACCTAATCGCCAATGTGGTGGTTTGAGATGTTCTCTGGCGGCTTCCTGTAGTTAACAAAGAGGTTTATTGATGAAAGGCAAAGCAATTAGATAACAGGCACAGAACCCTATGCAACAGGCCTTTATCAGGGACCCATGCAAACTCCCAATTGATTGCAGTTTATATACTCCCGCGCGATTGACCCCAAGCCAGTCACATGGTCCATGGAGCCGGCACCCTTACAGGAGCTACTCTACCACAAGAACAGGCTCAGCTTCTCCAAACTATCTATGAAACTGAAGTCCCTCATCCCTGGAACCATTTTTGTGAATCTTTGCTACACCCTCCCTAAAGTCTTCACATCCTTCCTAAAACGTGGCACCCAGAACTGCAGTGGAGGCTAAACTAGTGTTCATTGCAAATTCCTTTCTTTTGTACTCTCTGTCTATATGCGTAAAGCCCAGGATTCCATATGTGACATATGTGGGGGGGGGGGGGGGGGGGGGGGGGGGGGGTGACTTGATTGGAGTATATAAGATCATGACAAGGTGGATGTGGAAAGGATGTTTCCTCTTGTGGGTAAGTCCAGAACTAGGAGGCACTGTTTTTAGGGAGGCACGGTGGCACAATGGTTATCACTGCTGTCTTACAGCGCCAGGGACCCATGTTTGATTACGGCCTTGGGTGACTGTGTGGATTTTGCACGTTCTCCCCGTATCCCCGTTGTTTTCTTCTGGGTGCTCCGGTTTCCTCTCACAGTCCAAAGATGTGCAGGTTCGGTGGATTGGTCATGATAAATTGCCCCTGAGTGTCCAAAGATGTGCCGGTTAAGTGGACTGGCTATGATCAGTGCATGGGGTTGGGAAATAGGGAGGGGGAGTGGGCATAGGTAGAGTGCTCTTTCAGAGAGCGGGTTGCAGACTTGATGGGCTGAATGGCCTCCTTCTGCACTGTAGGAATTCTACCAATATGCCTTTTTAACCACTTTCATAACCTGTCCGGCTACCTTCAATGATTTATGTAGATCTTTTTTTTTTTTTAAATATATTTTATTCAAAATTTTTGGCCAACCATGACAGTATATTGTGTATCCTTTACACAGTAATATAACAATATAAATAACAATGGCCACTTTTAAGCAAAAAATAAATAATATATAAACAACATCAAAATTAAAAAACAAAACCAAATGGCGACTGCCTTGTCCCAAATAAATACTCTCCAAAAATACAATTCAACAGTCCAATATACAATTACCTATAACAACAACCTATACATATTATACATGTACACTAACATCCCTGAGAGTCCTACTGGTTCCTCCCCCCCCCCCCCCCCCCCCCCCCCCCCCCCCCCCACCCACCGGGTTGCTGCTGCTGTCTTCTTCTTTTCCATTCCCTCTATCTTTCTGTGAGATATTCGACGAACGGTTGCCACCGCCTGGTGAACCCTTGAGCCGATCCCCTTAGGGCGAACTTAATCCGTTCCAACTTTATAAACCCTGCCATGTCATTTATCCAGGTCTCCACACCCGGGGGCTTGGCTTCCTTCCACATCAACTGTATCCTGCGCCGGGCTACTAGGGACGCAAAGGCCAAAACATCAGCCTCTTTCGCCTCCTGCACTCCCGGCTCCTCTGCAACCCCGAATATAGCCAACCCCCAGCTTGGCTCGACCCGGACGCCCACCACCTTCGAAAGCACCTTTTGCCACCCCCACCCAAAACCCCTGTAGTGCCGGACATGACCAGAACATGTGGGTGTGATTCGCTGGGCTTCTCGAGCATCTCGCACACCTATCCTCTACTCCAAAAAATTTACTGAGCCGTGCTCCAGTCATATGCGCCCTGTGTAACACCTTAAATTGTATCAGGCTTAGCCTGGCACACGAGGACGGTGGGTTTACCCTACTTAGGGCATCAGCCCACAGCCCCTCCTCAATCTCCTCCCCCAGCTCCTCTTCCCATTTTCCTTTCAGCTCATCTACCATAATCTCCCCCTCGTTCCTCATTTCCCTATATATATCTGATACCTTACCGTCCCCCACCCATGTCTTTGAGATCACTCTGTCCTGCACCTCCTGCATCGGGAGCTGCGGGAATTCCCTCACCTGTTGCCTCGCAAAAGCCCTGAGTTGCATACACCGGAATGCATTCCCTTGGGGCAACCCATATTTTTCGGTCAGCGCTCCCAGACTTGCAAACGTCCCATCTACAAACAGATCTCTCAATTGTGTTACTCCTGCTCTTTGCCATGTTCCAAATCCCCCATCCATTCTCCCCGGAGCAAACCTATGGTTATTTCTTATCAGGGACCACCCCGAGGCTCCCGTCTTACCCCTATGCCGTCTCCACTGCCCCCAGATTTTCAGAGTAGCCACCACCACCGGGCTTATGGTGTATTTCTTCGGTGAGAACGGCAACGGCGCCGTCACCATAGCTTGTAGGCTAGTCCCCCTGCAGGACGCCCTCTCCAATCTCTTCCACGCCGCTCCCTCCTCTTCTCCCATCCACTTGCATACCATTGATATGCGGCCCAGTAGTACTCACTTAGGCTCGGTAATGCCAGTCCCCCCCTATCCCTATTACGCTGCAAAAATCCCCTCCTCACTCTCGGGGTCTTCCCGGCCCACACAAAACTCATGATATTCTTCTCAATCCTTTTGAAAAAAGCCTTCGTGATCACCACCGGGAGGCACTGAAACACAAAAAGGAATCTCGGGAGGACCACCATTTTAACCACCTGCACCCTCCCTGCCAATGACAGGGATGCCATGTCCCATCTCTTGAAGTCCTCCTCCATCTGTTCCACCAACCGCGTTAAATTTAACCTATGCAATGTACCCCAATTCTTGGCTATCTGGATCCCCAAGTAGCGAAAGTCCCTTGTTACCTTCCTCAGCGGTAAGTCCTCTATTTCTCTGCTCTGCCCCCCTGGATGCACCACAAACAACTCACTTTTCCCCATGTTCAGTTTATATCCTGAAAATTCTCCAAACTCCCCAAGTATCCGCATTATCTCTGGCATCCCCTCCGCCGGGTCCGCCACATACAACAACAAATCGTCCGCATACAGAGATACCCGGTGTTCTTCTCCTCCCCTGAGTACTCCCCTCCACTTCCTGTAACCCCTCAATGCTATTGCCAGGGGCTCAATCGCCAGTGCAAACAATAATGGGGACAGAGGACATCCCTGCCTCGTCCCTCTATGGAGCCGAAAATATGCAGACCCCCATCCATTCGTGACCACGCTCGCCATCGGGGCCCTATACAGCAGCTGAACCCATCTAATATACTCATCTCCAAAGCCAAATCTCCTCAACACCTCCCACAAATAATCCCACTCCACTCTATCAAATGCTTTCTCGGCATCCATCGCTACCACTATCTCCGCTTCCCCCTCTGGTGGGGGCATCATCATTACCCCTAGCAGCCTCCGTATATTCGTATTCAGCTGTCTCCCCTTCACAAACCCAGTTTGGTCCTCATGGACCACCCCCGGGACACAATCCTCTATCCTCATTGCCATTACCTTGGCCAGAATCTTAGCGTCTACGTTCAGGAGGGAAGTAGGCCTATAGGACCCGCATTGCAGCGGGTCTTTTTCTTTCTTTAGGAGAAGCGGTATCGTTGCCTCTGACATAGTCGGGGGCAGCTGTCCCCTTTCCCTAGCCTCATTAAAGGTTCTCATCAGTAGCGGGGTGAGCAAGTCCACATATTTCCTGTAAAATTCAACTGGAAATCCATCCGGTCCCGGAGCTATTTATGTAGATCTAACCCCAGGTCCCTCTGTTCCTGCACCCCTTTTAGAATTCTATCATTTAATTTAGATTGATATTAATATTTAGTTTGTATTATAACTGAGTCTTTTTCTGCTGGTCTACTCTCTCATACTTCATTATCAGAGATGGTCTTCCAGCTCATTTTGGCTTCACTCTTCCAATAGTCCAGTCTCACAAAGATAATTTATTATTTGCCTGTAAACTGCTCCAGTTATATAATCATCCCAGATACATTCACTCAACAAATATAACTGAAAATGAGTGAAAACATCTACTACTTCATTGTATGTTGTGACTCCAGGTTGTCACTTCCAAATTAATCTCCATCCAATGATAAAGACTGAAATATGGGGCAATATAGTTTTATTTGGGCAATGCAAACTGATGGGTAGACTCAACAGTTAATGTTCACCTGAAGCTGGCAGGGCCATGGTGCTGCTACCCTGGTCCTCTTCTTGCTGCTGATTCATTGCTCCATCAATTGACCTTTTCCCCTGATTTGTGTTGGATGCAAATGTCTAAGAGAATAAAAAAAGAAGTTTGCCCGGCAAATAGCAAAAGAAGACAAGACGGACCACATGGACCTCTTTCTGTGCTTTAAACTCCTGTGGTGTGAAGTGTTATGCTTTGGAGGAACCCCGCAGAATTCAGATAGAGTGAAGTTATTGAATATTTTTAAGGTGGAGGTAGATAGATTCTTGTTGGACAAGGAAATCAAAGGTTATCGGGGGTAGATGGGAATGTGGAATTCGAATGCAAACAGATCAGCCATGATCTTATTGAATGGCGGAGCAGGCTCGAGGGGCTGAATGGCCTTCTCCAGATCCTAATTCGTATGTTCATAACTTCCACTTAATGATGTTTGTTGCTAACAGGGAAATCACTGTTGGTGTTCATCACAGATTGAGGCAGATTCTCTGACCATGGTAGACAGAGCTTTCCTCTACATTTGGTAATGTTGTACCTAACTTGAGAGTGACTGAAAGCTAAATGATCTAACGTCTCGGCATAGACATTCCTTATACTAATTTGTTTTGGCTTGTTCAACCAGGAATTGTGATAAATTACCAGCACCAATCCTCTACAAGTAGCACCAAGGTTGAAGAAAGTAGAAGAGGTGAAGTAAATTAAAAGGCGATAGGTGAGATTTTCCAACCTCCCCATGGAGTGCGAACCAACAGCCACGATGCACCAGAAAAGCAGCTCGCCGTGGCGAAGCGTGGCCGGTGAAAGTCCGGAGACCCCGCTCCCGGGATCTACCCAGCTCGCAATGTCTTGCGAGATCCAACGCGATATTGTTAGATGTTGCGATGTGAATCACACCCACAATGGGTGGGATCACCTTTTAGCAAATCTGCATATTAGAGTGAGACAGCTCACCTCACTCTAATGTGCAGATTCCCAAGGTACCTGAGGCTTTAGGATTCATCCCCTTCGCCTCAGAGACCTCGGGCGAGTTCATTCAGCAGTGATTTAACTGAAGAAGCATGATGTCTCGTAGAGGAAAAGGAGGCAAAGCATTGGGTAACGGCGAAGCAAAGCGGCACTGCAAAGCGCTTCGTCATAACATCCAGGATATCACCAAACCAACAACCCCACGCCTGGCTCGCCGTGGTGGTGTCAAGTGAATCTCGGGTTTGATCTATGAGGAGACTCGCAGGGTGCTGAAGGTTTGACTGGACAATGTGATCAGGGTGCGGTCACCTACACTGAACACGGCAAGCACAAGACGGTTACCACCATGGGTGTGGTTTGCGCTCTGAAACGCCAGGCTGCACTCTAACCCTCACTCTATGGATTCGTTGGCTGAGAAAATCCACCCGATGTTAGCAAAACTGGTCCCCACAAATGGGGACCAGACAGAATAGCATGTGAATAGCATGATCCAAGGGGATCGGAGGTCCCCAGCTGCATACCCTTTGGGCAGGGTTGTGCCCTGGCACTGCTGGTGGCACCTGAGTACCCTGGCACCCTAGCAGTGCCACCTGGGTCCTAGATTAACACTGACAATGTGCCCAGGTGGCACTGCCAGCTGGCATGGGCACTGCCAGTGTGGCAGGTTGGCACTACCAAGCTGGCATTTTTGCACATGCGCGATCGAGCCGAGATCGCCCGGTGTGGGTGTTGGGGAGGGGGGGGGAGAGCTGGCATTAAAATGGCATCCCAATCTCTCGCTAGAATGTACAAAATGTTGTGTTGGGTGTTCCGCTTTACAGACGAACCAACACGGTTGCAGATGGTACAACTCTGTTTTATTACTATCAAAAACAACATCTGTAAACTTATGACTGTGGTTCGTTCTTTACCCTTTAACCTGTGGACCCAGTCCTTACACTATCTTAGAGAGGCACTCAGAACATGGTGTATGTCTGAGTGGCTTGCTGTAAGCTCTGTGCCCTGAGCTGTCTCCTGCTGGAATGAGCGGGAACTGTGGTGTTCCCCGTTTTATAGTGCGTGTGCTCTTGCTTGTTATTGGCTGTGATGTTGCGTGTGTTGATTGGTCTGTTGATCTGTCCATCAGTGTGTATGTGTGTTTGCACCATGATGTTTATCTGAATATCATGACATCCCCCCTTTTTTTTACAAGAATATGTGCCTATGTGGTAATAAATATAGATGTGTACTAAGTGCAGCTGAATGTGTGTGTGCAATATCTACAACATGTACATGAGGCTAAACTATATACATAGGAAGGTGTCAGGTGCAACATAGCAATGAGGTTGTACCATAAACAAAACAAGTGTAATCATCAAACATCAAAAACGAACTCCTGTAATGACAAAAAGAGAAACATATTAACATTGTGGCATAACACTTTAGTGAGCCCAATGTTCAAACAGGCTCATAAGTCCAGCCTAGTAGGTGGGCGACGAATTTGGGTTGACCGCCTCAAGGGTGGGTCAGGATCCATCGGCTGAGGAATGGGCCCGGCCACGGGCAACAGAGGAATAGGCATGGTGGCAGGAAGCTCCACGAAGTCGACATCAGGAACAATAGGAGGGCGTGGCACCAGTGCATGATCACGTAACGAGCGCGGAAGCAGGCGAAGAGCCCGGCGATTACGCCAGCGAATGGAGCCATCAGGCATGCGAACCAGGAATGAGCGGGGAGCCACGTGTCGGAGAACTTCGGCAGTTGCTGACCAGCCACCCTCTGGTAGGTGGATGCGGACGTTGTCTCCAGGCGCCAAGGCAGGAAGATCAGTTGCCCGAGTGTCATGTGCCACCTTCTGCTGAGCACGCTGCTGTCGCATCCTTTGCAGTACTGGGGCATGGTCGGGTGTAGGGACAAGAATGAATGGCACAGTGGTCCTGAGGGCGCGACCAATCAACAGCTGGGCTGGTGAGAGGCCAGTGGATAGTGGGGCCGAGTGATAGGCCAGCAGGGCTAAGCAGAAATCCGATTCGGCATCAGCAGCCTTGCAGAGGAGCCGCTTGACGATATGGATGCCCTTTTCCGCCTTGCCATTTGACTGGGGCTGCAGCGGGCTGGACGTCACGTGTGTGAAGCCATACAAAGCAGCAAAAGAAGACCATTCTTGGCTTGCAAAACAGGGCCCATTGTCTGACATGACAGTAAGCGGAATGCCATGGCGAGCGAAGGTGTCTTTGCATGCCCTTATGACAGCGGACGATGTCAAATCGTGTAGGCGTATGACCTCTGGATAATTAGAAAAGTAATCTATGATGATGACATAGTCCCGAGCGCATGAAAAAGGTCCACACCCACCTTCGCCCAGGGGGACGTTACCAACTCATGGGGCTGAAGCGTCTCAGGGGGTTGCGCCGGCTGAAACCTTTGGCAGGTGGGGCAGTTGAGCACCATGTTGGCGATGTCGTCACTGATGCCCGGCCAGTATACAGCTTCTCGGGCCCTCCGCCTGCACTTCTCAACCCTGAGATGGCCTTTGTGCAGTTGTTCGAGGACCAGCCTGTGCATGCTGTGTGGAATTACAATCCAGTCCAGCTTTAGGAGGACACCGTCAATGATGGCCAAGTCGTCCCGGACATTGTAGAATTGTGGGCACTGTCCTTTGAGCCACCCTCCCGTCATGTGACGCATCACACGTTGTAGAAGGGGGTCAGCCGCAGTCTCCCGACGAATACGGGCCAGACTTGAATCATCAGCTGGCAGATTGGCCGATGTGAAGGCCACCTGCGCTTCGACCTGACATATGAACGCCTCCGAATCGGGCAGTGTGCTCACTGCTCTGGACAGGGCATCCGCGATGATTAGGTCCTTTCCCGGGGTGTAGACCAGTTGGAAGTCGTACCTCCGGTGCTTGAGCAGAATGCGCTGGAGGCGAGGGGTCATCTCATTCAGGTCCTTTTGTATGATGCTGACCAGGGGGCAATGGTTGGTTTCCACGGTGAACTGAGGGAGACCATACACGTAGTCGTGGAACTTATCAATGCCGGTTAACAAACCCAGGCATTCCTTCTCAATCTGCGCATAGCGCTGTTCTGTGGGGGTCATGGCCCGCGAGGCATAGGCGACCGGGGTCCATGATGCAGTGTCGTCCCGTTGCAGGAGTACCGCCCCAATGCCGGACTGGCTGGCATCAGTCGAGATCTTCGTATCTCGAGAGGTGTCGAAGAACGCCAATACCGGGGCTGTGGTGAGCTTAATTTTGAGCTCCTCCCATTCCTTCTGGTGTGCGGGCAGCCACTGGAACTCCGTGGTCTTCTTGACCAGGTGGCGAAGAGCCGTTGTGTGGGAGGCAAGGTTGGGAATGAACTTCCCCAGGAAGTTGACCATCCCGAGAAAGTGTAGCACTGCCTTCTTGTCTGCCGGCTGCGGCATGGCTGTAATAGCTGTCACTTTGTCTGCATCCGGACGCACTCCTGACTGGGATATGTGGTCCCCCAGAAACGTTAGCTCGATTTGGCCGAAAGAACACTTGGCTCGGTTGAGGCGCAGGCCGTGTTCTCGTATCCGAGCAAAGACGCGCTGGAGATGACTGATGTGCTCCTGTGGTGTGGTGGACCAGATGATGACGTCGTCAACATAGACGCGCACCCCTTCGATGCCCTCCATCATCTGTTCCATGATTCTATGAAATACCTCGGATGCCGGGATGATGTCAAACGGCATTCTGTTGCAGCAGAACCTGCCAAAGGGAGTGTTGAAGGTACACAGCTTCCTGCTGGACTGATCCAGTTGAATCTGCCAAAAACCCTTTGAGGCATCAAGCTTTGAAAAATGTTTAGCCCGGGCCATTTCGCTCGTGATCTCTTCCCATTTGGGTATGGGGTAGTGTTCCCTCATGATGTTCCCTCATGATGTTGTTGGTCAGGTCTTTTGGGTCGATGCAGATCCTGAGTTCGCCAGGGGGCTTTTTTACGCACACCATGGAGCTGACTCATGGCATGGGCTCCGTGACCCGGGAAAGCACTCCTTGGTCCTGGAGATCCTGCAGCTGCTGCTTGAGGCGGTCTTTGAGTGGCGCTAGGACTCTACGAGGTGCGTAAATGACTGGGGTGGCGTCCAGTTTGAGACGTATTCTGTAAGTGTAGGGCAGTGTGCCCATGCCCTCGAAAGCCTCCTGGTTGTGGGCGAGGAGCGAGTGGAGCTGTGCCCTAAAGTCTGCATCCGGGAAATCGGACGTGCCTTCTGGAGACAGAGTGTGTACCCGCTGATCGAGGTGGAGAACCTTGCACGCCTGTGCGCCTAGCAGGGAGTCCTTCGATGATCCAACTATCTCAAAGGACAGTGTGGCTGTGTATGCATTGTGTGTAACCTCGAGCTGGCAGGATCCCATGGCCGGGATAACATTTCGTTGTAATCGACCATCTACAGCGGGATGGCCGAATCGGTGGTCTGACCTTCAAGGCGTAGAAGGCTGACCATGCAATGAGATTGGCGGAGGCACCAGTGTCTAAACAGAATGTGATTGGTGATCGGTTGACCGTTAGGGTGGCACACCATTGATCACCCGGATTAAGGCTGTTCACTGGCATCGGCTGGTGGGTCCTGCTTGGGGACATCCGGTTCCTGTCAATGACCGCGACGCGGAAGGCTTCCCGGTCGTCGATATCACCGGTCTGTACATCGTCAGGGTATGACTCAGTGTATGGAGGCTGAATGGCCCACACGTCCCTGCGAGGCTGGCGGAATTGGGGAGCGTTGGCAGGTTGAGCTGCTCGACAGCAGGCAGCGTAGTGGCCCATCTTGCCACAGCGGAGGCATTGTCAATTCTTTGCTGGACTGCGCGAGGATACGGAGGTGTGTCAGGAAAGATTAAAAAGGCTCATCCTTACCCTGCAGGCGCTGCTGGATAAGGTACCTCTCGAAGCTCTCATTCACCTCGATGCTGAAGTGTTGCTCAAGTTTTAGAAGGACCATCTTGTACTTCGTCTTGTCCTCACCGTCCGCAAACACCAGGGAGCTGTAGATGTGGATGGCGTGTTGCCCTGCCGTGGAGAGGAGGAAGGCGATTTTTCTGGTGTCCGAAGCATTCTCCCTTTCTGTGGCTTCAAGGAAGAACTGGAAGCGCTGTTTAAACAGCTCCCAGTTGACGCCGAGGTTTCCAGCGATTTGGAGCGGCTGCGGCGGGCTGATGGTGTCCATGGCGCAGGATGGCGGATTCCCGAAGATGTGTAGGTAGGTCTCATAGTTGCTGGGTTCCAATCCTGGTACTATGTCGTGTTGGGTGTTCCGCTATACAGACGAACCAACACGGTTGCAGATGGTACAACTCTGTTTTATTACTATCAATAACAACATCTGTAAACTTATGACTGTGGTTCATTCTTTACCCTTTAACCTGTGGACCCAGCCCTTACACTATCTTAGAGAGGCACTCAACACATGGTGTATGTCTGAGTAGCTTGCTGTGAGCTCTGTGCCCTGAGCTGTCTCCTGCTGGAATGAGCAGGAACTGTGGTGTTCCCTGTTTTATCATGCGTGTGCTCTTGCTTGTGATTGGCTGTGAAGTTGCATGTGTGTTGATTGGTCCGTTGATCTGTCCATCAGTGTGTATGTGTGTTTGCACCATCATGTTTATCTGAGTATCATGACACAAAACAGAGCTATGTGTGGCCTCAACTGCACGTTCCCCATTCAGGCCATTATTAAACACCACCTGCAAGTTCCCCTCAAAGTCACTCAACCTGACTTGGAAATATATCGGCCGATCCTCGATTATCGCTGTATCAAAATCCTGGAACTCCCTCCCTAACAGCATTGTGGTTGTACCTACACCACATGGACTAAAACGGTTCAAAAAGGCGGCTCACCACCACCTTCTCAAGGGCAATTAGGGATGGGCAATAAATTCTGGCCTAGCCAGTGACACACACATCCTGTGAATGAATCAGATGAGAGGTGAATGTTCTGAGGAACATTGCTATAGTAGTAAAACAGAATAGGGACAAAGTGGTATTGACAGGTTGGAGGGAGCCCCAAGAAAAGAGAAAATGAAATAAAATTTAAGTGGAATAATGAACAATTTTATTTCAGAGTAGGGTACACACGCTATAATGCTGTGTCATGTTGGAGTTCAACAAACTGACCCAGGAAGTGGTAGGATTCGGCTATGATGCTGGGCACACTGAGTCCCTCTGCACCAGGGAATGGTACCAAGAGCAGAGGAAGACCGGGGACAGATTTCTGCCAGATCAATCTGAAACACCTCTTGACAGCCAAGGCCAGCAGCGAGAGAAGCCGAAGGATAAGAATATAGATCTTGTAGCCCATTCCCCAGCATGCAATCAGGGCATACTTAGAGAGCCAAAAAGTGGGGCAGCTGAAAATACCTCTGGTGCACGATCAATTATTGCGAAAGCGAGATTGGAGAATAATCGAAGGCTTTATCAGACAAGATGTGTTCCCCAGCAGCTCGTAACAGAAAATGGCTGCAGCCGGGGATGAACACCTCTTTATACCGTCCACTGGGTGGAGCCAGCAGACAGGGATTTACCCACGTATCTCTAATACAGTAGTACCTCCAACACAGGTACCGTAATACATATAATACGCTCTACCACATTCACCCCCTGTTGAAAAAAGGAGTCCGGCGGGGTTGGTGGCAAAGCCTTTAACAGTAACAATAACAACCATGGTAACAATTACAATGAAGAAATCAATCGATCGGGGGCCTTGATGGTCCTCTGCGACCGTTGCAGTCTCGGTGGTGATGCAGGCGTCGACTCAGGCATTTTTGACTCCGGGAGCGTGCAGTCCTCTGCTTCGTTACCTTCGGGTGGAACCAGTGGGAGGACGGATCCTCCTGGGGCGGGCACTGCGGTGAGGCGCGCTGGTGGGGAAGTGGGTGGAGCAGAATGGTTCGGGTGGAGGGGTTGGTGAGGGGGCCGTGGGTGGGGATCCAGCGGGTGCCAGATCCCGGAGGGAGACCGTGTCCTGCCGTCTGTCGGGACGTGCCACGTAGGCGTACTGCGGGTTAGCATGAAGAAGGTGGGCCCTCTCGACCAACAGGTCAGACTTATGGGTCCGTGCATGTCTCCGGAGCAGGACGGGTCCAGGAGCTGCCAGCCATATTGGGAGTAATGTCCCGGAGGTGGACTTCCTGGGAAAAACAAGTAGACGTTCATGGGGGGTTTCATTAGTTGTGGTACACAGGAGTGACCGTATGGAATGGAGTGCATCGGGGAGGACCTCTTGCTGACCGTAGGGCCAGCAGAACGGCCTTCCAGACTGTCCCGTTCTCCCTCTCCACCAGTGTGCTCGGTAGCCGAAACCAGCCGACAGTCGCAGTTCCTACTGAGGGCTAGCAGGGCGCAGTAGAAGTCGTCCAGGGATTCCCCCGGCATTTGGTGTCTGGTGGCCAGAAAATGTCTAGCATATACTTGGTTCACCAATATAATGCCCTTTCCGCAGTGCCATAGCTTCAGTGTAGTTAGGCGCGTCCCTGATGAGTGGAAAAAGTTCGGGACTCACCCTCGAGTAGAGGATCTGTAACTTTTGGTCCTCTGTGGGTGGATCTGTGGACGTCCTGATGTAGCTCTGGAAGCAAGCCAGCCAGTGATCAAAGGTGACCGAAGCATTTGCCGTGTGGGGGCTCAGTTGCAGACGGTCCGGCTTCATGCGGAGCTCCATCTTTCAATATCTTGTCTAATAAATTGATGCACAATCAATTATTGCGAAAGCAAGATTAGAGAATAATCGAAGGCTTTATTCAACAAGATGTGTTCCCCAGCAGCTCGTAACAGAAAATGGCTGCAGCCGGGGCTGAACACCTCTTTATACCGTCCACTGAGCGGAACCAGCAGACAGTGATTTACCCACGTATCTCTAATACAGTAGTACCTCCAACACAGGTACCGTAATACATATAATACGGTCTACCACAACCTCAAAAGTATGTAGTTTAGGTTACCATTTGCTGTATTTTCCCTCAATCTCGATGGCATTGCCTCTCGGTTTGAGATCCACTTGAGATTGGATATGGATATCAACTTCTGGTTATAGTTCCCACGCATAGTTGAGCGGTAAGTTAATACATCATATAATGTAGCATCTGTAGACTATTTGACTGCATTGCTCCTGGCAATGTGTCATTTGGAGGAGCTGGCTGCATACTGTGCAACGGCCAGGAATATTGTGTTACCAGCACTGCATTCCTCTTCAAACGATCGGAACACACACACAACAATGGTTGCATAATCAGCTCATTATTTTTGGAAGGGGCGTGCATTCGCTGAATGCCTTGGAGTCCGATCCAACAAAGGATCTTTGGAATCGAATTATAATTTTTTCATCACAGTGCCGGAGAACATCAGTCTCCAACATCAAGTATTTTTAAAAACCTTTTTATTTCCTTTACTGAGAATGCGTTGCTCGGGACAACTCTTCCGATAGCCGCATGGGCGTTTTCTCTATCCTTTGGTCCCCATGGTGAATCATGTTGGACTAGATTCAATCAGCCAGTGCCTATCTTCCTGGATCGTCCTGAAGCAAACGTTCTCTGCGGGAGATTGTGAATTGGCAGAAGATAACTAATTTCAAGACTTCTGCTAAAATCATCCTCTAAGCAGAACAGCACATGGGAGATTCAAGAGAGAAGCCCAGTTCAACGAGCCATCTTAATAGCTTAGTTTCTTCTTGAACCATTGAAATATGAACGTTATTTATAGCAGGGAGACTAACCGAGGAATGAGTCCCAAACGATTTTAAAAATGAAATTTGCTCTGTTGCTGAACTTTGTCCTTCTAGACCTGAACAGCACGAGGCCCCACATTTACACTGTGGTTAGAGATCTACAGTTTGGGCTCGAAAACCACCAGATGCAATGTGTTCCGCAGCTGGATCTGGAGTTGGTTTGATCTGCCAACAACTCTCCTTCACCCTGGCATCTCGATGTGGGCATCGCGGGTGAGGCCAGCACTTATTGTGCGTAGCTCTGTGTGATTTAGGAGGTCGCTTCAGAGGGCCGTTCAGAGTGAGACACATTGCATTGCTGACACATAGTGGGTTGGATTCTCCAGTTTTGAGGCTATGTCCGGAGGAAGTGTCTAGTTTTACGATGAAAAGGTTGCCGCCGCCCCCGCACCGATGCTCCACCCGGTGGGGGGCCAGCAGCTGCGCCACGTAAAACGCCCGGCATTCCCAAGAGAAACGGCCGGAGAATTGCCGGGTCTTAGGTCACGCATGCGCGCGGCGACGACCTTCAACGGTCGCGTCGTACAACAGCCGCGCTGGGATGCGGTCTGCCAGATAGTACCCCCTTGTGACCCCCCTCGCCACCCCCAGACCGCCCTCCACCAGCCCCCCCCCCCCCACCAGTCCCTGCCGAAGTCCCTCAGCCAACAGAACGGCTCCCCGCACCCCCCTCCCCAACTGTGGCGGCGATGGACACAGTCCACACGAGGTTGATGAAAAATAAGAGCACACGTGTCCCACGCCGTAGGGAAGTCGGCCCGTCGGGGGCAGAGCATCAGGGGAGGGTCTTCAGGTGACGTCCTGAGGCCGTCCCAACGGCGTGCGGCGTACTCACCGATGACGCTGTTTTGTAGGGGGCGGAGCATCTGGAAACAGGCACCGCCCCCGATTTTGGCGTCAAAAGGGATTCTCCGCCAGATTGCCGAATACGATTTCGGCGTCGGCAAGTAGAGAATCCCACGTTATGAATCAGACTGGGCAGGTACTGCGGGTTACTTTCCCCAAAGGAGGTTTCAGGACAATCCGACAGCTTCATTGTCACTGTTATTGAGGCCCGGCTCTTTCACTTCCACATTTCTAAAACACAAGGGGCAGGATTCTCCGTTTCAGAAACTAAGAGCAGGATTCCCTGTCCAGCGATGCTGGAATCACAAAACATAATCAGGTGGAGAATCGCTCGTGTGGTAAAAATGGTGGTCCAGTTCCTCGACAGTGGTATCAATGTATTCTACTTCGCACGTATATTATTTGGCATATTATTAACGGGCCTCCGCGATACTCTGCCTCCGCCAGGAGGAATTACCAACAGCGAGTTTGACTTGTGGTTTTAAAAATGGGGAAACAGGTGCTGAGAGAGGAGGTGGGACATGCAGAGGTGTGACCGTGTGCTGCCTGTCCTGCTGTTGGCAGGGTAGGCTGGGGGGGGGGGGGGGGGGGGGGGAGATGTCTGTCAGGACCAGGTGAGGGGCAGCAATGGGCAGTGACAGGGAGTGACCTGGGGATGGGCCATGGTGTTGGGATGATCTCCCAGAGGGCCAGGGTTTCCAGGCACAACCGCCATTGTCGCTGTCTGCAAGGCAGCCATCTTGCTGTGCATACTGATCACCCACCGTGGCCTGTAGTTGCGCAGAGAGATGCCAGCCAGATGGGTGCCCCAACCCACGATGCCCGCATTCCATGCCCCACCCTGCACCCCACCACACCCGCACGCTACCCCCACCCCTCCACCGCACCAACTCCACCCCCCCCCCCTCCTCCCAGTGGGGCATCACGCAGCCCACCCAATGGCAACACCCACAGTAGCCCCTACAGGATAGCGCTGGGCTGGCTAGCCACAAATAGCCCTGCCTGCAGGGATGGGTGCCTGTCATCAGGGATGGCGCCGGGGCCAGATGCCCCCATGGTACCAGGCATCAATGGGGTCAAGGGTGTGGTGCAGAGAGTAGAGTGCCAGGCGGAATGGCCGGTGGTTGACACAGGGATAGGGGATGGGGGGGGGGGGGGGGCGGGGGGCAAGTGGACATATGGGGGCAGGGAATGCAGTGCAGGCCGGGCTACCATGCAGTCCAGTTGACCTGACTGGGCACGGGGATACGCACCCTGCTAACATGCCTGCCTTTCACCCCCTGCAGGCAATGGCTATCGGAATCCAACCAGGAATGGTGGCCTTCATTCTGGCCGATGCAACCCTGGTGTTGCACTGAGGCTGTCGGAGCAAGAGCTGCTTAAGTGGGACAATGCAGCGGCAGAGCCATACCCAGAGGAACAAGAAGAAGCCGGGGAGGATGGAGAGCTGGCTGCCCAACAGGACTGAGGTGGAAAGGAAGTGTCACATGAGGCCTGGTGTACTGGCAGTGCCTGTCTTTCGAAGACCTGCCGGACCGGGGATGACGTTGAAGACTCCGGCTGAGCATGTCTGCCAGATCATGGCACACCCGGCACCGTGTGGGTATGGGGGAGGACACCTGTTCCCAATGGCTGTCAAGCTGACGGTCGCCCTGAACCTTTACGCCATGGGTCTTTCCAGGCGCCAAGTGGGGACCTGTCTGAGATCCCACAGACCTCGGTGCACAGATAAATTCGCGACGTCACGGAGTCCCTGTATGCCCAGTTGGCACAATATATCAGCTTCAGTGTGGACCGAGACCACCAGGATGCCTGAGCAGTGGGGTTCGTTGCCATCGCCTGGATGCCCCAGGTCCAGTGGGTGACCAACAGGGTATGTCACCCTACGAGCACCGGCCCATGACGGACCGGTCTTCACAAACTGAAAGGGGGACCACTCGATGAAAGTCCAGCTAACGCGTAACCATGAGATGCACATCATGCATGTTTGCGCCCAATAACTGGGCAGTGTGCAAAACGCCTTCTTACAGGCATACTCGGCGGTTCCTGACACATTTGAGATGCCCTCCAGGTGACAGGTTGGCTCCTGGGCATCAAGGGATATCCACTGTGGTCGTGGCTGCTGACGTCTATCCGGAGGCCACAGACCCGTGCCAAGACCCGCTGCAACGACGCCCATGCAGCGACCAGGGGCATAAATGAGCAATGCTTCGGCCTCCTGAAGGTGAAAATGAAATGAAATGAAAATCGCTTATTGTCACAAATAGGCTTCAATGAAGTTACTGTGAAAAGCCCCTAGTCGCCACATTCCGGCGCCTGTTCAAGGAGGCTGGTACGGGAATTGAACCGTGCTGCTGGCCAGTGTGCTAAACAAGATGCGGTTCAGGTGCCTGGAGGGGGCCTCCAGTATAGCACTGGGAGGGTCTCTCAAATCATGGTGACCTTCTGTGCCCTCCACAACATCGTGACGTGCTGGATGATGGGGTGAACACCAGGCCTTATCCAATGAGGATTCAGGGGAGGAAGAGGATGGGCAGGACATGGGCCTGAGCAGGTACAGGAGGCTGAACAATGTGTGTGCCAGGGCTGGCAAGCTGGGACGCCCTAATTGCCTCCAGGTTCACTGGCTAGGGGCCTGGTCAGCGGCACGGACATCCCGTCCACCCCACGTACCCCTCCACCGGCCGACCACCCCTTTCCATGACCACCCTTCCTGTGCCACCTTCCCCTCCAACCCTTGCAGCCCACTCCATTATTCCTATCTACCTCACTACAGGAGACAGACCCTGGGTTGGGAATAACAGTGGGTCTGCCCCATGGGATGGAGAATGATGACGACCCATTCTGGGATGAACTCTGGTGCTCCGCATCGTTTGACAACATCTGACCCCAGCCCACGTTAGCACTTTCCACCGTCGCCCTTGGTGATCCTTGCATGCGAGCATTCATGAAGATTACAGTTCAGTGATGTTTTATTCCATGGGTGCCAAAACGTATAAGCAGCCACCCGAGAAAGAAACGATTAAACCCTCAATAATCTTGGCCTAAGTGTTGATGCCAGGACTGAATTGATGGATTTCCATGACTACTAAACTGGCGCCGGCCCGAAGCAATTCAGGATCCGTTAATGGGCTAGCACTGGCACTAGGTGGCACTCAATCGATTCCATTGAAAAACGGTGTCCAATTCGCCAGGGCCGGGTTTGCCACTCGAGAGGCTGACAAGCTGCAGCCGCATGTAAGCATTCCACTTCACACACACATCCCAGCCAACAAGATGGCAACACGGAGAGCGGCACGCTGGTTCATGGACACAGACCTGGAGACGCTGCTCCCCTGGAAGGCTGCCACCCGTTGCAATACACTGGGCCGGAGCGCTGTGGTGTTCTTTGTGTTGCTTATTTCAGGGTGGTTGGCGTAGTGTTCACAAAGACCACAAAATAGCTTTAAGTGAAACAAAGCTATACATTTATTTACATAAGAAGATCATAAGAACATAAGAACTAGGAACAGGAGTAGGCCATCTGGCCCCTCGAGCCTGCTCCGCCATTTAATGAGATCATGGCTGATCTTTGTGGACTCAGCTCCACTCTCCGGCCCGTACACCATATCCCCGAATCCCTTTATTCTTTAGAAAGGCATCTATCTTTTTCTTAAAAACGTTTAAAGAAGGAGCCTCAACTGCTTCACTGGGCAAGGAATTCCAGAGATTCACAACCCTTTGGGTGAAGAAGTTCCTCCTACACTCCGTCCTAAATTTACCTCCCCTTATTTTGAGGCTATGCCCCCTAGTTCTGCTTTCCCCGACCAGTGGAAACAATCTGCCTGCATCTATCCTATCTATTCCCTTCATAATTTTATATGTCTCAATAAGATCCCCCCGCATCCTTCTAAACTCCAATGAGTACAGTCCCAGTCTACTCAACCTCTCGTCATAATCTAATCCCCTCAACTCTGGGATCAACCTAGTGAATCTCCTCTGCACTCCCTCCAGGGCCAATATGTCCTTTCTCAGGTAAGGAGACCAAAACTGAACACAATACTCCAGATGCGGCCTCACCAACACCCTATACAATTGCAGCATAACCTCACTAGTCTTGAACTCCATCCCTCTAGCAATGAAAGACAAAACTCGATTAACCTTCTTAATCACCTGTTGCACCTGCACACCAACTTTTTGGACTCATGCACCAGCACACCCAGGTCCCTCTGCACAGCAGCATGTTTTAACATCTTACCATTTAAATAATAATCCATTCTGCTGTTATTCCTCCCAAAATGGATAGCCTCACACTTGGCAACATTGAGTTCCATCTGCCAGACCCTAGCCCATTCACCTAACCTATCCAAATCCTTCTGCAGACTTCCGGTATCCTCTGCCCTTTTTGCTTTACCACTCATCTTAGTGTCGTCTGTAAACTTTGTTGCACTTGGTCCCCAACTCCAAATCGTCTATGTAAATTGTGAACAACTGCGGGCCCAACACTGATCCTTGAGGGGCCCCACTAGTTACAGGTTGCCAACCAGAGAAACACCCATTTATCCCCACTCTCTGCTTTCTGTTAGTTAACCAATCCTCTACCCATGCTACCACTTTACCCTCAATGCCAACCATCTTTAGTTTATGCAGCAACGTTTTGTGTGGCACCTTGTCAAAAGCTTTCTGGAAATCCAGATATACCACATCCATTGGCTCCCCGTTATCTACTGCACTGGTAACGTCCTCAAACAATTCTACCTAATTAGTCAGACACGACCTACCCTTTGTGAACCCATGCTGCGTCTGCCCAATGGGACAATTTCCCTCCAGGTGCCCCGCTATTTCCTCCTTAATGATAGATTCCAGCATTTTCCCTACAACCGAAGTTAAACTTACCGGCCTATAATTACCCACTTTCTGCCGACCTCCTTTTTTAAACAGTGGTGTCATGTTTGCTACTTTCCAATCCTCTGGGACCACCCCAGAGTCTAGTGAATTTTGATAAATTATCACTAGTGCGTTTACAATTTCCCTAGCCATCTCTTTTAACACTCTGGGATGCATCCCATCAGGGCCAGGAGACTTGTCTACCTTTAGCCCCATTAGCTTGCCCAATACTGCCTCCTTAGTGATTACAATCATCTCAAGGTCCTCACCTATCATATCCTTATTTCCATCAGTCACTGGCATGTTATTTGTGTCCTCCACTGTGAAGACTGACCCAAAAAACCTGTTCAGCTCCTCAGCCTTTTCCCCGTCTCCTATTATTAAATCTCCCTTCTCATCTTCCAAAGGACCAATATTTACCTTAGCCACTCTTTTTGTCTTATATATTTGTAGAAGCTTTTACTATCTGCTTTTATGTTCTGAGCCAGTTTACTTTCATAGTTTACCTTACTCTTCTTTATGGCTTTTTTACTAGCTTTCTGTTGTCCCCTAAACACTTCCCAGTCCTCTAGTCTCCCACTAATTTTTGTCACTTTGTATGTTTTTTCCTTCAATTTGATACTCTCCCTCACCTCCTTAGATATCCACGGTCGATTTTTCCCCTTTCTACCGTCTTTTTTTTTTGTCGGTATGAACCTTTTCTGAACACTGTGAAAGATCGCTCGGAAGGTTCTCCACTGTTCCTCAACTGCTTCACCATGAAGTCTTTGCTCCCAGTCTACCTTAGCCAGTTTTTCTCTCATCCCATTGTAATCGCCTTTGTTTAAGCACAAAACACTAGTGTTTGATTTTACCTTGTCATTCTCCAACTGTATTTTAAATTCCACCATATTGTGGTCGCTCCTTCCAAGAGGATCCCGAACTATGAGATCATTAATCAATCCTGCCTCATTACACAGGACCAGATCTAGGACCGCTTGTTCCCTTGTAGGTTCCATTACATACTGTTCCAGGAAACAATCCCGGGCACATTCTATAAACTCCTCCTCAAGGCTGCCTTTACCAACCTGGTTAAACCAATCGATATGCAGATTAAAATCTCCCATGATAACCGCTGTACCATTTCTACATGCATCCGTTATTTCTTTGCTTATTGTCTGCCCTACCATCCTGTTACTATTTGGTGGCCTATAGACTACCCCTATCAGTGACCGTTTCGCCTTACTATTCCTGATTTCCACCCAAATCGATTCAACCTTGTACTCCATAGCACCAATATCATCCCTTACCATTGCCCGGATGCCATCCTTAAACAACAAAGCTACACCACCGCCCTTACCGTCCATTCTAACCTTTCGTATAGTCTGATACCCTTGGATATTTAACTCCCAGTCGTGACCATCTTTTAACCATGTTTCAGTAATGGCCACTAAATCATAGTAATTCACGATGATTTGCGCCATCAACTCATTTACCTTATTTCGTATACTACGAGCATTCAGGTAAAGTACACTTATGCTGTTTTTTATGTCTTTGTTATGAATCCTAACACCTTGATCAGTAACTTTTCGCAATTTATTTTTCCTCTTACCCTTTCTCCTAATTTTCCTTGTCTTTGAACCCATATCTCTACATAATAACCTGTCACGTAACCTGCTGCCTTGATCTCCATTAACCATTATACTGTCCATAGCTTTACACTTCCCTTCCCCCCAACTTGCTAGTTTAAAGTCCTTGTGGCCAACCAATTTATCCTATTCGCTTGAACACTGGTCCCAGAATGGTTCAGGTGAAGACCGTCCCAACGGTACAGGTCCCTCCTGCCCCAGTACTGATGCCAATGCCCCATGAAATGGAATCCCTCTTTCCCGCACCACTCCTTTAGCCACGTGTTAACTTCTTTAATTTTCTCAACCCTATGCCAATTGGCACGTGGCTCGGGTAGTAATCCAGAGATTGTAACCCTGGAGGACCTGCTCTTTAATTTAGTCCCTAGTGTTTGATAATCCCCAAACAGGTCCTCTTTCCTAGTCTTACCTATGTTGTTAGTCCCAATGTGGACCACAACAACTGGATCCTCCCCCTCCCTCTCCAAAATCCTTTCAAGCCGATCAGAGATGTCCATCACCCTGGCACCGGGCAGGCAACATACCATGCGGGACTCTCGATCTGGCTTACAAAGGATGCCATCAATCCCCCTAATTATAGAATCCCCTACAACTACCACTTGTCTTTTTGCTCCCCCCTCTTGAATGGCTTCCTGTACCACGGTGCAGTGGTCAGTCAACGCATCCTCCCTACAGCCCTCTTCCTCATCCACACAGGGAGCAAGTACCTCATACCTGTTGGACAAGGTCAAGGGCTGAGGCTCCTCAACTCCTAAACTCAGTATCCCCCTACCTGCCTCCCTTGCAGTCACACCACTCTGTCCCTGGCCACTGTCCGAATTACCAGTACTTATTCTACCGGGTGTGACTGCCTCCTGAAACAAAGCGTCCAGGTAATTTGCAGTAATATTATCAAAGAACCTAGGTTAAAGGTATTCAGACAGTATGCCTGCTAAAGATGTAATTAAGAAGTCAAGAAAGGTGGGGTCATGATTGATTCTAACCATTTACTTGTTTACAAAGATATGCCTAATGCAACATTGTTACGATTGTTGCTGATTCCCAGCAGAGTAAATAATTTATGAGGGATTGTATTTCGGCCTAGCTAAGCAGGTGATGAAACATCATAGTGGGATACGGATAATGGGCGGGATTCTCCCCTACCCGGTGGGGCAGGGGGTCCCGGCACCAAGGAGTGGTGTGAACCACTCCTTGCATCGGGCTGCCCCAAAGGTGCGGAACCCTCCGCACCTTCAGGGGCTAGGCTGGCCTCGGAGTGGTTTGTGCCGCGCCGGCCGGCGGGGAAGGGGCTTGCACCATACCAACCGGCGCCGAAGGGCCTCCCCTGGCTGGCGCAAGTTGGCGCATGCGCGGGAGCCCCAGCGTGTGCTGGTGTCATCACAGCGCATGCGCAGGGGGGATCATCTGCGCGTCGGCCGACGTGGAACAATAGAGTGCCCCTATGCACAGGCCTGCCCGCGGATTGGTGGGCCCCGATAGCAGGCCAGGCCACTATGGGGGCACCTCCCGGGGCCAGATCGCCCCGCGTCCCCCCCGAGGACCCCGGAGGCCGCCCGCGCCGCCAGGTCCCACCGGTAAGGACCTACTCTCATTTACGCCGGAGGGACCGGCAAAAGACGGGCGGCCACTCGGCCCATCGCAGGCCGGAGAATCGCCGGGGGGGGGCCACTGCCAGCGGCCACTGACCGGTATGGCGCGATTCCCGTCCCCGCCAAATCCCCGGCGCCGGAGAATTCGGCAGCCGGCGGGGTGGGATTCATGCCGCTCCCTGGCGATTTTCCGACCTGGCGGGGGGTTGGAGAATCCCGCCCAATGTCATCAATGGGAGGAGCCAGGTCTGTCTGGAGTTTTGCAAACTGCTAGGAATTAAGCTGAACAGCAGTTTTGCGAAATGCTATCAGGTTGAGCAGAGGTTTCTGATAAGACAGAAGGATTTTCGGTTGCTCTTGAAAGGTTCCCTCTTCTAAAAGTCTCTGCACTGATAAGCAAGAACCCCTGTCCTGTTCACTTTATTTATAAGTGGTATTTGAACTGTAGTGTGCTTTCTGGGTCCCCAGGGTACCCCACTGTCTCTTTGCGGAGGGAGTGTTTTATTTGGAGGTGTCTCATTTCCTGTCCTTTTGCTAGCCTCCACTTCCTCGTTAGTTCATCTAGTGTCGCCAGTTTGGGCCCTGCGTAGAAGTCCCTGACCGTCAATGTGACCCCGTCCCGCCTCCATCATTTGAAGGTGGTATCTAGCATGGCTGGGGGGGGGAATCGGTGATTGCCGCAGATGGGGGCCATGGGGGACATTTTGGTTATCCCAAAGTACTGTCTCAACTGGGTCCACGTTCTCAGCGTGGCCGCTACCACTGGGCTCGTTGTGTACCTTGTTGAGGAGGATGGGAATGCTGCTGTGGCCAGGGCCTGGGTGGGTTGTTCCTTTTCAGGATGCCTTCTCCATTTGTTCCCAATCTGTGTCGGGTTCTTGTACCCATCCCCTCACTCTTTCTGCCGTTGCTGCCCAATGGTAGTATTGTAGGTTTGGCAGAGCCAGGCCCCCTCTGACTTTCCCTCTTTGCAGTGTCGGTTTGGGAATTCTCGGGTTCTTCCCCCCCCCCCCCCGCCACACACACACACACACACAGAAACGCCATGATTAGCCTGTCTATGTATTGGAAAAAGGCCTTGGGGATGAAGATCGGGATGGATCTAAACAGAAGAGGAACCTTGGCAGTACGTTCATCTTGATCGTCTGCACTCTCCCCGCCAGAGAGAATGGGAGTGAGCCCCACCGTTGAAGGTCTTTTCTTACTTCCTCCACCAGGCTGGTAAGGTTCCACTTGTGGATCTGTGTCAGTCTCTGGCTATTTGGATCTTGTCCGATATCCTAACAAATGTTGGTGTCTGGTCTGGGGTCCTAACACTCCCCAGCCTACTCCATAGCAAAACCTGGCATATGAGCCATGGTTCCGTGATCCCTTTAATAATCAAAGATGCTGCCTGGAGAAGGAGTAAACCAAGACCGGAATCAAAATTGGAGCAGTATAATGTTTGCTTCATTATCTTCCACATCATACAATACTGGGGCCTGCATCGTAATTCAAATAACTGGGGATATCTTGCTGCAGATCTATCATCTTAATGGATAAAGTGATGGTGGAATTCTCATGATCTTTGAATAAGATTACATAAAGACCAGTGGAATCATAAAGGGTTAAGTACTCAGCATTTCCATTTGGAAAATAACAGAGCACTATCACAATTAGAACCATAGTTGATTCAATTAATGAGAAAATTGGTTATGAGCATGATCTACAGAACTGTCTGGCTCAACTTCAGCTCTTCCATTTGCAAAGTTTCGCAGTGTTCTTTATTGAGCGAGAGACAGGTCACATCACGGCCTGATCAGGTTACAGGCACAAGCCATCTCACTGCATGGAAGACTTGGAACTGGATCTCTTGCTAAGCAGATCAAATCAATGCCTGGTTTCTTGGGAGATTGAATGTGAACTCGCCAATAATTTATTACGTTGTTGACTTACAATGCAGCAACCCTTCCCCCTGCCCCCTGAACAGGCACAAGAGAGGAAGGTTAGGGGTTGGATAAGGTTAAATTTGCTTACGATTTAAGTGCCTAAGAACAGCAGACATATAAGTGGCACCATTTTGTCAGAGAAAATGCAAAAATGTTTTGTCAAATTATGAGGATTTTTGTCCATAAAAGGCTAAGTAACTATGGCATCAACTGGACACAACGTTCTGAACAGTAAATCTAATCTCTGTGGAGGATGCAGCTGAATCTTTTGGCCTGGCTATCATCCTGTCAGTCCAACGTTAAATTGAATCCAATCTCCGAAAGATGAAAAGCTTGTTTTCATCTCAATGTCACAGAGGACCCTCTGCACCACACTCCGATCTTTCAGATCAAAAAGATTCTCTGTTGAGGTTTCCAAGAACTGCTTTGGTGGCTTCCCAGCTCAGCTCGGTCAGCTTACAGTATTTGGGTTCTGTGTCTCAAAGGAGAGAGGGAAAGCCTCGGGATTTGGTTCTTGGTATCCTTTCCTCCTCTTTGGATGCCAAGTTTAGGATTGGCTGTGGTACCATTTTTATACCCTCTCCCTCCCCAGAACTTTAATTGCCTATCCTGAGAACAATTCATGTTAAGGCTTACATAGAACAGAATCATAGGACTACATTTACCTGGCCCCTTGGTGATGGGGTTGGAGCCGTGTGGGCCCACCCAACACATTCCCACAACTGGGAAGCTTCCCAGGAGCAGGGCAGGGGTAGGACAGTTGGCAGTCCAGCCTGGTGAGGCCACAGCCAATTATGCCACCCAAGGCCCAATTAGGAGATGTTCTCTTGATGGGAATGGGATCTTCCTGTCATCAGAGCAGCCCTCCACCATCTTTGAAACCCAGCAGCTCTCTCAAAGCAGCCCAACAGGCCAAGGTCAGGGTGGAAAGGAACAATTGATGCCTAAAGTTCCGTGCCCCACGAAAGGGGCCGGCAAACTAAATATTTTGACTGTGGCAAAATCAATCAGTGGACACTGATAGCCTGAACTGATGTGAGTCTTTTTAATCTAACATTTGCACAAGGCGTCAGGGAGAGTATCCATGTTGATGCCCTCTTGCACTTTCCTATCTGGCTGAGCGATGCCCAAGTCTCCCTGTGTGATAACACAGCGGGCCTCCTGTTGGGCCTCCTGTTTTCCTGGTCTGGCCTCTGTAGCCATCTGGGATGGCCACTTACAACCTGAAACAGAGAAACTCACAAAGCATGGCGGGTAAAATGGACAATGCGAGATTCAGGCAGGCTCAGAGCCTGAAATGTATATTTGCGAGTGAGGAATCCAGACGGTATCGAAACTCCGACCAATTAGCATTTGATGGGCCGATTAGCATTTGATGGCCCATCTTCACCAGACAAAGGACTGGTACTTGAGCGACTGGTACAGTCCCAGACATTTTGGCGACACTCCCTGTACTAGGGAAGTGTAAACAACAGGGTCAGTGACTGCTTGGGACACGTCCAGCCATCAAGGCCCCCGCCCATTTATTGGTTCGAATCGAACATAGTGATCAGGGATCACCCAATTAGTGGGGTCCAAACTGAAGGACCGTCCAAAAGAGTGTGAAAACCCCCAAGTTAAGAAGAGTGTCCACCATGTGTTTGTCCTCTCTTGGACCTGGCGCCCCGGCTACGACCATCTCCAATCGCAGCACCACCAGAAGCAAGTCCAAGTTCAAGCCCGCTACCAAACGGATCAGCCTAGCTGAGCAGCAGTTACTTCTCCAGTCTCGATAGATCCAGAATCGAACAACGGCCACTGTTTCTCTGACCTAAGCCGGGTGCCTGAAGTTAAGTACAGGTTGTCTTAGTCGATAGGTATAGATTAACTAGTAGTGTTTATGTTGCATAACTAATTGTGAGTGTAAATAAAGTACCCTTGACCTCGAACTAACTAACTGGTGTTTGGCTCTTTGATCGATAGCCGGTTGAACCTTGTGGTGATATCATTTGATACCTCGCGACTCTGAGCAAGAGAATATAGATATCAAAAGAAAGGGGGGCAACCTCACTGATTGCCATAGTTACAGCAAAGCCACATAAAAGGCAACACCTCCTGTTCAATTTGACAGGGCTGTGGAAGATTACTTTGGGAAGATTGCTCTTGATGTCCTGAAATGTCTATCCCCAACCTAGAACTGAGACCAAAGTTGAGATTGTGACCCAACTGGAAAAATCACCAAATGGATACATCACAAATGGAAGCCATTCAACCTGTTAAACCCATGCTATATCTCTGCAAGAACAATTGAGCTAGTCCGACTTCCCTGCACTTTTCCCTTAACTCTGTCTGCACATGGACATTGTTCATTACAGCTGTATCTCTGCTTCCGAGCATAAGTTCCTTCATCCATGAGGTAAAGGGAAACACATCGCTAAAGCCGGCCACAACGGGACTCTGATTTCTTTGCTAAATCGCTTCCATCATCTCTATCCCATTCAGGTCCCATGACCTGCTTACCTAAGTCTTAACAGAATGTCTCAAATTATCTACACCCCAGGGAACTATCTAAAGTACACAATATTCCATAAACAAGTACACGGTTCGAATGAATGATTATCTCACTTTTATGACATCTCAATAACAACTTTAGCAGATCTACAGTCTGAGTACCTTAACCCAGTTTCTTTTATAATATTACTGCAACAAATTGATACCTTAAAACTCAGGCTTTCAAAAACCTTACTGCAACAGATATAAAATATAATCTATATAAAAAATTCCTACATTCATCACAGAAGGAATTCCAAACAAGCGGTGTTCAGCTTAGGCAGATGCTACACTTGGGGATCGGGTCTTTAGTCAATCTCTCTCACTAAAACAGAATATTGGGGCCTGCTTTCAACAGAGAAAAGGAACTAGAACAGGTTGCACCTTGACAATACAAAGATTCTTCCGGTTCTATTGAACCTCACCCACAGAGGAGATGTTTTATGATTAACATATGGTGCAGTTGAACCAATTTGGCTCAGCGTCATTTTTATGCCATTTGAGTGTTGTTGACAATGTGTAATCACTGTTCTGATTAACATTTGTTTGAAAGGTTTTCCCATTCCAGCTGCAGGGACTTGCTCTGTTTTGCTCTGGCTGTGTTCAACACTTGGCCGGTGTATTCCCTGGGCCAGAGCAAATCTCCACTAACCTGGACATTTGTTAGATGTTTCAAAAAGTAGGCAAAAAGAAAGGTTGTTAAAGGTTACTTTAGAAGCTGAGGAGTCATGAACGATTGCATTTGCACTATGCTGGATGGGTATCAGATTTCCACATTCAAAACAAAAAGCCACTGTCTTATTTCACAGTTCTGGAGGAGAGACAGCAACTTGTAGAGCAAGGGGTGGAGACAGTGTGGGGGCACAGCAGTCTAATTTCTATACTTAGTTTGTTGTGCTGAAGGAGTACTTGAAATGGTGCACTATTTCATCAATCAAAGATGCATTAACCTTCCAACCATCTCCAGCTCCCAACCTTCTGCTAAATAATATCACCTATTACTGAGCTTGCACATCAGGTATGCTTGCATGTGGTGTAGTGGTTTTGTCACGGGACTAGTAATCCAGAGATCCAGCCTATTTCTCTGGGTACATGGGTTCAAAGCACACCATGGCAGCTGGTCGAATTTAAACTTTATGAATTCAATCAGTAAATAAGAATATGTAATTGAAAACCAGTCGGTAATGGTGTGGTGGAACGATCATCAATGGTTGTAAAAACGCGACTGGTTCGCTAATGCTCTTCAGGGAAGGCAATCTGCCGTCCGTATTTGGTCCGGCCTACATGTGACTCCTGTATGTTTTCCGGCAGCAGGGGCAGCTCACCATTGGCTGCCGGTGGGATTTTCTGGCCCCGCCGATGTCACTGGTTTCACATGGCTCGGCGGTCCCTCTGCGGGGGAACCCGCCACGGGGGCGGGGGGGTCACCTTTGGCGGACCGGATGTTCCCACCAGCAGGAAGGGTCGGAAAATCCCGCTCCATGAAATTATCATCAATTGTTGTAAAAACCCATCTGGTTCCCTACTGTCCTTTAGGGAAGGAAATCTGCCGTCCTTACCCGGTCTGCCCGACACGTGACTCCAGACCCATATCAAAGTGGTTGACTCTCAATTGCCCTCTGAAATGGTCTAGCGAGCCACTCAGTTCAAGAGCAATTAGGGACGGGCAACAAATCTGGGACTAGCCAACAACGCCCATATTCCCATGAAAGAATAAATAAAGAGAATACTTGAGGGAGAAAGGGCTGATGGGGTTAGATGAAGAGAGTGGGATGAGGCTCATGGGGGGCATAAATACTGACATACAGAAGGGTCTGTTTCTGAGCTCTGGATTATATTTCTATATAAAATCAGACAGATCGCTGACCAAACCCAAAACCTTCTGGTTCCGTACTGTACAATTGCCAAAAACCCACTGGGGAGCCACTAAATCACCCTCTCCAGCAGACATTTCTGATGGGGCTGATTGAAGGCTCACCAAGAGATGGAAGAGGTTCAGTACATGTCTCCGTGGCTCACAATTCAGAGAATTCTTTCAGCAAAAATATGAGTTTGGAGTAGCACCAAAAGCACTGGAGCTTAAACAGCAAGGGAAGACAAGGCAAGGAAAAGTAAAACAATTTAAAGAAAAAATTTGTTTCTGTGCACAGTTCTAGGGCGTGTACTGAGAGTCTAAATAGTCATGTCCCCTGGGCCTGTTGGCAATCAAAGGAACAGCACTGGCTTATTATTGTAACTGCTCATTGTTGAAATCTCCCACCTGCCCACTCCTGGCAAGCAGTGGTCAATACTTGTGGTTATTACACGCCGTTCCATTGATATGCTCATTATTCTCTTGACACATGATGACCTCTTCACCATTTTTGGCACCATCACTGCCAGGTTTCAGCGAGCGATCCTGGGATGGATTATTGAGCAAAATGATCAGTTGTTGGATCATTGTAAAATTAACAGGGAAGTTGGGAGTGTGGCAATAATTGAGCAGGTCACAATGATCTTCTGCCCACCTCGCCAAGCCATGGTATCGTTGTGTGGAAGGTGGCATGTTGGGTCAATTCCCCTTTGAAATTAGGAAGGTTTAATCTAAGCAATCCATCACACTTAGAAATAAAACCTCACTTATCAGTTATTTGCTGAACCGACCCCTCCCAATCCACTGAAAGCTCCCATCGCCCACAGAGACACATTCTGCTTCATAACCTTTAGAACTCGAGTAATTGTTTTTCTGGCTTCACACCAAAAACATCAAGTTAGAAATTGAGAAAATGTGAGCATGCTGCTTAATATTACATTTTTATACATCTTTTGATTGGAATTGTAAGGATGCCAGGAATTCTGCTGTCCCGATAACAAAATAATACAAATTTCTGTCTAGGGAAGACTCTTGCCAAATTTAAAAGGTATCAGATAAATTCACTGAGCTCAGAGATTCTGTGGGTCAGGTAAGGGTTCCACAACTGCCTGTTTCCTGCCAGACATTGCCATCCAGTGTGTCTCCACATTGCGAAGGCTGGCCGGATGGATGCCCCTTAAACGTACATTATATGTTTTCATCTGCCCGTTAATTCATGTAAATGGGATGAACTGTATCAAGTCTACTTAGAAAATGTCAGTTAATGGCAGTGAATAGTTATTCCGTGGATAACTACACTACTCAGAGCAGAATGGGATGGACAAAAATCTCTTTCTGTTCATTTCAATTTCAGATTCTGAGGCAGGAAATAACTTTGCAGTTTACAGCATGATAGTTTTCAGGTTATGTGACTCTGGACCATGGGTAACTAGTGCCGCTGAAACCGGAGCCCGATGATCCATTCACAACTTGTCCAGACTGTTCCCTCCCCATTATCTTCCTCCGCTTCCTCATGCTGTAGCCTCTGGAGCCCTGGTTGCCCCCACATGATGGTGAGGTTATGGATGATTCAGTAAACCACAGGCTGGGATTTTCTGACCTTGCTGGGTGGGTGGGTCCCTGGTCCCCCAAGGCAGATGTGGGTCCTCCCCGAGGCAGATGTGGGTCCCCCCCAAGGCAGATTCCCCTCACGGTGGATTTCCCCCCCCACCGGGCCCCCCCCCCACCCCCCATAGTGTGTTCCCCTCCTACTCCTTGCTCCCTCATATTGCTTGTTTAGCTTCCTCTCAACTGTATCTATCGTATTCAACTCAACACTGGGAGCAGGTTCCCGATTCTAAGCATAGGATTATTTGCATTAAATTCTTGTGCTTATTTTCCGACACAACCTCAGCTCATTTTCCATCTGCCAACTATTATTTTCAATTTTAGATAGCTATCAGCCTAAGGGCAGATTTGTACATTCATTAATTCCAGGTTTAAAAATTTATAAGTGGACAACACTGGGAATGGTAGCGTAGTGCTTATGTTACTGGATTAGTAACCCCGCGGCAGCCGTACTCATGCTCCAGAGGTACATGGGTTCAAATTCCACAATGGGAATTTAAATTCAATTAATTAAATACATCAGGAATAAAGAGGTTGTGCCTGTGATAGTCTTTAAACTACTGGATTGTCATTAAAAAATACCTAATTCACTAATGTCCTTTAGGGAACGAAATCTGTCGTCCTCACCCGGTCTGGCCTACACGTGACTCCAGACCCATCGCGATGTAGTTGACTCTTAAGTGCCCTCTGAAATGGCTGAGCCACACTCAATTGTTAAGAGGGCAGCTCACCACCACTTTCTCAAGGGCAGTTAGGGAGGGTCATAAATGCTGGCCTAGCCATATCATGTAGCTGAATATAAGAAGAAAACTCTCTGACCAGATATTAAGGAAATGGAGAGAGCAATGTTACTGTTGCCAGGAAACATCACAAAACACATTGCTTCTGCCCGATGCTGTTGCAGCTTTAGGAAAACAGCAGTTCTATTACAGATGTTTAAGTCTGAAGTGTTCTCCGAAAGGGACTAATTACTTAACAGCTCGTACATACTTTTCCCAGAATTGTATGGTTGAAGCCAATTACATTTTCCTAGTGGGAAAACTAAAGAACAGGAAATTAAAGCATCCTTGTCAATGCACAGGTAGTTTTGTTGAAGGGGAAGCAAAGTTTCCCGAAAGTCTAAAATGTGATTATGGAAGAAATTTATACACTTTCACACTCATTCTCACTCTTAATCTCACCAATGGTAATGCCAAGTTCAATAGCAGCATTATAACTTAAGGGGAATGGAGCTGGTGTTTCTATGATTCACGTCACTTAGAGGAATAAGGGCTTCCTCAATATCTCTGGAGACCACGCTTTTCAAGCAACATCGCAAAAATTGCACGCAGAGGCAGAAATTCCCGTCCATCTTGGCGACCCTTATCCGCTTCACCGCAAAGTTTACTTTGTTGCAACCCCTGCAAGATTGCCCACATATATCGCCAGGTCACGACATTGTCACCTTCAACCCCCCAACTTGTCCAAAATTCTTGCCGCGCCTATCATGTCCTGATCATCCTGTAGCCCTGCATCTGGAGCAGGAACTAAGGCACTTCTCTGATTTTATTGAATGTTGAGGGTTTAGATCAGCGATCATCAATGACAATGGTTCAGCTAGGCTCAGATACCAAGACGATATAAGGGTAATTATTGTTAGCTACTAGCCCAGATTTCTGAGTGGTGATGACGGAGATTCTGGCAGTATTCGCTGCCATCAGCTCCTCACTCCCAACTGGCAGCAACTTCTGAGGTTCGTATTTGTGCAGTTGAATGTGGAAATCCAGAAGTTGTTGACAGTGATTGTATTCTCCCACCAGAGGGTGCGTTGTTGCAGTCCCTCTAGACGGCAATCAATCAGAAATCACTGAAGCATGTGTGGAGTTTGCACATTCTCCCCGTGTCTGCGAGGGTCTTACCCCCACCGCCCAAAGATGTGTAAGGTAGGTGGATTGGCCACACTAAATTGCCCTTTAATTGGAAAAACAAAGAATTGGGTACTCTAAATTTATATAAAAAAAGAAATCACTGAAGTGATGAGAACTTGACCTTTTATTCTGGTTGTAACACTCTTGAAAACGTTACGAACAACTGCCATGTGCGAGTATTTATATTTGTTGAATGTCAAATTTATCCATTATGATAAGAAATATCATGGGCGGGATTCTCCGACCCGCCAGACCGGTTTACTGGTGCGGCGCGCCCCCGCCGACAGCGGGAACCTCCGTCCCAGTAGCCAGCCAATGGGGTTTCCCATTGTGGCCACCACCACGCGGTCGGGAAATCCGTGGCCGTGAGTGCGCTGCTGGCGAAGCAGAGGATCCCACCGACGGAGAATCCCGCCCCACACATTTAAAAGAATTTTTGAAGTTTGTTTATGATATTTTAGCTTCTACCTAAATCCCAAGTGTATGTTCGATTTCTTCATTTCACTCCTTGCACGATTTAAAATGAAAAGTGAAAGGATCCAATGGTTTTAATTTCCTGGCTTGCTGTCTGATCATCGATGTGCTTGGCTGCCCATCCTGCCTGATGGTAGCACTGACGCCAGATTCAAACTTACAATGGAAAGGGGAAAGGGAAAACCCATGCCACAGGGATCCTTGAGGGCAACCACAGGTACCCTAACTTCACCGCTAACTGTGAAATCTGGGCCATTAGCATCCTTCAGCAAAGTGAGACATAGAAGTATAGATGTTGCCAATTTATATGGGGAGACTGTACTCAGAAGGAAAATCATGTTGAGCTAGAATCAATAGAAATGGGAAAGAACTATACCTGACTAACCCAACAAAAGTACAAATCAACATTCAACTGAAACATTCCAGGAACATAATTTTCTTATTTCCGATATAATGGCTGAGCCTTTGCTGGAAGTTCCCTTATGAAGGTAATTGACATCAAATAACTATGATCTGCAATATATGAGTTGTGATAGTAAAAGCTTGTTTAGTGTTTCTGATTGATCGAAAAGTTTTTTTGATCAAAGTGGTGGACAGCAAGCCTGGGAATCAATCATTAATAAAATAGGGCATATGGCATTATATCCATAACAGAAATAAATATTAAATTATTGTTGGTTAAATTAACCAATAAAAGTTGATTTTGTGTCTCGGGTTTTGTTAGATTAAGGCTATTTCCCATAATTGATAGATTGTAACCTTTGTTCTTATCTAGTTTAGTGTCAATTGGTAGAAAGGCGTGTATTATCCATTATCGCTTCAATTTTTAAACTAGATTACAGAAATTAAAATCCCAATGGGAAACAGGAATAGTCAAGGCAATCCAATCAGACTTATTCAAACACAGCTTGACTAGTGATTGAGGAAGACTTGCAGTGTCTCAAGGCAGCTGTGATTCAGAAGAAACAATCCCTCAGAGCTGGAAACAGTTTTAGTGGCCTAATTGGAACAGTGCACTAACATTTAATTAGGAAATCAAGAGTTTTGAAAGTGCACTGGAGCGATTGCATGAGAGTGTGTGAGGTGTGTGTGGTAATAAGGAATATTCAGGCACACTATCAGATAATGTGTTCTGTTCCAAAAGCTTCAAATCAATCTTTCATATATTGTTGGTATTCAACAGATACTATTAGTACAGAGGCTCATTGAGGCATGAAACACAAAGCGTTTGACAGGGTAGACACTGAGAGGCTGTATCTCCCTGTCCACAAAGTCAAGGACAACAGGGCTAGCCATCCAGAACTGCTGGAGGAGTCTGCTACTGGCATTTCCTCACTTCAGGGCGAATCTTGCACCACATCCATGTTGTTGCCTCAATGTCCAACCTCTAGTGTCCAGTCCAAAATCGCTTCAAAACTTTTGTGAGGGCGACGAAGAATCCAGCACGAGTTGAAGGATAGAAAGAAATAACATTTATTTACAATAACATATATATTAACAAAAGCAGTAGCAACTCCTTGCTGCTCACTCTCCTCTTGCCGGTTCCAAACTGGCCAGCTTTATTTATGCAGGGAATCTGCTAATGATTTCTCCACCCCCCTCATTGGGGAAGCTCATACTCCCAAAGGATTGTGGGATTGCCATTAGTCCCCAGGCAGTGGTAAGCAGGCAGGTTATAACATCCCTTCCCCCTCAATGGCCAAGGAATCCACTGAAGACCCTGGCGAAGGAGGGCGTCGGACTCGTTTTGCCGCAGGCTAGACACCATTTGCACGGGGCGCTGGATCAGGCGGCATGTAACGAGACGGAGAACGGCGCTTCCGTGATGACTGCGTAATGGTTGTACATCCACGGTCCGTGGGCCCAAGGATTCTCCCTCTGAGGCGTCCTGTGTCTCCATCTCGGAGTCGGAGTCCGCTGCCTCCGTCATCTCGGCGTTTCTATCTCTACGCGGTCCTGCAACGACCTGCGCAGGCTTTGAGTGCAGCATCAGAGGAAGATTGTGAGGACTACTTTCCACTGTGTCTGGTCTTTGTGGCTGTAGAAATGAGCTCGGGGGGCGGGGAATCTTTGGAAGGGATGGTCTTCTGGACCGAACGTGGTCTACATGCTTGCGCTGGACACGACCCTGGGCTTGTACCTGGTAAGAGATAGGGCCTGTTTGGCGAAAGATTATGCCAGGGACCCACTGGGCACCACCAGCTAAATTCCGAACGAACACTGGGTCACCAGGCGCAAACTGCCGAATCAGCCGATGCCAAGAAAACCATGACCCTGCCGTTCTTGTGTGTGGCATACCTTTGCGCCAATGTCTGGGAAAACCATGCTAAGGCAGGTGCGAAGTCTCCGGCCCAATAGGAGTTCCGCGGGAGCTACCCCAGTCACTGCATGTAGGGTGGTCCTATATGAAAACAAAAAACGAGCCAGTCTCGTGTCCATCGACCCGGAAGACTGCTTCTTTGGGCCTCGTTTGAATGTCTGCACTGCGCGCTCCGCCAACCCATTTGAAGCCGGGTGGTATGGGGCAGTGCGGATATGGCGTATGCTGTTCATCTTCATGAACCTCGCAAACTCCTCACTTGTGAACGGAGTGCCGTTGTCCGTGACCAACACCTCGGGGAGGCCATGTGTACTGAAAGACAAACTCAGCTTCTCGATTGTTGCGCAGGACAGTGTGCCTACCATCTTATGCACCTCTAACCATTTAGACTGGGCATCGATTAATAGAAGGAACAAGGGGCGTCATTCTCCGACCCCCCGGAGAATGGCCGTTGGCCGCCGTGAATCCCGCCCCCGCCGAAGTCTCCGAAGGGAGAAAAGTCGGCGGGGCGTTAATGGCGCCGCTGCCGCGGAGAATGTCACGGGTCTGCGCAAGGCAGCCGATTTTCGGCCTGCCGATATTCTCCCTTCCGGATGGGCCGAAGTCCTGTCGACGTGATGACCGTTCACGTCGACGTGAATCAAACCTCCTTTTCATCGGCGTGACCCGGTGCTCCAGGCTCACTCCGACCAGCGTGGAGGTGAGTGACGGCCTGGGGGGTTGGCTCTGGGCAGGAAATGGCGTGGCCGCAGACTGATTGCGTGAGGAGAGGTGTGTCTCGGCTTGTGTGTGTGTGTGTGCGGCGGGGGGGGGGGGTGGTTAGAGTAGGCTGGGCTCCGGGGGAGTGCCGGGAGGGGGTCCGTGCCGGGGTGGAGGTTGAGGGAGGGGGTCCGTGCTGGGGTGGAGGTTGGGGGTTGGGGGGGATTCCGTGCTGGGGTGGAGGTTGGGGGTTGGGGGGGGTCCGTGCAGGGGTGGAGGTTGGGGGGGGGGTCCATGCCGGGGTGGAGGTTGGGGGTTGGGGGGGTCCGTGCTGGGTTGGAGGTTGGGGAGGGGGTCCGTGCCGGGGTGGAGGTTGGGGGGGGGGTCCGTGCCGGGGTGGAGGTTGGGGGTTGGGGGGGGTCCGTGCTGGGGTGGAGGTTGGGGAGGGGGTCCGTGACGGGGTGGAGGTTGGGGGGGGGGTTCGTGCCGGGGTGGAGGTTGGGGGGGGGTTCCGTGCCAGGGTGGAGGTTGGGGGTTGGGGGGGGTCCGTGCTGGGGTGGAGGTTGGGGGTTGGGGGGGTCCGTGCCGGGGTGGAGGTTGGGGGTTGGGGGGGGTCCGTGCTGGGGTGGAGGTTGGGGAGGCGGTCCGTGCCGGGGTGGAGGTTGGGGGTTGGGGGGGGTCCGTGCCGGGGTGGAGGTTGGGGGTTGGGGGTTGGGGGGGGTCCGTGCTGGGGTGGAGGTTGGGGGTTGGGGGGGGTCCGTGCAGGGGTGGAGGTTGGGGGGGGGTATCCATGCCGGGGTGGAGGTTGGGGGTTGGGGGGGTCCGTGCTGGGGTGGAGGTTGGGGAGGGGGTCCGTGCCGGGGTGGAGGTTGGGGGGGGTGTCCGTGCCGGGGTGGAGGTTGGGGGTTGGGGGGGGTCCGTGCTGGGGTGGAGGTTGGGGAGGGGGTCCGTGCCGGGGTGGAGGTTGGGGGGGGGGTTCGTGCCGGGGTGGAGGTTGGGGGGGGGGGTCCGTGCCGGGGTGGAGGTTGGGGGTTGGGGGGGGGTCCGTGCTGGGGTGGAGGTTGGGGGTTGGGGGGGTCCGTGCCGGGGTGGAGGTCGGGGGTTGGGGGGGGTCCGTGCTGGGGTGGAGGTTGGGGAGGGGGTCCGTGCCGGGGTGGAGGTTGGGGGTTGGCGGGGGTCCGTGCCGGGGTGGAGGTTGGGGGTTGGGGGGGGTCCGTGCTGGGGTGGAGGTTGGTGGGGGGGGTCCGTGCCGGGGTGGAGGTTGGGGGTTGGGGGGGGTCCGTGCTGGGGTGGAGGTTGGGGAGGGGGTCCGTGCCGGGGTGGAGGTTGGGAGTTGGGGGGGGGTCCGTGCTGGGGTGGAGGTTGGGGAGGGGGTCCGTGCTGGGGTGGAGGTTGGGAGGGGGGATCCGTGCCGGGGTGGAGGTTGGGGGGGGGGGTCCGTGCCGGGGTGGAGGTTGGGGGGGGGGTCCGTGCCGAGGAGGGTGATGGGAGGGCAAGTGAGTTGGTCCACCTGGCCAGGTGCCAGCCTCCAACAGTTGGACCCATGCGGTCCATGCCACCTGGCTGGGGGGAGGAAGGGATATGGGCAATGATGACATGTCGTCGTTCCCCTCCCCCCCACCAGGCCTTCATGTTTTCAGACCATCCAGCGATGTTGGCCGCCGTGGTGGCAGCCGCTCATGTCTATGTTGCCCTGGATGAGGAGGAGGAGGAGGAGGAGGAGCATGCCAGAGAGCCAGCGCAGGCTGCCGCAGAGGGGCAGGCGGCAGCCGCCCAGGCTGGAGGGACACCTGACCGACAGGACGAGGAGGGGGAGGAGGACGTCGCGGCCCCACGGCAACGAGGCACCCGAGGGCGCCCCGTGTGTACCGGCCCCGGCAGTCATACCAGGACCTCACGGACCGGGAATGCAGGAGGAGACTCCGGATGAGCCGGGAAACCGTGGCACACATCTGCAACCTGCTGGCACACCTGTCACCGCGTGGCACTGGCGGGGGACACCCTCTCCCCGTGTCCGTCAAGGTTACGGTGGCCCTGAACTTTTATGCAACGGGGTCATTCCAGGCACCGAGTGGGGACCTGTCCGGCATATCGCAGACATCGGTGCACCGGTGCATCCGGGCAGTGACAGATGCCCTTTATGCCATGGCGCACCGCTACATCCGCTTCCCTGTGGACCGGGCCAGCCAAGATGCCCGGGCCGTGGGCTTCTCTGCCGTGGCCGGGTTCCCCATGGTCCAGGGCGCGATCGATGGGATGCACGTCGCCGTGCGGCCACCTGCAGATAACAGGGCCGTGTTCACTAATAGGAAGGGGACCTATTCGATGAACGTACATGTGGTCTGCGACCACCGCATGATGATCCTGCATGTCTGCGCCCGTCACCCAGGCAGTGTACACGACTCATTCGTGTTGTCGCGGTCATCCATCCCCGGCATGTACGAGGGACGCCATCCCCGGCTGAGGGGCTGGTTGCTGGGCGACAGGGGCTACCCATTGCGATCGTGGCTGATGACGCCTATACGGAGGCCACGCAATGAGGCGGAGAACCGCTACAATGATGCCCGTGTAGCGACAAGGGGAGTGATCGAGAGGTGCTTTGGCGTGCTGAAGATGCGTTTCAGGTGCCTGGACCTCTCTGGGGGCGCCCTCCAGTATCGGTCAGATAGGGTCGGCCGCATCATTGTGGTGTGCTGCGTCCTGCACAACATAGCCCAGCAGAGGGGCGATGTGCCGCAGGCAGAGGAGGGCGGAGTGGAGGAGCAGCAGGAAGAGGCACAGTCCTCCCCAGATGAGGGGGATGGGGGCAATGGTCAGGGCAGACGGGGTAGACACAGGCGGGTGGCTGTCCACCGTTACCGGCTGGCCCAGCGGGCACGGGACAGACTGATAGACGCCCGCTTCACTGACTAGATGGGCGTGGGAATCGGGTAGTATGGCCACAGACCGCACACCATGGCAACAGCCGACCACCCACACCCCCCACCCATCCACCCACCCAGCACCCTCACCCCCCTCCCCAACCCCACCCACCCCACCCGCATGCACACCACCCCCCCCCATTGCCGATCCACCGGCGGCACAACGGGCCGGGCTCACACAGTTGCGGGTGGACGCGTGTCTATCGCAGGCCATGGAGGATGATGACAACCCGCCCTGCGATGAGCTCCTGGCTCTACATCGTTGGACTATGTCTGACCCATGGCCACAGTACCACCATCCACCCGGACCATCCCTGCATGCGGCTGTGACACTGCAGCGCACGGTCCCGTCCTCTGCCCGGGGGATGTTGATGGCGGCCCAGGGGGAAGGGGGCAGACTCACCTGCGGCTGAGGTAAGACCACCCCTCACACACACACTTGCGCTCAACGTACATGACACGCCCGCACACTTTGGACAGAGCACAAAGGCAGCTTCGGTAGGTGTAACATTGACTTTAATAACCAAAGGAGTTCATGCACGTGCCCTAGCCCCTAAAACTCATCTGTGCCCTGCACCCGTGCCAACTTACTCAGTGTCTAATTGTTTGGCCTTACGTGGTTCCCCAGACGGTACAGCAGAACTGGAGGTGGACTCCTGTGATTCCTGCCCTCTGACACTGGATCCCTTTGGCGGCCGTTTCCTGGGGCGTCCTGGCCTAGATGGGCCAGGCTGCGGCCCGGGCGACTGGGATGGCGAGCTGCCAGCCTGTCCTGCCTATTGCCCACCCGATGCACCTGGGAGGGAAGGGGGGAGTCCGAGGTGTCGCGGTGTACCGGGACCTCCCCTACAGAGGGAGCCGGGACGGACCACACCACCTCCTCCTCCCTCGGGGTGCCCGATGGCCCCCAGGCCTCTACATGGGTGGGGGATGCGAACGGACTGGACATCCGACGCCCCCCCGACATCTGGCGCTGCCAGTCCTGGAGACCCGTGCTGGTATCGACAGGGGTCTGCAGGTTTGCAGCCATGGAGCCCAGGGTGTTGGCAAACCCTGTCTGTGACAGTGCGACGCCGGCTCGCACATGGCCACTGGCGCCGATGCCCTCAGCGATGGCCTGCTGAGACTGGGCCATGGCCTGCAGAGACTGGGCCATGGCCTGCTGAGACTGGGCCATGGCCTGCTGAGACTGTGCCATGGCCTGCAGAGACTGGGCTATGGCGTGGAGCGCCTCTGCCATCTGGCGCTGGCACTGGCTCATGGCCTCCTGTGAGAGGGCAGCCATTCCCTGGGCCACAGACGCCGCCTGCACGGAAGGCCCCAGGCCTCGCAAACCGTTCCCCATGTCTGACACCGTCGCAACCATTGCCTCCACCGCGGACGCCACCCATGCGGTGTCAGCCTGGGTGGCACGCATGACCGGGACCACTCCCAGCTCCTGGACGCGGGTGGACTCCTCCACCTGCGACCGCAGCCGCCGCAAGCCGCCCGTCACCCTCTTCGCTCGTCTCCGGGTCGGTGGTTGCATCGGATCTATGTGTGGGTGTGGTAACTGCAGGAACCCGGGATCCATCTGGGCGGCAGATGTTCGCTTGGCCTGGGCTGCCCTCCGACCGCCCGGTCCCTCTGCTGCTCCTACCTCCACCTGCTGTACCGGGACGGCTGTGTTGTGCGCAGCAGTGAGTGTACCAGACGCCTCATCGCTAAAGTGCCCAACCGTGGTGAGTGTTTCTGCGATGGTGGAGGGTGTTGGTGACAGCAGTGGCGTTGTGTCGTGCTCTTCGTCCCACTCTGAGTCCATGGCACTTTGGGGTGGGGGTTTGTCTCCACCCATCCACTCTGAGTCACTGTCCGGTATTTCGTCTTCCTGGGTAGTACTGTCCCGGGTAGTGCTGTTCCGGGTAGGGGTGTCCTGGGTAGTGGTGTCCTGGGTAGTGGTGTTCTTGGATTGTAGTGTCCTGGGTAGTGGTGTCCTGGCTCGGATGTGACGGGGGCCTGTGGCTGCCTCCCTCATCGCTGGGTGGTCGCTCCCGCACGTGACGGGGGTGTCGTCTCCCTGTTGCTCCAGGTCTCTCCGTCTCCCGTGGCGTGTGAGGGGCATCCTGCGGGCGTCGCATGCTGGAGGGTCCGGGTCTCTCCGTCTCCCATGGCCTCCGAGGGGCACCCTGCGGGCGTCGCATGCTGGAGGGTCCGGGTCTCTCCGTCTCCCGTGGTCTCCGAGGGGCATCCTGCGGGCGTCGCATGCTGGAGGGTGCGGGTTTCTCCGTCTCCTGTGGTCTCCGAGGGGCATCCTGCGGGCGGTGTGCATCTGCGGGGATGGGTGCCTGGACGTTTGGTCCTGCGATACACAATGAAGCATGCATGGTTAGAGATCAGGCAGTGATCAGGTGATACGGGGAGGGGGATATAGGGGAGGGGGGATATGGGGACGGGCTGTCGGTGGCTCACTTGCTGGTGGGCCCCCGACCTCTGCATCAGCAACCTCCCGGTCCTCAGGTCCGCCAGCCAGTTCCAGGGCCCTTTCCTCGTGTACGGTCAGTGGCCTCTCATCAGCGGGGCCTCCTCCAGTCCTCACATGCTCCCTATTGTTGTGTGCGCGCTTCTCCTGTGGGGGGGGGGGGTGGTGGCAGGGGTAAAAGGCAACAGTGTTAGGCAGGTATATGAATGCACGCCATCGGTTGCGCGTGCATTGCAGAGGTTAAGGTTAGGGCTGGATTCACTTGGGGATATGGGGGATATGGGGGAGGGGGGATATGGGGGAGGGGGGATATGGGGGATATGGGGGAGGGGGGATATGGGGGATATGGGGGAGGGGGGATATGGGGAGGGGGATATGGGGGAGGGGGGATATGGGGGAGGGGGATATGGGGGATATGGGGGAGGGGGGATATGGGGGAGGGGGGATATGGGGGAGGGGGAATATGGGGGAGGGGGGATATGGGGGAGGGGGGATATGGGGGATATGGGGGAGGGGGGATATGGGGGAGGGTGGGATATGGGGGAGGGGGATATGGGGGAGGGGGGATATGGGGGAGGGGGGATATGGGGGAGGGGGATATGGGGGATATGGGGGAGGGGGGATATGGGGGAGGGGGATATGGGAGAGGGGGGATATGGGGGAGGGGGGATATGGGGGAGGGGGGATATGGGGGAGGGGGGGATATGGGGAGGGGGGATATGGGGGAGGCTCACCCTGCCTGCTCTGACGAGGTCGTTCACCTTCTTGTGGCACTGGGTGCCTGTCCGTGGTGTCAGGGCCACAGCGATGACGGCCTCTGCCACTTCCCTCCACAGACGCCGGCTGTGGCGTGGGGCAACTCTGCGGCCGTGCCCGGGATACAGGGCGTCCCTCCTCTGCTCCACCGCGTCCAGGAGCGCCTCCACATCGCATGACTCGAACCTCGGGGCTGAGCGACGGCCAGCCATCAAGTCGGGTGTTGCGGTCGGATGTTCCGGTCGGGTGGGGGGGAGCAGCACGGCCTTATGAGCCGTCACGCCGTGCAGCGCGTATGACGCTGCACGGCGTGAACCACTGCGCAAGCGCAGATCCCGTTACGTCGCTGCTAGCCCATTTCGCGCCGGAGACTATTGACCCATTTTTCTGACGTGACGCAAGTGGGATTTGCGCCATTTTTTGCGCCGATCGGCGGACTTTCCGCCGATAATGGAGAATTTCGCCCAAGGATCCTTGAAAAGGGCCGGCAAAATCCGCATGCACGCGCACCCAAGGCCACCCTGGCCATTCCCAGTGATGTACGGGTGCCGCCGGCGGAAGCTTCTGATGCTCCTGGCAAATGGAGCAGTTTTGGGCCACCTTCTCAATGTCGGTGTCGAGGCCTGGCCAGCAGACATAACTCCGGGCCAACATTTTTGTTTTGGTCACACCCGGATGCCCATTGTGCAAGTCTCTTAGTATCAACTCCTGTCCTTTTTCCGGGACAATCACACGCGTCCCCCACAAGAGGAAGAGCTGTTTATGCTGCCCACCATACAGGACTATGTGCCGAACCTTTGACAGGACTGGCTCCATCTGGGTCCACTCTCGGATCTGTAATGCCGTGACAGGCAAGGTGTCCATAAAATTTAAGGTTGCAGCCACCTCACCGGTCGTGGGGGTCGACAGGGGCCAGTCGATAAAGGCAATCGGCTCAGTGAGTCGGCATTCGCTATCTGGGTTCCTGGTTTGTGCTCCAGAGAATACTTGTAGGCAGCGAGCAAAAAAGCCCAGCTCTGGATCCATGCGGAAGCAATAGGCGGTATTGGCTTATCCTCTCGGAAAAGTCCCAGCAGAGGCTTATGATCGGTCACGATAGTGAAGTGGCGGCCATACATGTACTGGTGGAAGCGTTTCACCGCAAAGACCACCGCCAGGCATTCCTTCTCGATCTGCGCGTACTTCTTTTCCGCTGCAGTCAATGTGCGGGAGGCGAAAGCTATCAGCCGCTCGGCCCCATTCTCCATCTTGTGGGACAGGACAGCCCCAATACCATACGGGGATGTATCACATGTGATAAGCAAAGGCTTTCCAGGATCATAGTGTGTTAGTAACCCAGACGACGACAATTGTTGTTTTACCTGCCGGAAAGCGGTTTCTTGCGGCTGACTCCAAACCCAAGTGTGATTTTTCTTCAGCAGAAGATGCAACAGTAGTTTCTGCAGCGTAGTTGCCAGATTGGGGACGAACTTTCCGTAATAGTTTACGAGGCTGAGAAAAGAACGAAGATGCAAAGTGTCAGTCGGGGCGGGGGCCTGTTGTATTGCGCGCACCTTCTCTGCGACGGGGTGCAAACCTTCGCGGTCCACCCGATGACCCAGGTAGACTACTTCCTGCGCCTGAAAGACGCACTTTGTGCGACATAAACGGACTCCAGCCTCCGAAAAGCGTCTAAGGACAGTTTCCAAATTTTCCAAATGTTCCTGCTCCGACGTCCCTGTAATCAAAACGTCGTCTAAGTAGACAGCGACACGCGGTAAACCTCTCAAAATGCCCTCCATGACGCATTGAAAAATAGTGCAGGCAGAGGATACCCCAAAGGGCAACCGTGTTCATACAGGCCCCGGTGTGTATTGATCGTTACGTAGGACTGGAACCGATGTCCTGGGGGGGCGGGGGGGTGGATTGCTCGAGCTGTTGGGGAGGGTTTAAACTAATGTGGCAGGGGGATGGAAACCGATGCAGGAAGTTGGAAGGTAGTAAAACAGGGACAGAAACAAAAGGCAGTAAGGGGGAAAGTGTAAGGCAGAGAAGCCATAGTCAAAAATCAAAAAGGGCGACAGTATAAGGTACAGTGACTGAGGGGAGCTCAGTGAATAGGCCCAGTAATACTAAAAGGAATAAAACGGGAAGTCAAAACATTAATGGTAAGCGACGCGGCAGGTTGTTACAGGAAGATATGGGTTCAACGACAAGGGAAATTAGGAGAAAAGTTAAGAGGAAATATAACTTAGGAGAGGTTACTGATTGAGGTGTTAAGATTCAAAACAGAGGTAAAAAAGCCAACATAAGTGTACTTTACCTGAATGCCCGTAGTATTCGGAATAAGGTAAATGAGTTGATGGCACAAATCATCGTGAATGGCTATGATTTAGTGGCTATTCCTGAAACATGGTTAAAGGATGGTCATGTCTGGGAGTTAAACATCCGAGGGTATCAAACTATTCGGAGGGACAGAGTGGATGGTAAGGGAGGTGGTTTGGCTCTGTTATTTAAGGATGACATCCAGGCAATAGTACGGGATGACATCGGTGCTATGGAGGATAAGGTTGAATCCATTTGGGTGGAAATCAGGAATAGTAAGGCAAAACAGTCACTGATAGGAGTAGTCTATAGGCTACCAAATAGTAACATTATGGTGGGGCAGGCAATAAACAAAGAAAAAGCGGATGCATGTCGAAATGGTACAGCAGTTATCATGGGGGATTTTAATCTACATGTCGATTAGTTTAACCAGGTCGCTCAAGGCAGCCTTGAGGAGGAGTTTATAGAATATATCCGCGATAGTTTCCTAGAACGGTATGTAATGGAACCTACGAGGGAACAAGCAGTCCTAGATCTGGTCCTGTGTAATGAGACAGGATTGATTCATGATCTCATAGTTAGGGATCCTCTCGGAAGGAGCAATCACAATATGGTGGAATTTAAAATACAGATGGAGGGTGAGAAGGTAAAATCAAACACTAGTGTTTTGTGCTTAAACAAAGGAGATTACAATGGGGTGAGAGAAGAACTAGCTAAGGTAGACTGGGAGCAAAGACTTTATGGTAAAACAGTTGAGGAACAGTGGAGAACCATCCAAGTGATTTTTCACAGTGCTCAGCAAAGGTTTATACCAACAAAAAGGAAGGACGGTAAACAGAGGGAAAATCGACCGTGGATATCTAAGGAAATAAGGGAGAGTATCAAATTGAAGGAAAAAGCATACAAAGTGGCAAAGATGTGTGGGAGACTAGAGGACTGGGAAATCTTTAGGGGGCAACAGAAAGCTACTAAAAAAGTATAAAGAAGAGTAAGATAGATTACGAGAGTAAACTTGCTCACAATATGAAAGCAGATGGTAAAAGTTTCTACAAATATATAAAACAAAAAAGAGTGGCTAAGGTAAATGTTGGTCCTTTAGAGGATGAGAAGGGAGATTTAATAATGGGAGATGACGAAATGGTTGAGAAACTGAACAGGTTTTTTGGGTCAGTGGAAGACACAAATAACATGCCAGTGACTGACAGAAATTAGGCTATGACAGGTGAGGACCTTGAGATGATTGTTACCACTAAGGAGGTAGTGATGGGCAAGCTAATGGGGCTAAAGGTAGACAGGTCTCCTGGCCCCGATGGAATGCATCCCAGAGTGCTAAAGGAGATGGCTACGGAAATTGAAAATGCACTGGTGATAATTTACCAAAATTCACTAGACTCTGGGGTGGTCCCGGCGGATTGGAAATTAGCAAACGTGATACCACTGTTTAAAAAAGGAGGTAGGCAGAAAGCGGGTAATTATAGGCCAGTGAGCTTAACTTCGGTAGTAGGGAAGATGCTGGAATCTATCATCAAGGAAGAAATAGCGAGGCATCTGGATGGAAATTGTACAATGGGCAGACGCAGCATGGGTTCATAAAGGGCAGGTCGTGCCTAACTAATTTAGTGGAATTTTTTGAGGACATTACCAGTGCGGTAGATAACGGGGAGCCAATGGATGTGGTATATCTGGATTTCCAGAAAGCCTTTGACAAGCTGCCACACAAGAGGTTGCTGCATAAGATAATGATGCATGGCATTAAGGGTAAAGTAGTAGCATGGATAGAGAACAAAGAACAAAGAAATGTACAGCACAGGAACAGGCCCTTCGGCCCTCCAAGCCCGTGCCGACCATGCTGCCCGACTAAACTACAATCTTCTACACTTCCTGGGTCCGTATCCTTCTGTTCCCATCCTATTCATATAGGATTGGTTAATTAATAGAAAGCAAAGACTGGGGATTAATGGGTGTTTCTCTGGTTGGCAATCAGTAGCTAGTGGTGTCCTTCAGGGATCAGTGTTGGGCCCAAAATTGTTCACAATTTACATTGATGATTTGGAGTTGGGGACCAAGGGCAATGTGTCCAAGTTTGCAGACGACACTAAGATGAAATGAAATGAAATGAAATGAAATGAGATGAGTGGTAAAGCAAGAGGTGCAGAGGATACTGGAAGTCTGCAGAGGGATTTGGATAGGTTAAGTGAATGGGCTAGGGTCTGGCAGATGGAATACAATGTTGACAAATGTGAGGTTATCCATTTTGGTAGGAATAACAGCAAAAAGGATTATTAATTAAATGATAAAATATTAAAACATGTTGCTGTGCAGAGAGACCTGGGTGTGCTAATGCATGAGTCGTAAAAAGTTGGTTTACAGGTGCAACAGGTGATTAAGAAGGCAATGTTGTCCTTCATTGCTAGAGGGGTGGAGTTTAAGATGAGGGAGGTTATGCTGCAACTGTATATGGTGTTAGTGAGGCCACACCTGGAGTATTGTGTTCAGTTTTGGTCTCCTTACTTGAGAAAGGATGTACTGGCACTGGAGGGTGTGCAGAGGAGATTCACTAGGTTAATCCCAGAGCTGAAGGGGTTGGAATACGAGGAGAGGTTGAGTAGACTGGGACTGTACTCGTTGGAATTTAGAAGGATGAGGGGGGATCTTATAGCAACATATAAAATTATGAAGGGAATAGATAGGATAGATGTGGGCAGGTTGTTTCCACTGGTGGGTGAAAGCAGAACTAGGGGGCATAGCCTCAAAATAAGGGGAAGTAGATTTAGGACTGAGTTTAGGAGGAACGTCTTCACCAAAAGGGTTGTGAATCTATGGAATTCCTTGCCCAGTGTAGCAGTAGAGGCTCCTTCATTAAATGTTTTTGAGATAAAGATAGATCGTTTTTTGAAGAATAAAGGGATTAAGGGTTATGGTGTTCGGGCCGGAAAGTGGAGCCGAGTCCACAAAGGATCAGCCATGATCTCATTGAATGGCGGAGCAGGCTCGAGGGGCCAGATGGCCTACTCCTGCTCCTAGTTCTTTTGTTCTTATATGGCCGGGAGGCAGGTTCCAACTCCAACTGTAGGTAGGCGTGACTCATATCTAATTTTGTGAACAAGAGTCCACCTGCAAGCTTCGCGTAGAGATCCTCTATGCGAGGCTTTGGATATCAGTCGAGCCGGGAAGCCGTATTCACTGTAAGTTTATAGTTGCCGCACAAGCGGACTTTGGCATCTGGCTTCATTACAGGTACAATCGGTGCTGCCCAGACAGTGAAACGGACGGGCCTGATAATACCCAAAGTTTCCAAATGAGTGAGCTCCCCTTCTACCTTCTCGAGCAAGGCGCAAGGCACCGGGCGCGCCCAGAAATAGCACGGCGTGGCTCCTGGTTCGACTTGGATATGGGCTACGGCCCATTTTATTTTCTCAAACCGGGCTGGAATACATCTGGGTACTGCCCTAGCACCTCAGTCAACCCTCCAGAAACTGTTTGGAGGATGTGCTGCCAATGCAGCCGCAAATGGCGCAACCAATCCCGACCCAACAGGCTGGGCCCGTGGCCGCGCACCACGATAATTGGGAAACGCTCCACCTGGCATCCATAAACAACAGGGGTCATCGTAGTTCCTGCAATGTCCAATGGTTCCCCCGTATAGGTGGCCAACCTGGCCTGTGTGTCGGTTAATGTAAGGGTCTGTGTACCCTGCTTGATGCGGTCGAATGTCCTCTGGGCGATCACGGAGACCGCTGTGCCTGTGTCCAACTCCATCTCAAGTGGGTGACCATTGACCCGTACTGTCACCTTAATGGGGGCCACACAGGGAGCTGCCACACAATGCAGCTGCAGGCAGTCATCCTCCGTCTCCATGTCCTCGGGAGTAGTCACCGCAGGTTCATCCAAATGTAAGGTACGGCCTCTGGACCGGCCCCAGCTTCTGTCGGAACGACGGCACCCCAGGACATCCGGACTTGCCTCATCCAAGGTACTGCAGGCGTGCGTGGGGACGCTTTCGGACGGAAGGGGTTGCGCCCCAAGGCGTGCACCTCCATTCCCTGTAGCACCTGTACTCCCATTTCTGCGCTCTCTCCAGACAATACTATTTGAATGGCCTGTTGAAAAGTCAATGTTGGCTCAGCTAAAAACTTTCTCTGGGTGGCCGCATTGTTAATAACGCAAACCAAACGGTCGCGTAACATTTCTGACATGGTCTCACCATAGTCACAGTACTCCGCAATCCTGCGTAGCCTGGATAGAAAGTCGGCAAGGGATTCTCCTGGGGTCCTCTCAGCGGTATTAAACCGGTAACGCTGGACTATCGTGGTCGGGGTTGGGTTAAAGTGTTGCCCCACTATATTCACAAGTTCATCAAACATTTTGGTGTCCGGCGCAGCTGGGTACGTAAGGCTCCTAATACCCCAAACATATGCGGGCCGCAGGCGGTGAGCAATATGACCACCTGCCGCTCGTTTTCGGTGATGTTCCTTGCCCGGAAATAGTAACGCATCCGTTGTGCGTACTGGTTACAGCTTTCCAGCGCAGCATCAAAAACATCCAAACGTCCATACAGAGGCATGGTGTAATAGAAAACATCTTCCAACCTGTAACCAACAAAAAATTCAGGGAGGTGGCTTCTGCAGTGTAGACAGCTATTCACTTTAACCCTCGTCGCCAGTTTTGTGAGGGCCACGAAGAATCCAGCACGAGTTGAAGGATAGAAAGAAATAACATTTATTTACAATAACATATATATATATAACAGCAGCAGCAACTTCCCTTGCTGCACACTCTCCTCTTGCCGGTTCCAAACTGGCCAGCTTTATTTATGCAGGAAATCTGCTAATGATTTCTCCGCCCCCCTCATTGGGGAAGCTCATACTCCCAAAGGATTGTGGGATTTCCATTAGTCCCCAGCCAGTGGTAAGCAGGCAGGTTATAACAAAAACCATTCCCTGTTCGGATTTCTTTTTTAAAAATTTAACGTACCCAATTATATATTTTTTGAAATTAAGGGCAAATTTAGCATGGCCAATCCACCTGACCTGCACATCTTTTGGATGTGTGGATGAGACCCACGCAGACACGGGGAGAAAGTGTAAACCGCACACGGATAGTGAACCAGGGCCAGGATTGAACCTGAGTTCTCAGTGCCGTGAGGCAACAGTGCTAACCACTGGGCCACTGTGCTGCCCTCTTGTAGGATTTCTTTAAGCCTTTCTGCACCTAAAGGCTTCATCAGCACCCAGTGTTTTAATAAAAGTATTTTATTTAGCGAGAAAGAAAATCCATAAAGAGTTCAAAGTAAAGTTGTGACCATGAGTCTGGTGTTTTGGAACAGAGTGGCCAACGCCCACCATTTGCTACACCATTAACCTTGATCCATGAATGAAAAGCGGATAAGTCCTTACGATCATATGGAAATTATTTATTCGCTGTTTACAAGCAATAATGTGCAGTATTGTGGTTCATCACAAGTTGTTTACAGTACAGAATCAAACCCTTTGACACAACCAGTCTCTGCTTATATTCCCCTCCTCCCACCCTTACTTCAGTTCATTCAATCAACATCTCCATATATTCATTTCTCTCTCATGCATCTATATTATTTGGTTCAACTATATCTTGTGATCACGCACTCCACATTCTCACCACTCTGGGTAAAGACATTTCAAATTCCTAAATTCTCTTTTGGAATTATTACTGATCATCTTATATTTATGCTCCTAGTTCTGGCCTTGCCCACAATCGAATCCATAAGTATCCCTCCAAAGCACAAGGAGACCATGCTCCCTGTCAAGTATGCACCAGTTCTCTGATGGAGCACCCTATCTAGGCTCCCACCCTTTCTCCAACACCTCACCTAACCTGGACACCTTTTGACAGTAAGGGGCAAATCATCATGGCAAATCCACCTAATCTTCGCATCTTTGGACTGTGGGAGGAAACTGGAGCACCCGGAGGAAACCCACGCATACATGGGGAGAACATGCATACTCCATACAGACAGTCAACCAAGTCCAGAATTAAACACGGGTCCCTGGTACTGTGAGGCAGTAGTGCTAACCTCTGTCCCACTGTGACACCTCATTGAATTCCTACAGTGCAGAAGGAAGACATTTGGCCCATCAAGTCTGCCCTGACCCTCCAAACAATCACCTGGGTCAACACTCCTGCCCTCCCCACCCTATCCCTGTAACCCTGTAAACTAACCTGCACATCCTGGACAATAAGGGGCAATTTAGCATGGCCAATCCATTTAATCTGCGCATTTTAGGAATTGCGGAAACATCTTCTCTATGTCTAGCCTATCAAACCATTTCATAATCTTAAACATTTCTATCTTAAAGACCTGAATCAGGTTACCTTGACGACAGATTCTGATCTGAAGCAGAACGGCAGCAAATTATCATGGCGAATCCACCCAATCTTCTCTAGCAATCCAACATTATTATTATTTAAACGGTAAGATGTTAAAACATGCTGCTGTGCAGAGGGACCTGGGTGTGCTGGTGCACGAGTCGCAAAAAGTTGGTATGCAGGTGCAACAGGTGATTAAGAAGGCTAATCGAGTTTTGTCTTTCATTGCTAGAGGGATGGAGTTCAAGACTAGCGAGGTTATGCTGCAATTGTATAGGGTGTTGGTGAGGCCGCATCTGGAGTATTGTGTTCAGTTTTGGTCTCCTTTCCTGAGAAAGGACATATTGGCACTGGAGGGCGTGCAGAGGAGATTCACTAGGTTGATCCCAGAGTTGAGGGGATTAGGTTATGATGAGAGGTTGAGTAGTCTGGGACTGTACTCATTGGAGTTTAGAAGGATGCAGGGGGATCTTATTGAGACATATAAAATTATGAAGGGAATAGATAGGATAGATGCGGGCAGATTGTTTCCACTGGTCGGGGAAAGCAGAACTAGGGGGCATAGCCTCAAAATAAGGGGAGGCAGATTGAGGACGGAGTGTAGGAGGAACTTCTTCACCCAAAGGGTTGTGAATCTCTGGAATTCCTTGCCCAGTGAAGCAGTTGAGGCTCCTTCATTAAACGTTTTTAAGAAAAAGATAGATGCCTTTCTAAAGAATAAAGGGATTCGGGGATATGGTGTACGGGCCGGAGAGTGGAGCTGAGTCCACAAAGATCAGCCATGATCTCATTAAATGGCGGAGCAGGCTCGAGGGGCCAGATGGCCTACTCCTGTTCCTAGTTCTTATGTTCTTATGTTCTCATAACATGGCAACTCCAGAAAGGGGTCAGAACACCTTCAAACTGCCGAGGGGCCAAAAGGGGGAATTTCTCGATGGCCTGCTGTCTGTGAGCCCGCAGTCTAAATGACAGATTTCTTTCTCAGTGACCTCAGTAAAACTGCAGCTGGAAACAGTGTGAGCACCAGGATGAAAAATCTGGGTACGCAGGATGGAGGCACAGGAATAGGGCGTGTGGGTGCAGGAGGAGAGGTGGGTTGCATACAGTGGAGCTGATTTTTGTGGTCAAGTTAGCTGACGATTCTGAATCCAGATTTGGTGGTTAGTCTGGCAAGGTTCACACTGAAATATGGTTCAACCACGTGCATTAATCCACTCAAGGACTTTCCATGGGCCACACTGGCATCTTTCAGTGTGATTATTAATGGTGAAAAGATTATGCCAGTTTAAAGGAAGACCCATATTTCTGTAGTGCCTTTCCCCATCTTAGGACCTCTCAAAGTGCTTTGCACCCAATCAATTATTTTTGAAGTTTAATCACTATTGAAATGTATGAAACGTGACATTCAATATGTGCACATCAAGGTCCCTCAAACAACAATGTGATAATGACCAGGTAACCTATTGTCTAGAAAGCCTGTCAGGAAAATCCAAGAAATTGTAATATTTTTCTGTTGAGGTATGAGTGGCAATGAAAGTAAGGAACAGAATGACTGTGTGAATCTAAACTGTGGGTTTGGTATGGTAATTAGCCTAGAAATGCTTCAAACAGATGCCGGGTTGTTGTGATTCAAAGGATAAGGTCAGCAAGGTGGGAAAGAAAGGTGTCATAGATAAAGTATTGACAGAGTGTGTCTACTTTTCCTTTAAATTCTAAAAGCTAAAGTGAAGAGATAAAGTAAATTAATCCTGGGAGAAAGCATTTCTAAAAGAGACTGGGTGAGACAATGGAGAGATCAAAGGGAAAGAACATATTTAAGGGGATACTGAAAACCTATGAAGGAAGTTGTTTTAGCAGACAGCAGGAATTGCTGGTCAATCTCCCAGAAGGCAGTTTGAACGAAGCCAAATCGGAAAAGCCAACTGCTGTTAACCTCAGAGGCACCCCAAGTGAGAATTAAAGGCACTGTGTGGTAAAAGTATATTTTTTTGGAGAGTCAAAAATAGTTTATTTCCTACTCATGTTAGGAAACACAATAACAAAGCATAAGTCCCAAGGCCCAGCTGGGACCATCCTGAGATTCCTGCTTCTTCCTGGGCCAGTCCTTTTTTTTAAAAAAAACTTTTATTCTCCTCCTTTTTCACATTTTCTCCCAAATTTACACCCAACAATAAACAATAATCAGTAACGAATGCAATGTCAATCCCCAAATCAATAACAACGATCCCATCCTCCCACCAAACCCCCAAACATTAGCCCGCATGTTAACATAAACAAATGACAAAAAGGAATCAGGAATCACCCATTGTCACTATTAACACATTCAGTCCCCCTCCCACTAACCCTCCCAGCCGCGCCCCCCCCCCCCCCTAATGTTCCATGTAATCCACTTCTCGAAAGTGCATAATGAATGACACCCATGAATTGTCGAACCCCTCCATCCTTCCCCTCAATTCAAACTTAATCTTTTCAAGAGTCAAGTATTCCAGCAGGTCCCCCCGCCACACCAGGGCACAGGGTGGAGAGGTTGATCTCCAACCCATCAGGATCCTCCTTCGGGCGATCAATGAGGGGAAGGCTACAACATCCGTCTCCACGCCAGTTTCCAACCCCAGCTGGTCCGACATCCCGAATATGGCCTCCCGAGGGCCAGGGTCCAGTTTCACGTGCACCATTTTAGAGATTACTGTAAAAACCTCCTTTCAGTAATCCTCCAGCTTTGTACAGGACTAAATATGTCAATCCCCATATCAATAACAACGATCCCACCCTCCCACCAAACCCCAAACATTCGCACGCATGTTCACAAAAACAAATGACAAAAAGGAATCAGGAATCACCCATAGTCACCATTAACACACACTGCCCCCCCTCCCCCCAACCCTCTCACCTACCCTCCCAACTAATGTTCAATGTTATCCAGTTCTTGAAAGGGCATAATGAATAATGCCCATGAATTGTAGAACCCCTCCATCCTTCCCCTCAGTTCAAACTTAACCTTCTCAAGAGTCAAGAATTCCAACAGGTCCCCCAGCCACGCCAGGGCACAGGGTGGAGAGGTTGCTCTCCATCCCATCAGGATCCGCCTTCGAACGATCAACGAAGCGAAGGCTACAACATCTACCTCCGCACCCGTTTCCAACCCTGGCTGGTCCGACACCCCGAATATGGCCTCCCGAGGGCCCGAGTCCAGTTCCACGTGCACCATTTTAGAGATTACCCTAAAAACCTCCTTCCAGTAATCCTCCAGCTTTGTACAGGACCAAAACATATGAACGTGGTCCTTCCCCCCCGCCCCCCCATCCCGCACCGTTAACTGTGTGGTAACTGTGTGGTAAAAGTTATCAGATTTTTATAGACCTAAAAATCTACAAGGCGTTGCTGAACAGCTGGGAAAGGTTAACTCTGAAGATAGTTCAATTAAGATTGTTCGAAACTGTTTAGGGTATTGGTACTGGGTAAAGACATTACATTATTTAAGTGTAATTCTATTTTATTTAGTTTTTTCCTATTTCTTAATAAACATTCACATTGCTATAAAATCATCACAAGTCAAGGACATCATTTCTGGATTTCAAAACATCTCCTTGCACTATACAATTTGCAAACACGAACATGAGGGCATTTGCTTCAAGTTTCCCTTCTAGGAATTGAACATCTCGACATTTACCATCAACTGTGCCATTAACATTGTTTTCTGTGATGTTGATTGAAGGATAAATATTGGGCGGACACGAGGTATTGACTTTCCTTTGACTTCTTCAAGACAGTGCTACGGGGACTTTTGCTTCCATCCTGGTTTAAAGAGTCTCATTCGAGAGCCAGCACATCTGACGGTGCAGCACTCGCTCAGTACTGCACCGGAGTGCCAACCTAGATTTAGTATTCAAGTCTCTGGTATAAGACTTGGCTCAGCGAGCTCGATATGGTGCTTAAACTGTGGTCCACCTCCCCTCCACATGTGGCCCTCAACAAATATCCTGCTTTGTATGTCTCTGGGCCTCTGTCCACAGCCCACCGTGCTCTGGGGTATTGGTGCTGCCAGAGTAAATACAAATGTAGTAGAGGAAAACAGAAATGAGGATTAAGCTCCTGGACAAAAGCCCTCATGAGTCACTCAGCCCTATTTCGTAATCCAAATCATTGACATTCCAGCTACAATGTTCTGTTGCAGCTTAAACAATTGGTACTATTTATGTAACTGTTTAATTTGAAGCATTGATTTTATTGGCCTAATCTCTTCTAACGTTGCCAGGACTGCTGCTCTGGGCTCCAATCAGCTGGTGCATCCTGTGATGCATGTGGTGGAGTCCTACAGCAACCTCAGTGTTCTGATTTGAAATAAATCAGCCTGTATCTGCAGGTACATACCTCTGCATGACAAATGCACAAAGCGAGTTCCCCATTGGAATGAAATTGGCCTTTTGTTGCTGTGATAAAAAACATCAGTGACCCACGTTACACCTCCTCCTCCAGCTAGATTTACTTTTCCAATGGAACCATAGTTTACCAGGATGCCAAACAGGCGATCGTTCATTGACGCCCATTTTGTGTGTGTTGAAAATCAATTTTAACCTTTTGGGCGTGAGAGAAATGTCAACAGTTTGGAGAACTTATCAAGAGGTGAAATCACACGGCATCTATAAGTAGTTTTAGAATGAGGAACATACAAACAGAACAAGGCCATTAAGCCCGTCTAGCCTGCCCCGTATCATTCAGCAAGATTGTGGCTTATCTGCAACCCAACCCCATTTACCTGCCTTCTTAATGAGCTTGAGGGACAAAATCTATTAATCTCAGATTGAAAATTTACCGAACACAGTTCTAAGTTTCTACAGTCCGTTGTGAAGAAGTGTTTCTTAATTTCACTTCTTGAGGGTTGAGTTAACCTCAGAAATAACCTGAGTAATTTCAGTGTGCACAGGGCAGCACGGTAGCACAAGTGGATAGCACTGTGGCTTCACAGCGCCAGCGTCCCAGATTTGATTCCCTGCTGGGTCACTGTCTGTGCGGAGTCTGCACGTACTCCCCGTGTCTGCGTGGGTTTCCTCCGGGTGCTCCGGTTTCCTCCAACAGTCCAAAGATGTGCAGGTTAGGTGGATTGGCCATGATAAATTGCCCTTAGTATTGAAAAAGGTTGGGAGGGGTTATTGGGTTACGGGGATAGGGTGGAAGTGAGGGCTTAAGTGGATCGGTGCAGACTCGATGGGCCGAATGGCCTCCTTCTGTACTGAAAATTCTATGTTCTATGTTCTAAAACTCAGAAAAGCTAACTGCTCATAAAACTGACAAATTACTGAAAAACAACTTTGAATGAATGCTTGAAGAAATCCATTGCTTCAAGGAGACTGAATCAATATATTTTGGTTCTTATATTGGATTTCAGGATTTCTTTTAGTGTTTTGGGATCACATTTACACCTTTAGTGTGTTTTATTTTCCTATTAAAACTGAAACTCGTTGGCCTCCCATATAACATGTGCAGAGAAGCAGTTACAATGTGAGTGCAGTGGGATATGAACTTCTCATGATTTAACTTGTGGACATACTCAATATTTCATCAGTTGTATTATTGGAGAAAAAAGCTGAAGAACACAGAAGTGAAATCTTTGCAGAGGTAGATTTGGGTAATTTTTTAGATGCAGGTTAACCTGGGAATAAAAAATGCATTTTGTTATGAGAATGAGGGTTCGAAAATGCTCCCAGACATTTTTATTTTTGATTCATTCTGATGCATTATTAGACCATAAGACAATGGAGCAGAATTAGGCCACTCGGCCCAATGGGTCTGCTCTGCCATTCAATCATGGCTGATATTTTCTCATACCCATTTTCCTGCCTTCTCCCCATAACCCTGTTCCTCTTATTAATCAAGAACCTATCTATCTCCATCTTAAAGACACTCAATGATGTGGTCTCCACAGCCTTCTGTGGAAAAGAGTTCCACAGATTCACCACCCCCTGGCTGAAGAAATTCCTCCTCATCTCTGTTTTAAAGGATCATCCCTTCAGTCTGAGGCTGTGCCCTCGGGTTCTAGTTTTTCCAACAAGTGGAAACATCCTCTCCATGTCCACTCTATCCAGCCCTCTCAGTTTACTGTAAGTTTCAATAAGATCCCCCTTATCCTTCTAAACTCCAACGAATACAGACCCAGAGTCCTCAACCATTCCTCATACGACAAGCTCTTCATTCCAGGGATCATTCTTGTGAACCTCTTCTAGACCCTTTCCAAGACCAACACATCCTTCCTTAGATACGCGGCCCAAAATTACTCACAATACTCCAAATGGGGTCTGACCAGAGCTTTACACATCCTCAGAAGTACATCCCTGGTCTTGTATTCTAGCCCTCTCGACATGAATGCTAACATTGCATTTGCCTTCCTAACTGCCGATTGAACCTTATTTTTTAATATAATCTTTATTGTCACAAGTAGGCTTATATTAACACTGCAATGAAGTTACTGTGAAAAATCCCTAGTCGCCACATTCCAGCGCCTGTTCGGGTACACGGAGGGAGAATTCAGAATGGCCAATTCACCTAACAGCACGTCTTTCAGGACTGCACGTTAACCTGAAGAGAATCTTTAACTAGGACTCCCATCCCTTTGTGCTTCTGATTTCCTAAGCCTTTTCCCATTTAGAATATAGGGCTGGATTCTCCTTCCCACCGCGCCAGATTTCTGGTTCAGCAAGCCGGCGGGATGCTTCGTTTCTCCGGCTGGTCAATCGGGTTTCTCATTGTGGGACAGCCCCACGCCGTCGGGAAAACCCCGGGCTGCCGGCAAAACGGAGAATCCCGACAGCGGAGAATCCAGCCCATAGTCTATGCCTCCATTCTTCTTACCAAAGTGCATACCCTCACACTTTTTCCCACCGTATTCCATCTGCCACTTCTTTGCCCACTCTCCTATCATGTCCAAGTCCATCAGCAGCCCCCCTGGTTCCTCAATACTACCTGTCCCATTTTCCATCCCTCTGATCTCTCCTGTTTAATAGGAACATAGGAATTAAGAACATAAGGAGACACTTCAGCGCTTCGAGCCTTCTTCCCCTTTCAATCACACCTTGGCTGATCTCTTCCTGGTTTCAAATCCAGCTCCCTACCTGTTCCCCATACCCCTTTAGTCCATTTTAAAAAATCAGAAATACATCTCTCTCCTTCTTGAAACCATTTAGTGACTAAGATTCCACCGCACTATGGGGCAACAAATTCATCACCCTCTACGAGAAGTAGTTCTTCCTCATCTGAGTTCTAAATCCACAATCTCTCTACCTATAGCTGTGACCTCTCATTCTAGAGAGAGTGCAGGCCATCAGGTCCCGGAGACTTATTTGCCTTTAAACTCAATGTCTATTCAATACCGTCGCCCTAGTAATGGCTACAGCACCAGGTTCCTCTGCATTAACTGTAGCTTTGGGAAATGTTTAATAAGCTTCTACCGGGAAGACAGAGGCAAAATATCGGTTCAGTGCCTCTGCCAGCTCTGTGTTCCCTCCTTTTACTTCATCAGCATCGTCCTCTAAGGACCAACATTTATTTTAGCTATTCTCTTCCTCCTTATATAGCTATAGAAGATTTTGGTATCAGTATTTTTGCTTTCTGCTAGCTTCCTTTCATAGTTCGTCTTAGCTCTTTTGATTTGATTTTTAGTAGCCTTTTGCTGAACCTTAAAGTTCTCCCAATCCTCCAGCTTACCACTAGCTTTTGCAGTATGGTATACCCTAGTTTTTGCCTTTATGACTTCCTTGTTTGGCCATGGGATGTTTTTCTCCCTTTTACAATTCTTCTTCTTCTCAAGAACATACTTTAATTGAGTGGTATTTAATATCTCCCTGAACATCCGCCATTGTTCATCAACCGTCCTACCGTCAATTATTTGTGCCCAATCTACTTGGGCCAACTCTTTCCTCAGGTCTGTATAATTACCTCTGCCCAACACTAAAACTCTAGTTTGGAACTCTGTCTTCTCTCGCTCAATCTGAATTTGAAATTCTAGCATGCTGCGATCACTCCTTCAAGAGGATCCTTAACGACAAGATGATTTTTCAACCCTTCTTCGGTACATAATACTAAATCTAAAATAACCTGCTCCCTGGTTGGCTCCAAAACATAGTGCTCTAAGAAACAATCCCTCGTACACTCGATGAAATCTCCCTCGAGGCTACCCTTGCCAATTTGATTAATCCAGTCAATATGCATATTAAAATCACCCATGATTACCGTTGTGCCCTTTTCACAAGTCCTCATCATATCTTGGTTTATACTATGCCCCACTTTGGAAGTACTGCTCGGGGACCTGTAAAATATTCCTACCAAGGAGCTTATTCCTTTGTTTTTTATTTCTATCCAGATCGATTGAACAATTTGACCCTTAGTACCAATATCATTTCTTAATTCAGCTTTACTGTCATGTTTAACCAATAAATCAACTCCACCTCCTGTTCCATCCTGTCTATCCTTTCAAAAAACTGAGTATCCTTGGACATTAAACTCCGAGTTCTGGTCCTCCTACAACCATGTTTCAGTAATCCCCACCGAATCATACCCATTTGTCTCTATTTGTGCTGTCAGCTTATTGACCTTATTCCGAATATTGTGTACATTTAGGTATAAAGTTTTTATGTGTCCCACTGATTTGTCTTTTCCTTGTAGGGTTTTCTTGTGCACTACGCTTTTCAAACATTCTGCTCTCCTTTACTAATCTCTGATACACTCAGCCACATCCCCAACTTTCACTCACACAGTCACCTTCCATTTTGATTTTTTACGTCCTTTCCTCTCTGTAGTTGTTAGACTGGCCCTGCCTATTCATCATATTAACCTCTACCTTCTCCTCACATGCTGACCTGCTGCTTTGGTTCCCATTAACCGTAATACTTCTTGTAGCTTTACCCTTCCCTTTCTCCCCACTTGCTAGTTTAAAGCCTTGTGACCACCCTATTTACCCTTTCCGCTGGAACACTGCTCCCAGATCAGTTCAGGTGAAGACGTTCCAACTGTACAGACCCTCCTGTTCCAACACTGATGACAATGCCCCATGAAAAGGAACCCCTCTTTCCTGTATCACTCCTTCAGCCACGTGTTTACTCTCTAATTTTCACAACCCTTTGTCAATTTGTAAGTGGCCCAGGTAGTAATCTAGATATTCTCACGCTTGAGGACCTGTTCTTTAATTTTGTTTCTAGTTCCTGATTATCCCCAAACAGGTCCTCTTTCCTAGTCTTGCCTCTGTTGTTTTCCCAGTGTGGACCACAATAACTGGATCCTCGCCCTCCCACTCCAATATCCTTTCAAGTTGGTCAGAGATAGCCCAACTACCACTTGTCTTTTTGCTCCCCCCAGCTCGAATGGCCTCCTGTACCACAATGCAGTGATCGGCTAGTTCATTCTCCCTCCAGCCCTTTTCCTCATCCACGCATGGAGCAAGTACCTCTTACCTGTTGGACAAGGTCAAGACCTGACGCTCCTCCATTTCGGAATTCAGGATGCCTCTACCTGGCTCACTCTCAGTCACCCCCCCCCCCCCACCCACCCACCCCCCCACCCCAACCCCCCTGCTGTCCCTGACCACTAGCCAAATTTGAGGTGTTTACTAAATTTTGCAGTTTATTTAAATTTTGCACATGCTCCCTACCAGCCAATCAGGTCACAGCTTTCCTGTGATGTCAGTATTTTCAGCTTCAGTGGAATCCCCGATACTCACCACTCCGATGCTCCGCCCTCTGAGACTGCTCCTTGGTGATTTCCCGTTTCTCTCTCCACTCTTTAATGAGGTCACACTTCTCTGTCCACTCTTTAATGGAGCCTCGGCTCTCTCTCTGCTCTTTAATGAAGTCTCGTCTCTCAGCACTCTTTAATGAAGGCTCGCCTCTCTCTACTCTTTAATGAAGTCACCCTTCTCTCTCCACTTTTTAATGAAGTCGCGCCTCTCGACACTCCTGAATGAAGTCTCGCCTCTCTCTTCATTCTTCAATGAAGTCTTGTCTCTCTCTCTGCTCTTTAATGAAGTCTCGCCTCTCTCTCTGCTCTTTAATGAAGCCTCGCCTCTCTCTTCGCTGTTTAATAAAGTCTCGCCTCTCCCTCTGCTCTTTAATGAAGTCTTACCTCTCTCTTCACTCTGTAATGAAGTCTCTCCTCTCTCTTCGCTCTTTAATGGAGTCTCGCCTCTCTCTTCGCTCTTTAATGAAGTCTCACCTCTCTCTCTGCTCTTTAATGAAGTCTCACCTCTCTCTCCACTCTTTAATGAAGTCTCGTCTCTCTCTCCACTCTTTAATGAAGTCTCGTTTCTCTCTCCACTCTATAATGAAGTCTCACCTCTCTCTCTGCTCTTTAATGAAGTCTTGCCTCTAACTTCACTCTGTAATGTAGTCTCGCCTCTCTCTTCGCTCTTTAATGGAGTCTCGCCTCTCTCTCCACTCTTTAATGAAGTCTCGTCTCTCTCTCCACTCTGTAATGAAGTCTCGCCTCTCTCTTCGCTCTTTAATGAAGTCTCGTCTCTCTCTCCACTCTTTAATGAAGTCTTGTCTATCTCTCCACTCTGTAATGAAGTCTCGCCTCTCTCTTCGCTCTTTAATGAAGTCTCGCCTCTCTCTTCGCTCTTTAATGAAGTCTCGCCTCTCTCTTCGCTCTTTAATGAAGTCTCGTCTTTCTCTCCACTCTATAATGAAGTCTCACCTCTCTCTTCGATCTTTAATGAAGTCTCGCTTCTCTCTTCGCTCTTTAATGAAGTCTCGCCTCTCCGCTCTTTAATGAAGTCTCGACTCTCTCCACTCTCTTGAAGTCACTCCTCTCTCTTCGCTCTTTAACAAAGTCTCACCCCTCTCTCCACTCTTTAATGAAGTCTTGCCTCTCTCTCTGCTCGTTAATTAAGTCTCGCCTCTCTCACTGCTCTTTAATGAAGTCTCGCCTCTCTCTCTGCTCTTTAGTGAAATCTTGCCTCTCTCGCTGCTCTTTAATGAAGTCTCGTCTCTCTGTTTGCTCTTTAATGAAGTCTCGCCTCTCTCTCTGCTCTTTAATGAAGTCTCGCCTCTCTCTTCGCTCTTTATTGAAGTCTTGTTTCTCTCTCTGCTCTTTAATGAAGTCTCGCCTCTCTCTCTGCTCTTTAATGAAGTCTTCCCTCTCTCTTCACTCTGTAATGAAGTCTCGCCTCTCTCTTCGCTCTTTAATGGAGTCTCGCCTCTCTCTTTGCTCTTTAATGAAGTCTCACCTCTCCCTCTGCTCTTTAATGAAGTCTTCCCTCTCTCTTCGCTCTTTAATGAAGTCTCGTCTCTCTCTCCACTCTTTAATGAAGTCACCCTTCTCTCTCCACTTTTTAATGAAGTCTCGCCTCTCGACACTCCTGAATGAAGTCTCGCCTCTCTCTTCATTCTTCAACGAAGTCTTGTCTCTCTCTCTGCTCTTTAATGAAGTCTCGCCTCTCTCACTGCTCTTTAATGAAGCCTCGCCTCTCTCTTCGCTGTTTAATAAAGTCTCGCATCTCCCTCTGCTCTTTAATGAAGTCGTCCCTCTCTCTTCACTCTGAAATGAAGTCTCGCCTCTCTCTTCGCTCTTTAATGAAGTCTCGTCTCTCTCTCCACTCTTTAATGAAGTCTTGTCTCTCTCTCCACTCTGTAATGAAGTCTCGCCTCTCTCTTCGCTCTTTAATGAAGTCTCGTCTCTCTCTCCACTCTGTAATGAACTCTCGACTCTCTCTTCGCTCTTTAATGAAGTCTCACCCCTCTCTACATTCTTTAATGAAGTCTTGCCTCTCTCTCTGCTCGTTAATTAAGTCTCGCCTCTCTCACTGCTCTTTAATGAAGTCTCGCCTCTCTCTCTGCTCTTTAATGAAGTCTTGCCTCTCTCGCTGCTCTTTAATGAAGTCTCGCCTCTCTCTTTGCTCTTTAATGAAGTCTCGCCTCTCTCTCTGCTCTTTAATGAAGTCTCGCCTCTCTCTTCGCTCTTTAATGAAGTCTCACCTCTCTCTCTGCTCTTTAATGAAGACTCACCTCTCTCTCCACTCTTTAATGAAGTCTCGTCTCTCTCTCCACACTATAATGAAGTCTCACCTCTCTCTCTGCTCTTTAATGAAGTCTTCCATCTCTCTTCACTCTGTAAAGAAGTCTCGCCTCTCTCTTCGCTCTTTAATGGAGTCTCGCCACTCTCTCCACTCTTTAATGAAGTCTCGTCTCTCTTTCCGCTCTGTAATGAAGTCTCGCCTCTCTCTTCGCTCTTTAATGAAGTCTCGTCTCTCTCTCCACTCTTTAATGAAGTCTTGTCTCTCTCTCCACTCTGTAATGAAGTCTCGCCTCTCTCTTCGCTCTTTAATGAAGTCTCGTCTCTCTCTCCACTCTGTAATGAACTCTCGCCTCTCTCTTCGCTCTTTAATGAAGTCTCACCCCTCTCTCCATTCTTTAATGAAGTCTTGCCTCTCTCTCTGCTCGTTAATTAAGTCTCGCCTCTCTCACTGCTCTTTAATGAAGTCTCGCCTCTCTCTCTGCTCTTTAATGAAGTCTTGCCTCTCTCGCTGCTCTTTAATGAAGTCTCGCCTCTCTCTTTGCTCTTTAATGAAGTCTCGCCTCTCTCTCTGCTCTTTAATGAAGTCTCGCCTCTCTCTTCGCTCTTTAATGAAGTCTCACCTCTCTCTCTGCTCTTTAATGAAGACTCACCTCTCTCTCCACTCTTTAATGAAGTCTCGTCTCTCTCTCCACACTATAATGAAGTCTCACCTCTCTCTCTGCTCTTTAATGAAGTCTTCCCTCTCTCTTCACTCTGTAAAGAAGTCTCGCCTCTCTCTTCGCTCTTTAATGGAGTCTCGCCACTCTCTCCACTCTTTAATGAAGTCTCGTCTCTCTTTCCGCTCTGTAATGAAGTCTCGCCTCTCTCTTCGCTCTTTAATGAAGTCTCGTCTCTCTCTCCACTCTGTAATGAACACTCGCCTCTCTCTTCGCTCTTTAATGGAGTATCGCCTCTCTCTCCACTCTGTAATGAAGTCTCGCCTCTCTCTTCGCTCTTTGATGGAGTCTCGCCTCTCTCTTCGCTCTTTAATGAAGTCTCGTCTCTCCCTTCGCTCTTTAATGAAGTCTCGCCTCTCTCTCTGCTCTTTAATGAAGTCTCGCCTCTCTCTTTGCTCTTTAATGAAGTCTCGCCTCTCTCTTTGCTCTATAATGAAGTCTCGCCTCTCTCTTCGCTCTTTAATGAAGTCTCGCCTCTCTTTTCGCTCTTTAATGAAGTCTCGCCTCTCTCTTCGCTCTTTAATGAAGTCTCGCCTCTCTCTTCGCTCTCCAATGAAGTCTCGCCTCTCTCTTCGCTCTTTAATGAAATCTCGTCTCTCTCTCCACTCTATAATGAAATCTCACCTCTCTCTTCGCTCTTTAATGAAGTCTCGCTTCTCTCTTCGCTCTTTAATGAAGTCTCGCCTCTCCGCTCTTTAATGAAGTCTCGACTCTCTCTCCACTCTATATTGAAGTCACGCCTCTCTCTTCGCTCTTTAATGAAGTCTCACCCCTCTCTCCACTCTTTAATGAAGTCTTGCCTCTCTCTCTGCTCGTTAATTAAGTCTCGCCTCTCTCACTGCTCTTTAATGAAGTCTTGTCTCTCTCACTGCTCTTTAATGAAGTCTCGCCTCCCTCTTTGCTCTTTAATGAAGTCTCGCCTCTCTCTCTGCTCTTTAATGAAGTCTCGCCTCTCTAATGAAGTCTTGCCTCTCTCTCCGCTCTTTATTGAAGTCTCGCCTCTCTCTTCGCTCTTTAATGAAGTCTCGCCTCTCTCTCTGCTCTTAAATGAAGTCTCGCCTCTCTCTCTGCTCTTTAATGAAGTCTTCCCTCTCTCTTCACTCTGTAATGAAGTCTCGCCTCTCTCTTCACTCTTTAATGGAGTCTCGACTCTCTCTTCGCTCTTTAATGAAGTCTTACCTATCTCTCTGCTCTTTAATGGAGTCTCGCCTCTCTCTCCACTCTTTAATGAAGTCTCGTCTCTCTCTCCACTCTGTAATGAAGTCTCGCTTCTCTCTTCGCTCTTTAATGAAGTCTCGCCTCTCCGCTCTTTAATGACGTCTCGACTCTCTCTCCACTCTATATTGAAGTCACGCCTCTCTCTTCGCTCTTTAATGATGTCTCACCCCTCTCTCCACTCTTTAAAGAAGTCTTGCCTCTCTCTCTGCTCGTTAATTAAGTCTCGCCTCTCTCTCTGCTCTTTAATTAAGTCTTGCCTCTCTCGCTGCTCTTTAATGAAGTCTCGTCTCTCTGTTTGCTCTTTAATGAAGTCTCGCCTCTCTCTCTGCTCTTTAATGAAGTCTCGCCTCTCTCTTCGCTCTTTATTGAAGTCTTGTTTCTCTCTCTGCTCTTTAATGAAGTCTCGCCTCTCTCTCTGCTCTTTAATGAAGTCTTCCCTCTCTCTTCACTCTGTAATGAAGTCTCGCCTCTCTCTTCGCTCTTTAATGGAGTCTCGCCTCTCTCTTTGCTCTTTAATGAAGTCTCACCTCTCCCTCTGCTCTTTAATGAAGTCTTCCCTCTCTCTTCGCTCTTTAATGAAGTCTCGTCTCTCTCTCCACTCTTTAATGAAGTCACCCTTCTCTCTCCACTTTTTAATGAAGTCTCGCCTCTCGACACTCCTGAATGAAGTCTCGCCTCTCTCTTCATTCTACAACGAAGTCTTGTCTCTCTCTCTGCTCTTTAATGAAGTCTCGCCTCTCTCACTGCTCTTTAATGAAGCCTCGCCTCTCTCTTCGCTGTTTAATAAAGTCTCGCATCTCCCTCTGCTCTTTAATGAAGTCGTCCCTCTCTCTTCACTCTGAAATGAAGTCTCGCCTCTCTCTTCGCTCTTTAATGAAGTCTCGTCTCTCTCTCCACTCTTTAATGAAGTCTTGTCTCTCTCTCCACTCTGTAATGAAGTCTCGCCTCTCTCTTCGCTCTTTAATGAAGTCTCGTCTCTCTCTCCACTCTGTAATGAACTCTCGACTCTCTCTTCGCTCTTTAATGAAGTCTCACCCCTCTCTACATTCTTTAATGAAGTCTTGCCTCTCTCTCTGCTCGTTAATTAAGTCTCGCCTCTCTCACTGCTCTTTAATGAAGTCTCGCCTCTCTCTCTGCTCTTTAATGAAGTCTTGCCTCTCTTGCTGCTCTTTAATGAAGTCTCGCCTCTCTCTTTGCTCTTTAATGAAGTCTCGCCTCTCTCTCTGCTCTTTAATGAAGTCTCGCCTCTCTCTTCGCTCTTTAATGAAGTCTCACCTCTCTCTCTGCTCTTTAATGAAGACTCACCTCTCTCTCCACTCTTTAATGAAGTCTCGTCTCTCTCTCCACACTATAATGAAGTCTCACCTCTCTCTCTGCTCTTTAATGAAGTCTTCCCTCTCTCTTCACTCTGTAAAGAAGTCTCGCCTCTCTCTTCGCTCTTTAATGGAGTCTCGCCACTCTCTCCACTCTTTAATGAAGTCTCGTCTCTCTTTCCGCTCTGTAATGAAGTCTCGCCTCTCTCTTCGCTCTTTAATGAAGTCTCGTCTCTCTCTCCACTCTTTAATGAAGTCTTGTCTCTCTCTCCACTCTGTAATGAAGTCTCGCCTCTCTCTTCGCTCTTTAATGAAGTCTCGTCTCTCTCTCCACTCTGTAATGAACTCTCGCCTCTCTCTTCGCTCTTTAATGAAGTCTCACCCCTCTCTACATTCTTTAATGAAGTCTTGCCTCTCTCTCTGCTCGTTAATTAAGTCTCGCCTCTCTCACTGCTCTTTAATGAAGTCTCGCCTCTCTCTCTGCTCTTTAATGAAGTCTTGCCTCTCTCGCTGCTCTTTAATGAAGTCTCGCCTCTCTCTTTGCTCTTTAATGAAGTCTCGCCTCTCTCTCTGCTCTTTAATGAAGTCTCGCCTCTCTCTTCGCTCTTTAATGAAGTCTCACCTCTCTCTCTGCTCTTTAATGAAGACTCACCTCTCTCTCCACTCTTTAATGAAGTCTCGTCTCTCTCTCCACACTATAATGAAGTCTCACCTCTCTCTCTGCTCTTTAATGAAGTCTTCCCTCTCTCTTCACTCTGTAAAGAAGTCTCGCCTCTCTCTTCGCTCTTTAATGGAGTCTCGCCACTCTCTCCACTCTTTAATGAAGTCTCGTCTCTCTTTCCGCTCTGTAATGAAGTCTCGCCTCTCTCTTCGCTCTTTAATGAAGTCTCGTCTCTCTCTCCACTCTGTAATGAACACTCGCCTCTCTCTTCGCTCTTTAATGGAGTATCGCCTCTCTCTCCACTCTGTAATGAAGTCTCGCCTCTCTCTTCGCTCTTTGATGGAGTCTCGCCTCTCTCTTCGCTCTTTAATGAAGTCTCGTCTCTCCCTTCGCTCTTTAATGAAGTCTCGCCTCTCTCTCTGCTCTTTAATGAAGTCTCGCCTCTCTCTTTGCTCTTTAATGAAGTCTCGCCTCTCTCTTTGCTCTATAATGAAGTCTCGCCTCTCTCTTCGCTCTTTAATGAAGTCTCGCCTCTCTCTTCGCTCTTTAATGAAGTCTCGCCTCTCTCTTCGCTCTTCAATGAAGTCTCGCCTCTCTCTTCACTCTTTAATGAAATCTCGTCTCTCTCTCCACTCTATAATGAAATCTCACCTCTCTCTTCGCTCTTTAATGAAGTCTCGCTTCTCTCTTCGCTCTTTAATGAAGTCTCGCCTCTCCGCTCTTTAATGAAGTCTCGACTCTCTCTCCACTCTATATTGAAGTCACGCCTCTCTCTTCGCTCTTTAATGAAGTCTCACCCCTCTCTCCACTCTTTAATGAAGTCTTGCCTCTCTCTCTGCTCGTTAATTAAGTCTCGCCTCTCTCACTGCTCTTTAATGAAGTCTTGTCTCTCTCACTGCTCTTTAATGAAGTCTCGCCTCCCTCTTTGCTCTTTAATGAAGTCTCGCCTCTCTCTCTGCTCTTTAATGAAGTCTCGCCTCTCTAATGAAGTCTTGCCTCTCTCTCCGCTCTTTATTGAAGTCTCGCCTCTCTCTTCGCTCTTTAATGAAGTCTCGCCTCTCTCTCTGCTCTTAAATGAAGTCTTGCCTCTCTCTCTGCTCTTTAATGAAGTCTTCCCTCTCTCTTCACTCTGTAATGAAGTCTCGCCTCTCTCTTCACTCTTTAATGGAGTCTCGACTCTCTCTTCGCTCTTTAATGAAGTCTTACCTATCTCTCTGCTCTTTAATGGAGTCTCGCCTCTCTCTCCACTCTTTAATGAAGTCTCGTCTCTCTCTCCACTCTGTAATGAAGTCTCGCTTCTCTCTTCGCTCTTTAATGAAGTCTCGCCTCTCCGCTCTTTAATGACGTCTCGACTCTCTCTCCACTCTATATTGAAGTCACGCCTCTCTCTTCGCTCTTTAATGATGTCTCACCCCTCTCTCCACTCTTTAAAGAAGTCTTGCCTCTCTCTCTGCTCGTTAATTAAGTCTCGCCTCTCTCTCTGCTCTTTAATTAAGTCTTGCCTCTCTCACTGCTCTTTAATGAAGTCTCACGTCTCTCATTGCTCTTTAATGATGTCTCGCCTCTCTCTCTGCTCTTTAATGAAGTCTCGCCTCTCTAATGAAGTCTTGCCTCTCTCTCCGCTCTTTATTGAAGTCTCGCCTCTCTGTTCGCTCTTTAATGAAGTCTCGCCTCTCTCTCTGCTCTTTAATGAAGTCTTCCCTCTCTCTTCACTCTGTAATGAAGTCTCGCCTCTCTCTTCGCTCTTTAATGAAGTCTCGTCTCTCTCTCCACTCTGTAATGAACTCTCGCCTCTCTCTTCGCTCTTTAATGAAGTCTCACCCCTCTCTACATTCTTTAATGAAGTCTTGCCTCTCTCTCTGCTCGTTAATTAAGTCTCGCCTCTCTCACTGCTCTTTAATGAAGTCTCGCCTCTCTCTCTGCTCTTTAATGAAGTCTTGCCTCTCTCGCTGCTCTTTAATGAAGTCTCGCCTCTCTCTTTGCTCTTTAATGAAGTCTCGCCTCTCTCTCTGCTCTTTAATGAAGTCTCGCCTCTCTCTTCGCTCTTTAATGAAGTCTCACCTCTCTCTCTGCTCTTTAATGAAGACTCACCTCTCTCTCCACTCTTTAATGAAGTCTCGTCTCTCTCTCCACACTATAATGAAGTCTCACCTCTCTCTCTGCTCTTTAATGAAGTCTTCCCTCTCTCTTCACTCTGTAAAGAAGTCTCGCCTCTCTCTTCGCTCTTTAATGGAGTCTCGCCACTCTCTCCACTCTTTAATGAAGTCTCGTCTCTCTTTCCGCTCTGTAATGAAGTCTCGCCTCTCTCTTCGCTCTTTAATGAAGTCTCGTCTCTCTCTCCACTCTGTAATGAACACTCGCCTCTCTCTTCGCTCTTTAATGGAGTATCGCCTCTCTCTCCACTCTGTAATGAAGTCTCGCCTCTCTCTTCGCTCTTTGATGGAGTCTCGCCTCTCTCTTCGCTCTTTAATGAAGTCTCGTCTCTCCCTTCGCTCTTTAATGAAGTCTCGCCTCTCTCTCTGCTCTTTAATGAAGTCTCGCCTCTCTCTTTGCTCTTTAATGAAGTCTCGCCTCTCTCTTTGCTCTATAATGAAGTCTCGCCTCTCTCTTCGCTCTTTAATGAAGTCTCGCCTCTCTCTTCGCTCTTTAATGAAGTCTCGCCTCTCTCTTCGCTCTTCAATGAAGTCTCGCCTCTCTCTTCACTCTTTAATGAAATCTCGTCTCTCTCTCCACTCTATAATGAAATCTCACCTCTCTCTTCGCTCTTTAATGAAGTCTCGCTTCTCTCTTCGCTCTTTAATGAAGTCTCGCCTCTCCGCTCTTTAATGAAGTCTCGACTCTCTCTCCACTCTATATTGAAGTCACGCCTCTCTCTTCGCTCTTTAATGAAGTCTCACCCCTCTCTCCACTCTTTAATGAAGTCTTGCCTCTCTCTCTGCTCGTTAATTAAGTCTCGCCTCTCTCACTGCTCTTTAATGAAGTCTTGTCTCTCTCACTGCTCTTTAATGAAGTCTCGCCTCCCTCTTTGCTCTTTAATGAAGTCTCGCCTCTCTCTCTGCTCTTTAATGAAGTCTCGCCTCTCTAATGAAGTCTTGCCTCTCTCTCCGCTCTTTATTGAAGTCTCGCCTCTCTCTTCGCTCTTTAATGAAGTCTCGCCTCTCTCTCTGCTCTTAAATGAAGTCTTGCCTCTCTCTCTGCTCTTTAATGAAGTCTTCCCTCTCTCTTCACTCTGTAATGAAGTCTCGCCTCTCTCTTCACTCTTTAATGGAGTCTCGACTCTCTCTTCGCTCTTTAATGAAGTCTTACCTATCTCTCTGCTCTTTAATGGAGTCTCGCCTCTCTCTCCACTCTTTAATGAAGTCTCGTCTCTCTCTCCACTCTGTAATGAAGTCTCGCTTCTCTCTTCGCTCTTTAATGAAGTCTCGCCTCTCCGCTCTTTAATGACGTCTCGACTCTCTCTCCACTCTATATTGAAGTCACGCCTCTCTCTTCGCTCTTTAATGATGTCTCACCCCTCTCTCCACTCTTTAAAGAAGTCTTGCCTCTCTCTCTGCTCGTTAATTAAGTCTCGCCTCTCTCTCTGCTCTTTAATTAAGTCTTGCCTCTCTCACTGCTCTTTAATGAAGTCTCACGTCTCTCATTGCTCTTTAATGATGTCTCGCCTCTCTCTCTGCTCTTTAATGAAGTCTCGCCTCTCTAATGAAGTCTTGCCTCTCTCTCCGCTCTTTATTGAAGTCTCGCCTCTCTGTTCGCTCTTTAATGAAGTCTCGCCTCTCTCTCTGCTCTTTAATGAAGTCTTCCCTCTCTCTTCACTCTGTAATGAAGTCTCGCCTCTCTCTTCGCTCTTTAATGGAGTCTCGACTCTCTCTTCGCTCTTTAATGAAGTCTTACCTATCTCTCTGCTCTTTAATGAAGTCTCACCTCTCTCTCCACTTTTTAATGAAGTCCTGTCTCTCTCTCCACTCTATAATGAAGTCTCACCTCTCTCTCTGCTCTTTAATGAAGTCTTGCCTCTCTCTTCACTCTGTAATGAAGTCTCGCCTGTCTCTTCGCTCTTTAATGGAGTCTCGCCTCTCTCTCCACTCTTTAATGAAGTCTCGTCTCTCTCTCCACTCTGTAATGAAGTCTCGCCTCTCTCTTCGCTCTTTAATGAAGTCTCGTCCCTCTCTCCACTCTGTAATGAACTCTCGCCTCTCTCTTCGCCCTTTAATGGAGTCTCGCCTCTCTCTCTGCTCTTTAATGAAGTCTCGCCTCTCTCTTCGCTCTTTAATGAAGTCTCGCCTCTCTCTTTGCTCTTTAATGAAGTCTTGCCTGTCTCTTTGCTCTTTAATGAAGTCTCGCCTCTCTCTTCGCTCTTTAATGAAGTCTCGTCTCTCTCTCCACTCTGTAATGAACTCTCGCCTCTCTCTTCGCTCTTTAATGGAGTCTCGCCTCTCTCTCTGCTCTTTAATGAAGTCTCGCCTCTCTCTTCGCTCTTTAATGAAGTCTCGCCTCTCTCTTTGCTCTTTAATGAAGTCTCGCCTCTCTCTTTGCTCTTTCATGAAGTCTCGCCTCTCTCTTCGCTCTTTAATGAAGTCTCGCCTCTCTCCGCTCTTTAATGAAGTCTCGCCTCTCTCTTCGCTCTTTAATGAAGTCTCGCCTCTCTTCGCTCTTTAATGAAGTCTCGCCTCTCTCTTCGCTCTTTAATGAAGTCTCGTCTCTCTCTCCAATCTATAATGAAGTCTCAACTCTCTCTTCGCTCTTTAATGTAGTCTCGCCTCCCTCTCTGCTCTTTAATGAAGTCTCGCCTCTCTCTTCGCTCCTTAATGTAGTCTTGCCTCTCTCTCTGCTCCTTATTGAAGTCTCGCCTCTCTCTTCGCTCTTTAATGAAGTCTCGCCTCTCTCTCTGCTCTTAAATGAAGTCTCGCCTCTCTAACTGCTCTTTAGTGAAGTCTTCCCTCTCTCTTCATTCTGTAGTGAAGTCTCGCCTCTCTAACTGCTCTTTAGTGAAGTCTTCCCTCTCTCTTCATTCTGTAATGAAGTCTCGCCTCTCTCTTCGCTCTTTAATGGAGTCTCGACTCTCTCTTCGCTCTTTAATGAAGTCTCACCTCTCTCTCTGCTCTTTAATGAAGTCTCACCTCTCTCTCCACTCTTTAATGGAGTCTCGTCTCTCTCTCCACTCTTTAATGAAGTCTTGTCTCTCTCTCCACTCTGTAATGAAATCTCGCCTCTCTCTTCGCTCTTTAATGAAATCTCGTCTCTCTCTCCACTCTGTAATGAAGTCTCGCCTCTCTCTTCGCTCTTTAATGGAGTCTCGCCTCTCGCTCCACTCTTTAATGAAGTCTTGTCTCTCTCTCCACTCTGTAATGAAGTCACGCCTCTCTCTTCGCTCTCTAATGAATTCTCGTCTCTCTCTCCTCTCTGTAATGAACTCTCGCCTCTCTCTTCGCTCTTTAATGGAGTCTCGCCTCTCTCTCTGCTCTTTAATGAAGTCTCGCCTCTCTCTTCGCTCTTTAATGAAGTCTCGCCTCTCTCATTGCTCTTTAATGAAGTATCGCCTCTCTCTTTGCTCTTTAATGAAGTCTCGCCTCTCTCTTCCCTCTTTAATGAAGTCTCGCCTCTCTCCGCTCATTATTGAAGTCTCGCCTCTCTCTTCGCTCTTTAATGAAGTCTCGCCTCTCTTCGCTCTTTAATGAAGTCTCGCCTCTCTCTTCGCTCTTTAATGAAGTCTCGTCTCTCTCTCCACTCTATAATGAAGTCTCACCTCTCTCTGCGCTCTTTAATGTAGTCTCACCTCTCTCTCTGCTCTTTAATGAAATCTCACCTCTCTCTCCACTCTTTAATGAAGTCTCGTCTCCCTCTCCACTCTATAATGAAGTCTCACCTCTCTCTCTGCTCTTTAATGAAGTCTTGCCTCTCTCTTCACTCTGTAATGAAGTCTCGCCTCTCTCTTCGCTCTTTAATGGAGTCTCGCCTCTCTCTCCACTCTTTAATGAAGTCTCGTCTCTCTCTCCACTCTGTAATGAAGTCTCGCCTCTCTCTTCGCTCTTTAATGAAGTCTCGTCTCTCTCTCCACTCTGTAATGAACTCTCGCCTCTCTCTTCGCTCTTTAATGGAGTCTCGCCTCTCTCTCCACTCTGTAATGAAGTCTCGCCTCTCTCTTCGCTCTTTAATGGAGTCTCGTCTCTCTCTCCACTCTTTAATGAAGTCTTGTCTCTCTCTCCACTCTGTAATGAAGTCTCGCCTCTCTCTTCGCTCTTTAATGAAGTCTCGTCTCTCTCTCCACTCTGTAATGAAGTCTCGCCTCTCTCTTCGCTCTTTAATGAAGTCTCGCCTCTCTCTTCGCTCTTTAATGAAGTCTCGCCTCTCTCTTCGCTCTTTAATGAAGTCTCGCCTCTCTCATCGCTCTTTAATGAAGTCTCGTCTCTCTCTCCACTCTATAATGATGTCTCACCTCTCTCTTCGTTCTTTAATGAAGTCTCGCTTCTCTCTTCGCTCTTTAATGAAGTCTCGCCTCTCCGCTCTTTAATGAAGTCTCGGCTCTCTCTACACTCTATATTGAAGTCACGCCTCTATCTTCGCTCTTTAATGAAGTCTCACCTCTCTCTTCACTCTTTAAGGAAGTCTCGCCTCTCTTTTCACGCTCTTAATATCAATCAGAAGGTCCTTACATACACTACGATTAACCGCGCTCACAGCAGGATTTATTTCTGGTCACCGCCTGCAAGTAAGTGCAGCACAAAGCAAGGACTGAGGACAAAATGATTCAACTCTTCTAGCTGCACGTTCCCCGGCATTAATGGGTGCGGGGCATACAAAACCCCGTAGGCATCGGCAGGACCAGATGATCCTGCTGCTGGCCAATGGCAGGCTGACACCGCTGCCGGAAAATATGCCGGCGGGGGGGGGAATGATGTGAAAAATCCTGCCCTTAGAAAAGCAATGTGAAGAATGATTTACCTGTTTTGATAGCAATAGTCTATGATAAAATCATGTCTGTCTGAAGAGAGAAAAGGGGCTTCAATTTACATCTTATCCATTAGACAGTATCCCATCAATGCACAGCCAGTCTAGAGTATGCCCAGAAAGGAACTTGAATCTTCTATCTGAGAGATATTGGGCGGAATTCTCCGTAATCGGCGCGATGTCCGCCGACCGGCGCCTAAAAAGGCGCAAATCAGTCCGGCATCGCGCCGCCACAAAGGTGTGGAATCCTCTGCATCTTGAGTGGCCGAGCCCTAACCTTGAGGGTCTAGGCCCGTGCCGGACTGATTTCTGCCCCACCAGCTGGCGGGAATGGCCTTTGGTGCCCCGCCAGCTGGCGCGAAACTGTCTTTGCCGGGCGGCGCATGCGCGGGAGCGTCAGCGGCCGTTCACGGCATCCCTGCGCATGCGCAGTGGAGGGGGTCTCTTCCGTCTCTGCCATGGTGGAGACCGTGGCGAAGGCGGAAGGAAAAGAGTGCCCCCACGGCACAGGCCCGCCCGCGGATCGGCGGGCCCCGATCGCGGGCCAGGCCACTGTGGGGGCACCCCCCGGGGCCAGATCGCCCCGCGCCCCCCCCCAGGACCCCGGAGCCCGCCCGCGCCGCCTTGTCCCGCCGGTAAGAGAGGTGGTTTAATCCACGCTGGCGGGACAGGCATTCCAGCAGCGGGACTTCGGGCCCATCCGGGCCGGAGAATTGCGGGGGCGGGCAGCCAATCGGCGCGGCGCGATTCCCACCCCCGTCGAATATCCGGTGCCGGAGAATTCGGCAACTGGCGGGGGCGGGATTCACGCCAGCCCCCGGCGATTCTCCGACCCAGCAGGGGGTGGGAGGATCCCGCCCGAGGATTCTACCATTGGTCCACTATTACAACGGCAGGTATATGAACATGGCTTGTAGAAGTGGAAGTGGGGAGATGGTGGTGTAGTGGTAATGTCACTGGACTAGTAGTCCTTGAGCCAAGGCTAATGGTCTGGGGACAAGTGTTCTAATCCCTACCACAGCACAGTGGTTAGCACTGTTGATTCCCAGCACCTGGGACCTGGGTACAATTCCGACCTTGGGTGACTATCTGTGTGGAGTTTACTCTTCCTCCCGTGTCTGCGTGGGTTTCCTTCGGGTGCTCCAGTTTCCTCCCACCATCCAAAGATGTGCAGGTACGGTGGATTGGCCGTGCTAAATTGCCCCTTAGTTACCAAAGATGTGCAGGTTAGTTGGGGTTATGGGGTTACGGGAATGGGGCAGGTGAGTGGGTTGAGAATGGGTTTTCAGAGGGTCGGTGCAGACTTAGTGCGCCTAATGGCCTCCTTCCTGTCGGGATTCTATGGTTCTCTGGCAGCTGGTGTAATTTAAATTCATTGACCAAAATTGAAAGCCAGTCTCAGTAATAATGATCATGAATCCATTGTCGATTGTTGTAAAAATCCATCTGGTTCACTAATGTCCTTTAGGGAAGGAAATCTGCTGTCTTTACTTGGTCTGGCCGCCATGTCACTCCAGGTTCACAATAATGTGGCCTACTTTTAAATGCCCTCTGAAATGGCTGAGACACTCAGTTCAGAATAATTAGGGATGGGCAACAAATGCTGGTCTTGCCAGCAACATCCACATCCCCTAAAAAAATGTTTTTAATATATATTTTTTCCATCAAAGCTGAAGTAATTCTGTCAGAGAGTTAAGTGAAACAATTCTGAGCAAGGCACATCCCAGATCTATTGTGTCCTGGGGAATCTGGCCTGTTCCAAGATCAACTGAATTTGAGCCCTCTGATATTTGCTAACTGTTACACATTCGCTCCAAACTCTAATAAACCAGAATAACCAAAATTAAAAATACCCCAGGCAAGTTGCTGTGCAACCTGTGTCATGATAGGCAGACATGCAGATAATGATATACAGACTGGCACAGGCAGCCAGCTAATTAATACAGAGAACAGGACATGACCAATGAGCAGGCAGGACACTCAGGGGTGGTATCTCACTATAAAAGGCACAAGGCACTCACACTCCGCCTCTTTCCACTGATGAACATCTCAGAGTGAGTCAGGGTGTATTTGCAGTATCACACCTCCAGCACGTGGCTAAGAGCTAGTCTGGTTCAGTCAGACAGAGTAACACACTTAGGTTAGCAGAGAGTCGAACTCATAGAAAACTGTGCTAACTGTTCTACTGGTTCAATAAATAGGATTGAACGAACTTCAAGGTCTGGAGTATATTTTGGTTAAAGCTGCATCCAGTTGCAGCCTGTGTTATCCCAGAGTACATAACACAACATGCTACCAGGCGACTGCTTAATCTAGGTGGTTTACCTCAGTCCGTTCCGTGACGACCAGCGAATGTATCCCAGCACCATGGAGAAGATTCAGGTTTCTCACCAGCTCAGGACCTCCGGCAATCTCAGTGCCAACTGGCGGACATTCGAGCAAAAGTTTCTGCTGTACATCGAAGCTTCAGACCTCGTGGGTGCGCCTGATGCAAGGAAGATCGCGCTTCTCCTCTTAACTGCGGGTGATCAAGCCATCAAAGTCTTCCAACTCTTTTCACTTCACCGAAGGCCAGGACAAGACAAAGTTTCAGACCATCCTTGAAAGTCACTGTGAAGTGGACACCAATGAAATCTTCGAGCGCTACATATTCAAACAGCGTCTACAAGGTAAAGATGAATCTTTCAACTCCTTCTTAACTAACCTCTGCCTGCTAGCGCTGTCCTGCAACTTTGGTGATATTGCTGACTCCATGATCAGAGACCAAATCGTTTTTGGAGTTCACTCTGATCCTCTGAGAGAGCAGCTACTGAAAATCAAGCATATGACCCTGCCAGTCGCGATTGAAACATGCACAGTGCATGAGCACGCCAAGAATCGCTATGCCCAATACAAATCGGCTGAAAATGAGAAACTTGCCTCCCACGAGGCAGAGAGTGTGCAGGCCATCTCCCGGATGCAGCGCCTCAGCATTGATGATAGCAGCCATTTCACGCGCTTTTCCCGGGGCCCCAAGCACGCGCGATGTGAACGGGATAACGAAGCAGCCGACACCCACACTGCGCAGGTGCAGACATCTGCCGACCACACTGCGCATGTGCGACGACGCGTGGAGCGCCAGGACGCCAACGTCATGACATGCTCAAACTGCTGCAACACCCACTTAAAGAATCACTGCCCTGCAAGAGGCAGGCGATGTTTAAACTGCGGGAAGCCTGGACACTATGCAGCCTTGTGCAGGTCTGCACCACCAGTCAGGGGCCAGCGCTCCCAACTCCAACGCAGGCGCGTTCAGAGTGTGCAACAACGATTACAGGATTCTGATCCTGGCAGCACAACAGATCCAGAGGAAGAATGCCTGGACTCCGCCTACTGTGTGGGCATCATTTCCAAATGTGAATATGCCACATCCAACTCATCACAAATTCAATCCATCCTCGCTGTGGATTCTGCGGACGAATGGCGTGCGGTGATGCAGGTCAACCACTGCTCCATCCAGTTTAAGCTGGACACAGGTTCCTCTGCCAACCTCCTCTCACAGGCAGATTTCAAACGCATCAAGAAGCCCCCCAAGGCCCTTCCAGCAGCCTGCAGACTCCTGGACTACAACGGAACTGCCATCAAGGCACTGGGAGTCTGTCATCTACTCCTCTCCAACCGGAACACCCATGCACGGTTACGTTTTGAAATTGTCAAGCCAGACAGGGCATCTCTACTTGGCGCGCATGCCTGCAAGCAGCTGAACATCGTGCAGCAGGTTTACACAACGACATCCTCTAATGTGGATCATCAGGCCGGCATTGACGACATCCTCGCTCAGTATCCGGATGTGTTCGACGGGATGGGCAAGCTGCCATATCGATATAAGATTCTGCTATGACCTGATGCTAAGCCAGTGGTCCATGCACCACGCTGGGTCCCGGCTCCGCTGAGGGAGCGCCTGAACGCACAGCTCAAGGATCTTCAGCAACAGGGCATCATTTCCAAGGTAACCGAACCGACTGACTGGGTCAGCTCGATGGTATGTGTTAGAGAGCCTTCGGGAGACCTGCGCATCTGCATTGATCCCAAGGATCTCAATAAGAATATAAAGCGTGAACACTACCCCATCCCGAAGCGTGAGGAACTCACCAGTGAGATGGCACACGCACGTTTTTTCACCAAGTTAGATGCGACACATGGATTTTGGCAAATCCAGCTGGATGAGTCCAGCAGAAGGCTCTGCACCTTCAACACACCGTTTGGCAGATACAGCTATAATCGCATGCTGTTTGGCATTGTCTCGGCATCGGAGATCTTCCATCGCATCATGGAGCAGATGATGGAGGGCATCATCATATGGTCCACGACCCCTGAAGTGCATGTTTCCCGTCTCCAGCAGGTATTCCGCCATGTCCATGCCAATGGCCTGAAGCTGAACAGGTCCAAATGTTGCTTTGGCATGTCGACACTCAAGTTCCTAGGTGACCAGATCTCTCAGCAGGGCGTGCGCCCGGACACAGACAAGGTCAAGGCCATCGCAGCCATGAAGGTCCCTGAAGACAAGAAGGCGGTGTTGCGCTTCCTGGCCATGGTCAATTTTCTGGGCAAGTTCATCCCAAACATGGCCTCACACACCACGGCCCTACGAAACCTGGTGAATAAGTGAATACTGCCTTTTAGTGGAAGGCAGCACATCAGGCAGAGTGGTTGGAGCTGAAAGTCAAGCTCACCACTGCACCCGTCTTGGCATTTTTCGACCCAGACAGGGAGACAAAGATCTTAAGCAATTCGAGTCATGAAGGCATCATTGCGGTGCTGCTTCAACGCGATGACACTTCATCCTGGGCACCGGTAGCCTATACATCGAGGGCCATGATGCCCACCGAAACAAGGTATGCGCAAGTAGAGAAGGAATGCCTGGGTCTTCCCACTGGCATTCTCAAGTTTCACGACTATGTCCACAGCCTGCCGACATTCACTGTCGAGACGGATCATAGGCCTCTGGTCCACATTATCCACAACGACCTGAACTACATGACGCCTCGGTTGCAGCGCATCCTCCTCAAACTCAGATGGTACGACTTTGACTTAGTGTATACACCTGGCAAGGAGCTCGTCATCGGTGATGCATTGTCCCGCTCCATCACCTTGCCTAGTGAACCGCTGGAAATCATCCGGCAGATTGAATCACAGGTGCAGCTGTGTGCCAGCACCCTCCCAGCATCTGATGAGAAATTGATTTGTATCTGTGAGGAGACAGCCAAAGACCCCCTCTTGCAGCGTGTCATGCACCACCTCGCCAATGGCTGGCAGAAAGGGCAGTGCCCTCAATTTTACAATGTAAAGGACGACCTGACGGTGATTGATGGTATCCTCCTCAAGCTGGACCGGATTGTCATTCCACTCAGTCTCCAGAGCTTGGAGCTCCGCTAAATCCATGAGGGACACCTGGGCGTCGAGAAGTGCAGACGCAGAGCCAGGCAGGCTGTCTACTGGCCCGGTATTAGCCAGGACATCTCGAACATGGTCCTCAACTGGGCGACCTGTCAACGCTTCCAGCCAGCGCAGAGCAAGGAGGCGCTCCAGCAGCATGAAATCGAGACCTCCCCGTGGTCCAAGGTTGGCTTCGACCTCTTTTGTGCGAATGGTCGTGACTACGTGTTGATTATTGACTATTTCTCCAACTACCCTGAAGTCGTTAACCTCTCAGACCTCACATCTCGGACTGTCATCAAGGCCTGTAAGGAGACGTTCTCCAGGCATGGTATCCCACTCACTGTCATGAGTGACAATGGCCCGTGCTTCAGCAGCCACGAGTGGTCTATGTTTGCCAAGTCATACCATTTCAAACATGTCACTTCCAGCCCACACTATCCGCAGTCCAATGGGAAGGTTGAAAAAGGGGTGCACCTTGTGAAACAGCTCATCTGCAAGGCCACGGATTCTGATTCTGACATCTACTTCGCGCTGCTTGCGTACAGGGCAACCCCACTGGCATGTCGCCGGCTCAACCCCTGATGAACAGGGACCTGCGGACGACACTTCCAGCCATACACTTGCCCAACCTGGATCACCTCCCGGTGCTGCAGAAGGTGCAGCAGCTCCGAAACCAGCAAAAGCAGGGCTACGATGCTCATGCCATCGATTTGCCCGTGTTATCCCCGGCAGACACTGTCACGATCAAGATCAGGCTGTGCCCGCTCGTATGTTGTACATATGGCTGATGGTTCTGAAACAGACGGGCACTGTGCAAAGTTGCCTGCCCGCAACCGCTTTCTTCGCCGTTTCCATTCGTTGTTTTGCCACGTCTTGATACCTCGAACTACGAGGCCACCAGTCAGGCTTCCATCCCACCTGTCAAGGCACCATCATCCCCACCACCACCTCTCCGGCGGTCGACAAGGATCAGACACAAGCCCCAGAGACTGGACTTATGAACATTTGTTTTGTTTGCTATGTTCTGTTTTCTCATATTAGACAGCTGTCTTCACATGTAAATACGTTCACATATGCCACTGCTTGTAAATATGTTAGTATATGCCACCACATGTAAGTATGTTCCCATATGCCAACAAAACATTTTTTTAAAAGGGGAGATGTCATGATATGCAGACATGCAGATAATGATATACAGACTGGCACAGACAGGCAGCTAATGAACACAGAGAACAGGGCATGGCCCATGAGCAGGCAGGACACTCAGGGGTGGTATCTCACTATAAAAGGCACGAGGCACTCACACTCCGCCTCTTTCCACTGATAAACATCTACAGAGTGAGTAGGGGTGTATTTACAGTATCACACCTACAGCACGTGGCTAAGAGCTAGTCTGGTTCAGTCAGACAGAGTAACACACTTAGGTTAGCAGAGAGTCGAACTCATAGAGAATTATGCTAACTGTGCTACTGGTTCAATAAATCAGATTGAACTAACTTCAAGGCCTGGAGTATCTTTTGGTTAAAGCTGCATCCAGTTGCAGCCTGTGTTATCCCAGTGTACATAACACAACAACCTGTCCTGTATGCTTTGTGATATATTTGCAGTCCAGGCCCTATTCTGAAATGCTGCCCAGAATATATCACCGTCTGACAAAATAAAGTTATCAACATGATGGTGCCACTATCCAAGGGTGGTAAAATGTTCCAAACCTACTTGGCTTCAGTTGTGTCCGGGAATGTGCTGATTTTCTCAAGACAAGATGAAAAGAAAACTATTTATCTGCAAGTTTATAACTAAAAAGAAGGGTGAGATGTACAAAAGTGTCATGGGAGGCTGTGAGACAGTCCAGCTGGATAAGTGTGTAGATCACAGAATGACCTACTCTCAAATCTCAGCCAGCTTCATTATTGAGCTTGTCACTTAGAAGTAGAAGAGATTACCCAAGGGTTATACATGCCCTCTCCTTTCTTATCTTACTCAGTTCCTGACATCTGAACCAGTCCCTTGTGATGAACTGGACAACACTGTTTGATTGCCGGGTGATTTAGAAGCACCCATGTAAATACTGACATTACAGAGAGACCCACGGAAAACCTGCACACTGACTCTGAACAAAACAACGTAATTAACTCAAAGGCCTCAATTTAAGAACTGGTACAGCCGAATGTTCATTCATCAGAGAACATCTCCACTTCTGACCTAGCAATGGGCATTGATTAGACAACTGAAGATCGTTGGGCCCAAGACAGATTTTGAGGTTGGCACGGTGGCACAGTGGTTAGTACTGCTGCCTCACAGTGCCACGGACCCGGGTTCAATTCTGGCCTTGGGTGACTGTCTGTGTGGAGTTTGTGCATTCTCTCCGTGTCTGCGTGAGGTTCCTCCGGGTGCTCCGGTTTCCTCCCACAATATAAAGATGCGCAGGTTAGGTGGATTGGCCATGATAAATTGCCCCTTAGTGTCCAAAGATTGGGTGGGGTTACAGTGATAAGGAGGGGGTGTGGGCAGGGTGTTCCTTCAGAGTGTTGATGCAGACTCAATAAGTCAAATGCCCTCCTTATGGACTGTCGGGATTCTATGAAACTTCTGCAGTGATGTTCTTGGCATGAGATGATCGACCTCCAACAACCACAACCATCTTCCTTTGAGATAGGTATGACATCAACCAAAATGGCTGACTCTCAGCAGCAACAAATGTTGGCAGATAACAAGCAACTCAAAAACATGAACTCACCATGCAGAATGGAAATGGATGTCATCCCTGCTAACTTTCATACCCATATATCCTTTTGATAGCCTTGCCATGTCTACCATCGAGAGTGCCTTCCCTTTAACTCCAGCCTTCACCAGCCAACAACAACTTCTATTTGTCTCTCATTTTAATTTGGCAAATATTTGCAACGTGATTCACAGACCTGAGCACAAGGAATGAGTTGTGATGGGTGAAGAGTGAAAGAGATGACTGGATACATGGTGTCGGAAAGAGGTTTTGAGTAGGTTTTTCAGCTGATAGTTGTCAGGAGGAGCTAGGAAGTGTTTTATAAACTGTTATGGCAAAGAGACTGAAGCTGCTGAAGGTGGAATGTGGTCAGGAGCATCACAAACTGACACCATAAGCTGGCGTGTATAGTCCAAAATAATTTAAGAAGTGAATAAAATGGTGTCTTGATCTCAGGTGGACTAGAATATAAGTGGTGGAAGTTAAATTATAACAATATAAAGAGGCAACAAATATTCCTGTACAGTCCACTGCAAACAAAAGAATATGTTCAAACCGTGTCCTTTTATGAATTACCCTGGAGCTTGAGGAGCCTATAGTTCCCTATTTCTTTCTCTCAGCCAATCAGAGTCAACTTGCCAACCAATCAGCACCCTTGTTTTCTGTAGTGATTGTTTGAAATTTGGCATTCTTGCATTTGTCCTGATGAGTGCAGGATGAAAAGCTTTGACAAAATGTCTCACTTTTCAGCAACACTCAACACATCAAATTAATTGGTAGTCAAAAAAGATCGGAGGATTTATGAGCACATTCCTTTTCAGTTTGACAAAGGATTAGATGCCAAATGCGGTTCAGAATTCAGCAACAGAATGGTTGATCAAATTCACGAAGGATATGCCTATGACATTATTCTCTATCTAACCCCTGTATTCCTATGGCTCTGAAATAAGCCCGCTCATTACTTGGCAGATTTGGGATCCTCACATAAGGGCAGGTGTTATTATATGTTTTAGCTACTTTCCTTCAGCCGCTTCTCACTCACTAGACACATTGAGGAATAAAAAGAGCAATGTGTGGGAGAATAGTATGGCATTATAGGAAATGTTCAGAATACAGAGGGTTAGTGTCATATCATAAGTCACCACTAGACGGAGCTGGATGCAGAAATATATAAAGCACTGACTCACAGACTTCTGGGAGAAGGCTGGAGAGGCGAGCATAGGAGTAGTGCGAGAGATCAGAGTACAGTTCTAGACAGGGTGTAAAGACTAGTGTTAGTAGAGTGTAGATTGTAAATTACTAGATTATTGTTTACTATAGGAGTAAGTGGTCGAGCTTTAATAAGTAGTGTAAATAAAAGTTAGCTTTGTTAATGAATTTAGCTTCTGTGGTCTTTGTGAATACGACAACATCCATCTTGAGAACAAGAATCACAAAGAACACCACAGAAAAATTCTCAGCATGGAGAAATTCTGGGGTGGAGCATGTCAGGTGACCTAGGAGTATTGCTGCCCAGCCATACAATTAACATTGTGGAACGAAACTGATGGAGGGAACCTCAGATGATTTCTATGATGGCCTGCAAATCCACAACACCAGCCCAGGCGTTGAGTTTTAAATCACTCAGACTGAGATCTGTGGTAAGCATTTATTCAGTCCGAGTCCCGCCAGCAGCTAATTCTGACAAAATACAAATTTCTTTACCCGTCAGTCTGGCCTCAATAAAAGCCGAGATGGATTTGCAGGTACAGCATTAGTTATTTTATTTGGCTTGCAAGCCTGATTCATTCCACAGAGGTATAAGACACATCCAGTCTCCTACACCCCGGAAAGCGAATGAACAAAGAGACAAAGGGATTTCTGCAAATCAATTCAAATGGTATCAAGTTTCACATACGCAATTCCCATAGGTCATCCTATACCCCTCCTGACCTGGTCATACATTCTGATTGGCTCACTTCCAATCCCTTCCTCTGGCCCCCTATTACCCAGCATCCTTTTCCCCTCCGTAGCTGGACACACCTCCTCCTTGCTTTGCCATGCGGTCTGAAATCCTTTGTCTGTGAACTCACCAGAATGAGACTGGCCTATCTCTACATTACAGTAACTAATATCTCTAAAGTAACTATTTTATATCACATTCGTCAATTCCACATCCACTTGCAACAACTAAACACCTGTATTGAAGTGTCACATGGATGTCTCCAGGGCATGTTTAATCGGAAAATGCAAAACTGTCACTTCCTCAACAAAGACAGAGCAGCTATTGTAAACCTTGCAAATCAGTGCTGACAATATATTAAGTCGTAGTAAACTAAAATGTGAAGCATGAGGCAGGTTTCGAGTTAGTAAAGGTAGCATTGCATCATGAGCCTCCGGTTGACTTTATCGAGGATGGCTCAAAAGCGAAGCTGCCTCAACATTAGAAGACTCCAAACATGAAACAGATTTGTTGCATTAGCAAAGTTCACCTCACGATATAATCTCCAGTTTCCAAAAACAACATTCCAGCTTCCTAGATCTATTGCGGGGGTTGAAACATTTTTTATGGAAATTCATTTGAATACAGCTGAATAGTGTACTCTATTTAAAAGGTTTATCGCCTTGCCAACAAGGAGGTAGGTAGCCTGAGGCACTGCTGATCTCTAAACTGCTTTCAGGTAACAGGTAAGAATGTCTGAGGATCGAGATTGTAATGGTGTGACAAGCACAGCACAGTTCCGAATGTGCCCGTGCTCTCCCAGCACCCCTTCACCTCTGAAGGTAAGAGGAACTCTTTTTAACTTGAATGACTTTAGGCATTTGTGGGGTTGACTTCATTGACTGCCTGAACGTGGCAGTGAGAGCACTGAGCCATTTTAATCGTCAGTCTCGTTTGTGAGGAATTGGTGATCTGCCAGCACTGAGCGGGGGCGAAGCTAGAGCACAAGGTCGCAATCACAGAATGAGTGCACGATGGGCGGGAAGATGTTTGTGTGGTCAAAATGAGTGCAAAATAAACCATGATTTTAAACATTTTTGTGCTTCACATTTCCCATCAAAAAATAGAAATCACCTTCAACCAACCAATCAGAACATGAATTCCCCAAGGTTAATTCGATAATCACTCCAGCACAAGAGACACCTCTCACACCCATGGTATCCACCAACTTAAGTTCACACCCATCGTACCCATTAACTCCAGTTCACACCCATCATACCCACCAACTCCAGTTCACACCCATCATATTGTTATGGGTCCGGTTTTACAGAACCCCAAAGTGTTTCATGGAGTTCAACCGACCCACAACTTTTAATAGATTGTGGTGTGGGAAGCACACTGCGTACTCTCCAGGTGTGATACAGCAGAAATGGACAAATGGTTTTTAAAACAAAACATGAACTCAAGTTAACCTTTTTAAAACAAACATTGAATATCTTAACACCCATTACTTCAAAGATAACCCCAAAAGACTACAACTCTAAATAATCCTTCAAACAGTTCCTTTAAACATCCAAAAGACTTCAAACCTTCAAAAACAGACATTAGGTTACATTCAATATATTTATAGTCTTTGGATTGCAGACATCAACAGACCAGCTCTATGTGTCTTCCTGCAGCTCTCAGCAAAACACACAGACACTCCCAGCTGCATTCTCAAACTGAAACTCAAAAAAGCAGAACTGAGCTCAGCTCCCCCACCCTCTGACATCACTTCAGTAATATGATCAGCTCCATTTCTTAAAGGTACATTGCTTAAACATCCATTTCTTAAAGGTACTCTCACATGACACCTCCCCCCCAAGAAAAAAAAAATAGACCACAAACTTCAAGATGGTTTCATTTTTCACCATTGCACCATCAATTAAGAAATGCACACAGTAAAAACACTTTACCAGGTCAAAACAAAACACACGCAAACAGGTATAATAATATAGTCCATTTGTCTTTTTGTTCTTCTTCCTCCAACCGAAATCCTTCTCGATTGATAGTCTCTTTGAACAAGAAAGTCTCTGCACTATCCATCCATTCCTCTACGCCTCGGCATTTCTCTTTAAAGTTAGATACTTCAGTTCAATCTGATCACAGAGTCCCTTGCAATTCTCGAATACAGGAGTATCGGTTACTACAGCTTTCAGGCAGTCAAATGCATGTTGAAACTCTGCTGTGCATTGAAATTTTTTTATACGTTTCTTCAGCAACTCCATCAGTGGAGCAATCACGCTACAAATCTTTTGCACAAAGGTTCGATCAAATCCACCCATGCCAAGAAATCGCATTATTTCCCGTCGTGTCGAGGGTATCGGAAACTCCCCAATAACTTTTGTTTTCACATCCCGTGGGACCAATCGACCCTGTGCAATTGTATGGCCAAAGAAAGTGACTTGGGCTTTTCCAAATTCACCTTTGGCTAGGTTTATTCACCAAACCCGCCTCCTGAAGTCGATCGAATAACTCCATAAGATGTTTTAAATGTTCTTTCCATATCTGGCTGAAAACTACCAGATCGTAGATATATACCGCACAATTGGGTAATCCTGAAACGACGATATTAGTTAACCGTTGAAATGTGGCTGGTTCGTTTTTCATGCCAAATGGCATAACTTTGAATTGGTATATACCATCTGGAGTCACAAAAGCTGTAAACACCTTCGCCCTTTCGGATAAAGGTACCTGCCAGAAACCTTTAAGTAAATCCAATTTGGAAATAAAAGTGGATTGTCCCACTTTCTCAATGCAATCCTCCAAACGTGGGATAGGATAAGAGTTTGTTCTTGTAACTGCATTCACCTTTCTATAGTCCACACACAACCGTTGGGTACCGTCTGGTTTAGGTACCATCACTCTGGGTGAGCTCCATTGGCTGCAACCCACTTCAATTAGACCATTTTTAAGCATACTCTCAATCTCTTTGTTAACCTGTGCCAATTTTAAAGGATTAAGTCTAGATGGATGTTGTTTGATAGGAACAGCATTTCCCACATCTACATCATGAATAGCCATTTTAGTACTTCCCAATTTATCTCCACAAACTTGCCCATGTGATATCAATAACTCTTTCAGGTGAGTTCGTTTTTCCTCTGGAAGATAACTCAACAATTTATCCAAATTTTTAAGAACACCCTCATTTTCCAATTTAATTTGAGGTATGTCAAATTCACAGTCATCTGAATTTGGTTCGTCATTTTGAGTTAGAATCATTAAAACCTCCTTTTTCTCTCCTTCCCTTCCAAAGTACCTTTTAAGCATATTCACATGACACACTCGGTGAGTCTTCCTTCTATCTGATGTTTTTACCACATAATTCACCTCACTTTATTTCCTTTCAATCTGATTAGGTCCACAAAACCTAGCTTTTAAAGGTTCACCTACCCACTGGTAACAACACTAAAACTTTATCTCCACTGGTAAAACTACGAACTTTGGATTTCTTGTCCGCTACCCGTTTCATCACATTTTGTGCAAATTCAAATGTTGTCGAGCCAATTCACCTGCTCTATTTAATTGTTCCCTAAAATTTGACACGTAATCCAATAGTGTAATTTCCGATTTCTCACCCACCAATTTTTCTTTAATCAATTTAAGTGGTCCTCTTTCCTCATGACCAAAACTTAGTTCAAAAGGACTAAATTTGGTTGAGTCATTCGGTGCATCCCTAATTGCAAACAGTATGAATGGAATTCCTTTATCCCAATCCTCTGGATAATCTTGACAATAAGCCCTCAACATTGTCTTTAATGTCTGATGCCATCTTTCTAACGCTCCCTGCGATTCTGGATGGTACGCAGTTGATTTAAATTGTTTTATTCTTAAGCTATCCATACCTTCTTTGAATAGCTTTGGGGTAAAATTTGATCCTTGATCCGATTGTATTTCTGTGGGTAGTCCATATCTAGCAAAGAATTTAAGTAAATCCTCCACAATCTTTTTAGCTATAGTATTACATACTGGAATGGCCTCTGGAAACCTAGTAGACACATCCATTATAGTCAAATGATATTGATTCCCACTTTTTGTTTTAGGAAGCGGTCCTACACAATCAATTAGGACCCTTGTAAAAGATTCCTCAAATGCTGGAATGGGTATTAAGGGCGCTGGTTTTATCACTGCTTGAGGGATCCCTATCACTTGACATGATTGACAAAATTTAACTACATCTTTATGTAGTCCAGGCCAATAAAAATGTTTCTGGATTTTAGCTTGAGTTTTCCTTATCCCCAAATGACCTCCCATTGGTACCTCATGTGCCACTCACAACACCTCCTTTCTGTACCCTACCGGCAATACTACTTGATGAACTTCTGCCCACTTTTCATCCGCCTGCATATGTACAGGTCTCCATTTTCTCATCAAGACATCACTTTTACGGTAATAACACTCTTGTATACTCTCAGATTCCTCTTCCGTATATGCTTTCTGATATATCCGTTTTATTTCTACATCTTTCTGTCGTAACTCCGCCAATTTTCCTGAACTAAAAATATCCGCCTCATCCTCCACCTGTTCTTGTTATTTTTCAACCATCTGATCAAAAGTCGTTTCAGATAATTGCACTTCAACTTCATCTTCACTCTTTGATTTCTCCTCTTGTCTTAACCTGTGACTTTGCGACCTTGTTACTGCACAATCCAGAAAAATCCCAGGATATTCATCCTTCAACACTTCAGTTGTCTGATTTTCCACTGGTCTATCAACCACAGTAGGCATCACTCCCACCTGCGATCCAGCTATATCATTATCCAAGATAAACTGTATTCCTGGACATTGTGACTTCTTTACCTGCTCCTCCTGATACACATGAGTAAACTTTACCCACACAAGTAAACTCCTCCAAAAGTATAATTTCTCTGATAGCTTCATACGTTTGGTCTATTTTCAAAGCCCTTATCCACCTATCAAAATTACTCTGTTTGAGCCTTTCAAACTCCATGTATGTTTGATCAAATTCTTTCCTTAAATTTCTAAACCTTTGTCTGTAAGCTTCAGGCACTAACTCATATGCACCTAAGATGGATTTTTTCACCTCCTCATACATTCCAGATACCTCCTCTGGTAGTGATGCAAACACTTCACCAGCTCTACCTACCAGCTTTGTTTGAATCAGTAGTACCCACATGTCCTGTGGCCATTTCATTTGTTTAGCTACCTTCTCAAATGAAATGAAAAAGGCTTCTACCTCCTTCTCGTCAAACCTTGGCAATGCTTGGACATATTTAAATAGATCCCCACCACGTCTTTGACTATGACGCTCTGTCTCACTATCCTCATCAATCTCATCCAACTGTATGTTTCCCTTTGCGTCTGCCAATTTTAACTGATTTTCATGTTTCATAGCCATTTTATGAAGTTCAAACTCTCTCTTTTTCCCTTTCCTCGCTATCTCTTTCTTTGTTTCTTTCTTCTCTCTTCTTTTCTTTTTCTCTCATTGCATATTCAAGCTGCTTTAATTATTTTTCATGTTCAAATTGCTTCATCTGCAACTGGAGCTTTGCCATTTCTAATGAGTCAGAATGTATCTCAGGCAAATTTAAATGCTCAACTACTGCTGTAAGTACCTCATTTTTTCACATTTTGCTAGGCAATGTTAACTACAATGCTTTTGCCAAATCTAACAGTCTGCTTTTAGTCTTTGTCTGTAAGGTATTGCGTGTTACCGTGTCCGCCCCCAAAAACTCCTGAGCATCTGAAAGAGCCATTGTCCACAACACACTCCCCACTTAAACTAAAATACCACACCTGAAAAGCAACCACAATATGCTCACCCCCCACTTTCTTTAAGTTCGTTAAGCCAATCCAATCGATAGACTTTTATCCCCTTCAAGCCCCCAATTGTTATGGGTCCGGGTTTACAGAACCCCAAAGTGTTTCATGGAGTTCAACCGACCCACAACTTTTAATAGATTGTGGTGTGGGAAGCAGATGGCGTACTCTCCAGGTGTGATACAGCAGAAATGGACAAATGGTTTCTAAAACAAAACAATGTTTATTCTATGAACTCAAGTTAACCTTTTTAAAACAAACATTGAATATCTTATCACCCATTACTTCAAAGATAACCCCAAAAGACTACAACACTAAATAATCCTTCAAACTGTTCCTTTAAACATCCAAAAGACTTCAAACCTTCAAAAACAGACCATAAGACCATAAGGCATAGGAGTGGAAGTAAGGTCATTCGGCCCATCGAGTCCACTCCACCATTCAATCATGGCTGATTTCAACACCATTTACCCGCTCTCTCTCCATAGCCCTTAATTCCTTGAGAAATCAAGGATTTATCAACTTCTGTCTTAAAGACACTCAACGTCCCGGCCTCCACCGCCCTCTGTGGCAATGAATTCCACAGACCCACCACTCTCTGGCTGAAGAAATTTCTCCTCATCTCTGTTCTAAAGTGACTCCCTTTTATTCTAAGGCTGTGCCCCCGGGTCCTAGTCTCCCCTGCTAATGGAAACAACTTCCCTACATCCACCCTATCTAAGCCGTTCATTATCTTGCAAGTTTCTTTTAGATCTCCCCTCAACCTCCTAAACTCCAATGAATATAATCCCAGGATCCTCAGACGTTCATCGTATGTTAGGCCTACCATTCCTGGGATCATCCGTGTGAATCTCCGCTGGACCCGCTCCAGTGCCAGTATGTCCTTCCTGAGGTGTGGGGCCCAAAATTGCTCACAGTATTCTAAATGGGGCCTAACTAATGCTTTATAAAGCTTCAGAAGTACATCCCTGCTTTTATATTCCAAGCCTCTTGAGATGAATGACAACATTGCATTTGCTTTCTTAATTACGGACTCAACCTGCAAGTTTACCTTTAGAGAATCCTGGACTAGGACTCCCAAGTCCCTTTGCACTTCAGCATTATGAATTTTGTCACCGTTTAGAAAATAGTCCATGCCTCCATTCTTTTTTCAAAAGTGCAAGACCTCGCAGTTGCCCACATTGAATTTCATCAGCCATTTCTTGGGCCACTCTCCTAAACTGTCTAAATCTTTCTGCAGCCTCCCCACCTCCTACGTACTACCTGCCCCTCTACCTATCTTTGTATCATCGGCAAACTTAGCCAGAATGCCCCCAGTCCCGTCATCTAGATCGTTAATATATAAAGAGAACAGCTGTGGCCCCAACACTGAACCCTGCGGGACACCACTCGTCACCGGTTGCCATTCCGAAAAAGAACCTTTTATCCCAACTCTCTGCCTTTTGCCTGACAGCCAATCGTCAATCCATGTTAGTACCTTGCCTCGAATACCATGTGCCCTTATTTTACTCAGCAGTCTCCCGTGAGGCACCTTATCAAAGGCCTTTTGGAAGTCAAGATAGATAACATCCATTGGCTCTCCTTGGTCTAACCTATTTGTTATCTCTTCAAAGAACTCTAACAGGTTTGTCAGGCACGACCTCCCCTTACTAAATCCATGCTGACTTGTCCTAATCCGACCCTGCACTTCCAAGAATTTAGAAATCTCATCCTTAACAATGGATTCTAGAATCTTGCCAACAACCGAGGTTAGGCTAATTGGCCTATAATTTTCCATCTTTTTCCTTGTTCCCTTCTTGAACAGGGGGGTTACAACAGCAATTTTCCAATCCTCTGGGACTTTCCCTGACTCCAGTGACTTTTGAAAGATCATAACTAACGCCTCCACTATTTCTTCAGCTAGCTCCTTTAGAACTCTAGGATGTAGCCCATCTGGGCCCGGGGATTTATCAATTTTTAGGCCTCTTAGTTTCTCTAGCACTTTCTCCTTTGTGATGTCTCCTTGACCTGCGCAATGCTAATAATATAATATAATAATGCTAATAATAATAATATAATATGGCACTTACCTCACACCAATGGATCTTATTATTAGGTTAGAGGAGGAGGGTGGGTGGGAGACACTACATGTGTAGTGTCTCGGGTTTCCTCTCCACCAGAATTTATTGGTTGGGGGGGGGGGCCTTCCCAGAAGTCGAACTTCCGGTTCCCGCCTTATATTAAAAAAAAACAGAAAAGAAGAACAGAAACGGGACTAGGTAAGTGTTTTTAAAGGAAAAACGTACCTCCCAGAAATCACTTGCGCACCGCTCCCGCCGAAATCCAAAGGCCTGCTCCTGTGAAGGTAAGTGTTTTTAAAGGAAAAACTTACCTCCCAGAAATGCCTTGCGCACCGCTCCCGCCGAAATCCAAAGGCCTGCTCCTGTGAAGGTAAGTGTTTTTAAAGGAAAAACTTACCTCCCAGAAATCACTTGCGCACCGCTCCCGCTGAAATTAGGTTACATTCAATATATTTATAGTCTTTGGATTGCAGAAATCAACAGACCAGCTCTATGTGTCTTCCTGCAGCTCTCAGCAAAACACACAGACACTCCCAGCTGCATTCTCAAACTGAAACTCAAAAAAGCAGAACTGAGCTCAGCTCCCCCACCCTCTGACATCACTTCAGTAATATGATCAGCTCCATTTCTTAAAGGTACATTGCTTAAACATCCATTTCTTAAAGGTACTCTCACATGACACCTCCCCCCCCAAGAAAAAAAAAATAGACCACAAACTTCAAGATGGTTTCATTTTTCACCATTGCACCATCAATTAAGTTCACACCAGTTCACACTCACTGTACCCCATCCAACACCAGTTCACACTCACTGTACCCCATCCAACACCAGTTCAGACCCACTGTTCCCCATCCAATCCCAGTTCACACTCACTGTACCCTATCCAACCCCTGTTGACACTCACTGCATCTCATCCAACACCAGTGCACAAACTGCAGACCCAAGGAATTATGAAGATTGAATGGCCAAATTGTATGGTTATTGTTGACGGAATGAACTTGCCATTCCTTTTGCTGAAAGCTGTCCTTGCATTGGTCTTTGAACAGTGATTTATGATCCTTTGGCAGTTTGATACAGGTCTTGGTCTTTTCAGAATGGGGCACGTTAATCCTTATGTTCCACAGGGGTTGGTGCTTCTCTCTGACATTTGTCAATGACCTAGACCTGTATGGTCAGGGCCCAATTTCAACATTTGTAGTGACAAAAGAATTTGAAGTATTGTGAACTGTGAGAAGGACATTGTTTAACTTCAAGAGGACAGGGATCGGTTGGGTAGAATGGGTAGCCAAATGGCAGATGGATAGGAATGAAGGTGTGAGATGATTCATTTTGTTATGAGGGACGAGGAGGGGGTAATATAAATAAAGGGCACTCCTGTTGGAAATGTATCTCCACTGGACCTGAAGCATCTCCTCTTTTAAGGCAGGCCATTGTTCCAATGCAGTTGTCTGTCAATCTTCGATTCTAATTTATCCGGCTGAGGTATCTTGTCCCCAGTGAAGTTGGCCATCCCAAAGCTAATTATTCCTACTCTGGATTGCTCCTTGATGGGTGATCAAGGGGGTTGTCTGACCTGATTGCCTGCACCTTTACCGCAGCTTCATTCACGGCCGAGAATCCCTGGAGCGGGGACATGTGGTGTCCCCGGGCACCCTTCAAACCTTCCGTGCCCATTAGGCACCAAAGGGGCTGGGGTGCTTTATCGACCTCATTGATCACACCTTGATTTAATATCTTAATTTTCCTTTGCGACTCATTTTTTGTCTACGGCAGTTTCCATTTGGGACTGTCCCTTCAATTTATCATCAGTTAATTTGATCTAATTTACTTAGTTCTTTATCTTATGCAAAATAGTTGTATCGCTCCTTGTCCTGTAACTAATCACATGGTAGCTTACAGACAAATAAAGAGCAGCCTCTGTTTACTAAAGTTAAACATTAAATAGATATTAATAACAAAACACATAGGGAATTAATGAGCTGTGCTTAATTTTGATTGACTGCTCCAATATTATTCGACTAGCTGTCCATCGGGCAATGCTGCCGCTTTTACTGACTGTTATCATAATTTTGCCTGACTCCAAATCTCTAAACAATCCATGTATTAATAGATTCAATCATAGAGCAGCTCATTGAACTGCAGTGAGAGTCCACGGGAACAGTCTGACCAGCGGCTGTTCTGAACAGCAGAGAAAGATTGTCTAGACTGACTGTGATGCCCAAGTGGTTGAAAAGACCGTTAAACGCTCGCTGTCAAGTTTTATCGACGCACAATGGCTGCTTTGGCAGTTTGCCAGTTAGTGTCCATGAAAGCAAACCTCAGCAACAGCCAGTTCCTTCAGCAGAGGCAATTACTGACAGAAGCTCTCACTGATGTCAGCTCAGCCAAGGGAGACCAGGAAGATACAGCATCCAGTGGATTGCCTCTCTTCTGATTGTAAGAAAACATATATTTTTCAAAGTCCACAGAGGAAATCATTCACCAGCAGTTTGAGGCTTTTGAGTGAAGAAATTTTCATTTGGAAAACCTTTGCCCTGAAGATGCACCAGCCGCATTCTAGTTCAGCTATGACTTGTAATCCGCTGATTGTGAAGAGCTCAGCGATGCCCTGAAGCGTAATAAGGCAGCAAAGAAATGGAAGTCCTTTTCCCCAAACACTGTGTACGATTGGTGAATTAGTATCCATCGTCCCTGCAGACTGTTTATTATGATTTACCAGATTACATCAATATGGCCTTTATGTGATAGATGGGCCAATTATTGTTGCACATTTTAGTCTCTGTGGATTGGCATTCACATCCAGCTCTGGACTGACTCTCAAACTACTTGCCTGACCCCAAATAATGGATAAATTCGAACTTTCTTTACTTAATACTGACAAGATAGATGCTATCCCCGAGACATCCAGTCTGAGTTATTTAAAGCACTAGAGGAGGCCATTCATCCCATCGAATCCATGCCGGCTTTCCATGGAGCAACCCAATCAGACCCATTTCCCGTTTTACACGCGTTCCCCAACTCTACACCCGTCCTCCTACTCTTTACCCACCCCCCCATACCCTTTCCCCCGCTCTATACCTGTCCCGCCACTGTGTACCCGTACCCCCATTCTATACCTGTTCCCTAACTCTACACCCATCCCCCTATTCTTTACCCAACCACCCACTCTATACTCGTTCCCCCACTCTATACCCGTACCCCCCACTCTATACCCGTCTCCCCATTCTATACCAGTACCCCCACCCTATACCTGTTCCTCCATTCTATACCCCTACCCCCACGCTATATCTGGCCCCCACTCTATACACGTTCCCCCACTCTATACCTGTTCCCCTGCTCTATATCTGTTCCCCCACTGTATACCGGTTCCCCTGTTCTATACCCATTCCTCCACTCAATACCTGCGCCCACTCTATACACGTTCCCCTACTCTATACTCATATCCCCACTCTATACCCATTCCCATGCTCTATACTCATTCTCCTCCTGCTTACACGTTTCCCTGCCAGTTTATTTCCCTCCATCCAATTTCCTTTGAATCCTTCATCGTCTCTGCTTCCCCACCCTCGTAGGTAGTGAGTTCCAGGTCATTAACACTCACTGCGTTAAAAGTCCTTCCTCATATTCCCCCTACATCTCTCACACTAAACCTTAAATCTGTGGCCCCCAGTCCGCGTACAATCAGTCAATGGGGGCAACTTTTCTTTGCCTATCTCATCCAAATCTGCCATCATTTTATATACTTCAATCAAATCTCCCCTCAATCTCCTTCGCTCCCAGTAGAACAACCCCAGCTTCTCAAACCCTAACCTTGTCTTAAAATCCCCTCACATCTGGAACCTTTCTGGTAAATCTCCTCCGCACCCTCTTGAGTACCCTCACATCCTTCCTGAAAGGTAGTAACCAAAACAGGACACAGTATCCAAGTTGTAGACGAACCAGAGGCACATTTTAACCACCGCCTTGCACCCGGCGCTGATCTGGGCACGCCGATCAGGTAGTGGGAAAGGCCAAAATCGAGATGTGCGCAGGGCATGAATCAATTTGCCATCTCACCGGTCCGCTCCCAAATATGGCAAGCATATCATTAACCCCAATTTGCATTTATTTCCATCTTATTAGCGAGATTGAAGTCGAATGTAATGGCCTCTGAGGAATTAACCGGCTCTCCAGTGAGAAATCACATAGACACCGTTTAGTACTCCTTTTCAAAAACATGAAATTGGTGCAATGGCTGCTGAGAGGATTTGAGACGGTGAGGAGCCATTTCCATTTACTGGCATGCAGCTCAAACTCATGGGGATGTTGGGGAGGGGGGGGGGGGGGGGGGGGGTGGTGCGGGGGGGGGGGGGGGAGCCCTCAGTGGGGTAGTGGGGTTGGGCTTGGTCGGGGGCTGAAGCATTCCAGGTCAGGTGTTGCCCAGGCCGATGGGGAGGGTAAGGGTTTTTTCATCTGAGAGGCCTTTAAGCCATCTTTAAATATTGTGGAGCCCCATAACGGACAACCACAGCTGCTGCCTGTCTATCCTACCAAACAACAGGGCGGTTAGCACAGTTGCTTCACAGCTCCAAGGTCCCAGGTTCGATTCCCGCTTGGGTCACTGACTGTGCGGAGTCTGCACATTCTCCCCGTGTCTCCGTGGGTTTCCTCCGGGTGCTCCGTTTTCCTCCCACAGTCCAAGGATGTGCAGGTTAGGTAGATTGGACATGCTAAATTGCCCTTAGTGTCCAAAAAAAGGTGGGGTGAGATTACAGGTTGGATTACAGGTGGAGGTGTGGGCTTGGGTAGGGTGCTCTCTCCAAAGGCCGGTGCAGACTTGATGGCCGAATGGCCTCCTTCTGCACTGTAAATTCTATGGGTCTATGATTTCCAGGGCAGAGCCTTGTTCTTGGTCATTTTAACTCCCTTTGACTGTGAGCAGCCTTCAGCTTCACAACTGAAGGCTATTGCAAATGAGGAATTGGCCTTGTTAGTTGTGAGAGCACTTCACAGCTCTCAAGTGGCTTCTCATGGGTACACATGCCATGCCTCAGATGACGATTACTGCATCGCATTTCAATCAAACTTTGAAGCCTGAACATATTGCTTGAAACTAGAAATGTCAGCACCATAGAGCAGCAGCCATCACTCAAGGACTCAAGGGCTGAACTTCAGCATTGGGATATCATAGGAAGTCATAGAGCCATAGAATTTACAGTGCAGAAGGAGGCCATTCGGCCATCAGGGATGCACCGGCCCTTGGAAAGAGCACCATACCCAAGCCCACACCTCCACCCTATCCCTGTAACTGTAACCCCACCCCACCTTTCTTTGGACACTAAGGGCAATTTAGCATGGCCAATCTACCTAACCTGGGATATCCTCGCGACCATAGGGTAAGTGTGTGGATCAGAGGAAGGCACTGAACACCCTAATGTTCCTGGTAGGGGTCTGGCATCTAGGGACCCCTGATGTGGCTGTGGTGAGTGTGCAGAGCCATGGTCTCCAGCACAACTGGGTCGTTGGGTGGCACTCTGAGAGAAGGCGGGACGCATAAGGGTGGGGGAGCTTGGTGGATTTGAGGGTCCTGGGTTGGAAGTCCTCACTGATTGTCAGTCTCCCACCTTCTCCAACATCTTACAGATATAACAATATGGCGGTTGCACAGAGGTTGCTATCACGGTGCTGGTGGCAGCCCAGGTAGCCAGATGCTGGAGAAGGCACCTGCATTAACGAAGGCACGAGGCGGAACCCCATGTGCAGGGGACCCCTGAAGACCTGACCGCCCATCAGGCTGAGGAGAAACCCAGAGCAGGGCTCCAGCATTGGCCTTTCGAGGAGATGATGGACAGCATGTGCGACAGACGAATCCGTCTCAACAAAGAGACGGTGCGGCACCTGTGCCTCAGATTTGACATCCTGTGGAGAAGGAGGAGGACAGCTGTTCGAGGTGGACATGAAAGTCATCGCAGCCCTGAACCTTTATGCAACCGGCTCATTCCAGGGCTCGAGCGGGGACCTGTGCGGCCAGTGTTGGTGTCGGCACTATCAGCGGGTCAAGTTGCAAGGCAGGGGAATGATTCATAGATTCATAGAATTTACAGTGCAGAAGGAGGCCATTCGGCCCATCGAGTCTGCACTGGCTCTTGAAAAGAGCAATCTACCCAAGCTCCACACCTCCACCCTATCCCCATAACCCAACAACCCCACCCAACACTATGGGCAATTTCTGGACACTAAGGGCAATTTAGCCTGGCCAATCCACCTAACCTGCACATATTTGGACTGTGGGAGGAAACCGGAGCACCCAGAGGAAACCCACGCACACACGGGGAGGGTGTGCAGACTCCACACAGACAGTGACCCAAGCCGGAATCGAACCTGGGACCCTGGAGCTGTGAAGCAATTGTGCTATCCACAATGCTACCGTGCTGCCCTGCTTGATCACTCGCTTTGAGGAAAGTCCTAGTGCTCCTCAGTTTATGCCAAAGTCTAATTGCTGTCTTTCTGATGACAGCTTGATGACACCCATCCTCTGAACGGGGTCTGCATCGGAGCATTTTATCTTGATCACTGTACCTGGAGGGCGGGAAGTGGTGGGTGGAGGGAGCAGAGGATCACAAAGGGTGGGAGTGACGGCAGGCCTGCTGTGAAGATTAAGGTGACAGAAGCTTCACATGTATCAGGTGTAAAATGTTTCAATAGTGAACATTGGACATTTCCTTTTCCCCTAGCTACACATAGTGATCGCCTCCACCCACCCACCCCGTGCCCCCCTGTGCCCACTCAGTTATCCTCAACCTTTTTGATCTTTAGTGGCCTACTGCTCTGTCTAGGTGTGTCCCCAGGATGCACATTAGAGGTGGAAGCAGTTTGCTGCTTTCCAAATCCTGTGGCCTTTGATGCCCTTGGCGGATGTCCTCTGGAGGCCTGGAGCAGGAGGGCCCGGCTGACTTACCAATGTCACTGGTTTCATCGTGCCACGCTACTCTGCCTGCAGCCCTTGAGATGCGCCGGTGTCAGGAGAGGAAGATTCGAAAGAACTGGACACTGCCATCGTCACTTTGGTGGCAGGCTCTGGGTCATACCGGGCCAACCCCGGCAACAAATTCCTCCAGAAGGAGGAACATTTTTTTCTTTGGGAAGGCAGTGACGATGTCATCAAAGTCAAAATAGAACTTTTCCTTTTCCGGTTTCATTGAAATCAAGGCAGCATATTGATTCAGCTGAGTTATAGGTAGGCAGCACGGTTGCTTCACTGCGCCAGGGACCCGGGTTCGATTCCCGGCTTGGGTCACTGTGTGGAGTCTGCATGTTCTCCTCGTGTCTGCGTGGGTTTCCTCCGGGTGCTCCAGCTTCCTCCCACAAGTTCCGAAAAGACGTGCTGTTAGGTGAATTGGACGTTCTGAATTCTCCCCCTCTGTACCCGAACAGGTGCTGGAATGTGGCGGCTAGGGGCTTTTCACAGTAACTTCATTGCAGTGTTAATGTAAGCCTACTTGTGACACTGATAAAGATTATTTTAAAAAGTGTTCTGAATTTTTCATTGATACAAATGGGGATTTCTGCCATTGTTTCCTAGATCCTATTCCGGATGGGAAAACCAACCGAGCAGGCACAAGGGGCACTCTCAGCCTTTCCTTTCCAGTAGAAGGTGTACCCACTCGCTTGGCTGGTTGACAGATTTCAGCGATGTGTTAAACAATGATGACTAGGATCATCTTACCTCATGTCTTTGCCGCCAGGGTGATGCACAGTCTTCCTTTGTCTGTTCTGCTGTTGAGGACTTTTTGGACTTCACTGTGTAGGGAACCTTCCCCAAACCTTGCCCCCATGGGTGGCCCTAGCATGGGTAAGGCACAACCGGAGCAAAGCCTCTCCTTCACTTCACGGTGGTGATCCAAGGAGGGAGTTAAACAGGTTTTTTAAATGATAGGTATTGTATGTAATTCTTCAGTAACAGTAAATGAGGCTGGTGATCTGGAATCCTGCCCTCTTCCTACCATTATCGTGACACGTCTGACAATTCACAGTATCGTCCAATCATTTACCTCGCCATTCAGAGGGTGGATCCCACTATCTTAAATAGGATCTAATCCATCAAAGCCTTTGTAATAATAATAATAATCATTATTAGCATCACAAGTAGGCTTACATTAACACTGCAATGAAGTTACTGTGAAAAGCCTCCAGTCGCCACATTCTGGCACCTGTTCGGGTACACAGAGGGAGAATTCAGAATGTCCAATTCACCTAACAGCACGTCTTCCAGGAATTGTGGGACGAAACCGGAGGAAACCCACGCAGACACAGGGAGAACGTGCAGACTCTGCACAGACAATCTCCCAAGCCAGGAATCGAACCTGGGACCCTGGCGCTGTGAAGCAACAGTGCTAACCACTGTGCTACCATGTGAAGACTGCTTTCTCACTCCCCATTTACTCGGGTTTTGTTTTATGTCATACTGTGCCACTCGTGGTAAAACCCCCCATTTAATTCCTGGTCCTGGGGCTCCAGTAAGTCCAGTGTATCTGCACACTTAACTGGGAAACAATGAACCACATTCACAAAGTCTTGGCACACTCAGAGAACGCATACTTTTGCAATGCGATCCTTCAGTCTATTTTTAGAATTTGCTGGCATTTGTTTCTGTCCCTTGTTTAAAACATTCTTTTTTAATTCATGGGGCACTCTTTAGTTTTAAACTTACTTTATTGAAATTAGGTTAAGGCTGTTTTCATCAAACTTGCATTAATAGGGAGGTGTTGCTGTGGATTAAGTGTTTCTCATTGTATAAACACCAGCAGTGCTTAATCTACTTTAACAAGCCTATTGTTGCTATAGCCTTAGAGCAACAAAAGACAAACTGTACATTGATTAGGTTCTTAATACAAAGGACATCACATTTACTGCAGTTGAAACTAACACCTAACATCCGACACCATGGCTGAGTATCTGCTCCAAATGCGCCGCAAGAATCTAAAGAGACCAACGGTTGTCTTTCGGTCAGGAAGGCCGTGGTCTTATGCTGAGGTACAGAGGCTCAGTTGGCACACTGATTAGTGTAGTGAAACCAACCTCAGATTTCCTCCCACCCATTGTTGCTCTCTTTATTTGGTTCTAAATATGGCAGTCAATATGGTCGCCTTCCTTAATCCTAATTATGTTTGCTTTAGAGTCGCCAGGTATCTTTCGATACCGCCACAAAGTTCAAACCCGAAAACTGATCAAAGAGTCAATACACCAGTTAGTTAGTTCAAAGTCAATATTATTTATTTACACACACAGTAATATCTACTCATGCACAAAATACTACAAACTAAAGCAGCACGGTAGCCTTGTGGATAGCACAATTGCATCACAGCTCCAGGGTCCCAGGTTCGATTCCGGCTTGGGTCACTGTCTGTGCGGAGTCTGCACATCCTCCCCGTGTGTGCGTGGGTTTCCTCCGGGTGCTCCGGTTTCCTCCCACAGTCCAAAGATGTGCAGGTTAGGTGGATTGGCCATGATTAATTGCCCTTAGTGTCCAAAATTGCCCTTAGTGTTGGGTGGGGTTACTGGGTTATGGGGATCGGGTGGAGGTGTTGATCTTGGGTAGGGTGCTCTTTCCAAGAGCCGGTGCAGACTCGATGGGCCGAATGGCCTCCTTCTGCACTGTAAATTCTATGATATCTATGATAAACTATCTCTAACGCTAACGCCTATACTTAGCTTTGGGTGTCCACTCAGTCAGAGGAACAATGGCCGTTGTTCAGATCTGAGGCTGCTGGGGTCGAAGTGGTACAAGGGAACAGCTAAGGTCGTCCGTCTGGTAGCGAGCGTTGACCTTGGACTTACTTGCTTCTGGTGCAGCTGGTGGACAGGTCTCTCTGCTTTGAGAGCCAAGTCCAAGAGAGCGATTCTCTCTCGGGGGTTTCTTCTTATACCCGGAAGGGCTTCGCGCACTTTTGTGCGGACCTTAAACTTGTCCCCAATCAATTGGGCCGTATCTTGATCACTCGTATTGATCTTGACCAATAAAGGGGTGGGTGCCCTGATAGCTGGGCGGGTCCTAGGTGGCCGTTAGCCTGGCTTTGTTTGTGCTTTCGGTTTGGGGAATTGGCGCCGCGAGGTCTGGAGCTAGATCGGTTACTTGAGTATCTCCCCTTTGTTCCCAGAGATGGGCCATCAATATGCTAATAGACCTACAGTTTCAGTCTCGTCTGGGAGCTGCGGTTCCAAAACACATACAGGCTCTGTGCCTGCCTGCTTTCTTAGCATTGTCTATAGTTCCCTGCAGTCTTTGCAAACATCCATTTTGTATTGTGGAAGTGGCCATCCCAGATGGCTACACCATCCCCATGCACCCAAACCACTACCCCTTCCCCGCAAACCCTTGGATCATTCTGGTAAATCCACACTGCATTCCGTCCAGGGCCAATGGGGAGAGTTTTACAGCCCCGCTGCAGTGGGGGCAGGGCCAGAATGTGTAGCCAGACATTCAAAACTCCATTGACTTTGGCGGGACCCTAAAATTCCCCCCCCCCCCCCCCCCCCGCCCCCCCCCCCCCCCCCCCCCCCCCCCCACACCAAGGAAGGGGCTGTAAAATTCTGTCCAACATCTCAATATCCTTTCGAAGGTGTGTTGCACAGTCTTGGGCAGGGCTGCTGTAACTCCTGGTGCAGGCTAGCCTGTGCTCGGTAATACAGAAGTGTGACTTCTCTCCACTGTTGGGGCAGGCCATTGAGTGTGAGCACGCAGAGGGCCCTCTGGATGCAATCTCTGATTTCATGCAGTTCTGTTATCAAATCAAATTGCATGAGCTTGCCAAGTTGCTGATGGCTGCCCAAGGAATCATAGAATAGTGAGGCACTGAAGGCCATACTGTCCATTGAGCCTGTGCTGACTCTTGAGACGAGTAATTAGGAATGAGATGATCATCGCATCTCGTATTTGCTCAATGCCTCTGTGCACAGCTAATTGGATAATGGAAGTGATGCCTTCATCATCCTGATGGACCCCATCAGTCTCGTGGCAGACACGGAGGAATTCATCAGGCGAATGAGGCTCCGGGAATTCTTCCACAGACCCCAAGAGGCCAACAGCGAACCCAAGCAGACTGCCAATGAACCGGAACAGCAGACCGAGAGATCTGCGGTGCGGCAACCGAAGAGGAAAGAGTCGAATTGGACCCCTCCGGAAGGCCGCTGCCTTAGACTCGACATGTATGCTCAAGCCGTCAGGAGTCGCGTCAATGCCAGATTCATCAGTCGCATTCACAAGACAGCCCCGAACGTCACCCAAGCACAACGCAATGCCATCCGCGCTCTCAAGGCCAACCACAGCATCGTCATCAAACCAGCAGACAAAGGGGGGGCCACTGTCGTACTGAACAGAACGGACTACTGCAAAGAAGTATACCGACAACTGAACAACCAAGAACACTACAGACAGTTACCCGCAGATCCGACCAAGGAACACATCCGCCAACTTAACAGACTGATCAAGACCTTGGATCCAGATCTTCAGAGCACCCTACGTGCTCTCATCCCACGTACTCCCCGCATTGGAGATCTCTACTGCCTCCCGAAAATACATAAGGCCAACACACCAGGCCGCCCTATCGTTTCAGGCAATGGGACCCTGTGTGAGAACCTCTCTGACTACATCGAGGGCATCTTGAAACCCATCATACAAGGTACACCCAGCTTCTGTCGCGACACGACGGACTTCCTACAGAAACTCAGCACCCATGGACCAGTTGAACCAGGAACATTCCTCGTCATAATGGACGTCTCGGCACTCTACACCAGCATCCCCCATGACGACGGCATTGCTGCAACAGCCTCAGTACTCAACACCGACAACTGCCAATCTCCAGACGCAATTCTGCAACTCATCCGCTTCATTCTGGATCACAATGTCTTCACCTTCGACAACAAGTTCTTCATCCAGACGCACGGAACAGCCATGGGGACCAAATTCGCACCCCAATACGCCAACATCTTCATGCACAAGTTTGAACAGGACCTACTCACCGCACAGGACCTTCAACCGATGTTATACACCAGATACATCGATGACATTTTTTTCCTTTGGACCCACGGCGAAGAATCACTGAAACGACTACACGATGACATTAATAAGTTCCATCCAACCATCAGACTCACCATGGACCACTCTCCAAAATCAGTTGCATTCTTGGACACACTCGTCTCCATCAAGGACGGTCACCTCAGCACTTCGCTTTACCGCAAACCCACGGATAACCTCATGATGCTCCACTTCTCCAGCTTCCACCCTAAACACATTAAAGAAGCCATCCCCTATGGACAAGCGCTCCGTATACACAGGATCTGCTCAGACGAGGAGGAGCGTAACAGACATCTACAGACGTTGAAAGATGCCCTCATACGAACGGGATATGGCACGCGACTCATCGATCGACAGTTCCAACGCGCCACAGCGAAAAACCGGACCGACCTCCTCAGAAGACAAACATGGGACACAACCGACAGAATACCCTTCGTCGTCCAGTACTCCCCCGGAGCGGAGAAACTACGTCATCTTCTTCACAGCCTTCAACACGTCATTGATGACGATGAACATCTTGCCAAGGTCATCCCCACACCCCCACTACTTGCCTTCAAACAACCGCGCAACCTCAAACGAACCATTGTTTGCAGCAAACTACCCAGTCTTCAGAACAGTGACCACGACACCACACAACCCTGTCATGGCAATCTCTGCAAGACGTGCCAGATCATCGACATGGATACCGCTATTACACGTGAGAACACCACCCACCAGGTACGCAGTACAGACTCGTGCGACTCGGCCAACGTTGTCTACCTCATACGCTGCAGGAAAGGATGTCCCGAAGCGTGGTACATTGGCGAGACCATGCAGACGCTGCGACAACGAATGAACGGACATCGCGCGACAATCACCAGGCAGGAATGTTCCCTTCCAGTCGGGGAACACTTCAGCAGTCAAGGGCATTCAGCCTCTGATCTCCGGGTAAGCGTTCTCCAAGGCGGCCTTCAGGACCCGCGACAACGCAGAATCGCCGAGCAGAAACTTATAGCCAAGTTCCGCACACATGAGTGCGGCCTCAACCGGGACCTGGGATTCATGTCGCATTACATTCATCCCCCACCATCTGGCCTGCAAAATCCTACCAACTGTCCTGGCTTGGTACAATTCACACCTCTTTAACCAGGGGTTACCCCATCTCTGGATCTGTAAAGATTTAATCACCTGCTAATGCTCGCATTCCAAGCATTGTTTGGCATCTTTGAATTTGTCTATATATGTGTTTCTGGAACAGACCTCTTCATTCACCTGAGGAAGGAGCAGCGCTCCGAAAGGTAGTGACATCGAAACAAACCTGTTGGATTTTAACCTGGTGTTGTAAGACTTCGTACTGTTCATCATCCTCAACAGTGACTTCTATTTATAAAGCACCTTTAATAGTAAAACATCTCAAAGTGCTTCACAGAAACGTCGGTCAAGATTACATTCCCCTCCCGCCTAGCCGAATATTATGATCCCACCAAACTGAATGGAATTGAACTACTACTGAAGTTTCTTTTTAACTTATTCTTTCATGGCATGTGGATGCTGCTGGAAAGCCTAGTATTTGTTGTCCATCCCGAATTGCCCTTGAACTGAGTGGCTCGCTCAGCCATTTCAGAGGGTCTGGAGTCATATGTAGGCCAGACCGGGTAAGGAGAGACAATTTCCCTCCCCGAAGGACATTCGTGAACCAGATGAGTTGTTACAGCCATTCAGCCATCATTACTGAGACTAGCTTTACAATTCCAGATTTTATTCATTGAATTTAGATTCCACCAGCTGCTGGGGTGGGGTTTCCAGGCATTAGCCTTGATCTCTGGATTACTGGCCCTGTGACATTACCACTGCACCACTGACTCCCCAGAAGTGCTGTAATCATAGAATTTACAGCGCAGCAGGAGGTCATTCGGCCCATCGAGTCTGCACTGGCTCTTGGAAAGAGCTCCCTACTTAAGCCCACATTTCCACCCTATCCAGTAACCCCAGCTAACCTTTTTGGTCACTAAGGGCAATTGAGCATGGCCAATCCATTAAACCCGCACATCTTTGGACAGTGGGAGGGAACCGGAGCACCCGGAGGAAACCCATGCAGACACGGGAAGAACGTGCAGACTCCGCACAGGCAGTGACCCAAGCCGGGAATCGAACCAGGGACCCTGGAGCTGTGAAGCCACTGAGCTAACCACTGTGTTATCGTGCTGCCCCATAGCAATGTAGCAAACATTGCAGCCAATTTGAACACAGCAAGATTCTGTAAACAGCCAGGGGGAAAATGACCCCATTAATCCTCATTTTCATTCAACAGATCTTGATTGAGGGGTAACTATTGGCCAGGACATTTGGGTTAACTCCCCTGCTCCTCTTCGAAATAGCGGTGGCAGAATCTTTTCCATACGCCCCAGAGGCAGACCCACCTGAAGGGTCATGGTTCCAGCAACAGGTCTCAGTCCTGTGTCAGAGCCTCCTGTCGGGGAATTCAGCTTCAAGTCATGGATCCTTGTGAGTGTTCTGCAGGCCCAGCAGCACTGCCAATTAAACCATTAACGTCCAGGAGCCAGCTGCGAGGGATTCAGGAAAGGAAATGTAAAGACAGCAGGGCGTGATTACAGTTTGGTTTTTCTGTTTTGTTTAATCTGGAATTTCTCTGAGAGAAATCAAAACCATTTAACGTGAGATGGGAAAATAAGGGTTTCAAAACGAAAACCGCAAAATCTCGTTGCTGACTGTTCCATTTATTGCTTACACATTTTATTTTAAAAAGGCTGACACACACAAGCTGTAATTTACACAGAACTGAATATATTATCTCGGGAAGCACATGCAGGGTCAATGAGCAAATACAAGTGGATTGAGTCAGCCATGCTGAGCTGATGCCAGGCTGAGCATTTCTGGTAAATGTTTGCCTTGGCCAAGTGCAATGGGACAGAATGAAAGAAGGGAATTATCTCCCAGGGCACTACGGAAGTGAATTAAATAAGTTATGTCAGGTGTCAGGGGAGAGAACCTTCACCCTGAGTTGAAATCTTAACCGGTGTCTCAAAGGCAGAAATACTGTTATCCTGAACACTATTCAGTGACTGCTTCAGCCCAGTCCCTGGGTGATAACAATGATGGATGGAAAATGCACAGTCTGGTATGCAGACTTTTTTTGGTCCTACATCTGCATTCTCTTTGTTTTTTCAATTGAACTCCAGTGAGATTTCTGCAACATCTCGTCAAATTTACAATCGGGTCAAGTGGAAAGACTCTGGCTGGTCACATTTTCATGAATGGTGTAACAGCACCCTTATTGCCAGTCATGTATGTATGTATATACGGTGGCACGTGGCGCAGTGGTGATCACTGGGACTACGGCGATGAGGACCCGGGTTCGAATCCCGGCCCTGGGTCACTGTCCATGTGCAGTTTGCACATTCTCCCTGTGTCCGCTTGGGTTTCACCCCCACAATCTAAAGATGTGTAGGTAAAGTAGATTGGCCACGCTAAATTGCCCCTTGATTGGAAAAAATAATAATAATTGGGTACTCTAAATTTTTTTTTAAAATATATGTATGTATATAACCCAAACTGGATTAAACTAGTTTCCATACTGGAAACACTAGTGCTTTTGTTCTGTGAAGATGTCTCAGTCTGCTGATGATGTGGGACCATGGATTCCGTAGTCGAGCAAATTTGGATTGGAAAAGATTCCAGCAAACCAGCAGTGGAACATAGGTGTTCTTTTGGTGAAAGGCCACAATCTGGTCGATATAAAAGTGTGTTGTACACATGGGTGGACTGACCCCCAAAGGTGGCTGCATCAACAGGTGTTATCGGGAGTGTGACCGAGAGTCCTTTGGTGCAAGTGTGGAGAGGCTAGAGATTATTTCACTGCTAACCATATCCTCAAGATTCCTGCAAATCCAGCCATTATTTAGAGAGTGGGGGAAAGGAAACAGGTGATGTTTCTGACTGACACATGCCCAGAAGTGAAGGAATCACTCACCAGTTAGCTCACCCCTGCAAAGCCAAAAGAAACACCACTGTTGGGCATTTTGATTAAATTGAGCAGTACCTATGTCATTGTGTTGCTCTTTCTAGCTTTATTCTATTTGCTCTGTTTCGGTCACCTTTGCTCATGAGTCGCCAGGTATCTTTATGATACCGCCACGTGGTTCAAGTTTAGGTTATGATTAATAACACAGCACACCGCTTAGTAAGGATTAAAACAACGGTCATTTATTATATACAACAAGCAATATTAATACCCTAATACTACTTTCTATATAACAAACCTATCACTACTGGCCAATACTTAACTTTGGAAGAGCCCACCAGGTCAGGGAAACAAATGGCTTGTCCAATCAAATCTGGCCCGCGAGATTCAAAAGGCTGCTACAGGTCGGTGGCTAGGTGTCTCTACCGGATAGCGATCGTTGGATTCAAACTTACTGCTATCGGCGGCTGGTCTACCGAAGGTCTCGAGCAGGCGAAGATGAGAGAGAGCGAGATCTGAACTTGGACCTTTACTTTTATAGGGCCCAGGGGCTTCCCGCCTCCCGGGGCGGCCCTTGACCCTGAGTCCCAAGTGATTGGATTCTGTCCCCAATCTCTGGGGTCGATGTGTCCAATGGTGAGGCGATTCCTCGATCGAGGGGTGGTCGCTCACCTGTCTTTGTTTCGGCCACTGCAGGCGCCGACAGGTCTGGCCCGGTATTCAATTGCTAATATGTTGCAATTGTTCCCGGGGATAGCCGATTTAACTGTGGATGTCTGAGTTGATTAGGTGTAAACAGTCCTGAATGAAACTGCGGATACCTGGGTTGAAGGGCTGTTGATAGCCCTGAGTATCGATCTGGGCTACGTTCCCAGAACTGAATATGCAAACTTGTCTGCAGCTGCCTGCCTGTGTCTTCTTGGCTGCTTTTCCCAGCAGTCTTTCGGGTTAGCCGTTTTAAACTGGGTTTTGGCCAGATTAATCGGAACGCAGCCATTTTACATGGCTACAATTGGATACAGCAGAAAACCACCTTTTTGGAACCAGGAATCAGTTACCCAGTGAGGAGATGGGAGATTTGACCGTGGCTTTGGAAAGGCTGCTAATCCATCGTAGTTTTGGAGAGTTTCAAGAGAGAGCACTGAAGGACAGATTTGTGTGCAATTTAAAAAGCAAACAAATTTGCATACGTTGCGACATTGCCAAAGTTAACTTTCGACAACTTGTAACCAGCATTGTCTATGGGTCTGGAAGAACGTGACTCAAAAGAAGTCAAGGTTAACAACTTTCAGTTGACTGCTGAAGTGAATAAGCTGTAGCTGAGTAAGCAATAGGTCAGCAGTTGGCAATAGCTAATGACATGGTCCTGTTACCGATGCTTAAACCAACACTGGGTGCAAAATTGTCCATTTGTGAAGACAGACTGCTTCAGCTGCAAGAAGAAGGGTTGTCTTGACAATTTGGCACAGGAAGAGCAATGAAGAGAGCACTGGCTGGAGGAAATGACAGTCACTGCACATGGCTGTCAAACAGCAGCAGGTCGATGAGAGGTTGGTTGAGACCCATGCAATCTGAAGTACAAGGACATCCAGTGGGAATTTGCAGTCCAAGTAGAGTTGGATGGAGCTCCGGTAAACATGAAGGATGTCAGGGGTGCACCCGACAGTGTGATGGTTGAGTCAACATCAGCTGGAAAAATGGTAAAGTGTTGTGCAGTTATGGAGGAGTAGAAATCCCTGTAGTTGGAAGTTTGCTAGTTCCAGTCACACACAATGAGCAATGTGCAAAACTGTCCATTGTTGTGCGGGAGGGTGAAAAACCAGCCTGGTTAGGAAGAAACTGGTTAGTAACTGTTAGGATCCTAGTTGATGTTATAACCGAACAAGAAGATCCTAGAATGGAACTCTGGCTCGTAACAAAATGGGAACAAAATGTGGAAAGGCTGAATAGACTCGGACTGTTTTCATTAGAAAGACGGACGTTGAGGGGTGACCTGATAGAGGTCTACAAGATTATGAGGGGCATGGATAGAGTGGATTGGCAGGCACTCCTTCCCAGGGTAGAGGGGTCAGTCACCAGAGGGCATCGGTTTGAGGTCCTTGGGGCAAAGTTTACAGGAGATGTGCGAGGCAGGTTTTTTACACAGAGGGTGGTGAGTACCTGGAACACGTTGCCAGGGGAGTTGTGGAAGCAGATACATTAACACCGTTCAAAAGGCATATTGAAAAACACATGGATAGGATAGATATGGAGGAATACGGCAGTAGGAAGTGCTGAGGGTTTTGATAAAGGTTGGTATCATGGCCGGTACAGGCTTGGAGGGCCGAAGGGCCTGTTCCTGTGCTGTATTATTCTTTGTTCTTTGTTCTGAACAATACCTTGGTCTCTGTCTCTTGATTTCAGGTGTCTTAAATATATTTTCTGTTCCAACCCTGGATACCTGGGTTGCATCTTTTTCCTTCGGAAGCTTGTATCTTTGCAACTCTTGTGTCTTGTCCACCTTCTCCTGCCAGAGTTGAGAGAGGTTCACTCCCCAGTGTCCTGTCTCCAACTGAAATGAAAATGAAAATTGCTTATTGTCACGAGTAGGCTTCAATGAAGATACTGTGAAAAGCCCCTAGTCACCACATTCCGGCGCCTGTTCGGGGAGGCTGGTACGGGAATCGAACCGTGCTGCTGGCCTGCCTTGGTCTGCTTTAAAAGCCAGTGATTTAGCCCAGTGTGCTAAACCAACTGCAATGTATCCAACTAAAACTAAATCATAAAAGCTTTTGTTTTATCCCTACAAGGGCCCAGTTGCTAAGTAACACCCACTTAGGTCTTCTATTTATTCTTCACACTGTAGTTCTCTCTAAGCATAATAGAAACACAGTTGGAACCTAACAAATCCACACACATACAAACACCAACATGAATATAACTATAGGTTTTACCCTCCCAGGCACATAAACATGAAGTTAAACCCACTTAAAATTATATCTTATTTCTAATGTTTGCCAATACAAATATAAATCCCTTAAAACTACCTTTGCTTTCCTAACAGTAACACTTCAGTTAAATTAAAACAAACATTTGTGTGCCGAAGAGCAATTCACAATGCAAGCCAACATATGGGTCCAGACCAGTTTATTGCAGGCCTCATCCACTACCCTACATTCTGAAGGGAGAAAGCAGAGAAAAAACTGAAAACGATTTGAGACTGAGAACATTATCTCTAACAGTGAACAGAGTAATTGGGATAGTCCCACAATAGCAGCATCAAATGGTAGTGTAAGAATATGTGGTGACAATAAGGCAATGTAATCCACCCGATACTTTACCAAATGTGGAGGATCTGTTCACATTGCTGTCAGGAGGCCAGATTCTCTCAAAGTTAAGTCTGGCAAAACTGCAACTTGAGTTAGACAATGGAGTCTCAGTCATACCTGATATTAAAATGCCCTTGGCTTTATTTCAGTTTCATTGGCTAACATTAAGTGTTTCTTTAACCTCAAGGGTGTTTCCAAGAGGTGGTGAATCAAGTTTTGTAAGGAAGTCCAGGAGTAGTGTGCTATATAGATGACATGCTTATTTCAGCTCCAACCAGGTAGAAAACAGGCTGAATAAGCTTTGGAAAAGCATCGAGTTCGGGTGAAAGCACACAAATATTTCAAAACTCTAGAGCAGTATTTTTCAAGCTTTATTTCCCAGGATCCACTTTTTCCAACTGGCAGTTCTTTGGTACCCACGCCAGCCGACCTTCACGACACATGCCACGTTCGCCTACCTTTAATGTGAAAGGAGAACCTTTTGGTCTTCACGATCTCATTCCAATCAGGTTCGCAGGAGGAGAGGGTAAAGCGCATATCGGGTGCAGACTTCAGCCAGTTCCTTTGTGCCATCTTCAGCTTTGTGGGAACGGAAATGCCAATCTCGCACATGTAGATCATCGTGAAGGGCAATGGCAACAAAATGCCTGTAATAATAATAATCTTTATTAGTGCCACAAGTAGGCTTGCAATAACACTGCAATGAAGTTACTGTGAAAAGCCCCTGGTCACCAAACTATGGTGCCTACTCGGGTACACTGAAGGACTAGTGGGAGGAAACCGGAGCACGCCGAGGAAATCCACGCAGACACGGGGAGAACGTGCAGACGCCGCACAGACAGTGACCCAAGCCGGGAATCGAACTTGGTCCCTGGCTCTGTGAAGCAACAGTGCTAACCACTGTGCTACCGTACTGCCCATGTTTACTCAGGACCGGTTACTCCTGGAAGATGCTGACAGCCTCATGGTCTGTTGGTATATTTTTTATGTGCTATCACAGGTCAAATACAACAGCTTAGTCTTTTCATTTGGAATCAGCCCAAAGTTAATAACTAACTCTGGGTCTCAATCTGAAAAGGAATTTTTCACCCACCACTTCTCTTTCAAATTCTGAAACCTCTCTCATTTGCCAGTACTTCCCTGCGTATAACACACATGGGCTTTGCAACCTTACTTGCATTGGCACAACTGACAAAACCCAAACTCAAGAAATCATCTTTATATTGCTTTGTTCCCAAGCAAAGTTTCTTCTTTTTACGCTATTAACCAAAGACCCTGGAGCTCTGTACTGCCATGGACTCTCCTGGGCAGCTGTCTCTAGCAGATTCAGATGTGGGATCCTGACCAGTAGGTACACTGCCTACTTGTATCTCTGGCAGTCTCTTATTTGTATGAAAATGATTCATTTTCACAGTTCTCCTGCCTTGCTTGCCAGCAGCTAGAAAATAGAAGACGCTCTCCTCCCTGATTTGGTGCCAAAAGCACGTACGTACAGGTACTTGACGTCATGTATACATGCAGGGTGCATGACCTGCTCACTGCTGCCACTTATGGCCGTAAGACAGTAGTGGCCACCATTATCAATTTAAATGCCAGTAGTGGCAATTGGGTTCTTCTCCCATGATCAGGGTCACCGCAGAAATGCCGCGACCGATAGCTCCGCAACCCTCCAACACCTGCCCGCGACCCACTTGTGGAGCTACGGGGATAGGCCGGGGGAGTGGCCCTAAGTAGGGTCAGTGCAGACTCGATGGGCCAAGTGGCCTCCTTCTGCACTGTAGAGATTCTGGGTGAGATTCTCCACTCCCGCGCCGGTTGGGAGAATCGCCTGGGCTGCCAGAATTTCTCGGGATGCCGGTCCGACGCCCTCCCGGGAATCTCCCAAGCGGCGGGAACGGCCCAGTCGAGTTCCGCGGACCGCAGGCCGGAGAATCGCCGGAGACACCCAAAATGGCGATTCTCCGGCACCCCCGCTCTTCTCAGGCCCGGATGGGCCGAGCGGCCAGGCCAAAACGGCGGGTTCCCCCCGGCGCCGTCCACACATGGTCGCTGCCGTCGTGAACGGTGCGTGAACGCTGGGGGGGGGGGGGGGCCTGCGGGGGCGAGGGGGGATCCTGCACCAGGGGGGAATCTCAAATGTGGGGTGGCCCGCGATCGGTGCCCACCGATCGTCGGGCCGTCCTCTCTGAAGGAGGACCTCCTTCCTTCCGCGGCCCCGCAAGATCCGTCCGCTATCTTCTTGCGGGGCGGACTTAGAGAGGACGGCAACCACGCATGCGCGGGTTGGCGCCGGCCGCGTCATCTATGCGGCGCCGCCTTTACGCAGGTGGCAAGGCCTGGCGCGTGTAGATGACGCGGGACCGATCCTGGCCCATTGTCAGGGCCTGAATCGGTCAAGATCGGGGCCGTATCGCGCCGTCGTGAACCTCGATGCCGTTCACGACGGCGCGGCCACTTCGGCGCGGGAGTGGAGAATCACCCCCTCTATGTTTCCATGAATGAGAGCCATGATGGTGGTAGAGTGTAAGAAAGAAGCCTGAAGTTGAACCAGAAAGGTTAGAATGAAGAATCATCATCCCAAGTGATTAAAGAGGCAGTCCAGAGAGAAAGGGAGGGTGGGGGCAGTGGGGGGAGATGCAGAGGAGACAAGAAAAGTAGTAGTTCCAGCCAGCATCTCAGAAAATATTTTGCTAATTTTTCTGCTAACATTTTTCAGAATCAGACTAACTATACACATGTAGGAGCGGGATTATCCAGTAAAAGGGTAGCACGATAGCACAGTGGTTAGCGCTGTGGCTTCACAGCTCCAGGGTCCCAGGTTCGATTCCTGGCTTGGGTCACTGTCTGTGGGGAGTCTGCACGTTCTCCCCGTGTCTGTGTGGGTTTCCTCCAGGTGTTCCGGTTTCCTCCCACAAGTCCCGAAAGACGTGCTGTTAGGTAATTTGAACATTCTGAATTCTCCCTCCGTGTACCCGAAGAGGCGCCGGAATGTAGTGACCAGGGGCTTTTCACAGTAACTTCATTGCAGTATTAATGTAAGCCAATAAAGATTAAGTTATTAATTCTCACCAGCAGAATCTTCTGGTCGCACCAATAGGGAGCTCATGCTGCTGGACAAAGTGTGCCGCCTCCAGGGCCACTGCTATTGATTGAAGAGCGCTATTAGTGCCCAGTTTCACAATTCTACACTCTGTCAGTGGGGTTATGATTGATGATGGAGTGCTTACTGGAATTTGTTTCTTAATGGTCAATTAGAACTTTATTTGGTCAGTTATTTTAGATAAATGGAGATTATATCCATCCCAGGAGAATCATTATCTGAATTCTGCAATCTCGCATTACACAATCTTGTCAAGTATTTAGTAAACATGCATATATCTTTAATGTTTGTGTTTCAAAAGAATTTTATACATTCTTACAGGTAGAGTTACGGCCAGTGTTCATCTCACACTAACAAGGTTCAAAAAAAGCCAGAGTTTACATAAGCGGTAAGTGGAGAATTTGTGTAGAATGACCTTCCATTCTTCTTTGCTTGTTGGAGGCATCATCGCAGCCCCAGGACATCGCTGTAGGTTTTCCTCAGGTCAATCATCTTCACCTCATTCATAAATGACATTCCTTCATTCCCTCCACCAGGAATGGAACTGTTTGCTTAGAATTCCACGGTTCAAATCCATTGACACCTTCTCCAATAAGGAAACAGCTCATATCAGCCAACAGCAACAGAACCTGCATTTATATATCACCTTTAAGATGATCAAATGTCCTAAGGGAGAGGGTATAGCTGCCGAGAGGGAGTGAGTTCAGGTATCTGCAGGGTAGGGACTTTGCACGAGAGGTCTGGAGGGGGTTCCCTAGGTTGCTGGGATACACCCTGCTGGAGCGACTGCTGCTCCCGGATGTGGAAGGGGAGGGAAGGATTGGGGATATATACAAGTGGCTGGGGGAGCAGGGAGGTGAGCGGGTGGTGAAGATCAAAGAGAAATTGGAAGCAGAGTTGGGAGGGGAGATCAATTGGGGAGTAAGGAGTGAGGCACTGCGTAGGGTAAACGGGACCTCTTCATGGGCAAGGATGAGCCTGATACAGTTTAAGGTGGTGCACAGGGTGCATATGACTCGGGCGAGAATGAGTGGGTTCTTTCAGGAAGTAGCAGATGAGTGTGAGAGGTTTGACCGGAGGCCAGCGAATCACGCACACATGTTTTGTGGTTGCGAAAAATTGGGAAGATTCTGGGTAGCAGTGTTCGCAGTCCTAGCCAGGATAGTGGAGAAGGAGGTGGACCCAGACCATTTGGTGACGATATTTGGGGTCTCAGAGAAGCTGGAGCTCATGGAGAGGAGGAAGGCCGATGTCTTGGCCTTCTCCTCTCTGATTGCACGGCGGCGAATTTTGCTGGAGTGGGGGTCGGCATCGCCACCGGGGGTAGCGGCTTGGTTGGGTGACCTGTACGGCTTCCTGCGATTAGAGAAGGGGCTCTTCAGGGGGGTTTGAGAAAAGGTGGGGAAAGTTTGTGACTGTGTTTGAGGAGCTGTTCGTCGTGGGGGTGAAAAAGAGGAAAAATCTTTACAGACTTTATAGTTGATTGTTGGGAAGCATGTTTCCTGGGGTGTTTGTTCACTGTAATCTGTTTTGATACATGTTTGTCATAAAATAATTTTTTTTTTTTAAAAGATGGTCAAATGTCCCAAAGTGCTTCACAGGAGAATTATCAAACAAACAGCAGAGAGAGGTAAAAGTATCTTGTATTTTCAACGGTTGGCACGGTGGCACAGTGGTTAGCACTGCTGCTTCACAGTGCCAGGGACCTGGGTTCAATTCCAGCCTTGGGTGACTGTCTGTGTGGAGTTTGAACTTTCTCCCCATGTCTGCGTGGGTTTCCTCTGGATGCTCCGGTTTACTCCCCCAGTCCAAAGATGTGTCGGTTAGGTGGATTGGCCATGCTAAATTGCCCCTTAGTTTTCCAAGATGTGCAGCTTAGGCGGGGTTACAGGGATAGGGCGGGACAGTGGGCCGAGGTAGGGTGCTGTTTCAGAGAGTCATAGCAGACCTGATGGCAACTGGCCTCCTTCTGCACTGTAAGGATTCTATGGATACAGCAATATGTTTTCTGCCCAACGAGAATGAAGGCACTGTTGGACAAAGTTCTTGGGAATGAGGTAGAACAAGTGGATCAAGTGTCAGTAGGAGATCATTTAGCAAACAGTGATCATTGTATCATAAGGTTTAGACTGACTTTGGAAACGGGCAAGGAACAATCCAAAATAAGAATAATTAACTGGGAGGAATCCAACTTCAATGGGGCGAGAATGGATCTGGACCAGATAAATTGGAAGCAAAGCTAAGCAGGCAAAACCATAACTGAACAATAGGCTGCCTCGAAAGAAGAGACAGTCTGAGTATAGTCAAGGTGTATTCCCACAAAGGGGAAAGGCAGGGCAAACAAATCCAGAGCTCGATGGATGACAAAAGGGATAGAGATTAAGATGAAAAAATAATGCTTATGACAGATGTCATGTGCACAATACAATCGAGAACCAGGCCGAATATAAAAGGTCCAGAGGGGGATTGAAAGAGAAAATAAACAAAGCAAAGAGAATGAGAAGAAACAAGCAGTTAATATAAAAGGGAACCCACAAGTCTTTTATAGGCATATAAATAATAAAAGGGTGCGAAAAGGAGGAGCAAGACTGATGGGAGACCAAAACGGGGATTTACACAAGGAGACAGAGGACGTGGCTGAGGTATCAAATTAATACTTTGCACCTGTCTTTACCAAGGAAGAAAATGCTGTGCAGGTAATAGTGAAAGAGGAGGTAGTTAAAACATGTAATGGGTTTAAAATTGACAAGGAGGAGGTATTGGATATGTTGTCCGCACTTAGAGTTGATAAGGAACCAGAACTGGATGAAACACATCGAAGGATACTGCGGAAAGTAAAAGCGGAATTTGGGGAAGCACCGGCCATATATTTCCAAACATCCAAATGTAACGCAGGAAAAAGCCCACTGACTCCATGAAGGTTCCAGTTCCGTGATATTTTATTCCATAGGTGCCAAACGCATAAGCAGCCACCCGAGAAAGAAACGATTAAACCCCTCAAAAATATTATATTTGTCAATGTGATCACCTCTCATTCTCGAGATCATTTTCTACAGAGTCCTCCCTTACAGGACAATTCCTTCATCCCAGGAGCCAGTCTAGTGAAACATTTCCTCGGCAGCAAATAATCCCTTCCTTCAATAAGAAGACCAAAATTGCACGGATCACCTTTTTAAGAAATGTTGCTATTATTTTTCAATTAAGGGGCAATTTAGCGTGGCCAATCCACCTCCCCTGCACATCTTTGGGTTGTGGGGGTGAAACCCACGCAGACAGGGGGCGAATGTGCAAACTCCACATGGGCAGTGAGCCCGGGCCAGGAACGAACCCGGTCTCTCGGCATCATGAAGCGGCAGTGCTAACCACTGCACCATCGTGCTGCCCACGCAGTACTTAGAGGTGTGGCCTCATCCTGAATAATTGGCGGAAGAATTCATTACTTTAACACTCCAATCTCTTGGTAACAATATCTGAAATTACCATTTGCCTTTATTGTTGTTTGTTATATCTTACTGTTAATTTGCTATGATTTATGTATAAGGAAACACAAAGATAGACCGTGCAGTACAGACCATCAATTGTAGGCCCAAGAAATGTCTTTCTCTTTCCTTTTCCAGTTCCTCTTCCTGCACATCCCCTTTTAGGAATATGATTGGACATCAGGATCAGCCCAAAATCTGTCCAGACTATGCAGTTTAGCATCATGTATAAGTCCCAAAGAGGTATATATTCTTTTGTGATATTACAAAATGTTGAATCAAAATTTCCTGTATTTTGATTAGGTGAAGTGTGGTGGTTCGAGGCACACTGGAGCCTTCCACTAGTTTATTTAATAGATTTAGAGTACCAAATTCATTTTTTCCAATTAAGGAGCATTTTAGTGCGGCCAACCCGCCTATCCTGCACATCTTTGGGTTTGTGGGGGCGAAACCCACGCAAGCACGGGGAGAATGTGCAAACTCCACACGGACAGTGACCCAGAGTCGGGATCGAACCTGGGACCTTGGCACCGTGAGAGAGCAGGGCTAACCCTCTGCGCCACTGTGCTGCCCAGACTTCCACTAGTTAACAAGGGGTTTATTGGGCGGCACGGTGGTGCAGTGGTTAGCACTGCTGCCTCACAGCGCTAAGGACCCGGGTCCGATCCTGGCCCCGGGTCACTGTCTGTGTGGAATTTGCACATTCTCCCTGTGTTTGTGTGGGTCTCCCAAAGATGTGCAGTGTAGGTGGATTGGCCACACTAAATTGCCCCTTTAATTGGGCACTTTAAATTTATATATTTTTTTAAAACAAGGGATTTATTGATGAAAGGCACAGACAGATAAGTAACAGGCACAGAATACAATGTAACAGGTCTGGACACTTCAGCTCTGGAGTCCACATTACCCAGGGTCCAACGCGTTGGACAACTCCCGAATGACTGGGATTCACACACTCCCATGCGATTGGTCAAGAGTCGATCACGTGGTTCATCGAGCCCACTCCTCCCTTAAAGTGACCCCACGGCCCCCTTAAGTCCCTTATTCCAACGACACAAAAAAAACTATATACAAAGTCTGCAAACATTACAAAAGACAACAGGGGGAAAAAAAGAGTTCAACAAAGGGTCAATCAGTCCGGAGATCTGTGAGTCCTTTCAGATCTCCACAGCCTGCCCACAGGCACGTCGCCCTTTGTGGTATCCAAGTTGGCAGCAGCCGGTGACACTTCAGGATGCCCTGCCTCAATGGCAGGAGGGCCAGCCTCACCGGCTCCCACAGGTACACTGGCTGAGCAGATTCAGGAGTCCTTGGCTCCCTTTGGTCAGAAATATTCACCTGTGTGTCGATAACACCAATTGCACTTGCTGGCTCCAAATTGGGGGTTGTCACCCCCCAACTCCACAAGTGGTCGACGTGCTTTTTGATAATCCTTTAATTTACATTGATCACGATTTACACACCCCTGACTTGGCCACAATTCATTCAGCTAGCTTTCGGTGGTCCCAAGGCAAAGTGAGGCAAAGTTACAAACCAAAACTGGGTCACCCACCCAGAAAGATGTGTCGGCCCTCTGTGCAGCCCGTTGACTTCTTTGGGAGGCCTGAAGTGCCTCCACCCTCCCAATCACTTCAGGAAACACAATATTCAAGTCAGCTCTGAGGCGACAGCCCATGAACAGCTCAGCGAGGTGGTGCATCCTGAAGTGTCACTGGCTGTTGACAACTTGGATACCTCCAAAGGTACCGAGCAACTAAATGGGTGTGGCCCCGATGGTGGTGTGGGAGACTGAACTGTACGACAATAAAAGAATTGGCAATCGTTAGTGAAGTGGTTTGCCAGATTGTTTCCAAATTGCGTTCTTGAAGGTTTGAACAGCTGTCTTGGCCAAACACCGGGTGGTACGGGGCCATCCTCGTGTGTCGTATGCCATTGGCTCAGACAAAAACCTGGAAGTCATCGCCTATAAAAGGAGTGTCATTGTGAGACACGATGGACTCCGGAAGCCCATGAATAGCGAACACCCGGCGCAAGGCATCCTCCATGGCAGCCAAAGCCGTGGTCCCCATCTCCTGTAAAGACAGCCACTTAGAGTGAGCATCCACCAAAACGAAAAACATCCTGCCCATGAAAGATCCCGTGTAGTTAACGTGGACCCGGGTCCACGGACAATCTGGCCATTCCCAAGGGTGGAGAGAGGCCGACGGAGACAGGATTTGCTGTGTTTGACAAGGGTGGCACTGCTGTACCAGTTCTTCAATAGCTTTATCGACGCCTGGCCACCGACGTGCCGACAGCTTCATCTTCAATTGTCCTGTGTGGGCAAAAGCAGTTTATGTAGGAGGGGTCCCTGGCTGGAAAGGGAATGTCTTCTCATGATCCCCATGAAATCACACCATCCTCGCGGGTCAACTCATTCTGACTGGTAAACTAGGGCCTCAATAGCTCAGCTTTCTCATAGTGCCACCCAGTCTGTATCATTCTCTCCACCTTTGATATTATGGAGTCTCTCTGGGTCCAGTTACGAATGTGTCTGGATGACACTGGCAGGGTATCTAGGAAGTTCAAAGCTAATATGATCTCCTGGGGTATTGGTGGAGGCGGGACACTCTTTGGCAGGAGGAGTCAGCTCATTGCATCTGCATTGGCAATCTGCGTGCCGGGCCAGCGCTGGAAAGCATGATTGTAGGCTGCCAGCAGCAAGGTCCAATGTTGCACTCTAGCCGAGGCTATTGGCGGTATTGTCTCGTCCTCCTTCAAATATCCCAGTCGTGGCCTGTGGTCGGTAATGGGAGGTGGTGGCGTAGTGATATTGTCACTGGACTACTAATCCAGATATCTAGGGTAATGTTCTGGGGTCCCGGATAAGATTCATGCCATGCCAGATGGTGAAATTTGGATTCAATAAAAAATCCGGAAATAAAAGTCTAACGCTGACCATGAAACCATTGCCAATTGTCATAAAAAACATCTGGTTCACTAATGTCCTTTAGGGAGGGAAATCTGCCATCTGACCTACATGTGGCTCCACAGAATCATGGAGTTTACAGTGCAGAAGGAGGCTATTCGTCCCATCGTGTCTGTACCAGCCCTTAGAAAGAGCACCCTACTTAAGCTTAAGACCATGCTTCCACCCTATCCCTGTAGCCCAGTAACCCCACCTAACCGATTGGATACTAAGGGCAATTTATCATGACCAATCTTTGGGACCAATCTTTGGGCTGTAGGAGAATTCCGTAGCACCCAGAGGAAACCCACGCAGACATAGGGAGAAAGTGCAAACTCCACACAGTCACCTGAGTCCGGACTTGAACCCGGATCCCTAGAGCTGTGAGGCAGCGTTGCTAACCACTCCAGATCCACAATAATGTGGCGATTCTTCAATGCTACTCGGCTCGAGTGCAATTAGGGATGGGCAACAAATGTAGGCCTTGCCTGCGATGCCCACATCCCATGAAAGAACAAAGAAAAATAAAACTATGCCAAATCACCATCCATATGAATATAACTGCTAAGACCGCCTTCTCGATCTGGCCATAGTTCCATTCCGCTTCTGAAAGGGTCCTCGAGGCAAAGGCAATGGGACATCTCCCAACTTGTGGGATAATACTGCACCTACACCGTAAAGGGAAACACTATATGTGAGCACAATCAATTTTCCGGGTCGAAGTTAACTGAAAGATTCGAGGACTGCAAGGCTTGCTTCACACCTCGGAAATCTGGTTCTTGGGTTCCCTCCATTGCCACCAGTAGCTGGTGTAATGGTGCCAGTGTTGTGGTTAAATTTAAAATGAATCTTCCAGAATAATTTACCATACCGAGGAAGGTTTTGGGCTCACTGATGTTCTTGGGCACAGGAGTCCTGCACCCAGGGCCCCGCACAAACTTCCTATTGGCCAGAATTTGTACGCTCCCACACTGTTGGCCACAAAGCAGTCACATGGTCCGTTGAGCCTGCCCCGTATGTAGGGGCTGCGCTATCACATATAGTCACACAGAAGGTTTTGGGTCATTGCTGAGTTGCTGTTGTTTTGTGGTTCCAATAAATACCCGTAACATAATTGAGTCACTTTGCGGCACATCTTCTCCTATGTCAAGATCCTTTTATTGAATGATGGAGCAGGCTCAAAGGGCTGGAGGGCCTTTTCCGGCTCCTATTCCTTATGATCTCCTGTTGAATTGGGAGCTGGCTTGACCCGATTGGAAGAATGAACTGCAGCTATTGCACTGAAAGAATGAGTTCAGGCCCAATGTCAGGAAGGTTACACTTAATGATTTACTGTACTCTAAAAGCTGCTAGTGCCCCCTTGTGGTGATCAGCTCACTGCAGAAAACAATGACGCCTCTTTTCATTTACATAGCGCTCTTAATGTCGAAAAGTGACCTGAGTTGCTTCAAACGTAATCAGACAAAAATGTACACAGGGCTGAAGAGGAGATTTTAGAATAAAGATGGTCGACTCTATTTTGTCAAATGCTGCACAGAGGTCCAGGAAGATGGGAACACCACAGTCACATAGAACATGAATTTGATTTTCATTGGACATCCACACATTGCTGCCTCTCAACCTCATTTTCCTCCTTTAAGACACTCATCAAGAACGATCTCTTTGACCATGCAGCAAATCTCTCCTTATCTGACTCAATGTCGTGCTTAGTTTTACAATGCTTGGCTGCTTAATTAAGTGCCTTACACCACTAATTGCACCAGTCGCTAATTTTGTGCACTGCCCCGTTAGCTCTGCTGAAACAATCAGAATGGACTGTTATTGTCGCTCTCCCTCTCTTCAAATCCACGGCAATTGTGGTTTTCCTCCATTTACACTGGTTTTCAAAGGCCTACCACTTACAAGTCAAAATAATGGTAAGAGCCCCAGCAGTGGAATGATTCATTGCTCCAAGACAGGGTTTAAACTCCCAGATGTTAAAAAAAATGTATTACTGCTGGAACAACTAGAATCTTTGAATGTCCATTTCCTACACCTGGAATATATAATTTTAATACTGCTGCTCCATATATCCAGAGTCCATCCAATTTATGAGATTGTTTTCAGAATTTAAATGGCCCTTTCTCTGTTTTCCCTACAAGGCATGGTGGCACAGTGGCTAGCACTGTTGCCTCATAGCACCAGCGGCTTGGGTTCAATTGCAACCTCGGGTGACTGTGCACAGTCTGCACGTTCTCCCCGTGTGTGTGTGGGTTTCCTCTGGGTGCTCCAGTTTCCTCCCCCAGTCCAAAGATGTGCAGGTTAGGTGGATTGGCTATAACATTTTCCCTTGGTCTCCAAAGATGTTCCTGTTAGGTGGGGTTACGGGGATAGGGCGGGAAATGGGTCTGGATGGGGTGCTCTTTCAGAGAGTTGGTGCAGACTCGATGGGCCAAATAGCCTCCTTCTGTACTGTGGGGATTCTATGAAGGTTAAAACCTCACTAAAGTCACCAAGGCAATATTCATATTTGCTGCAATAACTCTTATTGGCCCATTAATCACTATTGTTTTAATCAAGTACATACACCACAAAACATGTTTTGCTGCCCACAAAATTTCCAATTTTCAGTTCCACATTAAACCAAATTCATTAGCAGAATCTTTCAATTGGACATTTTCAACAGATACAGAGGCTTGTTTTCCAAGGAGGGAACGTGTCACAACATTGAGCCAGTATTGGTCTTACATAGATACACAGAAGATTGGAGCAGGAGGAGGCCTCCTGGCCCTTCGAGCCTGCTCCGCCATTCATCACGATCGTGGCTGATCATCCAACTCAATAGCCTAATCCTGCTTTCTCCCCATAGCCTTTGATCCAATTCTCCCCAAGTGCTATATCTAGCCGCCTCTTGAATATATTCAAAGTTTTAGCATCAACTACTTCCTGTGGCAATGAATTCCACAGGCTCACCACTGTTTGGGTGAAGAAATGTCTCCTCATCTCTGTCCGAAATGGTTTACCCTGAATCCTCAGGCTGTGACCCCTGGTTCTGGACACACCCATCATTGGTAACATCTTCCCTGCATCTACCCTGTCTAGTCCTGTTAGAATTTTATAAGTCTCTATGAGATTCCCCCTCTTTCTTCTGAACTCCAGCGAGAACAATCCCAACCTAGTCAATCTCTCGTCATATGATAGTCCCACCATCCCCAAATTGCTGGCTTTGAAAGCAGACCTAGCTAGCAGCACGGTTCAATTCCCGTAACAGCCTCCCCGAACAGGCGCCGGAATGGGGCGACTAGGGGCTTTTCACAGTAACTTCATTGAAGCCTACTTGTGACAATAAGCGATTTTCATTTTCATTTTTCATTTCATTTCATCAGTCTGGTAAATCTTCACTGCACTCCCTCGAGAGCAAGAACATCCTTCCTCAGAGAAGGAGACCAAAACTGCACACATTACTCCAAGTATGGCCTCACCAAGACCCTGTACAATTGCAGCAACCCACTTTCCTGCTCCTGTACTCGAAACCTCTCGCAGTGAAGGCCAACATACCATTAGCCTTCTTTACCTCCTGCTGCACCTGCATGCTTACCTTCAGCAAATGGTGCACAAGGACACCCAGGTCCCGCTGCACACTCCCCTCTCCCAATTTACAACCGTTCAGGTAGTAATCTGCCTTCTTGTTTTTGCTTCCAAAATGAATAACCTCACACTTATCCAAATTATACTGCATCTGCCATTGATTTGGCACTAGCCCAACCTGTCCAGATCTGATCTTGCTGTAGGATCCCTGCGTCCTCGTCACAATTCACCCTCCCACCTAACTTGGTGTCATCTGCAAACTTTGAGATGTTACATTTTGTTCCCTCATCCAAATCATTAATATATATATTGTGAATAGCTGGGGTCCCAGCACCGATCCATGTTGTACCCCACTGGTTACTGACTGCCAATTTGAAAAGGACCCATTAATCCCTACTCTTTGTTTCCTCTCTGCCAACCAGTTTTCTATCCACCTCAATACATTTCCCCCAATCCCGTGCGCTTTAATTTTGCACAATAATCTCTTATGCGGGACTTTGTCAAATGCCTTCTGAAAGTCCAAATATACCACATTGACTGGCTCCCCCTTGTCGACTGTACTGGTTATCTCTTCAAAGAATTCCAACAAATTTGTCAAGCATGATTTTCCCTTCATAAATCCATGCTGACTCTGACTGATCCTGCCACTGCTTTCTAAATGTTCCGCTATAAAGTCCTTAATAATGGATTCAAGCATTTCCCCCACTACCGATGTTAGGCTTACTGGTCTATAATTCCCTGCTTTCTCTCTACCTCCCTTTTTGAATATCGGAGTGACGTGAGCTGCCCTCCAATCTGCAGGGACAGTTCCAGAGTCTATAGAATCCCGGAAGATGGCCACCAATGCATCCACTATTTCCAGAGCCACCTCCTTAAGCACTCTGGGATGCAGATTCTCAGGCCCTGGGGATTTATCCGCCTTCAATCCCATCAATTTTCCCAGCACCATTTCTCTACTAATGTTGATCTCCCTCAGTTCTTCTCTCTCACTAAACCTTTCATTCTCCAACACTTCTGGGATCTGATTTGTGTCGTCATTTATGAAGACAGAACCAAAGTCTTGTCTTGTGTGCTGCCCAGTAGTAATTACAGCCACTCATAACTGATTGAAACTGTAATATCCTGCAAGGGGCCGATGGGGTGGGAATGATTTTCTTCCCCATGGTCCTTACGGAACACGAGCTACCCTGCTAGGGGCGGGGGATCTCTATTGACCTCTGTATAAATGATTGACCAGTAAGACACCGACCAGTGAGGAACCTGGTTGGGATCTACCGGGCTGTGTATATATTGGGTAGTAAATAAAACTTTGTTTCTTTATTTTACTTAGTGTGGACTCCGCATGTCCTTATTAAAGAAACGATTATGATCAATGAACAAATGAGAATCATTAGAGCAGATGGTTTTGTAGTGTTGGCGGCTTCAGTGAAGTTGAGCACCTTGGGTATAACTTTGGGCAGCACGGTAGCACAGTGGTTAGCACAGTTGCTTCACAGCTCCAGGGTCCCAGGTTCGATTCCGGCTTGGGTCACTGTCTGTGCGGAGTCTGCATTTTCTCCCCGTGTTTGCGTGGGTTTCCTCCGGGTGCTCCGGTTTCCTCCCACAGTTCAGTGATGTGCAGGTTAGGTGGATTGGCCATGCTAAATTTCCTTTAGTGTCCAAAAAAGGTTAGATTGGGTTGCTGGGATTGGGTGAAGATGTAGGGATAGGGTGGAGGTATGGGCTTAGGTGCGGTGCTCTTTCCAAGGGCCGATGCAGACTCGATGGGCCGAATGGCCTCCTTCTGCACTGTAAATTCTATGGTAGAGGGCCATTTAAACTCTGACTTGGCTTGCATTACTCTTGTATGCTGTAAAAATAAAATTCAATAGCTCATTTTGTTCCAGAATTATCAGCGGAGTGTCCTGAATCCGCTGATCAGATATCAAGCTGCTGATAAAACTCGCACTCAAAAAGCAGCACCACAATTCTTGGTTAAAAGTCTATTTTGAAGAGCTCTGTTTGCGTTACCCTTGAAAGCCTGAGGGGGGCCCGGGATGGTGGAGGTTGCCCATTACCTCAGCTCTTTGGCTGCAAGTGTCTGATTCATCACTGTGTTTGCTTCTAGTCTAATTTGAAAACTCAACAATATTTGGAGCTGGTGAGCAGTGTGCGACCATTGTGTAAGATTACGGTATACATTGCCGAACACACCATCCCGAGACGTTCCGGCCCATCATGTGTCAAGGGGCATTTTTGTGCTATTTTGGACAATTTTCTGTCATCAGCCAAGACAGACCCAGATCCAACCAGTCAGAATGTGCCACATCCTCTGACATGCACAATTTTCACGTCAAAAGATTAAACTGCAAGTTTATTGAGAAACAATTTTGCAGCCACTCTCTCTTGGGTCATCCCACATCCAGCAGACAGTCTAGAATCGGGGCGGGGGGGGACTAACAAACTGTTTAACATTCTCTTCAAAACTTACTTCACACAATTCAAGGTATTGTGCGGTACCAACAATTTGCATCAAAAAAGATTCAAAATGCTGCCAGCTACGTGACTTAAAAAGTTGACAACCGTTATTTTACAACTCAGCATAAATTGCTCAGTGACATCTGAAGGTATTATTTTAAGATACTATAGTTTGTGAAATAGTGGGTAAGGGATGAATTATGACACCTTTTCTCTTTCACTCCAGTGAAAAGGTCACAAGACGTTGAGGGAATAATTGAAAAGAGGGTTTACAAAATTTAAAAACATATGATGAATAATTGTCACAAATTTCAAGGACATGGTCTTATTTATAACCAACTGAAATCTGAAAGGTTACTATTAATGTTACAGAGGATGGGCAAATCATTTGAATTGGATTCTCTCTTAAAGGGGCAAGGGCTAGTACTGTCACATTGTACATCTATAAACGTTGTGGCTATTTGGGGTGAGGGTTGTGGGGCAAACCCAGATGGTCACTCTCCAACCACCAATTGATGCAACCACATGTCAGCATCAAGGGCTCCCAAGTAAAGCCCAGGCTAGTGCTCTGGGGACATGGGTTCAAATCCTATCAATTAATAAATCTGGAATATAATGCTAGTTTCAGTGATGGTGACCATGAATCTCACACCAATTGTCATAAAAACCCATCTGGTTCACTAGTGTCCTTTAGGGGAGGAAATCTGCCGTCCTTGCCCGTTCCGGCCTACATGTGACTCCTGACCCACAGCAAAGTGGTTGACATTTAACTGCCCCTCTGAAATGACATAGCATGCTACTCAGTTCAAGGGCAAATAGGGATGGGCAACAAATGCTGGCCCAACTATCGACACCTACTTGCCATCAAAGAATAAATTTTGAAACTACAGTGTATTTACAAGCCACGTTAACGTGCATATAAATCTATTTGCGCAATGTACCCTTAGAAGTACATCCCCTGCTACAGCAGCATGACATTTTCAATTCTCGCACTGCCTGTCCTTGGAACTCTTTCAGGTTAAATTGTCAGTTTACTGCCTCTTCTCCTGCCATTTGTGTAGCTTTGTGCTGGGATCCTAATGTCCCCAAGGACCTGATCCTAACCAATTCCACGTCGCAGGGAGACATTCGGAAATTAACAAGAAGGTCATGCTGAACTTATACAAGACACTAGTTAGACCTCAGCTGGAATATGTGTATAGTTCTGGGTGCCACACTATAAGAAGGATGTGAACGCATTGAAAAGAGTGCAGAAGAGGTTTCTCAGAACGGTTCCCAGGATGAGAAACTTCAGTTACGTGGATGGATTGGAGAGGTTGGGACTGTTCTCCTTGGAGAGAAGACGGCTGACAGGAAATTTGATGCAGATGTTCAAAATCATGGGGGGGGGGTCTGGACAGAATAGACAGGGAGAAACTGTTCCCGCTGGGAAAAGGAACAAGAATGAGGGTGTACAGATTTAAAGTGATTTGTAAAAGAAGCAAATGTAATGTGAGAAAGAACTTTTTCACACAACGAGTGGTTGGGGTCTGGGATGCAGTTAACTGGATTTCATTCCCGTTCCGCCAGTCCTGTTTTTTCTTGCTGATGCAGGACCGGTAGAAGAATGGACACACACCATTGTTGGGAAAGGGAACACAACAAGGATATCGGAGAGAATCCATGTATGTTCGTGCTGCTTTTACACTAAAACTGGGGAAAAACTGATGGCAAATAGTTTTCATAGATTATCATAGATTATCATAGAATTTACAGCGCAGAAGGAGGCCATTCAGCTATCATCGTTTTGATAGCAAACACATAATTTACTTAATTGATTTTATATTCCAGGATTATTCATTCTAAAATCCATGTTTATTCACGTTGATAGTTTTTATTCTGATTGACTTATTTTAATATTCTCCACAGATACTGCAACACAAGTCCAGGAACTTTCCTGCGACTTTCCTGCGACAAAGCTATGACTTTGATAGAATGCCATTTAAGAATCTCTCACACGATCTGGGGCCAATCAGAAAGTACGCCTGAGTAAATTCTCTGCTTAAAGATGTTCCCTGGATGCTAATTGACCTTGTCAAAGCTCATTGTGCACAATAATCAATTTGACATGGAACTGCTGAACACTTAAGACATGTGTCCTTTACATGGAACTCTCTGTTGATAAAATGTACCATAGAATCATAATACAATACAGGAGGAGACCATTCAGCCCATCATTCTTGTACTGATTCCTTGGTAGACATACCCAATTAGTCCCACTCCCTACCTGTTTAGTACAGGTAAACCTGTTTTGTACCCTCTTGGAGATCTTGATATTCTTTATACAATACTCACCTGCTGCTTAGCCAATGTTTTATAAAGGTTTGGCGTAACTTGTTTTTCTACCCTACTCCTCTATTATTAAAACCAAGGACCTCAATTGTGTTTCCAGCAGACTTCTCAATTTGTCTTACCACCTTCAAGCATTTTTATGGATAGACATTCTCACATCCCTCTATGCTCCTATGTTCCTTTTGAAATTATATCATTTAATTCATTCTTCCTACCAAAATCTATCACTTCACTAGGGGCAGCACGGTAGCATAGTGGATAGCACAATTGCTTCACAGCTCCAGGGTCCCAGGTTCGATTCCGGCTTGGGTCACTGTCTGTGCGGAGTCTGCACATCCTCCCCGTGTGTGCGTGGGTTTCCTCCGGGTGCTCCGGTTTCCTCCCACAGTCCAAAGATGTGCAGGTTAGGTGGATTGGCCATGATAAATTGCTCTTAGTGTCCAAAATTGCCCTTAGTGTTGGGTGGGGTTACTGGGTTATGGGGATAGGGTGGAGGTGTTGACCTTGGGTAGGGTGCTCTTTCCAAGAGCCGGTGCAGACTCGATGGGCCGAATGGCCTCCTTCTGCACTGTAAATTTGATGATAAACTCTAAAATTGGGCCTCGTGCATCCAAATCATTAAGCTATATCAAACAGAGCAGCGATCCTAGTACTGACCCCTGTGGAGACATCATTGATACTCCCTTCAATCTGGAAACAACTACTATTGAAATACAAATAGAAAATGATGGAAAAACCCACAGAGTGGTGGTGGCCTGGAATGCAGGGCCAAGTGAGGAGGTTGAGGCAGATACGTCAGCGACCTTTAAGACTTATCTGGATAGACACATGAACAGACAGGGTATAGAAGGATACAGGCGGTTGGTCTAGATAGGATACGTGATCGGCGCAGGCTTGGAGGGCCGAAGGGTCTGTTCCTGTGCTGTATTGTTCTTTGTTCTTTTGTTCTAACCCAGCAGGTCTGACAGAAAGAGAGTGACAGAGTTCACGTTTTAAGTTCAATATGACTTTGCTTCACAGTTCTGAAGAGGAGTCATATAGATTTGAACCGTTAATTCTGTTTCTCTCCACAGATGCTGCCAGACCTGTTGAGTTTTTCCAGCGTTTTCTGCTGTTAGTTCATAGCTGTTCTCAGTATCGTGTCGCCTTGGCCAATTTCAGGTTTGTACTCCCACAGTAATATCAGTTAAAGTCCTATTTCCCTATTTGCTGACTTACATTATAAATCCTTGATTGGTGCCATAACGTAATGAAACATTTTTTTTCCCTGAATAATTGCTCAATGGAAAGACTTGTGGAGGTGATGTGGGATGGAGAAAATCCAACAGAATCACCCTCATTTGAAAAGGATAAACAAAAAAACTGTACAGTGTAAGAATGAAGACTGCTTTGGCAGGTATTAGAAGTCACACACTACCAAGGTTAATATTGTTCATGTGATCATCCAAACTCCTAAAAAGCGGCAGCCATAGGATAGGGTGGCTGAGTAGGCCAGGATCATAGAATCATAGAATTTACAGTGCAGAAGGGGGCCATTCGGCCCATCGAGTCTGCACCGGTCCTTGGAAAGAGCACCCTACTTAAGCCCCGCCTCCACCCATTAACCCCACCTAACCTTTTTGGGACACGAAGGACAATTTAACATGGCCAATCCACCTAACCTGCACATCTTTGGACTGTGGGAGGAAACCGGAGCACCCGGAGGAAACCCACGCACACACGGGGAGGATGTGCAGACTCCGCACAGACAGTGACCCAAGCTGGGAATCGAACCTGGGACCCTGGAGCTGTGAAGCAACAAAGCTAACCATGTGCTACCGCGCCACTCACTGTGCTACCGTGCCACCCACTATGCTACCGTGCCGCCCACTGTGACACCGTGCTGCCCACTGTGATACCGTGCCACCCACTGTGCTACCATGCCGCCCACTGTGCTACCGTGCCACCCACTATGCTACCGTGCCGCCCACTGTGTTACCGTGCTGCCCACTGTGATACCGTGCTGCCCACTGTGCTACCGTGCTGCCCACTGTGATACCGTGCCGCCCACTGTGATACCGTGCCGCCCACTGTGCTATCGTGCCACCCACTATGCTACCGTGCTGCCCATTGTGATACCGTGCTGCCCACTGTGCTACCGTGCCACCCACTGTGCTACCGTGCCGCCCACTGTGCTACCGTGCCACCCACTGTGCTACCGTGCCACCCACTGTGCTACCGTGCTGCCCAAGGTGCTACCGTGCCACCCACTGTGCTACCGTGCCACCCACTGTGCTACTGTGCCACCCACTGTGCTACCGTGCCGCCCACTGTGCTACCGTGCCACTCACTATGCTACCGTGCTGCCCACTGTGCTACGGTGCCGCCCACTGTGCTACCGTGCCACCCACTGTGCTACTGTGCCGCCCACTGTGCTACCGTGCCGCCCACTGTGCTACCGTGCCGCCCGCTGTGTTACCGTGCTGCCCAAGGTGCTACCGTGCCACCCACTGTGCTACCGTGCCACCCACTGTGCTACTGTGCCACCCACTGTGCTACCGTGCCACCCACTGTGCTACCGTGCCGCCCGCTGTGTTACCGTGCTGCCCAAGGTGCTACCGTGCCACCCACTGTGCTACCGTGCCACCCACTGTGCTACTGTGCCACCCACTGTGCTACCGTGCCGCCCACTGTGCTACCGTGCCACTCACTATGCTACCGTGCTGCCCACTGTGCTACGGTGCCGCCCACTGTGCTACCGTGCCACCCACTGTGCTACTGTGCCGCCCACTGTGCTACCGTGCCGCCCACTGTGCTACCGTGCCGCCCGCTGTGTTACCGTGCTCCCCACTGTGCTACCGTGCCACCCACTGTACTACCGTGCCACCCACTGTGCTACCGTGCCACCCACTGTGCTGCTGTGATGAACGGTTACTGCCTTGTCATCATGTAAGATGATGTCCCCTTTAAGACCGGGCTTGGAACACTGGGGACTCCGCCGCTGGCTCCGCCCATCTGTGAGCCATATATAAGTGGCTGCCTTGTGGGCTGTGCAGCAGTTAGCACATGTCTCAGCTCTAGCATAGTTCCTAGTCTATTAAAACCTTCTTTACCGTTTACACTCTAAGCGTCGTTATTGAGGGTACCACAATTTAATAGACTAAACTAGATCAGGATGGGCGCAGGCCTAAAACCAGAGAAGCTCAACCTGGAAGCACGGACAACGGAGGCAAAGGAAATTTTTTAAATACTGGCTGCGGTGCTTCGAGACCTACCTGGACTCCGCAGAGATTCCCATCCTGGGGCCATGCAAGCTGAGCCTACTCCACGCCCGGGTGAGTCACAGAATCTCCGCCACGCTCGAAAAGGCGACGACTTATGAAGAGGTTGTCGAATTACTCCGCAAGCGGTTTGTCAAACCCATCAACGAGGTACACGCCAGGCATCTGCTCTCTACCTGCCGGCAGCGCTCGGGGCAATCGCTAGACAAATCCGTCGAAAAACTCACCGCGTTTGCCAAGGACTGTGACCACCAGGATGTGACAGGGGAAGTCCATATGAACCTGCACATCAGAGACGCTTTCGTGTCTGGCATCCGCTCGACCTACCTCTGGCAGCGGCTGCTCGAAAACGGGGCAAAAGAGGGGGTCCTAGGTTCCGACCCCGACCACATGCGCCCCCTTAAGGAACTTCCTCTACCCCACAGCCTCAAGGCCCTCAAACGGTGCTTGGGGCTTTTCTCTTATTACGCCCAGAGGGTCCCTAAGTATGCGGACAAAGCCCGCCCACTCATAAAGACGACCATTTTTCCCCTCTCGGCTGAGGCTCAATTGGCCTTCAACCGCATCAAGGCCGACATCATCAAGGCCGCTATGCACGCGGTGGACGAAACCATTCCTTTCCAGGTAGAGAGCGATGCATCAGACATCGCCCTGGCTGCTACCCTCAATCAGGCAGGCAGACCAGTAGCGTTCTTCTCCCGAACCCTCACCGCCTCCGAGGTTCGACACTCTGCAGTCGAAAAGGAGGCACAAGCCATTGTGGAGGCTGTGCGGCGCAGGAGACACTACCTCACCGGTAGGAGGTTTACCCTCGTCACCGACCAACGGTCAGTCGCCTATATGTTCGATAACACGCAACGGGGCAAAATAAAAAATGATAACATTTTGAGGTGGAGGATCGAACTCTCCACCTACTCGTACGATATCAAGTATCGTCCAGGGGAGCTCAACGAGCCCCCAGATGCCCTGTCCCACGGCACGTGCGCCAACGCGCAGGAGGATCGCCTGCGGGCTATCCACAATGACCTCTGCCATCCGGGGGTTACCCGGCTCGTTCATTTTATCAAGTCCCGCAACCTACCTTACTCAACCAAGGAGGTCAAGGCCATGGTCAGGGCCTGCCAAGTCTGTGCGGAGTGCAAACCGCACTTCTATCGGCCAGACAAGGTTCGGCTCGTGAAGGCCTCGGGCCCGTTTGAGCGACTGGACTTCAAGGGGCCCCTCCCGTCCATCAATCGTTATGCCTATTTCCTCACCATTATCGATGAGTTCTCCCGTTTCCCATTCGCCATTCCCTGCCCCAACATGACCTCAGCCACCGTGATTAAGGCACTGCACAGCATCTTCACACTGTTTGGTTTCCCCGCTTATATCCACAGCGACCGGGGTACATCGTTCATGAGCGATGAACTGTGTCAGTATCTGCTCAGCAAAGGCATCGCCTCGAGCAGAACGACCAGTTCTAACCCGCGGGGAAACGGGCAAGTGGAGAGGGAGAACGAGACAGTGTGGATGGCTGTCCTTCTGGCCCTACGGTCGAGAAGTCTCCCAACCACCCACTGGCAGGAGGTCCTACCCGATGCCCGACACTCCATTAGGTCACTCCTCTGCACGGCCATGAATGAGACCCCTCACAACTGATTGTTTGTCTTCCCCAGGAAGTCGACCTCCGGGGTCTTGCTTCCACCTTGGCTGATGGCTCCGGGACCTGTTCTTCTCCGGAGGCACATGAGGAGCCATAAAACGGGCCCCCGGTTGAGAAGGTCCGACTGCTCCACACCAACCCCAGTTATGCCTACGTTTAGTACCCCGACGGCAGGCAAGATACGGTTTCCCTCAGTGATCTGGCACCCGCTAGATCCCCCATCACAGATGCCCCTTCACACGCCGCTCCCCTGCAGGACCCGGTGCCCCCTACAATGCACCCCCTTCCGGCCGTACCCCTCGTTGGTGAGCACCTACCGCAAGCCCCCCCTTGCACGCCCCCTTTACACACCCCACCGGCGCCAGCACCACTACCTCTGGCCCTGCCTAGTCCCCCTGCCCCGACCCGGACTGAAGCTCCGACCGCTGTTCTCCCGGATGTGCCCTCAACCGGGACGTCCGTGCCCGCCGCACCACCGCCCGAACTGAGGAGGTTGATGAGGACAATCCGGCCACCGAGACGGATGGACCTATGGTGGCACTTCACCCCCGCCGGACTCTTTTTTAAACAGGGGGTGAATGTGATGAACGGTTACTGCCTTGTCATCATGTAAGCTGATGTCCCCTTTAAGACCGGGCTTGGAATCCTGGGGACTCAGCCTCTGGCTCCGCCCATCTGTGAGCCATATATAAGGGGCGGCCTTGTGGGCTGTGCAGCAGTTAGCACATGTCTCAGCTCTAGCATAGTTCTTAGTCTATTAAAGCCTTCTTTACCGTTTACTATTTAAGCATCATTATTGAGGGTACCACAGCTACCGTGCCACCCACTGTGCTACCGTGCCGCCCACTGTGCTACCGTGCTGCCCACTGTGCTACCGTGCCACCCACTGTGCTACTGTGCCACACACTGTGCTACCATGCCACCCACTGTGCTACACTGCTGCCCGCTGTGCTATCCTGCCGCCCACTGTGCTACCGTGTCACCCACTGTGCTACCGTGCCACCCACTGTGCTACCCTGCTGCCCACCGTGCTACCGTGCCACCCACTGTGCTACCGTGTCACCCACTGTGCTACCGTGCCACCCACTGTGCTACCCTGCCGCCCACTGTGCTACCGTGCCACCCACTGTGCTACCGTGCCACCCACTGTGCTACCGTGCCACCCACTGTGCTACCGTGCCACCCACTGTGCTACCGTGCCACCCACTATGCTACCGTGCCACCCACTATGCTACCGTGCCACCCACTGTGCTACCGTGCCACCCACTATGCTACCATGCCACCCACTGTGCTACCGTGCCACCCACTGTGCTACCGTGCCACCCACTATGCTACCGTGCCACCCACTGTGCTACCATGCCGCACACTGTGCTACCCTGCCGCCCACTGTGCTACCGAGTCACCCACTGTCCTACCGTGCCACCAACTGTGCTACCATGCCACCCACTGTGCTACCGTGCCACCCACTGTGCTACCGTGCCACCCACTGTGCTACTGTACCGCCCACTGTGCTACTGTGCTGCCCACTGTGCTACTGTGCCGCCTACTGTGCTACCGTGCCGCCCACTGTGCTACCGTGCTGCCCACTGATCTACCGTGCCACACACTGTGCTACCGTGCCACCCACTGTGCTACCGTGCCACCCACTGTGCTACCATGCCGCCACTGTGCTACCGTGCCACCCACTGTGCTACCGTGCCACCCACTGTGCTACTGTGCCACCCACTGTGCTACTGTGTCACCCACTGTGCTACCATGCCGCCACTGTGCTACCGTGCCACCCACTGTGCTACCGTGCCACCCACTGTGCTACTGTGCCACCCACTGTGCTACCGTGCCACCCACTGTGCTACCGTGCCACCCACTATGCTACCGTGCCACCCACTGTGCTACCATGCCGCACACTGTGCTACCCTGCCGCCCACTGTGCTACCGAGTCACCCACTGTCCTACCGTGCCACCAACTGTGCTACCATGCCACCCACTGTGCTACCGTGCCACCCACTGTGCTACCGTGCCACCCACTGTGCTACTGTACCGCCCACTGTGCTACTGTGCTGCCCACTGTGCTACTGTGCCGCCTACTGTGCTACCGTGCCGCCCACTGTGCTACCGTGCTGCCCACTGATCTACCGTGCCACACACTGTGCTACCGTGCCACCCACTGTGCTACCGTGCCACCCACTGTGCTACCATGCCGCCACTGTGCTACCGTGCCACCCACTGTGCTACCGTGCCACCCACTGTGCTACTGTGCCACCCACTGTGCTACTGTGTCACCCACTGTGCTACCATGCCGCCACTGTGCTACCGTGCCACCCACTGTGCTACCGTGCCACCCACTGTGCTACTGTGCCACCCACTGTGCTACTGTGCCACCCACTGTGCTACCATGCCACCCACTGTGCTACTGTGCCACCCACTGTGCTACCGTGCCACCCACTGTGCTACTGTGCCACCCACTGTGCTACCGTGCCACCCACTGTGCTACCGTGCCACCCACTGTGCTACTGTGCCACCCACTGTGCTACCGTGCCACCCACTGTGCTACCATGCCGCCACTGTGCTACCGTGCCACCCACTGTGCTACCATGCCACCACTGTGCTACTGTGCCGCCCACTATGCTACTGTGCCGCCCACTGTGCTACCGTGCCGCCCACTGTGCTACCGTGCCGCCCACTATGCTACTGTGCCGCCCACTGTGCTACTGTGCCGCCCTCTATGCTACCGTGCCACCCACTGTGCTACCGCGCCACCCACTGTGCTACTGTGCCACCCACTGTGCTACCGGCTGCCCACTGTGCTACCGTGCCACCCACTGTGCTACCGTGCTGCCCACTGTGCTACCGTGCCACCCACTATGCTACCATGCCGCCCACTGTGCTACCGTGCCACCCACTGTGCTACCGTGCTGCCCACTGTGCTACCGTGCTGCCCACTGTGCTACCGTGCCACCCACTGAGCTACCGTGCCACACACTGTGCTACCGTGCCACCCACTGTGCTACCGTGCTGCCCACTGTGCTACCGTGCCACCCACTGTGCTACCGCACCACCCACTGTGCTACTGTGCCACCCACTGTGCTACCGGCTGCCCACTGTGCTACCGTGCCACCCACTGTGCTACCGTGCCACCCACTGTGCTACCGTGCCACCCACTGTGCTACCATGCCACCCACTGTGCTACCGTGACACCCACTGTGCTACCGTGCCACACACTGTGCTACCGTGCCACCCACTGTGCTACCGTGCTGCCCACTGTGCTACCGTGCCGCCCACTGTGCTACCGTGCCGCCCGCTGTGCTACCGTGCCACCCACTATGCTGCCATGCCGCCAACTGTGCTACCGTGCCACCCACTGTTCTACCGTGCCACCCACTGTGCTACCGTGCCGCCCACTGTGCTACCGTGCCGCCCGCTGTGCTACCGTGCCGCCCGCTGTGCTACCGTGCCGCCCACTGTGCTACCGTGCCACACACTGTGCTACCGTGCCGCCCACTGTGCTACCGTGCCACCCACTGTGCTACCGTGCCGCCCACTGTGCTACCGTGCCGCCCGCTGTGCTACCGTGCCACCCACTATGCTGCCATGCCGCCAACTGTGCTACCGTGCCGCCCACTGTGCTACCGTGCCACCCACTGTGCTACCATGCCGCCCACTGTGCTACCATGCCGTCCACTATGCTACCGTGCCACCCACTGTGCTACCGTGCCGCCCACTATGCTACCGTGCCACCCACTGTGCTACCGTGCCGCCCACTGTGCTACGGTGCCGCCCACTGTGCTACCATGCCGCCCACTGTGCTACCGTGCCACCACTGTGCTACGGTGCCGCCCACTGTGCTACCGTGCCACCCACTGTGCTACCGTGCCGCCCACTGTGCTACGGTGCCGCCCACTGTGCTACCGTGCTACCACTGTGCTACGGTGCCGCCCACTGTGCTACCATGCCGCCAACTGTGCTAAAGTGCCGCCCACTATGCTACCCTGCCGCCCACTGTGCTACCGTGCCACCCACTGTGCTACCGTGCCGCCACTGTGCTTCCGTGCCACCCACTGTGCTACCGTGCCACCCACTGTGCTACTGTGCCACCCACTGTGCTACCGTGCCACCCACTGTGCTACTGTGCCGCCCACTGTGCTACCGTGCCGCCCATTATGCTACCGTGCCGCCCACTGTGCTACCGTGCCACCCACTGTGCTACCGTGCCACCCACTGTGCTACCGTGCCGCCCACTGTGCTACCGTGCCACCCACTATGCTACCATGCCGCCCACTGTGCTACCGTGCCACCCACTGTGCTACCGTGCCGCCCACTGTGCTACCGTGCCGCCCACTGTGCTACCGTGCCGCCCACTGTGCTACTGTGCCACCCACTGTGCTATCGTGCTGCCACTGTGCTACTGTGCCACCCACTGTGCTACCGTGCCACCCACTGTGCTACTGTGCCACCCACTGTGCTACTGTGCCACCCACTGTGCTACCGTGCCGCCCACTATGCTACCGTGCTGCCCACTGTGCTACCATGCCACCCACTATGCTACCGTGCTGCCCACTATGCTACCGTGCTGCCCACTGTGCTACCGTGCCACCCACTGTGCTACCGTGCCACCCACTGTGCTACCATGCCACACACTGTGCTATCGTGCCGCCACTGTGCTACTGTGCCACCCACTGTGCTACCGTGCCACCCACTGTGCTACTATGCCACCCACTGTGCTACTGTGCCACCCACTGTGCTACCGTGCCACACACTGTGCTACTGTGCCACCCACTGTGCTACTGTGCCACCCACTGTGCTACTGTGCCACCCACTGTGCTACCGTGCCGCCCACTATGCTACCGTGCCACCCAATGTGCTACCGTGCCGCCCACTGTGCTACCCTGCCGCCCACTGTGCTACCGTGCTACCCACTGTGCTACCGTGCCGCCCACTATGCTACAGTGCCGCCCACTGTGCTACCGTGCCACCCACTGTGCTACCGTGCCGCCCACTGTGCTACCGTGCCGCCCACTGTGCTACCGTGCCACCCACTGTGCTACCGTGCCGCCCACTGTGCTACCGTGCCACCCACTGTGCTACTGTGCCACCACTGTGCTACTGTGCCACCCACTGTGCTACCGTGCCGCCCACTGTGCTACCGTGCCGCCCACTGTGCTACCGTGCCACCCACTGTGCTACCGTGCCGCCCACTGTGCTACCGTGCCACCCACTGTGCTACCGTGCCACCCACTATGCTGCCGTGCCACCCACTATGCTACCGTGCCACCCACTGTGCTACCGTGCCGCCCACTGTGCTACTGTGCCACCCACTGTGCTACCGTGCCACCCACTATGCTGCCGTGCCGCCCACTGTGCTACCGTGCCGCCCACACAATGTTTTTATATTTTATAAATTTAAAGTACCCAATTCTTTTTTTTTAATTAAGGGGCAATTCAACGTGGCCAATCCACCTACTCTGCACAACTTTGGGTTGTGGGGTGAGACCCACGCAAACATGGGGAGAATGTGCAAACTCCACACGGACAGTGGCCAGGGGACGGAAAACGAACCCGGGTCCTCAGCTCCGTGCAGCAACATTGCTAACAACTTCACCACCATGCCGTTCAACTTTAATGGGGTGCTCTTTCACAGGGTCAGTGCAGGCTCGATGGGCTGAATGGCCTTCTTCTGCACTGTACAGATTCTACTTTATTCTACTGTATTCATGTACTGCACTGTCAACTAGCATTCATTCTCAGTTCGGCTCTGCTGGATCTCTACATGTTTCAAATCTCCTCCTTAGTTCAGGGGTTTAGGAGCAAATCAATTCTGAAAATGTTTTAAAGACATCAAAAATTCGTCAGCAGATGTACCCAGCTATTTCTGAAAATCCTGGAAAACACAGAAACCAACGGTATTTTCCAAATACATCTGCCATAGCTGTGGTCAGCTGACAGCCAGCTGGGTTTAGAGAAAACAGAAAAGGTTGGGATTTAAATCCAGCTCCTCTGAATACCATCCAATTCCATTTCAGCTAAGGCAGCACCATCCACAAATTCTTTATCAATCACGTTTTATTTCACTACATTTTCAAACAAGCCTCTTTATGAATCTAGACATGTGCGCACTCTCATTGAGTCGAAACAGTAGTGCTGAAGGGAAAAACGTTCATCTCATTGCATTGGCTGGCTAACCCATCAGAACGATCTGCTCCAACCCAGTAATGCTCTTGCAGAGCAGACTGGGGTGTTTTACTGCATTAACGGTAATAGATGCATCTTGTTATATGTTCTGCATTCTCCCCTTTTCCTATCACCTCTCATGGTATGATACTAGGCTTGTAATCCAGAGCCCTGGAATTATAATCTAGAGAGATGAGTTTACATCATACCAATGGTAGTTGGAGAACTTAAATTCAGTTAATTAAATATCTCTGCAATAAAATGAGCAAATGTCTGGAATAGCTTTTTTAATACTTTTCCGGGATGTGGGCCAGCAATGTTGCCCATCCCTAATTATCCTTGGTGGTCGTGAGCCACTTTCTTGAATCGCTGCAGTTCCTGAGGTATAGGTACACCCCAGTGCTGTTAGGGAGAGAGCACCAGGATTCTGACTCAGTGACAGTGCAGGAACGACCAATATATTTCCAAGTGGGGATAGTGGACTCCTGACCAAGGAGCCACCGGATTTTCGTACAAACCCATCTGGTTTACTATCAACGTCTTAGGATAACCATTGACCAGAAACTGGACTGGACCAGCCATGTAAATACTGTGGCTACAAGAGCAGGACAGAGGCTAGGAATCCTGTGGTGAGGAACTCACCTTGGGTCCCTCCAAAACCTGTCCACCATCTACAAGGCACAAGTCAGGAGTGCAATGGAATACTCCCCACTTGCCTGGATGAGTGCAGCTCCAACAACACTCAAGAAGCTCAACACCATCCAAGACAAAGCAGCTGACTAATTGTCCCCCTCCCACAAACATTTACTCCCTCCACCACCGATGCATAGTAGCAGCCGTGTGTACCAGCTACACGATGCACTACCAAGATGCGGGAACCTACCAAGATTCCTTCGGCAGCACCTTCCCAACCACAATCACAACCATCTTCACGGCGCCAGGGTCCCGGGTTCGATTCCCGGCTTGGGTCACTGTCTATGCGAAGTCTGCATGTTCTCCCTGTGTCTGCGAGGGTTTCCTCCGGGTGCTCCGGTTTCCTCCCACAATTCCTGAAAGACGTGCTGTTAGGTGAATTGGACATTCTGAATTCTCCCTCTGTGTACCCGAACAGGCGCCAGAGTGTGGTGACTAGAGGATTTTCACAGTAACAACATTGCAGTGTTAATGTAAGCCTACTTGTGACAATAAAGGTTATTGTTATTATCTGGAAGGATAAGGGCAGCAGATACCTGGGAATGCCACCACCAGGAGGTTCTCCTCCAAGTCACTCACCATCCTGACTTGAAAATAGATCTGCCGTTCCTTCGCTATTTCTGGGTCAAAATCCAGGAATCCCCTCCTTAACAGAACCGTGAGTGTACCTACACCTCAGGGACTTCAGTGGTTCAAGAATCAAGCAGCTCACTACCACCTTATGAAGGGCAACTAGGGATGGGCAATAAATGCTGGTCCAGCCAGCGACGCCCACTTCCCATTGATTAATTTTTAAAATTCATGCCCACTTGGAACCTCACCCAATCTGGGCCTACAGCTGACACCAGATCCACAGCAATGTGGTTGACTTTTAACTGCCCTCTGAAATGGCCCAGCGAGCCCCTTGGTTGTGTGGAAATGAACTCTAAATTACCATCTTGCACAATTACAGTACAAAGAAGGTACCCAGTGCGGACAGGCCATTGAACCAATGTTTTCTAGAGCAATAGGTAATAGAGAAAAATGATATTTCTTAAACTGATGGAAGTTTAGTCAATTGGACCTATGATAGTCTGAAATGGAAATCCACTTCTATCTAACTGAAGGTAATGGACTGAAGCATATAATAGGATCTATATGAATGCGTCGTTTATCTAAGTGCTGCGGAGCTTACTGTAAATAAGTGATTATCAAAAGTGCATTGCAATGTGAATGTCACACATTATAACATTTACAATGACCTGCTTATTGCTCTTCCGTATCTCTGATGTGTGTTTCATGTCTCTGTGTTGTGATTGTTGTCATTCATTCGGATTGCTTTTACCTTATTCGATTATGATGTTTCCCCACAGGCTAAACTAACAGTTATTTTTCTAGCAAAATCCGAGAGAGTGGGTGGGAGCAATACAAAGTACTCATAACAAGAGCTTCATACAATGTCACCCTCAGAATTGGATAAAATATCCTGGTAAATTATCACCACCCACTCTTTTCTCTTTGTTGATGGTGATGTTTCATTAGTGGATTTACCTCCCCATTAGATTCTAGTGCCTGCCCTGACACCTGCTGTAGGACACAAAGGTCCAGAAACACAGGTGTTAAAGGGCATTAAAATGGTGCAATATGATAGAGATACAATGAAGCAGGAATATTACTTCAAGTTGTTTTTTATTCGTTCACGGGATGTGGGCATCGCTGACTCATATATTGCCCATTGCTAATTACCTATCAACTGAGTTGCTTGCGAGGCCATTTACGAGTCAAACACATTGCTGTGGATCTGGAGTCTGGTAGGCCAGACCAGGTAAGGACAGCAGATTTCCTTCTCTGAGGACATTAGTGAACGAGGTGAGTTTTTAACGACAATCAAAATGGTTTCACGGTCATCATTAGACTTTTCATTCCAGATTTTTATTGAATTCAAATTTCAACATCTGCTGTGGCATATTAGGAAAACAGAAGTTTTAAGGGATTCATATTTGTATTAGTGAACATTAGAAAAAAGGTATAGTTTTCAGTGGGTTTAATTAAATTTAATGTTTCGGAGCCTGGAACGGTAAAACATACAGTTAGATTCATGCTGGACAAAAGTGTTTGTATGTGTGAGAGTTGGTTTCAATTCCAACTGTGTTCCTTTGTGCTTAGAGGGGGTTACTGCATGAAGAGTAGATGGAAGTGGTGGTCGCTTAGCAACTAGGGGCCTTTTAAATTAGGAAAACTTTTAAAGTTTTAGAGTTTAGCCGAAGTTGTTTGCAGTTGGATACTGGACATTGGGGACTAAACATCTCTCAACTCTGCTGGCAGAAAGACTGAGCAGGACAAGGATAGAGAGGCAAGATCCCTTAAGTACAGGTTACAGTCCTGATAACCAGGGAATTGAGACAGAAAAAATGCCTGATGAAGACTGTAAGAGAACAGAGATCAAGGTATTGTTGCGGATAATTCAAGGGGGGAAGTAAACAAAGAGCTCTGAGTTAAAGAGACAGTTGCAGTAACCAGATTTAAAGTGGGCAAGCAGGTTAATCAAAAGTTTGATGCTATCTTAATAGAGTCTGGGAATCGATAGTTTTTTTAAACTATTTTTAGACCCCACAGCCCCCCACCTTCCCCCCATACCCCTCGCTGAAGATTAAGTACTTCTTGAAAAAGTCGATGACAGCTTCCACCTCATAGAGAACCCTTCATCCCCTCCTCTAATGGCGGACTTAATTCTCTCCAAGTGAAGGAATTCAGCAAGGTCCTGCACCCAAGACCCGACACTTGAAGGATCTGAGATCCGCCAGTTCAGAAAAATTCTCCCCTGGGCTAGCAGGGAGGCGAATGCCATTGCATCGACTTCTTTCCCCACTAGAACACCTGAATCTTCAGACACTCCGAAAATTGCTTCCCATGGGGATGGCAAGACTACCATTCCCAGTACCTTAGACAATACAGCAATGACTACCCTCCAGGACCCCACCAGCTTGGAACAGGCCCAGAATATATGGGTATGGTTTGCAAAGAACCCAGCATAGCTAGTCGGCGCAACTTTCAATTGGATAAGACTAAGTTTGGTGCATGATGAGGATGCGTTAATCCTGTGCAGTGCCTCTTTCCAAATCCCCCCTCACAGCACCGCCCCTAATTCCTCCTCTCATTTTTGCCGACTAGCCTCCATTGAAGCTTCCTCCTTCTTGACCAGTTCTGTATATACGTCAGAGATATTGCCATTCGCAATTTCATCTTAAGAGCCTATCCTGTAGTCCTGGGATGGCAACATTGGGAACGGATCCACCTCCTTTCTCAGAAAGGCCTGATTTGGAGGTATCTGAATCCATTACCATTGGGTAATTGATAAACTTGCGTCAGCTCAGTCAAGTCTGCAAACGTCCTTCCCAGGAACTTCAAAGCATTTAATCACCAAATGGTCCCACTTCCTAAACTAGCATCTAGTCTAGCTGGGATAAATCTATGGTTGTCACAAATCAGGACCTTCATATACCTGCCCTACATACCAAAGTGTTGTCGGCACTGATTCCACACCCTCACCGGATTAGAGGGATCCGGGGCTCTACTCCCCCCGCTCACTACCACTCCATTCCCGAGAGGACCAGAGAGCCAACTTGTTGCCAATCGGAATACTGTCCCAACAGCGTCGCCAATACTGTGGGTATTTCTATTTATCTTAGTGAATACAAGCCTTCCCTTATATCGATCAAATGACCACACAACCAGTTAGTTAGTTCAAAAGATGGTTTATTTACCTATACAGGAGTTACTTTGACATGCAAATACAATATCTACTACGAGTTAAACTACACCTATCAGCTACAACAACCTATACTTAACTTCAGGGTGACCGGCACTGTGCAAATGGATAAGGCCTTTATCTTGATTTCACGTGGCTGGTTCGAAGAAGTGGCTCTGTCTCTGCTGTGCTCATCATTCAGGTAGCGATCATTGGTCTTGAACTTGGCTGGCTGGTCGTTATGCTGCATTGGTGTGGGCACAGGCCGATCCCAAAAGAGACTGAACACATGGCTGTGTCCCCTTTTATCCCTCTAGGGTTTTGCGCTCGTTGGGGCGGTCCTTAATCTTGGACTCAATAATTCAACAGGGCTTCGATCACTGCCTTCGATTTCGGCCAATAAAGGGGCGGGTGCCTTGGTGGCTGGGCGGGTCCTTAGCGGTCATTGACCTTGGCAGTTGGGCTCGCTGAGTAAAGGGAGTGGCGCCAATCAGTCTGTGGCTATATCGGTTTCTTGAGTGCAGTCCTATTGTTCTGGGGAAATGGGCCATTAGAATGCAAACGAGCGAGGGTTTCGATCAGGTCCAGCTACCTGTATTTCAAATACACAGAAGCTCTGTATCTGTCCGAGTCCTGGGTTGGCCAAAATTCCCATGGTCCTTTGCAGGTGGCCATGTCAGATGGCTACATCCCGTCCTCATTATCCTGAACACGAAGCATGGTGGATCACACTATTGATCCATATCGTCCTTGGTGTGCCGGTCATCCTTGGTCAAGGACAGGTTCTACACTACTCTGTCCTATATTTTGGGGCATTTACCTAATTCTATTAACACATCACAAATTACTAATTTCTAACGGGTCACTACAAAACATTTCACGATTAAACATTTAACTTATCCATACAGTTGATCACTAGCTAACACTATCTAAGCTACTCTCATGTTGCTGGCGAATATCAAAAAGAACTTATGTACAGTACAAAAATTTTAAAACAGCAGCATTACATTCCTACTTAATTCTGGTAACGTTACACAGGTGTATGGTTTTAATTCTTAGCAGCAGTTAATACATTTGTTCATTTTTGTTGAATTCCAAAGAAGGGGGCTGGGACTGTATATATCGGGGAGCGGGAGGCTTTTGCTCACCATTTACGGAGTCGAAGTGTCTGAATGACACTGCAGATTATTGCAATTACCAGAAGGGCCTCTACTGTGTCTGAAAGGGGGTTCCATTTGGCGATGTTTTCGCACCAAGTGGGGGTTTCGGTGTCTATCTCTATGTGTGGTGTAGTGTCCGGGCTAGGGGTGTCATGTTATGTGGTAGTGTTCGGGCCTGGTGTGGGGTACATTAAAATAGTCCGTTGCGCGCGCAGTTGCAGAAGTCCAGCGATGATCCAAATGCATATCAGCAGTCCTTGCTTCATCCTGTGTTTTCTGTTTTCCGTGTAATCCTGGGGGTGCAAGCATCATATCTGTTATTATCTTCGGTTACTATCTCGTTTTACTTGTCTTTCTCTCCTTAATCCAATTTCCCATTATGATCGTCACCATGTGTGACTCCCTCATTTTTATTTTTTTGAAATGCCATTTTGAGAGTCAAGAAATGCAAAGAAAATTTTATTTAAGTGTAGTGATTCTCGCAGCTGGTGGTCGATGCGGGGAGTGGGCGGATAATTTCTCCGACCAGTCTTTTCTTTATTTGCAACCAGTGGTGGTTGAGGCTCACCTTAACCAGCCGAATTTTAGGGCGGCCAATTTTATAAAGTTTCTTCGTCCCAGGGTCCAGAGGTAGTTCACGTGTAGCAGCATATGTGGCAACCAAGTATGTAATATGTGTAAATAGCAGGTGGGGAGCGACCAGAGGGTCGCGGAAGGTAAAGGGATGAGTGTACAGACTGTGGCAAAGGGCATTCTTTAAACCACAATAAAGGAGCAGAGAAGGGAAAACTAAGACCTGCCAAAGACAGTGAAAAGTGTAAAGAACCATTCCAGAGTACTCGAAGTGATGGGAATATGAGGTGCGTGTGGGCCGCGGCAGGGCAAGAATGGGTGGAATCCCCTGCTAGGGCGGTGATCAGTGCCGTTGCTCCACTACCCAAGCTTAACTGACCGGATGCATTTGGGGTCCTCAGGTAGGGCGGAGATCAGTGCCGTGACTCCCTACCTAGGTGACCCAACGAGCGGAAAGAATTTGTAGTCATGTGAGATCCAACAATTGTACCTTTAACAGCCATTGGTCAGTAAATGGCGTCTGTGTCTCTGTGAGAAGAATAACTATGACTGTATCAAAAAATTGGGTGTCAGGCCGAGATCAGTTAAAACCATGTATTGAGAAGAATGGAAGAAGGAAAAAGGAGAAGGCGGGCAGGCTCCATCAGAAATTAGGACACCTTAATACTTAGGCGGTGTCTCTTTCTCATCATCTGGACACCTCAGGATTCTGTACCAAACAGCATTGTAAAAGCATTACCGAAACAAGAGTCAGTATCTGAATCTTCACCATCTCCCGATTGCCAGACTCGTGTCTGACGTTTTTGTGCCGTGGCCACATGGGCCGTCATGGAATCCGAATCGTCATGTCTTACCAGTCTACAAGCGTGGTCGCGGTGCCAAAGGGTGGTTCGTTTGTCGTGAGGCGTAGGGGCGGTGGCAGTGAAGGGCAAGTTACTGTCTTCGGGCGGTGGCTGTGGCGGTGGTTGTGGAAGGGGAGGTAGGGGGGGCGAAGGTATCCTTGTCGTGCTTCCGGGGCCTGGGGTGACTGGGGGCAGAGAGATTATCTGTGCTCAAAACAATCCCGAACGGCACTCAAAGAAAGGACAATTATGTCACACCCAACCTGTTAATGGCCCTTGGACAAATTTGCAACTCGACTACATTGGCCCCCTCCCCCCTTGCAGAAATGGTTTCAAATACGTGCTAGTTGTAATCGACACCTTTACTAAATGGGTAGAAGCATTTCCCTCATGGTCAAACACAACAAAGGCCACTGCTAAGATTTTGACCCAACAGATATTTACACGCTGGGGTCTCCCCCGCAGCATTGAGTCAGACCAAGGTTCCCACTTCACCGGCAGAGTCCTGCAAAATGTTTCAACGATTTTTGGAATCAGGCAAGAATTCCACATAGCATATCACCTCCAATCCAGCGGCATTGTTGAATGAATGAATCGCACTTTAAAAACGACCATTAGGAAAATGGTGCAGCAGAATAATATCACATGGGACACAGTTCTCCCATTTGCCCTTATGTTTATTCGGAACACTGTTTCTAATTCCACAGGTTTCACCCCCCACACTCTCATGACTGGACGACCCATGAAGGGAATTGAATATTTATTAGGTCTCGATTTGGCAAGCCCCACAGTCACCGCCTTCACCATTGAAGTAATGGGAAACCATAACTTGCTGACCGACTATATACTCTACGGGGTCACTGACAATATTAAAGCAGCACAGCTCGCTGCAGCTGTCCGACTAGGCGCTAGAAGGAAGCAGAGTAAAGCCTGCTTTGACAAAACCGTCCACCCCGTAGAGTATATAGTCGGTCAGCAAGTAATGGTTTCCCTCTACAACCCCAGTTCTTTCCTCTCCCCAAAATTTGCAGGACCCTACTCCATCTTGGACAAAGTGAGCCCCTCAGTGTACAAGATAACGTACCCCAATGGTAAAACTGGTTGGTTCCACATCAACCAAGTAGGGGCTGTTTAGCACACTGGGCTAAATCGCTGGCTTTTAAAGCAGACCAAGGCAGGCCAGCAGCACGGTTCAATTCCCGTAACAGCCTCCCCGAACAGGTGCCGGAATGTGGTGACTAGGGGCTTTTCACAGTAACTTCATTGAAGCCTACTTCTGACAATAAGCAATTTTCATTTCAGAATCTATGGAATCCAATGTAGCCACTCCCACCACATCTCTCTGGCAATAGGAGACGATTCCGCCCCGCCCATCGACAACCTAGTCTAACCCTCCCCACCCATGCCAGCACGTCCACACCCACAGACCCGACTTTGTCTCCGCCCACAGGTGCGACCTTCCACCTTGAGCTTGACTCCGACGACAGCGACAGCCTTCCCGAATTGATTGCTATCTCTGACCACTGGTACAATGTCTCTGCCCCCAGTCACCCCAGGCCCCGGAAGCACGACAAGGATACCTTCGCCCCCCTACCTCCCCTTCCACAACCACCGCCACAGCCACCGCCCGAAGACAGTAACTTGCCCTTCACTGCCACCGCCCCAAACGTACCAAGACCAACACATTTCTGGCCGACAATCTTCAATATGCATGAGTGCCAGGAAAAAGATGGAAAATTATAGGCCAATTAGCCTAACCTCAGTTGTTGGCAAGATTCTAGAATCCATTGTTAAGGATGAGATTTCTAAATTCTTGGAAGTGCAGGGTCGGATTAGGACAAGTCAGCATGGATTTAGTACGGGGAGGTCATGCCTGACAAACCTGTTAGAGTTCTTTGAAGAGATAACAAATAGGTTAGACCAAGGAGAGCCAATGGATGTTATCTATCTTGACTTCCAAAAGGCCTTGATAAGGTGCCTCACGGGAGACTGCTGAGTAAAATAAGGGCCCATGGTATTCGAGGCAAGGTACTAACATGGATTGACGACTGGCTGTCAGGCAGAAGGCAGAGAGTTGGGATAAAAGGTTCTTTTTCGGAATGGCAACCGGTGACGAGTGGTGTCCCGCAGGGTTCAGTGTTGGGGCCACAGCTGTTCTCTTTATATATTAACGATCAAGATGACGTGACTGGGGGCATTCTGGCTAAGTGTGCCGATGATACAAAGATAGGTGGAGGGGCAGGTAGTATGGAGGAGGTGGGGAGGCTGCAGAAAGATTTAGACAGTTTAGGAGAGTGGGCCAAGAAATGGCTGATGAAATTCAACGTGGGCAAGTGCGGGGTCTTGCACTTTGGAAAAAAGAATAGAGGCATGGATTATTTTCTAAACGGTGACAAAATTCATAATGCTGAAGTGCAAAGGGACTTGGGAGTCCTAGTCCAGGATTCTCTAAAGGTAAACTTGCAGGTTGAGTCCGTAATTAAGAAAGCAAATGCAATGTTGTCATTCATCTCAAGAGGCTTGGAATATAAAAGCAGGGATGTACTTCTGAAGCTTTATAAAGCATTAGTTAGGCCCCATTTAGAATACTGTGAGCAATTTTGGGCCCCACACCTCAGGAAGGACATACTGGCACTGGAGCGGGTCCAGCGGAGATTCACACGGATGATCCCAGGAATGGTAGGCCTAACATACGATGAACGTCTGAGGATCCTGGGATTATATTCATTGGAGTTTAGGAGGTTGAGGGGAGATCTAAAAGAAACTTACAAGATAATGAACGGCTTAGATAGGGTGGATGTAGGGAAGTTGTTTCCATTAGCAGGGGAGACTAGGACCCGGGGGCACAGCCTTAGAATAAAAGGGAGTCACTTTAGAACAGAGATGAGGAGAAATTTCTTCAGCCAGAGAGTGGTGGGTCTGTGGAATTCATTGCCACAGAGGGCGGTGGAGGCCGGGACGTTGAGTGTCTTTAAGACAGAAGTTGATAAATTCTTGATTTCTCGAGGAATTAAGGGCTATGGAGAGAGAGCGGGTAAATGGAGTTGAAATCAGCCATGATTGAATGGCGGAGTGGACTCGATGGGCCGAATGGCCTTACATCCGCTCCTATGTCTTATGGTCTTATGGTCTTAAGACAATTCTCTACATAATGTATTACATCAGTTTGTAAATCGGGCCATCAACACAATGGTCTTAAATGGGCAATGGTATTGTCCATCCCCTGGTGTCCATCATGAAACTGGTAAATGAGCTGATTTCTGTCCTGGGTGGGGACCACATAAATTCCATTTTTCAAAACTATGCCGTCCTGTACCGTCAGTGCGTCCTTCCATTTATCGTAGGGGGCTGGGAAGTTACCGTCTAAAACTTGTTTGAAAGTGTCGTCTGCCTTTTGGGCCTGGGATAGATCCTCAATATTGGTCTGGGAAACCTGGACTGCGTGTAGCAGTTCGCTTTCGGGGGGCTGCCAAAAGTGACCATGGCGTGATCCTGCCTTGGCTAGGGCATCTGCCTTTACATTACCGGGTGGGGACGAACGATGATGGCTTCTCATTTTAATTATACCGTACGTGCGGTCTGAGGCTGTCCTAAGAATGTTTTTCAACAACGGGGCGGAGGGTAGGTGTTTTCCATCTGCTGAATCGAATCCTCCAGATTCCCACAGGGGCAGGGATTCTGTCAAGCTATTGCATACATATAGACTGTCCGAATGTATGCCTGCGGGGGTTGGGAAAGAATCTGGGTGTTGCACTACATACGCTATAGCTGTGAGTTCTGCTGCTTGTGAACCTAGGTGGCCGGGCAATTTTAAAGAGATTTCTTCTAATGCTCGTCACTGTACGTCTTCTACGTAAATTCCACAACCAGTTATTCTCTTTCCATTTTCTATTGTGGAGGAACCGTCTACATAAATCTTTAAGGCGTTGCCTGTGGTCTGGGAATCCTGTGTTTTACTGCCTGCACGTGGGTGTAGTGCCCTTGGAATAAAGGGACCTGTGTGGTGTAGGGCTGCTATGATCTGGCACTCATGTGGGGTCCCTGCATATTGAAGATTGTCGGCCAGAAATGTGTTGGTGGACTTCCGGGTGCGGCGATGACCAGCTAAGTCGCACGTTTCGGCAGCTCCCGGTGGAACGGACTTTTGGGCTCTTAATAAGAGCCCCAACGGCAATTTTAACGGCTAAAAGCACTGTGCGGTAAACCAGAAGGGAATCCCCCCTGGATACGGATGGAAAAAGGAGAGGAAAGTGGCCGGATTGCGGCGGATCCTTTAGAGCAGCGGCAAGGAAGGCAAGCAAAAACCAAGATGGCGTCGGAAGGTGGCAGTTTAATATGGGGCCCTGAACAACACGAGGTTTTGAAACGCTGCGTGGAAGAGCTTAAAAAGGAGATGAAGAAGGAGCTGTTGGCCCCGATATTACAGGCGATCGAAGGGCTAAAAGATGAGCAAAAGACCCAGGAGCGGGAGCTTCGGGTCGTGAGGGCAAAGGCTGCCGAGAACGAGGACGATATACAGGGCCTGGTGGTGAAGACGGAGATGCACGAGGCACACCATAAACGATGTGTGGAAAGACTGGAGGTGCTGGAGAACAACGCGAGGAGGAATAATTTAAGGATTCTTGGTCTTCCTGAAGGTGCAGAAGGAGCAGACGTCGGGGCATATGTGAGCACGATGCTGCACTCGTTAATGGGAGCGGAGGCCCCGGTGGGTCCGCTGGAGGTGGAGGGAGCATACCGAGTGATGGCGCGAGGACCGAGAGCAGGAGAAATTCCCAGAGCCATAGTGGTGAGATTCCTCCGTTTTAAGGACAAAGAGATGGTCCTTAGATGGGCAAAGAAAACTCGGAGCAGTAGGTGGGAGAACGCGGTGATCCGCGTATATCAAGACTGGAGTGCGGAGGTGGCGAGAAGGAGGGCGAGCTTTAATCGGGCCAAGGCGGTGCTTCACAAAAAGAAGATAAAATTTGGAATGCTGCAACCGGCAAGACTGTGGGTCACATATCAAGGGAGGCACCACTACTTTGAGACGGTGGATGAGGCGTAGACTTTTATTGTGGAAGAAAAACTGGAATAAGCGGGTTACTAAAAAAGAACGTTTGAAACAAAGTGGTGGGGCGAGTATGGGGGACGAAGAGGGGGGAAAAAGGGGGGGAAAGATGAGTTTTATGTACTAATCCTGCGATGTGGTAACTTTTCTCTCTTCCACAGGTGGTGGTGGAGGGAGGAAGGGAGGTGGAGGAGATGGGGGGTTGGCCATGGGGGGCGGGGCCAAAAGGGAAGCGCGGGCTTTGTTCCCGCGCTATGAAAATCATGGCGGGAATAGGGAAGCAGGAAGGAGGGGGCGTCGCACGGTGCGAGCCGAGGTCACGGGCGGAAGCCGAGGTCGGCCAGAGTTTGCTGACTTCTGGGAGCAACATGGGGGGGGGCGTAACTACGCTAGTGGGGGATCTAGCGGGGGGGGTGGGAGGGGGGAGTTACTGGGTTGCTGCTGCTGGGGAGAGGGGGGAGCCGGAGTGGGGTGGGGTGGGCGGGGGGGCGCCGCCTGGGGGGGACACAGCTGCGTGGGAACCGGGTGAGGAGCTGGAAAAAGGGGATGGCTAATCGACAAGGGGGGGGGGGTAAAAAGCCCCTCAACCCGGTTGATCACGTGGAATGTGAGAGGGCTGAACGGGCCGATAAAGAGGGCACGAGTACTCGCACACCTTAAGAAACTTAAGGCAGACGTGGTTATGTTACAAGAGACGCACTTGAAACTTATAGACCAGGTTAGACTACGCAAAGGATGGGTGGGGCAGGTGTTTCATTCGGGGCTAGATGCGAAAAACAGGGGGGTGGCTATACTAGTGGGGAAGCGGGTTATGTTTGAGGCAAAGACCATAGTGGCGGATAGCGGGGGCAGATACGTGATGGTGAGTGGCAAATTACAGGGGGAGGCGGTGGTCTTGGTAAACGTATATGCCCCGAACTGGGATGATGCCAATTTTATGAGGCGCATGCTAGGACGCATCCCGGACCTAGAGGTGGGAAAGTTGGTAATGGGGGGAGATTTTAATACGGTGCTGGAGCCAGGGCTGGACAGGTCGAGATCCAGGACTGGAAGGAGGCCGGCTGCAGCCAAGGTGCTTAAAGATTTTATGGAGCTGATGGGAGGAGTAGACCCGTGGAGATTTAGCAGACCTAGGAGTAAGGAGTTTTCGTTTTTCTCCTATGTCCACAAAGTTTATTCGCGAATAGACTTTTTTGTTTTGGGAAGGGCGTTGATCCCGAAGGTGAGGGGGACGGAGTATACGGCTATAGCCATTTTGGATCACGCTCCACATTGGGTAGACTTGGAGATAGGGGAGGAAACAGGAGGGCGTCCACCCTGGAGAATGGACATGGGACTAATGGCAGATGAAGGGGTGTGTCTAAGGGTGAGGGGGTGCATTGAAAAATACTTGGAACTCAGTGATAACGGGGAGGTCCAGGTGGGAGTGGTCTGGGAGGCGCTGAAGGCAGTGGTTAGAGGGGAGCTGATATCAATAAGGGCACATAAAGGAAAGCAGGAGAGTAGGGAACGGGAGCGGTTGCTGCAAGAACTTCTGAGGGTGGACAGGCAATATGCGGAGGCACCAGAGGAGGGATTGTACAGGGAAAGGCAAAGGTTACACGTAGAATTTGACTTGCTGACAACGGGTACTGCAGAAGCACAGTGGAGGAAGGCACAGGGTGTACAGTATGAGTATGGGGAGAAGGCGAGCGGGTTGCTGGCCCATCAATTGAGGAAAAGGGGAGCAGCGAGGGAAATAGGGGGAGTGAGGGATGAGGAAGGAGAGATAGAGCGGGGAGCGGAGAGAGTGAATGGAGTGTTCAAGGCATTCTATAAAAGATTATATGAAGCTCGGCCCCCGGATGGGAAGGAGAGAATGATGTGCTTCCTGGACCGGCTGGAATTTCCTAAGGTGGAGGAGCAGGAGAGGGTGGGACTGGGAGCACAGATCGAGATAGAGGAAGTAGTGAAAGGAATTAGGAGTATGCAGGCGGGGAAAGCTCCGGGACCGGATGGATTTCCAGTCGAATTTTAGAGGAAATATGTGGACTTGCTTGCCCCGATACTGATGAGAACCTTTAATGAGGCGAAGGAAAGGGGACAGCTGCCCCCGACTATGTCGGAGGCAACGATATCGCTTCTCCTAAAGAAGGAAAAAGACCCGCTGCAATGCGGGTCCTACAGACCTATTTCCCTCCTAAATGTAGACGCTAAGATTCTGGCCAAGGTAATGGCAATGAGGATAGAGGATTGTGTCCCGGGGGTAGTCCATGAGGACCAAACTGGGTTTGTGAAGGGGAGACAGCTGAATACGAATATACGGAGGCTGCTAGGGGTAATGATGATGCCCCCACCAGAGGGGGAAGCGGAGATAGTGGTGGCGATGGATGCCGAGAAAGCATTTGATAGAGTGGAGTGGGATTATTTGTGGGAGGTGTTGAGGAGATTTGGCTTTGGAGATGAGTATATTAGATGGGTACAGCTGCTGTATAGGGCCCCGATGGCGAGCGTGGTCACGAATGGACGGGGGTCTGCGTATTTTCGGCTTCATAGGGGGACGAGGTAGGGATGTCCTCTGTCCCCATTATTGTTTCCACTGGCGATTGAGCCCCTGGCAATAGCATTGAGGGGTTCCAGGAAGTGGAGGGGAGTACTCAGAGGAGGAGAGGAACACCGGGATCTCTTTACGCGGACGATTTATTGGTGTATGTGGCGGACCCGGCGGAGGGGATGCCAGAGATAATGCGGATACTTGGGAAGTTTGGAGAATTTTCAGGATATAAGCTGAACATGGGGAAAAGTGAGCTGTTTGTGGTGCATCCAGGGGAGCAGAGCAGAGAAATAGAGGACTTTCCGCTGAGGAAGGTAACAAGGGACTTTCGTTACTTGGGGATCCAGATCCAAGAATTGGGGTACATTGCATAGGTTAAACTTAACGCGGTTGGTGGAACAGATGGAGGAGGACTTCAAGAGATGGGACATGGTATCCCTGTCACTGGCAGGGAGGGTACAAGCGGTTAAAATGGTGGTCCTCCCGAGATTCCTCTTTGTGTTTCAGTGCCTCCCGGTGGTGATCACGAAGGCTTTTTTCAAAAGGATTGAGAAGAGTATCATGAGTTTTGTGTGGGCCGGGAAGACCCCGAGAGTGAGGAAGGGATTTTTGCAGCGTAGTAGGGATAGGGGGGGGCTGGCGCTACCGAGCCTGAGTGAGTACTACTGGGCCGCCAACATCTCAATGGTATGTAAGTGGATGGGAGAAGAGGAGGGAGCGGCGTGGAAGAGATTGGAGAAGGCGTCCTGTAGGGGGACTTGCCTACAAGCCATGGTGACGGCGCCATTGCCGTTCTCACTGAAGAAATACACCACAAGCCCGGTGGTGGTGGCTACTCTGAAAATTTGGTGGCAATGGAGATGGCATAGGGGAAAGACGGGAGCCTCGGTGTGGTCCCCGATAAGAAATAATCATAGGTTTGCTCCGGGGAGAATGGATGGGGGATTTGGAACATGGCAAAGAGCAGGAGTAACACAATTGAGAGATTTGTATGTAGATGGGACGTTTGCAAGTCTGGGAGCGCTGGCTGAAAAATATGGGTTGCCCCAAGGGAATGCATTCCGGTATATGCAACTGAGGGCTTTTGCGAGGCAACAGGTGAGGGAATTCCCGCAGCTCCCGACACAGGAGGTGCAGGACAGGGTGATCTCAAAGACATGGGTGGGGGACGGTAAGGTATCAGACATATATAGGGAAATGAGGGACGAGGGGGAGATTATGGTAGATGAGCTGAAAGGGAAATGGGAAGAAGAGCTGGGGGAGGAGATTGAGGAGGGGCTGTGGGCTGATGCCCTCAGTAGGGTAAACTCATCGTCCTCGTGTGCCAGGCTAAGCCTGATACAATTTAAGGTGTTACACAGGGCGCATATGACTGGAGCACGGCTCAGTAAATTTTTTGGAGTAGAGGATAGGTGTGCGAGATGCTTGAAAAGCCCAGCGAATCACACCCACATGTTCTGGTCATGTCCGGCACTACAGGGGTTTTGGGTGGGGGTGACAAAGGTGCTTTCGAAGGTAGTGGGGGTCCAGGTCGAACCAAGCTGGGGGTTGGCTATATTTAGGGTTGCAGAAGAGCCGGGAGTGCAGGAGGCGAGAGAGGCTGATGTTTTGGCCTTTGCGTCCCTAGTAGCCCGGCACAGGATACTGTTGGTGTGGAAGGAAGCCAAGCCCCCGGGTGTGGAGACCTGGATAAATGATATGGCAGGGTTTATAAAGCTGGAACGGATTAAGTTTGTCCTAAGGGGATCGGCTCAAGGGTTCACCAGGCGGTGGCAACCGTTCGTCGAATAACTCACAGAAAGATAGAGGGAATGGAAAAGAAGAAGACAGCAGCAGCAACCCAGGGGGTGGGGGGTGGGGGGGGGGGGGGGGGAGGAACCAGAGGGATTCTCAGGGATGTTAATATATAAGTATAATATGGTTAGATTGAGGAGACGATAGGGAAGAGGCTTCCTCCCCCCAGGATATGAGCAGCTGGACCAGAAGTGGTCGAGTGGAGCGGCAGGGCTCGAAGCGGGAGCAGTGGGGACCCCAGGCCAGGCGGCGAAACATGGCGGACGGCAGGGACCAGGGAGCGGAGGCTCACTGGCCAAGGGAGCAGCAGATGGAGTTTTTTAAGAACTGCTTCGCTGAATTGAAGAGGGACACGCTGGACCCGATGAGGGTGGTAATGGGCCGAATGGTTGAGGCGCAGGCGGTCCAGGAGAAGGGGGTCAGGGAGGTCAAGGTGAAGCTCTCCAGGCGGACATGGTGGCGGAGCTGGAGCACGAGGCGGAAGATCTAAACGCCCGCCAGAGGAGGATGCAGGAGCAGCTTGAAGAGCTGGGGAACAGAGCCAGGAGGCAGAATTTGAGGATCGTTGGCCTCCCCGAAGGCTGCGAGGGGTCGGATGCGGGTGCATACGTGAAAGGTATGCTCGAGGCGCTGATGATCCCGACCCCTGGAGTTGGATGGGGCTCATAGAGCCCCCGCAAGGAAGCACAGGACGGGCGACCGACCGAGAGCCTTGGTGGTCCGCTTTCACCGGCTTGCTGACAGGGAACGTGTGCTGCGATGGGCCAAGGCGGAGAGGAGCAGCAGATGGGAGAACTGCGAGGTGCGCATCTACCAGGACTTGGGAACGGAGCTGGCCAAGAGGCGTGCAGGATTCATCAAGGTAAAGGCAGCCTTCTACAAAAAGGAGGTGAGGTTTGGAATGCGAAGCTTTGGGTTACGTTTGAGGAACTCCACTACTATTTTGAGGCACCAGAACAGGTTTGGACTTTTATTAAAGAGAAGAAGCTGGTCTTGAACTAACGGGCACTTAGTTTTCTCAGTGCTGTACAGTGGCGGCGGTCTGTTAACCTAACTTGCTCTGACTAGGCGTGGACTTTTATTAAAAGAAGAAGCTGGACTTGAACTAAAGGACTCTGGGCTCTCAGAGCCTTTGTGTGGCGGCAGTTTGTTTAAATTATTCTGTACTGTAATGTTCTATCCAAGATTGTTGTCAGCAGGGACAGAGAGCGGGGGCTGGAGGGCGCATTGTGTAGGGTGTTTTGGGGGGATAGCATCGGGGGGGGTAGAGAGAGGGGCCCTGCAAAGGGGGCCCTGCGCTTGGGACATTTTGGCAGGAGATCGGGGCCTCGGAGAGGGGGATGGGCTAGGGGCTGGTTAAGGCACTTGAAAGAGCACGGGGAGATACAATCAGGTTAATGGGTCTTTGGTGTGTGGGGGGAGGGCCCAAGTGCTCGGGTGGTAGACAGACAGGAGCCAAGGACAGGGGTCAGCGTAGCTAGCGTAGGTCAGGGGGCCCCAGGGAGAGTAGGAGGAGGGGCGGGCTAGGGCCAAGCGTAGGGCTGGCCTGGCAGGTCAGGCCTCAGGGGTAGGGGAGGATGGGGGAGGGGGGCAGCCGGGAAGGAGAGCAGAGACTTAAGGGGCAAAGGGGGGGGCTGCCTAGGGATCCCCGGGGGAGAAGGTCGCTTGCAGACTCTCAGGGAACAGCGCAGGAAACCGACAGCAGCAGCACCCGAGGGGGGGGGGGGGGGGTTAGAGCCACGTTAGTTTAGTTGAACACGTGGGGCAGGGCAAACAGAGCTGACAGGGGAAGTGCTTTATTAACATGTTTATTATTTCCCACTGTTTGTTTTCACTATGTTAAGGGCCTGTTTTCTCTCTGGAAATTTTACAAATTTGTTTAAAATAAAAAATTTCAACAAAACCGTCAGGTACTGATTGTTGGTCTTGAACTTGGCTGGCTGGTCATTATGCTGCGATTGGCGTGGGCACAGGACGGTCCCAAAAGAGATTGAAAAGGGGACTGTGCCCCCTTTTATCCCTGTAGGGATTCGCGCTCTTTGGGGTGGACCTTAATCTTGGACCCAATAATTCGACAGGGCTTCGATCACTGCCTTCGATTCCGGCCAATAAAGGGGCGGGTGCCTTGGTGGCTGGACGGGTCCTTAGCGGTCATTGACCTTGGCAGTTGGGCTCTCTGAGTAAAGGGAGTGGCACCGATCAGTCTGTGGCTGTACCGGTTTCTTGATTGGAGTTCTATTGTCCTGGGAAACGGGCCATTAGAATGCAAATGAGTGGGGGTTTCGATCAGGTCTAGCTACCTCCGTTTCAAATACACAGAAGCTCTGTATCTGTCTGAGTCCTGGGTTGGCCATAATTCCCATGGTCCTTTGCAGGTGGCCATCTCAGATGGCTACAAACTCCAATGGCTCAATCGCAAGGTCAAAGAGCAATGAAGAGAGCGGGCACCCCAGTCTCATCCCACGCTGCAAGGTGAAGTCCTTAGAGTTGCCCCATTAATCAGGACGTTCGCTTTCGGGACCTTGTACAATAATCTGACTCAGTCTACAAACCCTTGTCCAAACCCAAACCGTTCCAATATATCAAACAAATACGTCCATTCCACTCGGTCGAACACCTTCTCGGCATCCATTGACACTCCAACTTACACCCCCTCCCTCCTGTGAACATGATATTTACAACCAATAGCCTCGGTATATTGGTCGCTAGTAGTCTACCTTTAATGAACCTGGTCTGGCCCTCTCCAATCACACCCCGAATGCACCCCTCAATTCGTGTGGCCAAGTTCTTTGCCAGGAGTTTCATGTCCACATTCAGAAGTGGGGTTGGATGGTAAGAACCATATTGCTCTGGATTTGTGTCCTTTTTTAGGATAAGTAAGATGGATGCTCGTGACAGGGTGGGGGGAGCACATCCCTCCCCAGCGTTTTGTTGTAGATCCGCACCAGCATCAGACCCAGCAGCATGCCAATGCGCTTGTAGAATTCGGCTGGGAATCCATCTGGACCTGGGGCTTTCCCAGACTGCATAGACCCCTGAAACTTTTTCCCAGGGTAAAGGGGTCAATTACTAGGGGGCATAGGTTTAAGGTGCGAGGGGCAAGGTTTAGAGGAGATGTACGAGGCAAGTTTTTTACACAGAAGGTAGCCGGAGGAGGTGGTGGAAGCAGGGACGATAGTGACGTTTAAGGGGCATCTTGACAAATACATGAATAGGATAGGAATAGAGGGATATGGACCCCTGAAGTGCAGAAGATTTTTGTTTAGACGGGCAGCATGGTCGGCACGGGCTTGGAGGGTCAAAGGGCCTGTTCCTGTGCTGTACTTTTCTTTGTTCTTTGTTCACATATTGCACCACCTCCCGTAGAGCTATTGGGGCCCCCAATCCCCTGTACCCTTTCCTGACCTAGCCTCGGAAATTCTAATCCATCCAAAAAGCGTCATTTCTTCTCTCCCCTGAGCTGGGTTCCGACTGGTATAGTCTCTGATAAGAAGACTCAAAAATGTCTGTTACTTCCCTGTCCCTTTCATCCCAGAACCTACCTATTTCCCTTGTCACCGCCTGTTTCCTCAATTGGTGAGCAAGCATCCTACTGGCCTTCTCCCCATACTCATACACCAACCCTTTGCGCAGTTGTCTCACTGCCTTTTCGGAGAATACCAGGTAAAACCCCATCTGGAGTCTTTGTCGCTTCTTCAGTAGTGCCTCCTCAGGTGATTCCAGGTATTTACAATCAACTGCCAAAATTGCCTCCACCAACCTTGACTGCTCTGCTCGCTCCATCCTCAGCCTGTGCGCTTGGACCGAGATGAGCTCTCCTCGAATCACAGCTTTCAGTGTCTCCCACACCCCCAGAGCAGAAACCTCCCCTGTGTCATTCTGGTCCACATAATTATGAGTAGCCCCTTCTATCCTGTCACAAATCCCTTTATTTGCAAGGAAACCTACGTCCATCTTACATTGGTATCTTTGGGAGGACAACCTTTCGGCTAAAGGTCCACCCAATGAGGAGCATGATCAGACACGATGATCACTGAGTACTTCATCTCAGTCACTCTTGTCATCAATGTCTTATCCAGAACAAAAAAGTCCATCCGGGAATAGCCCTTATGGACATGGGAGAAGAAGGAAAACTTCCTCGTCCTAGGCCTCTCAAAGCGTCATCGATCTAATCCCCCCCCCCCCTCCACCCCCCAATAAGCTGCATAAACCTCAACAGCTTCCCGGCCATCGTCGATATCTTCCCAGATGCAGAGCACGAGCGGTCCAGCTCCAGCTCCAGCTCCAGGACTGTGTTGAAGTCCCCCCCGAGGATCAATCTGTGAGTATCCAAATCTGAGATCAGCGCCAGAACCCGCCCCATGAAATCCACATCACCTCAGTTGGGGGCGTAGATGTTGGCCAGCACCACCGGGGAACCCTCCAACCACCCGCTCACCAGCACAAATCTGCCACCCTGATCGGCCACAATCTTTTTCACTGGGAAATCTACCTTCTTGCTGATCAACATGGCCACCCCTCTCGTCTTTATGTTGAGACCCAAATGGTAGATCTGACCGATCCATCCCTTTCTTAGTCTTGTCTGATCCGTCACTTTCAAGTGAGTTTCCTGTAGAAACATTAGGGTTAGGGTTCCAATGTGCGAATAAGCGGGACCTCTTAACAGATCCATTTAATCCCGAAACATTCCAAGTCACAAATTGAGTAAGGAGAGTGTAATGATATGCAGTAACAGTGTATATACCAATATATGTAACAAGTGTACATAGCCTCCGACCACTAGGTGTCACGCAAGAGAAGCAGGTCACTGGAACAGAACAGAACCAGTCTTGATCAGAGTTACAGAAGTTAGTAGCATGGTTAAAAGATCCACAGTTGAGGGCAGCACAGTGGCGCAATGGTTAGCACAGCTGCCTCACAGCGTCGAGGTCCCAAGTTCGATCCCGGCTCTGGGTCACTGTCCGTGTGGAGTTTGCACATTCGCCTGTGTTTGCGTGGGTTTCACCCCCACAACCCAAAGATGTGCAGGGTAGGTGGATTGACCACAGTAAATTGCCCCTTAATTGGAAAAAAATGAATTGGGTACTCAAAATTTTTTTTTTAAATTTAAATCCACAGTTTGGGTGGCAATAGTTTAGTTCACCCACATTAAATAACTAGTCTCGAACCAGATGTTCTGTCGTACCCTGGGGGGTATTCTGAGGAGAAAGCCGTAGACATCCACTTGGAATTCAGAGTGGAGAGTGTATTTGACCACAGTCAACTTGTGCATTTAAAGAGACAGTTTGTTACTGATGCCATTGTAGTCTAAAATATACTTTGTAATCCCTGTTTTTGTGTGTAATTGTTAAGATAAGTGGAGGGGGAGAGGAAAGGATTATTATATCATAATTCAATTTTTTAAATGTTTAATAAATGTTTTTTTCTTGTTGTTAAGACTAATTAGCGTTCCAGTGACTCTATTCCTCCATATTTTATCAATGACAGTAAAGTTACCGGTGCTTAAGCCAGGGTTTAATTTTGAAACCTACCTGTCCAGTTATAACATCAATTGGGATCATAACAGATGGAATTCAAACGTGGGTCCACAGATAATTACCGTGGTCTACTATCCCGGTGACAATATCGCTCCGCCATTGCCTCACCTAAAGTTACAAAGTTGTTTCCGGGGGTTGAGGTGAAAAGTAAGCTCAGAAAGAACTGTTGGAAGACAGGCAGCCATGAGCCAGAGCCAGCTTCAGATTGCATCAGCACTCCTCATTGTGGCCCAGTATCAGCAGGCCATAGCTGAGAGCACCGCGGCATTGCCCAGATGGTGGCCCAGTCACAGCAGGCCATGGTTGAGAGCATCGACCATTGCCCAGGTGCTGGCCGGCATTGCACCGACCCAGACAGGGATGGCCAACTCCCTGAGCTCCATGGCCGCTAACGTGCAGACCCTGGTCGACACCAGAGTGGGCTGGTAGCGCCAAGTTTCGGGGATGCCTCAGAGGATGGCTCCGCTCACACCCCCGTCCCATGGAGAAGCCCGGGGCCATTGGGCACTCCAAGGGAGGAGGAGGTGCTGGGGCCTGTGCTGGTGTCTCCTGCAGGGGAGATCCTGGAACACCACAGCACCTAGAACACCCCCCTACCATCCCTGGTGCATCTGGTGGGAAGCAGGCAGGACAGGGCGGCACCACGCCAGCTGGGATGCCCGAGGTGTAGCCTGGCCCATCCAGGCCGGGCCACCCCAGGAAATGAGCACCAGAGGTGACTCTAGTCGCAGGGCAGGAGTCTCAGCAGTCCGCCTCCATTTCTGCTGTACCATCTGGGGAACCACAGAGACGTAGTGATAGGACCCGTAAGGCCAGAACGTTAGACACCTAGTAAATTGTCAGGGGTGCAGGGCACAGCTTAGATAAAGGGGCTAGGGCACATGTGTATACGGTTTGTAATTGAACGCACTGTACCACCGATGAAAGGTGCGCCTGTGTTCTGTCCGATGTGTGCGGGGGTGGGGCGGGAAATGAGTGCCACTGTGGGCGAGTGGTGATGGAACGTTGAGCCCCGGTGGGTGTGACGTACGCCCACCCGCTTTCTCCCCCACCGGACATCCCCACCGGACATCCCCATCGCCCCGCCCCCTGCAAAACGACAGGGCCATGTGATGGAGCGACCAGCCCGCATGCACGGACCACCCAGGTGGAGGGTGTTACTGTGGCCATGAGTCAGATATTGTCTAGCGACGTGGAGCTCAGAGCTCATTGCAGAGCGGGTTGTCATCATCCTCCATGGCATGGACCAGACCCGTTGGCTGACAAGGTGTCCGGAGGAGGTCGGGGTGAGCCCAGCCCATTGTGCCGCAGGTGGATGTGTCATGGAGGGTCTGTGTGCATGCGGGTTGCCCTTGGCACAACCAGGTGCCAAGGGCAACATGGTCGCCCCGGTTGGCAGCTCACGCCCCAGCCACGCATGCCCCCCCACCCTCACCCCCTCGGTGCCCCGACTCCTGTCGCCCGTCCCTCCTGCCAGGGCCACCGTTTAATGGCACTGCCCTCACTGGGGTCTGCCGTGGGTGCGGCCCTGGATCTACCCACTGGTGGGTGCCGCCGGCTGGGTGGAGTGCCCCGTGAGGGATCCGGCACCCATTCACCGCCCTGTCATGCCGGGTGCTTCCTGGCCGCCGCGACTGTCTCTCTCCCCCCTTCCCCGACACCCCTCCCTTCTGCAGAAGGCCTCCACACCCCCACCCCACCCCCCCCCCCCCCCCCGTGCCCGCTTCGCCAGCCCGAGGTCCTCCCACATCGACCGCTACCTCCTCCGGACTCCTCGTCAGCCAACACGTCAGCTGATGATTTTTTTAAAGGTGGTTAGAACCATGTCGTCGTGACTTCTGACCACGATGTTGGGACTTCGGCCCATTCGGGGCGCAGCATAGTTGGAAGCCCGGAGAGTCGCTCGTCGGGCCACTTCCCGCGATTCTCCGGGCTGTGCAGCGCATGCTGCGATCGCGCGGTTTTCGGGGCAGCGGAGAATCGCAAACCGGCGCCGCGGACCGTTCCGGCATGAATGCCTATTCTCCAGCCGTGCATCGGCTCGGAGAATCCCGTCCATGATTCTCACTCAAAAGGTTGCTAAATGTTTAAAATACCCTACCCAGGTGATTGCGGAGTCAAAAGTTTTGACTAATTCAAAATGAACCTAGATTGTAGGCAGTGCTGAGGAATGAGTATCACTGGGACAATTTATCCCTTCCTAAGGATTTGGGCATGAGTGAGACCGCAGCTGGAGCACTGTGTACAGTTTTGTTCTCCTTATTTCGGGGAGATGTACTGGCATTGGAAGAGGTTCAGAGAAAGTTCAACAGAATGATTCTTGGGATTGAAGGGATTTTTCTTTAGAGAATGTTTTGAGCAGGTTGGGTCTGTAAGCGTTGGAGTTTGGCAGAATGAGAGGTGATCTTATTGAAACATAAGTTTCTGAGGGATTGCAGAGAAGATGTTTCCCCTTGTTGGAGAATCTAGAACTAGGGGGACACCATTTAAAAATAAGGGATGTTCCCTTTATGACAGAGATTAGGAGGAATTTCTTCTCTCAGAGGATTGTTAGTGTTTGGAATTCACTTCCCCAGGGAGCAGTGGGGGTGGGGTCGCTGAATATATCCAAGGTCGAGTTAGGCAAATTTCTGATTGAGAAGAGAGTTGAGGGTCAAGGGTGACAAGAAGGGAAATGGAGTTGCAACCACAGCTAGATCAGCTGTGATCTTATTGACTGTTGGAGCAGGCTTGAGGGGCTGAATGGCCTATTCCTGCTCCTGTTTCTTATATTCATTGCCTGAGGTACCCTCAATAATGATGCTTAGAGTGTAAACGGTAAAGAAGGCTTTAATAGACTAAGAACTATGCTAGAGCTGAGACATGTGCTAACTGCTGCACAGCCCACAAGGCAGCCCCTTATATTTGGCTCACAGATGGGCGGAGCCAGAGACGGAGTCCCCAGGGTTCCAAGCCCGGCCTTAAAGGGGACATCACCTTACATGATGACAAGGCAGTAACCGTTCATCACATTTCCTTTTATAGGAGGTTTTGTGGCACAGTGGGTAGTGTTCCCACCTTTGGACCAGCAGCTCCGGGTCAAGTCCAACACCCGGGAATTGTTGGCCATGGAAGGAGCAGTTTTGTGAAGTCTGGAGCTAACTCCCTGAGAGCAGTGGAGGCAGGTTTGATTGACGTATTCAGAAGGGATGTGGATTGCTGTCTGAAAAGTGAGAGTGTGCAAAGTTACGGGGATAAGGCAGGAGAATGGGATTAGATAGAATTTTCTTTCAGAGAGCCTGTGCAGACTCTGTGGGCTAAATGGCTTCCTTCTGTTATTCTGCATCTCACCTTTGTAATCTGGCGATTGGGAAGATGTTCTCTTTATGGACTCTCAGTTCCCACACAGTAAGGAGAAAATGGAGGTAGAGGCCAGTTATATCAGGTCTCTGTTCAGCTCTTCTGTTTATTACCAATTGTACAACAAAGATTGGTAAAGCTGCAATGTGGGTTCTTTATTTGAAGATATTACTCTATATAGATATAAATTGGTGACTATGTAGACACGTCCAGCCTTTGTCTACACAGTCATGGGATTGCACATCACATCCTGTCTTCTGGTGGTTAGCAATGAGCAGTTTCGGAAATGAACCTTAAAGGTACGTGTACATCACATCACAAGCTTCATCCCAGAGCTCCAGCTATTCTTTGAATCAATAGCAGGATGCATTCACCTATAGTGAAGCAGCTAAGTGAGACATCCCTCGCCTCTAATTTTCTTTTATTCATTCACATAATGTGGGCAAAATTGGCAAGGTCATCATTTATTGTCCATCCTTATTTGCCCCTGGGACGCAACTGAGTGCCTTGTTCGGTTACTTCAGGGGGTTTGGGGACATTAGTGAATCTGATGGATTTTTGCAACAATCTGGTAGTTTGATGGTCACCAGTAACCTGTGATTTAACTCCCCAATTTATGTAATTAACTGAATTCAAATTCCCTCAGCTGCTGTGGTGACATTTTAACTCATGTTTCTGGATCATTAGTCTAGACCTCTGAATTACATTTCCAGTAACACAACCACAATGCTGTCATGCCCTGTGCCTAAGATGTGCCCAAATTAAGAGATGTCTCACAAAAAGCTGACAAATGGACTTGAGATCTAACTATATTGCCCACTGCTCCTGTCACATGCTCATCCAGTGATTGGAGTGTGTGCGATGACCCACTGATCGAGTGACATTAAATTGTTTACCTTTGTGCTTCGGCTACAGAGGGGTGTGGGAGTCATTTGCCTGCTCGTGCTCACGTTCCTGTCACTCCTGCTGGTAATGTGCATTTCTGGTAATCCAGTGATGATATAAGCAGCCTCCAAGGTAATATGTTTTCCATGGCAGAATAATGTACCGATATCTCACCTTTGTTTTGCTGAAACATACTTCATTTGTAAAATATCTGAAGGAACATTATGAACATTTCAAAGTGGCCTTCACACAAAGTGCAATAACATTCAGGTTTTCTACATACGTCACGTTGCGCTCTGAGGTGCTTCAATATAGTCAAAGAAATATTACAGAGATTTCCAAATGATCATTACAAATGTTACAACGGTACTGAAGTTATTTATATAGACAAAGTCTGATGTGCTTCAATACAATTGCGTTGCATGTAATATTTACTATATACATTTGATGTAAGTGAGACAGAACCGAGGGGATCCTATACAGTTCCCCTCCCCTCAATTCACTGTGACTAAAAGATGTTAGACAGCGACCTTTCCCCAATGCAGCTCTGTGGCATTGCGCCAAGCTTTAGTGCGTCCCTCAGCACGTAGTCTGGGCTTTGGAATGTGCCGACATCTCACCCTTTGGGCCTCACATGCACACTTGTGTTTCACAAGAGCAGAGCTGAATTCTGCAGCTTTGGACCACCCTGAAAAATGTTCATTTGTTAAGCGGGGGAGCTGGTTACTAATGCCAGGGGACCCTTTCTAAAGAATTGAGAGGACCTTCAGATGGGAAGGACGTTAGCAAATCGAAGGCAAATTGCTACCCGTGCGTTATGTGACTCATTCATTAAGAAGCAATCTCTAGTGTACGATTTGAATAGTAAAGAGGGGAGGATTTATTTCTCTGGCTTGCTTTACAGAGCTCAGAACAATGGCCAAGAGCAGAATTAAATAACTTTCTGGGCTCTCTCGAAATTAATGAAAGAAACAATTGTTCTAATCTGCAAAAAGCAGAATAAAATGCTCGAAAACTTGCAGGAAATGTTGTAGCTCATATATTCTACATTTCACACACAAACCCCATTTTCTCTGGCATGTTTCCCACCTACTGTCATTTGTTAAATGAAGCCATGTTTTCAAGAGCCTGATATAGTTTTAAAAATTCAATTAGACATCATGGAACTGGAAAATATTCTTCAAGGTACAGTAATGACCTCCAGAGGAAGATCAATGCTATTGCAACAACTCCATTTAGAATTCCAGCTTCACCATCAACAATATAATTGTGCCTCCATTTGCTCACACTTATATCCCTCCAGTACTTTATTGTTACCACCGGAGAGGGAGGCTCAACATTGGCCACCAGCCAGATCTTCCTGTCCCCCGGATACCTACGACATTTTACGTGGTTCGTCCGTCCCATCGCCGGGGAACCCAACACAGGGGTCAACATTGGGGGACTGGAAGATGCTGTTGGTGGGAAGGGTTAGAAAATCCACCCTTAGTGTTCGGGGAAATCCCTAAAGAGGATAAACGTGTGGTTGTAACAATATATGTACTGAGTGGATAAAAGTGTGCTGAAGACATTGATTTTCTAAGGGAATGTAGGTGCTTGCCTCATTTATGACATACTATTTAGTGTGTTATTTTGGCGTTTTCTGCAATTGTTTGCTTTCACCCAAAAGGTATTTTAAATAGGGACATAATAACATCTGTGAAAACTTCAGAAAGTCAAAAGAAATGGAATAACTGATACATCATCAATAATAGACGAGTGTGAAACGTAACTGAGGCTTTAATACACTAAACAGCAAGCTTCCTGCCTCTGGACCTGAACTGGGTCCAGAGGCGGAGACTTGCCACTTTTATACGGAAGCCCCGAGGGGAGGAGCCACAGGCGGAGGCAGCCTGGACAAGCCCAGGCATGTACAACACAGCACAGTGAATATAATAAAATGAACACAATAACGTGGTTTACCACAATAACACAACCTTTTAAAATGATAATTGGAGGAATATCAAGTAAATGATTTAAACGTTGGTCCAATATTGTCATCAATAGTCATTTTATAATAATAATAATCTTTATTGTCACAAGTAGGCTTACATTAACACTGCAATGAAGTTACTGTGAAAAGCCCCTAGTCGCCACATTCCGGTGCCTGTTCGGGTACACAGAGGGAGAATTCAGAATGTCCAATTCACCTAATAGCACATCTTTTGGGGCTTGTGGGAGGAAACCGGAGCACCCGGAGGAAACCCACGCAGACACGGGAAGAACGTGCAGACTCCACACAGACAGTGACCCAAGCCAGGAATCGAACCTGGGACCCTGGAGCTGTGAAGCAACAGTGCTAACCTCTGTGCTACCGTGCCGCCCGTGGAAGAAAGATTTGCATTTATATAATGGCTTTCAGAGACCCAGGATGTTCTATTTAGAGCCAATTAAGTACTTTCGAAGCGTAGTCATTGTTATAATATAGGAAATGCAGCAGTCAACATGCACACAGCAAGATCCCACAGACAACGATATGATAATGAACAGTTAATCGGTTTCAATGATACTGGTTGGGGGATAAATATGAGCCAAGACATCAGGGGGAACACCCTGACTCTGCTTCAAAATAGTGGCATCCATTTGAGAGTGAGGTTTAATATCTCACCCAAAGGACAATACGACATTCCCTCAGTGCCAGCATTGGAGTGTCAACCTGGATTGTGTGCTTGAAGTCCACGATATTCTGACTCAGAGAGTAGCTGAGACATGGTCCAACACCTATTTTTACCCTTTTCAATTTGTTAAAAAGGATTTTTGTTCTACCAGAATTAAAAATCATTGCGTACTGCAATCAATTTTTAAAAATGGTACGTAACAATTGGGCTTCTTGATCATGGTGTGAGAACTGGATTTTATGCTCCTAGATGCACCATTTGAATACCTCCAATTTTCAGGTGACCAATATTGGTTATTCATGTTCTTCATCATACTTCTTCATAGACTTTGACTGCTCTAATCTATGTTAAAATGGCCACAGTAAACCATGCAACCTTTTGGCATTTTGAGCTCCAGACAGTTCTGAGTGTCAAGCAAATGCCTAATTAAATGTGAACATTCAGAGCCATTCGGGGATTTCACATATCCCTTTGTTTAAGGATGGACCATCTACAAAAGAATAATAGCGTTCCAACTGGATTGTCTTCCAATTTCACCATGAGTTAAAGAAACATCAAAACCCAATGTGTGTTAGACAAATGTGAATGGATTCTAATAAGAAGAAGGAGAAGAATCTTTATTATTGTCACAAGCAGGCTTACATTAACACTGCAATGATGTTACTGTGAAAATCCCCTAGTCGCCTCATTCCTAGGGGCTGGTTTAGCACAGGGCTAAATAGCTGGCTTTTAAAGCAGACCAAGGCAGGCCAGCAGCACGGTTCAATTTCCAGACCAGCCTCCCTGAACAGGCACCGGAATGTGGCGATTAGGGGCTTTTCACAGTAACTTCAATTGAAGCCTACTTGTGACAATTCATTTCATTCCGGCGCCTGTTCAGGTACACCGAGGGAGAATTCAGAATGTCCAAATTCCCTAACAGCTCGTCATTCGGGACTTGGGGGAGCAAACCGCAGCACCCGGAGGAAATCCACGCAGACATGGGAAGAAAGTGCAGACTCCACACAGACAGTGACCAAAGTGGGAATCGAACCCAGGACCGTGGTGCTGTGAAGCAACAATGCTAACCTCTGTGCTACCGTGCCACCCATTGATCCTTGATTGTATTATGGTGGTCCCTCAACCAAACTAGGCAGGGTGCATTTTAAGGTGTCAAATCGCAACTCAGGATGCATAATCAATCCCTTTGTAGGAAAAAGACTTTGAACTTTACAAGTCTCATGATGAGGAAGACATTTTGTTGTCTGCTTTTAAAATAACAGCAAGAGGTTGGTCTGCAGACAGCATTAAATCAGAAAGGCATTGAATCAGCTACGGGTCATCTAAGCAGCCAAGGTAATAAACAGAACTACATTGAAAGAGGGAGCAGGGCTCCCTACCAACCCGTTCCAACATTGATTTCAACTGCGATCCAACTTCCTAGAAATTTAACTACAAGAAACCACTGCTTTACAAGACTTTCCCTTCAACTGAAGCATCAATTCACCTAAGAAACTACTAGCCTGCCATTAAAGAGACTGAGACATCCATAAATTGTAATTGCATATTGAGGGTGGCACAGTGGCTAGCACTGCTGCTTTGCGCCGAGGACCCAGATCCAATTCTGGCCCTGGGTTCGATCCCGGCCCTGGGTCACTGTCCGTGTGGAGTTTGCACATTCTCCCCATGTCTATGTGGGCCTCACCCCCACAACCCAAAAGATGTGTAGGAAAGGTGGATTGGCAATATCTTTTTATTAAAACAGTAGAAAATATATACAAGGCCAAATGGTACAAGCACTAATTTTGCGTTGCCGAAACAGGGCACCCTCCCCTCAGTACCAACGTATGGGGAGGGGTAGGATACTCTGATTATTAAAACAGTTCACAACACAGTTGTACAAAAAACAAACGGTACACGCACTAAACTTTGCGCTGGAGAGACCAAATACCCTCGCCTCTGTACCAACAGAAGGGAAAGGAAGGGGGTGGTGGGGAGAAAGGGGAAAGGAGTGTGATGGGGAGGGCCCAATAGGACACTGCCTGAACTATCTACGGAGGCAGAAACACAAAAGAACCTTCGATTATGATGTGCCAGATTACGGGAGTCCCCCAGAGGGGGTGAGGGGCGACACATTGTCAGGCACGAGTGATCACTGCAGAGAGCCCTATGTGCACCCTCCGCTCCCGACACTGGGCGGCTGACAGCCTTTGGACAATCCCCCCCCCCGTGCCCGAATCTTCCACCACACTGAGGCTATACAGACCCACCAACCAACCTAGGGCCTGTTAAATTGCCCTTAATTGGAGTTTTTAAAATTTAACTAAAGTAATTGCATATTGTTACACTTTCATCTGTATCCAATCTTTGTGTGAGTGATGCTGTGTGTGAGCCAAGTGAGTGCAACATTTTGTTATCAACCTCTGGGGCAAGCTGATTGAAGAATAGCCTGTACTTAAAGTGGAATTGACAAATCACAGATCATTGGAACATTAGACTATTTAGCCTCCTGAGCCTCTTCCACTCTTCAATTAGACCCTGGTCCTGCTCCTCAACTTCATTCTTGTATATTCCTTAATCCTCATACTCAACAAAAAGCTATCAATCTGAGTTTTCAATTTTTCAATTGATTCCTATCCTCAACAGTCTTTTTGCGGGAGAAAGAAATAGTGAGCAATTCAATTAATGCAGTTAGTGCAACTCGAGGAGCAAACAAACGAGATTCCTCCAGCCACATTAAAGCAGTGCACTTTGTTTTAATGCTAAGTAAGATAATCTTGGTTGTAGGTTGTTAAATCTTCAGTTTCAACTCCCTCTATAAATACTGGTGATTTTTTTTCAATGCAGTGAAAGGCTCAATTAAGCCACTTAATCAATTCACAAAACAAAACATCTACTTTATCTCAAAAGCAGTTGTAACTAGGCTGGAAAATAATTCATGTTAGACAGCAGCCGCAGAAAGCTCCTTGGAGGAAAATTTAAAGTTTTTTTGGGAGGCAAAGATTTGTGTCTGAAATTCTCGGAAACCATCAGCTCATATTTTTCCAATTGCCTCATGTTTGTGTGTAAGCAGCAGTGGAAGAAAAAAACATATTCTATCAACCTTCCAGCATTCCATCCAAAGGAACAGATTGACTCTGACAATCTCCAGTTGTGGCCTCCAGAGAAACTTATTGACTCATTTTGACCACCTCGAATCCCAGTTAACTCCGTTCTTTCCTCATTTAAGTTTCTGACACGAGTTGAATGTTGGCTTAAAAACATGGTGGTCGGCAAGCAGGGAACAGGAATTGAATGCCATTTTTCGGGATTCAGGCCAAAACTGCACCATACCATTCAGATGCAGCACTAAAGCCTCCCATTGTGGGCCTAACACAATGACCCAGGCACATCTCAAATCCTCTCTGGGATCGTGTCTTTTTAAGGCATTGGGGGAAAGCCTGTGCGGTTACCAGCTGAATAGTCTTAATCAATGCACTACATCCAAAATGGCTGGAATGCAGAAAGCCTCCCATTCAAAGAACAAAGAAATGTACAGCACAGGAACAGGCCCTTCATCCCTCAAAGCCCGTGCCGACCATGCTGCCCGACTAAACTACAATCTTCTACACTTCCTGGGTCCGTATCCCTCTATTCCCATCCTATTCATGGATTTGTCAAGATGCCCCTTAAATGTCACTATCGTCCCTGCTTCCACCACCTCCTCCGGTAGCTCCAGGCACCCACTACCCTCTGTGTAAAAAAACTTGCCTCGTTCATCTACTCTAAACCTTGCCCCTCTCACCTTAAACCTATGCCCCCAAGTAATTGACCCCTGTACCCTGGGGAAAAGCTTCTGACTATCCACTCTGTCTATGCCCCTCATAATTTTGTAGACCTCCATCAGGTCGCCCCTCAACCTCCGTCATTCCAGTGAGAACAAACCAAGTTTATTCAACCGCTCCTCATAGCTAATGCCCTCCATACCAGGCAACATTCTGGTAAATCTCTTCTGCACCCTCTCTAAAGCCTCCACATCCTTCTGGTAGTGTGGCGACCAGAATTGAACACTATGCTCCAAGTGTGGCCTAACTAAGGTTCTATACAGCTGCAACATGACTTGCCAATTCTTATACTCAATGCCCCGGCCAATGAAGGCAAGCATGCCGTATGCCTTCTTGACTACCTTCTCCACCTGTGTTGCCCCTTTCAGTGACCTGTGGATCTGTACTCCTAGATCTCTCTGACTTTCAATACTCTTGAGGGTTCTACCATTCACTGTATATTCCCTACCTGCATTAGACCTTCCAAAATGCATGACCTCACATTTGTCTGGATTAAACTCCATCTGCCATCTCTCCGCCCAAGTCTCCAAACAGTCTAAATCCTGCTGTATCCTCTGACAGTCCTCATCGCTATCCGCAAGTCCACTAACCTTTGTGTTGTCTGCAAACTTACTAATCAGACCAGTTACATTTTCCTCCAAATCATTTACATATACTACAAACAGCAAAGGTCCCAGCACTGATCCCTGCGGAACACCACAGGTCACAGCCCTCCAATTAGAAAAGCATCCTTCCATTGCTACTCTCTGCCTTCTATTACCTAGCCAGTTCTGTATCCACCTTGCCAGCTCACCCCTGATCCCGTGTGACTTCACCTTTTGTACTAGTCTACCATGAGGGACCTTGTCAAATGCCTTACTGAAGTCCATATAGACAACATCCACTGCCCTACCTGCATCAATCATCTTTGTGACCTCCTCGAAAAACTCTATCAAGTTAGTGAGACACGACCTCCCCTTCACAAAACCATGCTGCCTCTCACTAATACGTCCATTTGCTTCCAAATGGGAGTAGATCCTGTCTCGAAGAATTCTCTCCAGTAATTTCCCTACCACTGAAGTAAGGCTCACCGGCCTGAAGTTCCCTGGATTATCCTTGCTACCCTTCTTAAACAGAGGAACAACATTGGCTATTCTCCAGTCCTCCGGGACATCACCTGAAGACAGTGAGGATCCAAAGATTTCTGTCAAGGCCTCAGCAATTTCCTCTCCAGCCTCCTTCAGTATTCTGGGGTAGATCCCATCAGGCCCTGGGGACCTATCGACCTTAATATTTTTTAAGACGCCCAACACCTCGTCTTTTTGGATCTCAATGTGACCCAGGCTATCTACACACCCTTCTCCAGATTCAACATCTACCAATTCCTTCTCTTTGGTGAATACTGATGCAAAGTATTCATTTAGTACCTCGCCCATTTCCTCTGGCTCCACACATAGATTCCCTTGCCTATCATTCAGTGGGCCACCCCTTTCCCTGGCTACCCTCTTGCTTTTTATGTACGTGTAAAAAGCCTTGGGATTTTCCTTAACCTTATTTGTCAATGGCTTTTTGTGACCCCTTCTAGCCCTCCTGACTCCTTGCTTAAGTTCCTCCCTACTTTCCTTATATTCCACACAGGCTTCGCCTGTTCCCAGCCTTTTAGCCCTGACAAGTGCATCCTTTTTCTTTTTGACGAGGCCTACAATATCTCTCGTTATCCAAGGTTCCCGAAAATTGCCGTATTTATCCTTCTTCCTCACAGGAACATGCCGGTCCTGAATTCCTTTCAACTGACACCTGAAAGCCTCCCACATGTCAGATGCTGATTTGCCCTCAAACATCCGCCCCCAATCTAGGTTCTTCAGTTCCTGCCTAATATTGTTATAATTAGCCTTCCCCCAATTTAGCACATTCACCCTAGGACCACTCTTATCCTTGTCCACCAGCACTTTAAAACTTACTGAATTGTGGTCACTGTTACCGAAATGCTCCCCTACTGAAACTTCTCCCACCTGGCCGGGCTCATTCCCCAATGCCATGTCCAGTACCGCCACTTCCCTAGTTGGACTGTCTACATATTGTTTTAAAAAGCCCTCCTGGATGCTCCTTACAAACTCTGCCCCATCTAAGCCCCTGGCACTAAGTGAGTCCCAGTCAATATTGGGGAAGTTGAAGTCTCCCATCACCACAACCTGTTGTTTTTACTCTTTTCCAAAATCTGTCTACCTATCTGCTCCTCTATCTCCCGCTGGCTGGTGGGAGGCCTGTAGTAAACCCCCAACATTGTGACTGCACCCTTCTTATTCCTGATCTCTACCCATATAGCCTCACTGCCCTCTGAGGTGTCCTCTCGCAGTACAGCTGTGATATCCTCCCTAACCAGTAGCGCAACTCCGCCACCCCTTTTACATCCCCCTCTATCCCGCCTGAAACATCTAAATCCTGGAACGTTTAGCTGCCAATCCTGCCCTTCCCTCAACCAGGTCTCTGTAATGGCAACAATGTCATAGTTCCAAGTACTAATCCAAGCTCTAAGTTCATCTGCCTTACCCGTAATACTATTTCATGACAGTATCAATCTGATGTTTCATCAGGATAGTAGAAGGGTAAAACTCTCTCTAGTCTACCTCAACAGTGTATCTTAACTGTAACCTTTAAAGAACTTCCCCATATTGTTCCTATTGTATCTGTGCATGTCTTTATGACACCAATCTGTACTGAATTATAAATATCTATCTGGGTTTAGACTGCCCAGACAGGGCTCACAACCAGGAAGAGTATGTGTTTTATTCAATTTGATTGAAATCTAAGTGTTTATGATCAAGAATAATATCCTAACTCAGCGCATTACTTAGCAAAGAAGTTTCTTTGAAAATTAGTCTGAGCGTTGTCCGACACAAAGACAGACTTTCTAACATAAAGATGAAAGAAAGGAAGTTGGATGAGCAGAGGAGAGATTGGAGGAGAGATGCTGAGTTAAGGGAGGGCGGGGGGAGTTGAGGACTTATAAAGGACAAGGGTTTTGAATTAAATATGTTGGAAGATGGTGACCGAATAGTGTAGGTGGGGATAGGGTTTGTTAGGGATTCTGATTTAATACCGAGTTTATTAATAATAATAATAGTAATAATAACCTTTTCTTGTCACAAGTATGAAGTTACTGTGAAAAGCCCCTAGTCGCCACATTCCGGCGCCTGTTCTGGTAAGCTGGTACAGGATTGAACCCGCGCTGCTGGCTTTGTTATGCATTACAAACCAGCTGTCTAGCCCACTGAGCTAAACCAGCCCTTCTGAGGAGAAAAAAATCAAGAGACAAAACCATTGGATGAAAACGGAATTAACATCTTGTGGCTCTGGTTGCTCCAGTACCTCCATGCTCTTGTAGTTAGTGGAATGAAATAAAGCCTTAAAATAATTGTTCTGCACCTTATCTTTTCAATCAATTTGCCTGCAGATATTCCGTGGACCAGACATCGCGTCAACTATCTTCTATGTGGACTCTTGCTCTTCTGGTTCCTCAGTCACCAGTAAACCATACTTGCCTATTACAAAGAGGTGGAAAGGAACATTGGTAACCAGCGACACAAAGGTTCATTGATTAAAGTCCAAAAAACCCTTAAGTACTAATCAAAATCAAAGGGGCTGTTTAGCACAGGGCTAAATCGCTGGCTTTGAAAGCAGACCAAGGCAGGCCAGCAGCACGGTTCAATTCCTGTAACTGCCTCCCCGAACAGGCGCTGGAATGTGGCAACTAGGGGCTTTTCACAGTAACTTCATTTGAAGCCTACTTGTGACAATAAGCGGTTTTCATTTTTCAAAATCCCCAGCTTCAGCCAGGCAAAATAATAACTCTGATCGAAAGTTTCACTATTTACCAAGTGCACATCACGTATTTTCAGAAGTATATGTCCCAGATGGCTTGCCTTGGCAACAATAAAAGCCTCCACTCTGCGAATTGTAATTTTTTTTTCTCTCTATAAATCAGTTTGTGTAATTGTGTCATATTGCAAATCAAATAGAGCCTTTACAGCCCCTTTTCATCCAACTCTATTTTGTATTCCTGAACGTGCATCAGACGCCTTTGACAAGTTAAATTGAACAGAATAAAATGATTTAAAGGCACTTAATAAAAGCTGGATCATTTGAGAGATACATCACAGCTCAATTCTTCCCCTGCCAGGTTGTAGATCAACAAATTGCTGCCCGCAGTGGCCAATATCCTGAGCTCTGGTTGTCTGCCACATCACCGCAAATGACCAGAGACCGGGCACATTGACAAAGCCCTGGGTTTAATCATTTGGAATTGAGCAGAATATTATTACAATCAAATTGGGACAAAAGTCATTGTGCCAATGAGTTCCTATTTCTACGGGCGTGATTTACTGGCTGCATCCCGCCGGATTCAGGATGGGACACGGCCTGTTGATCCCGTGAGACGCCACTTCGGGATTCCTGATGATTATTATGCCTTATGAGATCTAACGAGGCCTTGCTAGACATCGCGGTCTGAATCCCGTTCACAATAGGCAGGATCCAGACTTGAAGAAATAAGTGAGAGCTCACTTAACTCTGCCGAATCCAGATCTAGCCGGCCCCCAGGATCTACTGGCCTCACCGAGGAGACCCCAGCAGGGCACCTTTCAACACTGGTGCCCACAAATGGGGACCAAGTGGAACGGCACTGTGGGGAGGTTCCCAGGCGTTCAGAGGCCCCCAGTGTGGCACCCTGGTACTGCTGGTGCCACCTGGGGACTTTGGCACTGCCAGCCTGGCACCCTGGCAATGCCATATGGGCACTATGGAAGTGCCACCCAAGTGCCAGCCTGGCACTGCCAGGGTGCCCAGTTGGCATTTTGCCTACACCTGGGATCAGGGCCGGGGTGCCCTGCCCATATGAGGTGCGGTGCGGGAGACTCAAGGGCCCCCCAACAGGTGAGTTGGGGCATCTGGGGGTTGCATTGTGGAGTTAAGAGATTGGGACACCATTTAAATGGGTGCCCCTCGGGTGGCACAGTGGTTAGAACTGCTGCCTCACGACATCGAGGACCCGGGGTCAATCCCAGCCCCCGGTCACTGTCCGTGTGAAGTTTTCACACTTTCCCCACTTTTCCCATGTCTGCGTGGGTCTCACCCCCACAACCCAAAGATGTGCAGGGTAGGTGGATTGGCCAAGCTAAATTGCCTCTTAATTGGAATTTTTTTTTTAAATTCTAAAAATGGTGCCACAATCTCTTCCTGCACTGACGAGCAGAGATCCTCAATGCAGAAATGCGACTGAGTGCAGCCTCAGGGAGGACGTTCCCCACTGAGGCCTAAGAATAAAACAGAGTGCCATTCATAGCAGGATCGTTCCTGGCACTACAAGTGTTGGAAACGACCACTCTAATTCAAGCCAGAATGGATTCTGGTTCTTTTTACATTTGATCACCCCTTATATGTCTGCAGCACACTTTATAAGGCTATGTCCTATATAACATATGTTTAAAAATTGTTTGTGGGATATGGGCTTTCCTGGCTACGCCAGCATTTGTTGTCCATTCCTAATTGCCCTTGAGAAAGTGGTGAGCTACCTTTTTGAACTGTTGCAGTCCATGAGGTGTAGGTACATCGACAGTGCCGGTAGGAAGGCAGTACCAGGATTTTGACCCAGCAACAGTGAAGGGATGGTGATATATTTCCAAGTCATGGTGAGTGACTTGGAGAACATGGTGGTGTTCCCATGTGTCTGCTGTCCTTGTCCTTCTAGGTGGTAGTGGTTGATGGTTTGGAAGATCATAGAACCATAGAATTTACAGTGCAGAAGGAGGCCATTCGGCCCATCGAGTCTGCACCGGCCCTGACAAGAGCACCCTACTCAAGTCCACGTATCTACCCTATCCCCGTAACCCAGTAAGCCCCACTTAACCTTTTTGGACACTAAGGGCAATTTAGCATGGCCAATCCACCTAACCCGCACATCTTTGGACTGTGGGAGGAAACCGGAGCATCCGGTGGAAACCCACGCAGACACAGGGATAAAGGGCAAACTCCGCACAGACCGTGACCCAGCTGGGAATCGAACCTGGGACCCTGGAGCTGTGAAGCAACTGTGCTAACCACTATGCTACCGTGCTGCCCTAGATGCTGTTGAAGGAGTCCTGGTGAGTTGACACAGTGCATCCTGGCGATAGTAGCACTGTGGTAATGTTACTGAACAAGATGTCCCAGAAACAGGAGCTTAAATTCCACCATGACAGGTGGGGGAATTTAAATTGAGTTAATTAATAAACTAATCTCATTCATAATGATCATGAAACTATCAGATTGTTGTAAAAACCCATACTGTTCACTAATGTTCTTTAGGGAATAAAATCTGCTGTTTTGCCCGGTCTGGCCAACACATAATTACAGATCCACACCAATTTGATAAACTCTTAACTACCCTGTGAAATGGCCCATTCAGTTGTATAAAAAGTGCTACTGAGAACTTGAAAGAGAATATCCTCAAATCTATTTAATGCAGTTTTGGTCATCTTGTCATGATCCTATCCAACGTTGACCTCACCATTTCAGTTTCCTTCCATACCCACACAAATGTCGAAGCACAACTTTGGTACAACAGGTGAGATATAGCACTGGAGGAGAGATGGGCATTTCAGCAGCTTGGCAACTGAAAGAAGTCAAAATGACTGGAGCATGTTGTGATATTGCTTTGTCATGCATGTAGTTTAGCATACTGGCTAACATACAGCTGAATATGTCAATGTGTGTTGCACATCATCACAGGAAGTGATACAAGTTAACGTGTGATAGTTGGAGCAGTAGTTATCCAGAAGGTACCAAGTGTATATGAAGAGTTTATATGTGTATATGAAGAGTTCTCATATATTGTTATTATTCAATGATGAACCCCTCAATTAGATTAACAATCATTGTCCCAGTGAGTTTGGTACATTTGTGACAATGCAACAAAGAAGCAAGATTGATTGATTGATTGATATTTATTGTCATGTACTGAAGTACAATGAAAAGTATTTTCTGCGGCCAAGGGAACGTACACAATACGTACATAGTAGTCAAAAGAATAATTATCAGAGGACATTGACAAATGGTACATCAACAAATAGTGATTGGTTACAGTGCGGAACAAGGGCCAAAAAGAGCAGCATAGGGCATTGTGAATAGTGTTCTTACAAGGAACAGATCAGTCCGAGGGGGAGTCGTTGAGGAGTCTTGTAGCTGTGGGGAAGAAGCTGTTCCTATGTCTGGATGTGCGGGTCTCTAGACTTCTGTACCTTCTGCCTGATGGAAGAGTCTGGAAGAGGGCAAAGCCTGGGTGTGAGAGGTCTCTGATAATGCTGTCTGCCTTCCTGAGGCAGTGGGAAGTGTAGAGAAAATCAATGGGAGGATGACAAGCTTGTGTAATGCGTTGGGCTGAGTTCACCACACTTTGCAGTTTCTTGCGATCTTGGACCGCGCAGTTGCCATACCAGGGTGTGATGCAGCCGGATAAGATGCTCTCTATTGAACATCTGTAGAAGTTTGTGAGAGTCGATGCAGACATGTCAAATTTCTTTAGCTTCCATAGGAAGTAGAGACGTTGTTGGGCTTTCTTGCCTACAAGAAAGGGGGGGGGGGATGTCGTACTACGCTTCCTGAAGTTGATCAGTTCCTTGGTCTTTCCAGCATTTAGAAAGAGGTTGTTTTCGGTACACTGTGCAACCAAGTGATCTATCTCCCTTCTGTAGTCTGATTCGTCATTGTTTGACATACAACCCACCACAGTCGTATCATCTGCAAACTTATAGATTGAATTGGAGTTGAATCTTGCCACACAATCATGTGTGTATACGGAGTACAGTAGAGGACAGGGCATACATCCTTACGGGGCCCCGGTGTTGAGGACTATTGTGGGGAAGGTGCTGTTTCCTATCCAGACAGATTGTAGTCTGTTGGTGAGGAAGTCAAGGATCGAGCTGCGCAGGGAGGGGTCAAGTCCAAGATTGCAGAGTTTGGTTTTTAGTCTTGTTGGGTGATGCGATCATCAATTCACACGAGATGAAGAGTTGAAGTGAACAGTGGTTTTAATCAGCTAGAATGTGCCTGCCTGCGACTGCTCTGAACTGTGAGCTGCCTGCAGGCAGCAAATCTATATACCTCCCCCGAGGGGCCGGAGCCAGGGGTGGAGCCCACAAGGGCACCAACATGATACAATGTAATGTAATGTAATACAGTGGTGAATGGTTGCCGTAATACACCACATTGGGATAATGGTGTTGAAGGCGGAGCTGTAGTCTATGAACAGTAGTCTGACGTAGGTGTCCTTTTTGTCGAGATGTTCGAGTGTCGATTGTAGGGCCAAAGAGATAGCATCTGCTGTGGACCGATTGCAGCGATAGGCGAACTGCAATGGATTGAGACCGTCTGGGAGGCTGGCGTTAATCCGTCTCATGACGAGTCGCTCGAAGCATTTCATGATAACAGACGTCAGGGCCACCGGTTGGTAGTCATTGAGGCACGCTACCTTGTTCTTCTTTATTACTGGTTTTATGGTGGTCTTCTTGAAGGTGGTGGGGACCTCGGAGCGGAGAAGTGAGGTGTTGGCCAAGCTGGTAAATCAATGACAATTTGGCGAGACTGACACTACTATCAGGTATGTGCAGATGGTAGTCTCACGTGAGACTTTGGGATACTTTAGAAAGATTGTTGGAAGCAGCAAAGGCAAAGGGAACAGGCCTTTGGAAAGCAGCAGAAGATAGTAAAATGTTAACAAGCTACTCCAGAATGAAATGCAGCAAAGGAGAGCTGCTGGCTGGAATTTTGAAAGCGACAGAGAAGTGCTTCACATATGCCGTGCACTAGCACTTCTGAATGCCAACTCTCTCCTCAGAACCAGAGGCCAGTGCCAATGCAGTAGACTAATGAGGGAAGCTGGAGTAAAACACCAGGCAATATTGTTTCTCATATTTGGTGACGATGGGCACCAACACACTGTTTACCCTTGAAAAAAGCTGGATTGTGACCCTACACACGGAACTTCATCTCTCCTAATTGCAATGATCACATTGCAGAAACATTAAAGCCTCTGTCTCCTCACAGAGATTATCAGGTGCATTGCATCAACTGTCCAATAAATCTCTTAATCTTCTTACAGAAGAAACATGTGCACAGTACAGCTGAATACACTTGAAAGGCATTGGGATTGTAAACAATGTAGGTATCAGTGGGGTGAGCTCCTTGTGAAAATGGGATAGCACTCAACTCTACCCATAGATGTAAGAGGCTGCCCAGTAGGTGCCTAGTAAGTGTATACTTACAGAGTCACCAAGCCCAGCATTCTCAAAGCAGCGATCAAAAGCTGCTACCTTCTCTGCATCTTCAGTCCCAGGGAGGTTATGTTCACCCATTCTGAGCTTACATCTTCCTTCCCTGCAGAAATATCACAGCAGTCCAAGACTAAAAGATGATGAAGAGATGTGGGCAGCAGGAGGATATACATAACTTTCTGGGGATTGTAATGATGACAATAAGGATAAAGAAGGGTAAGTTAAGCACAAGGTTGTTGCTGACTGCTAGTAGACAAATACTGACGCCTGATCCGCTGATTTCCCACTGATGTCTCGACTGAAGTCCCCCATTCTTCGCACCTCGGGGAATGTGAGTCACAGAGCCTGAGGGATGCACAGAGGAGTGGGGTGATGAGAACCACATTACAACAATGAGATGTTTCCTATTGATTTCATACTACTTTGGGATATCCTGAGGTGTTGAAAGGCGCTATATAAATGCAAGTCTTTCTTTTTCTGAGGATGTGTCTTCTTCCAATCAGAAGCCACAAAGAAGGTTGTGCTTTGATCAACTGCCGATTCGACCTTTTCATTTGTTTTCCCCTTTGGAAGCTCGTCCTCCATTAACGTCTGCTCCTCCCAAACCCTTCACATTTAAACTTTCAGCCTGGTGTATAACTCACTCCATGGGCTTGATTCTCCATTTTTAGGACTAAGTCCCCACGCCATCGTGAAAACTGTGATTTTTTACGCCAGGAAAACTGGCATCAAAAGGCCACAGGTTCACCGTTCTGCTGGAAGCTAGCAGGCAGCCATCGTAGAGCTCGCAACTCTAGCTGCCAACACGGCCCCCAGCACTTCAGGGTAAGAGGTCGCGCAGGCGCGTGGCGGCGGCCTGCAGCGGTCGCGCAGTGCACCATGGCGGACTCAGTCCGTGGACCTGGACCAGCAAATTAGTGTCCCGCATCGACCACTCGCGAACCCTGGACTGCCTGTACACATTGCCCCCAGCCCCGAATCATGGCTGATTGGACACTTCAATGTCTTTTACCCACGGGTTCAATGATGGGGCAATGCAGGGTTGGTGAAATGCAAGGTCCTTGATCTGTTACAGTTTTTGGAGACACTTTCACAGATCGGAGGCTGGATTTGGCGTTCGGCGATGGGCGGAGAATCCGTTTTGGCCACCGTGCTACCCTGCATTGTAAATTCTATGTAAAAAGTTCTGTGTATATGATGAGGAATTTGAAGTCCCTTGAGGCACCCGACTCGAAGTCCTTCAAACAGCTGTTCATTCTGGTGAAGGAACATTTTAATCTGAGGCCCTCAATCATTCTTCAGCGATGTAAATTTAATTCAGCTCCAGAGACCCTGAAGAATCCATCTCGGTCTTCGTGGCCAGACTTCGTTGGCTCTCTGAGCACTGTGAGTTCAGGACCACACTTTGTGGCATGCTTTGTGACCAGTTGGTTTGTGGGATCCAGAAATGAAATGAAAATCGCTTATTGTCACAAGTAGGCTTCAAATGAAGTTACTGTGAAAAGCCCCTAGTCACCACTTTCCAGCGCCTGTTTGGGGAGGCTGATACGGGAATTGAACCGTGCTGTTGGCCTGCCTTGGTCTGCCAGTGATTTAGCCTTGTGCTAAACAGCCCCTAGAATCTCAATGTCCAAAAGAAGCTCTTGGCCAAGACCAGAATAATACTAGAGAAGGCGATTGAGATCACTCAGGCGATGAGATGCACTGAAAAGGGAGCCAACAAACTCCAGAATGTGACTGAAGGAGAAATTACTTTAGTATGGAACAGTAAAGCCATAAGGTGAGCGGCAGGATCAACAAGCGCATCAGAGAACCAGACATGGTCTTGGATACCGGACCAAAGCCAAAGGATAGGGGACCAGTTGAGTCATCAACCGAGAGTTGGGACTGACTGTAATTGTTGTAGGGTGAGGGGACCATCCCCAGGAGAATTGCCCTTGCCAGAGGTTCATATGCTTTGGATGCAATCGCCGAGGCCACATCTAAGCAGGTTGCCGAGCGAAAAGGGGCGCAGCAATGCAAAAAAAGAAGTAGCAGCAGAAACAGTCCCTGCAGCCACGTTACCAAGTGGGGGAGCTCAGAGGAGGAGCATAGCATATATCGACTAAACGTCATCAACGTGAAGACAGCAGATCCTATCAAGATCATTTTGTACGTGAGTGGCAAACACTTAAAAATGGATGTTGATATCGGGACTTTGGTAACCATCGTGGGGGAGCAAACCTTTGATTATACCTAGATAGGAACCCAGCTCCTACAACTAAACTGTACCAAGACCGAGTTATTGACATTTATGGGGGACCCTTAAGATCATCGGTACTGCGGAACCATCAGTGTCTTATAAGTGGCAAGAAGCTAGTCTGCCCTAAATTGTAGTTAAAGGGCTTCGGCCCAGCCTCATGAGAAGGGGCTGGTTGAACATGAAGATTTATTAAATTTCAAGGTGTTCTGCATCGACATAAAAATGTCTTGCACAGTGACCTGGGCTACATCAAAGGCATGAAGGCAAAGATTTATGTAAACCCGGATTCAATGGCCAAATTATTTCGAGCCAGACCAGCCACACAAGCACAGCACTGGGAGGTGGAAACTGAGCTGAAGCACCTCAAAGAGTTGGGCATCACCAGGCCAGTCCAATTCTCGGCGTGGACTGCGCCCATAGTCCCTGTCCTCAAACAGAACAGGTCCATCAAAATCTGTGGCAATTAGAAGATGACAATAAATGTCATCCAGGGTGGATAGATTTGCCATCCCCAGGATTGAAGACCTCTATGCCAAGCTCACTGGAGGCCTTTCCTATTCAAAGCGGGACCTCAGCCACACCTACCTCCAATTAGAGTTGGACAAGGAGTCTTAGAAATACGCCACAATAAATACCCATAAAGGGCTGTATCAATAACAAGATTGCCATTGTGAATAGCACCAGCCTGCGTTATCTTCCAGCGCATCATGGAAAACCTTCTCCAGGGGATCCCAAACGATATGGTATACCTAGATGTGTTTTGGTTACGGGGACCACACCCATGTCGAGCCTGGAGGAAATGATGAAGAATTATTGCCTTAAGCGGGAATGTGTACTTTCCAGGCCATGGAGGAAATCTATTTGATGTTCAGAGTAGAGGCAATTGGAATACACCTCCTCAAGAAGAAAGTTACGGCCATTCGTGAAGTTCCAGCCCCAAAGAACGCCTCCGAGCTAAAACCTTTCCTTGGTATGATTAACTACAATGGGAGATTCATCCCTAATCTGGCCACAGCATTGGCTCCATTGTATGAACTCTGAAGGAAACACCAACGGTGGCAGTGGAGGGAGCCACCGGAAAAGTCGTTTGAGGCGAGCTTTGCAAACCTCAATGCTTTAAGTCCATTTCGATCCGGGGAAACCCAACGTTCTGGTGTGTATGGAATTGGGTTGGTGTTGTCCCACAAAATGGATGATAGTTCGGAACGCCCCATTGCTTTTGCTTCAAGCTCCTTATCTGAGGCAGAACAGAACTATGCCCAGATAGAAAAGGAAGGGTTGGCAGGTATATATGGTGTGAAGAAATTCTACCAATATGTTCACGGTGCCGATTTGCCATAATAATGGACTACAAGCCTCTCCTTGGGTTGTTGAGAGAAGATATGCCAATCCCTCCAATAGCCTCAGCGAGTGGGCAACATTGGGCTTTGCTGCTTGCAGTCTATCACTACACGTTTCAGCACAGGCGGGCACGCAGATCACAAACGATGCATCAAGCAGGCTTCCTCTCCACTTGTGCCCAAGAAATTATACTGGCTTTGAACATTATGGGCACGTTACCAGTTTTTACTGATCACATTTGGAAATGGACCTGTCGGGACCCGGTCCCACCCAAGGTACAAAGGATGATACAGATTGGTTAGCATCATGACAAAACCAAGAGTATGAGACCGCACATCACACTTTGTGATGAACTCACTTGCGAAGTTTGTGTGATGTATAAGGATTACAGGTGGTTGTTTCGCCCCTGGCTTAGCTGAAAGGAATGTGCAGACTATCAAGAACTCAATGTGCAGGCAATCCAACAGACCACTGCCACTGTGACTTTCTAGTTTTTGTTGTTGTACACCTGCCAAACTCCTGATGGGTCGACAGTCCCACCTCAACTTAGTGTTTCCAAATTTGGCGGGTAGGGTGGAGAGGCACCAGGCCTCCCAGAAAGACCAGCATCCCGCGAGGAAAGAAGACAGGTCGTTTCAGGTGGGGGACCCAGTTTTGATCCACAATTTTGCCTTAGGCCCACGCTGGTTAGCCAAGTGCACTGTCTGTTCGGGACCTCTGTCATATGTGGTCAAGGTGGCGGGTCGAATGCTCAAAAAACATGTTGACCACTTGAGGAGTAGAAGGTCAGCAACCCCTAGTCGAGAGTGGGTGGGTCCTGCGGAGGTAGGTGGTGCACCTGTGAGTGTCCCTGTACAAGGGAATTGAGGAGGCGGCCTTGCCAGTAATACCAACGTTGAGTGGTGAACCTCAAGAGGTCCCCAGATGGATTGACTTTTTAAAGGACTGCCTATCCTTCCCTTCTGTTGTTATCCACTGTGTATATGATATTGTAAATAGTTATCATGTTTTGGAGTAAGGGACTTAAGGAGCGAGGGATGTGGTACAGCGGCCCCTTTCAGGGGGGATGGGCTTGATGGTCCATGTGACGGGCCAAGTACCAATCTCACAGGAATGCTAAAATCTCTGCCAATAGCATGATAGCTTGGGGCTGGGGAGTTGGGAGGCTGGGCAGAGTGAGACTCAGAGCTGGGGAGTTAACAACTGTACATAGTTGCGCTGCGCCTGTATCATACTAGCCTTTTACCTTCTATAATAAACCTCTTTGGGATACACTGGAAACCTCCAGCATATCTCGAGCCACCACACCAAGGCAACGTTCTGGGGAGCCGGGTTCGAATCACACCATGGCAGATGGTGAAATTTGAATTCAATATAAATCTGGAATTAAAGTCTAATGGTGACCATGAAACCATTGTTGATTGTTGTAAAACCCATCTGATTCGTTAATGTCCTTTGGGGAAGGAAATCTGCCAATCCTACCCGGTCTGGCCTACATGTGACTCCAGACCCACAGCAATGTGGTTGGCTCCTAACTATCTTCTGAAATGACCAAGCAAGCCACTCTGTTGAAGTAATTCTACCAATATGTTCACGGTGCCGATTTGCCATAATAATGGACTACAAGCCTCTCCTTGGGTTGTTGAGAGAAGATATGCCAATCCCTCCAATAGCCTCAGCGAGTGGGCAACATTGGGCTTTGCTACTTGCAGTCTATCACTACACGTTTCAGCACAGGCGGGCACGCAGATCACAAACGATGCATCAAGCAGGCTTCCTCTCCGAAAGAGTGCTCCACTTGTGCCCAAGAAAATATACTGGCTTTGAACATTATGGGCACATTACCAGTTTTTACTGATCACGTTTGGAAATGGACCTGTCGGGACCCGGTCCCATCCAAGGTACAAGCAAGCCACTCTGTTGAAGGGCAATTAAGGATGGGCAATAAATGCTGACCCAGCCAGCAACACCCACATCCCCTGAACAAATGAAAAAAGGTTGTGAGGGGAGAGAAAGAAGATATAGGAAGGTAGAAATACAGAAAGGGAAAGAGAAGAGGAGGGAAGGAGACAATAATAATCTCACACTTGGCCCACTCGACCAGACCTGAAGCGGCTGAAGCTTGCTGTGTTTACATTTGTGTTTTCAACTGGAATATGTGCAAGCACAACTCTTACACTGGGAGAGGAGAGAACAATACAGTAGAATTCCTGCAGTACAGAAGGAGGCCATTTGGCCCATCGAGTCTGCACCGACACTCTGAAAGATCACCCTACCTTGGCCCAGTTTCCCCCCCCTGTCCCCGTAACCCCACCTAACCTGCACATCTTTGGACTGTGGGAGGAAACCTGAGCACTCAGAGGAAACCCACACAGACACGGGGTGAAAGTGCACAGAGACAGTTACCCAAGGTTGGAATTGAACCCGGGTCCCTGGTGTTGTGAAGCAGCAGTGCTAACCACTGTGCCGCCGTGCTGCCCGGGAGAGGGGGGCTTTGAGCTGTTTCAGAGCTCTGCTGTAACCATTCTCCCAGCAACCTACAATAATGTGTTCAAAATAGTTCTATCACATGGGGAGCTTCACATAATCCAAAGATTTAACAGTAAAAAACAAACACAGCAGAATATATGGTGAAACAATTCTCCCCCCCACCCATTGGGACGGCCAGACGGTATCTCACTCACTAGCGTGGCTGCTGGTTCCAAACCCTTTGCCTCTCAGGATGCTTCGTGAAAATATTGAGATATATCTGAGCTCATTGCAAAAGTAAATTCCCTAAACCACTCCTCCATGAGAAAAGAAAATGGTTCCTGTCATTCACAAAGGCATCCTTTAATTACTGGGTAAATGTTCTGCTTCTGTAGAATGTATATCACAGAATCGGGCACACCCCCGACCCCTGTATCCCTGACCATAAAAAGGAACAGTGGTAAAACCATGTGTGCAGGCCGTGCCAAATATTGCAGCACTTATTCTGACCATCAGGCAGTTTTCATTTACCATGGTAATGTTATTTTCCCTCCTCTTTGGAAGGCTAACTCTTCCTGGGAGTGATGTAAGGGGAGGCGGTGGCATCGTGGTATTGTACTGGACTAGTAATCCAGAGACAAAAACAGAAAATACTGGACAACCCCAGCAGTCTGACAGCATCTGTGGAGAGAGAAGGGAGGCAATGTTTCGAGTCTGGGTGACCCTTTATCAAAGCCAGAGACGATGGGTTCAAATCCTACCACAGCAGATGGTGAAATTTGAATTCAATAAAAATGTGGAATTAAACGCTACATTGTCGAAAGAAAATTGCATCTGGTGCATTAATGTCCTTAGGGAAGGAAATCCGCCGTCCTTGCCTGGTCCGACCGACATGTGACCCAGATCCAGAGAAATGTGGTTGACTCTTAACTGCTGTCTGAAATGGCCACTCAGATGAAGGGCATTTAGCGATGGGCACCAAATGTTGGCCCAGCTAGTAACACTCACATCCCATGAATGAATAAAAAACATAACAATGTCTGTCAGAGGCAGGCTTTGCTCCAGGCACATGGACTACACAGCAGGAGAGTAACACCAGTTACAGCATTGTGTCAGGAAAATGAGAACTTGTGCAGAAACAGCTTGACATCATGTAATGATCCAACAGTTCTGGAATTCTCTCCTTAAGAGCATCATTACATACGGCTCTTCCCCTTGTCTGAAGGTGTATTTTTGGCTTGGTAATTTTTTCCAATTAAGTCTTTTTAAAGTTCAAGCAATCAAATTTATGGCTTCGTCATTGTAACAACATATTGGACACAAGAGGTTGGTGTGACTCCCTAATTTAATATCTAACAAGTCTTTTTTTTCAGCATGATACCAAATTCATTTGAATGTTACAGCCAGTAAATGCTGATTTTCGGAGTCTTGTGGCACAGTGGGCAATGTCCTACCTCTGAGCCAAAAGTTCTGGGTTCGGGTCCCTGGCCATGGAAAGTGCATTCATAATGCGACCAAACAGGGTGATTACAATTCTGACCAATGTCCCTCCGCACCCTCTCAAGGCCGCACTCCCTACCACACAGGGGACTCCCCCCGCCATTCCCCCAACTAAATACACCCCCATGGTATTCATCATCCCCAACACCCACCCGCATGGGAGACCCTCCTATTGATCCTACCGGATCTCCACGCTTGCCCTGGGGCCAGCCCTCACTTTCACTACATTTCACAGTGAATGCAGATAGATGAAGCCAAGCAGGGTAAATGGTCATGTGGAGTAAAATTACTGGCAGGGACTATTTCCATGAATGGCTTGTCCCTGCAAATACTATGTAATCCTTTGTAATAAAGGAGTTCTTGATCGATTACTGTGCACATAACAGATCTGTATATATTTATTTCAAGCATCTAAATATGTCAGAGATTATAATTGTGACTGAAAAGGCCAATTAAGCTAGATGCAGCTTTATTTTTTTACAGCGTCAATCGCAGCTGGTTACTTCTCTCAGAAGATGGGCGGCATGGTAGCACAGTGGTTAGCACTGTTGCTTCACAGCGCCAGGGTCCCAGGTTCGATTCCGGCTTGGGTCACTATCTGTGCAGAGTTTGCACGTTCTCCCTGTGCCTGCGTGGGTTTCTTTGGGTGCTCCGGTTTCCTCCCATAAGTCCCAAAAGACGTGCTTGACAGGTAATTTGGACATTGTGAATTCTCCCTCCGTGTACCCAGACAGGCGCCAGAATGTGGTGCCTAAGGGATTTTCACAGTAACTTCTTTGAAGTGTTAATGTAAGCCTACTTGTGACAATAAAGATTATTATTATAAAGATCAAACAAAGTGAGGTGGATAAATCGTCAATTCTACAGAATTCTGTGAACGGTTTGAGTTTATTTCCTAATTTGTCTTTAAGGGAATTTCACTCAGAACTAAAGGAAAGACGTCTGTGCAGTGGGTGAGGGTTTTTTTGAGAACTATTATTCCACTATTTTCTGCTTTATGCAGTTAAAGGCAAAATCTTTGAGTTTTGTTTTGCTCATGTCCCCTGCCAACATCTATTATAAGAATGTATTTGTTCTGTAACAACTTATGAACTGTTTGCTGAGGGGCTATAAAAACGCCACTAAGAATCAAGAAGGCCCAGTTAATCATAGGATTTGGAGGCATTCCTGTGTAAGAATACAATAGCAGATTCAACTGGAGAAATATCGCAGGGATTCTCAAAAGCTCCGTGATATTACATTAGTCATTAACTAATAAAGAAGGAACAATTCCTTCAGTTCAGGGAGACAGCACCAACATTTCTTCCTGGGGAGAGTTTCACACTTTAAAAAAAATAAATTTAGAATGCCCAAGTCATTTTTTCCAATTAAGGGCCAATTTAGCATGGCCAGTCCACCTAGCCTGCCCATCTTTGGGTTGTGGGGGCGAAACCCACGCAAACACGGGGAGAATGTGCAAACTCCACACGGACAATGACCCAGAGCCGGGATCGAACCTGGGACCATGGTGCCGTGAGGCAACAGGGCTAACCACTGCACCACCGTGCTGCCCGAGTTTCACACTTTTAATGTGGAAATTTAAACCAATATTTACCAAAGTTGGCTTGGTTCTACAAAAGCAGAGTGGTTTGACAGTCTGTCAAGTGTTAGTTTAATGCGAAGGTTCCTGGTCCATTCTAACCTCAGCGTGTCAGACTAGGCCACTGTGATGGCATGCTGACTGTGCTGGGTTAGCTGGCATCGACTGTCGCAGGCATGCGCAAGAGACAACAGCTGGTCTGCCTCTGCCAAGTTACACTTTCATTCTTCATTTTTGTCATTGAGGGAGGTAAATGATTCAGCTGACATGAGAGAGACACGTGCCAAAACAAATCTTAGAGTTTGGAAAAGGAAGTAGGTGACACTTTCTAGGCGGACACTGAGGGAGAAATCTGCCGATGGGTTTGGAGGTATGGGTCTGGGATATTTATTGGAATGGGTTTGAGGAAGGTCACTCCAGAGTGCAAGCCATGATGTCAGTCTTCGATGCGTGGCAGCTGACTGTCGAGTTGCCAGACAGTAACGTGTTGCAAGGGGATTGGAGTACAAAAATAATGAAGTCTTGCTATAATTGGACAGGGTTTTGCTGAGATCACACCTGATTACTGTGAGTGGTTTTGAATTCCACATTTTACAAAGAATATAATTGCATTGCTGACAGTACAGCAAAGGTTCACTGGCTTGTTCCTTGGGATGAGGGGTTGCCCTATGATGATAGGTTGAGTGAATTGGGTAAATATTCTCTGGATTTTAGAAAAATTAGAGGTGATCTCATTAAACCTATAAGATTCTGAAGAGGTTTGATAGGTCGGACGCTGAGGGATTGATACCACTGGTCGGGGAATCTAGATTACTAGTTCAGTGATATTACCACTATGCCATCTTCATTCCTTCACCGCACCCCCCCCCCCTTCCCCAGAGAGTCTTGGATGCTCCATCGGTGAAAATATTTTAAGGCTGGTGTAGGCAGAGTTTTGGTGTCTCAGGGAATTAAGGGATATGGGGAGCAGGCAAGGAAATGGAGTTGACACCCAAGGTTAGCCACAGTGGTATTGAGTACTGAATAGCGGAGCAGATTCGATGGTCCGTGCGATCTACTCAAGCTCCTGTCTCTTGTGTTAATGAGTACTCCGTGGTAGCTCAAAAAGTAATGTGGGCTGTGTCGACAGCACCCATTGGGGAAGCCAATAACCATCAGATTTGGAATGACTCTCTCTCAATGCAATGCCAAAGGTGATGAATTTTCCATTTCACTATTAAGGGGACCCCAGGGGCACATGCCCATTACCTCAACCTGGCTGTCATTGCAGACATCGTCCAGGACTCACTTGAAATGAGCCTGAGGATGGTGGTCACAGATAGAGCAATGTGGGCAGTCGTTCATGGATGCAGGTTTTTGCGCAGGAAGTCACAGAGACACTCTCCCCCCCTCTTCATCTAAGCGCTTTTCCGATACAGAACATTTCCGATTGCTCCTGTTCAGATCTGTGCTGCCTGCAGGGTAGTTCATAAGCTGCATCCTCCAAGAATGGTGACCAACCGTTTCTCTTTGGCTCTACCCTGGGCACTTCCTCCTTCTCCTATATTGAGTCTCAGGTGGCTTTATTGTGCCCTTACTGTGTGTTTCTTGGGAGGTTGGATGAGGGGAGGGTTGGGAAGCAAAATCCTTCTGCTGGGCTGACTCTGTTCATCCCAGAGGCTGGATTCTCCATTTTTGGGACTAAGTCCCCCACGCCATCGTGAAAACTGTGGTCTTTTACGCCAGGCTGCGCCGTGCTCCATACGGACTCAGCCCGAGAACCTGGACCTGCAAAATAGTGCCCCACATTGGCCGCCCACACTCCCCGGACAACTCGCACACATTACCCCAGCCCCGAATGAAGCCCCCCCCTGCCCCGCCGATCAGCTCTCCCCCGACTGTGGCGGCCCCGGACTGAGTCCACAGCCGCCACGCGAGGATCCCAGACGGTGAGACCACACGAGTCCCACGCCATCGGGAATCTGGCCAGTGGGCAATGGGGCATTGCAGCGGGAGCCTCAGGCAATGGCCTGAGGCTGTGAATACTCGATACGGTGTATTCCACAAGTACGCCGATTTTCAGGGGGCGGAAAATTTAAACACCACCGCCGCTTCCGATTTCGCCGCCAAAACAGATTCTTCGCCCCATCGCCGAATGCGATTTCAGCTTCAGGGAGCAGAGAACCGTCCCAGATCTTTAAAAAGAATGAAGAAACAAAAATAAGTTTCAAAAAAGGGTTTTGAATTTGCAGCAAGTACTGTCTAAAAATTCCAGAAGATCGGGTTCATGATTTCCACACATACAAATTAATCAGACAATCCACAAAACTGACGGGCCTTAGTCTAACTCACCCGCTGTGTGTGTCAGCTGGATCCATCCAGGAAACTCGGAAATGCTACCAACTGGCTCTCACACTAACATCTGCAATTGAGGCCAATGGGAATCTCACTTAGTCAGGAAACAAAGGTAGTTTTCAGGGCTTTATATTTGTACAGGTAAATGTTTGAAATAAGGTATAGTTTAAGTGGGTTTAAGTGGGATTAATTTAGTGTTTCTGTGTAGGAAAGAGTAAACCTATTGTTAGATTCATGCTAGACAAAGGTATGTGTGGGGGTTTTGGTTCCAATTCAAACTGCTTCTATTGTGCTTAGAGAAGATACAGCATGAAAAGTAAACCAGAGCTTGGAGATGCTTAGCAACTGAGGACAGCTTTGGGGTAGTAAGGCTACCGTGCAGCAGAGGGGCAAAGTGCTGGAGGAGGGGGATGAACGCCAGGCCCTTCTTTGAGAAGGAGGATGCGGGGGGAGGGCCAGGTGGGCAGGACATGTGACCCAGATAGGCACGGGAAGCTGCACAACGTGTGCGCCTGGGCCAACACGCTTTGATCGCCTCCAGGTTCACTGACTGGTGTGGGGAGGGGGAGTGGCCAGGTGAACGGAATACCGCATCCCACCCCACACATCTGCTCCCGCTGGATGGGCTCGTCTGCTGCTCGGGTGTTCCAGGTGGCATGGTGACGACTTCCAGCCTAGCAGAATTCTCCACCTGGCGATCAGTGAAGCAAAGGCCACGGCGTTTACCCCCTTCCCTGTCCAGAGTTTATCCCTTCTGAATGGTGGCCCCTCCTGCAATTCAGTAACGAATTCACATGAGTTTTTTCCAGTTCCTGGACAGCTGGGGGCAGATTAGATGCCTGGAGGAAGGTGTCCAGCCCTCCAGTCAAGCCTTCAGGCCCATCCTACCTTTCTGGGATTAAGAGCAGCCACAGACTGCCCATCGAGGGACTGACCGCCCCACATTCCCCAGAGTCCAGCTGTGGCTGAAACAATCATTTTCTAGTTTAGGATATAAACAGTCGGAGAGAAGGTACCTCCAGGTTAAAACGCCATCTCTCTCACTTACCTCTATAGAATCCATAGAATCCCTACAGTATAGAAAGAGGCCATTTGGCCCATCGGATCTGCACTGACCCTCTGAAGGAGCACCGTTCCTAGGCCCACGCCTCGCCCTATAACCGTAACCGCATGACCCCACCTTTCCTGGAGCACTAAGGGGCAATTGAGAATGGGCAATCCACCTGACCTGCATATCTTTGGACAGTGGGAGGAAACCGGAATGCCCAGAGGAAACCCACACAGACATGGGGAGAACGTGCAAACTCCACATAGACAATCACCCAAGGCCAGAATTGAACCCGGATCCCTGTCACTGTGAGGCAGCAGTGCTAATCACTGTGCCACAGTGCCACCCTAACAGCTTGCTGCTTCTCTTAAACTGGAAGGCCTCTGATTAGTTCTCCTGCTTCTCCACACTATGGCCATGTGGGACACTTTCCATACCCCCTCTCTCTCCCTCAGCAGCCTCCACGCCGGTCTCACGATTTTTAAAAGCACAAGTGAACCACGCTGTCGGGAACTCGGCCCATCGGAGGCGGAGAATCGAGGAGGCCCCGGAGAGTATCGGATCGGGCCCGCTAATGATATGCAAATGGTGCCTACTGTATGTGCGGAGTGAAACGCATTGATGCTGTTTTTGAAGTGACAGAGAATCGCGCTTTTGCGTCAAATCGGCGCCTGCCATGATTTTGGCGTCGGAAGCTATTCTCTGCCAAATCGCATTTCCCGATTTTGACGTAGGCTAAAGGAGAACACCGCCCCATACATCTCCAAACACAAACTCTCTCAAGTTCGAAATGGATGCACGCCATTTCTCCTCTGTCTCTGGTGGATTACTTGCCACCTGCAATGGGGAAGGAAAGATCTTCAAAAGCAGATGGCAAAAGTAAATAATTAATTTTTTTTTTCCAACCCTTGATGCTGATTCAAGTTGATTTATTTTTAATAAATAAGTAATTTCCCATAATTCGCTGTTTTATACATAATAACCCACTTGTTAGATTTACAGCTTTCCTTTCATCTTTATTTTCCATTTTGAAAACTACAAAGTGCAGTGGAGCCACTTACTGGGAAGCAGTTACTGCTGAGGCGACTTCCTGTCATAAGGGAACTCGCCATTCCAAAACAGCCATCTACACATAGATCATTATTTCCCCAAATTAGCCAGCCAGGGAACAAATAAAGCTTTTAAGGTGTGGAGTGCAGCCAGCAAAGTGCTCAAAGAAACCACAAGAATCACTTGCTGTGTTCATTTGGGTGGAACCTAAGAGAGGTTTTGGTGGCATTGTTCTTTTTTTAAGTGTAAAGAACACAGCTGATGCTAAACGCTAGGGTGTTCCAAATCCCCAAAAGGAAACTTGGAACCCCTGCTCTCTTTTTGCAATTTGGTGTAATGTGAGGGAAGATGTGAAGGCCAGTGAACAATGTCCCCAGTGTTTTTGTGATGATTTTAAACAAAATAAATGTTTATTAAATAATAAAACACACATGAAAGTCAACTAGAATACACTTAACTACCTTACACTGTATCTTTAAATTTACCCAGTTCAAACCCCTCTATTTTCCAAACCTCAAAGCTAAACCTCCCCAAACAACATCCCACAGGTTTTAAAGCTATGGCAAAATCTAGCAATAGTTACCACACCAGGCACCTATATCTTTTGGGGTTGGTTCTGATTTAGGATAGAATAAATGGCTTGGCTTCAAGTACAGCTTGTTGAAAGTTGACACAGCTTCCTGCTGTGTGGCCTCTGCTCTAAAAACAGTTAACTTGCAGAGGGTGAACTTTTAAAAAAATAATCTTTATTGTCACAAGTAGGCTTACATTAACACTGCAATGAAGTTACTGTGAATAGCCCCAAGTCGCCACGTTCCGGCGCCTGTTCGGGTACACAGGGAGAATTCAGAATTCTCAGCTGGTACTCGAACTGAACCCGGGCTGCTGGCCTAGTTCTGCAACACAAACCAGCTGTCTAGCCCACTGAGCTAAACCAGCCCTTCTTGCCTCTGATATACTTATTTTCCTTTTTGATCTTCCCTTATCTGAACTAACCTTCTCAGAAGTCACTCTTAAATACCTTTATTTCACGAGTTCACCTTTTAGAATGTAACTTGTGAAATTCACCCCCATCTTTTCCTTTCAATTCTTAACATCTGTACTTAAACTCTTGACTCTATTCTCCACTGTTATCAACTTGCCTTGGTAAAAATGTGTTTACAGTGTTGCTAGGCTTATTAACGTATCACACACTAGTTCCAGCAATCCAGCTAACCTCTCTCTACTACAGATCCCATTTTAAAATAGTTTGTCGTTTTAAATACACAATCACCAGAACACATTCCCAATCACTGGAATTCCATGGCCGGGATACTTCAAAACGGCGGCTAAGTGTTGACAGCGGTGTAAACACCGGAGTGCTTCACGCCATCGTCAACGGGCCTCTTGGTCCAACAATTCCGTGGCCCACAGGGCACCAGCACGGCACCGGAGTGCTCCGCGCTGCTCCAGCTGACGTACGCGGCCCTGCACTGCCGGCAGCGGGTCCGCAAATGCACCCGGCGGCCACTTCCGCGTCGGGCTCGCGCGACATGGCGGAGCCACCCAGCGGGCTGGCGCGGACGAAGGTAGGGAACCCCCGGAGCGCGCGCGCCTGCCGATCGGTGGCCCCCGATCGTCGGCCTGGCCGTCGTGGAGGCCCCCTCCTCCGGAGACTGACCCCCCCCCCCCCCCGACCCATACCAGGACATCCACCGCCGCCGTGATGCTGAGCTCCCGCTGGGTGGAACCATATGTGAATCACGCCGGCGGGAGCTCGGCCCCCGACCAGCACTGCATCGACCACGCGCGACTGGCAACGATTCTCCGGTCACCGGATGTTTGTGTCCCGGCGTAGGACCCGATCATGGGTCTGATGCCCCATTCTCCGCCCCCACGCAGAGCGCGTTTTCGGCGCGGAGGCTCAGAGAATCCCGGCCCATGCTTTTCATTTTGTCACGATTTCCTAACATTCGGCAGACAGAGCATGATTCGCATTTCCCCTTCCCCCACCCTGTTTAGCAACCATGGCCCTCTCTCAAAGTGACACTGTTTGAGGAGTGCTTGTAGTGTTCTGGTGCCTTGTCTAATCACCTCTTCCCTTTGTGTAACCGCAGGTTTTCACCATGAAAACTTCAGGAACCACTCAGACTCTTTCCTGTACTTTAAAAAAAATTATAAATTTAGAACATCCAATTCCTTTTTTCCCAATTAAGGGGCAATTTAGCGTGGCCAATCCACCTACTCTACACATCTTTTTGGGTGGTGGTGGTGAGACCCATGTAGACATGGGGTGAATATGCAAACGCCACACTGACAGTGACCCGGAGCCAGGATCGAACCCGGCTCCTCGGCAGCATGAGGCAGCGGTGCTAACCACTGTGCTGCAATGCTGCCCTCTCTTTTCTGTACTTTGCATGAGTAGCTAGTTAACAGCAGTAAACAGGTTTGCTTTAAACAAAAAAAGAAAATACTGGACAGCAGGTCTGACAGCATCTGTGGAGAGAGAAGGGAGCTAACGTTTCGATCTAGATGACTCTTTGCCAAAGCTTTCAGCAATTCCAGAAGCCACAGTAATTTGCTTTTTAGTAGGTTCACCTTTCTTGTCTTCCCATAATCCTTCAGCAATTGTACTCAGCCCATTGCCCCCCCAACCAGAGATCAGCAATTTGGATTTGGGAAAAAGCCGCAAGCCAATCTTTTCTTTTTGCCGAGCAGATTTATTTGCCATATTCCTCATTGTTTGCCCAGCTAAAGTGTCCTCGAGTTACAAGGCCAAAACCACTTTGCTGCCACTTTATAAATGCCACCATAGTAGAGACTGGAGTCTGAAGCAAAGTGGCATTGTCTCACACGCTGTACCGAAGGATAAAAGAATTAATTTTTTTAAACTCAGTCCTGCACAGGTCAATTGTGAGCCACCCGGCCCAACCTTGCACTGTGGATGTCACCTGGGCACCTTGGCACTGCCAGCCTGGCACCCTGGATGTCAGTCTGGCACTGGGCCACTTCCCTCTGGGGCTGTGCCACATCACTCAGTGACTGTGCCACCTCCCTCTAGGACTGGGCCACCCCTCTCTGTGACTGGCCCAGGTCAGCCAGCGCCCGGGCAATGCCATCGACCCCTCAGCTGTAATCCGTGTGACTGGGCCAAGCTCTGGAGCGCTGATGGAATGTCCAGGTGTTTCTGGTACATGGCTGCCTGTGACAGGGCCGCCCTGGCCTGTGCCTCGGTCACCGCCCACACATATTGCCCCAGGCCCTGGGTATCCTGGCCCATGGCCGATACCTTCTCCCCCAAGGTCCCCACCACAGACGCCAGCTGTGCGGTGTTCACTTGGGTGGCACGCATGGTTGGCACGACCTCCTGTCCCTGCAGGCAGTTGGACTCCTCGGTTGGATCGTTGCTGTCAGCCCCCTGTATAGTCCGTGGCTCTGCGACTACATCTCCATTATCGATGGGACCGCCCCTTCCAGAAACCCGAGACCCATCTGGATGATGGCTAGTCCCTGGGGTCGGGCCACCCTCCAACTGTCTGCCCAATTGGGGGTTTCTACTGCCGCTCGATTTACCACTGCCTGTGTGTGGTGCACACTAGAGAGTGCCCCAGGAGCCTCTTCACTAAAGTGCCCAACTGAGGTGCGTGTCTCTGGGATGGTGGACGGTGTGACAGCTGTGACGGAAAGTCAGTGCCATCCCCGGACTGGTGCTCCAGCGTGTCTCGGTTGATGTTTGGGGGCTCTCTGCCCTGTCTGTTGCCGCCTTGTCACTGGAATCTGCTCTGGTCTTGTCTCTCACTCTGCGGTTATGCGCCGCCTTCTCTTGGGCATGGGGAGACAGAAAGTGCAGTGTTGGGCAGTTGGACCTGGGCAGTACAACAGTACAGGGGCTGGTCAGCTGGCGATCTTTGTAAACAGGGCATCCAAAACTGGGCACTGGCATGTGGTGCAGGGTGCAAAGCACAGAGACTGCCGGCGGGTGGGGTTTGGTTGCCCTCCAGGTGGGGGATGGCTGATAACGGGTGTATGAGGTGGGGTCTGGTGCCAGGGGCACGGTGCTGCCTACTCACCCTCCCCGCCCTCAGGAGGTTGTGCAACCTCTTTCGGCACTGCTGTCCGGTCCTGGCAGTGCGGCCCACGGCGCTCATAACCTCTACCATATGCGCAGAGGCCAGGTGTACGGCAGTGGGTGGCAGCCTCCTTCCAATCCCAGGGAATAGGGTGGCCCGCCTCTCCTCCATGACTACCAGCAAGGTCTCGAGCTCTGCGTTCGCGAACCGGGGTGCCACTCTTCCTGCTGCCATCTTGTTGGCTGGGATGAGTGTGTGTGGGGAGTGGAGTGTTGATATGCAGCTGCAGTTGATCAGCCTCTCGAGTGGCAATCCCGGCCCTAGAGAATCGGACACCGTTTTTCATTGGAATCTATCAAGTTCCACGTGACGCAGGTGGTAGCCCATTACCGATCAAGAATTGTTCCGGGACCAGAATCCTGCAATTTAGTTGTCATAGATGTCCACCGATTCAGATCCGATGTCAGTACTTAGTTTCTGAAACGGAGAATTCCACCCAAGAGATCATGGGTTTCACCGGCTGGTCAATGGGGTTGCCCATTGTGGGGCAGCCCCACGCAGTCGGGAAACCTCCAGACTGCCGGCAAAATGGAGAACCACAACGGCGAGAATCCAGCCCCATATATTCCTGGGAATTTTCAATCTGTATATTATTTTGGTAGATTTGGGTACGTTCTTACATTTACCCAACTTTGAGGTTTGAGGATTTTGTTTGGCCTACCACGTCCTTGTTATGTGACCTTTCTTGCCACAATTACAACATTTGATCTCTTGACAACAATATTTCTGTGGGGAATGTGCCACCTGGGTACACCTATGGTATGCTTGCATGCTAAGAGATCTTCCTTTCTCAGTATTCCTTTCTCATGGGGCAGCACGGTAGCCTTGTGGATAGCACAATTGCTTCACAGCTCCAGGGTCCCAGGTTCGATTCCGGCTTGGGTCACTGTCTGTGCGGAGTCTGCACGTCCTCCCCGTGTGTGCGTGGGTTTCCTCCGGGTGCTCCGGTTTCCTCCCACAGTCCAAAGATGTGCAGGTTAGGTGGATTGGCCATGATAAATTGCCCTTAGTGTCCAAAAATTGCCCTTAGTGTTGGGTGTGGTTACTGGGTTATGGGGATAGGGTGGAGGTGTTGACTTTGGGTAGGGTGCTCTTTCCAAGAGCCGGTGCAGACTCGATGGGCCGAATGGCCTCCTTCTGCACTGTAAATTCTATGATATTCTATGATATTCATCTTGTTTATTTTGGTGCCGGCTCCAATTTGGGAAGCTTCTTTTTGCTGCCAATTCCATAGACGCTACTAACACAGGGTGTTGAAAGCTTTCTGTCAGCAATCATCTTGAGACTCCAGGATGGTATGTTGCCTCCCGGATGCAATGAGCAAGGATGTCTCAGAGCGGCTGCAGGACATTCTGGGGGGGGTGGGGGGAGGGTGAACAGCCAGCTGTCGTGGTGCACTTTGGCACCAACGATTATAGGTAAAAAAACGGGACGAGGTCCTACAAGCTGAATTCAGGGAGTGAGGAGTTAAACTAAAAAGTAGGACCTCAAAGGTAGTAATCTCAGGATTGCTACCAGTGCCATGAGCTAGTCAGAGTAGGAATGTCAGGATAGATAGGATGAACGTGTAGCTTGAGAGATGGTGCAAGAGGGAGGGATTCAAATTCCTGGGGCATTGGAACCGGTTCTGGGGGAGGTGGGAATAGTACAAACCGGATGGGCAGGACTGAAACCGATGTCCTCGGGGGTGGGGGGGGGTTGCTAGAGCTGTTGGGGAGGGTTTAAACTAATGTGGCAGCGGGATGGGAACCGATGCAGGAAGTTGGAAGGTAGTAAAACAGGGATAGAAACAAAAGGCAGTAAGGGGGGAAGGTAGTAAAACAGGGACAGAAACAAAAGGCAGTAAGGGGGAAAGTGTAAGGTAGAGAAGCCATAGTCAAAAATCAAAAAGGTACAGTGACTGAGGGGAGCTCAGTGAATAGGACCAGTAATACTAGAAGGAATAAAACGGGAAGTAAAAACATTAATGGTAAGCGACGCGGCAGGTTGTTACATGAAGATATGTGTTCAACGACAAGGAAAATTAGGAGAAAAGTTAAGAGGAAATATAATTTAGGAGAGGTTACTGATCGAGGTGTTAAGATTCAGAACAGAGTTTAAAAAGCCAACAAAAGTGTACTTTACCTGAATGCTCGTAGTATTTGGAATAAGGTAAATGAGTTGATGGCGCAAATCATCGTGAATGACTATGATTTAGTGGCCATTACTGAAACATGGTTAAAGGATGGTCACGAGTGGGAGTTAAATATCCGAGGATATCAAACTATTCGGAATGACAGAGTCGATGGTAAGGGAGGTGGTGTAGCTCTGTTATTCAAGGATGACATCCGGGCAATAGTAAGGGATGACATCGGTGCTATGGAGGATAAGGTTGAATCCATTTGAGTGGAAATCAGGAATAGTAAGGCAAAAAAGTCACTGATAGGAGTAGTCTATAGGCCACCAAATAGTAACATTATGGTGGGGCAGGCAATAAACAAACAAATAATGGATGCATGTAGAGATGGTACTGCAGTTATCATGGGGGATTTTAATCTACATGTCGATTGGTTTAACCAGGTCAGTCAAGGCAGCCTTGAGGAGGGGTTTATAGAATGTATCCGCGATAGATTCCTCGAACAGTTTGTAATGGAACCTATGAGGGAACAAGCAGTCCTAGATCTGGTCCTGTGTAATGAGACAGGATTGATTCAGGATCTCATAGTTAGGGATCCCCTCGGAAAGAGCGATCACAATATGGTGGAATTTAAAATACAGACGGAGGGTGAGAAGGTAAAATCAAACACTAGTGTTTTGTGCTTAAACAAAGGAGATTACAATGGGATGAGAGAAGAACTAGCTAAGATAGACTGGGAGCAAAGACTTTATGGTGAAACAGTTGAGGAACAGTGGAGAACCTTCCAAGCAATTTTTCACAGAGCTCAGCAAAGGTTTATACCAACAAAAAGTAAGGACGGTAGAAAGAGGGAAAATCGACCGTGGATATCTAAGGAAATAAGGGAGAGTATCAAATTGAAGGAAAAAGCATACAAAGTGGCAAAGCTTAGTGGGAGACTAGAGGACTGGGAAATCTTTAGGGGGCAACAGAAAGCTACTAAAAAAGCTATAAAGAAGAGTAAGATGCGAGAGGGATGGAGTTTAAGACTAGGAACGTTATACTGCAATTGTATACAGTGTTAGTGAGGCCACACCTGGTGTATTGTGTTCAGTTTTGGTCTCCTTACTTGAGAAAGGACGTACTGGCACTGGAGGGTGTGCAGAGAAGATTCACTAGGTTAATCCCAGAGCTGAAAGGGTTGGATTACGAGGAGAGGTTGAGTAGACTGGGACTGTACTCATTGGAATTTAGAAGGATGAGGGGGGATCTTGTAGAAACATATAAAATTATGAAGGGAATAGATAGGATAGATGCGGGCAGGTTGTTTCCACTGGCGGGTGAAAGCAGAACGAGGGGGCGTAGCCTCAAAATAAGGGGAAGTAGATTTAGGACTGAGTTTAGGAGGAACGTCTTCACCCAAAGGGTTGTGTATCTATGGAATTCCTTGCCCAGCGAAGCAGTAGAGGCTCCTTCATTAAATGTTTTTAAGATAAAGATAGATAGTTTTTTGAAGAATAAAGGGATTAAGGGTTATGGAGTTCGGGCCGGAAAGTGGAGTTGAGTCCACAAAAGATCAGCCATGATCCCATTGAATGGCGGAGCAGGCTCGAGGGGCCAGATGGCCTACTCCTGCTCCTAGTTCTTATGTTCTTATGTTATGAATTGTCTCATTTCTCAATCCGCACACAAGTCTGTCTTGCAGCATGTCCTCAAGGGTTGTTTCAAACTCACAATTCTTTGCTGGTTTCTGTAGTACTGTCACAAATTGTGGAATAACTTGACCCTCTTCTTGACTACGTTGATGAAATCTGCATCTCTCTGCTTTGTTTAATGGTTTGGGCAGGAAGTGTTCTTCAAGGGACTTTGTTAATTCCCCGTAAGTTATTGTACCAGGTTATTCATGAAGGCCCTGCTTTCTCAACCTTGCTCCTGCCCGAAGTGTGAGTAACCCTCAGGCAATCCTCCCACAGTCCAAAGAAGTGCAGGTTAGATGGATTGACCGTGCTAAATTGTCCCTTAATGTGTAAGAACGTTGGGTAGGGTGACAGGGAAATGAAAATCGCTTATTGTCACGAGTCGGCTTCAATGAACTTACTGTGAAAAGCCCCTAGTCGCCACATTCCGGCACCTGTTCGGGGAGGCTGGTACGGGAATTGAACCGTGCTGCTGGCCTGCCTTGGTCTGCTTTAAAAGCCAATGATTTAGCCCAGTGAGCTAAACCAGCCCCTAAACCAGGGATAGGGCAGGTGCGTGAGCCTGGGTAGGTGCTCTATTGAAGGGTCGGTGCAGACTCAAGGGGCCTAATGACCGCCTTCTGCACTGTAGGGATTCTTTGAAATGATTGAGTTTTTTCTGCCATATTCTCCATGTTGAATAATTTTTGTGACTAATATATTGTCAACCTATTGCCAGTGTGTGATTCAGGGCCCCAGCCGCTGCCCCCCCCCCCCCCCCCCCCCCCCATGCCCACCCCCCCACTCCCGGCCACTGTGTTTGCTGACCTATGCTGCCTCCCTATTACGCAATGCCTGGATTTGAAAAATTCATATCCTTATTTTCAAATCCTCCCCAAGGCCTCACCTCTCCCTAACTCTGTAATCTTCTTTAGTCCCCACAATCCTCAGATCTGTGTGCTCCTCCAATATGGTCCCTTTAACATGTTTGGTTTTAACCTCTCCACCATTCGCTGGTGGGGTTGCCAACTGTGATTGAGTGTTAACCTGGGGGCCGTGACATGCCCCATGCTTCAGCCATTAGTCGGCCAACACATCCATCCTTGTGACGTCTGCCTTCCTACATCAATTGGAAAGCAAATGGGCTCATTACCCAATTGGATGATGCTTGACTGTCAGCAAACAGACCTCTCTTCTTCCTGTTTCTATATGTTCAATATTTCTATATCTGGTAAAGTGAAATATTCCAAGAAAATGAAAATATAAGCAATCTTTTTAAAATGATTTTTCTCCAGGGTCTCACACAGCAGTGTCCTGGAGATCGATCTTCAATTCCTGGAGACGCTCGGCCATTCCTCGGGGATTGGCAACCTCATTGATAGGTTTGCCTTCATTTTCCTGGGGCATAAGTTCTGGAATCCCCTCCCTAAATCTCTCAATCTCTCTCTACTCTTTTAAGACTCCTTAGAACCCATCTCCTTATGTGGCTCAGTGTCAAATTTTGTTTGATAATGTTCCAGTGATCTGCCCTGGGATGTTTCACTGCATTAATGGTGGTATTGTGATTGTTGAAGTTACTACATATGATTTCACCACTAGCGCATGAGTTAAGGACATGCTCAATAAAGATGATGTTTGCTCTTACTAATAACGTGCTACAGTTCCCAGCCGGCTGCTCATTCCCTTAACACCACCATGTGTTCATTCACTTCTTCAAAGTTTATGCTTAAGAAACTGAAACAGAACTTTCAACATATCTGGAAACCCATCGCAATCATTGATCATCCTGTTTGAGAAGGAAGCTTTGCTGTCTTCTGTCCACAATTTGCCTTTCACTTTTTAAATCTGAGCTGCCTTCTCCTGCCCTTCAGGTTTAAGTTGAAGAAATATTCTCTGTGGGCTGGTTTAGCACAGGGCTAAAGAGCTGGCTTTTCAAGTAGACCAAGGCAGACCAACAGCACGGTTCAATTCCCGTACCAGCCTCCCTAGACAGACGTCGGAATGTGGTGACAAGGGGCTTTTCACAGTAACTTCATTTGAAGCCTACTTGTGACAATAAGTGATTTTCATTTTATTTCATTTTCTGTACTGTTGTTTTTATATCTCTATGAGATCTCCATTTATCCACCTCCTTGTCAAGAGTCATGTCTCGCCAGGTTCCTCCAGTTTTTCCTCATGACTAGTTTTGGGAGGTGTCCCCTGCTCCCAGGTTGTTGACAGCTTCACATATCTCGGCTCCACAATCACCAGCAATCTGTCACTTGATGCTGGAATCAACACACGCATCACAAAAGGTGCAGCTGTTATGTCCAAGTGGAGTAAGAGAGTGGAACAGCAACCTGACTGAGAACACCAAACTGCCAAACCTGCATCCACCTGCACTCCTCAACAGTGGTGAGGCCGGGATAACATACACTAGGCCGGAGAAAAGGCTGAACAATTTCCACCTACGCTGTCTCAGACATATCCTCAGCATTTCTTTGCAGGACAAGGTTACCAGCTGAGAGATCCTGAAGCGCGCTCATTCCATCAGCATTCCCAGGTGAATAATGTCTGTCCTGGCTCAGCCACGTTCATTGGATGGATGAATACCATATACCCAAAGACGTTCTGTATGGTGAATTGACTGCTGGGTTATAACCTCCTGGGCATCCATACCTCTTCTATAAGGACGCCTGCAAGCGAGATATAAAGATGGTGCATATTGATACGTGAATGCACCCAATTTTTTTGATTTGATTTATTGTCACATGTACCGAAGTACAGTGAAAAGTATTTTTATGCTGCCGAGGGAACGTACATAGTACACAAACTGAATAATCAACAGAGTACATTGACAAATGGTACATCGACAAACAGTGATTGGTTACAGTGCGAAACAAGGGGCCTAACAAAGCAAATACATGAACAAGAGCAGCATAGGGCGTCGTGAATAGTGTTCTTACAGGGATACTGATGATTGAAAGGCAATCACTGATGGCCATGACCTCTGGAAGCTGACTGTTTGAAAGGGCATTGAAAAGTAGAACTGAAACAAAAAGCTGAATTGGCCAAGAGGGGCCAGGGAAAAAGAGGCCAGTGAATCATCCACCTTCTCAGCCACTGTCATCCTCTGCAGAAAATGCCACAGAAATTGCACCACCATCTGCAGTGCTTTTCTCTTCTATGATATGCTCCTTGCTGGGCATTTATAAATGTGGTTAATTTCAATTTAAACTAAGAGAATATTTATCACTCAATACAAAGTGTGATCTTTCTGTTAACAAAGCCGAATTGCATAGATAGTGTCATAGATTTCCCTAGTACCAGCAGTAACACGTATATAACAAGACAAAATAGGATTCAAGCTGCCCAACAACAGGTAGAAATCTGCCTACTCACGACAGCAGTAGCCAGTATTCACAAGGCCGCAGGAGATGCGTAGTTCTCAGTAACAAGATTAGCAGGCATCGAGATAGAATCATGTATGAATCACCTATTAGTAGAAACAGCTTATCTAGATGAATGGGAGATCAATGAGATGTCCACATGCTAATTTCTAGAGACACAGAATATGATTGAGGCAGTCAGCCAAATAGACTAAATGCAGAATCAAAGGGGAGAAATGGTATAATTGCCAGCACCCTCAAACTAAAGAGGCCAGTTTACATCTAGCAGCCTCTAAGTCTTAGAGCCAAGGCAGTGCAGAAACCTTCATAAAAACAGTTTAAATATCTTTCCTGAACCAGGCCAAGATGTTTCCCAGACTTGATTATAATCCCTGTATTGTGTGGTAACTATAAGCTGGTTTTGACTTTTAGGTCTATTTGATTTGGATATTGTTTGGGGACAGGGAAGTCTTAAGGAGTTCAGAGATCGCAGATAAATTGTGGGACAAGGGGTACATTTTACATCAATTGTGCGTGTGTTTAGCAATTCATTTACTTAATCATCTTAACGTAGTGTAGTTCTGTTTGTGTGTATTTGACTTTTCTTTATTTTACTAAGTAGTCTTAAATAATTGTTACCTGACAACTGGGCAGCACGGTAACATTGTGGATAGCACAATTGCTTCACAGCTCCAGGGTCCCAGGTTCGATTCCGGCTTGGGTCACTGTCTGTGCGGAGTCTGCACATCCTCCCCGTGTGTGCGTGGGTTTCCTCCGGGTGCTCCGGTTTCCTCCCACAGTCCAAAGATGTGCAGGTTAGGTGGATTGACCATGATAAATTGCCCTTAGTGTCCAAAATTGCCCTTAGTGTTGGGTGGGGTTACTGGGTTATGGGGATAGGGTGTAGGTGTTGAACATGGGTAGGGTGCTCTTTCCAAGGGCCGGTGCAGACTCGATGGGCCGAATGGCCTCCTTCTGCACTGTAAATTCTATGTAAATTCTATGAACTAGGTTGCTTATTCTCATGGGTTTCATTTGACTGCTCTCACCACTCCAAAAACAAAACTATACACCCCCACGAACCAGTGTTCTAAGTTGGGATACCCTCACAGATAACACCAGCGTAGTTGGTGATAATAGAAATGGCACATTATTGCGGGCCATTTGGTTGCTGCTAATTTGCTGGAAGGTTTTGCTATTTTTAAACTTGCAAGTGGAACTCGGAGTCATGCACCAATAGAATACTTCACTGTTAGTTCAAGAACTCGCATTTGTACATGGAATTGTTATTTGAGGTGTTTGTGAAATTCAAGTCTTTGGGTGGTGTTGTATATTGCACAGGGCCAAGTTCAAAGAAGTGGAGCTAGTTGAATAATATGAATGACTGAGTTGTGTGTAATTGTCTGACAAAGTCGTGTTTGTAAAGTGTATCAAACTGAAACCTGAATTTTTGATGGGCTTTGTATATAGAAGCAGAGAGTTCAAAAGCTAAGAGGTTTTTCTAAACCAATATGAAACATTTAGACCCCATTGTAACAATGGTTCCCAATTCTGGGCACCCAAAGGATGTGAGGAGGAGGGTAAGGGGCCTGGAGATAGAAGAATCAGCAGGGCCCATGATTTCTCTCCCAGGTCCTGGTGATTCCTGATATAAGGAAAAGTGTGGGAACAGCCAGTCCCACTTACAGCCATTAAGATGTTGCCTTATTGTTGTAAAGACTGCAAACAGGTAACTATGTCAATTCACCCAAAATAGGAGAGATGCCATTAAAAGGTATGTGTAACTTGATGTTCAGAGACTTCGGTGTGCTCATACAGGGAACACAGAATGTTATTATGTAGGTACGGCATGTTGAGCTATATTAAAGGGGGTTGGATATCTTGCTACAATAGCCCAGGGCTTTGGTGAGACCGAGCCTGGTATATCGTGCACAGTTTTGGTCTCCATATGTAAGGAAGGATATACTCATAATGGAGGCAGTCCAATGAAGTTCCACTAGATTGATCCTTGGGATAAGATGGGATGTCTTTTGATGAATACATTGGGCTTATACTCTATGAACTTTAGAAGAATGAGAGGTGATCTTCATTGAAGCTACCAGATTCGGAAGGGGTTTGATAAGGTGGATGCGGAGAGATTGTTTTAACTGGTCGGGGAATCTAAAACACGGGGGCACAAGTCTCAGGAAAGGGAGTTGAGCATTTAGGACTGAGATGAGGTAAAATCTCTTCCCGAAAAGGGTTGTGAATCTTTAGAATTCTCATCCCTTGAGGATTGTGGATGCTCCGTCATTGAACATATTTAAGACTGGGACAGACATATGTTTGGTTTCTCAGGGAATTGAGGGATATGAGGAGCAGGTGGGAAAATGGAGTTGAAACCTGAGATCAATCATGATCGTATTAAATGGCGGAGCAGAATCGAGGGGCCAAATAGTCAGCTCCTGCTCCTATGTCTTGTGTTCTTCGGGGTTTTCAACACGTGACCTCCAATTGCCAACCACCTGGCCTTCCTACACTCCCAACACTGGCGCTGCATAGTCCACCCATGTCGTTTGGAACATGAATAAACGTTTTGCTTCCAAGCCGGATCATGTTGGACTGTGGGTCAAACAGTCCCCAGGTTTTGTTTTCTTGATAATTAGTAAACAAACATGTTCAAACAATCCATGGCAGGGATCGAACCCCGGTCATCAGCGCCGTGAGGCAGCAGTGTTAACCACCGTGCCGCCCTGACTCCTAGCGAGGATGATAAAGGCTATGATCTATTTAATGACCTTTGAAGAAAAGATAAGTGTTCCACATATTCCTCAGTAAGTCATTTACTGCAATAAGGGATTTATTGTTAATCCTGGTGGAGACAGATGTGTAAGGTAGAAAGTCAGCTTTTCCGAAACTGCTGCCTGCGCACAAGAGCAGCCGTCCAAACCGTAACCCTCCGTCTCTACAGCTTTTAAAAGGTCAGTGTCTGTGTAAATATTTCTTAAATGACTTATCCTAAATCATCAGGCCATAGGGATCTATAATTCATTAACAGCTGCACGAGCCATGTTTAACACTGATAAATAAACTCTGCATCGGTGCAAAATATTTACAGCAGAAAATAGCAATCCGTTACTAAGCGAGAAAGCTAGTGAAGCTCAGCAGAATGTTGGGATGGGGACACAATGCAGAATGTTCCACAATAAATATCACCACTGACCCCCGGGATAATATTACATTTCTTCCCATACTTGGCAGAGTGCAATAGCACTGTGTTAAACTCATCACATTGTGCTACACAATCAGCCGAAACCAAACAAAGTTAAACTCGAATATTCACAAGGGTTCTTTTGCCCTCTATTCCCATTTTTTCAAGGTGATGCTGTTGGAATTTGGGAGGCAAAGATGAACTTTTCATTCTTAGCTTCGAGGCAGAATAGACCTTAAGATCACAAGACGTAGGAACAGAAATAGCCCATTCGGCCCATCAAGTCTGCTCCGCCATCCAATGAAGTCATGACTGAATCCATGCAGTCTCCTCCACACCACCAGATCTTTCATTCTAATACAAAATAAGAATGCCTTGCCGCATGAATATAACAATCATGCTTTCCCACTCAGCGATCCTTGAGTCTGAGTGTGATGAAATGTCAGTCCGTGCAAAACTGTGCGTAGTTTTGTACTGTTAGCTCATCTTAAGCCAGGGCAGCACGGTGGTGCAGTGGTTAGCACAGCTGCCTCACAGCGCCAAGGTCCCAGGTTCGGTCCTGGCTCTGGGTCACTGTCCATGTCGTGTTTGCGAAGGTTTCGCCCCCACAACCAAAAGATGTGCAACGTAGGGGGATTGCCCCTTAATTGGGAAAAATGAATTGGGTACTCTAAAAATGGAAAAGAAAATGAAAAAACACACCTCATCTTAAGCTTGTGGGTTCCAAAGAAGGCATTCAGTTTGCATTCCCAGAGGATGATCCTCGGAGTCATTGTATGAAAAAAAAACTACGTGCAAGATGTAAAGATATCAGGTTGCTGGATAAATACTGTGTACGCAAGGACCTTGACATATCAGCAAAACAAAAGAGCTGGTCATTGACTTCAGGAAGCAAAGTATCGTACACACCCTTGTCTACATCAATGGGGCTGAGGTGGAGATGGTTGACAGCTTCAAATTCCTAGGTGTGCACATCATTACCAATCTGTCCTGGCCCACCCACGTCGATGCTACGACCAAGAAAGCACAACAGCGCCTATACTTCCTCAGGAAACTAAGGAAAGTCGGCATGTCCACATTGACTCTTGCCAACTTTTACAGATACATCATTGAAAGCATCCTATCCGGCTGCATCACAGCCTGGTATGGCAACTGCTCAGCCCAAGACCATAAGAAACCACAGAGGGTCGTGAACACAGCCCAGTCCATCACACAAATCTGCCTCCCATCCACTGACTCCATCTACACCTCCCGCTGCCTGGGGAAAGCGGGCAGCATAATCAAAGATCCCTCCTACCCGGCTTACTCACTCTTCCAACTTCTTCCATCGGGCAGGAGATACAAAAGTCTGAGAACACGCACGAACAGACTCAAAAACAGCTTCTTCCCCGCTGTTTCCAGACGCCTAAACAACCCTCTTATGGATTGATCTGATCTCTTCACACATCTTCTCTGTTTGCCTTCTGTATTTTCTTTTCATATATGGAATGATCTGTCTGAGCTGTATGCAGAACAGTACGTTTCACTGTACCTCGGCACATGTGACAATAAATAAATCCAAATCCAAATGTACCAATAATTCTGTGGTGAACCTTGGTCATGGACAACTTGGCTTCTTCCATCCTGTGCAATGGAGTTCCATAATTAATTGGGAGAAAATAATTCTTCACTATCAAGAGTATTTGTTCAGACAAATAATTTGACATATGGAAATGTTTTAATTTCTACACACACGGCTTATTAGTAAAAGAGGGCAGATAGATAGATCTGGAGGTAACATTGTGATGTGAGTTGGTAATTGGTTGTGATGTAGTTGACAATAGGGATGAAGGAATATCCTCTGGGATGTGACAAGTGGCATTCTCCAGGGCCCCAGCTTCACACCATATCTGTCAATGACTTGGATGAAGAAACAGTATGTCTAATGTGCAGATGACAGCAGGTGAAGAGTTACAATAAGCTGTGTAGAACAAAGAACAATACAGCACAGGAATATGCCCTTCGGCCCTCCAAGCCTGTTCTGGTCATGACACCAAGTCAGCACTTCCTTGTGCCTTATTCCGCTATACCCATCCTATCCATGTATTTGTCAAGATGCCTTTTGAACGCCGTTAATGTATCTGCTTCTGCAACCTCCCCTGGCAATGCATTCCAGGCACTCACCACCCTCTGCGCAAAAAACCTGCCTCGTACATCACCTTTAAACTTTGCCCCACAGACCTTAAACCTATGCCCCCTGGTGCCTGACCCCTCCACCCTACCCTGGTATAGTACATCAATGAGTGCCTGCCCATCCACTCTATCCATGTCCCTCATAATCTTGTAGACCCCAATCAGGTCACTCTTCAACCTCCGTCTTTCTAATGAAAACAGTCCGAGTCTATTCAGCCTCTCTGTATACCTAACACCCTCCAGACCAGGCAACATCCTGGTATATCTCCTCTGCACCCTCTCCAAAGCCTCCACATCCTTCTGGTTGTGTGGCGACCAGAATTGTGCACAATATTCCAAGTACAGCTGTACCAAGGTTCTATACAACTGTAGCATGACTTGCCAGTTTTTATACTCAATGCCCCATCCAATGAAGGCAAGCATTTGCATGCTTTCCTGACTACCTTGTCAACTTGTGTTGCCACTTTCAACGATCTGTGGACCTGCACCCCCAGATCTCTCTGACTTTCTGTATTCCTAAGAGTTTTGCCATTTACGGTATATTCCCCTCTATGTTAGACCTACCAAAGTGCAATACCTCACATTTGTCCGCATTAAACGCCATTTGCCAATTCTCTGCCTATATCTCCAACCTATCTATGTCCTACTGTATCCTCTAACAATCCTCAACACTATCTGCCACACCACCAACCTTGGTGTCATCTACAAACTTACTAATCACACCAGTTACATTTTCCTCCAAATTATTGATGTACACTACAAACAACAGAGGCCCCAGCACAGATCCCTGTGGAACACCACTAGTCACAACCTTCCATACAGAAAAACACCCTTTTACAGCTACCCTTTGCCTTCTGTGATTGAGCCAGTTCTGTATCCATCTTACCACCTCACCTCTGATCCCAGGTGACTTCACATTTTGTACCAGTCTGCCATGAGGCACCTTGTCAAGGGCTTTACTTAAGTCCATGTAAACAACATCCACCGCCCTCCCCTCATCAATCATCTTTGTCACCTCCTCAAAAAACTCAATCAAGTTAGTGAGGCACAACCTCTCCTTCACAAAACCATGCTGTCTATCACTAATGAGTCCATTTGTTTCCAAATGGGTATAAATCCTGTCCCTGAGAATTCTCTCCAATAATTTACCTACTACCGATGTGAGGCTCACCGGCCTATAGTTTCCAGGATTATCCCTGCTACCTTTCGCAAACAGCAGTACCACCACCTATTCTCCAGTCCTCTGGAATCTCCCCTGTAGCCAATGAGAATGCAAAGATGTCAGTCAAGGCCCTAGCTATTTCCTCCCTTGCTTCTCTCCCTCAGTATTCTGGGGTAAATCCCATCTGGCCCAGGAGACTTATCTACCTTAATATATTTTAAAATACCCAATACCTCCTCCTTTTCAATGTTAACATGACCCAGACTGTCCACACACCCTACCCAAGAATGTAGGTAGGAACAGAAATTTACAGAGGAAATTTTGGACTGTGGGAGGAAACCGGAGCACCTGGAGGAAACCCACGCAGACACGGGGAGAACGTGCAGACTCCGCACAGACAGTGACCCAAGCTTGGAATCGAACCTTGGACCCTGGAGCTGTGAAGCAACTGTGATAATCACTGTGCTACCCTGTTGCCCTTATAATTATAAGCTATTTCTTTTATAATGTTAAAGTTAGTTTAATCCTGTGTTCGTAATAATGTTTGTTTTAATAGACCATGGGCTGGATTCTCCGATTTTGAGACTACGTGCTGACGCCATTGTGAAAACTGTTTTCCTCCCCTCTCATGGCCTGGCAGGTCATGTTTCCTCCAAGGTTATCCCCTCCATTAGTCCTAAACTCTCATCTTTCTCTGGTTTCTCTCTTCTCTCCCTCGTGCCCTTTCCAAGTTCATCTTATTCATAGACCCACCGCCTGCTCCCTCAGCCTCATTTGCACCAAACCACTGACCATCCAATCCCAGCCGCACCTCCCCCCCCCCCCATCCCCATGTTAGATGATATTGTAACTACTTTCTCTCTTCATGTCTAAAGCCTCGCTCCTTAAAATCTGCCATCATCACCCTGCTCCTCAAAAATAAATCCTTGACTCTCCTCCTCGCCAACTACCGTCCCATCTCCAAACTCCCTTTCCTCACCAAAGTCCTTGAATGTGTTGTCACCTCCCAAATCCATTCCTATCTTTTCAGGATCCCTATGTTTGAATCCCTCCAGTCAGATTTCTGCCTCTCAAATACCAAATCGGCTCTTTTCAAAGTCACAAATGACATCCAGTGTGATGGCGACGAAGGGAAACCTTCTCTTCTTGCTCTTCTTAACCTGTTTGTTGACTTTAACACATTGTCTGCACCATCCTCCTCTGACGCCTCTCCACTCACTTCTAGCTGGGTGTGACAGCTCTCATCTGGTTCCATTCTTATGTATCCAGTCATAGCCCAGAGAATCAGTTGCAATGACTTCTCTCCCTGCTCCTGAACTATTGTGTCTGGAGTTCCCACAAGGATCTATCCTTGGTCCACTAGTTCTGAACTGTGTCATCGAAAACACAGAATCGCTTTCTACATGTAGGCTGATGACACCCAGCTTTACCTCACCACTACCTCTGCCTCTGATTTGTCAAACCGTTTAACAGACATACAGAGCAAACCTTTCCTCCAATTAAGCATTGGGAAGAATGAAGCCATTCTTTCCAATTGCAACCACAAGCTCTGCTCCCTCTGACTCCTTTGTTCTGGCTGGCAACTCTCTGAGGTTGAAACTGATTGTTCACAACCCTGGTGACATATTTGCCCAAAAGATATACCATCATTCAGGCCACCTCCATAATATTGCTGACACCGACCCTACTGTTCAAAGCCTACTTAACCCTTTGCTCCAGACTTGATCTTCCACCTTCCATTAATATTTAACATCATCCAAACATAAGAACATAAGAACTAGGAGCAGGAGTAGGCCATCTGGCCCCTCGAGCCTGCTCCACCATTCAATGAGATCATGGCTGATCTTTTGTGGACTCAGCTCCACTTTCCGACCCGAACACCATAACCCTTAATCCCTTTATTCTTCAAAAAACTATCTATCTTTATCTTAAAAACATTTAATGAAGGAGCCTCTACTGCTTCACTGGGCAAGGAATTCCATAGATTCACAACCCTTTGGGTGAAGACGTTCCTCCTAAACTCAGTCCTAAATCTACTTCCCCTTATTTTGAGGCTACGCCCCCTAGTTCTGCTTTCACCCGCCAGTGGAAACAACCTGCCCGCATCTAGCCTATCTATTCCCTTCATAATCTTATATGTTTCTATAAGATCCCCCCTCATCCTTCTAAATTCCAACGAGTACAGTCCCAGTCTACTCAACCTCTCCTCGTAATCCAATCCCTTCAGTTCTGGGATTAACCTAGTGAATCTCCTCTGCACACCCTCCAGTGCCAGTACGTCCTTTCTCAAGTAAGGAGACCAAAACTGAACACAATACTCCAGGTGTGGCCTCACTAACACCTTATACAATTGCAGCATAACCTCCCTAGTCTTAAACTCCATCCCTCTAGCAATGAAGGACAAAATTCCATTTGTCTTCTTAATCACCTGTTGCACCTGTAAACCAACATTTTGAGACTCATGCACTAGCACACACAGGTCTCTCTGCACAGCAGCATGTTTTAATATTTTATCATTTAAATAATAATCCCTTTTGCTGTTATTCCTACCAAAATGGATAACCTCAAATTTGTCAACATTGTATTCCATGTGCCAGACCCTAGCCCATTCACTTAGCCTATCCAAATCCCTCTGCAGACTTCCAGTATCCTCTGCACTTTTTGCTTTACCACTTATCTTAGTGTCGTCTGCAAACTTGGACACATTGCACTTGGTCCCCAACTCCAAATCATCTATGTAAATTGTGAACAGTTGTGGGCCCAACACTGATCCCTGAGGGACACTACTAGCTACTGATTGCCAACCAGAGAAACACCCATTAATCCCCACTCTTTGCTTTCTATTAATTAACCAATCCTCTATCCATGCTACTACTTTCCCCTTAATGCCATGCATCTTTATCTTATGCAGCAACCTTTTGTGTGGCACCTTGTCAAAGGCTTTCTGAAATCCAGATATACCACATCCATTGGCTCCCCGTTATCTACCGCACTGGTAATGTCCTCAAAAAATTCCACTAAATTAGTTAGACACGACCTGCCCTTTATGAACCCATGCTGCGTCTGCCCAATGGGACAATTTCCATCCAGATCCCTCGCTATTTCTTCCTTGATGATAGATTCCAGCATCTTCCCTACTACCGAAGTTAAGCTCACTGGCCTATAATTACCCGCTGTCTGCCTACATCCTTCTTTAAACAGTGGTGTCATGTTTGCTAATTTCCAATCCGCCGGGACCACCCCAGAGTCTAGTGAATTTTGGTAAATTATCACTAGTGCATTTGCAATTTCCCTAGCCATCTCTTTTAGCACTCTGGGATGCATTCCATCAGGTCCAGGAGACTTGTCTACCTTTAGCCCCATTAGCTTGCCCATCACTACCTCCTTGGTGATAACAATCCTCTCAAGGTCCTCACCTGTCATAGCCTCATTTCCATCAGTCACTGGCATGTTATTTGTGTCTTCCACTGTGAAGACCGACCCAAAAAACCTGTACAGTTCCTCAGCCATTTCCTCATCTCCCATTATTAAATCTCCCTGCTCATCCTCTAAAGGACCAATATTTACCTTAGCCACTCTTTTTTGTTTTATGTATTTGTAGAAACGTTTACTATCTGTTTTTATACACTGAGCAAGTTTACTCTCATAATCTATCTTACTCTTTTATAGCTTTTTTAGTAGCTTTCTGTTGCCCCCTAAAGATTTCCCAGTCCTCTAGTCTCCCACTGATCTTTGCTACTTTGTATGTTTTTTCCTTCAATTTGATACTCTCCCTTATTTCTTTAGATATCCACGGTCGATTTTCCCTCTGTTTACCGTCCTTCCTTTTTGTTGGTAATAAACCTTTGCTGAGCACTGTGAAAAATCACTTGGAAGGTTCTCCGCTGTTCCTCAACTGTTTCACCATAAAGCCCTTGCTCCCAGTCTACCTTAGCTAGTTCTTCTCTCATCCCATTGTAAACTCCTTTGTTTAAGCACAAAACACTAGTGCTTGATTTTACCTTCTCACCCTCCATCTGTATTTTAAATTCCACCATATTGTGATCGCTCCTTCCGAGAGGATCCCTAACTATGAGATCCTGAATCAATCCTGTCTCATTACAGATGGCCAGATCTAGGACCGCTTGTTCCCTCGTAGGTTCCATTACATACTGTTCTTGGAAACTATCGCGGATACATTCTATAAACTCCTCCTCAAGGCTGCCTTGACCGACCTGGTTAAACCAATCGACATGTAGATTAAAATCCCCCATGATAACTGCTGTACCATTTCTACATGCATCAGTTATTTATTTGTTTATTGCCTGCCCCACCATAATGTTACTATTTGGTGGCCTATAGATTACTCCTATCAGTGACTTTTTTGCCTTACTATTCCTGATTTCCACCCAAATGGATTCAACCTTATCCTCCATAGCACCGATGTCATCCCTTACTGTTGCCCGGATGTCATCCTTAAATAACAGAGCTACATCACCTCCCTTACCATCCACTCTGTCCTTCCGAATAGTTTGATACCCTTGGATATTTAACTCCCAGTCGTGACCATCCTTTAACCATGTTTCAGTAATGGCCACTAAATCATAGTCATTCACGATGATTTGCACCATCAACTCATTTACCTTATTCCGAATACTACGAGCATTCAGGTAAAGTACACTTATGTTGGCTTTTTTACCTTTGTTCTGAATCTTAACACCTCGATCAGTAACCTCTCCTAAGTTATATTTCCTCTTAACCTTTCTCCTAATTTTCCTTGTCGTTGAACCCATATCTTCATGTAACAACCTGCCGCGTCGCTTACCATTAATGCGTTCACTTCCCGTTTTATTTCTTTTAGTATTCTTGGTCCTATTCACTGAGCTCCCCTCAGTCACTGTACCTTGTACTGTCGCCCTTTTTGATTTTTGACTATGGCTTCTCTGCCTTACACTTTCCCCCTTACTGCCTTTTGTTTCTGTCCCTGTTTTACTACCTTCCAACTTCCTGCATCGGTTCCCATCCTTCTGCCACATTAGTTTAAACTCTCCCCAACAGCTCTAGCAAACACCCCCCCTCGGACATCAGCTCCAGTCCTGCCCAGGTGAAGACCGTGTCTCCGAAGTTGCACTGGGTCCAATTCACTGGTCAACCCTGTTTTTGCTGATTTACATTAGCTCCTGTATCACAACACTTCAATTTTAAAATTGTTTCCAAATCCCTCTGTGGTTTCCCACCTCCCCATCTCCACAACCTCCTTCAGCCTCACAACCCTCCGAGATAGCAGAACTCCAACAATTCTGACCTTTTGAGCATCCCTGATTTTTAAAATTTAATTTTGCATTTGAGCTTCATTGGCAAGTTTTTCCATCCCTAGTTTACACTTGAGAAGGATTTTAATCGTTCCACCTTCGGCGACAGTACCTTGAGCTGCCTGGACCTTAAGATCTGAAATTCCCTTCTTGAACCTCGCCATTTCATAGAATCATAGAATCCCTACAAAGCAGGCCATTTGGCCCATCGAGACTGCATGAACCTCTGAAAGAGCTCTCTACTTAGGCCCACTCCCCGCCCTATCCCCTTAATCTCATAACCCCACCTAATTTGCAAATCCCTGGACACTTTACCTGCACATCTTTGGACAATGGTAAGAAACGGGAGCACCCCGAGGAAACCCACGCAGACACGGGGAGAACGTGCAGACTCCGCACTGACAGTGACCCAAGGCCAGAATTGAACCCGGGTCCCTGGCGCTGTGAGGCAGCAATGCTAACCACCATGCCGCTCACTCTCTACCTCTCTCTCCTTTAAGACACTCCTTCAAGCTTGATGAAGCTTTGGTAATCTGTCCTCGTATTTCTGTTACAATCCCTGTTGATGTTATAACTGAATGGGAAGATCCCCAAATGGGACCCTGGCTCAAAACACCATGATGTTTCTTTATTTTTCTTTAAATGAGGAGGAACAGAGTCACAGGACCACTAATTAGTTTTAACATCAAGAAAAAAATATTTATTAAACATGAAAAAATTGGATTGTGATGCAATACACTTTACTTCCCTCTTAGCTTAACAATTACACACAGGCTTCAGGATTTACGTGGATTATAAAGTGCATCTTAATCTACAATGATCTCATTAACAGAAAGTCCCTTTTTAACACACAAGATGACTGTGGGCAAATACACTCTCACTCTGAACCCCAAGTAAATGTTTGTGGATGTCTCCGCAGAATCCCACCAGATGATTGTCACGTGAGAGTTTCCAAACTCCACTCCCAAGCATATGCTTTAAATCTTCTCTCATAATTATCCCTGAGCCGTTTGCATTCCGAACTCCAGACCAGTTTTTCCAAATGACTCTTTGAACCCACCTATCTGCTCCACTTTTAACAGTGAATTCAGTCCAGGATTTTACATCATCCCCTTTAGCATTTATAAATTAAACCCACTTAAAGCTATACCTTATGTCTATAGGAATAGTGCCAGAAGACTGGAAGATAGCAAATATTGTCCCCTTGTTCAAGAAGGGGAGTAGAGACAACCCCGGTAATGATAGACCAGTGAGCCTTACTTCTGTTGTGGGCAAATTCTTGGAAAGGTTTATAAGAGATAGGATTTATAATCATCTAGAAAGGAATAATTTGATTAGGGATAGTCAACATGGTTTTGTGAAGGGTAGGTCGTGCCTCACAAACCTTATTAAGTTCTTTGAGAAGGTGACCAAACATGTGGACGAGGGTAAAGCAGTTGATGTGGTGTATATGGATTTCAGTAAAGCGTTTGATAAGGTTCCCCACGGTAGGCTATTGCAGAAAATACGGAGGCATGGGACTTAGGGTGATTTAGCAGTTTGGATCAGAAATTGGCTAGCTGGAAGAAGACAGAGGGTGGTGGTTGATGGGAAATGTTCAGCCTGGAGTTCAGTTACTAGTGGTGTACCACAAGGATCTGTTTTGGGACCACTGCTGTTTGTCATTTTTAAAAATGACCTGGAGGAGGGCATAGAAGGATAGGTGAGTAAATTTGCAGATGACACTAAAGTCGGTGGAGTTGTGGACAGTGCGGAAGTTGCAGGCTACAAAGGGACATAGATAAGCTGCAGAGCTGGGCTGAGAGGTGGCAAATTGAGTTTAATGCAGAAAAGTGTGAGGTGATTCATTTTGGAAGGAATAACAGGAAGACAGAGTACTGGACTAATGGTAAGATTCTTGGTAGTGTGGATGAGCAGAGAGATCCCGGTGTCCATGTACATAGGTCCCTGAAAGTTGCCAGGTTGATAGGGTTGTTAAGAAGGCGTATGGTGTGTTAGCTTTTATTGGTAGAGGGATTGATTTTTGGAACCATGAGGTCATGTTGCAGCTGTACAAAACTCTGGTGACGGCCGCATTTGGAGTATTGCGTGCAGTTCTGGTCGCTGCATTATAGGAAGGATGTGGAAGCATTGGAAAGGGTGCAGAGGAGATTTACCAGAATGTTGCCTGGTATGGAGGGAAGATCTTATGAGGAAAGGCTGAGGGACTTGAGGCTATTTTCGGTAGAGAGAAGAAGGTTAAGAGGTGACTTAATTGAGGCATACAAGATGATCAGAGGATTAGATAGGGTGGACAGTGAGACCCTTTTTCCTCGGATGGCTAGAACAAAGGGACATAGCTTTAAATTGAGGGGAGTTAGATATAGGACAGATGTCAGAGGTAGGTTCTTTACTCAGAGAGTAGTAAGGGCGTGGAATGACCTGCCTGCAACAGTAGTGGACTCGCCAACATTAAGGGCATTTAAATGGTCATTGGATAAACATATGGATGATAAGGGAATAGTGTAGATGGGCTTTAGATTGGTTTCACAGGTCGGCGCAACATCGAGGGCCGAAGGGCCTATACTGTGCTGTAATGTTCTATGTTCTATGTTCTAATGTTTACAAATATATATCCTTCAAAACTACATTCCTAGCATTTCCTCATGTGACTCAGTGTTAAATTCTGTCTGACAGCATTCCCGGAAAGTGCTCTGAGACATTTTACTGTGTTAAAAGCACAATATAAATGTAGGTTGGTATTGTTGTTGCTCTATTGTGAATAAGGATAGAGTGTCAATTGAATGAATGAGGAGAAGCAAAATAACAAAATCGTACCATTCTAAAGGGGCTGCAGGAACAGAGTGATCTTGTGGTGTTTGTACACAAATCATTGAAGGTGCAGACAGGATAAGTTATTAAAAAGATTGTACAGAGGCCAGCACAATGGTGCAGTGGTTAGCACAGCTGCCTCACGGCACCGAGGTCCCATGTTCGATCCCGGCTCTGGGTCACTGTCCGTGTGGAGTTTTCACATTCTCCCCATATTTGCATGGATTTCGCCCCCACAACCCAAAAATGTGCAAGGTAGGTGGATTGGCCACGCTAAATTGCCCCTTAATTGGTAAAAATGAATTGGGTACTCTAAATTTATAAATAAAATTGGGCAAGATCCTGAGCTTTACTAATAGTGAATAGAATGTAAAAACATTCCAAACTTTTATGAACACAGGTTTTTTTTTCCAATAAAGGAACAATTTAGCGTGGCCAATCGACCTACCCTGCACTTCTTTGGGTTGTAGGGTTGAGGCCCACGCAGACACGGGAGAATGTACAAACTACACACGGACAGGGACCCGGGGCTGGGATTGATCCCAGGTCCTCAGCACTGTGAGGCATTTTTTTCCCCAATTAATGGGCAATTTAGCATGGCCAATCCACCTACCCGACATATCTTTGGGTTGTGGGGGTGAGACGCAAGCAGACATGGGGGAATGTGCAAACTCCACACGGATAGTGACCCGGAGCCGGGATTGAACCTTGTCTTTGGTGGCATAAGGCAGTAGTGTTAACTACTGTGCCACCATGCTGCCCCTATGAACACAGTTTAAGCTTTGCTTAACATTGCATCTGAAAAATGGCACTCCTGACAGTGCAGCATTCCCTCAGTACTGCAGTGGAGTAACAGTCTGGGCTATTGTGCTTAAGGTCTGGAGTTGGACTTGAACCCAGAACCTTGCGACTGGAGTCAGGAGTTCTACCAGTTGAGCCACACTGGCACACAGTTGCCGGTCAATTAACTGCTTCATCAAAATGTCATCAATACTGTAATGTTCACTCTGCAACTTTACTCTGATTCCAGTGTCAGGGACCCATACTATGAGGAAACACTGAAGACAGCGGATCCTATCAGCCTGGAAAGAAGACTTTGAGAGGTGACTTTAAAGAGGATGGAAGATTGTTAAGGGACTGGGAAAATTATAAGCCCAGAATATTACCTGAAATTTAACTGCAGGAAGAGAATGGGTGGTTGGGGGGTGGGGGGCACACAGTTTCAAACTAGATAAAGTCATCTCAGAACTTAGGTCAGGAAATGAATCCAATGCATGAGAGAACTCTGTGGAACAAATTTCCAGATTCAGCACTGGAGGCAGGGAAACCCAGGAAGGGTTTGAAGTGTTGGGTACTCTGATACACAGACGAACCAACACGGTTGCGTATGGTACAACGCAGTTTTATTTCATCGAACTATAAACATAGTAAACTCTGGTATTCTGCACATGGGGAACCTCTGAGTGGCTGGCAATGAGGTCTGTGCCCTGAGCTCTCTCCTGCTCGAGTGCCCAGGATGTGTCGTGTTTCCTGTTTTGTACTGTGTATGCTCTTGTCCGTGATTGACTGTCGTGTTGTGTGTGTTGATTGGTCCATTGATCTGTCCATCATTATGTGTGTATGTATGTGCTGTGATGTTCACCTGAATATCATGACAGGGTTGAAGACTGTGAATGAGAATGTGCATGGTAGCATGGTGGTTAGCACAATTGCTTCACAGCTCCAGGATCCCAGGTTCGATTCACGGCTTGGGTCACTGTGCGGAGTCTGCACGTTCTCCTCGTGTGTGTGTGGGTTTCCTCCGGGTGCTCCGGTTTCCTCCCACAGTCCAAAGATGTGCAGGTTAGGTGGATTGGCCATGCTAAGTTGCCCTTAGTGTCCAAAATTGCCGTTAGTGTTGAGTGGGGTTACTGGGTTATGGGGATGGGGTGGAGGTGTGGACTTGGGTAGGGTGCTCTTTCAAAGAGCTGGTGCAGACTCGATGGGCCGAATGGCCTCCTTCTGCACTGTAAATTCTATGAGAGAGGGGGGATTTTATTATCTCTCCCAGAGGGATGAGTGACAGTGGTTCATGATCTCCCTGATCCTTAATTATTTTTGTTCAGAGAATACTAAAGTGCGGTTCTTTTTGTGCATGTGTTGAATGCCTTCCAAAGTGCTGGAAAGAACACTAATTAAAATGTCAAAAAATTGCAATTGAAACTTCCCAAGGGCACATCCTTAAAAAATATACCCAATGCTCGCTGTATAACATGCCTCACTTGGAATATTCACCACTTATCCGACTGCCGTCGACTCCCCTCCCCCTCCTCCCCAATTGGATGTGAAAATACAATCAATAAGGACTGATTCCGGATTCAACCCATGTCCTAAAGGCAGTGCCACCCTACTGTTACAATAATAGCTTTCAGGTTGAGCGGTAGCTTTGATATTTTCCTCTCTCTATTTCTGCAGTACTGTAAGCCCCTTCTATTCATTAGGCAATTATTTTAACTGGTATTAGCTGCCGTTGCTCATATCCTTTCAGTGCTGCAACCAAACTGGGACACAATGAGAAACAGGAGTGTATTTTCATACATATTAGTGCCTTGCACAGGAAGCTTGGGTATTTTTGTTTTTTATGGGCAGCATTTCACCTCGGGTGGATAAAACCCCTGAGCTCCTGTTTTTTGCTGATTTTGCACAGAGAATGGTTGGAATTCCCTCGGAGGACTGTGAAGAAAGATCAGGAAATTCTGTTGGAATGATGCCTCAGCCCTGGGTCTGCTTGCCATTTACTCACAGGCTGCCAAAATCTCCGAATGTAAGAGTGGGAAAATCGCAGTGTAGCGGCTGTGAGCGGGAGAGGTTCATGAAACCTATTTCTTCCTGATCAGTGGACTGCCAGGCCAGGGAGGGAGGAAGTGGTCCTGGGCCCGATTCCAGTGAGTGATTTGGGACAAATGGAGTACAGCACAATAAGACAAGAATTAAGAGCAGGTGGAGGCCATTCAGCCCCTCGAGCCTGCTCTACCTTTCGATACGATCATGGCTGATCTCATTGTGGGCTCAACTCCACTTTCCCATCTGCTCCCCCATAACCATTAACTCCCTTCTCAAAGAACAGTGGAGAATTCCACAGACTGTCAACCCTTTAAGAGCAAAAGTTTATCTTTATCTTAGTCTTAAATGGGAGACCCCTAATTTTGAAACTGTGTCCCTAGTTCTAGACTCCCCCACGGGAAACATCCTCTCAGCACCCACCCTGTCAAACTTTCCCAGAATCTTCCATCTTTCTGAAAGGTCACCTCTTATTCATCTAAACTCGAATGGATACAGGTCCAATCTTTCTAATTTTCATAAGATAACCCTTAGTCCGAGGATACAGTCAAGTGAATCTTCCCTGATCTACTTCTAATGCAATTATGTCCTTTTTTAAGTAAGGGGATTGTGAGGTGTCAGGGCGGCGTGGTGGTTAGCACTGCTATCTCACAGTACCAGAGGCCTGGTTTCAATTCTGGCCTTGGGTGACTGTGTGGAGTTTACGCTTTCTCCCTGTGTCTGCGTGGGTTTCCTCCGGGTGCTCTGGTTTCCTCCCACAGTCCAAAGATGTGCAGGTTAGGGGGATTGGCCATGCTGAATTGACCCTTAGTGTCCAAAGGTTAGGTGGGGTTACTGGGTTATGGGGATAGGGTGGAGGCATGGGCTTAAGTAGGGTGCTCTTTCCAAGGGGTGGTGTAGACTCAATGGGCCGAATGGCCTCCATCTGCACTGTAAATTCTATGATAAAGAGCCAACGTACAGCGACGCGAGCCCCCAAACGCCAGCCCGGGACACCCCGGAGCACATTTCCGGGGAACGACACAGACTTCCTGTCGCAGCCGTCTCCAACACCCTCCACCACACCAGAGAAACTCACTCAATTGGGCATGTTAGTGAGCAGGCTCCTGGGCACTATCTGGTGTTCATCACACACATACTGCGGTACATCAGGTGGAGGTAGGAACCCGGCCGGAGGACGACCGACCTCAGGGACTGCCTGCCGTCCCGACAGGTCTCGGACTTCTGTAAAAGCTGTTCCCATCAATTATGGAGATGCAGACACAGAGCCGGAGATTACATGTGGGGCTGTCAGCAACTGTCCAGTGCCTGCAGGTGCAATTGGAGGAGTCCAACACCTGCAGGGGCAGGAGATGAATAAAGTACAGCACAGGAACAGACCCTTCAGGCCTCCAAGCCCGTGCCGACCATGCTGCCCGTCTAAACTACAATCTTCTACACTTCCTGGGTCCATATCCCTCTATTCCCATCCTATTCATGTATTTGTCAAGATGCCCCTTAAATGTCACTATCGCCCTGCTTCCACCACCTCCTCCGGCAGCGAGTTCCTACCCTCTGTGTAAAAAACTTGCCTCGTACATCTCCTCTAAACCTTGCCCCTCGCATCTTAAACCTATGCCTCATAGTAATTGACCCCTCTACCTTGCGGAAAAGCCTCTGAATATCCACTCTGTCTATGCCCCTCATAATTTTATAGACCTCTTTCAAGTCGCCCCTCAACCTCCGTCGTTCCAGTGAGAACAAACCAAGTTTATTCAACCGCTCCTCATAGCTAATGCCCTCCATACCAGGCAACACTCTGGTAAATCTCTTCTGCACCCTCTCTAAAGCCTCCACATCCTTCTGGTAGTGTGGTGACCAGAATTGAACACTATACTCCAAGTGTGGCCTAACGAAGGTTCTATACAGCTGCAACATGACTTGCCAATTCTTATACTCAATGCCCCTGCCAATGAAGGCAAGCATGCTGTATGTCTTCTTGACTACCTTCTCCACCTGTGTTGCCCCTTTCAGTGACCTGTGGACCTGTACACCTAGATCTCTCTGACTTTCAATACTCTTGAGGGTTCTACCATTCACTGTATATTCGCTACCTGCATTAGACCTTCCAAAATGCATGACCTCACATTTGTCTGGATTAAACTCCATCTGCCATCTCTCCGCCCAAGTCTCCAGACAATCTAAATCCTGCTGTATCCTCTGACAGTCCTCATCGCTATCCGCAATTCCACCAACCTTTGTGTCGTCTGCAAACTTACTAATCAGACCGGTTACATTTTCCTCCAAATCATTTATGTATACTACGAACAGCAAAGGTCCCAGCACTGATCCCTGCGGAGCACTACAAGTCACAGCCCTCCAATTAGAAAAGCACCCTTCCATTGCTACTCTCTGCCTTCTATGACCTAGCCAGTTCTGTATCCACCTTGCCAGCTCACCCCTGACCCCGTGTGACTTCACCTTTTGTACCAGTCTACCATGAGGGACCTTGTCAAAGGCCTTACTGAAGTCCATATAGACAACATCCACTGCCCTACCTGCATCAATCCTCTTTGTGACCTCTTCGAAAAACTCTATCAAGTTAGTGAGACACGACCTCACCTTCACAAAACCATGCTGCCTCTCACTAATACGTCCATTTGCTTCCAAATGGGAGTAGATCCTGTCTCGAAGAATTCTCTCTAGTAATTTCCCTACCACTGATGTAAGGCTCACCGGCCTGTAGTTCCCTGGATTATCCTTGCTACCCTTCTTAAACAAAGGAACAACATTGGGTATTCTCCAGTCCTCCAGAACATCACCTGAAGACAGTGAGGATCCAAAGATTTCTGTCAAGGCCTTAGCAATTTCCTCTCTCGCCTCCTTCAGTATTCTGGGGTAGATCCCATCCGGCCCTGGGGACTTATCTATCTTAATATTTTTCAAGACGCCCAACACCTCGTCTTTTTGGATCTCAATGTGACCCAGGCTATCTCCAAACCCTTCTCCAGACTCAACATCCACCAATTCCTTCTCTTTGGTGAATACTGCTGCAAAGTATTCATTTAGTACCTTGCCCATTTCCTCTAGCTCCACACATAGATTCCCTTGCCTATCCTTCAGTGGGCCAACACTTTCCCTGGCTACCCTCTTGCTTTTTATGTATGTATAAAAAGCCTTGGGATTTTCCTTAACCCTATTTGCCAATGACTTTTCACGACCTCTTCTAGCCCTCCTGACTCCTTGCTTAAGTTCCTTCCTACTTTCCTTATATTCCACACAGGCTTCGTCTGTTCCCAGCCTTCTAGCCCTGACAAATGCCTTCTTTTTCCTCGTGGATTCCTGGATCCTCCGACACTCCGAAAATCGCCACCTCTGGACTCGGTGCCCCCCTTGTTTTTACACCTTGGACATGACATCCGCAAACCCCTGTCAGAATCCCCTAAGCTTCGGGCATGCCCAGAACATATGGACATGGTTCGCTGACCCTCCCGCACACCTTGCGCACCTGTCTTCTACCCCAAAGAACCTGCTCATCCGGGCCACTGTCATGTGAGCCAGAACGACCTTAAACTGTATCAGGCTGAGCCTGGCACATGTTGTGGACGTATTGACTCTACTCAATGCATCCGCCCAGAGACCATCCTCTATCTCTTCTCCCAGCTCCTCCTCCCATTTGTGTTTCAGCTCCTCGGTCTGCGTTTCCTCTGACCCCATGAGTTCCTTGTAAATGTCCGAAACACTCCCTTCCCCCACCCACATTCTGGAAACTATCCTGTCCTGTATCCCCCTTGGCAGTGGGAGCTGGAGTTGAGATCTGCCTGCGTAGGAAGTCCCGCGCCTGCAGGTACCTAAACTCATTTCCACCCGTCAGTTCAAATTTCTTCTCCAATTCCCTCAGACTGGGAAAGCTCCCTCTGTAAACATATCTCCCAACCTCTCAATCCCTGCTCTCTGCCATCTCCGGAACCCTCCATCCAGCCTCCCCGGGGCAAACTGATGGTTATTGTAGATTGGATACCAGACCGATGCTCCCTCTGCTCCCACATGTCTCCTCTATTGCCCCCAGACTCTCAGGGCCGCCACCACCACGGGGCTGGTGGAGTACCGTGCCGGCGGGGATGGCAGAGGTGCCATTACCAATGCCCCCAAACTCATGCTCTTACATGATGCCGCCTCTACTCGCTCCCACATCGACCCCCCCCCCCCCCCCCCCCCCCCCACCACCTACTTCCTCATCATGGCTATATTTGCCGCCCAATAATATTTACCAAAGTTCAGCAGCGCCAGCCCGCGCTCCCCCCGGCTCCGCTCCAGCATCCCCATTTTTACTCGTGGGGTCTTACTCGCCCATACAAAGCCAGAGATCACCTTGTTGATCCGTTTAAAGAAGGACCGTGGAATAAATATGGGGAGACACTGAGACACAAACAGGAATCTCGGGAGGACCATAATCTTCACGGTCTGTACCCTCCCAGCCAGTGATAGCGGGAGTATGTCCCACCTTCGAAAATCCTCCTTCATTTGGTCTACTAGTCGGGTCAAACTTAACTTATGGAGCCGTTCCCATTCCCATGCCACCTGGATGCCTAAATACCAAAATCTTTCCCCTACCCCTCTAAACGGCAGCTCCCCCAAGCGCCTCTCCTGCCCCCTTGCCTGGATTGCGAACATTTAACTTTTCCCCATGTTCAATTTGTAACCCGAAGACCGGCTAAAATCCCCCAGAATCCCCATAATTTCTTCCATCCCTTGTAGTGGGTCCGAAACATATAGGAGCAGGACATTTGTGTATAGCGAGACCCTGTGTTCCACCCCTCCCCGAAGCAGCCCCTTCCAGACTCTTGAAGCTCTCAGCGCAATTGCCAGCAGCTCTATGGCCAGCGCAAACAGCAGTGGGGAAAGAGGGCATCCCTGCTTCATTCCTCGGTGCAGCCTAAAATAGCCCGATGTCAACCATTTTTTCCGTACACTCACCACGGGCACCTGATATAGCAGCCTAACCCAGTCGATGAAGCCCCGTCCAAACCCAAACTGCCCCAGCACCTCCCACAGATAGGTCCATTCCACCCGATCAAAGGCCTTCTCCCCATCCATTGCGACCACTACCTCTACGTCCCTACCCTCTGGTGGCATCATGATCACATTCAGCAACCTTCTTACGTTGGCCGCCAACTGGTACTCCCCAATCACGTCCGGAACGCAGTCTTCGATCCGAGAGGACAAGGTTTTGGCCAACAGTTTGTCGTCCACAGTTAATAAGGAGATCGGACTGTAGGACCCATATAGCTCCGGGTCCTTGTCCCGCTTCAGGATCAGCAACGTCGGGGGAAGCGCCTCTCTCTCCCTTGCCTCATTAAATGTCCTCATCAGCAGCGACCCCAGCATCCCAGAGAACTTTTTATAGAACTCCACTGGGTACCCGTCCAGTCCCGGGGCTTTACCCAACTGCATGGCCTTCAGCCCATCTGCTGTTTCTTCCAACCCGATCGAGGCCCCCAGCCCTTCTACCAACCCTTTGTCCATCTTTGGGAACCTCAGCCCCCCTAAGAATTGCCTCATCCCCTCTGACCCAGCTGGGGGTTCCGACTCATTCAGCGTGCTGTAGAATTCCTTAAACGCCTTATTAACCCCTGCTGAATCTCTGACCAGGTTCCCATCCTTATCCCATACTTTCCCAATCTCCCTGGCTGCCTCCCTCTTTCTAAGCTGCTGTGCAAGCATTCTGCTGGCCTTCTCTCCATACTCATAAATCGCCCCCCTCGCCTTCCTCAGCTGCTCCACCGCCTTCCCTGTAGCTAGCAAGCCAAACTCCGCCTGTAAGCTCCATCGTTCCCTTAAAAGCCCTGCCTCTGGGGTCTCCGCATAACTCCTGTCAACCTGCAGTATTTCCCTTATCAATCGGTCCGTTTCTGCTCTGTCTACGTTTTCGCTGTGGGTCCGTATCGAGATCAGCTCCCCTCTGACCACTGTCTTCAACGCCTCCCAGACCATTGAAGCCGAGACTTTCCCCGTATCATTAACTCCCTGATAGTTCTGAATACATTTCCTCACTCGCCCGCATACCTCATCATCCGCTAACAGTCCGACATCCAATCTCCAATGCGGGCGTTGTCCACACTCCTTGCTCACCTGTAAGTCCACCCAGTGCGTGGCATGATCCAAGACCGTGATCACTGAGTACTCAGTGTCCACGACCCCCGTCAGTAAAGCCCTGTTCAAGATGAAAAAGTCAATCCGGGAGTACACTTTATGCACGTGTGAGTAGAAAGAGAACTCCTTCACTCTCGGCCGCCCAAACCTCCATGGGTCCACCCCCCCATCTGCTCCATAAAATCCCATTAGCTCCTTTGCCATTGCTGGCACCCTACCTGTCCTTGAGCTCGACCAGTCTAGCCTTGGGTCAATGACTGTGTTGAAGTCCCCCACTATGACCAACTTATGCGAATCCAGGTCCGGGATCTTCCCCAACATCCTCCTTATAAATTCCACATCATCACAATTTGGCGCGTACATATTCATGAGTACCACCGGCAGCCCTTCCAGCTTCCCACTAACCATGATGTAACGGCCTCCCACATCCGCAACTATTCTTCCCGCCTCGAATGATACTCGCTTATTAATCAGGATCGAGGCCCCTCCAGTCTTAGAGTCCAGCCCCAAGTGAGATACCTGTCTAACCCATCCCTTCCTTAATCTAATCTGATCGGTTACCCTAAGGTGCGTCTCCTGTAACATTGCCACGTCCGCCTTCAACCCCTTCAAATGCGCAAACACGCATTAACTGGCCTATTTAGCCCTCTGACGTTCCATGTGATCAGCCTGGTTGGGAGATTTCTCCCCCCCCCCCCCCTCCCTCTGCCAATCAGCCATCACCTTTCTTGGGCCAGTCACTAGCTCGCGCTGCATCCGCAGGCCCGCCCCCAGGCAGCCTCCGTTCCCGACCTCCCTTTTGTCCCCCAGCAAAAGTCCCTCCCCCATCAGCAGAAGAGTTCCCCCCCCCCCCCCCCCAGTAACAGCGCAGTACACACATCCCCCATCAACAAACATAACATCTGCTCACCCCCCCCACTGTGCTTCTGTGAGCCAGTCCTCTCAGCTAGCTTGGTAGCCCCCGCCCATGGCGCCAGACATGTTCCCACCTCTTGTTTTCCCCCCCTCCCCCGCTCAGCCACACATATGCAAAAGAAAACAATCCCAGCCCAGTTGACCGAAAGAAACACAAAGAAAAGCAAAAACCCCACATCGGAAATTCACACTTCCATCCCCCATCAGTACAAATGCAAACTTTAACTCACACAAATATGCGGCAGCCCCAGGATCAATACAGAAGGCATTACAGATATAGCCCAAAAACAAAAACTTTTTTAACGTGAACGCTGCAGCAAAGTTCAAACATCTCAGCCCTTTCCTTCTGGCAAAGTCCATCGCTTCCTCGGGCGACTCAAAGTAGAAATGTTGCTCCTCATAAGTGACCCAAAGACGGGCCGGATACAGCAGTCCAAACGTCACATTCTTCTTGAAAAGGGTCGACTTTATCTGATTGAACCCTGCTCTTCTCCTGGCTACATCTGCGCTCAGATCTTGGTATATACGCAGGATGCTATTTTCCCACTTACAGCTCTGTGTCTGCCTGGTCCACCGTAAAATACATTCCTTGCCCAGGTACCTGTGGAATCTCACCACCATCGCCCTCGGCTTCCTCACATGCCCTCTGTGAGCCCTGTCCATCTCCAAAGGCCGTGTGAACGTCCCATCCCCCATTAGCTTCTCGAGCATACCCACTACATATGCCCCTGCGTCCGCTCCTTCGGACACCTCCGGGAGACCAACAATTCTCAAGTTCTGCCGGCGGGACCTATTCTCCAGGTCCTCCACCTTCTCCTGGAGCATTTCTGCTGGTCTCTCAGCTTCCCACCTCCAACTTCTTTGCTGTTTGGTGTCCCTCCTGCTCAGTCAGTGCCTTCTCCACTTTCTGGACTGCCCAATCTTGAGCATCCAGTCTATGTTCCAGCGGAGCGATCGATTCCTTAATTGGGTCCAAGCATTCCTGTTTCTGCTTGGCGAAGCTCTCTTGTATGAACTGCATCAGCTGCTCCGTCGACCGCTGGGTCGTCGAGCCAGGACTCCGGTCGTCCGTCGTGTTTTCTCCCGCTGCAGCTTCATCCCAGGCCTTCTCTGTTCTCCTATTTCTTCCTTTGCGAGCACTCCTGGTCCGCCTCTCCATGCATGGATGTACGATTCTTCCTCACAATTACGTCCACCATCAATTTTCCAAGTAAAATCCGAGAACAAAAATCAGGGAAAAGGTCCAAAGATCCGACCTGAGCGGGAGCCGCCAAATGTGCGACCTGCTCCTTCATGGCCTCCACCGGAAGTCAACCTTTCAACTGATTGGAAATTGTGCAATTTGAAATGACGCAGAACAAACTACTTAAAAATGCACGGCCACTTTCCAAGGTGAAGGGACAAGACACCCTCAGGGGAGTGTGGAGAGGCATGTTCTATAATTCAAAGACCCATCAAAACTCATCACTGTCTAAGGACCAGACATTAAAATGAAAAGTGCTGGATATTGAAACAATGGTTGTCACAGACAGACCCATCCAAGGCCACTTGAAATACACAATGGGTGAAGTATAACAGGCTTGTCTGCAGCAACTGCAAGGAGATTGCAAGAAAGCCTTCAGCTGAGGAAACAGGCTGAAAACTGCTCTCTCCTGGTGAACAAGTGAATTACCCCATTGAAAGTCAATTTTACTAGAAATCTACCAATGAACCAAGATCCCATAATAATTGCAGTAACTTCTACATAGGGCTGCATCGAAGAAACCAGCTAATCCAGATCGGCAACAACATTTAAAAATCCAGACCTCAAGGACAATTAAAGGACATTTAACCGTATATTCTTTTAACTTTTTTTATTGGGCTCTAAATTCCCTTATTTCTGATACTTGTGTGTGTCAGACGTTATGTTTATATTATTTTTTCTCTTGGGTTTAATGGTAAATAAATTGATCTCTCTTCAACTCAAGAAAACCTTCTTGAGTTGAAGGAACAGGCTTCCATTTTTAATATTAATTTACCCAATTCATTTTTTCCAATTAAGGGGCAATTTAGTCTGGCCAATCCACCTGCCCTGCACATCTTTGGGTTGTGGAGGCGAAACCCACGCAAACACGGGGAGAATGTGCAAACTCCACACGGATTGTGACCCAGAGCCGGGATCGAAACTGGGACCTCGGCACCGTGAGGCAGCAATGCTAACCTTTTGATTGCCGTCTTATTACTTAACTGTCTAAATAGTTTAAAATATTTGGATTTGGAAAAGGCATATCTTTGTGAAAAATAAACTTCGACCTTTCTTTTGACCAACTGAGGAGGTTGAATAGACCTCACCTGGTCATACCAGAGGGAAGATGAAAGGGAACCCAGAAGTCTTTTATAACCATTAAACTAGCAAAAGGTAAAACAGAGATAGACAGGGCTGCCTAAGGATCAAAACAGATCTTCCTGTGAAGGCAGCGAATATGAGCTGGGGTACCGGTACATCACTCTCACAGCAAAAGAGGTAGTAGAGGGACTGGATCGATGAAAAATTGATATACAAGGAGGTATTTAAAAAGTCGTCAGCATTCAAATTAGGTATTTGCTGCTTGGGTTGGTGGTGGAGGCAGAGACCCAAACTCTTAAAAGGTACCTGGATCTGAACCTCAAGTGCAGTAAGCTACAGGGCTTTGGACAGGGTGTAGAAATGGCATCTGGGTGTCCTCGGGCTGGCATGGACAAGCTGGGTTGTGAAATGGGAAATGATTCAGAAGGGCACTTGGCACAGAAGATGGCTGCCTGACACACAAGATGGCGACACAGAGAATAAAGCAGACATAACTGATGCCTGGAGTCCAGCGGGGTGCCAGTAGGACAGATAGGAACAGATCCAGGACAAAGGGAGCCAGACAGGAAGATTAAGAAATACATAAATGCAGGACACCACTTGAATAAAGCTGACTTCAGCCAAGGTGTACACAATGATATGCTAATACAAATGTCTTGGGCCATTACCTAAAACAAAGGGATAATCGATACTGCTTTCCTGCTGCTACCTGTAACCTGTTAAACCTCTTTAACTATAACCATGTGTAAATGGCAAAACGCTTATAAAATGGCGATGTACAATCTATAAAATGTTTAAAGATAACAAGGTGATAATTGTTTTGTATCTGGGCTCATTGTGAACCCGAAGTATAAAATGAATGACTGCCATTCAAACCACGAGAAAGGTTGGCTACCGTACCGCGGGGTACATACGCTTTCTCCCAAAGCTTCGTGTAGCAATAAACTGCACTGATTTGAACACAGCAAGTCTGACTCCTGAAGTGGTTGATTTTTCCCACAACAGGTTGAATGGCCTCCTTTTGTTCTGCAATATTTCTATGATTCTATGAAAATCACCTTGAGTGGACTGTAGCGTTCCGATGGAAGTAAGGGTGGTGATTGCGGGTACTCTTTCAAAGAGCCGGTGCAAACTCGATGGGCCGAATGGCCTCCTATTGCACTGTAAATTCTATGATTCTCTGATTCAAAAAAGTGAAGAGGTGTAAAGCTGGCACCTACAGGCCTCTGTCTATGTAAATGGCAGAGGAACATTTAGATATGGTATTCTGGGACAATATTCGTTGTCATTTGGAAAGAAAATACCTGTTAATAAATGAAAACCGAGAGGATTTGTTCAAGAAAAATTATGTTTGAGTAATTTAGAACATAGAACATAGAACAGTACAGCACAGTACAGGCCCTTCGGCCCATGATGTTGTGCCGTCCATTTATCCTAATCTAAGATCAACCTAACCTACACCCCTTCAATTTACTGCTGTGCATGTGCCCGTCCAAGAGTCGTTTAAATATCCCTAATGACTCTGACTCCACCACCTCTACTGGGAGTGCATTCCACACACCCACCACTCTCTGTGTAAAGAACCTACCTCTGACATCTCCCCTAAACCTTCCTCCAATCATCTTAAAATTATGTCCCCTCGTGACATAATTGATATACAAGGAGCGGCCAGTAGGCGAACGTACGGCCAGTGGGCGCTGCCATCTTCCTCTCCTCAGACTACGTGCGGCCTGTGGACGCCGCCATCTTGCTCCACTCACAACACGTGTGGCCCGTGGGCGCCGCCATCTTGCTTGCTTCAGAACCAATGGGTGCCGCCATCTTGCCTGCCCCAGGACACATGCGGCCTGTGGGCGCCGCCATCTTACCCGCCTCAGGACCCCTACCCGTCGGGCACCTCATCGGGCCGCTCATTGCCTGCAACCGCCGACGACCAGCCGCGCCTCGCCTCGGTCACGATCGACAACCTCGCGACCGCTTCGACAAAGGTGAAGGTCGATGGGCACGAGATATCCTGCCTTCTGGACTCCGGGAGCACTGAGAAGTTCATCCATCCCAATACGGTAAGGCGCTGCTTCCTCGCGGTACACCCCGCTAACCAAAGAATCTCCCTGGCCTCCAGATCCCACTCCGTGGCAATCCGGGGGTACTGCATCGCCACCTTCACTGTCCAGGGCGTAGAGTTCAGCAGCTTCCGGCTCTACGTCCTCCCCAACCTCTGTGCTGACTTGTTACTCAACTTGGACTTCCAGTGCAACCTCCAGAGCCTAACCCTGAAATTTGGCGGGCCCCTACCACCCCTTACTGTTTGCGGCCTCACGGCCCTTAAGGTCGACCCGCCTTCCCTTTTTGCAAACCTCACCCCGGATTGCAAACCCGTCGCCACCAGGAGCAGATGGTACAGCGCCTAGGACAGGACCTTCATCAGGTCTGAGGTCCAGCGGCTGCTGCGGGAAGGTATCATCGAGGCCAGCAACAGTCCCTGGAGAGCCCAAGTGGTAGTGGTGAAAACCAGGGAGAAAAACAAGATGGTCGTTGACTACAGTCAGACCATCAATCGGTACACGCAGCTCGACGCGTACCCCCTCCCACGCATATCTGATATGGTCAATCAGATTGCACAGTACCGGGTCTTCTCGACAGTGGACCTGAAATCTGCCTACCGCCAGATCCCCAATCCGTAAGGCCTGTACACCGCGTTTGAAGCAGACGGCCGCCTTTACCATTTCCTTAGGGTTCCCTTCGGCGTCACCAACGGGGTCTCGGTCTTCCAACGGGAGATGGATCGAATGGTTGACCAGTACAGGCTGCGGGCCACTTTCCCGTATCTCGATAACGTCATCATCTGCGGCCATGACCAGCAGGACCGCGGCGCTAACCGTTCCAAATTTCTCCACACCGCCACACTCCTCAACCTAACTTACAACAAGGAGAAGTGTATGTTCAGCATGAACCGATTAGCCATCCTCGGCTATGTGGTTCAGAACGGAGTTCTAGGGCCCGACTCCGACTGCAGTGCTGGTGGCGACTCAGGTGCCGGCTTGGTCTTCGGTGACTCCGGGTGCGTGTCAAAATCCTCTTCATCCCCGGGTGGGAGCAAGGGGAGGACGGGTTGTCCTGGAGCGGGGGATGCGGTGGGGTGCGCTGGGGGGAGGGAGGGTGGTGCCGGGGCAGTGTGTGGGGACCCAGCTGGTGCCAGGTCCCTGAGGGAGACTGTGTCTTGGCGGCCGTCGGGGTACGTTACGTAGGCGTACTGCGGGTTTGCGTGGAGTAGCTGTACACTCTCAACCAACGGGTCCACCTTGTGCAGCCGCACGTGCTTGCGGAGGAGAACGGGTCCTGGAGCTGCCAGTCACGTTGGGAGCGAAACCCCGGAGATGGACTTCCTGGGGAAGGCAAAGAGACGTTCATGGGGAGTTTCGTTAGCCGCGGTGCACAGGAGTGACCGAATGGAGTGAAGTACATTGGGGAGGACCTCCTGCCAGCTGCCCCGATATGACGTCCGCCACCGTCATCAAAGCCCTCAACACCATCTTCGCTCTGTTCGGTTTCCCCGCCTACGTCCACAGCGACCGGGGATCCTCATTTATGAGCGATGAGCTGCGCCAGTACCTGCTCAACAGGGGCACTGCCTCGAGCAGGACGACCAGCTGCAACCCCCGGGGAAATGGGCAGGTGGAGCAGGAGAATGGCACGGTCTGGAGGGCCATCCAGCTGGCCCAACGGTCCAGAAATCTCCCATCCTCCCGCTGGCAGGAGGTCCTCCCCAATGCACTTCACTCCATTCGGTCACTCCTGTGCACCGCAACTAATGAAACCGCCCATTGACGTCTCTTTGCCTTCCCCAGGAGGTCCACCTCCGGGGTTTCGCTCCCAACATGGCTGGCAGCTCCAGGACCCGTTCTCCTCCGCAAGCACGTGCGGCTCCACAAGGTGGACCCATTGGTTGAGAGGCTACAGCTACTCCACGCAAACCTGCAGTACGCCTACGTAACGTACCTTGATGGCCGCCAAGACACAGTCTCCCTCAGGGACCTGGCACCAGGTCCCCACACACTGCCACGGCGCCACCCTCCCTCCCCCTAGCACACCCCACCGCAGCCCCCACTCCAGGACAACCCGTCCTCCCCTTGCTCCCACCCGGGGATGAAGAGGATTTCGACACGCTCCCGGAGTCACCGAAGACCAAGCCGATGCCTCAGTCGCCACCAGCACTGCGGCGCTCTCAATGACAGATCATGCGCCCAATCTCTAAATTTGTAACCTTCTCTGTAATTTTAAAACCAATCTGTACGTATATAGTTTTCCACCACCCCCGCTGGACTCATTTTTAACAGGGGGTGAATGTGGTAGTCACCACTGTTGTGTTATACTGTATATATGGGTATTACGGTAAGGCCCCTAGACTACAGGTACGGGGGTAGATCCCTGCCTGCTGGCTCCGCCCAGTAGGTGGAGTATAAATGTGTGTGCTCTCCGAACAGCACCCATTTAGTCAGCTGCTGTAGGAGGCCACACATCTCTGTGTAATAAAGCCTTGATTACATTCTACTCGCGTCTCGTCATAATTGATAGTGCATCATCTGCTAACTTAGATGATTGCAGTGCACAGCCAGTGTTCTTGATTTGATGCTTGTCTGAACAACGGACACAAAGTCATGAGACGTTCAGGCTGGTCTGCACCTTTTAATAAGTAGGGATTTACATTGCGACTGCCCCCCCCCCCCTTTTTGTTCATCGATGTGAGAAATTCAGGCACCTCAGTCAGTGAAACACTGGTCTATCCATTTCCCTGACTGATGCCACATGACTAGGTGACATTGCACTCGCTATTGGTTATTGGAAGTCATTCTGCAACTGATTCTAAACTAATAAACATTCGCCAACGGACAGCATTGAAGATTTTGCAATGTTGGACTGGAAGCCCTGGTCAAGGAAGTGCAGGGGAGGGGAGGAGAGGAGTGCACAGAGGCTACCATTATACCCAGTGGGATAGAGGGAGGATGGAGGAAAGAATCCAGAAAGGGTGGAATCCAGAGAGTGGGGGGGGGGGTACTTAGAGAGGAGTGGGGGGGGGGGAGCCAGAGAGAGGGGGGAGCCAGGGGAAGGGGGGGGGGGAAGCCAGGGAGAGGAGGGGAGCCAAAGAGAGGGGGGAGCCAGAAAGAGGGGGGGTGGGACTCAGAGAGAGAGGGGGGGGGGAGCCGGAGAGAGGGAGGGGGCAGAGAGAGGTAGGGGGGAGCAGAGAGAGTTGTGGGAGCTAGAGAGAGGGGCAGCCAGAGAGAGGGTGGGGGGTACAGAGAGAGAGGGGGGGAGCCAGAGAGAGGGGCAAGGTGAATCCAGAGAGCGGGGGGGGGGGGGGGGGGGGGGGGAGGAGGAGGAGGAGGAGAGGATGGGGAGCCAGAGAGAGGGGGATCCAGAGACGGGGGGTTGAGCCACAGAGAGGGGAGGGAGCCAGAGAGAGGGGTGGGATCCAGAGCTTAGCAGAGCCAGCAATGTGAGAGCTATGTAAGTTGGGAATGCACAGAGGCTAACATTTTGCAGCTGAAACCATTAGCATTTATTGTAATCCATTTACTTTCACTGATAAAACTACAGAGGAGTATGGAAGAACTGCGTTCCTACAACTTCCTTGCCCTTACCTGGAGGGGTACATGTGCATCTGTATTAAATGAGTGCCTTGAATGAACAGCGAGTGCTATGTTACCTGGCCATGTGGCATCAGTCAGGGAGATGGACAGACCAGTGTTTCACTGACTGAGATGTCTGAATTACTCACATCGACGAACAAAAGATCCAAAGTATAATTCAAACATGAACAAAACAGATGTTCGCATTTGATAAGGGGTTGGGAGGAAATTGAGTGTTCACAATCTGCTCAATGGCTTACATTTGTTTTCACTATTATGCAGTAGTAGTCGCCTGACCAGCTGTGAGCAAATCACCCCAGTGATACACAGGGAAGATGAGAATTTGCTTTACTTTAGATCCATAATTATCACTTCACACAACACAATACAGCCAGCAGGGGCTCAGGGTTTCAAAACCTTATTTAAAAGGAGTCCTGCTGTGAGACGTTTGTCCCACTTCCAGTGACTCAATTTGTTTTGCGATTCGAATGAATGAGCTCTTCAGGATTCGAAGAGAGAGAAATTACATTTCTTATCTCATCTTCCGTGACCTCGGGACATCGCAGAGTGCTTTTTATCTTCACAATCCTATTTAATAAAACCAATGACCAGCTACAAATTTTAACAGGGCAACCGGATGATGCAACAGACAAGGCGGGGGTGGGGTGGGTGGGGTCATTTGTAAAAAGTGTGAGTTCCAATCCAGCTCACATTGATGAGATGACATGTCTTGGGGCCCACTATTCGGCTCCGAATGGCTATTGCTCCGGAAAATTGTTGGTGCCGGAAAACAAGAATATCACTGAAAGAACAGCAGCTCATATTTCTAAGGTCTTTGCACTGTTGCCTCACAGCGCCAAGGACCTGGGTTCGATTCCCGGCGTGGGTCACTGTCTGTGTGGTGTTTGCACATTCTCCCCGTGTCTGCGTGGGTTTCCTCCGGGTGCTCCGGTTTCTTCCCACAGTCCAAAGATGTGCAGGTTAGGTGGATTGGCCGTTCTAAATTGCCCTTAGCATCCAAAATGATTAGGTGGGGTTCTTTGGTTTCAGGGATCGGGGTGGAGGTGTGGGCTTAAGTGGGGGAGCTCATTCCAAGGGCCGGTGCAGACTCAATGGGCCGAATGGCCTCCTTCTGCACTGTAAGTTCTATTAGCGAAGTGAACAAAGATTTGTATTTATATCGTGATTTTCCAAATCACTGGATGTCTCAAAGCTCTTACAGCAGTATTCACTGTGGTAATGTAGGAAACACAGCAGCCAATCTGTCTGCAGCAAGATCCCACCCACAGTCTTGTGGAGATGACCAGATCATTTGGTTTGTGTGATGTTGATGGAAGGATAAATATTAGCCCCATGACACCAGGGTGTACTCTCCCACTCCTCTTCAAAATAGCCTTGGGAGATCTTTAACGTCTGCCCAAGTGGGCAGGCAGGACTTCAATCTAACAGCTCATCTGAAAGTCAGCACCTCTGACAGTGCAGCACTCCCTCAATTCTGCACTGGATTGTCAACCTTGGTTTTTGTGCTTCAGACCTGGAAGGGGATTTGAACCCAGCAGCTTAGTATTCAGAGGCAAGGGCTCTGCCAACTGACAGTGCCATACTCCTCCAATACTTATAGGGCTGGAGATTGCAGAGATCTGGGGCGGGATGCTCCGTTGCCCGACACCGATATCGTAACCGGCGATCGGGCGGAGAATCCCTTCCAGTGCCCAAATTGGGGGCGGCGGCGGATTGGCGCTGGTTTTCGAGTCACCACCTCCTCCAAAATGGCATCTTCGCGTCACACGCCGCACACTGTTGGAACGGTGTTGACACGTCATCAAAAGGCCCCCCCTGGTAGCACGATGGCGCAGTGGGTTAGCATTGCTGCCTCACGGCGCCGAGGTCCCAGGTTCGATCCCGGCTCTGGGTCACTGTCCGTGCGGAGTTTGCACATTCTCCCCGTGTCTGCGTGGGTTTCACCCCCACAACCCAAAGATGTGCAGGGTAGGTGGATTGGTCACGCTAAATTGCCCCTTAATTGGAAAAAATGAATTGGGTACTCTAAATTTTTAAAAAAACGCCCTCCCTGATGGGCTGAGTTCCCGCCCGCATGGTTGACGTGTGGTCTGAGCGGTCGGGAACCCGACGTGGCGTCCGCGGACTGTGGATCCAGCGCTGTCACAGCTGGCCGGGAGCCATGCCACTGGCCAGGTAGCTACCGCGAGGGCTGGAGGGATTGGTGAGGGGTGCCATATTTGGCAGGTCGATTCCGCGCACGGGCGGCTCCATGTTTTATGGCGCGACTGCTGCAGGTCATCGCCGTGCGCATGCGCGGCCACGGACCCAGCCATTCTCCGGCCATTTTTGGCACAGGTGCCGGGAGTTTTACCCGGCTCCGCTGCTAGCCCCTCACCAGTCCCAGAATTGGTGGGGGTTCAGCGCCGATTTTGCCGTCGTAAAACGCCCAGGAATTCTCCAATTCAGTCGGCACTTAGCCGCTGAAACGGAGAATCCAGCCCAGGGACTACAGCGCACAGCATATTCACACATATTTACAATTATGGATTTCATCTAATGTGCAATTATTGTTGTTATGTTTATCAAAGCCCAGGCAGGATCCCAAAAACAAGTAATGAGATGAATGACACATTCTGGTGAAAGGTCACTGACCTGCAAACGTAACTCAGTTTCTCTCTCTGCAGAAGCTGTCTTATTTGCTGAGTATTTCCAGTATTTCCTTTTTGTATTTCAGATTTCCAGTATCTGCATATTTTGATTTTGTATTAAAGCAGACACTGAATTGGAACAGATAGCTAACAAGTTTAGCCATGAATCCCCACAAAGTTATTATCGGGTTTCTATTCAACCTTTGGGCTCACTGCAGTTGCTCCGATATTGAATGTGTAAAGGCAGATTTCGCTGTGTAGGGTGTAAGGGCAGACATGTATAGTGATGTTTAGAAATTAGCACAAGGAAAGTTGAACATTGTAACATCTTGCTGGTATTAAATGTAAGAAACTTATTGACCTCTTTGTCTCTAACATCTGAGCTCCCTGTTCTACTGCCTCTATCCCCACTGCTCTTTTTTTCACTTTTTAAAAATTCATTCACGAGATGTTGGCATTGCTGGCTCGGCCAGCATTTATTCTCCATCCCCAATTGCCCTTTGAGAAGGTGGTGCTGAGCTGCCTTCTTGAACCACTATAGTCTGTCTGGTGTAGGTATGCCCACAGTGTGGTTAGTGAGGGAGATCCAGGATTTTGACCCAGCGATAGTAAAAGAACAACCAATATATTTCCAAGTCAAATTACCTAACAGCATGTCTTTCGAGACTTGTGGGAGGAAACCGGAGCACCCGGAGGAAACCCACGCAGACACAAGGAGAACGTGCAGATTCCACACAGACAGTGACCCAAGCCGGGAATCGAACCTGGGACCCTGGAGTTGTGAAGCAACAGTACTGACCACTGTGCTACCGTGCTGCCCCAGTTTGGGCTTATACTCGCTGGAGTTTAGAAGGATGAGGGGGGATCTGATCGAGGTGTATAAAATACTAAAAGGGAATGATACAGTAAACTTAGACCAAATGTTCCCCCTTGTCGGGCAATCTAGAATGAGAGGTCAGAGATATAGGTTGAGATGCGGTAGATTTAGAACTGAGGGGGAGGAACTACTTCTCACAGAGGGTGGTGAATTTGTGGATCTTGCTACCTATCGTGCGGTGGAATCTGAGTCATTAAATGGTTTCAAGAAAGAGATAGATATATTTCTGATTTTTAAAATGGGTTAAGGGGATATGGGGTACAGGTAGGGAGGTGGATTTGAGACCAGGAAGAGATCAGCCATGAGCTAACTGAATGGCGGAGCATGCCGAATTGCCTATTTCTGCTCCTAATTCCTAAGTTCATATGAGGGTATTCCATCACACTGCTGTCTTGTGCCTTGTGGATGGTGAATAGGCTCTGGGGAGTCAGGAGATGAGTTACTCTCTGCAGGAATCCCAGTCTCTGGCCTGGTCTTGTAGCCACAGTATTTATATGGCTGGTCCAGTTCAGTTTTTACATTCCATACGAGTCATCTGGCAATATTCTTTGTTTAAATAGCACACAGCAGCACATGGCATAGAGCTAAGCTCTCCACCCATCAATTTATTTTCACAAGTGTCTTGTTTTAAACATAAAAGCTACAGCTGTGGAATAACTTAAACATGTGCCATGCATAGTAGATCATTTTCCTTGCAATGAAGTAAAATTCCTCCACTCACACCTTTGGGATTCATAGCTCTTCCATACTTGCCAAACATCCAGTTCCTCCCTCTTTGCTGTAACGTCTGTTATTATTTAATTGAACTTCAGCTGTAAAATGAAAGAATAAGATACATCCTACAGTGCTGCACTACATTGTCATCAACAACAACTTGCATTTATTTAGTACCTCGCACATAGTAAAATGTCCCAATTAAGACACTTCAAAGGAGCATTATAAAACAAAAAACAACACCAAGCTACATATAGAGATATTAGATCAGATAACCAAAAGCTTGGTCAAAGCAGTAGCTTTTTAGAAAAAGAGATGGGAGAAGTTTATGGAGGGAGTTCCTGGGTGAAGGGACTAAAATCAGGGAATTAGAGGAACAGAGATATCTCGGAGGGGTGGAGGAGATTGAAGACACCTGCTTCCCATCCATTGCCTCCATCTACACCTACCGCTGCCTGGGGAAAGCGGGCAGCATAATCAAAGACCCCTCCCACCCAGCTTACAATCTCTTCCAACTTCTTCCATTGGGCAGGAGATACAAAAGTCTGAGAAACAGCTTCTTCCCCTCTCAAATGACCCTCTTATGGACTAACCTCATTAACACTACACCCCTGTATGCTTTCGGTGTTCATGTAGTTACATTGTGTACCTTGTGTTGCCCTATTATGTATTTTCTTTTATTTCCTTTTCTTTTCATGTACTTAATGATCTGTTGAGCTGCTCGCAGAAAAATACTTTTCACTGTACCTCGGTACACGTGACAATAAACAAAATCCAATCCAATCCAGATAGGGAGGGGCAGGGTCATGAAGGCATTGGAAATCAAGGGTGAGAATTTTAATTGTTTAGCTGGGAACCAATGGTGATGAGTGAGCACAGGAGTGACAGGGGGATAGGGTGGTGCAAGTTAAGAGACGGGCAGTCAAGTTTTGGAAGACCACAAGTTTACGGAGGTTAGAATATGGAAGAACAGCCAGGGGTGTGTTGGAACACTCGAGTCTGGAGGCAGTGAAGGCACGATTGAGGGTTTCAGCAGCAGATGAACTGAGACAAGGGCAAAGCTGGGTGATATTACAGAGGTGGGATTGCACAGTATTAGAGATGGCACAAATATGAAGCCAGAGGCTTACCTTGGAGTCCAATATGATGCCACGGTTGTGAACTGCCTGCTTTGACCTGAGACCTTTTCCTGAGGGTGGGATGAAGACAATAGCTAGAGAATGGAGTTTGGAGTGAGGATTCCAAGGAGTCAGTCTTTCCAGTCCTTAATTAGAAGAGATTTCTGCTCATCCACCACTGGCGATAAGAGTGGAGGAATTGAGGGAGATCATGGTGGTGGTGAGCTGGGTGTTGCCAGTGTACATGTGAAAACGAATATAGCACTTTCAGAGGATGTCACCGAGGGACAGCGTGTAGACAAGACATAGGAGGGGGAAGGGGGCAAGTTTACATTCTTGGGGGATACCAGAGGTGACAGAACAGAAGCTGGAAGACAAGACACTGCAGCTCACACTGTTTTGATTCAAGGTCGAGGGGAGTTGGGTGATCTCTCAAATAAAAATTTAGAGTGCCCAATTCTTTTTTTCCTAGTTAAGGGGCAATTTAGCGTGGCCTATCCACCTACCCTGCACATCTTTGGGTTATGTGAGTGAGACCCCACGGAGACATGGGGAGAATGTGTAAACTCCACAGGGGCAGTGACCTGGGCCTGGGATGGAAACCGGGTCCTCAGCGCCGTGAGGCAGCAGTGCTAAACACTGCGCCACCCTGCCACCCGATAGATCAGAAATAATCTTGTTTTTGAAAATGTCGAATCGTGTTATCAACAAATGTTCAGGAAAACAAACCAAGCAAAATAACATCTGAGTGAGCTTGGCCTAGAACAGGCAACGCTTTAAAATAAGCCCCAAATTGTATCCTTGCACACTATGCATTAACATACCTGCATAGTGCATTACATGTTTTATTTTGGAATGAGGTTTTGTTTTGAAAAGTTAGTGAATGACACTGTAGATCTTAAGGACAATTATATACTTAAAATAATGTGATCTGAGGTCCAAACTAAAAGCTCCTCTCGTATCTCAGGGTGAAGCATTGAAAGGGAGGTGTTAACCTAACACACCATTAAATCCAGCATCATTCACTTCAATCCTGCCCCTAGGCATAGCTGGCACTTCCTTGAACAGTGCGCAGTGCACGCCTAATAGCTGAGGTTTAATGATGGGTCACAAACAAAGAGTTGTGACATTAATATGCTGTGGGTGAAGCTTTCCTGAACAGAACCTAAGATGTTTAGTGCAAAATTATTGCATGATTGATGGATTCTGGAAATTCCTCCAATTCGGGAGCAAAGAACTCATTCACTTTGCCTGGTACTTAAACAAACACTTCTTTGATAATAATAATATTTATTTATGTCACAAGTAGACTTACATTAACACTGCAATGAAGTTACTGTGAAAAGCCCCTAGTCGCCACATTCCGGTGCCTGTTCGGGTACACTGAGGGAGAATTCAGAATGTCCAATTCACCCAACAAGCACGTCTTTTGGATTTTGTTTATTGTCACGTGTACCGAGGTACAGTGAAAAGTATTTTTCTGCGAGCTGTTCAAAAGATCATTAAGTACATGAAAAGAAAAGAAATACATAATAAGGCACAATAAGGTACACAATGTAACTACATAAACACCGGCATCGGGTGAAGCATACAGGGGTGTGGTGTTAATCAGGCCAGTCCATAAGACGGTCATTTAGGAGTCTGGTGACAGCGGGGAGGAAGCTGTTTTTGAGTCTGTTCGTGTGAATTCTCAGACTTTTGTATCTCCTGCCCACTGGAAGAAGTTGTAAGAGTGAGTAAACCGGATTTAGGACTTGTGGGAGGAAACCGGAGCACCCGGAGGAAACCCACGCAGGCACGAGGAGAACATGCAGCTCTGCAGTGACCCAAGCTGGGAATCGAACCGGGCTCCCTGGCGCTGTGAAGCAACAGTGCTAGCCACTGTGCTACCGTGCCACCTTAGCCTCAGTGGCAGGTTATGCTGTGGCCCTGGTTCTTGAACCAGCACTTTTATTTGTCAGGAAAATGGAGGATCCCCTGCTCATTTTTAGAAAGACTTTCTTTGTAGATTTTCTTCGAAGATTGTGTTCATAGTGGCACGCTACGAACACAATGTTGGAGGGTTGCGTTACATTCAGAACAATACTCTCATTTTTCCAAATGCACCTTACACCCGCAATGCTGCAGGCGCTCCCAATTTCTTAGAATCCCTACAATGTAGGAGGCCATTCAGCCCATCAAGTCTGTACCGACCCTCTGAAACAGCACTCCACCCAGGTCCACTCAAGACATGTTCCAGGGAGAAGGACTGTGATAAAATTAAAGAGATTAATATAGGCAGAGAGGAGGTTCTCAGTGGTCTAGCACACTTAAAAGTAGACCAATCCCCAGGGTCAGATGAAATGTATCCCAGGCTGTTGAGTGAGGCAAGGGAGGAAATAACAGGAGTACTGGCAATAATTTTCAATTCCTTGCTGGCCACAGGAGAGGTCCCATAGGACTGGAGGATAGCCAATGTGGTACCATTATTCAAGAAGGGAGGAAGGGATAAACTAGGAAACTATAGACCAGTCAGTCTAACCTTAGTGGTAGGAAAATTATTGGAAGCAATTCTGAGAGACAGAATTAGCCTGCATTTGGAGAGACAGGGATTAATCAAGTACAGTCAGCATGGTTTAGTTAAGGGAAGGTCATGTCTGAACACCTTGATTGAATTTTTCAAAGAGGTGACTAGGTGTGTAGATGAGGGAAATGTATTTGACATAATCAATTTTGACTTCTGCCAAGGCTTTTGATGAGGTCCCACATGGAGACTGATAGCGAAGATAAGAGCCCATGGAATCCAAGGAAATTTGGCAAATTGGATTCAGAATTGGCTGAGTGGCAGGAAGCAGAGGATGATGGTTGAGCGGTGTTTTTCTGACTGGAAGCCTGTGTCCAATGGGGTCCTGCAGGGATCAGTGTTGGGGCCCTTGCTTTTGGCTTTTATAAATGATTTTTTTTAAATTAAGGGACAATTTAGCATGTAGGATTTAGTAGGATTTCGCACTACTTGCCTTCAAACAACCGCGCAACCTCAACCAAACCATTGTTTGCAGCAAACTACCCAGCCTTCAGAACAGTGACCACGACACCACACAACCCTGCCATGGCAATCGCTGTAAGATGTGCCAGATCATCGACATGGGTACCACCATTACACGTGAGAACACCACTCACCAGGTACGCGGTACATACTCGTGCGACTCGGCCAACGTTGTCTACCTCATACGCTGCAGGAAAGGATGTCCCGAAGCGTGGTACATTGGCGAGACCAGCCAGACGCTGCGACAACGAATGGACGGACATCGCGCGACAATCACCAGGCAGGAATGTTCCCTTCCAGTCGGGGAACACTCCAGCAGTCAAGGGCATTCAGCCTCTGATGTCCGGGTAAGCGTTCTCCAAGGCGGCCTTCAGGACGCACGACAACGCAGTATCGCCGAGCAGAAACTTATAGCCAAGTTCCGCACACATGAGTGCGGCCTCAACCGGGACCTGGGATTCATGGCGCATTACATTCATCCCCCACCATCTGGCCTGCAAAATCCTACCAACTGTCCTTGCTTGACATAATTCACACCTCTTTAACCTGGGGTTACCCCATCTCTGGATCTGTAACGATTGAATCACCTGCTAATGCTCGCATTCCAAGCATTGTCTGGCATCTTTGAATCTGTATATATGTATGTTTCTGGAACATACCTCTTCATTCACCTGAGGAAGGAGCAGCGCTCCGAAAGCTAGTGACATCGAAACAAACCTGTTGGACTTTAACCTGGCGTTGTAAGACTTCTTACTGTGCTCACCCCAGTCCAACGCCGGCATCTCCATATCATTTATTAACCAAGGCATAGAGTTTAGAAGTTGGGAGGTTATGCTGGAACTGTGTGGAGTTCTGGAATCCTCTTTATAGGAAGGGTGTAATAGCACTTGGAAAGGGTACAGAGGTGATTTACCAGGGCTGGACGGTTTGAGCTTTGAAAGACTGGGGTTGTTTTCCTTGGAGCAGAGCAGAGGACAGGAAACTTGGGGGGTGGGTGGGGGTGATTGAGATGTATAAAGATATGAGCATAGATAGACAGGAAGAAACCTTTACCCGAGGTGCAGAGATTGATGACCAGGGGCGATTGATTTAAGGTAAGGAGCAGGTTTAGAGAGGATGTGAGGAAAACCTTTTTCACCCAGAGGGTGCTGGGAGTCTGGAACTCACTACCTGAAAGGGTGGTGGAGGTAGGGGCAGCACGGTGGGACAGTGGTTAGCACTGCAGCCTCATGGCGCCGAGGTCCCAGGTTCGATCCCGACTCTGGGTCACTGTCTGTGTGGAGTTTGCACATTCTCCCCGTGTTTGCGTGGGTTTCGCCCCCACAACACAAAGATGTGCAGGGTAGGTGGATTGGCCACGCTAAATTGCCCCTTAATTGGAAACAATTAAGTGATTAATCTAAATGTATTTTAAAAAAGAAAGGGTGCTGGAGGCAGAGACCTCTATAACCTTTAAGAAGTATTTAGATGACTTCTGGTGGCGGCTATGAAGGAGTAGGTCGCACATTTGGTGGCTCCTGCTTCGGTCGGACTTTTGGACCTTTTCCCCCGACATTTTTACGCTTTTGAGCGCGGAACTGGAAAGCAATAGCACTCAGGCACAGGACCCATACAGAATTGCATGGACCAAAGAAGCCGGCGGGACCGTAAACAGCAGAAGTGGTCGAGTAAGGGCACAGTGGAGGGTGTGAGAGAGACGAGCATGGCTGATGTGCAGAGCAAGGCGTCGACAGTCCAGCCCACAATGGAGCAGCTGCTGCAGACTATGCAGGAGGGCTTGTTGGCTCTGAAGCGTGACAACATGGAGCCGCTACAGAAGTCGATTGACCGGATGGGAAAAAGGCTGGATGATCAGGCTGAGAAGCTCCAGCAGTTGGAGAAGTCAGTGGAGGAGCAGGCTGACTTTCAAACGGTGGTGGATATGGAGATTCAGAGGTTGAGGGACCAGCAAGAAATGCTTCTGGAAAGGCTGGAAGACCTGGACAACAGATCTCGCCGGCAGAATGTGAGAATCGTGGGCCTCCCGGAGGGATCAGAGGGGCTGGACGCTGTTGTGTATGTGGAGGGTATGTTTCAGAAGTTGCTGGGGAACGAGGTGTTCCTATGCCCGTCGGTGGTGGACAGGTGAGGCAGCCACGACGAGGGGGTCCCCCACGAGCAATGGTGGTACACTTTCACAGGTACCCGGACAAGGAACGGGTGCTGCAATGGGCAAAGAGCACACAAAGCTGTATTTGGGACAATACCACCCTGCGTGTTTACCAAGATCTGAGCACTAAGGTGGCCAGGAGGAGGGGAGGCTACAGACCGGTGAAGGAGATACTGTATAAAAACAAGGTGAAATTCGGGCTGCTTTTTCCGGCGCGACTGTGGGTTACGTATGAGGGTCAGCACCACTATTTCGAGGAACCCGGAGAGGCGATGGACTTCGTGAAGAAGCAAGGGCTGGCCCTGAGCTGAGGAGGTTTTGACTCATGTCAGAACTTTTAAGTATATGTGGTGTCTCTCCCGTTTTGCAAATTGCTGCATGTCTGGGTCCGTTTTTGTCGTTCTTTTTTTCGACCTTTTTAGGGTGTTGGAAGGTGGTAGAGATGTGTTTTGTTTTTATGTGTTTTTTGCGTGGTTTACCTGAATGTTTCCTTTTTGGGCTCTTTGATTAGTTGGAGTTTGGCTGGGAGGAAAATAATAAAGAAAACAGTTAAAAGGGTTGGGTTAAGATGGATGCTTCAGGGGAACTTTGTACCTTTTTCTGTGTCTGTATGGGAAGGACTGAGAGTGTCTGTTATTTATCTCCTTTTTTTTTCTTGTTTAACTTGAATTGTGCTATTATGGGAGTTGCTTATGACTTGTATCGCGTGTTTGCTCAAGTAGGGCTGATCTGGGGAAGTGGCATGGATGGGCCGGGGGGAGGGGTGACTAGGAACAATGGGTGGGAGACATGCTGCCGCCGAGGCTGGGAGCCCCAGGCTAGTTGAGTGGGGCTAGTCAACGGAGGCTGAAGTGGGGGGGGTGTACATATAGTTAGATTAGAGCAGGGGTTAGGTGATAGGATGGTGTTGCTAGGGGGGCGGGGGAGGGGGGGGGGGGGGAGTCGTTCTGCTGACGGGGATGGAAACTGGGCATGGCAGCAGTGAGGGGTCATGGGTGGAGCCGGCCAGGAGGCGGGCCAGGTGAAGCGCGACACATGGCTGGGGGACTGGCCAAAGGGGATGGCTGATCGGCAAAGAGAGGGGGGGCGAAGTGCCGCCCAACCAGGCTGATCACCTGGAATGTGAGAGGGTTAAAAGGGCCAGTGAAGAGGGCATGTGTGTTTGCGCATCTGTGGGTTCTGAAGGCGGACATAGTCTTGCTACAGGAGACGCACCTGAAAGTGGCAGACCAGGTTAGGTTAAGGAAGGGCTGGGTCAGTCAGGTCTTTCATTCGGGGCTTGATTCTAAGATGAGGGGGGGTTGCGATCCTGATTAATAAAAGGGTACAATTTGAGGCGGACGGCACAGTCGTGGATGGGGGTGGCAGGTTCGTTATGGTGAGGGGTAAGCTCGAAGGGGTGAGAGTAGTCCTGGTCAGTGTGTATGCCCCTAATTGGGACGATGTGGATTTTATTAGGACAATGCTAGGGAAGATCCGCGACTTGGACTCACGTAAGCTGATCATGGGCGGGTAGTTTAATACAGTCCTGGACCCGAGACTGGACCGGTCATGTTCAAGAACGGGCAGGTTGCCAGCGATGGCAAAGGAACTGAGAGGGTTCCTGGAGCAAACGGGGGGAGCAGATCCGTGGAGATTTAGCCGGCCGACGGCGAGGGAGTTCTCGTACTACTCCCACGTCCACAAGGTGTATTCCCGAATTGACTACTTTATTGTGAGTAGGAACCTGCTGGCCGGAATGGTGGGAGCAGAATATTCGGCAATTGCCATATCGGACCATGCTTCGCACTGGGTAGACCTGCAGTTTTGTAAGGACAGCTTTCAGCGCCCACCATGGAGGCTGGAAGTTAGATTACTCGCGGACGAGGCGGTGTGCGCGAGGCTGAGGAAGTGCATGCAGAATTACCTGCAGGTGAACGATACTGGAGAAGTCTCGGCAGCGGTGCTCCGGGAGGCACTGAAGGCAGGGGTGAAAGGTGAGCTGATTTCAATCCGGGCGTACAGGGACAGGGCAGATAGGGCAGAGACGGACAGGCTGATTATGGAAATTCTACGGACGGACAGGAGTTACGTGGAATCCCCGAGGCCAGAGTTACTCAGGAAACGACAAAGGCTGCAGGCCGAATTTGGGATGCTGACTACAGGCAAGGCTGTAGAGCAGCTTAGAAAGGTAAAAGGTGCGATTTATGAGCATGGGGAGAAGGCCAGTAGAATGCTTGCGCAACAACTAAGGAAGAGGGAAGCGGCTAGGGAAATAGGGAGGGTAGTGGATGGGAAGGTAATCGAGTGGGTGACCCAACAGGGCTGAACAAGGTCTTTAGGGACTTTTATAGGAAGTTGTACACTTCGGAAGCCCCCCGGGGGACCGGGGGGGATGAGGCGATTCCTGGACGGACTGACCTTCCCAAGAGTGGGGAGTGGGGTTGGTGGACGGACTGGGGGCCCTGACAGGATCAAAGAGGTATTGGTGGGGCCAGTGCTGGTCGGGGTCTTTAGCGAGGCAAAAGACAGAGGGCGTTTACCCCCGACAATATCGCAGGCCACCATCTCGTTTATTCTGAAACGGGATAAGGACCCTGTGGCTTGTGGGTCATACAGGCCGATCTCTTTGATCAACGGAGACGCCAAGTTACTGGCCAAGATTTGGGCGACCAGACTCGAGGACCGTGTACCGGATGTAATTGGGGAGGACCAAACCGGGTTTGTAAAGGGGAGGCAGCTGGTGGCCAACATAAGAAGGCTGCTTAACGTGATTATGTTGCCCCCGGAGAGTAGGGAGGTAGAGATAGTGGTAGCCATGCATGCTGAAAAGGCTTTTGGCCGGGTCGAGTGGGATTATCTGTTGGAGGTACCAGGACGGTTCGGGTTCGGGGCGGGGTTCATCGACTGGGTTAGGCTATTATATCAGGCCCCGGAGGCGAGTGTAAGGACGAACAGGACATCGGACTACTTTAGATTGCACCATGGGACAAGACAGGGCTGCCCTCTCTCCCCACTGCTGTTTGCACTGGCAATAGAGCCGCTGGCAATTGCACAGAGCTTCTAGGGGCTGGAAAGGGCTGATCCGCTGGGGGCGGAGGGGGGGGGGGGGGGGGGGGGGGGTGGAGAGGAACATAGAGTCTTCTTATACGCAGACAATCTGCTGTTATATGTATCGGGCCCAATGGTGGGGATGGACGGTATCATGGCAACCCTGAGGGACTTTGGCCGGTTCTCCGGATACAAACTGAACATGGCTAAGAGCGAGTTGTTTGTAATTCAGGCGAGGGGGCAGGAGAGTAGGCTGAAGGGGTTGCCGCTCAGGCTAGTGGGGGAGAGTTTCCGATATTTGGGGATTCAGGTGGCACGGGACTGGGGCACGTTGCATAAGCTCAACCTGTCCCGACGAGTGAGGGAGAAGGTCTGGAGGTGGGATGCACTCCCGCTGTCATTGGCGGGGAGGGTGCAGACTGTTAAGATGACGGTTCTGGTTTGTTTTTCAGTGTCTCCCCTTCTTTATCCCCGCTCATACAAATCCCAGAATAATTTTATTCAGCCTCTTAAAGAGGCTGAATAAAATTATTCTGGGATTTGTATGGGTGGGGAAGTCCCCGTGGGTGAAGAGGGTGATGCTTGAAAGGAACAGAGAAGGGGGGCTGGCGTTGCCGAACTTCAGCAACTATTACTGGGCAGCCAGCATAGCGATGATAAGGAAATGGATGGTGGGTGCGGGGTCGGTTTGGGAGCGGGTGGAGGCTGCTTCGTGCAGGGGCATTAGCTTAGCAGCCCTGGTCACGGCGCCTCTGCCGCTTCAGCCGGCACGGTACTCCACCAGCCTGATAGTGGTGGCGGCTCTTCGGATCTGGAGCCAGTGGAGGAGGCATGTAAGGGAGGCAAGAGCATCGGTGTGGACCCCAATCTGCAGCAACCATCGATTTGCCCCGGGGGACATGAACGGGGGATATCGACTGTGGAGGATGGCAGGGATTGGGAGGATGGGGGATCTGTTCCTGGAAGGGTGCTTTCCGAGCATGAGGACGCTGGAGAAGTTTGGGCTGGTGAGGGGGAACAAATTTAGATACTTGAGCGGGATTTTGTACGAGACTTTCCGTCCTTTGTATGCTGTCCTTCCCACGTCTCCCGCTGAAGGGGAGGCAGGACAGGGTAGTTTCTATGGGAGAGGGTAGAGGCTCAGACGTCTACAAGGAACTAATGGGAGCTGAGGATACACAGACAGAGGACCTGAAGCTTAAGTGGGAAGAGGAGCTCGGCTGGGGGGGGGGGGGGGGGGGCGGGTAAGAAGGACGGTATCTGGGCAGAAGCCCTGAGTAGAGTAAACACGACCGCAACATGCGCCAGGCTCAGCTTGATCCAGTTCAAGGTCGTGCATCGGGCCCATATGGCGGTGGCCCGGATGAGCAAATTCTTCGGGCTGGAGGACAAGTGTGCTAGATGCGCCGGCTAACCATGTACACATGTTCTGGTCGTGCCCTAAACTCAGGGGGTATTGACAGGGATTCGCAGATGTCATGTCCCGGGTATTCAAAACTGGGGTGGTAATGAGCCCCGAGGTGGCAATCTTTGGGGTTCCGGAAGACCTGGGAGTCCAGGGAGAGGCCGACGTTCTGGCCTTTGCTTCCCTGGTAGCCCGGCGACGAATACTGTTAGCATGGAGGGACTCAAAGCCCCCGAGGGCTGAGATATGGCTATCGGACATGGCGAGCTTTCTTGGCTTAGAGAAAGCCAAGTTCACCTCGAGAGGTTCGCTATTAGGGTTTGCCCGAAGGTGGCAGCCATTTATTGACTTCTTCGCAGAGGAGTAAGCGTCAGCAGGGGGGGGGGGCTAGCGTAGAGTAGAGTAGGGGGATATTGAGGCAGGTCCTTGCATGAACAGAGCCGTGGTTTGCACTATGTTTAATTTGTGTCTTGACTTTTTTTTGTATTGTACAATGTCACTTTTTCTATATGCCTAAAATACCTCAATAAAATTGTATGTTAAAAAAAAAAGTATTTAGATGTGCACTTGCGATCCCAAGTCAATGGGCCAAGTGCTGAAAAATGGGATTAGAATAGTTTGGTGGTTGTGTTTGATTGGCGCAGATGCAATAGGCCTTTCCTCCTCTGTAGGACTCTAGAACACTCCCCGCCCACTCCACCCTATCCCCGTAACCTAACCTATACCTTCTGGACACTAAGGGGCAATTCATTATGGCCAATCCACCTAACCTTGCCCACCTTTTGGGAGGAAATTGGAGCACCCGGAGGAAACCCACACAGACACGGGCAAAACGTACAAACTCCACAGTTACCCAAGGCCAGACTCAAACTCAGGTCCCTGCCATTGAGGCAGCAATGCTAATCACTGTGCCACCTGAAGGTAGTGAAAGCAGAGTCTTTATTGTATTATTTCAGTAGGTAAAGTGGACATTTCGTAGTTGTGGGTCTGAGCAATGTTGTTTTTTGATAATGATCCTGACTATAGGTATAACTTACAGTATCATTGGCAGTAATAACTGTTGTTGTGATCTTCCAGATATTTACCAACATCTGCAGTCGAGCGGCAGCTCTCCAGCACAAAGTGGGAAAGTCACCTGTAAAAGTTTATTGCCCATTAATCCCCAGTGCCTTCCGTTGTTAATAGTTTTTCAGCAACCTGCTCACTGGGCTTGTCCTGAGGAAGTTGTAAAAAGTAAATCATGCTGCAAAATGTAATGAGGAGCTTCCCAGCCAGAATGAAAGCAAGCTTCCCAGCCGGAATGGTCCCTCAGTAGGTCATCGCAGAGCCTGCGGGGGCAGCCCTGCTACTCATCAAGTCTGTTATACCATGCAGCTGCAGCCGTGTGGCAGTGCGATGTGACTGGAAATGGTCACCTCAAAAATACAAAGAGCGCTTCTGGTAACCCTTCTTGACGGCAGTGCATAGTTAAAAATAGAGAAGACTAGTCCATCCTTTATTTTATAAGATAACCCAAGATGCAAGTTAATTCTGAACAAATAGCCGTTTGGTAGCACAGAACCTGAGCAGTGCTGAAAAAGAGAGACATGTTGTCAAAGCTTTTCATCTTGGACTCATCAGGACAGACGCAAGAATACCAAATTTCAAAGGGAACAACAATTTATACTGCATAAGAAAAAGGGTGCTGATTGGTTGGGAAGTGCACTCTTAATTGGTCAAAGTGTTGCTATGGTGAATGCTCAAGCCATCAATTATTGAAATGGTTGGGTTTTCTGACAGCGATATTTTCCAGAAAACACAAATGCATGAATGCCTGTTGTGAGCAAGATTAGAAAGCATAAATATGTCGCAATAGGGAAGACCACATGGAGTCAGTCACTATTAGACTACCACTGGATTCTAGAACAATAGAATTTAGAATACCCAATTCTTTTTTTCCAATTAAGGGGCAATATTAGCGTGGCCAATTCACCGACCGTGCACATCTTTGGCTGTGGGGGTGAGACCCACACAGACATGGGGAGAATGTGCAAACTCCACACAGACAGTGACCCGGGGCCGGGATCGAACCCGGTCCTCGGCGCAGTGAGGTAGGAATCTAACCACTGCGCCACTGTGTTGCCCTCGACACACTCTTCTCTTAAGCTTGGCATTCAGTGGCACACTGGTGTTCCAACTGCCCCACATTTGGAATCTTTGTCCCAGGTCCGCTACATGTTGTCACGTTTTGCTTCATTTAAATCAACAGGACACAGCAAGTTCAATATCGAGTTTTATTAGATACATACAGCCGATTAGTAAAGTGCTCAAAATTCTACACAGGTGGAGGGTAACTCCAGACAGATTTATCACACCCAAGCTTGATGGGAAGCCTGCCATTTCACCTCAAGAACACAGTTCACTTTCCCTTCTTTTTACATCAATTTCCATTGTTCTTCTGGAAGTCATACGGTTATTTTAACCAGATCCACTTATCCCCAACATCGGCATTGAAACCGTCCGCATACTTTCGACCCGGGAGCTGAAAGGAGACAGAACGCAGAGCCCTGATAAGTTCAGATTGCAAGCAGACCTGAAATTCTTTCATGTCGCTTGGCATCAACATGCACTCAAGTTCCCAGTTAACGAGCACAAAGATAATTGTTATTCATTAAGTACTGCACCCCATATGGTTCTGGTTAGAACAGTTGTTCATTTAAAAAAAATATTCAATCCTGTAAAAATCTTTCACTAAGATGCAATCCATTCGCTCACAACTCTGAAAGCAGATCACCAATTCACATTAATATTGTGTCCTTCACAGAAGTAAAAGTGCCAAAGAACTGTAAGGGTTCGAACCAGGCAGGAAATGGGAGAAAATGTGTTAAAATGTTTTAAGGCAGAACGAGGTAATGAGTGAGGCAACAAGGGCGAAACGGAACAGGGTACAGGGAGCGAGTGATGTCTACTGCACCATTGCGAAAAAGTTGCCCACAAAATTTATCCTCCAAATTGCAATCTTACTTTGACAACTTTCAAAGATTAACTGGGGCAACAATTCACTGCAGCATTAACTAATTTGGACCAAATCACCAGAGCTATCAAGCAATCCAGGCACCAGGCCAGGTATAGAATGGTTACTTAAAGAAAAGCTATCTCTACTAGTCCCCAAACAGTTTCCTCAGCCCCCACCCTTAAAGGTACATTGACTCCCACACACCCCCACCCTATTACCCACAGCAACCACAAGGCAGCTTGAAGCTAAATCACTTGTTTCAATGTTTATGAGCAATATCCGGTGCCCACAAGGAACTGATTTGAGTTTGAGCAAAGACACTGCACATGGGATTATTTACAGCCAGGGACTAGTCCAAACCATTTTAAGCACAGATTTTTATTATGACAAGAGTCCTGAGGAGAAAGCTTTGGGAGGTGAGAGGCAGAAAGGGCAAGAGGGTTCATAGCAATAAGCTCAGAGCTCCCTTCATGACTAAGATAGCTGATTTAACCAGACAAAGAGCCTTGTGTAAAATACATATGGAGGGTGAGAAGGTAAAATCAAACACGAGTGTTTTGTGCTTAAACAAAGGAGATGACAATGGGATGAGAGAAGAGCTGGCTAAGGTAGGCTGGGAGCAAAGACTTTATGGTGAAACAGTTGTGGAACAGTGGAGAACCATCCATTTTTCACAGTGCTCAGCAAAAGTTTATATCAACAAAATGGAAGGACGGTAGAAAGAGGGAAAATCGACCGTGGATATCTAAGGAAATAAGGGAGAGTACCAAATTGAAGGAAAAAGGATACAAAGTGGCAAAGATTAGTGGAAGACTAGAGGATCCTTTTTTAAAATAAATTTAGAGTACCCAATTAATTTTTTCCAATTAAGGGGCAATTTAGTGTGTTCAATCCATCTACCCTGCACATCTTTTGGGTTGTGGGGGCGAAACTCACGCAAACACGGGGAGAATGTGCAAACTCCACACGGACAGTGACCCAGAGCCGGGATCGAACCTGGGACCTCGGCACCAGGATTGGGAAATCTTTAGGGGGCAACAGAAAGCTACTAAAAAAGCTATAATAATAATAATCGCTTATTGTCACAAGTAGGCTTCAATGGAGTTACTGTGAAAAGCCCCTAGTCACCACATTCCGGCACCTGCTCGGGGAGACCGGTACGGGGATTGAACCCACGCTGCTGGCCTTGTTCTGCATTACAAGTCAGCTGTTTAGCTCACTGTGCTAAACCAGTCCCACCAGCCACCAGAAGAGCAAGATAGATTATGAGAGTAAACTTACTCAGAATAAAACAGATAGTAAAAGTTTCTACAAATATATAAAACAAAAAAGAGTGGCTAAGGTAAATATTGGTCCTTTAGAGGATGAGAAGGAAGATTTAATAATGGGAGATGAGGAAATGGCTGAGGAACTGAACAGGTTTTTGGGGTCGGTCTTCACAGTGGAAGACACAAATAACTTGCCAGTGACTGATAGAAATTAGGTTATGACAGGTGAGGACCTTGAGACGATTGAAGGAGTTAGTGATGGGCAAGCTAATGGGGCTAAAGGTAGACAAGTCTCCTGGCCCTAATGGAATGCATCCCAGTGTACTAAAAGGGATGGCTAAGGAAATTGCAAATGCACTAGTGATAATTTACCAAAATTCACTAGACTCTGGGGTGGTCGCGTCGGATTGAAAATTAGCAAATGTGACACCACTGTTTAAAAAGGAGGTAGGCAGAAAGCGGGTAATTATAGGTCAGTTAGCTTAACTTCGGTAGTAGGGAAGATGCTGGAATCTATCATCAAGGAAGAAATAGCGAGGTATCTGGATGGAAATTGTCCCATTGGGCAGACGCAGCATGGGTTCATAAAGGGCAGGTCGTGCCTAACTAATTTAGTGGAATTTTTTGAGGACATTACCAGTGCAGTAGACAACGGGAAGCTAATGGATGTGGTATATCTGGATTTCCAGAAAACTTTTGACAAGGTGCCACACAAAAGGTTGCTGCATAAGATAAAGACACATGGCGTTAAGCATAAAGTAGTGGCATGGATAGAGGATTGGTTAATTAATAGAAAGCAGAGTGGGGATTAATGGGTGTTTCTCTGGTTGGCAATCAGTAGCTAGTGGTGTCCCTCGGGGATCAGTGTTGGCCCATAATTGTTCACAATTTACAGAGATGATTTGGAATTGGGGACCAAGGGCAATGTGTTCAAGTTTGCAGACGACACTCAGATAAGTGGTAAAGCAAAAAGTGTAGAGGATACTGGAAGCCTGCAGAGGGATTTGGATAGATTAAGTGAATGGGCTAGGGTCCGCCAGATGAAATACAATGTTGACAAATGTGAGGTTATCCATTTTGGTAGTAATAACAGCAAAAGGGATTATTATTTAAATGATAAAATATTAAAACATGCTGCTATGCAGAGGGACCTGGGTGTCCTAGTGCGTGAATCTCAAAAAGTTGGTTTACAGGTGCAACAGGAGATTAAGAAGGCGAATGGAGTTTTGTCCTTCATTGCTAGAGGGATGGAATTTAAAATTAGGGAGGTTATGCTGCAACTGTACAAGGTATTAGTGAGGCCACACCTGGAGTATCGTGTTCAGTTTTGGTCTCCTTACCTGAGACAGGACGTACTGGCGCTGGAGGGTGTGAAGAGGAGATTCACTAGGTTAATCCCAGATCTGAAGGGGTTGGATTATGAGGAGAGGTTGAGTAGACTGGGACTGTACTCGTTGGAATTTAGAAGGATGTGGGGGGACCTTATAGAAACATATAAAATTATGAAGGGACTAGATAGGATAGATGCGGGAGTTTGTTTCCACTGGCGGGTGAAAGCAGAACTAGGGGACATAGCCTCAAAATAAGGGGAAGTAGATTTAGGACTGAGCTTAGGAGGAACTTCTTCACCCAAAGGGTTGTGAATCTATGGAATTCTCTGCCCAGTGAAGTAATTGAGGCTCCTTCATTAAATGTTTTCAAGGTAAAGATAGATAGTTTTTTGAAGAATAAAGGAATAAAGGGTTATGGTGTTCGGGTGGGAAAGTGAAGCCGAGTCCACAAAAGATCAGCCATGATCTCAATGAATGGCGGAGCAGGCTCGAAGGGCCAGATGGTCTCCTCCTGCTCCTAGTTCTTATGTGTACCTCGTAGGTACATTCTCTGGGAAAGTTGAGAGGGAAGGCCCACCCTCATGGCACATCAGAGTTCAGAAGTTAAAGGTGCAACAAGCCCCTCTGACCCTTTTACTCCACAATAGCCTTACTTAGTTCATCAAGCCTTTGTCTTCCAAGTAGAGCATTTCACCAACTTGGGTCACCAGCTGCATAAACTAAATCCACAATAGACAGTTCTGACCCAAAGCCAGGCAAGACTGGATTTGAAATTTGCAGTGGCTCAGTGGGCAATACTCTCACCTCTGGTCACAAAGCTCTGGGTTCCAGTGGTATTGATATTCCAGTGCTGCACTGCGAGTCATTCCCTCTTTTGGACAAGACATTAAACCAAAACCCCACCTGCTTTGGCGGATGGATATAAAAGATCACATGGCGCTCCGTTGAAGAGCAGCAGGGAAATTCTCCCTGGTGTCCTGGTCAATATTTTTCCCTCAACTATCATAAAGTGGATATTCTGGTTATCACATTGGGAGCTTGCTGTGAGCAAATCAGCAAACGGGTTTCCAACTTTTCGACAGTGAATGCACTTCACAAAGTAATTAACTGGCTGTAACCCAGTGGTTGTGAATTATCAATGAAATTTGCTCCCTTTTTAAAAAACATTTGAGTTCCCAATTCATTTTCTTTCCAATTAAGGCGCAATTTATGGTGGCCAATTCACCTACCCCGCACATCTTTTTGGGTTGTGGGGCGAGACCCATGCAAACCCCACACAGAGTGATCCAGGCCGGGATCAAACCTGGGTCCTCAGCGCCGTGAGGCAGCAGCACTCCCTTTTTATTTATTGGTAACAGGATCGGAATAATCAGGTTATCATTACCAAGTTTTTCATCTTTTGAAGGATCCTTAACACAAACGTCTTACTAGTGTCATGCCACTCATGTGGAAGCGAAATGAAAGCCGCCACAGTTTCTAAGGATCAGAGGCTGATTTCCCCTTTGAGGGGGGGGGTTATTTAACCCGAAGGTCACCACACCTCAGACAGGGGGCAAGGTTGAGAAGGCCGGCCCTTCATGGATAACCTCAGCCGGTATGGGAATTGAGACACCAAACGCGGACTGTGTGATTGCTTTGCTGAGCATCTTCGGTCTGTGCGCATTCAGGACCCTGACCTTCGCGTTGCTTGCCATTTTAACAAAAGACCCTGCTTCCATGCCCATATGTCTGTCCTTGGCCTGCTGCAATGTTCCAGTGAAGCTCAACGCAAACTGGAGGAACAACATCTCATCTTCCAGTTAGGCACGCTACAGAATTCCGGCCTGAACATCGAATTCAACAACTTCAGATGATTAGCTCTACCCAACTCGACCCATTTGTTTTCATTTCATTTTAACTGTCTTTTACCATTTTCTTCTTTCTTAATATATATTTAATTCAACCCCCTCCCAATCTTATCCACCTTTCCTTAACCTTTCTCCTCTTTGCTTCCCCCTTCCCCCACATCTACAGTTCATCCTCTGATGTTAGTTTCCCTGCAGTTTGACCTTTCACATCTTTTGTCCTCTCTGGGGACTGCCATTAGCACTCTTTCCCCTTGTTTCTGTGGCCATTAGCAGCTGGTTTTCCTGGGTTTCTGTGGCAATGACTCCTCTTTCGTTCTCACTCCACAGAGTAAATATTTCCCACTTTCTCTGTCTGTTAGCTTTGACAGAGTCATCGGACTCGAAACATTAGCTCTTTTCTCTCCCCACAGATGCTGCCAGACTTGCTGAGATTTTCCAGCATTTTCTCTTTCGGCATGGGAATTCTACCGTGCTGTTGGTGTCGCTCTGCATCGCAAACCAGCCAACTGAGCTAAACCGGCCCCCATAACTATAGTGGCAAAGGTAGTTTCAAAATATAAGTAACAGCAGCATGATGAGACTGCTAATGGAGGATATTCTGTGGCATTTTGCTTCATCTTCATTGTTGATGTTCCTGCAATGCTTCGCAGTGCTGGTTAGGGAATCTAAAACACTCTCAGAATAGGGTGATCATTTAGGACTGAGATGAGGAGAAAATACTTCACTCAAAGGAATGTGAATCTTTGGAATTTTCTACTCGAGGGTTGTGGATGCTCCATCGTTCAATACATTTAAGGCTATGGGGACAGGCAGATTTTTGGTCTCTCAGGGAATTAAGGGATATGGGTAGCGGGTGGGAAAATGGAGCTGAAGCCCAAGGTCAGCCATAACCATATTGAATGGAGGAGCAGGGTCAATGGGTCGAGTGGTCTACTCCAGCTCCTATTTCGTATGTTGTAACTGTAACTCCTCAGTTTAAGGCCAAACTATATACAGTAAACTTTGAACAGCATCACCAAATTAAATTGACTTGCTTGAACTCGAGAGGCTGACCTTGTGAAACAGTTGTGGTTTGCAGCCAGGACTGAAACATGCACAGATCCTGTCCGTCCCGCACATTGTGACTGACTCAAAATATTATTTTCCATGCAAGCTTTTCATTACATCCATCCTGATAACTCATCCCTAACCGAGCCCGTTTGTGTTCACTGCACTGATCCAGTGTACTTTTTGGCAATGGTTCTTTCAACTGAGACCTTCAGCAGCTTCAGGATACTTTTTTTTAAATCAACAGAAATTTATATTCGTGCTTGGAACAGTTTTACAATAGAGTCATAGAACCATTTGTGGCGCAGGCAGTGGCCATTTGGCCCATTGACTCCATGCCGACTCTGTGAAGCAATCCGGTTAGTTAGTGCCACAAACAGAAAGCTCCTGAAACAGGAACCCACTGTACAATTGGTGCATGATTCAACATTCACTGCACAATTAAATTAACCAAAGTTTATTGCGTCTTGCATTCAACTGCCAAAGTGAAGTTGTTTGTAAACAGCAGTAAGCTCACACTTGTGTATAAACGTGCACGTAGCAAGGTCTGGAGGGCCTAGGTCATGCATTGAGCTGTGGGAGCAGCTCTGGAACCTGCTGCTGAACCCAGCACAGACTGATGGCCCAAGAGGGGAAAACCAGCCAACCTGCCATTTTCCCCAGGAGCACAGTCTTAACCAGGCTTTCTGGTGGCCACAGCCACACAACATAAGCCCGAGACCCAAATGAAAGGGTCAGGATTGTGAAGTGGAAATTCGACATTCAGCTTTGGCAAAGAGTCATCCAGATTTGAAACGTTAGCTCCCTTCTCTCTCTCCACAGATACTGATGATGTGGAGATGCCGGCGTTGGACTGGGGTGAGCACAGTAAGAAGTCTTACAACACCAGGTTAAAGTCCAACAGGTTCGTTCCGTTGTCACGCGCCTGAATGAATGGACATCGTGCGACAATCACCAGGCAGGAATGTTCCCTTCCAGTCGGGGAATACTTCAGCAGTCAAGGGCATTCAGCCTCTGATCTCCGGGTAAGCGTTCTCCAAGGCGGCCTTCGGGACTCGCGACAACGCAGAATCGCCGAGCAGAAACTTATAGCCAAGTTCCGCACACATGAGTGCGGCCTCAACCGGGACCTGGGATTCATGTCGCATTACATTCATCCCCCACCATCTGGCCTGCAAAATCCTACCAACTGTCCTGGCTGGACACAATTCACACCTCTTTAACCTGGGGGTTACCCCATCTCTGGATCTGTAAAGATTTAATCACCTGCTAATGCTTGTATTCCAAGCATTGTCTGGCATCTTTGAATCTGTCTATATACATGTTTCTGGAACATACCTCTTCATTCACCTGAGGAAGGAGCAGCGCTCCGAAAGCTAGTGATATCGAAACAAACCTGTTGGACTTTAACCTGGTGTTGTAAGACTTCTTACTGTCCACAGATACTGTCAGACCTGCTGAAATTGTCCAGCTGTTCCTGTTCCACATTCAGGTTGGGAGCTTACAGGTGCTGGCATGCACTTTCCTAACCAACACTTATTACTGACCAGAGGTGCTTGACGTTAGATGTCCCACTTTCAAGAAATATATCAATAAATATGAAGTCACCAGGAGTTTTTTAAAAATCCCTCCACCCCCAAAATCTTAAATGCTCACAAATTTGAATTGCTGCAGTGAAAAATCAACAAGTTGTGATTCTAAAGGGCAGAAAGATGCTAACTGTATACGGCACAACAGTGACTTCGCCAACACTCGCTCCCCACGCACACATGTCTGGTTTTGCTCACTGCTAACGTCACTATGGGCGGACAATATGCAAACAGAAGCTTCACGCAGTCCACTGAAGGCTGTTAGGTGATTTGGGGGGGGGGGGGGGGGGGGGGGGGGGGGGGGGGGGGAGTGGAAAGAGTGGAGAGAGTGAAGAGAGAGAGAGTGGGGAGAGAGAGAGAGAGAGAAGGGCATCCCCTGATAACTCGTGAGCAATAGCGATTTGATGGAGCCAAGATGCTGGAAAGGTTCCAGAAACAACATGATGCATTACAGGGTGACACAGAGGGAAGCAGCACGATAAGATCAAACCTACTCTGCAGATTTTAGGATCAGCAGTGTGGAAATGGACTTAACATATCACCTGTGCTGACCCTGATCTGGGAGTGCTTCACACTGCCTATACAAGGAAGGAAAAAACACTGCGATTCACAGAAAAAGCACCTGATCAGACACTATTAAGCCTGCAAATGATCTCTAAATCCATCAATATTTAAAAACATAAACACAGAACGCAGAGAAGTGAAACACTGCAAATGCTGAAAATCAAACAAAGGCAGAAAATGCGGAGTAGCCTTGCTCAGTATGTCCAGCATTTTGTGTTTTTAATGTAGAATGTTGGCTGGTTTCCAGTTCCTTACCAGTCTGTAGGCATGAGAGATTTGATCAAGCTCGTGAGCGCCAACTGTGATTTCTGGAAGGAATCTGGGGAACGATGTCATGTCAGCTACACGCTGCTTGTCCTCAACCCTACACAAGGAAAAAAGTTAATTTGAGTTGGTATTGTTCCATTGACCGATCAATACATTAGTAAAGGCACTTTTCTAAAATACATTGAACCTGGGTCACGTTCACTTTAGTGCTATAGTCGGAATCGTACTGAGGAACTACTACTGGACTAGAAACCATCACAGGAGTTTTCACGTCTTGCCGAATTATAACATCCATTAATTTCCCCAGAAGCAACATTGCTATGCATTAGCGAGTAATGGTACACACAACAATCTGGTATAGCAATGGGGTAACTTTGCACTCAACTTATTCAGTGTAACAATAGCACCCTCTACTGCTTTTCTCTGGTGCAGCAAACAATTCACTGATAATAGCAGAGGTCAAACCTTTACAATTCATCATGGGCAATGAATTTTCTGGCAGCTGGTGTCTTCTCAATCAAAACCTATAGTTAAAAGGTTTCAATTGCCTTGACACATCCTGCACAGTTGTCTGTCAGACTTGTGCGTTTGTTCTTCTTTCAAGTGAAACTGTTCCACTGGGCCCTGCCTCAACACAGAGGTGATCCAAGATTGACAGCACTAATGTAATAAGAGATCACAAACTGGGTGGGATGATTGAAAGGGGCATTTTTCACTCTCGATGAAATTCAAGTGCAGAGCAAGATTTATGGTTGTCCTGACTCGTTCCGTACTCTGCGGCACACAAATATTTCATAAAAAGACACAAATGAATAAAAGACCGATAATTTGACATGGTTTTGCTGCAAATTTTATGATACAACAAATTCAGAATTAGCCTACACACATCAAATTCCCCTCTTTTCTTTTTAAAAGAACTCCTATATTAACCCACTTACTTCAATATATGTTGTGAAAATGAGGCTAACCTTCGGTAAAAAGCAGAGGTCAGGAACTACCAGGTCCCGACAGACCGGAGTTTTTGCGCATGCGTAATCTGCACTTGCACAATGCCGCACTTTTAAGTTCTTTGGGCCGAGGAGTAGCCCAGCATGCGTGCACATGAAGAAAAACTCTCAAAAAACCAGGAGCCGAGTGCCATTGAAAGCAAGTGAGATGGGCAGAGGACAGGAAGAGGTCCTTAAAGAAGAGTTCCAGGCAGGGGACAGGGACAGGACGAGATCCCAGTTCTGTTGAGTTGAAAAGCAGGAAAAGGACTGCGGACTTCAAGTGAAGAGGGCTCAGGAGGAGTCCTGAAGATCCAAGGTGATAGAAGGTCGGTGACTCCATGCTGTGGGACTTTGAGCAGCATTGTACTGCTCAGTGCAGCTGAAGAAGTGAAGTTGTGTTTGTGTGTTGGTGATCCAGTGCAGATTGAGGAATCCAGGTGAACAGCTCACCCATGGAGACTAGATTAAAACCCTGCTATGTGGGCAATGATTGAGGCTGTCCAAGTTGGGTCAACCTTTGGAGAGAATTCGAAGGTGAAATTTTCAACAGTGAAGACAGGAATCCCTTGTGAGGGAGACAGAGTTTCAGTGAGATTGGTTAACTGAATGTTTACTGACGGCTGCATGCGTTGTTGAGAAATCTGTGGACTGTTTTGGTCGCATTTGCCATTTAGTGTGCAGAGTATGTTCGACCACAGTTTGTCGGTTTGTTATCAGGAGCGTCATTCTCCGACCACCCAGCGGGTCGGAGAATGGCCGTTGGCCGCTGTGAATCCCGCCCCCGCTGGTTGCCGAAGTCTCCGGTACCGGAGATTGGGCGGGGGCGGGAATCGGGCCGCGCCGGTTGGCGCCCCCCCCCCCCGCTCAATTCTCCGGCCCGGATGGGCCGAAGTCCCGCCGAGAAATTGCCTGTCCCGCCGGCATAAATTAAAGCACCTATTTACCGGCGGACAAGGCGGCGCGGGCGGGCTCCGGGGTCCTGGGGGGGGGCGCGGGGCGATCTGGCCCCGGGGGGTGCCCCCACGGCGGCCGGGCCCACGATCGGGGCCCACCGATCCGCGGGTGGGCCTGTGCCATGGGGGCACTCTTTCCCTTCCGCCTCCGCCACAGTCTCCACCATGGCGGAGGCGGAAGAGACTCTCCCCACTGCGCATGCGCGGGAAACTGTCAGCGGCCGCTGACACTCCCGCGCATGCGCCGCCCGGGGATGTCATTTCCGCGCCAGATTGCGGGGCGCCAAAGGCCGTTTCCGCCAGCTGGCGGGGCGGAAATCCCTCCGGCGTCGGCCTAGCCCCTCAATGTCGGGGCTCGGCCCCCAAAGATGCGGAGCATTCCGCACCTTTGGGGCGGCGCGATGCCCATCTGATTGGCGCCATTTTGGGCGCCAGTCGACGGACATCGCGCCGTTGGGGGAGAATTTCGCCCCAGGTATCACATATTAACCCTGAATGTTAAGAATATAACATAGATATTGTAAATTGTTTTATCTTCCCGATCTTCGATATTGTAAATTGCTTTATCTTTCTGATCGTGTACACTGAACTTTATTTTTGTTTATCCCTAACAGCGACTTATTCACTGAGCAAGTGTCTTAAATCTTAAACTTTGCCTATTTTAAACAAAACATTATTCGGCCTTAATCAGATCCTACCAAGAGATTGGGGATCTGGTCTAACATCATAACATGCATCATTAAAATAGAGAGAAATACCAGCACGTGAAGATTTTGTACAATAGCATCACCAACATCAATATCTAACCATATGGCTGGACAGTTTCACAATAGACCCATTAGCTTTTAAAATTCTGCATTACTAATAAATCTTGGCTGATTTGAATTTCCTTAACTCATTTCAACCACTTCTCCAGATACCAGTGGCTCCTGAAGTTAGCTATTTCAATGCAGCCCGATAATCTGACTGCCAATGCCCACGGCTTTCTGGGCAATGCCTAAAAGACTTAAAGACATTTGTTTAAAGTTAGGCAAAAGAGTGACTGATCATGTAAACCCCTCGCAAATGAGTGGCACTATTGTATTTTAATATAAGTGCCCTGCTGTTTATCAGACTCTAAAGTCTTTGATGCTTCTGCCCATTAAAGCAACATAGAGTCTTTGAAAGCAGAAAAATCACAGAACAACAGCAACATTTCTTACAGAGCAGAAAACGATTCAAACAAAGGACATACTGGTGCCATTTCCAATGAGTTGACATCACATTATTACTAACAACAGATTACCCCAGCACAAGGCAAAACTTTCTGATCAAGAGAAAACACACTGCCAAGCATGCAACCCATTTTGTAATTTAATTAAATAGGCCAGAATTTGCTGGCAAAATAACAGAGAGGTCACACACAGTTATTAACATACAAAACATTTTTAACTGTTATCACAAAAACAAGGGATTATTAATAACACCGAGAGTTTCAAAAACTCGCTGGATCCGTATTATAATTATGAATTAGAGCAGAGAAGGCAGAGAAGACATGCACAAAATTAGGAGAGACAGGTCGGGTAGACAGGAAGGAAAGCAGGGGTAGCGGGGTCATTAACCAGGGGGCACAGATTTAAGATAAAGGGCAGGAGATTGAGAGGGGATTTGAGAAAAAACATTTTGCTCAACATTTAAGAAGCATTTAGATGAGCACAAGAAACATAATAGCATACAAGGTTAGGGACCAAGTGCTGGAGAATGGGATTACAATAGATTGATGGCCAGCGCAGACAGGATGGGTCAAAAGGCCTTTCTGTGCTGTAAAACATTTGACTCTAATTAAACATGCTGCACAAAGTTAGGGCTGGTACTTAACATATGGACTCTTTCAATGAGTTTAGTGTTCCCAGGAAGGAAACATTCAAACTGCGGAGTGTCATTGCTGCAATTCGCTCTTGGGAGGTTTAATATTTAATTATCTTCTCACTTTTCCTTTATCTCTCTCTCTCTGTGGTGGAAACAAATGGGTTAACTTAATTTGAATCTAATTCACTTTATTTCCTTTTCATTGTTCATATGGTACTCATTCTCCAAGATAGATTGCTGGTCCCGCTGTTCTCCCCAATGCCATTATCAGCTCACATTTCCAATAATTTGAGGCACTAAAAGTTTTGAACTGAAGACTGCGACATTAACAAACATTCCAGCCTGCAGTGCACACGGATAAGAGTACAAACAGCAAATGCAGAACATAGGCTATTCAGCCCAACAGGCCAGTGTCTATATGCCACCCTGTAGGATATTCCACATGCTAACCCCCCTTCAAGTAAAGAACGGTCCCACAGCACAATTGTTAAGAAGAGCAAGGGAGTTTGCCCCAGTGCCTTGACCAATATTTCTCCCTCAAGCTCCCTGACTAAACAAAAAATTCATTATCACATTGCTGAGTGGGATCTTGCTGGGCACACATCCGCTGCTGCATTTCCTACATGACAGCAGTCACTGCTCCGAAAATTCTGGTCCAATGAGTCCAGCAACCACGAAACCTACAGACGAGATGTTGCAGTCGCAAGATTGGTTATTTTAATATTGCAGGCTGCCTTTACTTTGCCTATCCTGCCACTGGTGAGGAATGATGTTAACACTGACCGATTAAATGACCATGATGGCATTTCTATTAACGGAATTCCCATTTAGTGCTAAATTAAGGTAAGTGCAAGTTAATTTCAAACTGGTGATGGGTTGTAAGCAAGCCAGCCATTGCTGTAACTTGCAATGGATAACACAATGCTAAATCCCGTACACAAAAATATTCAGGGAAGAGCAGAGATCAGAAATCGAGACTGGTCTTGTAAAACTCCAAGTAAACGGAGAATCATAAAACAGTGAACCTTTGAACTCGGATTGCCAACAAATCATTGGGAATAGACCATAAGACATAGGAGCAGAATTAGGCCACTCAGCCCATCGAGTTCTCCGCCATTTAATCATGGCTGATATTTTTCTTATCCCCATTCTCCTGCCTTCCCCCATAACCCGATCCCCTTATTAATCAAGAACCCATCTATCTCTGTCTTAAAGACACTCAGTGATTTGGCCTCCACAGCCTTCTGCAGCAAAGAATTCCACAGCTTCACCACCCTCTGGCTGAAGAAATTCCTCCTCATCGCTGTTTTAAAGGATCGTCCCTTTAGTCTGAGATGGTGTCCTCTGGTTCTAGTTTGTCCTACAAATGGAACATCTCTCCACATCCACTCTATCCAGGCCTCAGTATCCTGTACATTTTAGTAAGATTCCCCCCTCATCCTTCTGAACTCCGAGTACAGACCCAGAGTCCTCAACCATTCCTCATACGACAAGCTCCTCATTCCAGGGATCATTCTTGTGAACCTCCTCTGGACCCTTTCGGAGGCCAGCACATCTTTCCTTAGATACGGGCCCAAAACTGCTCATTATACTCCAAATGGGGTCTGACCAGAGCCTTATACAGCCTCAGAAGTACATCCCTGGTCTTGTACTCCAGCCCTCTTGACATGAATGCTGACATTGCATTTGCCTTCCTAACTACCGGCTGAACCTGCACATTAACCTGAAGTGAATCATGTACAAGGATTCCCAAGTCCCTTCGTGCTTCTGATTTCCCAAGTATTTCCCCATTTAGAAAATAGTCTATACCCCCATTCCTCCTTCCGAAGTGCATAACCTCACACTTTTCTACATTGTATTCCACCTGCCACTTCTCCTCTCCAAATCCTTCTGCAGCCACCCGCTTCCTCAATACTACCTGTCCCTCTACAGATCTTTGTATCACCTGCAAACTTAGCAACAGTGCCTTCAGTTCCTTCCTCCAGATCATTAATGTATATTGTGAAATGTTGTGGTCCCAGCACAGACCCATGAGGCACACCACTAGTCACCGGCTGCCATCCTGAAAAAGTCCCCTTTATCCCCACACTCCCTTCTGCCAGCCAGCCAATTCTCTATCCATGCCTTGGGCTCTTAATTTATTTAACAGTCTCCTATGTGGCACCTTGTCAAAGGCCTTCTGGAAACCCAAATAAATCATGTCCACTAGTTTTCCTTTGTCTAACCTCCTTGTTACCGCCTCAAACAACTAACAGATTTGTCAGGCATTACCTCCCTTTGACAAAGCTGTGCTGACTCAATCCTATTTTATCATGCACTTCCAAGTACTCCGCGATCTCATCTTTAATAATGGACTCTAAAATCTTACCAATGACCAAAGTCAGGCTAACTGGCCTATAATGTCCCGTCTTCAGTCTCCCTTCTTCAACAGTCCTCTGGGACCCTTCCTGCCTCCAGTGATTCCTGAAAGAACACCACCAATGCTTCCACAATCTCCTACGCCATCTCTTTCAGAACCCTGGGGTGCAGTCCATCCAGTCCGGGTGCTTAATTCACCTTCAGACCTTTCAGTTTCCCCAGATCCTTCTCCTCAGTAATGGTCACTGCACTCACCTCTGCCCCCGGATTCTCCTGGAGCTCTGGCATCCCACTGGTGTCTTCCATCGTGAAGACTGATGCAAAGTAACTATTCAGTTCCTCTGCCATTTCTTTGTTTCCTATTATTACTTCTCCAGCCACATTTTCCAGTGGCCCAATATTTATTTTTGCCTCTGTCTTACCTTTCATATATTGAAAAAACTCTTCCTATTTTCTTTTATATGACTAGCTAGCTTGCACTCATATTTCATCTTCTCCCCCCCTTATTGCTTTTTTAGTTGTCCTCTGCTCGCTTTTAAAGGCTTCCAATCCTCTGGCTTCCCACTAATACTCGCCACTTTGTATGCTTTTTCTTTTGCTTTTATGCTGTCCTCGATTTCCCTCGTCAGCCATGGATGTCTTGTCCTCCACTTAGCATGTTTCCTCCTCCTTGGGATGAATTTCTGTTCTGCCTCCCTAATAACCCCCAAAAACTCCTGCCATTGCTGTTCCACTGTCTTCCCTGCTAGGCTCCTTTTCCAATTAACTCTGGCCAGCTCCTCCCTCATGTCTTTGTAGTTACCCTTATTTAATTGTAATACAGTTACATCTGATTCCAGCGTCCCCCTCTCAAACTGCAGGGTAAATTCTATCATATTGTGGTCACTGCTCCCCAAGGGTTCCTTCACCTGATGTTCCCTAATCAAGTCTGTCTCATTACGCATCACCAAATCCAGAATTGACTGTTCCCCAGTAGCTCTGTCACAAGCTGATCTAAAAAAACATCTTTGCAATTCCACAAATTCCTTTTCTTGGGGATCCACTACCAACCTGATTTTCCCAGCCCTCCTGCATATTGAAGTCCCTCATGATTGCCTTTTTCACAAGCCTTTTCAATCTCCTGATTTATTTTCTGCCCCACATCCTGACTACCGCTAAGGAGCCTATACATAACTCCCATCAGCGTCTTTTTACCATTGTGATTCCTCAACTCTACCCACAGAGATTCAATGCCTTCTGATCCTATATCGTTCCTTGCTATCGATTTAACTTCACTCCTAACTAACAATGCAACCCCACCCCCTTTGCCCGTCTGCCTGTCCTTTCGATAAGACACATATCCTTGTGTATTTAGATCCCAGCCCTGATCCCCTTGCAGCCACGTCTCTGTGATGCCCACAACATCGTACCAACCAATTTCTATGTGTGCATCAAGCTCATTTACCTTGTTCCATATACTGCGCGGATTTAGGTACAACACCTTCAGTCCTGGATTGACCATCTCCCTTCTCACACTTATCACCTTTTTTGTTCTGCCGGAGGGTGATGGTGTTCTTTTATTTTGGTTCTCTATTTCCCTATCAGTTCTTATCTCTTTTAACCGAACGCTCTGGTTCCCACCCCCGCCATACTAAAATCCTTCTGAGTGACTCTAGCAAACCTCCCAGCCAGGATATTGATGCCCCTCCATTTAGATGCAACCCATCCTTCTTGTACAGGTCCCACCTGCCCCGGAAGAGATCCCTATGGTCCAGAAATCTATAACCATCCCTCCTACCACCTGTTTAGCCATGTGTTTAGCTGCACTATCCTCCTCTTTCTAGCCTCATTGGCACGTGGCACAGGGAGCAATCTGGAGATTGCAACCCTCGAGGTCCTGCTTTTTAGTTTACTGCCCAATTCCCTGAATTCCTTCTGCAGGACCTCATCACTCTTCCTACCTATGTTATCAGTTCCCATGTGTACTACGACCTCTGGCTGTTCACCCTCTCCCTTCAGGGTGGCCTGTGTTCGTTTAGAGACATCCTTGACCCTGGCACCAGGGAGGCAACACACCATCCTGGAGTCTCTTTCACGCCCTCAGGAGCGTCTCTCTGTGCCTTACTGTTGAGTCCCCTATAACTATCGCTCTCCTGCACAATTGTGGTGCCACTGTTCTGGCCGCTGTTGTTTCCCCCGATAGGCTATCCCAACAGTAGCCAAAACGGAATACCTGTTAGAGAGGGGGACAGCCACAGAGGATTCCTGCACTGACTGCCTGCCCTTTCTAGCGGTCATCCATCTGTCTGCGTGGGAATGGGGAAACAACTTTTTTTGGTTGTTGAAGCTTTTCATATAGCGTTCACTGGGACAATTTACAAGAATACCAAATGCAAATGGAACAAAAACCTATAGTGCACGAGTATAGCTTGGCAGTTATCCGTCAGTCACCATCAACTACGGCATCTCCATGGCAACTCCTCTACCAACCATAGTCCACTTGCCAACCGATCAGCACACTCTCCTCATGAAGTGTAAATTCCCTTCATATTTGACATGCTTGCAAATTGTCTCAACTTGTGTGCTAGGACGAAAAGCTTCAGAAAAAAGGACCCTTCTACTTAAGTTCTACAAAACAACTATTAATTTGTTTTCTAGTAAACATCAGAAATATTCAGCCTATTCTTTCCTCAAAATGGACCAGGCTGTGAAATCACAGCTTGAGCTCTCACCCTGACTCTCACTAAGAGTAGCCATTGAACATTTGCAGGGAAATTGTACACAAACTCTCAATACCATAGCTTTACCGAAGTAAAATGCAACAGATGCTGAAGATCTGAAATGAAAACAGAGAATGCTGGAAAAACCCAGCAGGTCTGACAATGTCTGTGGAGAAACAGCCAGTCTCGAGCTGTGCTTTCAGTCTGTTCCATTTTAAAGAAAGAATAGGTTATTTCTAAAGTTTGCTAAAAATAAGACCTTTTTTCCCCCCCACTCCCGATGATTTGAAGAAAAAAGAAAATCCTTTCCCCAATCCCGATGATTTGCTGGCACAGAGAGTTCAACGGTTCTTTGTTTTATGGTTCTCAGTTTTCCTGGAGGTTCACAAGACTAGCACAGATTTCTGATCACTGTTCTGCCCGGAATATCTTGGAGCGTGGAAAGTAACATTGTGCTGTCCATTGCAAGTTGCGACCATGGCAACCTCACTTACAGCCCATCACCAATTATAATGTTTCAGGTTTGTGATCTGTCATCACAACTCCTGATCTTCTGATGCTCACATCACATCAACGAATAAAAAGAACATTGTTGCAGAGAAGTGAACCTTGGTGCCAAGAGCCTCATGCACGCAGCGGAGTTGGGGATGAGGGGGAGAACTGGCACTGTGGTAAAACTTCATATGGGAGGCTACACGCACTTCTGCCTGTCTGCACTTTCACCTGCTCACAATCTGCCAAACCAGTCCTCCAGTGACAGCAAGGTGCAGAATGAATAATATCTCAATTATTCCACCTTGTCAACATTATGCGCCAATTTAACAAAAGCAGGGATACAGTGTTGCTAACTTTCCCGTTGCTTCAATTGCTCTGTTTTATTACCTTTGTTCTCGAGTCGCCAGGTATCTTTATACCGCCATGAGGTTCAAGTCCAAGTAATGATCAATAATCCAATACACCGATTAGTAAGATTCAAATCAAAGCACATTTATTATACACAGTAATCGCTACTCATGCACAAATTCTACGCCTAAGCTACTTCTACAACTAACAGGCCTATACTTAACTTCGGACTGGCCCACCAGGTCAGGGGAACAAATGGCCTTTCGTTCGGGTTCTGAGTCTGCGGGATTCAAAGTTGGTATGGATTGGTAGCTAGGAGCGCCTATCTTGTAGCGAGCGTTGAATTAAGACTTACTTCTGTCGGCGGTCACTGCACCGGTCACGGTCAATGTTGGTTCGTGTTGCTGGGTGACCCGGGCAGGACGAATAGAGCGAGATTTGAACTTGGGGCTTGACTCTTATAGTCCCCAGGGGCTTCCCGCCTTTCGGGGCGGACCCTGTACCTGGTCCCAAGTGATTGGACTTTGTCCCAATCGCTTAGTTCGATTTCTCCAATACTGGAGCGGTTCCCTGATCGATGGGCGGTCTTGAGGTTTTCGTTCACCTCCTTTGTGTTGGCTCCTGCTGGCGCCGGGGAGTTTGGCTTTGCTTTGTGTGTCCCAAATGTTACTTATTGTTTCCGGGGATTGCTCATCAGTATGTAGATGGCTGCTACATTGTTATGCTGATGGTCGCTGGTATCGATGTTGTCTGGACTTTTGCAGAGTTAAATACACAGCAAACCTGCACCTGCTGGTTTCTGTCTGTGCTGGCTGACTTTCCCATCAGCCTTTGCCGTGCGCCATTTTAAATCGGGAGTTGGCCAATTTAGGTGCTCCACTCTCTCCTTGTGATCCTAACGCGAAGCGCGAAGGATCACATAACTACGTTGCTTTCATTCCCTGACGCGGTGAGCACTTCTTTCATGGCCTCTACACTGACCATAACTATGCAAACATTTTTTAACTGACAATTCTAAGGGGCGCTATGCCAAACAGGGACATGGATTACAAAACAAGAAAATGGGAACCTCTAACTATCCTTAATACACTACGCTCACTTAAACATTTCATCACTCTAACTTCTTCAACCATACAAACAAAATCATAGCAGTTTTATACACATTATTCCTGGCTTGGCAGTCAAGCTTAGAATCATACAATTGCTCATGAACATTTCTTTATTTACAACAAAATCGCAAACGAATGCTCTTTATTATAGATCGCGGGGGTCGGGGATCTGGTCGTATCCGAAAATAGGGGAACTGATCCTATATACCGGGGTGCGAGCGCGGTAGGCTCTCCTTCTCCATTTTCTCAGACGCATAGTCTGCACGATGCAGCAGAGTAGCGCCAATACTAGTCGGGATTCTGTCAAGTAGGACAGGGAGTACCAGGTTATAAACCTGGCACACCAAGATGGTGTGGTGTCGCTGGTGACTGGGCTCTGGGTACTGTGGGGAAGTGAGTCATTAATGGCTGGGGGGCTTGAGATCATGGGATTCGCATTCACGCGCAACCAAATGTCCATTATCACGATGAACCACGCGGAGGATGTCCTCATGGTTCTTCTTCTTTCACTTCTCTTCTCTACTCTTCCCTTCTCTTCTCTGGTCCTGGAGCTTCTGGAGTTTTGTGGAAACAAGCATAGTGTCTGTTACTATCTTGGTTTAATATCTCGTATGATAGCCTGTCTTTCCTTTAGTGCCAATTACTCCCTTTATAATTGGTCACTATGTGTGACTCCGTCATTTTTTTCAAAAAACGAATTTTAGGACAAGACACTTTCAAATAATGAACCAGTGCGAGCCGTCTCGCAGACTGTGCGGTTTACCATCCAAATGTTTCAGGATGTAAATAGCATATGGTTGGCAACCTAAGGGTTACCTGAAACAAAACAAAACTTTTTGAACTGAAAGTGCCAAAATGAGGTGCGTATGGGCCGCGACGCGTAAGAGTTGGATGGAGTCCCCGGGTAGGACGGCTACCAATGCCGTGTCTCTCCTACCCGAGCGTAGCTGACCAGAGGGGGGTTCCCAGGTAGGGCGGGTCCCAAGCCGTTTCTCCACTGCCTGAGCAACCGACAAGAATGGGCAAGAAATGTAGTCATTGTGGTGGGGGGCTGCCGTATTGGTTCTACCTTCGAACCAGAAGGGCAGTTACGAACGGGTGTCTGGTATCTGTCGACAGACGAGTTCCGCTGAACTGGCGTCTGGGACCTTAACAAGTCTCTGCAGACAAACTAGTTCCTCTGAACTAGCGTCTGGCGAATAGCAAGTCTCTGTGGGTAAGTCCTCAGAGGTTTCGGCCGAAAAGGTGTGGGGCCGTGAAAATTTTTTTCCCCCGGTCTGACATACAACATTTAACAAAACACTACAAACAACATAAAACATGCTGCAGGTTCCATCAGAAAGGACACCGTTTCTCCTTTAAAAAGCGGTTCCTTTAAAATATCATCTGGACACCTCAGTTATCGGTTGCGAACAGGGTCGCAAAGGGGTTCTCGTTTTCGGAGTCAGACTCAAGGTCGTTATCTTCTCCCGGATGCCAAACTCTCAAGTGTATCAGGGCTGAAAGGGCTGCTTGGTATGATTTCGGATCGCTCTCGTCATTCCGGACAAGTCTGTATGAGTTATCTCTGTGCCAATAGGTGGTGTCTAGTTGTGTGGGGACGGAATCGGGGTTGTCATTGTGGGTCGGTGGTGGGGTTTGATTAGGAAAGTGATCATGAAGGGATCACTTGAATAGTGGTCAGATGCGCTGGGTGTGGGTCCTGTTGAATGGGGATAGTAGGGAGGCGTGCTGTGGCTATCGTCCGAGTCACAGTCGCTGTCTCTGCTGCTGCAGTCTGTGGGCGTTCCGGGGCGGAGTGTATATTTTGGGGGTGGAGTCGAGGTTGAGTCCTGGCTGGGCTGGACGTGTTGGGGGAGGGTAGGGTTACGTTGGCTGTGGGCAGGGCGTGGTGTGCTGCGTCGAGCATGACGTGGTCTGAGTGGTTAGACTGTGTTCCATATGCCTTCAGCTGGTTGATATGGAACCACGCAGTCTTTCCGTTGGGATACTTTATCTTGTAGGCGGAAGGGCTTACTTTGTCCGCAATGGAGTACGGACTCGAGTACTTTGGTGACAGGAATGTGCTGGAGACAAATATATGGAGAGCATGACTTGCTGTCCTACACTGTACTCAGTCGCATGCACTGTCTTGTCGAAACAAGCCTTGCTCTGTTTCTTCCTTGTGCCCAATTTCACTGCGGCTGCGAGCTGAGCCGTTTTAACATTATCCGCTAATTGCTCTACTGCTTTCTCGTGTGTGAGGGCCGTCACTTCGGGGCTGGTCAAGTCTAAACCTAATAAAAATTCTGTGCCTTTCATGGGGCGTCCGGTCATGAGAGTGTGTGGGGTGTAATCTGTGGAAGTTGAAACTGTATTACGCAGAAACATCAGCGCAAAAGGGAGGACTGAGTCCCAAGTGGTGTTGTTTTGCTGGACCATTTTTCGGAGGGTGGATTTTAGGGTCCGATTCATGCGCTCCACGATACCACCCGACTGTGGGTGGTATGCCATGTGGAATTTTTGGGTGATGCCAAATATCGTGAGGACGTTCTTCATGACACGTCCCGTAAAATGGGAACCTTGGTCGGATTCAATGCTGCGGGGAGTGCCCATCTTGTAAAGATGTGGTGGGTCAAAATCTTGGCTGTGGTCTTTGCCGTGTTAGTTCTGGATGGGACTGCTTCCACCCATTTTGTAAACGTGTCTATCACCACGAGTACATATTTATAACCATTCCTGCAAGGGGGCAATGGGCCTATAAAATCAATCTGGAGGTTAGTCCAGGGGCCATTAACGGGTCGGGTGTGACTAAGCTCAGCCTTTTTGGCATATCTGTCTGGATTATTCTGGGCACAGATAAGACAATTCTCGATGTAGTGATTTACATCGTCCTTTAAATTCGGCCACCAACAAAGCTGCTTGAGGGAGGCTGTAGTGGGATTGATTCCCTGATGTCCATGACCGTCATGGAACAAACAAATCAGTTGATTCCTGTCCTGTTCAGGAACTACATAAAGGGTGTTTTTTAACACCACACCGTCATGTGTGGTCAGAGCATTTTTAAATCTCTCGTAGGGTGTTGGATAGTTTCCTTTTAAAATCTCCCTGAGATTGCTGTACTGCTTCTGGGCCTGCACTAGATTCTCGATCCTAGTCTGTGAGACCTGAACTGCAGTCACTGGTGCGCTTTCGGTGGGGGGGGGGGGGGGGGGGGGGGGGGGGGGGGGGGGGGGGGGGGGCTGGAACCTGCTTTAGCCAGTGCGTCGGCTTTTACGTTTCCAGGGAGGGAGGAACGATGGTGACTTCGAACTTTGACTATCCCAAAAGTCCTGTTCTGTGCTCTCTCTAAAATGTGACGGAGCAATGGGGCTGAGGGGAGGGGTTTTCCGTCTACGGAAACAAATTCTCTTGCTTTCCACAGGGGCAGGAATTCCGTAAGGCTGTTGCAGACATAGAGACTGTCCGAGTATATGTCTGCTGGGCTGGGGAAGGAATCTGGGTGTTCCACTATATATGCGATGGCCGCAAGCTCTGCTGCCTGCGCGCCCAAGTGTCCTGGAAGTTTTATTGCTATTTCTTCTAGGGCGCGTCCCTGACATATATACAGCAACCTGTTATGCGCTTCCCATCCAATACTGTGGAAGATCAAGTGAAGGCAAATTTGCATTGGCACGCCTTTGCCAATGGAATGGACCAGAATCCATTACTGACATCCAAAACCGTAAAGAATCGGGAATGGAGTCCCTGCTTGAGCATGGTCTCGGGACTTGTGGCTACTGTGGGGGCTGCTGCGGGGTGATTTTGTTGAGTTCCCGGTAATCGATGGTCAGTCGCCATGATCCATCGGGCTTTCTCACTGGCCAAATCGGGGCATTATTAGTGGAGGCTACTGATCTCAGTACGCCCTGCTCTAATAAGCTTTCGATTACTTTAGCGATTTCGCCCTCTGCCACTTGGGGAAATCCATATTGTTTTTGGGGTCTAGGGTCAGGTCCTGTGATCTGTCCGGAGACAGTCATCCGGCCACAGTCATGTTTGTGGGTCGCGAATGCTGCCTTGTTCTTTTGCAGAACTGCCCTAACCTGCTTGTCCTCACTAAGCGTGGTCGGGTTGAACCAAAATTCGCCTACTGCGCTAATTTTGTTTGCGTATTCTCCTATGTTGAGTGTTGCGGGGGCTCTTGCGGATTTTGCCATTTTCCAGACACACTGGTTGACTGGATCAAATGATAAGTTGTGGGAATTCATAAAATCGATTCCCAGAATGTGTTCTGCTGTGTGGGGCAGATCGACTAAAACCACGGGGTGCTTCGTGGTGATGTTGCCGATTTGAATGGGTACAGGGGCTGTGATGTGTCCCTGCTGTGAGTGGCCTGTAAAGCCGCTGAGGGTGATGGTGGCTGTAGTGGGCCACGTGTCTTTTTGAAACAGGGTGGAGGAATTTATTGTGGTGTGGGACCCTCCTGTGTCCCATAGAAATTCGATGGGTTGTCCCCGAACTTTCGCTGCAACTACCGGTCGTCTGGACGTAACCCAAAGGGTCGCAGACCCAACTGGGGGAGCCTGTATACCGTCAGTCCATTCTGGTCAGGTCTGTCTGATCTGAACAGGCGCCAACACTATGAATGGGCTCTGTCTTTTTCTTACTCAGAGTGCCCGTCTGCTGGGCTCTCTGTGGCTTTCTAGGGGCATTGCACTCTCTTGCTAAGTGTCCCAACTGTCCACAGTTGTAACACTAATGTGACTTGGGTGGGGGGGCTGTTCTTTCCTTCATTTTCCCATGCGGGGTTCTGGTGTGTTGTAACTGCCTGTATATCTGCGTCGGCCTGCTTTCCCTCAGGAATTTTAACTGCGGGTTTGCTTTGTACAGACTGCTCCCAGGCGCAGGACAATCTTTTTACTACCCACTCCTCGTTATGAGCCTCCTCTGAGGGATCATAATTTTCGCACGCTTTCTGTCCTGTTTCTGTGGCATGGGAGATAAGGGTGCAGGTCCATTTGGCCATATTGTCTGGGGACAAATGGGCACGGTCTAAGTCTCCAAAGACTGCTGCAAATTGGATCCACAGGCGTTCAGCGAACGCTGTGGGGTGCTCGGCTTTCTTTTGCCTGCATTTGTTGAGGCCATCTACGGGGTCACCCCGGTTATACCCGATCGCATCCAGGATCGCGGTATGCATTTCTGCAAGGGTGCCTCCTCCTACATTCTGTGGGTCGGGAAGGGCTGCTGCTACTGAAGGGTCTAAACTTAAAACTGTGATCTTTACATGCTCTCGCTCATCCAGCCCGTACATGGTCGCCTGCTGCTTTACTCTGGCAAAGAAATGGTGGGGGTCTGAGGTGGGGAGGAACGGTGTGATCTTATCGCACGCGTCCCGTAATTGGGTCACTGTTAAGGGGGTGGAATATAGAAATCCTGCATCGTCAGATGTGGCTGTGCGGTGGGTGGTTACTGGGTTCATTGGAGCCTGAACTATCTGCTCTGTGGGGCGTTGGGGCGCTTTTCTCTTTTGCGGCCTTCCCGGCGCACATGTTACCTGAACATATCTCTGCGCTGTCTCGTTTAATTCTTCCCAATCAGGGCCGTCTTCCTCATCTAATTTTGCTCCAAAGGTTTCCTGGAATCCTTTTTGAACTGAAAGCAGAGATTGCAGCTCTGCAATCTGCTTCCGGCACTTTGCGTGGTCTAGTGAGCTTTGTCTTTGCTCTGTGGTGGCAGCATGGAGTGCTCTTAACGCTGCCTTCAGGTCACCACACTGTCTCTGCAATGCTTCTACCTGCTTCTCTGTTTCTTCACGTACCAGGACTGCACGTTGCGTGTCCTAATAGGCCTTTTCATATTGGGACTGGAAGCTGCTTAAGTGCGCCAGACAAGACTGGTGTGCCCTTTTGGCATCCTCCACCTCTCCATCTTTTGCTGCCAACTTCCTTCTCAATTCTAAGTTCTCTCTTTCTACCTCGCTTACATCAACCTTACTCATTTGATGTATGCCTTCTACTTCTTTCCGGAGCGTCCTAACGACCTCCTCTGTGCCTCGCAATTGTGCCAAGCAGGACATGATTGCCATCGGCTTTCGAGCTTTCCCTAAGCTCTTTTTGTGGATCTCGCTCAGCGTCTCCCACCAAGTATGTCCTATACTCCCGGGGCCTGATTCCTCGTTGTCACAGAATTCACTCCAAAGGGGCCATCCTTTCCCTTTGAGGCACTTCCTGATTTCTTCCTCCCAAATGGGACATTGTCCCACTCTACTGCTGCTGGTCGCTGCGACCGCAAATTCCTCGGGGTTCATGAGGCGTTGCATTGCCTGCATTGCCATCTTTCCTATCCGAATGCTACTCTTCAAATTTGGGACAGGGGTATTAAGGTGGTGCTGTAAATACGGGTACGGCTTTCGCTACTTTCCGAAGTACAAACCCCCGACAGTTTTGTCGCAACAAAAAATCTATCAGTTTTACCTTATCGCCCTGTTAGTTACGCATGCATACGCACACTTCCGAATTATGAGTATTGATCAGAACTGCTTGAACACTTGTGGTTTTCTGTTCCCAATTGGGTCTCTCATTCAAATTCTTGGGTTCTCCCGGAGTGGTTATGCCACTTCTAGATCGGGTCCCATCAGGATGTCGCCAAATAAGGTTGGTAACTTTCCCGTTGGTTCAATTACTCTGTTTTATTACCTTTGTTCTCGAGTCGCCAGGTATCTTTATGATACCGCCACGAGGTTCAAGTCCAAGTAATGATCAATAACCCAATACACCGATTAGTAAGATTCAAATCAAAGCACATTTATTATACACAGTAATCTATACTCATGCACAAATTCTACGTCTAAGCTACTTCTACAACTAACAGGCCTATACTTAACTTCGGACTGGCCCACCAGGTCAGGGGAACAAATGGCCTTTCGTTCGGGTTCTGAGTCTGCGGGATTCGAAGTTGGTACGGATTGGTAGCAAGGAGCGCCTATCTCGTAGCGAGCGTTGAATTAAGACTTACGGCGGTCACTGCACCGGTCACGGTCAAAGTTGGTTCGTGTTGCTGGGTGACCCAGGCAGGACGAAGAGAGAGAGATTTGAACTTGGGGCTTAACTCTTATAGTCCCCAAGGGCTTCCCGCCTTTCGGGGCGGACCCTGTACCTGGTCCCAAGTGATTGGACTTTGTCCCAATCGCTTGGTTCGATTTCTCCAATACTGGAGCGGTTCCCTGATCGATGGGCGGTCTGGAGGTGTTCGTTCACCTCCTTTGTGTTGGCTTCTGCTGGCGCCGGGGAGTCTGGCTTTGCTTTGTGTGTCCCAAATGTTACTTATTGTTCCTGGGGATTGCTCATCAGTATGTAGATGGCTGCTACATTGTTATGCTGGTATCAATGTTGTCTGGCATTTTGCGGAGTTAAATACACAGCAAACCTGCACCTGCTGGTTTCTGTCTGTGTTGGCTGACTTTCCCATCAGCCTTTGCCGTCCGCCATCTTAAATCGGGAGTTGGCCAATTTAGGTGGCTACAACAGTCCCTTCAATGCTCCCCCAGATGGAACTGGTCTGAAGCCACGGGTAGCATTTCCAATTTTATCAGCTTTGCTGGTATTATAAGCTAGATTTGATCTTTAGAGGGGCCCATTACACAGCAGTTGACCTTTTCGCTTGAAAAAGTTACTCCTTAATATCTGCTTTCAGTACATTCGCAACATGGAATTCAGAAAAAAAAAAACAGAGACGTGGTTTATGTTGGAACAACAGAATCCTGCAAAAGCCAACAAAGAATACCAGACTGACATTTATGTTGTGCTGGATTTACTAGTTTCTAAAGGGCACTTTGCTGATTTTCTTTTATATCGACATTTTTTGGAGTGCCTTGGACCATTCCCAAACCAAAAGAAGCAAAGCAGCCTGCTGCTGATGCTTTGACAATGGCAGCCTGCTCTCAGACAGGCTGAGCGAGGAACAATACTCCCCCTAAGCATATAGCAAAAATAAATTTCCTTCATGCAGAACAGAGGGACAGTAATGACTGGAATATAAAAATATATGAAAAGACAGACAGGGAAAGGCAGGCTGATTTAACGGGTTTGCCTCAGCCACAATGCACCAAGCATCATAACATTCAACACAGAAAAGGTCACCAAGGTGACTCACTGAGGCCATGTCTTTTTCCTCAGGTTGTTGTAAAAGATCCTGAGACACTATTTTGAAGAACGAGACTCTATTTTGAAGAAGAGCGGGGTGGGGGTGTTCCCTGTCATTTGGCATTCATCCCTCAATCAATAACACAAAAAATAAACCTGGTCAGAATTACATTGCTGTTTAACTGTGCAGAAAGTGGCTTCTGTGTTGCCTACATTATAACAGTGACTGTCCATCACTAGTATCAGGTATTCTGATGAAAGCTTATCAACATTGAACATTAACTCACTTTCTACACAAAAATGCTGCCTTATTTGTTCTTTATACTTGCTAATATATTAACCCCAAACCCATAAACCTTTACGCTGTGCAGAAAAATAATCACATGGCACCTAACCAAATGCCTTTGTAAATCCAAACAAACTATATCCACCAGTTTCCTTTCATTGACCCTGCTAGTTACACCTCAAAAATCTCTTACGATAACATCCTCCAGCAGACAGCCTACGTAGCAGGATAAGAGCCATGCTCGCATTAGCCTGATCTTCACCGCACCGGATAACATGACCACTTGTGGGACTGTCAATTCCAACTGAACGGCAGCGGCAAGCATACCAGCACCCCTCATACACTGAACACAAGCTTTACAGCACTCCCACAACAGAATGTCAAGAGGCTGTTGCAAAAGTATACAGTGCATCTAGCAGGCCAGTGTCCATAACACATGACTGGAACCTGAGCATCTACATCAAAGCACAAAAATCTGTAAATGCATAACATCAGTAACTATGCAGAGAAAAGACAGGGTTAATATCTCAGGTGTATACTCTTGGCTAGGATTTCAACAAACAGGAACCTGTCTTTCTCTTTACAGATGCTGACAGGCTTGTTGTACATTTGCTGCATTTTTATTGAATTTTCTTTCAGTCATTTGATTTTATCTACATCTTTGTACTGGTCTTGAGGTTAACTTCACAGTTTAGACAACTTATTCCGAAAGTATTATCCAATAATTAAGTGCGACCCATATACTCACAGCAGCCTGAGTAAATGGAAGGAAACGTCACTTTGTTCCAGCCACGGTCCTTTGTCCCATTTCAAGAGCCCAAAGTCCTCAGCAACCTGTAATTACAGTAGTTTGGTCAGAGACTGCATATCAAAGTTTATTTTTCTACTGGGAAGAGATGGGGAGGTTTGATCAGGGTACATTTACTGGCATGAACACATACACTAAATGGCCTGCTCCAAGGTAGCAGTGTTATCCCAACAATAACTTGCACCTCAAAGGTGGCAAAATGTCTAAAGATGCTCCACAGGAGTGGTTTCAAAGATAGGTTTTAAAGGGAGTCTTAAAAAGAGAACGGTGGATAGTTTTTTTTTATTAAGGGGCAATTTAACGTGGCCAATCCACCGAGCCTGCACATCTTTGGGTTGTGGGGGCGAAACCCACGCAAACACAGGGAGAACGTGCACACTCCACAAGGACAGTGACCCAGAGCCGGGATCGAACCTGGGACCTCGGCGCCAAGAGGCCACAATGCTAACCAGGGTGCCACCGTGCTGCCCGAACGGTGGATGGGTTTAGAGACGGAATTCCTGAGCCAAGGAATCAAGGATCTGACAGTACAGCCACCAACGGTGGAGCAATTAGCAAAATTCACGCTGGTGTTCTGACCACTCATTAAACCGCACAAAAACAAATCTCTTGACTATACATTACATTGCAGCTTGTGGGATCTTACTATGTGTAAATGTCTACCACACAACGGTGGCGTCAACTCACAAGCCATTGGCATAAAGCACTTTGAGGTGTCTAGAGGATGTAATAGGTGCTACATAAAGGCAAGCCTTTTCCTTTCTTCTGTACAGTGGCTAGGATGCCACTGGAGGAAGGACAAATGGTCAAAGTGTGTCACAGCTGAACTCAAGACCCAGTCTGAGACAGTGCTTCAAATCAGATTAAATTTCTCACCTGCACATTGCTCAATAAAGGAACAAGGATAACACTGAAAGATCTGAGCAAACCCAACCAGCCATCTTAAAAAAAGTCACTCGTTTAGTAAAGGTGTTATGGCTCAGATCTGTGGATCACCATTATAATGAGACTTCTGTACTTTATGAATCCAATATCACCAAGCGATTAAAGTAAAGTAACTTAGTAAGTTAATAACTTATTTATAGGGGTCTGGAGAACTGTGTACAGTTTTGGTCTCCTCATTTAAGGAAACATATACCTGCCTTAGACGGGATGAACAATAAATTAACTCTTGGGGTAAGGGAGATTGAGTACCAGAGTCCCGACAGTGCAGAAGGAGGCTATTTGATCCATCGAGTCTGCATTGACCCTCTGAAAGAGCACCCCATCTAGCCCTATCCCCGTAACCCTACCTAACTTGCACATGATCGGACACTAAGGGGCAATTTAGCATGGCCAATCCACCTAACCTGCACATCTTTGGCCTGTGGGAGGAAACCGGAGAACCCAGAGGAAACCCACGCACACACGGGCAAATGTGCAAACACTACATGGTCACCGAAGGTCGGAATTGAATCCATATCCCTGGCTCTGTAAGGCAGCAGTGCTAACCACCATGCTGCCAAGGGAGTAGAACAGGGCTCACCCTTCCTACCATTTAGAAGGGCAAGAGGTGATTTCATTGACACATCAAATTCTTCTGGGAATGAAATAGTTTGAGCTGGATGGAGTGTCTACAGCATGGGCCCACAGTCTCAGAATAAGGGGTCAGCCATCTTGGAGTGAGATAAGCAGAAACATCTTCATTCAGGGAGTAGTAAACCTGTGAAATTCTCTACCCCAGCGAGCTATGGATGTTCAGTCACTGAATATATTCAAGACCGAAGACATTCCTTTATTTGGATATGAAGGATATTAAGGGATAGTACAAGATGCAGTTGATGTAGAATATCATCCATGATCTTACTGAATAGCAGACAGACTGGAGAGATCATATGGTCTATTCTTGCTTTTATTTCGTATGGTTCTTATGTAGCCAGCTAATATATTACAGGGAGCAACAACAGTTAACCTGCAGATTCCATTTAACAGCCAAAGAATAAAGCATGCTGCTTGAACATTACAAGCTTCTCTTCAACAGGTTATCGCCACTGATTAGCATTGCAGAGACTAACAGACTAACCATACATTGAGCAAAAAGAGAGAGAGATGCCCTTCAACACTAGAGCAGTTTAAGTTTGCAAACACAAAGTTTAATATCAGTGTATTAATCATAAATTAAAATATTTTTAAGGCTCACCTGCCTTAATGTTAAAATCTAGCTTCTTCTACATTCAAATTGGAAAGGAAATTCCTATTTTATAACTCAGTGCGCACAAATATTGAACTGCCATGGTGGTCCACGAATCTTTAAGTGGCCGAGTTGATGGGAGGAGAAAGGAAAATGTTCACTAACAGCTTGCAGATGACATCCGAGCTGGCTGCTAAGTACAGACACTGAAGTAAAGCATTAGAGATCACGCAATTCATGGCTTGGCTCTGCTTAAAAGTGGATCTGTCAGCACTCTAGATTCCGAATGGAAACTATGACACCGACATTGTATTTAACACGCAAGCTTGGACTTTTGATAGGGGATTCGCACACGGGGGTAACTACATGATGAGTAACTCCATCCAATCCAACACCTATAATTAAATGATAGAATAGCTATAACTACACCATTAGACAGCTGTATCAATTAGACAGTTAACACTATATCCACACATTGTGACCATATGCTTTTAATAATGGAGTTGGCAAATTTCAGAACAATTACTTCCAAAATCAACAGAATTATTATTTTTTGGGGGGGGGGGGGGGGGGGAAACGTGAAAAAGAGTGTGGGGTGGGGTGATGGTTATATACATCAATGATGTATATCACTGAGCACATCACTGAGAAATCTGCACAGGTGGTGTCCCTAAAACCTGGATTCAAATCCTGCAGATTTCTCCCTTCACTGTAAAGGTTGGACACAAAATATGTTTGGCTGTTCATAGCCTAGTTCTGGGACTTGCCACCTAAAATTGACCAAAACTGAGGGAAAAGTTGGCAGCTTCATTTCACAGGATCATAGAATGGTTACAACACAGAGGGAGACCTTTCAATACATTGTGTCTGTGCCGGTTCTGCAAGAGCTACCGCCTGAGACACACCCCCTGCCCTTTTCCTACAGCCTTGCAAATTCTTTCTCCTCAAACAATTATCCAATTCCCTTTTGCAAGCCTGAAATGAATCTGCATCCACCGCATTCTCAGGCAGAACAGAGGAGACAGTGGCGTAGTGGTATTGACACTGGACTAGGAATCCAGGTTCTGGGAACCCAGGTTCGAATTCAATAAAAAATCTGCAGTTCAAAGTAATTATGACCATGAAACCATCTGGTCCACTAATGTTCTTTAGGGAAGGGAATCTGCTGCTTTATTAAAAATTGTATTTTATTATAAACATGTATCAAAGCAGGTTACAGCCAATAAACACACCGGGAAACATATTTCTCACCGACGAACAGCTCCTCAAACACGGTCACAAACATACCCCACCTTTTCTCAAACTCCCCTGTTGAGTCCCTTAACTTGTACCTTACCTGCTCCAACCGTAGGAAGTCGTACAGGTCACCCAACCATGCCGCTATCGCCCTTGCTGACCGCCACTCCTGCAAAATTCGCCACAACATCGGCCTTCCTCTTCTCCAGGAGCTCCGGCTTCTCTGAGACCCCAAATATTGCCACCAAAGGGTCCAGGTCCACCTCCTCCTCCACTATCCTGGCTAAGACCGCGAATACTCCCGCCCAGAATCTTCCCAATTTTTCACAACCCCAAAACATGTGCGCATGATTCGCTGGCCCCACCTCTCACACTCATCTGCTCCCCCCTGAAAGAACCCACTCATTCTCGCCCGAGTCATATGCACCCTGTGCACCACCTCAAACTGCATCAGGCTCATCCTTGCACAAGAGAAGGTCCCGTTTTCCCTTCGCAGTGCCTCACTCCATACTCCCCAATTGCTCTCCCCTCCCAACTGATGTTCCCATTTCTCCTTGATCTTCACCTTCCTGCTCCCCGAGCCACTGTATATATCCCAATTCTTCCCAGACTTTCCACATCCGGAAGAAGCAGTCGCTCCAGCAGGGTGTATCTGGCAACCTAGGGAAACCCCTCCAGATCTTTCGCGCAAAGTCCCTTATCTGCAGACACCTGAACTCACTCCCCCTCGCAGCTCTACCCTCTCCCTTAGCTCCTCCATCCTAACCCACTCTACCCCTTCGCCTTCCCACCACCGCCGCACCTTGTCCACACTTGCCGTCCAATAATAATGAAGCAAGTTCAGCAAAGCCAAATCTTCCTGCTGCCTCTGCCTTTATCGCAGGGTCCTCCCCGCCCTCGGCACCTTCCCCGCCCATACAAAGTCAGAGATGATCGTGTCCACTTTCCGAAAAAAGGCCTTTGATATAAAGATCGGGAGAGCCTGAAAGATAAACAAGAACCTGAGCAGAATATTCATTTTCACTACTTGGACCCTCCCCGCCTACATTAAGTGCTGGGTATTCCACCTCCTAAGATCCTTCCTAGCCTCCCCCACCAGCTTCATCAAGTTCCACTTATGGAGCCACGTCCATTCCCTCGCTACCTGAATCCCCAATTACCTAAACCTATCCCTCGCTACCGTAAATGGCATCCCCCCTTGATTAGCCCGCTATGCCAGCTCATTTACCAGGAATACCTCACTTTTCCCCGCATTCAGCTTGTATCCCGAAAACCCTCCAAACCTCCCCAGCAGGCCCATAATCCTTCCCATACTCTCCAACGGATCAGAAACATGCAGCAAGAGGTGATCAGCATAGAGCGATACCGTGCTTCCTCTGTCCCCCTCATAATCCCTTGCCACTCCGCCGACCCAGAGAATCACCGCCAACGGCTCTATAGCCAGCGCAAACAGCAACGGCGACCGTGGGCACCCCTGCCTCGTACCCCTGTGTAAGTCAAAGCTTTGTGAGTTCATATCATTCGCCCTCGCCCTTGGTGCCACATACAGCAACCGCACCCATGCCACAAATCTCAGCTCAAACCCAAATGTAAACCTTCCCAAAACCTTCGAACAAGTACCACCACTCCACCCGATCAAACGCCTTCTCCGCGTCCATGGACACCACCACCTCCCGTACCAGAGCCCCCGATGGATTCATCACCACATTCAACAGCCGTCTTATATTACTCGCAAGCTGCCTGCCCTTCACAAAGCTAGTTTGATCTTCCGCAACCACCCCCAAGTTACAGTCCTCCATTCTCCCCGCCAACAACTTAGCCAATACTTTCACATCAGTGTTCAGTAGTGATATGGGTTTATACGACCCACATTCCACCGGGTCCATCCCCTTTTTCGGAATTAGTGTGATTACTGCCTGCGTCATTGTCTCCGGCAACTCCCTCTTCTCCAGTGCTTCATTAAACGCCCCCAACAGATGTGGTGCCAGGTCCGTCACGCATTCCTTACAAAATTCCACCGGGTGCCCATCCGACCCAGGGGCCTTTCCCCACTTCATACCCCTGATACTATCCAGCACCTCCCTCAGCCCCAGGGGCTCCTCCAACACCTGCCTCTTTGATTCCTCCACCCGGGGAAATTCCAGCTCGTCCAGAAACCGCCCCATGTCCCCTTGCTCTCCCCCCCGGGTCCGCCTCGCAATGTCTGCGTGGGTTTCCGCCCACAGTCCAAAGATGTGCAGGTTAGGTGGATTGGCCATGCTAAATTGCCCTTACTGTCCAAAATTGAGGTTAGGTGGGATTACTAGGTTACGGGGATCGGGTGGAGGTGTGGGGTGATCTTTCCAATGGCCAGTGCAGGCTCGATGGGCCGAATCATAGAATTTACAGTGCAGAAGGAGGCCATTCGGCTCATCGAGTGTGTACTGGCCCTTGGAAAGAGCACCCCACATCTCCACCCTATCCCTGTAACCCCACATAACCTTTTTTTTTGGATACTAAGGGCAATTTAGCATGGCCAAACCACCTAATCCGCATATCTTTGGACTGTGGGAGGAAACCAGAGCACCCGGAGGAAACCCACGCAGACACGGGGAGAACGTGCAGACTCCGCACAGACAGTGACGCAAGCCGGGAATCGAAGCCGGGCCCGGACGGGGTACCTGGTTGCACTCAAGAGCCTGTGCGGACCAACTGGCAGATGTGTTCACAGACATCTTTAACCTGTCCCTACTCCACTCCGAGATCCCCACCTGCTTCAAGAAGACCACCATCATACCAGTGCTGATGAAGAACCAGGCAATGTGCCTCAACGACTACCGTCCGGTGGCCCTGACTTCAGTCGTAATGAAGTGCTTCGAAAAGTTGGTCACGAAGTCCATCACCTCCATACTCCCAGAACGCCTTGATCCATTGCAATTCGCATACCGTCGCAACCGGTCCACAGCAGACACCATTTCCCTGGACCTACACTCATCCCCAGAGCATCTTGACAACAGAGACTCCTACATCAGACTCCTATTTATTGACTACAGCTCCACCTTCAACGCCATAATCCCAGCTAAGTTCATATCAAAGCTCCAAAACCCAGGACTTGGCTCCTCACTCTGCAACTGGATCCTCAACTTACTGACCCACAGACTACAATCAGTAAGAATAAACAACAACACTTCCTCCACAATAGTCCTCAATACTGGGGCCCCGCAAGGCTGCGTACTTAGCCCCCTACTCTACTTCCTGTACACACATGACTGCGTGGCAAAATTTGGTTCCAACTCCATCTACAGGTTTGCTGACGATATGACCATAGTGGGCCAGATCGCGAATAACGACGAGTCAGAATACAGGAGGGTGAATGAAAACCTAGTGGAATAGTGCTGCGACAACAATTCCTCCCTCAATGTCAGCAAAACTAAAGAGCTGGTCACTGACTTCAGGAGACAAAGTGCACACCCCTGTCAGCATCAATGTGGCTGAGGTGGAGATGGTTAGCAGTTTCAAATTCCTTGGGGGCGCACATTACCAAAAATCTGTCCTGGTCCACCCACATCGGCGCTACCACCAAGAAAGCACAACAGTGCCTATACTTCCTCAGGAAACTAAGGAAATTCGGCATGTCCACATTAACTCTTACCAACTTTTAAAGATGCACCATAGAAAGCATCCTATCTGGCTGCATCACAGCCTGGTATGGCAACTGCTCAGCCCAGGACCGCAAGAAACTCCAGAGTCGTGAACACAGCCCAGTCCATCACACAAACCTGCCTCCCATCCATTGACTCCATCTACACCTCCCACTGTCTGGGGAAAGCGGGCAGCATAATCAAATACCCCTCCCACCTGGCTTACTCACTCTGCCAACTTCTTCCATCGGGCAGGACATACAGAAGTCTGAGAACACGCACGAACAGACTCAAAAACAGCTTCTTCCCCACTGTTACCAGTGACCCTCTTATGGACTGACCTCGTTAACACTACACCCTGTATGCTTCATCCGATGCCGATGCTTATGTAGTTACATTGTATATGTTGTGTTGCCCTATTATGTATTTTCTTTTATTTCCTTTTCTTTTCATGTACTTAATGATCTGTTGAGCTGCTCGCAGAAAAATACTTTTCACTGTACCTCGGTACACGTGACAATAAACAATCCAATCCAATCTGGGACCCTGGCACCGTGAAGCTACCATGCTAACCACTGTGCTACCGTGCTGCCCCACTGGCCTCCTTCTGCACTGTAAATTGCAGAAATAGCCTCCTGCTGAACTGTAAATTCTATGATTTTATGATCTGGCCCCTCGAGCTCCGCCATTCAATAAGATCATGGCTGAACATTTTATGGACTCAGCTCCACTTGCCCGCCTGCTCATAACCCTTAATTCCTTTTCTGTTCAAAAATCTTTTGCCTTAAAAATATTCAACGAGATAGCCTCAACTGCTTCACCTGGCAGGGAATTCCACAGATTCGTGACCACCTTTGGGTGAAGAAGTTCCTCCTCAACTCAGTCCTAAACCTGATTAAATGCGAGAATATTAATTTCAGCTACGTTTGAATTCGCCACAGGTACAAAACAGAATCAAAAATATGATATTGATGCAAACTAAAACATTTTTGGTCTCCCAAAAATGGTGGTGATCCAGTCTCGAACAGTTGCAGTTTTAGATTATTACAAGATGCCTGAATATTGATTAGCTGGAAATGGTTAAAGAGGACAGCAGCGCAGTGGTTAGCATTGGGACTGCGGCGCCGAGGACCCGGGTTCGAAACCCGGCTCTGGATCACTGGAGTTTGCACATTCTCCCAGTGTCTGCGTGGGTTTCACCCCCACAACCCAAAGATGTGCAGGGTAGGTGGATTGGCCACATTAAATTGCCCGGAAAAAAATAATTGGGTACTCTAAAAATTTTTTTTTTTTTTTTTTTTTTTTTAAAAAGAGGATGGCAGGTGCCAGAAACAGAAATTTGTTAATTTTATCTGATCTTTTTGGTTAAAAGGCGAGGTGTAAATGGAGGACCTTCACTGAGATAATAACGAAACACTGAGTAAAATCAGCGGAATATTCCAGAAGAGGTGAGCTGGTGGTCATTAAACCCATTTCAGTGAAGCAGTCACATTCTCCTCAGGTGTTCCGATTTCAATTTCAGGAGGCAGTGGGGAAGGATCCAGGAGTCACAGGGAGAGGGGAAAAGGGATCCTAGGAAGCAGTCTTGCCCATGGTGGTAAAGGAGGAAGGACAACACATTTCTGCCTGGGACTTAAGTCACAAATATGAATGCTGCTGCAAGTGTAACCTCTTCCTGTCCACCATCGCACAGAAACATATTCTGCAAGAGAGAGCAACAGGATGGGTGAACACATCAATGAAGAAAATTCTGAGCAGCTGGGTAATATGGACAAAGCAGTTTGCAGGAACATTTAACAACTCTTATAACTCTTCATACCTTCTCAGCGTCAGGAACTTGGATTGTGTCGTACTGCAACACTTCAGATGTCTCACTACAAGACAAAAAACAGAAGAGATTATGGTGCAGACTAGCCAGTGTCATGGAGATGGAAATTTTGGAAATAAGATGAAACTGCAAGAAAGATATGAGCAGCTTCTCCAGAGAATAACACACAACAAAATTCATTAGGTGCTTCACAGAAATGTGATCAAACAAAAATTAACAACAGACCAGGTATTAAGGAATTATTTGATGCAACTAAGAGCTTGGTTGAAGAACTAAGTTTTAAGGAAGGTCTTAGAGATAGCATGTGCGAGTGTGTGTGAAGAGAGAGCGCGCGAGAGAAAGAGAGTGCGAAAGCGAGGGAGCGTGCGAGGGAGAGCTGGATTCTTCCACCTCGCCCACCACAAGAAAGCCACGGGCAAGACGCGAACAATGGAGAAGTCCATTGATCTCCGGCGGGATTCTCCAGTAACCGGGCAGAGAGAGAGTGAGTGTCATTGTCATAGAATTTACAGTGCAGAAGGAGGCCATTCGACCCATCGAGTTTGCACCGGCTCTTGGAAAGAGCACCCCACCCAAGGTCAACACCTCCACCCTATCCCCATAACCCAGCAACCGCACCCAACACTGAAGGCAATTTTGGACACTAAGGGCAATTTATCATGGCCAATCCACCTAACCTGCACATCTTTGGACTGTGGGAGGAAACCGGAGCACCCGGAGGAAACCCACGCACACACGGGGAGGATGTGCAGACTCCGCACAGACAGTGACCCAAACCGGAATCGAACCTGGGACCCTGGAGCTGTGAAGCAATTGTGCTATCCACAATGTTACCGTGCTGCCCTTTTGGAAAATCATGCTTGACAAATCTGTTGGAATTCTTTGAAGAGGTAACCAGTACAGTCTTTTATAAATTTAGAGTTCCCAATTCATTTTTTCCAATTAAGGGACAATTTAGCGTGTCCAATCCACCTACCCGACACATCTTTGGCTTGTGGAGGCAAAACCCACGCTAACACGAGGAGAATGTGCAATCTCCACATGGACAGTCACCCAGAGCCGGGATTGAACCTGGGACCTCGGCGCCGTGAGGCAACAGGGCCAGACCACTGCGCCACCGTGCTGCCCACCGAGAGAGAGAGAGAACGCGAGAGAGAGCACGTAAAGGAGTGGATCAGAGGTTTCAGGAGAGAATTCCACAGCTTAAGCACCTATATGGTTGAAGGCACATTGCCAACCGCGGAGTAAAGGGTGAGAGATGGACAAGAATGCACAAGAGTATTAAAAACATGGAATTTCTGAAGAGTTGTAGAACTGCAAGAGATAAAAGTCAGAGAGGACCAAGACAGAAGGGATATGGTCAGACAGTTGAGAATTTTACACTGGAGGTGCTGGTGGAACAGGAGACAAGGTGGGACAGCGAGAATTAGGATGACAAGAGCACTTTTGTTGCAGGTTGGGTGTGAACAGAGGAACTCAGGTTAATGGAGGTTCAGGTGAGCATTGGGTGACCACCGAATTTCCTTTGCTACCTCCACGTTAGCTTCCCTCCCCTCAAGTACTGTTCTATTTCCCTTTCAAAAATATCATCCTCTCCTCAAATAACCCATAAACAGACTCGTCCAAAATTCTGTATTCATCCTGTAAACATTCATTCAGTTGCTCGTCATTCGCGGTTTCACTGATCTATAATGGGACCCCCATATCCCAACATTATATTAAACTCCTGACCATTGCCCATAAACCCTCTCCAAATCTTCTACCCAATATAACACTGCAATATTATGAAACTCAAGTCTCTCAACTCGCTCAATGCACCATTCCGCTAATCCCAGCCGATTGCTTATCCCTGCGCTCCACTACTAGAGGCAAGTCCGTCAACTGTCTAAGTCTTACTCTCCGGAGCATTCTCCCTAACCTTTTCCTCCTCTCTACACCTTTAGAATGTTTTTGATAACTGACCAAACCTGTGTTTACATCCCTTTTCTGGTTCAGTGCCTTCTCAGTTATGCCTGCGCTACTGACCCACATTGGCTCCCGGTCAAGCAATTGCCTCAAATTTAAAATTTTCCTCCTGGTTGTCACATCCCTCCATAACCTCACCCCTTCCCAGTCTCTATAATCCCCTCTAGCCCCATACCCTCCGACATCCCGGTGTTACAACTCGCTGCTCATTTACAGAGTAAAGGAAGAATCTGGAGCCAGTCTTTCCTTAACATATGGACAGCATGGTAGCACAGTGGTTAGCACAATTGCTTCTCAACCCGCCAGGGTCCCAGATTCGATTCCTGGTTTGGGTCACTGTCTGTGTGGAGTCTGCTGGTTATCCCTGTGTGAGCGTGGGTTTCCTCCGGGTACTCCGGTTTCCTCCCACAGTCCAAAGATGTGAAGGTTAGGTGGATTGGCCATGCTAAATTGCCCTTAGTGTCCAAACAAAAGGTTGGGTGGGGTGACTGGGTTACGGAGATACGGTAGAAGTGTGGGCTTAGCTGGAATGCTCTTTCCAAGGGCCGGTGCAGACATGATGGGCCGAGTGGCCTCCTTCTGCACTGTAAATACTATGATTCTATGAACATAGATTTATTCACAGAACTCAGGCACAGACTCCCTCTTCTTCCCCACACAGGTAAAAACCAGTTCTTATATATACTTATTAATGCCCCAATTTTTCCCAAATTAGCAACAGCTGCTCTCACTTGCAATTAGAGTTTGCACTTCATCGTAACAGTCTGCATTCCTCCAATTCTGGTCCCTTGAGAATCCCCATTTTTAATTGTCAACCAGTGGTGGCCGTGCCTTCAGATGCCTGGGATTCTGGAGTTCCGCTTAAATTTTGTCACCTCTCTTTTCTCCATTAAGACCCTCCTTAAAAACCTACCTCTTTGATCAAGCTCTTGATCATCTGCCCTAACATTTCCTATGTGGCTTGATGTCTAATTCTGTTCGTAACTCTCTAGTGAAGTGCCTTAAGAAATTATATTATGTTAAAGATGCAATATAAATACAAGCTGTCATTTGTGACCATTCTTTTTACATGAAAAGTGCTGTGTAATTGCAAATTGAAAAAGTTCAGTGAAACGCTCCCTGATGGCAAATACCCATAATGTACCAAGCGTTTTTATTTCACTGAATGTAACGAGGCTAAGTGCACCGTAAGAGTACAATATAGTGTAAACTTTACTCAACAGATGAGATTAATTATGAGCTGACAACACATTAAAAAAAGAGCTTTGGGAAAAATGGTTCAATGCAAATCCCAGTTCATAAGAAAACTCCTTTGGCAAAACGTACCGACAAACATGGCTTAAACAGCAACTTACGAGCATAGCCACCCAATATGTTACGAATTACGTAACAAAGGTCAGTGGATTTTATTTAAAACAGTCCTTCTCCTGCGTTCCTGCATTTCTGTGCACACTCTCAGCAATGTATAATGCCTACATAAAATATTACTGTTTCCATTTATGAAATCCTCATCATTTTTTCCAGAACAAAAGCATCAATATCTGGTGTTTTTGGCTTTGGTACAGGAGCAAATTTATTTGATGTATCCTGCCCAATGTTTTACAAATGTCACAAAAACAAACATAACTGATGCTATCTTAATGGCTTTCTGTATCTGGAAAGGCCAGCTTTCACCCTCGGTTAAGCAAAAGCTATCCAATTTTACAAGCACCGTATATTAAAACTGACAAACCAGGAACACATTTGAAAGGGGTCAGATTGGTAATTTTACACAGCTAACCAGGGCCTGAACAAGCAGGTTGTTCTCGAAGGTGGAGGACAAAGGTGAACAGTGCCACGGAGGCCCAGCCAACCACACGTTTTGGGAATGCCCCAGACTTGTAGAGTTCTGGACAACTTTCTTTCGGCAATGTCTAAGGCTGTGGGGATGAGAGTGGAGCCAAGCCCGAAAGTGGCAGTCTTTGAGGTATCAGACCAGCCAGAACTCTTTATGGAGAGGTGTCCGATGCCCTTGCCTTGGCCTCCCTAATCACCTCCCAAAGAATCCTGATGATCACAGCACCACCCAAAGCTGCAGAGTGGCTGTCGAAACTATCGGAATTTGTCCAACTGGGGAAAATCAAATTCGCCATTCAGAGGTTGGAAGAGGGCTTCCACAAAACGTGGAAGCCATTCACCAACTTTTTCCAGGACCTGTTGCAGCCAACAGGCAATAAGAGCGGGTGGGTAAGGGGAGGGGGTGCCTGATGAGCCACAGATCATCATAAAGGAAAGGGAGGAGGGGGAACTGAAACATGTAACAAACAAATGTGAAAACCAATAAAAACATTTATAAAAAAAGATTAGTAATTTACTTTGAGAAAACATGGGCGTCATTCTCCGACCCCCCGCCGGGTCGGAGAATCGCCGGGGGCTTGCGTGAATCCCGCCCCCGCCGGTTGCCGAAGTCTCAGGCACAGGATATTTGGCGGGGGCGGGAATCGGGCCGCGCCGGTTGGCGGGACCCCCCGCTCGATTCTCCGGCCCGGATGTGCCGAAGTCCAGCCGATAAATTGCCTGTCCCGCCGGCGTGGATTAAACCACCTTTTGAACGGCGGGACAAGGCGGCGTGGACGGGCTCCGCGGTCCTGGGGGGGGGGGCGGGGCGATCTGGCGCCGGGGGGTGCCCCCACGGTGGCCTGGCCCGCGATCGGGGCCCACCGATCCGCGGGTGAGCCTGTGCCGTGGGGGCACTCTTTCCCTTCCGCCTCTGCCACGGTCTCCACCATGGCAGAGGCGGAAGAGACTCCCTCCACTGCGCATGCGTGAGAAACTGTCAGCAGCCGCTGATGCTCCCGCGCATGCGCCGCCCGGGGATGTCATTTCCGCGCCAGCTGGAAGGGCAACAAAGGCCGTTTCCGCCAGCTGGCGGGGCGGAAATTCCTCCGGCGCCGGCCTAACCCCTCAATGTTGGGGCTCGGCCCCCAAAGATGTGGAGCATTCCGCACCTTTGGGGCGGTGCGATGCCCGTCTGATTGGCACCGTTTTGAGCGCCAGTCGGCGGACATCGCGCCGTTTCGGGAGAATTTGACCCCATGTTTCTTTGGTTGTTGAGCCACATGTATTATTCAATTGAAAAAGCAGGGAAAGTCAACTGACCTTAGTCAAAACTGTACCTAGGCTAATTTTCCTAGATGGTCAGGTAGCGAGAAGATCAGTTGGACATCCGAAGCCCCACTTTGGGGATGCTTGCAAGTGAGACATGAAGGCCCTAAACATCGACTTTTGCATCCAGGAGACAGTAGTCGATGACAGAGGAAAATGGCGACATCACCTGTGTGTCAGTGTGCACCACCAATGATTACTGCGGCCTTGCAACAGGCATCAGCACCGAAAACAACACATAATGACGCCTCATAACCACCTCATCTTCAGCACTTGAGCCAGGACTTCCCTCTCACAGATTGGTTGCTTCAGCCATCAATATATAAATCTATCCCATCCCCAAAGGATTTGATTTGCTGGAAGTCTATCATCTTATGCAGATGGCAGGATGGCAACAATGTCCGACACTGCTTCAAAGCTGAGAGTGGTTGGGTAGGGTGTGTGAATGGGGGAAACACAATTCCTCCTCCCTATACAAACACCAAACTGCATCCTCGGACACTATTGGCTGCACAGTCCATTTGTTTTCATTGATAAAGAGGAACTCCACTTGAGTTAAGATATGTGGAGTCAGGGGACAAGTAGGAGAATGGAGAGTGAGCTTGCTACAAAATACAAAACAGAAAGTAGGGGTTAAAGGTATTTATTTGGATTGGCTAATGATGGGAAATAAAGTTCCACATGGACTGGCATTGGGACCACGGTTGTTCATCATTCGTACAAACAATTTAAACTTGAACATCCAATGTACAATTTCAAATTTGTGACACAAAATTGAGCAGTGTAGTTAATAGAGAGCAGACTGTGACAGGAGGACGTGAATAAATCTGAAGAATTACTGTGTGTTTAGCAAATGAACTCCAATACAAATGCACGTTAATACCTTAATCTGGGAGGAATAACAAAGTGAAATACTTCATGGAAAATAAAAATGTCTAAATCAAGAGGAGGAGCGGAAGAATCTGGGCGGTACAGATACACAAATCATAATTTAATGATGCGATGAATACCTTTAGAAACAAAAACAAACAAACATTGCGGGTTCATTTCTAGAAGGAAAGAATTGAAAGTCAGAGAAATTATGTTAAACACGTAGTGAACTTTGGTTAGGCCACAGCTGTGGAACACTTTGAACAGTTCTGGCCTCCCTATCACAAAAAAGGATACGAGATGCTGAAGAAGGTGCAAGAAGTATTTACCAGAATATTACCACAGCTGAAAGACTATACCTATCAGGAAAGATTAAACAGGCGGGGGCTCTTTTCTCTAGACTAGAGAAGTCAGAGGGGTGACCTGACAGAGGCATTTAAGATTATGCAAGGATTTGATTGCTTAAGCATAGAGGTGTAACCGCTTTCAGACGAGACCAGAAATAGGAACCAGAACCCAAGACAGTTCCTAATAAATCCAATGGGGAACTCAAGAGAGTGGTGAGAATGTGAACCTCTCCAGAACGGAGTAGTAGTAGAAAGGTATCGCCTTTGCATTCAAGCTAACCATAAGAGGGAGAAATGAATAGAAGGATAAGATGATAGGAAAGATGAAGAGGGGAGGAAGGAGGCTCATGTGAAACTAAAACAGCGGCATAAACCAGTGAGCCGAATAGCTTGTTTGTCCTGTCAATTCTTTGGAAAGGCTATTGTGCGATGATATCACGGATGTGTAAAATTTATTTGCATCACGCAACAAAAAGTAAAAAAGATTCTCGGCACACCTACCCGACCTCCGGAAGAAAAGACTTCTTGTACACCTCCTCGATGCGTTGTAGATAAGCTGAGGAAATGTTCTGTTCGTAAGTCTAGAAAGCAACAGATAATTCATTTAGATGGTGCACCTCGATAATACCACTCTATAGGCCATTAAAAAAATTGTGAAGTCAATTAAAGGAGAACAAAATCAGCCAGATGCCAAATAAGGGAGACGATTGAGCCCATCATTCTCTCACTGTAATTTCAATTGTTCCTCAAGAAACCAAAATACACCAACACATGAATAAATCTGCAGAACTGCTGTGTGCTTAGCGAATGAACTTCAAGATAAATGGGAGGTGATACCTCTCACTCAGAGGAATAAGGAAGCCCTGGAACATAAGTGTCCAAATCAAGGCGGGAGGAGCAGAATCTGGGGGTACAGATACATAATTTAACTAAGCCGTATATAAGAGCAGTAAAAACAAACAAAAGTTCAAAAGGCAGTAGTATTATAAACTTCTTATTATAAACGGTCATGGTTGTGCACGGACTATCATTAATGAGCGACTGACTGTAAGGGAGTGGCCATTTCCTCGTTGAACTGTGCAGTTGAAGGGAGCACTGACCGATGCTTCCTTCATATAAACTGCTTCACATACCCACCATCAGATGGGAAGATAAATGTTATTGTTTATTCCAAGTCCTTTTCAGTAGTTGAACTTACCTTTTGTCTTGACCAGGGCATGATTTCCTATACATCCTTAATGCTGTCATCAGCAGTATCGTAGAAGAATTGGCACCGGATAGCAGCACAAAGTGTTCCCAGTCAGGAAGGTGCAGGATGCTGGTATCAGAGAGTGAGAGAGTTCAATTTCCTCAGGAAGGGGACTATAGAGAGGAAATGTAATAGACATTTTCACCTCTTGGCCATTTGTTAAAGGCAGATTGTAGCTACAACCAAGTCCAAAAGGCTGGGGAGCCTCTTTTCAAAAATAAAAATCTGAATTAGTTCAAATTTTCTTTAGAATCAGCTGCTGGTTGAAGACAAAAGGAATCTTGAAACACCTGATGGGCTGGTTTTTCCTTCTTCCTATCCACCGACCACCCACCTACTTTGCAGAACGTGACACTCCTTGTTAGACACTCTATGTGGCAATCTGGCTAGGGGCTGACACACTCAGCCGCAGGACAGAATTAAACACAACCTTCTGGATTATGTTAGTGGAGAGCTGCACAACAATTTGGATTACACTGATTCATGCCAAGCACGCCTTCAGTGTTTTTTCTGCTCCTTGCAGTTTGTTACATTTACTGATCGTACACCAGCTTTTCCATAGTAATCCATTTGTTGCAACGAGAGCAGGTTGTCTAGTCCATTCATTGGAAAATACTTTTTTATATATTCACTCATGGGATGTGGGCATCACCGGCAGGGCCAGCATTATTATCCATCTCTAATTGCCCTCTAGAAGGTAGTGGTGAGCAGCCCTTTTGAACCGCTGCAGACCATGTGGTGTACGTACACCCACAGTGCTGTTGGGGAGGGAGTTCCAGGGTTCAGACCCAGCGACCATGAACGAACATCGGTATGTTTCTAAGTTGGGAGCTGAATGTGTGCGACATTAATTGTCTAGGTGCAAGCTACTTTCGAATACTATTGGTGCCAAAAACCTGGAGAAATTTATGAAGTAGTGGTATGTTTGTTAGGGTTTATTGTCCTTCATGGGATGTTAAATACCTCCCACTACTTTTTTCCCCAAATGTGCCTCACTTAGTTCTCATCAAGTATCTACCTGTAAGTTCCAGTAAACCAAATTTATTCAACACAGCTGTTCCAAGCCTGCTGCAATGCATTACATTTTGGCCAACAAATAGCAGCTTAAAAAAACAAGCCATGCCAAGCAAACCATGTTCAAATCTTAATCCACCTGCCACAAGCAGCAACAGAGAATAGTTCATGGATGCAGTTAAGCTGTTCTGTTAATACAGAGGGTGGAGCTGTTTATTTGAAATGAAAATGAAATGAAAATCGCTTGTCACAAGTAGGCTTCAATTAAGTTACTGTGAAAAGCCCCTAGTCACCACATTCCGGCGCCTGTTCGGGGAGGCTGTTACGGGAATTGAGCCGTGCTGCTGGTCTGCCTTGGTCTGCTTTCAAAGCCAGCGATTTAGCCCTGTGCTAACTGTTTCACTTAATAAGTATCATCACTGAGTCTTTTGCGATGTACCATGAAGAGTTGTTTAGACTGTATAATGTCAAGCAATGAAGGATATAAATCCGTGGCCTGCAAATAACCAACCATAACTGCCCAGCTAACATGCATTTATACCTTGCCTTTAACAGGGTAAAACAAATATTAGGGGAGTCCAAAGGCATGGTCAAAGGGATAGACTTAGAGAATGGAGTGAGATAGCACAGTGGGGAGCAGTCCGAAAGGCAGGGCCAAGACACTGGAGAGCTCTGCCATCCAACATGGAGATGGGGCAGAATTATAATGGAGGCAGAAAGAGTGCAATGGGACTGATTGTCATCAACTGATTTAGAATTCAATGCATTGGCAGGAACAAAGATGACGGGGTCAAATCTTGTCTGATGGCAATCCTGTAAAGCTTCTTGGGGTATTTTACTATATCAAAGTGCTATATAATGGAATAGAACGGAGGATGCCAGAAGGAAATGGAGTCTTTGGTTAAAAGCTGTGATGGAAGTTATTGTACAGCAGACAGGAGAGGCAGAAAGAGAGGGTGCTGGTGATGACCAGGTTTAAAATTCACCTCGGGTTTAGAGGACACATTGGGTGGTGTCAGGCTAAATGAATTGCCAATTAGGGTGATTGAAATGCAAGTGTGTTGGCGGCTGGCATGGGGTTGGGAGGGATGTTAGTGGGAGATGAACATGATCAGAATATGATAACAGGAGGTTAGAGCTAAATGTTACCAGCAAACAGAAAAAGCAAAACAGATATCTGGGCACATTGTCACTGAGGGATATTGTGCAGACGAGGAAGGCTGGGAGTGGAGGGGAGCCCAAGGGAACCTGACCAGAGCCCAGAGAGAGAGGTGCCAGGAGATACCATTGAGAGTTATGAACGTTACAGTGCTGCAGGGAGTGTCATGAAGGTGGATCAGGGAGCAGAGATAATAAGGGAGGATGGTGTGATAGAGTGTAAATAAAAGGGTGTCATTCATAGCAATTTTTCAGCAAGAGACTGAAGGCAGTGAAATAAGGAAAGATTGAGAAATGTATCGAACGCACTTTCAAGAACCAGAAAGCTGTGTTAAGAGGAAATGGGAGGGGGAGCTGGGCCAGGTGTTTGAGAGGGGTGCAGAGCAAGGCTCTACACAGAGTCAACTTCACCTCCTCATGCGCGAGGTTCAGCCTGATTCAGTTTAAAGTGGCTCATAGGGTACATCTGGATGCACGGATGAGTGGGTTCTTCTTGGAAGTAGATGATAAGTGCAAGCAGTGTTCTAAGGGTCCTGTGCACCATTCACGCATGTTCTGGTCTTGTTCTGAGTTTGTGGATCTCATTCTTCAGCACCAATTCAGGAATTCTCGGGGTTGAGTTGGAGCCTTGCCCTTTGCTGGTTATCTTTGGGGTTTCAGATTTACCGGAGCTGCAGACAGGGGTGAAGGAAGATGCTCTGGCCTTTGCCTCGCGAATAGCCCGAAGGCGACTGCTGTTTGGATAGAAGTCTTCGGTCTTGCCCAGTGCCCCGGCGTGGTTAAGTGACCTGTCGGAGTTCTTACACTCAGAAAATAATTACGTCTATACTCAGAGGGTCGATGGAAAAGGTTCTGAGGTGGCAGCCCTTCATTTCCCACCTCAGGGAGCTGGTCACGATCAGATGTGCGGGGGAGGGGGAGGCGGAGGGGGAAAGAGGGAGAGAGGAGGAGATTGGTTTTGAAATATTGTAATTGCTGTTTGAATGTGGTTGTGATGGTGTTATATTTGATAAAACCTTTCTTAACAAAAATATTTAAAAAGAACTATAACTAGGCCACTCGAACCTGCTCCACTATTCAATAAGATCATGGCTGATCTGCTTGCAACCTCAGCCCCACATATTCTTACCTACCCCAGATAACCTTTCACCCCTTGTTAATCGAGAATTTATCTACCTCTGCCTTAAAAATATTCAAAGATTCTGCTTCCACTGCCTTTTGAGGAAGAGAGTTCCAGAGACTCACGACACTAATATGTCAGTCATAAATGGGTGATATTATGTTTTAATACTGTTAGATTAATCAATACACGTTGGCATGGAGGTGATCAAACATTGCCACTACAGTTTGTTTAACATCAGAAACTGAACTAGCAAACAACATGGATCCTGCGATCCCCTCAGAAACTGAACTAGCAAACAACATGGATCCTGCGATCCCCTCAGAAACTGAACTAGCAAACAGCATGGATCCTGCGATCGCCTCAGAAACTGAACTAGCAAACAGCATGGATCCTGCAATCCCCTCAGAAACTGAACTAGCAAACAGCATGGATCCTGCGATCGCCTCAGAAACTGAACTAGCAAACAGCATGGATCCTGCGATCGCCTCAGAAACTGAACTAGTAAACAGCATGGATCCTGCGATCCCCTCAGAAACTGAACTAGCAAACAGCATGGATCCTGCGATCGCCTCAGAAACTGAACTAGCAAACAACATGGACCCTGCGATCCCCTCAGAAACTGAACTAGCAAACAGCATGGATCCTGCGATCGCCTCAGAAACTGAACTAGCAAACAGCATGGATCCTGCGATCCCCTCAGAAACTGAACTAGCAAACAGCATGGACCCTGCGATCGCCTCAGAAACTGAACTAGCAAACAGCATGGATCCTGCGATCCCCTCAGAAACTGAACTAGCAAACAGCATGGATCCTGCGATCGCCTCAGAAACTGAACTAGCAAACAGCATGGATCCTGCGATCCCCTCAGAAACTGAACTAGCAAACAACATGGATCCTGCGATCGCCTCAGAAACTGAACTAGCAAACAGCATGGATCCTGCGATCCCCTCAGAAACTGAACTAGCAAACAGCATGGATCCTGCGATCGCCTCAGAAACTGAACTAGCAAACAGCATGGATCCTGCGATCCCCTCAGAAACTGAACTAGCAAACAGCATGGATCCTGCGATCCCCTCAGAAACTGAACTAGCAAACAGCATGGATCCTGCGATCGCCTCAGAAACTGAACTAGCAAACAGCATGGATCCTGCGATCCCCTCAGAAACTGAACTAGCAAACAGCATGGATCCTGCGGTCCCCTCAGAAACTGAACTAGCAAACAGCATGGATCCTGCGATCGCCTCAGAAACTGAACTAGCAAACAGCATGGATCCTGCGATCCCCTCAGAAACTGAACTAGCAAACAGCATGGATCCTGCGATCCCCTCAGAAACTGAACTAGCAAACAACATGGATCCTGCGATCGCCTCAGAAACTGAACTAGCAAACAGCATGGATCCTGCGATCGCCTCAGAAACTGAACTAGCAAACAGCATGGATCCTGCGATCGCCTCAGAAACTGAACTAGCTAACAACATGGACCCTGCGATCCCCTCAGAAACTGAACTAGCAAACAGCATGGATCCTGCGATCGCCTCAGAAACTGAACTAGCAAACAGCATGGATCCTGCGATCGCCTCAGAAACTGAACTAGCAAACAGCATGGATCCTGCGATCCCCTCAGAAACTGAACTAGCAAACAGCATGGATCCTGCGATCGCCTCAGAAACTGAACTAGCAAACAGCATGGATCCTGCGATCGCCTCAGAAACTGAACTAGTAAACAGCATGGATCCTGCGATCGCCTCAGAAACTGAACTAGCAAACAGCATGGATCCTGCGATCCCCTCAGAAACTGAACTAGCAAACAGCATGGATCCTGCGATCCCCTCAGAAACTGAACTAACAAACAGCATGGATCCTGCGATCGCCTCAGAAACTGAACTAGCAAACAGCATGGATCCTGCGATCGCCTCAGAAACTGAACTAGCAAACAGCATGGATCTTGCGATCGCCTCAGAAACTGAACTAGCAAACAGCATGGATCCTGCGATCCCCTCAGAAACTGAACTAGCAAACAACATGGACCCTGCGATCCCCTCAGAAACTGAACTAGCAAACAACATGGACCCTGCGATCCCCTCAGAAACTGAACTAGCAAACAGCATGGATCCTGCGATCGCCTCAGAAACTGAACTAGCAAACAGCATGGATCCTGCGATCCCCTCAGAAACTGAACTAGCAAACAGCATGGATCCTGCGGTCCCCTCAGAAACTGAACTAGCAAACAGCATGGATCCTGCGATCCCCTCAGAAACTGAACTAGCAAACAGCATGGATCCTGCGATCCCCTCAGAAACTGAACTAACAAACAGCATGGATCCTGCGATCGCCTCAGAAACTGAACTAGCAAACAGCATGGATCCTGCGATCGCCTCAGAAACTGAACTAGCAAACAGCATGGATCCTGCGATCGCCTCAGAAACTGAACTAGCAAACAGCATGGATCCTGCGATCGCCTCAGAAACTGAACTAGCAAACAGCATGGATCCTGCGATCGCCTCAGAAACTGAACTAGCAAACAGCATGGATCCTGCGATCGCCTCAGAAACTGAACTAGCAAACAGCATGGATCCTGCGATCGCCTCAGAAACTGAACTAGCAAACAGCATGGATCCTGCGATCGCCTCAGAAACTGAACTAGCAAACAGCATGGATCCTGCGATCGCCTCAGAAACTGAACTAGCAAACAGCATGGATCCTGCGGTCCCCTCAGAAACTGAACTAGCAAACAGCATGGATCCTGCGATCGCCTCAGAAACTGAACTAGCAAACAGCATGGATCCTGCGGTCCCCTCAGAAACTGAACTAGCAAACAGCATGGATCCTGCGATCGCCTCAGAAACTGAACTAGCAAACAGCATGGATCCTGCGATCGCCTCAGAAACTGAACTAGCAAACAGCATGGATCCTGCGATCGCCTCAGAAACTGAACTAGCAAACAGCATGGATCCTGCGATCGCCTCAGAAACTGAACTAGCAAACAGCATGGATCCTGCGATCGCCTCAGAAACTGAACTAGCAAACAGCATGGATCCTGCGGTCCCCTCAGAAACTGAACTAGCAAACAGCATGGATCCTGCGATCGCCTCAGAAACTGAACTAGCAAACAGCATGGATCCTGCGGTCCCCTCAGAAACTGAACTAGCAAACAGCATGGATCCTGCGATCGCCTCAGAAACTGAACTAGCAAACAGCATGGATCCTGCGATCGCCTCAGAAACTGAACTAGCAAACAGCATGGATCCTGCGATCGCCTCAGAAACTGAACTAGCAAACAGCATGGATCCTGCGATCGCCTCAGAAACTGAACTAGCAAACAGCATGGATCCTGCGATCGCCTCAGAAACTGAACTAGCAAACAACATGGACCCTGCGATCCCCTCAGAAACTGAACTAGCAAACAGCATGGATCCTGCGATCGCCTCAGAAACTGAACTAGCAAACAGCATGGATCCTGCGATCCTCTCAGAAACTGAACTAGCAAACAGCATGGATCCTACGATCGCCTCAGAAACTGAACTAGCAAACAGCATGGATCCTGCGATCGCCTCAGAAACTGAACTAGCAAACAGCATGGATCCTGCGGTCCCCTCAGAAACTGAACTAGCAAACAGCATGGATCCTGCGATCGCCTCAGAAACTGAACTAGCAAACAGCATGGATCCTGCGATCCCCTCAGAAACTGAACTAGCAAACAGCATGAATCCTGCGATCGTCTCAGAAACTGAACTAGCAAACAGCATGGATCCTGCGATCGCCTCAGAAACTGAACTAGCAAACAGCATGGATCCTGCGATCCCCTCAGAAACTGAACTAGCAAACAGCATGGATCCTGCGATCCCCTCAGAAACTGAACTAGCAAACAGCATGGATCCTGCGATCCCCTCAGAAACTGAACTAGCAAACAGCATGGATCCTGCGATCGCCTCAGAAACTGAACTAGCAAACAGCATGGATCCTGCGATCGCCTCAGAAACTGAACTAGCAAACAGCATGGATCCTGCGATCCCCTCAGAAACTGAACTAGCAAACAGCATGAATCCTGCGATCGTCTCAGAAACTGAACTAGCAAACAGCATGGATCCTGCGATCGCCTCAGAAACTGAACTAGCAAACAGCATGGATCCTGCGATCCCCTCAGAAACTGAACTAGCAAACAGCATGGATCCTGCGATCCCCTCAGAAACTGAACTAGCAAACAGCATGGATCCTGCGATCCCCTCAGAAACTGAACTAGCAAACAGCATGGATCCTGCGATCGCCTCAGAAACTGAACTAGCAAACAGCATGGATCCTGCGATCCCATAATGCACTGGCGTGCAGCGTATGGGAAGTCAAACAAGACATACAGGCGACCCTTTAATTTTAAACAGTGATCTCTAGTTCTAGATTCTCCCACAAAAAGAAACATCCTTTCCATATCCACCCCAACAAGACGCCTCAGAGTCTTAGATAGTTGGGAGTGGTCAAGGGATTGGGGATAGGGTTTTGGAGGAAGGATTACGTGTTTTTAAAAAAATCTATATTGTTCAAATTGTCTATCAGCTTACCCCATTCCTGGATCAGTGACATGCCTAATGAGTGCCAGCAATTACATTACTGCAGGCAAGTGGTGAGAGGCTTCAGACTTAAGTGTCACGAGGCAGTTTCAGATATCACTCCCTCCCTCATCATTAATGACAAGAGCTGTGTGTGGGACCAAACCTTTCCGAGAGGTCAGAAAGATGCAAGCTGGCTAGGGAAGGCTAGATTATAACATAGGAATTGTTTCCAGGCTATTTTCTGAATTCCAACATTGAGGAGTGGAGATGCAGATATCTCTTGCGGAGGTCTGCCGATGCAAGGAAAGGTTGTCTTCCCGGTCCTACAATTGGGAATCACTTGCTTCCAATAATGAAAGCTCAGAAAATAAAAACATTATGCGCAGTGAGTTTCAGTGTTAAAGTGATGGAAACTACCGAGCTACAGTAATGTGTTATTGCTACATTATGCGGAATGGCGTTAAATCTGCTGCACTGCTCGACTTGCTGAATTTTAAAGTCTTCAGACAAAAGGGAAAACCAGCTCCTTGCCCCACCAGCCTATTATTCCAGAAAATTTAACTACTTAAACCTTGATTGCCTTCAGGGAAGTAAGCAGTTGGCCATCAGTAGATTACTGAGATGATTACTCGGCATCAGCCGCAGATCCTTCTGATCATTAAACTGCAAATGATTGTAACAGAAGCTAGGTGATGTCGCAACCATTGGTCTTTTCAACTTAACGATTAGGAATCGATACGTTTGAATCCATTTAACAGAGTTCCAATTCATTTAATGTGCATCTTTTCAGTTAAAATACCCCTATAAAACGTCATCACCTGCATTTCAGTGAACATTAATTGTGGATTTGTGAAGATGTTCTTCTAATTGTCTTTGAAAAATACGCTCTGTACAACTAGATATTATGAATTTTATAACATTTGGTAGTCGAACTGATGGTGGGAACAATTTATAATAGTTGGTATGCATTGCTCAATATGGCTCATACTGATTATTTTTGTTTCATGGTACAGTTAGAATTTGGCTATCTCTCAATATTTCTCATCTGTCCTCTAGCTGAAAATCAGATTCTGTAAGCAGATCTATATCTTCTTTCAGGTGAAACTTCCAACCTGATGCCCAAGCTTATCACAGTATTTTGTAGCAAAGATTGTGCGCTCTGGTCACCCAATGTTCTCCTGACTACTTCAAAATGGGGACAGAGTTTACAATCGCAAATTGTTGAACTAAACGCCTGCAAGGTGCCTAGTTGAAAGATAAGGGGCGCGATTCTCCACTCCCACGCCGGTTGGGAGAATCGCCTGGGCCGCCAAAATTTCCCGGGACGGCGGTCCGACGCCCTCCCGTGATTCTCCCAAGCGGCGGGAATGGCCTGGTCGAGTTTCGCGGGCCAGAGAATCGCCGGAGACACCGGAAATGGTGTCCCGCTTTTCTGAGGCCCGGATGGGCCGAGCGGCCAGGCCAAAACAGCGCCGGCGCCGTCCACACCTGGTCGCTGCAGTCGTGAGCGGTGCGTGAATGCTGGGGGGGCGGCCTGCGGGGGGTGCTCCTGCATCAGGGGGTACCTCAGATGTGGGGTGGCCCGCGATCGGTGCCCACCGATCGCCGGGCTGTCCTCTCTGAAGGAGGACCTCCTTCCTACCGCGGCGCCGCAAGATCCCCACCGATCGTCGGGCCGTCCTCTCTGAAGGAGGACCTCCTTCCTTCCGCGGCCAACCCGTGCATGCGTGGGTGACGCCCGTTATGCGGCGCCGGCCGCGTCATCTATGCAGCGCCGCTTTTACACGGGCGACAAGGCCTGGCGCGTGTAGATGACGCGGCCCTGATCCTGGCCCATTGTCAGGGTCGGAACCGGGGCCATTTCGCACCGTCGTGAACCTCAACGGCGTTCATGACGGCGCGGCCACTTCGGCGCGGGAGTGGAGAATCCCACCCAAGGTGCTGTTCCTTAAGCTTGGGTTGACCTTCACCGGAACACTGCAGGCGTCGGAGGGCAGTCAGGTCACAGTGCGAGCAAGGTGGAGAATTAAAAAATGATAGACAACTGAAGGAGGTCACGCTTGCAGACTAAATGGGGTTGCTCCACAAATATCCAGCCGACATTTGGTATCCCCAATGTAAAGGAGACCACCTGCAGATTATTTCCAGAGATTTCTGCTTTTATTATAGTAGTAAAATACGTGACTGAATATTTAAATTATTCAAAGCACGTTGAAGAGGAACTTTTTGCACAACAGCAGATAGCGTTGGGAAACTATTGGAAGCAATTCTGAGGGGCAGAATTACTCTGCATTTGGAGAGGCAGGGATTAATCAAGAACAGTCAGTATGGTTTTGTTAAGGGAAGTTATATCTGACCAACCTGATTGAATTTTTCAAAGAGGTGACCAGGTATGTCTGACGAATGTGATATAAAATAGTAAGTTTAAATATTAGTTACAGTAATGTAGATAGAGGCCAGTTTAATTCTAGTGAGTTCACAGACAAAGGATTTCAGAAAGCATGGCAAGGAAGGGGGGAGGGGTGTCTGGTAGAGGAGGAGAAAAGGATGCTGGTTAACAAGAGGCCCAGGGTTAAGGAATGAGAAGTGAGCCAATTAGGATGTATGGCCAGGTCAGGAGGGGTATAGGATGACCTATGGGAATCGTGTATGTGAAACTTGATGCCATTTGAATGTATTTGCAGAGATCCCTTTGTCTCGGACCTCATTCGTTTCCAAGGGGTCCAGGAGACTGGTTCTGTGTCCCTGAGAAGCGAGTCAGACTTCCAAGTTGGTTAAAAATAAATAATACTATGCCTACAAATCCATCTCGAGTTTTATTGAGGCTAGACTGACGGGTAAAGAATTCAATGTTTTGTCATTTGGTGCCGGAAACCCAGGATTTCTCCAGACGGTTATCGACCAACTGCGAAATCAAATTAGACTGATTTTGGACAAGGAAAGTGGAAATTTGCCCACAATGTGTGTAGCTGGAAAATGACACACATTGGTTTTCCCTTCTCATGGTCTGGTCACTCTCGGTTGGTACGGAAAGATAGTCTCGACGAAATCAAAGGTCAGTCTGGGGATTAGAAAATTGAATTGATGGGACATCTGGCAAGATGGTTTAGTTCTACGAGTGTTTTTGATGAACTGATGGGACATCTGGCAAGATGGTTTAGTTCCACGAGAGTGTTTTTAAAACTATAGTTGATTAAGCTAAAATTGTATCCTTGGACTGTAGTGGCGAGAAACGATAAATTTTAAAACAAACTGGATGCTGCATGTTAGTTAAAGCAGAAGTCTCTCAAAGGGTTACAGCAGCTTGAGATAACAGGCAGCTTGTGGTATAATTGGATACCTTTCTTTCGAGTCAGTGAAACTCCAGCAAAGTTACGTTTTGAATTAATTAAAGGAAACCAGTGGATTTCTCCACCTCTTTGATAAAAGTTAATTATTTTAGCACACAATTGATTGAAATTGCCAGAATCTTAAGTTTGAATTACTTGAAATAATGTTTATCTCATTTTATTTGTGAATTAATAGAAACTTAAAGAAACTCACTGACACCATTTTAAAAAGTGTAAATCTGGAGATGACAGTTGACTTTGCTCCGGTATAAATCACCGCAGCTAACTGCTCCCTCATTGATAGCAGCCAGCTGCTAAGAAAAACTTGTTAACAGAAAAATTGTTAAGATAAAGAATTAATTAAGTTGTAAAAGTTATACAAGTTTGTGTTAAGCAAATCGTAAATTCAGTTCTGAGTTGAGATCAGAGCTAAGCTTGCAGGTTGCAGTAATTCAATTTGAATTTTCAAACATTTTAAGTATTAAAAGAACACTGTCAAAACCTTTTAAATAATTTTGCCAAGTAGCAAAAATTGCCATTGGTTATAAATAGGCAATTTTTTTTTTAAATTAAAAAAAGAGAGCCAAAGTATGAAAGCTAAAGAGTTAATTAGATTATGGAGACAATATTGTCAACATGAGAGGGATAAGATCATGTTATTAAGTTGGCAAGAAAATGCCCTTAAAATGGGGATTCCAATTAGTGAAAGGGGGAACCAGAAAACTCTGGAGATCTTGAAAAAGGAGTGTGCATTCAAAAAACACACAAGTAAAGAGAGGGTGGACTCGAGAAAAAAAAAAGAGCTACATAGTTCAATGGCTGGCTTTGCATTGACAGAAGCAGATGAGGACCTAGAAAATTGGACCATGTTGGGTAGAGCCCCGACTGCACCAGTAGCATTGTCTGCACTAATTCCGGAACCACCAGGGTATCATAATTTATAACTAGTCACTGCTCCCCAGATTCAAATCATGCCAGCCTCTCCAGCCCCTTCGGTTGATAGATTGGGTCCTATTTCAGCATCTTCACCGTCTGTTAGAGAAGGGGAGCTCTGTTCAACAAGCCCAGTTAACTCTAGGACCCGATCTCGGACAATGAGAAAGGGGCCTGATCCTATCCAGAAACAATCACTCATACCACCCAGATCCCTTCAGACCAATATTGTAGGGCAGAAAAGTATGAGAACAAAGAAAGAGGGTGGGAATGGTTCTGAGGAGCTGGAGCTCTCCCTAGTCGCAGGGAAGGACGTCGAAGTCTTTGAAGAGCCAAAGGAATCCGTTAGAACGCCCCCTAGTGAGACTCTGAGACAGTTGGCGATTAGGAAAATACCAAACTGTAACGGTGGCCGCCCAGCCCAAGATAGACGTTTATTTCCAATGGAGACCCAGTGCGATGATGGCTATTCTGGCTGCAATCCCAGACAGGAAGAAGTCTCTTGCTGTTTTCGTGGATTATCTGAGAGCTACCATCGCAGTTTATCAAGCTGATTCTAGGGACCTCTGGGCCCTAGTCCAGCAGGTTTTAAGCCCAGCAGAGTACCGTCATCATCTAAATCACTTGAATTATGCTAGCCACGCCGCACTTCAGCAAGCCTATGCTTTGGACGATGATAGACGGGGACAAATCCTGAATGCGTTGAATGTCACATTTCGAAAGCCCATAAACATTTCTGCTATCTTAGACCTCAAACCTAAAAAGACTGAAGAGCCTGAGGAATTTCTGGAACGTTTTAATGAAATCTACCGTGGGCAGTCAGGCAACTTGCCGTACCAAAATGGTCAGAATTCCCCTCAATATTGTGCTATGTTAATGCATTTCCTACCACCTTCCGTGGCTACTGCCATGAAATGTAATAACATGAATTGGACAGAGAACGACCCTTCTCTGATGTCCAGGGCAGTCACTGGACTACATTTTCTATGTTCTATGTTCTATGAATTGGACAGAGAACGACCCTTCTCTGATGTCCAGGGCAGTCAGATTTTATTGGAAGGAGGGTGTAGGCCAGGAAGGAGGCTCAGTTACAAAGATTAAGACTGAGTATGTAATAAAAAAGGATGATCTGAGACCCCAACCAGCAGCAGATACGGTGGCTTACCAGCTGGAACCCCAATATTGTGACCTTGGGTGGGTGGATCAACATGGGGTAGGATATCAAACCCACCCAAATAGACCCTCAGCTCCTCTTTATGGCCCACCGAATGCACCAACAGCTTCACAACTGCCGCCCCCTCTGAGGGGCCATTGGTCTACTGGGAAAAGAGGACGGGGCAGATATAGAGGGAACAATACATGTTTTAATTGCGACCGTGCAGATCACTGGCAACAGGAATGCCCCTTTAAAAGACGGGCAGCAGAAAGAGACTACCCGACCTAAAGGAGGGGTACCCACAAAGGGGAGGACAGACGAGGTACACTGACTACTCCCAGGCAAACCCTTTCCCAACACAAGATTGACTAGCTAATTTAGTCATAAGGACTCTCCAATCGGACAGGGAACCTATTATGTCTCTGCAGAAAGGAGATCAACACTGCCCATTTGTAATCGACACTGGAGGAGCCATGTCTTCGGTGCAATCAGAACTTCGACTACCACTATCCGACCACACCCAGCATTTGTCGGGGTTCCAAGGACAGGTGTGTGAGTATCCTATTTCTGAACCCGTGACAGTCACTTATGAGAATAGGTCTGCGGATCATCAGTTTGTGGTAACTACTGGATTGGACTAACTTGTTGGCCCGAGATTTACTGTGTATCTTCCAGCTACAGCTAGAGTGCAGAGACGAAGGGGTAACGGTTCAATCATGGAGGATGAGACAACAGTGCTATATTTCTATCACTCCCCAGTGGTGGACGTTAGACATTGAACAGTCACTGCACCACGTTACCCTGGCCTATGACAGAACCGGACAAAACAGGGAGTTGGAGGACAAATACCGGCCGTTAATTGGGACCGAATGCCCAGTCAAGGTTACAGCCACAGTCACGGGAAAAGAAGGTACAGCCACATTTATGGCCACAGTCAGCTTCTGTGGGCCCTCATATTACACGTCAGGTCCACAACCAGTACCATGCCAAGGATCTGGGGCCTATGGTAAGGAGGGCAGTGGATCATTCAGATCCAACAGAGTACGCACTTCAAGTCACGCCAGACGGCACTTCCATAAAATATTTTGAGGTCCCGGAAACGATTAACACTCGACTTCAGCCAACCCACAGCTCTGGAAGAATAGGGGATTCCTTATCTCGGCCGGCACGGAAATATCCCACCGGGGTTTAGTTAATGACCTACTGCAGGCCCTCCTTATGCCCATGCAGATTTCCGACCCCAGTTGACGTTGGTAATGAACAAGCAGATTGTGCAGCGCGGACAGCCGCGCAAATTCAGCAAATGATGGTGCCTAAAATGTTAAGTCAGACTTAACGATCTGCTATAAATAGGTCTGCTTCTGACAAGCCAATGCCAACCATCCAAGACGTCATAAGGTTATAGGAGGACGCTCCTGAGAGTGATAAACAAATGTGGAAACGGTTAGGTTGTACATATGATTCTGTTTCCTCTTTATGGACCACGCCAGCACATCAGACTTGTATGTCTGATGTACTGGCTTTATGGGTCATCGAATGTGTACACTTTGCAACTCATTGTGGGGCTCAGGGGACTAGTGATTTGTTGCTGGACACTTGGTGGCACCCTAAAATGCAGGGGTTGGCCCAGAGTATCAGTAATCGGTGTTTGATTTGTCAGCAAAATAACACCGGCAAAGGTATCCTTTGTGGTATGAGGCAAACCCCGTTGCCCAATGGTCCCTTTGAGACACTCCAAATGGATTACATTGAGTCGGAAAGGTGTCAATGTTGTCAATGTTATAAATACATTTTGGTCATTGTGGATGTGTTCAGCAGATGGGTCGAGGCATATCCGACTACCGATAATAAAGCTGCTACTGTGGTTAAAGTTCTGATGCGGGAAATCATTCCCCGGTACGGTATACCAGCTCAGTTAAGTTCTGATAACAGGCCTCATTTTATTGGACAGATTAATAGAGAGTTCTGCTCCCAGTTGGGCATACGCCAGCAGTTACACTGTGCGAACAGACCGCAGGCGGCCGGGTTGGTTGAGAGACACAATCAGACCCTCAAAACTAAATTGGCGAAATTAAGAGCAGACACGGGACTGACATGGCTTAAGTTGCTCCCCGTTGCCCTCTTCCAGCTGTGGGTTACACCTGCGGGACCGGCCCGGCTCTCTCCTGCCGAGATCCTTTATGGCAGGCCCCTTAGAACTCCCTGGAACCTGCATATTCCCAGGCTGGTTCAGTTTCACCATATGACTGAAGATATGACCCTAGCCCTCACTAAGGTCCTCAAGGAGCTCCATGGCCAGGTCCACGCGGCTCACCCGCCACCGCCCCCATTACCTAGCTCACTTTCAGTGCAGCCCGGTAGTTATGCCATGGTCAAAAATTGGACTCGGAAAGGGTCGGAGCTACGATGGGAGGGGCCCTTCCAAGTTCTCCTTACCACCCCCACTGCAGTTAAAGTGGAGGAGCGGAGTGCTTGGGTCCACCTCCACCACTGTAAATTGGGTCCACCTCTACCACCGTAAAAAGGTCGGTTACTAACCTGCCTCCCTTCCCCAGCGCTGTTTTACAGGTGTAAAGTATGATGGGGTGGCTGCACACCACCTGTGTAATCTTCCTTGGCGGTTAGCGATAGGAATTATTTTATTTATGGCCTTACCATCCTGGGAAACGAAACCTTGGGAGCCCTCGGGGCAATAACCAAGGAATTGTCTCAGCTGCGGTTGTTTGCAATGCAGAACCGGTATGCTCTTGACTATCTTCTGGCCCGTGAGGGTGGGGTATGCGCCATAGTGCAGGGCAAGTGTATCATGGGAGTTCAAGACCTAACCGCTAACATCACTAAATTTATTGATCGCATACAGGATCACCTGGACGGAATGCAGGACCCTGGCTCTTGGGGTAACTGGGGATTTGGAGGTTGGAAGGGCTGGTTGATAAATATGGCCATGTATTTAGCAGTGGCACTCGGCTGCATCTTTGTGGGCCTGGCCATCCTTAAATGCGTGATGGGTAGAATGCGGGGTGCACTGGAACAGATAGATGCCCCTAAAATCTTGGCTGTTAGGATCCACAAGGGTGCAATGGATGATGGAGTGCTGCAACAGGAATTGGAAATGCAGCGACGAATCTTCTTAGATGAGGGGCCGTAGCTATGGATTGAATAGATAGGTTATCATGAAATGATAAAAGGAGGGAATGACGAATGTGATATAAAATAGTAAATTCAAATATTAGTTACAGTAATGTAGATAGAGGCCAGTTTAATTCTAGTGAGTTCACAGACAAAGGATTTCAGAAAGCATGGCAAGGAAGGGGGAAGGGTGTCTGGTAGAGGAGGAGAAAACGATGCTGAGTAACAAGAGGCCCAGGGTTAAGGAATGAGAAGTGAGCCAATTAGGATGTATGGCCAGGTCAGGAGGGGTATAGGATGACCTATGGGAATCGTGTATGTGAAACTTGATGCCATTTGAATGTATTTGCAGAGATCCCTTTGTCTCGGACCTCATTCGTTTCCAAGGGGTCCAGGAGACTGGTTCTGTGTCCCTGAGAAGCGAGTCAGACTTCCAAGTTGGTTAAAAATAAATAATACTATGCCTACAAATCCATCTCGAGTTTTATTGAGGCCAGACTGACGGGTAAAGAATTCAATGTTTTGTCATGTCGATGAGGGAAATGCGTTTGAAGTAGTCCACTTGGACTTCAGCAAGGCTTTTGATAAGGTCACAGGTTTAGCACACTGGGCTAAATCGCTGGCTTTGAAAGCAGACCAAGGCAGGCCAGCAGCACGGTTCAATTCCCGTACCAGCCTCCCCGAACAGGCGCTGGAATGTGGCGACTAGGGGCTTTTCACAGTAACTTCATTTGAAGCCTACTTGGGACAATAAGCGATTTATATTTCATTTTCACATGGGAAACTGGAGCCCATGGGATCCAAGGAAATTTGGCTAATTGGAAGCAAAATTGGTTGAGAGGTAGGAAGCAGAGGGTGATGGTCGAGGGATGTTTCTCTGACTGGAAGCCTGTGTCCAATGGGCCCCGCAATGATCACTGATGGGGCCCTTGATGTTTGTGGTTTATATAAATGATTTAGATATGAATATAGGAGGGGTGATCAGTCAGTTTGCGGATGATATGAAAATTAGTGGGATGGTAAATAGTGAGGAGGATAGCTTTCAATTACAGGTGGACTGATCAGTGGCAAATGGAATTCAATCTGGAGAAGTGTGAGGTGATGTACTTGGGCAGGGCAAACAAGGCAAGGGAACACATGACTGAAAGCAGGACTCTGGGAAGCACCGAGGAACAGAGGGACCTTCGTGTGCCTGTACACCGGTCCCTTGCGTTAGCAGGGCAGGTGGATACAGTGGTTAAAAATGCATTTGTATGCTTCCTTTATTCGCCGAGGCATAGAGTTTAAGAGCAGGGATGTTATGCTGGAACTGTATAAACATTGGTTAGGCCACAGCTAGAGTATTGTGTACAATTCTGGAAACCTCATTACAGGAGGGATGTGAAAGCACTGGTAAGGGTACAGAGACGTTTTACCAGCATGTTGCCTGGGCTGGAGAGTTTTAGTTATGAAGAGATATGGGATAGACTGGGGTTGATTTCCTTGGAGTAGAGGAGACCGAGGTGGGGACATGATTGAGATGTATAAAATTATATGGGGCATAGATAGACAGGAATAAGCCTTTCCTCTTGGTGGAGGGATCAATGATCAGGGGGCATAGATTTAAGGTATGGAGCAGGAGGTTTAGGAGGGATGTGAGGTTTAGAGGGTGATGGGAGTTTGGAACGCGCAGCCTGAAAGGGTGGTGGAGGCAGAGATCCTCATAACATTTAAGAAGTATTTAGATGTGCAGTTGTGATCCCAAGGTAGACAAGGCTATGGGCTAAGTGCTGGGAAATGGGATTAGAATACTTAGTTGGTGGGAACTTCCGGTGGTGGCATGTAGGTAGAGGTCGCACATTCGGTGGCTCCTGGTTTTTGTACTGGTATGCCCGGTTTCAAGGGTAGTTTGTGGATGGGCTGGTGTGGGAAGTTATAAGGAAAGTGTGAAATGTCAAAGCCTCAGAAGAAAGGTGTTAGAAAGAAGGGGGTGAGCGAAAGTCTGCAGGCGAGTGTGGCTATGAGGAAAATGGCGGGGGCTGGGCTGTTGGGTGGGGCCGTTCCACTCACAGTGGAAACTCTTATCAAGGTGACGTTGATGGAGTCTGAAAGTTGGTTGCCAAGCAAATGGAGGTGCTACGGAGGGACATGCTGGATTGGCTGAAAGAGTGGGTGGAGGAGGTGACTGCCCCGGTAAAGGCAGTAGTGATAAGACGTCAGTCGAGGTGCGGGAGCAAGGAGAGAAGTTGAAGGGGGTGGAGGAGGCAGTGTCGCAGCACAGTGACCAGTTCATCTCGATGGGCGAGGAGCTGCGGAGGTCAACAAAGAGCTCAGAGCCACGGTGGAGGACCTGGAGAACAGGTCGAGGAGGCAAAACCGAGAATTGCGGGCCTGCCCGAGGGGGTGGAGGGCCCCGAACAAGTACTTTGCGAAGATGTTTGCGGTGTTGTTGGGGGAGGGAGAAGACCCCTCCCACTATGGGTTGGACAGGGCACATTAGTCGCTCAGGCCGAAGCCTAAAGCGAATGAGCCACCAAAGGCAGTCATAGTCTGCTTCCACAGCTGCCACGTAAAGAAGCAGAGACGAGATGTGAAGTGGGAAGGGGTTGGTATACCCATACACCAAGATCTGATGGCAGAGTTGGCGAGAACGCGGGCGGCTTTTGGACGGGTGAAGGCAGCACTGTATGGCAGCGGAGTGAGATTTGTAGTGGTCTACCCAGCGAAACTGAGAATGACTGATAATTCGAAAGATCTTATCTTGAGACGGTGGAGGCGGCAGAGGCATTCATTAAGGCTGAAGGACTGGAACTGAGATGAGACGTGTGATTTGGACTTGGTGGTGGGGACAGGAATTGTGTTTTCTTATTGAGGATCTTCTCTTTGACTGGGGTTTTGTTTCTGTCTCTTGAATGGGGAGGTTGGTTAACAGGTGTTCTGGGTTTTGGTTTTCATTTGTCCTTACGGGTGCGGTTCTGGATTGTTTCTTGGTTTATGGGAGATGGGTTTTGGGCACGTGGGGCCGGGTTACTGAGGGGGTGGGAAGGAGGGCGCGCTCTGGCAGCGGTCACCGCACCAGTAAACGCAGCTTGGATAGTAAACGGGGGTGTCACTGGGGGCTGCAGTCGTTGGAGGCTGGTCGAACAGGTTTTGATGGGCCTGGTAGGTCTGAGTGGGGGGTGGGGTTAAGTGACCCCATCGAACCTTTTTGGACACTAAGGGCAATTTATCATGGCCAATCCACTTAACCTGCACATCTTTGGACTGTGGGAGGAAACCGGAGCACCCGGAGGAAGCTCACGCACACACGGGGAGAACGCGCAGACTCCCTCCGCACAGTGACCCAAGCCGGGAATTGAACCTAGGACCCTGCATCTGTGAAGCAACTGTGCTGGTTCGGGGATGGAGCAGGGGGGGGTCCTTTGTGGGTGAGGATGGAGGTCTTGTCGGGGGTTGGGGTTGCGGGCGCTGTGGGCGCAGACATCGGCGCTGCTCCAGATAGCCTTAGGGAAGTATTCGGTGAATCCAGTGGTGGTGGCCATGTTGAAGATCTGGAGGCAGTTTAAGCAGCATTTTAGGTTGGGAGTTGCGCCGGGGGATGCCGAGATTTGGAGGAGCTATGGGAAGAGAGGGCGATTTTACCAGTTTGGAGGAGTTGGGCAATAAGTTCGGGTTGGCTTGGGGTGCAAGTTTCAGGTATATGCAGGTGCAGGACTTTGCGAGGAAGGTCATCCCCTTGCTGGATACGGCTCTGTGGGGGGGGGGGGTCATCTGGTTTATGGGAGGATTTGGAAGAGGATGGAGGAGGATTTTGGAGTGTCCATGGAGGGAGTGAGTGGCGCTGGAGGAGGGGCTATGGCGTGAGGTATTGCGGAGGATAAATGCGTCAACTCGTGTGCGAGACTGGGGCTGGTACAGCTAAAGGTACTGTACAGGGCGCACCTTACAAAGTCCAGGATGAGCCGGCTGTTTGAGGGGGTGGAGGATGTCTATGGGAGGGGCCAGCGAACCACGTGCATATGTTTTGGTCCTGCCCGAAGCTGGAAATGTTTTGGAGGACAGTGTTCAGTACCATCTCAGAGGTCTTACATGTGGACACAGAGTCCTGCCCCTTAGAAGTCATATTCAGGGTGTCAGGCAAGCTCGAGCTGTAGGCGGGTGCGGAGGCAGATGCCTCGTTGAATGCTCGGGTCTTGTTGGGGTGGAGGGGGACCTGACCCTGGAAAGAATCATTCAATTTAGTCGCCCATGTTACGTGAGTGTTGACTCCCACTAAGCCATTACTCCCAGGTTAGAAAGGAATAGGCAGCCAAAACATGCAACTAAAGTTCATCTCTTTTACAAATCTCAAGGATGACCCGCATCTTTCCTGTAACAATCATATACAGCCCACGTTATCCATGCTAGCCTGAGGACATGCAGGTGCCATTTCTAATCCCACCTTCCTGCAACCAGTCTATAGCCATGTAGCTTAAAGCACTTAAGGTGCAGATCCAGGTACCTTTCAAAAGAGTTTAGGGTCTCTGCCTCCACCACCAACTCGGACAGCTGGAAAAAGCAAGGTTAGGAAATAGCAAGTGCAGGCCCACAACAGAGCACAAGTCAACAAAAGTGATGCCGTTAGTCTCAGTGCTTACCAGTATAATAAATTACTACTGTGACCCCAACAGTTTTATGTTTTAACATAAAAGATACCCGTTGGTCAGAGTAATCAGTCTTGGGGTGAAGTATCCTTTCCTCACAGTCTTAAAATTTTTTAAAATTGTTTAGGGTTCTCATCCGGTATCCAAACAAATGTTGGGGTCTGGTCTGATATCTTAACAATATGCTAGGTTCTCCAACTGCGCAACACCACGACCAACTTGTCAAACCCTTAATGAATGAACTTAATATTTTTGTGTTAACCAATCCCTTATACATGGTTGGTGCCTTGATGTTTATCTATCAAATAAGGGCAAGAAGAAAAACACAACATAAACAAGGCCCAGAAAAAATGAATTTACATAATATTCTCTCTTTTACTCCCTCTTTATGCATGCAAGTTATGCATGCAAGTTAAAGTCTGAAGCCATCTAATTGCCATTTATGTATATCAAAGAATCACACACGACAGAAGAGGCCCTTTGGGATTATATTCATTGGCGTTTAGGAGGTTGAGGGGAGATCTAATAGAAACTTACAAGATAATGAATGGCTTAGATAGGGTGGACGTAGGTAAGTTGTTTCCATTAGCAGGGGAGACTAGGACCCAGGGGCACAGCCTTAGAATAAAAGGGAGTCACTTTAGAACAGAGATGAGGAGAAATTTCTTCAGCCAGAGAGTGGTGGGTCTGTGGAATTCATTGCCACAGAGGGCGGTGGAGGCTGGGACGTTGAATGTCTTTAAGACAGAGAGAGCGGGTAAATGGAGTTGAAATCAGCCATGATTGAATGGTGGAGTGGACTCGATGGGCCGAATGGCCTTACTTCCGCTCCTATGTCTTATAGTCTTATGGTCTTGGCCCATTTGGTCTGCACTGACAAAAAACTCCTCTAAATCTACACTAACCCCATTTCCCAGCTCTTGGCCCTTAGCCTTGAACGTTATGACATTTCCAGTGCTCATCCAAGTACTTTTTAAAGATAGTGAGGTTTCCTGGCTCAACTACCCTTCCAGATTCCCACCATCCTCTGGGTGAAAATTATTTTCTTCATATCCCCTCTAATGTTCCTGCCTTTCACCTTGGTATGCCCCTTGTTATTGACACTTCAACTAAGGGGAACAGGTACTTTCTATTCACGCTGTCCCTTCCCCTCAATCAGGTCCCCTCTCAGCCTTCGCTGTTCCAAAGAAAACGCAAGAAACACCCTTTCTTAATAGCTAAAATGCTCCATCCCAGGTAACATCCTGGTGAATCTCCTCCGCATCCTCTCTGGTGTAAATCACATCATTCCTGTAGTGCGGTGAGCTGACAGAGCACAGTACTCCAGCTGTGGCCGAACCAAAGTCCTGGACAGCACTAACATAAGCTCCCTGCTCTCCTAAACCTCCCTGCTCTTCTAATCTATGCCACAACTGCTTAGGGCCACAACTGATAAAGGCAAATGTCCCATATGCCTTCTTGACTGCCCTATTCACCAGTCCTGCCACCTTCAGGGATCTGTGGACAAGCACCCCAAGGTCCCTCTGTTCCTCTAAGCTTCCTAGTGTCCTGCTATTTATTAAATACTCCCTTGTTGTGTTACTTCCAAAGTGCATCACCTGACACTTTTCAGGATTAAATTTCACCTGCCACTGATCTGCCCATCTGACTAATCTGCCTATACCCTCCTGCACCCAAGACCTTCTTCTTCACAGTTAACCACCCGGTCAATCTTTGTGTCTATCCGTCGACTTGCAATAACCCACAAAACAATAGAAAAAGTTTGCAATGCCCCCATCTACCACTTCATGCTAATCTATTCAGCCCACACAAAGTATCACTCCCATCAAGGCGGATGTGGCAAAACCTTCCTGGTCAGGACTTCAACACAAATTCCACCTGGTCTAATGAATGGGAATCATTGGACATGGCAAACAAATACCGAGGACTGGATTCTTCATTATTGAGACTATGTCCCCAAGCCGGCATTAAAACAGTGGAGATTTACTCCTGAAATTCCGGCAAAAAAGTTAAACGAATTCCATGCCCTGCAGGGGGCTGGCAGGGACCCAGAGTGAATCTCGCAGCTTTTGCTGTAGATACGGGCCCCCGCACTTCCGGGTCAGAGGCTGCACATGCGCACAGCGGTGGCCTCCAGCGGCCGTGCCGTGCTCCGTGGCAGACTCGGACCACGGAGCCAAACCGAAGAAAGAGGCCCCCCCCCCCCCCGAACGGCCACGCGCCCGAGCCTCAACCCCCGCACATTAAATTCCCGGCCACCTATAAGGCCCCCTGGTCTCCAATCCGCCCGCCCCCGACCAGAGCGGCCGCAGATCGAGTCCGCAGCCGCCATGCGAGCATCCCGACTAGCAATTGGTGGTTAGTTCCACGCCGTCGGGAACTCGGCCGGTCGGGAGTGGAGGATTCCTGAGCAGGCCTCTGGCAATGGCCCTCCAGCGTACTCCGCGGGAACGCCGATTTTCTGTGCCCGGAGAATCGCCGAACCAGTGCCGGACCCGATTACAGCGGGCTGTTTAGCACTGGGCTAAATCGCTGGCTTTGAAAGCAGACCAAGGCAAGCCAGCAGCACGGTTCAATTCCCGTACCAGCCTCCCCAAACAGGCGTCGGAATGTGGCGACTCGGGGCTTTTCACAGTAACTTCATTTGAAGCCTACTTGTGACAATAAGCAATTTGCATTTCATTTCAAACTGGATTCTCCGTCCCGGCGCGGCTGCGATTTCAGCGTCAGCCTGCGGATAAGCCAGCCCCTGGTCTCAAACCAAACCAACCAGCTGCCTGGTTTCAAGCTTCCAAGGAAAGAGTGGACCTCCCTCAACAGGTTCAGGACCGGCCACGGCCCCTGCTTGACCAATCTCCACAGATGGTACATTTGTGCCAGCCCCCTATGTGCCTGTGGGAGAGAAAAATCTGCACCACATCATAATGTCCAATCCACAGACTCAGCAGAGGCCTATCCCGAATGTGAAGAAACTGCTTGGTTTCAGGACTTTGCATTTGCTAAATAAATTTATAAATAACTTTATAACTGAACTTTTGTCAGTTTGATTTGATGACAATGAGCTTGGGTAAAGCTCCACTCAAACATTTAGTTGATTTTTGATCTTCAAATCACATGACACTTTTGAAATATCTGGACCCCATGAAACAAACTCTAACTAGACCACCTTTCTGCTCACTGCCACAGGATTCAAGCACATCTTTTACCTCATCAGCTACTTCTTACTCCCATAGAATACCTAAAGTAGCGAAATATAAAAGTAGAGAAGTGTCGCTGCAATTGTATAGGGTGTTAGTGAGACCACATCTGGAGTAGTGTGTCCAGTTTGGTCTCCCTATTTGAGGAAGAATCTGGTGGCATTGGAAGCAGTTCAGAGGAGGTTCACCAGATTGATTCTGGGGATAAAAGGGTTGACGTATGAGGAGAGATTAAACAGTTTGGGCTTATACTCGCTGGAGTTTAGAAGGATGAGAGGGGATCTGATCGAGGTATATAAAAATATTATACGGGATTGATAAAGTAAACTTAGATCAAATGTTCCCCTTTGTAGGCAATCTAGAACGAGAGGTCACAGATATAGATTGAGAGATGATAGATTTAGAACTGAGATGGGGAGGAACTATTTCTCGCAGAGGGTGGTGAATTTGTGGAACTCGCTGCCCCATAGTGCGATGGAATCTGGAACATTAATTGTTTCCAAGAAGGAGGCAGATAAATTTCTGATAAAAATGGTTTGAAGCGATATAGGGAACAGGTAGAGAGGTGGATTTGCATAAGATTACAATACAGAAAGCTATCATTAAGCAGTATCAATATCCCTCACTAAATAGATATGAAAATGAATTCTCCACCAGCCCACAAATAAACGCTTTGATCATGTTTGCCCAACAATCTACCTGCCAGATCAGGTTACAAATGGAAAGGTACAAAAAACATTAACAAATATACAAATCTGCTGCATAGGAAACAGAATCTTATGCAGTATAAAGTGTCGCTCTTTGAAATTCCTTGAATCCCTTTGAAATTTGGTTTTCTTGTACCTGTCCTGATAAGTGCAGGATAAAAGCTTCAACAGCATGTCTCTTTTTTCAGCAATATTCAAGTTCTATGCCATCAAGCAATTATTTAAATGTACAAAGCTAATATTGGACATCAAACTATTCAACAACAAATGAACCGCATAGATGCAGTTCCTCCAGTGGTTAGGTAAGTTCATCCACTGAGCCACACAGACACGGGAAATGCCAAGTTCAATCCCTCGGATAGTTACAGTACGAATAAGCATCCTGAGATTACAAGCGGGGGAAGAGAGATGTTGCAAGGTTTTTGTTCCAGCTCCCAGCCTGTGCAGAAGCCCCCGGCTATCGGCTACTTTCCGCAGCACTGCAACTTCACCCGGAATTACCCACAGAATAACCCTCCTTGTCTGAGTAAAGTATTTTAATGCTTCCCCTCTCTTGTACACAAAAGGTCAAAAATTCATTTAAAAGTTGGCCTCTGAACCAACGTCTTCTTTATTAAAAATGCAATGGATGACCTGAGATTTGTTCACTCAATAGCCGTGTATATTGTTAGTTCACACAAATATGGGATACCAATATGAACACAAAGAAAGGAGTTTGAAAAGCCTTACCTCACCATGCCGCTTTAATCGCTTCTGTATTTCCACAACAGGTACATCCAGGTAGATGGCAAGGTGAGGGGGAAGGAATTCACAAATGCTGTTCCCTTTCAGTTCATTGTAGTGATCGATACCTGAAAATTGAGCAGGGAATTAGTACAATAACAGGGAAAAGGTCTGATTAAAAACAAAAAAAAACGCTGGGAATGTTCTGCAGGCCAGGCAGCATCGGTGGAGAGAGAAAATTCAGGTCAATGAACATATCCAGCCTCCGCAGTATTTTACTTTTGTAAAGGTCTGATAATGACTGGAGCAGAAGGAAATTAGTGGTTAGTGAACTTTAGATCAAAGTAAGTAAAGTGTTTGATCTACCATGCTAGCCAACTTGAATCATGAGCCAAAAATGGACATCAAATCATGGACATAAATGCGATGTATTAATTTGTAAATCCAATGCAACTGACTGGCTTCCCTCATTTAATAAGCGACGTTAACATTTACAAACGTACCCAGAATAAAATGAGCAACTTGCAAATGTAATTGTTGTTAAAATAAGATTATAATCATTATGGATTTCACTTTCAGCAGATTACACCAAACCGTAATAGCAGAGTGAAGAGGGAAATAACTACAGAAGCAAACAGATTGATGAACATGGGTCTGCGCTCATGGTTTTGTGGGTAACATTCTCACCTGAGCCAGAAGACCATGAGTTCAAGTCCCACTCCAGGACTTGAGCACACAAACTTTTAAGATGGCACACCAGCGCAGTCAGGAATGCCGCCTTTCGAGTGAAACGAGGTCCCTCAACCAATATTACAAAAAATATTTGGTAATTTCCACATTGGTGTTTGTGGGGGCTTGTTGAGTACAAATTGGCTGCTGTGTTTCCTTCAGGACAAGAGCAGCAACACTTTGGCTGGAGCGCATGTTGGGACACCCCAAGCTCATAAAAGGTGCCTTATCTTAGGTGCAAATCGTTCTTTCCTCACCCCCCCTTGCTAAGATAGCAATACCGATGTCCTGAGAAGCCCACAATCAACTCGATTCTTACAAAACATTAAATGGGATTGGCCAGGATCAGAAAGAAGTTGATCCAACATTTTTGGAAACAGGTGGAATATGCATAGCCAAGATAAATCTACTCTGGCGAGATGCAAAACACAATCGATCCTCCAGGACATTTGATTATTTCTTCTTTATTCTTTCATGGGAATTGGGTGCTGCTTGGGGTAAGGCTGTCAGTTGCTGTTCATCCCTAATTGTCCTTGAACTGAGTGGCTTGCTAGGCCATTTCAGTCAAGTGTCAACCTCATTGCTGTGGGTCTGGAGTCACATGTCGACCAGACCAGGTAAGGACAGCAGATTGCTTCCCTCAAGGACATTAGTGAACCACATGGGTTTTTGCAACATGATCAAGGTGGTAACATTGTGTATGGGAATCAAATTCCTTCATTTTACACCAATACAATGAAATTTGGATTTTGTTTATTGTCACGTGTACCGAGGTACAGTGAAAAGTACTTTTCTGCGAGCAGCTCAACAGATCATTAAGTACATGAAAAGAAAATGTTCCAAAAATGTTGGATCAACTACCTTCTGATCCTGGCCAATCCCATTTAATGTTTTGTAAGAATCGAGTTGATTGTGGGCTTCTCAGGACATCGGTATTACTATCTTAGCAAGGGGGGGTATTGTGGGCAGCACGGTAGCCTTGTGGATAGCACAATTGCTTCACAGCTCCAGGGTCCCAGGTTCGATTCCGGCTTGGGTCACTGTCTGTGCGGAGTCTGCACATCCTCCCAGTGTGCGCGTGGGTTTCCTCCGGGTGCTCCGGTTTCCTCCCACAGTCCAAAGATGTGCAGGTTAGGTGGATTGGCCATGATAAATTGCCCTTAGTGTCCAAAATTGCCCTTCGTGTTGGGTGGGGTTACTGGGTTATGGGGATAGGGTGGCGGTGTTGAACTTGGGTCGGGTGCTCTTTCAAAGAGCCGGTGCAGACTCGATGGGCTGAATGGCCTCCTTCTGCACTGTAAAAAAAAAAAAAAATTCTATGAAAAGGAAATAAAAGAAACATAATAAAAGAAAATACATAATAGGGCAACACAAGGTAACAACATAGCACCGGCATCGGGTGAAGCATAAAGGGGTGCAAGTATTAATCAGGTCAGCCCATAAGAGTTTAGGAGTCTGGTGACAGTGGGGAAGAAGCTGTTTTTGAGCCTGTTCGTGCGTGTTCTCAGACTTCTGTATCTCCTGCCCGATGGAAGAAGTTGGAAGAGTGAGTAAGCCGGGTGGGAGGGGTCTTTGATTATGCTGTCCGCTTTCCCCAGGCAGCGGGAGGTGTAGATGGAGTCAATGGATGGGAGGCAGGTTTGTGTGATGGATTGGGCTGTGTTCACGACTCTCTGAAGTTTCTTACGGTCTTGGGCCGAGCTGCTGCCATACCAGGCCGTGATGCAGCCAGATAGGATGTTTTCTATGGTGCATCAGTAAAAGTTGGTAAGAGTTAATGTGGACATGCCGACTTTCCTTAGTTTCCTGAGGAAGTATAGGCGCTGTTGTGCTTTCTTGGTGGTAGCGTCAACATGGGTGGACCAGGACAGATTTTTGGAGATGTGTACCCCATGGAATTTAAAACTGCTAACCATCGCCACCTCAGTCCCATTGATGCTGACAGGGTTGAACCTGTTAGACGTTTTGCTTGCTGTGATATGAAGAGTCTAAAATTCTGTTCCTTTTTCACAAACACATTTATTTCATTCCAACAGCCTTTGCACAAAACTCTAACGATACATCACCTCACAGAGGCCACCTGAAGCCCCTTTACATATCAGTGTCAATTAATGGATACTTAACATAAATGAGACAACTAATTGCAATGTCTCTTAACCCATTACTTAACAGTCTCCCCTTACTTGGAGAAAAAAAATAATTAGGCGAAAACAAAATTTCAAGAAACTCAAAAACAACACACATGATTTCTCCCCTCTTTTTGTTTTGGACGAGAAAGAAAAAAAAGTCACAGAAACAAGCGCCCTTCATTAACAATATCCAAAAGTTTCTGTGAACTCGCCCCTCTTTTCGTAAAACAGTCTGACAGTTGATAGCTCCTGTCGACCCATTTAAATTTTGTTATTTCCCCTCTGTCCAACATCTGCTTCAAACTTGCAATGTCTATCCGTAACCTCTTTTCATTGACACTTTTTGTAGAGTGCACATTTTCCCACAGGGATTTATTGTCAATGTGACAGTCAATAGGTATATTACCCAAACCCCAAAATTTCTGTCAATATCATACTTATATAAAAGGCCATATCCACCACCTCTACAAGGCTTAACGTCTCAGCAGTCAAAGTGCTTTTTACCACTCTCCTTATTTTCTTTGTTTCCCACACAAGCGGGCAACATTTACCATTGTTCCCCAAAAGGAAAATTATAAAACTTCCTGCGCTTGAAACCCCATCACATAAATTTGCAGAGGACGCATCACTATAAACTATGAGTTTCAAGTGCCTACGGTCACCGAAAACGGGGAACTTCAAAACACACTCCTGCGTTTTTAGTTTGGCCAACGCTTTATTTGCTCTTATTAGGTCTTCCACTTTGGGATCATTCATATTTGTACTCAACTCTAAGACATCAAAACTCACGTCCGGTCTAGCCCGTCTACCTAACCAGTTCAGTTGCCCAATTAAACTTCGCAGTTGCTCTTTTTCCATCTTTGAAACCATTGCGTCTTTTTGTGAAACTCGGCCACGACTAATTGCTATTGGGCTGATGCTTTCCAAATAAGATTGCTGACGTAAAGTTGCCCCTAACTCAGTCTGTCCAATTTCCAGTCCAATATATTTAAATGCACCGGAAGCCGGACTTCCAACCCTGAATTCTTTCCTCAAACCAGAGATTACAATAGCTTCAAAATCACTAGTCCCACCCCACAAAAAATCATTGACATGCATCATAAAAATGCCAGAAAGATTTCCTTTATAGTGCCAGTAAAACATTGCAGGATCTGCTTTCAACTGGCAACAGCCTAACTTTAACAAAACTGACCTTACCGAAAAATACCAGACTCTAGATGCATCATTTAATCCATATACACATTTGTTCAATTTCCAGAGTACCCCTTCTGCGTTAGCTGCTTCTTTAGGAGGACGGAGAAAAATGTCCCTATGGAGCTTATGCCCCTGCAAAAAGGCAGCTTTTATATCTACAGATTTGCATTCCCATGCCTTTGTGGTTAATAGAGCTTAGATCTTTAAAATAACCTTTCCTGCTGTAGGTGAATCTACCCTTAAATCCTGATCTTCGAAGTTTTCTTCAAATCCCCTTGCCACAAGCCTGGCCTTTTGCCTTATAAGTTCCATCCAGAAGAACCTTTTCTGTTCAAATCCATCTGTGGGATAGAGCTCTTTGTCCCCTATCCGGTACTTCCGTGTATACCCCAAATTCACTCCAACTATGCAATTCTTGCTGTTTAGCTTCTTTGATAACTTTTTCACCTAATTTATTTGAAGTCACCAAAATCTCACGTGCATGTGGGCTTCTACTCCTATTAGTATTCGTAGTCTTACTCATGTTCCGAGATCTTGACAAACTACGTCCCCTCTCCAGCCTGGTATCTCGTTCTGTACTGCTACTGCTTGATCTTTCCCATCTGCTGTGGGATGTCCTTTCAATAGTTCTCGACCTTTTCCTGCGAACCTGTTCACTATCCAATGTACTATCTGAACTGGCACTGCGTTTCTGTGCCCTCCATTTTTGAACTTCGTTTTCCCAATCCATTGTCTTGACTCTTTCCCCTGAATGCTGTACATTCAACCAATGTTTATACTTTCCAGTGGCCTTCCCTGCTCTACTAATAACAGTTGCATCCTTCCATTGACTAGACTCTTCAGGCAAGTATGTCACTTTTGTACCAACTTTTAGCAGTTGCCCTCTCGGAAAAATGGCCTGTTCTAATTCATCAGAAGTGTTGTGTTCCTCCACAGAAAACCGGTCTATATCAGTTAATTGGTCCTCATAGTTCTGTAACACGTGTACCAGATGACTCTGGTTCCTCATCATGTCTGTCTGCTCTGTCTAAATTTGAAAATTTGTAATCTGGACCCATTATCCTTGATGAATGTACCCTAACAGTTTGATTACCATGTTGCAAAATAATTGTTTTTCCATCTATGCCTATGATCTTCCCTGGGCCTTTCCATTCATTAGAATTGTCTCTCTTGTGGTATACCATGTCTCTTTGCTGAAAAACGGCATCTGATGGCCGCACGTTATGTCTTAAAGCTCTGCAAATTCTTTCAGAGACTTCTGCTTCCAAAAGAGCTTTTCTACTGCTATGTAATGCATTTAAATGTTCAGCAAAACCAGAGCTAATTGTAGTCCCCTCGCAAGCTGGAGGGTGGTCATCCAAAATGGACGGAATTTTAGGATTTCTACCAAACACTAATTGATAAGGACTATAGCCCCAACCATCTGCAATGAATTATTTGCATGTACTGCCCATGCTAAAGCTGAATTTAGCCTGCAATTTGGTCGATCTGCCAAAATTTTCCAAAGCATGTCATCGATGACAGCATGATTTCTTTCACAGACACCATTACTAAATGGGCTTTCTGCAGCCGTATTCATAACTCTGATATTCATGTTTTCACACATATCCCTAAACTCATCATTAGCAAATTCTCCCCCATTGTCCGTAAGGAATTTTGCCAGTGGACCCATTCCTGTCCCTATCCATTTTTCCACGATTTGATCCAGAATTACTCTCATTTCTTTATTTCGTACAATCGTTGATTGACTAAATCTGGTTGCTAAATCTACAAAATGCAAAATAAATATATTATTTGCTTTATCCCAGATCTTCAGGTCCACGGCCACAATGTTGTTAAAATCCCTGGCCAAAGGTAGGGTTACTATCGGTCATGCTGGTGTCCTTCTGTATTTCCTACAAACTTCACAGCGGTCACTAACCTGTTCTATCAGTTTAGTATAGTTGTCATCCCTTACCCCTGCATCCTTTAATAAATTTCTCAGCCTCCGAGGAGACGGATGTGCAAATTGCCTATGCAGTTTTAATACCACAAGCTTTTTTTCAGCTAAAGTCCCATTTTCAACTGCCATTAACACATCCTTAACCACTCTACTTGAAATATTATTTGTCAGTAATGGAATACAATAGTGTCCCGACTGTGTAAATTGTAAGTCCACCGTCTTTCCAAAAACTGTTGCCTTATCCTGTTCCATATCCAGTTTCACGTGTGCTTTCTTCATCGACGGTCTGCTCAGAAGCAAAGGTATCTCACTTGATACAACATCCGTGCTAATGAAATGATTCACTCCGGCAATATTGCAAGGGATCACCACTCTTTTCAGCGACTTCAGAGTATTATCATTACCAAACCTGGAACTTGTGGAACTTTCAAATTCCTTAACCTTATGATTTTCAGCAGTCCAGGTAACATTTTAACCAGTGAATTCCACACACAGTAGATGTGCAGCCACTGTCCAATACAGCACAGTTGAAGGATTCTGCAACCAACACCCTTATTACCAGCGTTAAACTGCTTGTTAATAGGACAATGCCTTCTTTCTGGTCACTATCTTTTTCCTCTTCTGACTCTTCCGTGTCATGTGTCGCTTCAAACACTCTATCATAACGAGTTGGACAGTTGAAAGCATAATGGTATTGAGAGTCACATCGAAAACATCGATTTATCATGCCCCGTGCATTTCTGGGGTTCATCTTCCTATTGTAGGTTCTAACTGGGTTTCTGTCTTCATAATTTCCTTGTCTCGGTCTCCTTCTATAGTCTTGAGCCCTGTTCGTAGCCAGATGATTTCACCGTCCTGTTAGTCGTGTATCTTCCATATTTTGCCTTATTGCAGGCTGACCTATTTGGGTCATCAGAGCCATCGGAATCAAATGTTTCCCCAGAAACTTTCGTGAAGCTTTTGTCATCTGTTCGAATAAGGTTTATCATCAGTAAACTGAACTCCTGTCAAAACCAGGAGCCTATCCATGTTGCTCACTCTAGCACAGTCAAGTAATTTAAAGGCCAACACAGACTGTGGAAATTCCAGATTGTGTTTCTGTAGCCTTTTATAGTCTGCCAAATTCCATTATATAGTCTTCCATGGAGATATCCTCCATTTTCCGGAACTTATCAAAATCTGACCATGCTTCATACACACTTAACAAGTCATCTTTCTTATAAATCTTATCCATATAATGTAATAAAGTCTCCAGACCTTCTTCTAAGTCTAACTCTTCCAATTCCAGCTCAGAAAGCACTTTGTTTCGGATTTTACTGCCATATGGTAAAGAAAGAGCCAATGCCATACCTTGTTTTCTCTTTCCCAAAGCAGTTACCTTAGTCCACATAACTACTGCACTTCTCCATTGGTCGTACGATTCCCTTTCAGAAAATAAGGGAGGATAGTCATATCCAGCCATCTTTATCCTCGGTTCAGCCATATATCCCTTTTTTTTCCCTCACTCACGCCTTGGTTTGATCTGGAAAATTTGTATCTTTTAACCCTTCACATTTACACAGCAACCATCCTCTGCTACCAATTGTTAGACATTTTAGTTGCTGTGACATGAAGAGTCTAAAGTTCTGTTCTTTGCACAAAACTCTAACGATACATCACCTCACAGAGGCCACCTGAAGCCCCTTTCCATATCAGTGTCAATTAATGGATACTTAACATAACTGAGACAACTAATTGCAATGTCTCTTAACCCATTACTTAACAGAACCTAGAGAATAACTGATCTGCCCCCAGCCTGTACGAGTGTCAGTTTCAGCTGGTGGTTAGGGGGCGCATAAAAATAAAGCTGCAAATTCATCCACTCTTCATCCCACCTCATCGTCACCATTTCCTCACAGTCGCATGGCCAAAACCAGGGATCAAAGCTGCCATTCCGCTGACATGGCTGTCCCTTCAACCAGTCATCTAAAGAGCTGAAAATTAACATCTTCTCACTCAGCCTTTGGTTTATGGAATAGACTATAATAAATAAGGAAAGATCTCCTTCAGGCCAACACATGTAATTCTAACAGCTTGCCATGTAACCAAAGATGGAAAGGAGACACTTTGAGAAAAATGATTACACCCATTTTTTATTTATTTTTTGCACATATTCCAGTGCCACCATGTCCATTTTACAAATATGGAAACCTGAACTGTTCACATTAATGGCAAAAGTGTAATTTAACCAAGGAATGGGGTTACTCAGATTAACAAATGGTGGCAAGTGGTATCCCACAAGAATGAATAATAATAATCTTTATTATTGTCACAAGTAGGCTTACATTAACACTGCAATGAAGTTACTGTGAAAATCCCCTAGTCGCCACATTCCAGCGTCTGTTCGGGTACACGGAGGGAGAATTCAGAATGTCCAAATTACGTAACAGCATGTCTTTCAGGACTGGTGGGAGGAAACTGGAGCACCGGGAGGAAATCCAAGCAGGCACGGAGAATGTGCAGACTCCGCACAGAGTGACCCAAGCGGGAAACGAACCCGCGCTGTGAAGCAACAGTGCTAACCACTGTACTACCGTGCTGCCCATTGTGCTACCGTGCGTTCGGATCGCTGTCATTCACCACTTACATAAACAATTTGGACTCAGGAATCAGAATACAATTTCAAAATTTGCAGATGACACCAAATTGAGGACTGCAACAAAATGCAGATGACTCCAATTGGGGGCTGCAATGAACACAGATGAGGACTGCAACAAAATACAGGAAGATCTTCGCAATCAGGCAGAATGAGAAAATAAATTTCAACATAGATGAGCTGTGAAGGAGAGGCGGTGCACCGTTTCCAGGGGCGGGAAGGAGGCTGTCACCCGCCGTCGTACACCGGATCTGGGTGCAGGTGGCAGAAGCCATAAGCGGCGTGGCCCCCACCGCCAGGACCGACCAGCAGTGTCGCAAGAAGCTGCATGATCACCTCAGGGCGGCCAGAGTAGCCAGCACAAAGCCCCTGGCACCGACCCCCATGCCACACACCTGCAACTGCCCCCCCCCCACCCGCCGGCAGTCTGCTCGCACCCCATCCTGCACCACATGCCAACACCCATATCGCTTGCCATGACCAGGAACTCATTCATAAAGGCAACCAGCTAATATTGGGTGCCCGGCGTCTTGCACCAGCCTTGATTGTCGGCTGGCGCGTGATTCTCTGCCCAAATGAGTTTCCCGATTCTGGGGTCGGCCGACGGAGAATCCGTTTATATATTTTGGTACAAGTAATAAGGATGTCAGATATGCTTGGGAAAATTAGTGTTGAAACAATTCAGAGAATACAGGTACACCATTTACTAGACGTTGCATTCAGGTGGTGGTTCAGGAGGAACAAGATGGCACAGTGGTTAGCACATTGCATCACAGCCCCAGGGACCCAAGTTCATTTCCAGCTTTGGGTGACTGTCAGTGTGGAGTTTGCACGTTCTCCCAGTGTCTACATGGGTTTCCTCCAGATGCTCTGGTTTCTTCCCACAATCCAAAGGTTAGGTGGAATGGCCATGCTAAAATGTCCCTTGGTGTCCAAAGACATGCAGGTTAGGTGGGGCTATGGGGATAGGGCGGTGAGTGGGCCTCGGTAGGGTGCTTTTTCAGAGGGTCAGTACAGACTCGATGGGCTGAATGCTTCCTTCTGCACTGTAGGGAATCTATACTCAAGATTGACGAGCATGTAAAATTATCACATGGATTAGAGGGCACGAATGGCAGAAATTCATGTAAGGGGAGCGACATAAGCACAAGGGAGAAAAGAGCACAGGGATGTGCTGATAGAGTTAAATGAAGAAGGGGAGGCTTATCTGAAGCATGGACACCACCATGGATCTATTGGACTGAAGGGCCTGCAAGTAGTTTTTAAAAATAAATTTAGAGTACCCAATTCCTTTTTCCAATTAAGGGGCAATTTAGAGTGGCCAATTCACCAACCCTGCACAGCTTTGGGTTGTAGGAGTGAAACCCATGCAGACACGTGGAGAATGTGCAAACTCCACACGGTTAGTGACCCAGGGCGGGGATCAAATCTGGGTACTCGGCGCCGTGAGGCCTGTATGTAGTTAATGATGTGCAGGACAGAAAGTAGTCAGCCAGGGTACATGCTGTTGATAATTATTCAACAGCCCTCGTTGCCTTTGGTCCTCCCATTTGACAACTGTAAAATATAGGTGTGAGGGGATACTCAGCATTGTGGGAGTGGTCGAGTAACCTGTTGATGGGGAGATTCACAGATGAAGTTGGCTCCTTGGGCAATGTTGCAGGTGCTGAAAGAATCATGGCCCAACAGCAATCACTGCCTTCAACAAAAGAGGGAGATTAAAAATCCAAACCACATCCAACTTCAAGACATCTTTCTTGGCTGTTGGGAAACACAGAGTATGCAGAACATTGCTGCTATCAAAGGTGCTACTTACACTGCTTCCGGATATAGCCTTGTTTGTACATTGCTTCGAGGAAAACAAAGTCACTGAAAGGCGACCGTTCCAACACAACACCTTGCCCTAGAAGTGCAAACACAAATAGATCAAATGCAATTCTGTTGTCAATTTGTATCCCAATTGTTGGCTACACCATGATAGAGCGGACAGAAGCCTTTTGATGCATGTTACTGAAACGTCAACTTGGAGAAAAGCTTTATGAAGAAACTGCCATATGAGGAAAGATCAAACAGGTTGGGTCTGTACTCCTTGGAGTTCAAAAGAATGGGAGGTAGTATGATTGAAACATATAGGATTCTTAAGGGGTTAGACAGGGTCAATATTAGGGGGATATTTCCACTCACGGGAGAGCATAGGGCCAGAAGGTATAGTTGCAGAATAAGGCGGTGCTAATTTTCTATGTATGTTTCTATAGGGATCAAGGGATATGAGTGGGGTATTGAATTTGATAAGCAGCCATGATCATAATGAATGCTGGAGCAGGCTCCAAGGGATGAATGGCCTACTCCTCCTATTTTCTATTCATGTTTCTGTATATAGTTTCATTGCTTTGATTTCAATTCTTAGATCTATCGTGTACAATTGTTGGTTCACAGCCTACGTCAATGTTAACACTTCAACAATGAGTAATTTAAGCTCTTTTGATGGGTAAGCGATTTCTTGATCAGCCAGGGGAACTTGGGCATTCCAGGTGTAGGAAGAAGTCAGAGGACTGCAAGTGCTGGCTGTGCACTTGTTTCCTACTGAGGTCTAGTGCTATGGTCTGTTCCATTTTGCTTCAGTATTTCATGCCATAGCACATTAATGCAGCACTGACATGTTTCGATTTGCACTGCCAGAAAAGTGAACAACTTCTTTTCAGATTCACACCTGTTTGCAGAAGGTGCTCCAGAGCGTCGGAGTACTGCAGTGTGCGAAGATGGTACATCCAGGTCTGCAGGCGGTAGGAATTGCCATCTGGGGATTTGGGATCAGTATAAAACTTTTCCACACTGCAGTTCCCATTGAATAAAGCACTTAACTTCTCTCCATTGCCTGTCTTCCAATCCCAGTAATGGATATCAACCTCGGGGATGTATAACATGCCTAAAGAAAGCAGAGTATTGATAAATTGCAGTGAGAACTCTATTTTAAAAGGAAGAAATAAAAAAAACTTGCATTTATTTAGCATGTTTCATATTTTTGCGACATTTCAAAGTACTTCAGAGTCAAGTAAATACTTTAAGTGGTTGTTTACAGTTACAGAATACGGCATGGTACAAAATACACTTGTGGACTGTGATGTGGACCGTCACTGGACTAGTAATCCAGGGGCCCATGCTCTGGGAACGCAGGTTCAAATCCCACAGCAGCGGATGGAATTTAAATTCATGCAATTAAATTAATTCAATTTGATGAAAGTTAGTTTAATGGTCGCTATTACTGTAACTATCACCAATTGTCATAAAAACTAATGTCCTTTAGGAAGGAAATCTGCCGTCTTTACTTGGTCTGGTCCACATGTGACTCCAGACCCACAGCAATGTGGTTGACTCTTAGCTGCTCTCAAAGGGCATTTTGGGATAGACAACAAATGCTAGCCTTGCTAGCGATGTACATATCTAATAATATTTTTAAATTTATTCACCCAATCTAATAAAAACAGAAAGAAAGAATGCCAAACTTAATAGAGCAGCATAGAAATGAGCCTCAAAGTATGGCATATTCATTCAATTCCTAATCTGCCTGTTGCCATCCAAACAAGGTGTAGCCATCTGGGATGGCCACTTCCCGGTTACAAAATGGACACTTTGCAAAGATTTGCAAAATGGACACTTTGCAGGGAAAATGGACAATACTGAGAAAACAAGCAGGTTCAGGGTTTGTCTGTTTATTGGAGCCGCTCCCAGACAAGACCAAAACTGCAGGCCCATTAGCATACTAATGGCCCATCTCCGGGAACAAAAGAGTAACCGATACTAAGGCAGACACCCCGACGCCAGAGCAGACCGAAACAAAGCAGGCCAACGGCCACCTAGGACACGCCCAGCCATCAGGGCACCCACCCCTTTATTGGACGAGATCAATATGAATGATCAAGAAACAGCCCAATTGATTGGGGCCATGTTCAAGGCCTGCCCAAAAGAGCGCGAAGCCCCTTTGGGTATAAGAAGGAGCCCCCAAGAGAGAATCGTTCTCTTGGGCCCGGCTCTCACCGAGGAGAGACCTGTCCGCCTGCTGCACCAGAAGCAAGTAAGTCCAAGGTCAATGCATGCTACCAGACCGACGACCTTAGCTGTTCCCCTTCACCACTTCGACCTCAGCAGCCTCAGGTCCGAACAACGGTCATTGTTCCTCTGACTGAGTGGGCGCCCGAAGCTAAGTATAGGCTTTAGCAGTAGTGATAGTTTAGTCTGTAGTATTTGTGCATGAGTATATTTAACTGTGTGTGCAAATAAATAAACATTTGACTTTGAACTAACTAACTGGTGTATCGAGTCTTTGGTCAGTATTCGGTTTGAACCTTGTGGCGGTATCGAAAGATACCTGGCGACTCTTGAGCAAACGTAATTAGAATTAAGGAAGGCGACCATATTGACCACCATATTCAGAGCCAAATAAGGAGAGCAACATTTACTGGCGACCTCTGATGGGACTCGACCTAGAAGTGGCCTAGTCACTTCGAGAGAACCCAAATTTGAATTGGAATCCAATTGGAAACAGAAAAAAGATAAGTGTGAGAACGGGACTGATCAAACCTCCAAGATTCTGAAGTTTGTTAATGCATGCGTACTAACAGGGATACAATGTAAACCTGAGGGATTTTGTTGCGTAAAACTGTCGGGAGTTTTGTAGGCCGGAAAATAACGTAAGCCATACCCGTGTTTACATCACTACTTTATCACCCCCTGTTCCAAATTCAGTAGAGAACCCAGAGTTAGAGAGAAAATGTCAATGAAGGCAATGGAACGCCTTATGAATCCCCAAGAATTGGAGGTCGCAGCGACCAGTAGAGTAGGACAGTGTCCCGTATGGGAAGAAGAGATCAGGAAATATCTCAAAGGGAAAGGATGGCCCCTTTGGAGTGAATTCTGCGCCAATGATGAAACAGGTCCCCGGAGTATAGGGTATACTTGGTGGGAGAACCTGTCAGCGATCCATAAGAAGAGCTTAGGGAAGGCTCGCAAGCTGATGGCAATTGTGTCCTGCTTGGCACAATTGCGAGGACAGAGGAGGTCGTTAGGACGCTCCGTAGAGAGATTGAGGGAGAGACAGAAATAGTGAGGGAGACAGGAGCAAATTTGAGAAGGAGAATAAGGAGTTAAGAGAACAGTTAGCAGCGAGGGACAGAGAGGTGGATGATGCCAAGAGGGCACACCAGTCTTGTCTCGCCCATTTGAGTAGTTTTCAGACCAAGTACGATAAGGCCTACCAGGACACGCAATGCGCGGTCTTGGTAAGACAAGAAACCGAGCAACAGGTACAGCAATTGCAGAAACAATGAAATGATTTAAAAGCAGCCCGATGAGCGCTCTACACTTCCACGACGGAACAAAGGCAGAGCTCCGTAGATCACGCAAAGTGCCTGAAGCAAATTGCAGAATTGCAATCGCTGCTTTCTGTCCAGAATGGGTTTCAGAGTACATTAGGACCCCAGTTAGATCAGGAAAACGGCCCAGATTGGCAGGAGTTAAATGAAACTGCCCACATATACGTATATGGGACATGTACGCAAGAAAAACCCCAGAAAAGGAAAGCACCCCAACCCCCGACTGCACAGGCAGAACACACCCCCATGAACCCTGTAACCACACACTGCAGAGCCGTAGCAGAAGGAAACGCAGATTTCCTACATACAACCCCGTTAACCGTGACCCAATTACAGGACGCATGTGGAAAAATTACACCGTTCCTTCCCACATCAGACCCCCTCCAGTTTTTCGCTAGAGTTAAACAGCAGGCTACCATGTACGGCCTGGACGAAAGGGAGCAAGTGAAGCTCACAGTTTTAAGCCTAAACCCTTCAGTCGTGGCAGCCCTTCCCGACCCACAGAATGTAGGAGGAGGCACACTCCAAGAAATGCACACAGCGATCCTGGATGCGATCGGCTATAACAGAGGAGACCCGGTAGAAGACCTAAACAAGTGTAGGCAAAAGAAGACAGAGCACCCCACGGCGTTTGCTGGACGCTTGTGGATACATTTCACAGCAGTATTCGGAAAGTTAGCCCGCGCCCATTTGACCGCGGATAATATGGCCAAATGGACTTGAATCCTAGTCTCTCATGCGACAGAGGCAGGACAGAGAACTTGCGCAAATTACGACCCCTCAGACGAGGCCCACATCGAGAAATGGGAACAAGCCGTCCAAGGCAAAACCGCAAAACTGCAAAACCCGAGGAAGAGCAGGCAGACATGAATCCAGTTAGGATGCATGGGTAAATGAGGGCAGGAACAGCCCATCGCAGCATAAATCCCAGTAATGCGACAACTATGGCCAATTAGGACATTATGCACGAGAGTGCAACGCGCCCCAGAAGCAGCAGAAAAACCAACAGACAGGCACCCTAAATAAGAATAGGGCAAAGCCAATCTATAGCGTTAGCGCCCGTTCAGAGAACGCAGACATGAACGGCACCGACTGACGGTGTTCGGGCTCTCCAACTTGGGTCTGCAACACCCTTTGGGACAAGTCCAGTAGACCGGTCGTAGCAGGCAAAGTCCAGGGACACCCCGTAGAATTTGATGTTTCAGCGAGACACATGGCCCACAACAGACACCATCACACTCAGCGGTTTTACTGGTCATTTACAACAAGGACACATCACAGCCCCTGTAGCGATACAAATAGGGAACATTACAACTAAATACCCGGTAGTTTTGGTTGATCTACCCCAGACAGCTGAACACATCCTAGGAATCGATTTTCTGAGCTCCCACAACTTCTCTTTTGATCCGGTTAATAAATGTGTTTGGAAAATGGCAAAGGCAGCACGCGCCCCTGCGACACTCACAGTTGGAGACTATGAAAACAGAATTAGCGCAGTAGGAGACTTCTGGTTCGACCATCAAACCTTCAGGACAAACAGGTTAGGGAAGTCCTGCAGAAACACAAAGCAGCATTTGCACAGCACAAGCACGACTGTGGCAAGATAGCTGGCTTGGTGAACATTACAGGTCCCGACCCAAGACCCCAAAGCAGTACGGTTTTCCCCAAGAGGCAGAGGAAGAAATCTCAAAGGTAATAGAGAGTCTGCCTGACCAAGGTGTACTCAGATCAGTAGCCTCTACAAATAACGCACCAATTTGGCCCGTCAGGAAACCAGATGGATCATGGCGACTGATCATTTATTACCGGGAACTGAACAAAGTAACACCAGCAGCAGCCCCCACCGTAGCCACGAGTCCCGAGACCATGCTCAAACAGGGACTCCAGTCAAAACATTTTTCGGTTTTGGACATTAGCAACGGCTTTTGGTCCATTCCATTGGATAAAGCGTGCCAATATAAATTCGCCTTTACATTCCAGGGACAACAATATACGTGGACATGCCTTCCACAAGGCTTCCACAATTCCCCCTCCATTTTCCACCGACAGCTGGCAAACGGACTAGCAAAATTTTCCCGACCCGATTGTCTGGTCCAGTATGTAGATGACTTGCTATTACAGACAGACACAAAGAGAGAGCAAATTTTGCTTGTCACCGAACTCCTAGGACTCCTAAAACAGGTTGGATGTAAAGTCAACCCCAAGGCGGCCCAAATTTTGCAGAAAAAAGTGATTTACTTGGGTACAGTAATCACTCATGGTAAATGCGAGATCGAGCAAAAGAGAATTGACTCGATCGTCAAATTGCCCCTTCCCCATAATGTCTCAGCCCTCCGGTCATTTCTAGGACTGGTTGGCTACTGCCAAAACCACATTGACGGTTTCGCCACAAAAGCAGCGCCCCTATCCGACCTTCTCAAGAAGCAGGCACCTTGGGAATGGCTTCCACAGCACACGGATACCGTGGATGCTTTAAAGAGAGCCCTCAGCACAGCCCCCGCATTACAGGTCCTAGACCCACTTTCCCAGTACGCAATCGAAGTAGCAAGCACCGACCGAACCCTTTCGGCCGTGCTCCTCTAGGAACACCATGACCAATTACGCCCTGTGGCATACGCCTCATGCGTGTTAGATCCTTTCGAGCAAGGATTTTATGCCTGCGAAAAGCACCTGCTCTCAGTTTTTTGGGCAGTACAGTACTTTGCCTAAATTACAGGACTCAATCCCATCACCATTCTCACTGAACACACCCCAACATAGCTGTTATTAGACGGTCGACTTAAAGATGGCACAGTCGACTTCCGGTGGCGGCAATGAGTGAGTGAGCTGCACATTCGGGGGCTCTCACTCTGGCGGAATTTGAGGACCTGATTCCCCGGTTTTGCGGGGCTGTGGAGCGCTGAAAGGACGGCCATGGGGGGCCAAGGAGCGAGCAGAGCTGGATGGAACTGCCAGAAAGCAGCGCAAACGGGAGAGGAAGGGACAAAGGCAAGGTGCAGGGGAAGCTGACCCGGGAGCAAAGATGGCGGACCTGCGGACCCGGCGATCCAGCAGGCGCTGGAAAACATGCTGCAGGTGATAAAGAGCAGTTTTGAGTCGTTGAAGCGGGATAACTTGGACCCACTTCAGAAGGCAGTGGATCAGCTGAACCAGAGACTGGATGCTCAGGACGAAAAAGTTAAGGAGCTGGGGGAGGCGGTGGAGGAGCAGGCGGACGCGCAGACGATTGCTGCGCTAGAAGTCGACGGGTTGAAGGAGAGACAGAGAAGACTGCTGGACAGAGTAGAGGAGCTGGAAAATAGAGCCCCGTAGACAAAATCTGAGGATCATCGGCCTCCCAGAGGGGCGGAGGGAGCTGATGCCACAGCGTTCGTGGCAGACCTGTTGATGCAGCTGATGGGGGCTGAAGCCTGTCCGCAACCGCCGGAGCTTGAGGGGGCACACAGAGTACAGGCGAGACAGGTGCACCCGGGGGCCCGTCCGATGGTGGTTAGGTTCCACAGGTTTGTGGCGAAGGAGCAGGTGCTGCAGTGGGCAAAGAGCACTCAGAGCAGCACGTGGAATAACAGTGTCCTTCGCATTTACCAGGATCTAAGCCAGGAGGTGGCCAGGCGGCGAGCAGCCTTTAAACAAGTTAAGGAGGTGTTGTTCAAAAAGCACGTGAAGCTTGGTCTGCTCTTCCCGGCCCGTCTTTGGGTTACGCATCAGGGCCAACGCCACTACTTCTCCGAGCCCAAAGAAGCTATGGACTTTGTGAGGGATTAGGGGCTGGTCTCGGAAAAAGGACCCACGGACGCAAGCTAGGGTCCGAGAATTACCGTTTGAAGGGACGCCTAATGAGCCTGGACTGCTGGTCGACTGTTTACTGCTTTAAAGGTGCCTTGTGGTGTATGTTTTGTGGGCAGCTTTTGCCTGTGGGGGATGTGGGGGGAGGGTATCCCCCCCTCTCTCGAATGGTCTTTTTCCTTTTTGCTGTTGTTTTTTTTTTCTCTCTCTTTTTGTTCTTCTGTTGTGGTGGGTACCTTTTGTTGGGCTCTCTGAGTGCGCTGGAGCCTGTATTGTAACAAAAGGGTGGCCGGTCAGCAATGGGGATTAAAGATGTTGGTTGGGGGCTTTTGTTTCATTTATGTCTATGGTTTTTATGTTTGTTTCGGATGGGGGATGTACGGGTACTGGGTTATTGCGGTGTTATATATATATTTTTTGGTGTTCAGAAAGGGACGTGGGTTAACACTTTTCTGTGTACACAGCTGGAACTGTATTGTACCTGGAGCAGCCTCGCGTTGCTGTTTGAGGTTTGCATCTTGTTTGATCTTTCCCATCTTAGTGAGACTGCTCCAGTGGGTCGGAGTGGGGGGTGGTGTGCTGGGGAGTGGGAGATGAGGTCGGGGAAACAATGGGAGTGAGACAAGGGGGCGCCGAAGCGGCGAGTCACCGGGCTAGCAGATTGGCTAGTCAAGGAAGTCAGGTGGGGGTGGGGGGGGGGGGGGGAGAGAATACAGCCAGTGGATGGCAGGGGGGGGGTTATTTCGCTGACGTGGGGGGGATCTGAAGTAGGTAATGGAAAGGAGGTCAGGGGTGGAGGCAGCCAAGAGGCGAGCCAGGAATGGCACGGCGCATGGGCCGGGGGCGGGCCCAAGAAAGGTTATGGCTGACCAGCAAAGGGGGGGGGGGGGGATACGGACGGCTGTGCCCCCCAACCAGGCTGATCACCTGGAATGTAAGGGGACTAACTGGGCCAGTTAAAAGGGCATGTGTGTTCGTACATTTGCGGGCTCCAAAGGCGGACATAATTATGTTGCAGGAGACACATCTGAAAGTGTCTGACCAGACTAGGCTAAGGAAGGGCTGGATCAGCCAGGTCTTCCACTCGGACTTGGATTCTAAGCCAGGGGGGTAGCAATTATGATCAATAAGCGGGTTCAATTTGAGGCGGAGGGCGTAGTCGCAGACAGCGGGGGCAGATTCCTTATGGTAAGGGGCAAGCTGGAGGGGAGAAGAGTGGTGCTGGTGAACATATATGCGCCGAACTGGGATGACATTGACTTTATCAAAAGGGTGCTGGGGAAGATCCCGGAAAGTTGATAATGGGGGGGGGGGGGGACTTTAATACGGTCCTTGACCCATGGCTGGCAGTCATGTCCCAGAATGGGCAGACTCCCAGCAATGGCAAGGGAGCTGAAAGGGTTCATGGAGCAAATGGGGGCTGTGGACCCATGGAGAGCCAGACAGCCGACGGGAAGGGCTACTCGTTTTATTCGCATGTTCATAAAGTATATTCTAGGATTGATTTTTTTTTTATCGTGAGCAGGGACTGTGTAGGGGAGGTAAAGAATACGGAATACTCAGCAATCGCTATCTCGGACCATGCCCCGCACTGGGTGGACCTGCAGGTCGGGTGGGGGGGGGGGGGAAATTACCAATGCCCGCAATGGAGGTTAGATGTAGGACTGTTGTCGGAGGAGGGGATATGTGAGAGACTTCAGAAGTGTATGCAAAATTACTTGCAGGTGAACGATACGGGGGAGGGTTCAGCAGCGATCCTGTGGGAGGCGCTGAAGGCAGTAGTGAGGGGGGAGCTGATCTCAATTCGGGCTCACAGGGTCAGGGCGGACAGAGCAGAAATAGACAGATTCACCGGATAGACGAGGAGCATGGGGGGTCCCCGGGAGAGGACCTACTCAGGGAGAGAAGGAAATTGCAGGTGGAACTGGGGGTGCTATCCACGAGTAGGGCCGTGGAACAACTTTGGAAGGCGAGGGGAGTGGTGTATGAGCATGGGGAGAAGGCCAGCGGATTGCTAGCGCAGCAACTCAGGAAGAGGGATGCGGCCAGGGAAATAAGTAGAGTGGTTGATGGGGAGGGGAGCAGAGTGGACCACCCGGCTGGACTGAATAAGGTATTTTGGGACTTCTATAGTAAGCTGTACACTTCCGAACCCCCGGAAGAGATGAAAAGGTTCCTGGATGGACTAACCTTCCCAAAGGTAGGCAGGGGACTAGTGGACGGGCTGGGGGCCCCGATTAGAGCGGAGGAGGTTTTGGGGGGGCCTAAAGGCCATGCAGTCAGGCAATGCCCCGGGACCGGATGGATACCCAGTAGAGTTTTACAAAAAGTTCTCGGAGATAGTGGGACCGGTCCGGACAAGGGTTTTTAATGAGGCAAGGGACAGAGGAACCCTGCCACCAACGATGTCGCAAGCCACCATCTCGCTGATATTGAAGCGGGACAAGGACCCGGAATCCTGCGGGGCATACAGGCCAATCTCTCTGATCAATGTGGATGCCAAGCTCCTGGCCAAGGTCCTGGTGATTAGAATTGAGGACTGTGTACCGGAGGTGATTGGGGACGATCAGACAGGGTTTGTGAAAGGCAGGCAGCTGACAGCTAATTTGAGAAAATTGCTTAATGTGATCATGATGCCCCGATGGGCAAGGAGGTGGAGGTAGTGGTGGCAATGGACGCTGAGAAGGCCTTCGACAGCGTGAAGTGGGGCTATTTGTGGGAGGTGCTTGGACGGTTTGGGTTCGGGAATGGACTGGTTAATTGGGTCAGACTATTGTACCAGGCCCCAAAAACTAGCGTTAGGACGAACAGGATGTCAGATTATTTCAGACTACACCGCAGGACCAGACAGGGGTGCCCACTCTCCCCGTTGCTGTTCGCACTGGCCATAGAGCCGTTGGCGATGACTTTGAGAGCTGCGAAGGGGTGGAAGGGAATGACATTGGGGGGGGGGGGGGCATTTAGGCTGGTGGAGGAAAGTTTCCGGTACTTGGGGATACAGGTGGAACAAATGAAGAGGGAGTTTCGGAGCTGGGATGCACTCCCGCTGTCACTGGCGGGGAGGGTGCAGACTGTAAAGATGACAATCCTCCCTAGTTTTCTGTTCATCTTCCAGTGCCTCCCGATCTATATCCCACGGTCCTTCTACAAAAGGACTGGCAAAATCATCATGAGCTTTGTCTGGGCGGGAAAATCCCCGCAGGTGAAAAAGGCGATGCTTGAAAGGAGCCACAGCGAGGGGGGACTGGTATTGCCGAGTCTGATCAACTACTACTGGGCGGCTAACATAGCCATGATAAGGAAGTGGATGGTGGGTACGGGGTCTATCTGGGAGCGAGTGGAGGCGGCTTCGTACAGGGGCACCAGTTTGGCAGTCCTGGTCACGGCTCCCCTAGCGCTGTCGCCGGCCAGGTACTCCACCAGCCCGGTAGTGGGGGGGGCTCTGCGGATATGGGGTCAGTGGAGGAGGCATGTAGGGGGGGGGGGTGCGTCTGTCTGGGCTCCAATATGTGATAACCATCGATTCGCCCTTGGGAACATGGATGGAGGGTTTCGAACATGGCGGGGGTGGGCGATATGTTCCTGGAGGGGAGCTTTGCAAGTTGGAGGGGCTTGGAGGAGAAATTTGGGCTGGTAAGGGGAAATGACTTTAGGTACTTACAGATGCGGGACTTTGGACGCGGACAGGTCCCATCCTTCCCATTCCTCCCGCCAATAGGGATCCAGGACAGAATTGTCTCTAGAGGAGAAGGAGGAGAGGGTGGAATCTCGGATATCTACAAGGTGCTCATGAAGGGGGAAGAGTCCCAGACGGAGGAACTGAAACTCAAATGGGAGGAGGAGCTTGGCGGGGAGATAGAGGACGGGCTGTGGGCGGAAGCCCTGACTAGGGCAAGCTCAACCGCAACATGTGCCAGGCTCAGCCTGATTCAATTTAAGGTTGTTCACCGGGCCCACATGATGGTAGCGCGGATGAGCAAATTCTTTGGGGTAGAGGACAAGTGCGCTCGATGCACGGGAGGACCAGCGAACCATGTTCAAATGTTTTGGGCATGTCCTGGGAGGGATTTGCGGGGGTCATGTCCCGGGTGCTGAAAACAAGGGTGGTGACGAGTCAAGGGGTGGCAATTTTCGGGGTTTCGGAAGACCCGGGAGTCCAGGGGGAGAAAGAGGCAGATGTTCAGGCCTTTGCTTCCCGAATAGCCCGGCGACGAATACTGCTGGCATGGAGGGACTCAAAACCCCCGAAGACCGAACTATGGCTTTCGGACATGTCAAGTTTTCTGGGTTTTCACCTTGAGGGGATCTGTACTGGGGTTCACCCGAAGGTGGCAACCATTCATCGACTTCTTCGCGGGAGAGTGAACGTCAGCAGGGGGGGGGGGGGGGGGATTAGAGTAGAGTAGGAGGGATAAATAGGCGGGTAGTGTCTAGGGGAGAGGAGCGGGCATGTGCAGTATGATTTGATTGAAGTATTGGTTTCATATTGATGTTTGCACATTTCTATTATCTGTAACTGTTTACAATGCCAAAAAATACCTTAATAAAATGGTTTGTTAAAAAATAAAAGATGGCACAGTCAGCCAAATCCGCGCAGCCCATTGGAGCCTTCTTTTACAGGGACGGGTCATTACAGTTCAAAGAACCAAGACCCACATTTTCCTAGTCGACAATTTGCAATATGCAGGCACCCACGAGTGTGAGATCATCACCACAAACCATAATTCAGGCCCATTTATACCCAAGTCAGCTCCCAGGAAAGTAGGTAATACACCCCAGAGACCCCAGCCCACAGACACGTGCGCACCCCTGAAAATGTATGTGGATGGCTCCTCCAGTTTTGAATGGAAAGAGAATCACCGGTTGCGGCATTTATGTAGAGGATGTGCAGGGCCGCCCTTGAAGAGATTTCATTAAAGTTGCCAGGACATCTAGGCTCGCAGGCAGAACTGGCAGCCATAGCTTATATTGTAGACCAGCCTGACTCATTTCCAACCCCAGCAGACGCCCCTACCCTCAGCCCCATTACTCCGGCATATCCTAGAGACAGCTAAAGATAGGAAATATGGTATCATTAAGGTTCAGTCATCACCGTTCTTCCCCCCCGGTAACGTTAAAGCAGACGCCCTAGCGAAGGCAGGTTCCAGACCCCAATTCGCCCCAAGCAGCTTTAGCCAAACTACTCCAGTCAAGAGTACGGCAGCCGGGAGATGATGACAGAGTCTGACTCCCACCAAACAAATCCCTTTGCTACCCTGTTCGCTACTGAGCAATGAGGTGTCCACATAACAGCAAAAAGGAACCGATGGAGTGATACGGTGTCTTTTCTGATGGAACCTGCGCCACGTTTGTCGTATGTTTATTCGTTTAACGTACATGTTAAATGTTGTTTGTGAATTTAAAAGTTTTCATGGCCCCATGCCACATCTTGATGCAGTCAGAACTACCCTTCTGATGCCCAATGGCTATTAGAGGAACAAGTTTGTCCGCAGACACCAATCATAGCTACTGTCCTGATTTGAAGGTAATCACGAGGCAGCCCCCACGACGACCACATCCTTACCCGTTCTTGCCGGTCACTCAGGTAGTGGAGCACTGGTGCCCGCTCTGCCTGAGGACCCCCCTCTGGTCAGCTACGCTCAGGTCGAGCACAAACGGCACTGATCACCGTCCTACCCGGGGATTCCACCCATTCTTACCCGCCGCAGTCCATACACACCCCATTTTGGCTCATTAAGTTCGAAATTCTTTAGTTTGTTTCTGGCGACCCTTAGATTGCTTCCATATGCTATTTATTTCCTCAAACACTAGGATGGTAGATCGCACAGGCTCCAAGACGGCTCGCACTGTGTCAGTATTTCTCTCGGATGTCTTGTCCAAATATTCAGATTTTTAAAAAAATTTTAAATGAGGGAGCCACAGGTGGTGACCAATTATAATGGGTAATTGGCAACAAAGGACAGAGAGACAGACATATGAGATCTTAAACAAGATAATAACAGATATTATGCTTGTGTCCACAGAACTCCGGAACCTCAGAGGAAGAAAAAGACCGACAAAAGGAAAGATGAAGACAACCTTCATGTTTTTCACCAGGATCTTAGCGGGATCCCTTCAGTTGCGCGCGGACGCTACCCCCCCCCCCCCCCCCGCCCCCCCCGACCCCTACCACATAGGCCGTGAATGATTCCCACCCCTGCCGTACACTGTACCCAGAGATAGTTAACCCCGAGATAGTTACCGACACCCCGACCTGGTGTGACACGTTTATCACCTGGTATTCACTATCTTACATCGTAGAAGCACTCTTAGTACTGGCGATACTCTGCAGTGTCGTGCAGACACTTAGACTCAGAAAATGGCGAAGGAGAGCCTCTTCCTCTCGTACCTCGGTATACACGTTTAGGTCCCCTATTTTCGGACTTCACCAAACCCCCCAACGCCTTGAGTGAATTAAAGTGCATCCGTTTTTCTTTGTGTGTGTTTTGTTCATTCAATAAAAGAAATGTAAACCTTCGTGCTTGACTGCCAAGCCAGAGAAACTTGTGTTGCTGCTATTTGTACAGTTTAAAGTGTTGTAGACTATTTTTGATTGTTTGAGTGAGGATAGTTTATTGAGGATAGTTAGAGGTTCCAGTTTTTTTATTTTGTAATGCATGCCTGAATGTCATAGCGCCCCGTAGAGTTTTATAATGATGTATGTATGTAAAATGATTTCAGGTAAAAATTGCGATTCATAGGATAGGGCAGTATAGAGCCCGTGAAGTGCTTATGGGTGTCCCGCTTGGTCAGAGAACGAAGGCAGTGCGGTAATGTGATCCTTCACGCTTCGCGTTGAGGATCACAAGGAGGGAGTATAGACATCTGGGATGGCCACTTCCCGATTACAAAATGGACACTTTGCAAAGATTGCAGGGAAAATGGACAATACTGAGAAAACAAGCAGGTTCAGGGTTTGTCTGTTTATTGGAGCTGCAGCTCCCAGCCAAGACCTAAACTGCAGGCCCATTAGCATACTAATGGCCCATCTCCGGGAACAAAACAGTAACATTTGAGTAACCGATACTAAGGCAGACACCCCGACGCCAGAGGAGACCGAAATAAAGCAGGCCAACGGCCACCTGGGACATGCCCAACCATCAGGGCACCCACCCCTTTATTGGACGAGATCAATATGAATGATCAACAAACAGCCCAATTGATTGGGGCCAAGTTCAAGGCCCGCCCAAAAGACCACGAAGCCCCTTTGGGTATAAGAAGGAGCCCCTAAGAGAGAATCGTTCTCTTGGACCCGGCTCTCACCAAGAAGAGACCTGTCCACCAGCTGCACCAGAAGCAAGTAAGTCCAAGGTCAACGCACGCTACCAGACAGGCAACCTTAGCTGTTCCCCTTCACCACCTTGACCCCAGCAGCCTCAAATCCGAACAACGGCCATTGTTCCTCTGACTGAGTGGGCGCCCGAAGCTAAGTATAGGCTTTAGCAGTAGTGATAGTTTAGTCTGTAGTATTTGTGCATGAGTATATTTAACTGTGTGTGCAAATAAATAAGCATTTGACTTTGAACTAACTAACTGGTGTATCGAGTCTTTGGTCAGTATTCGGTTTGAACCTTGTGGCGGTATCGAAAGATACCTGGCGACTCTAGAGCAAACGTAATTAGAATTAAGGAAGGCGACCATATTGACCACCATATTCAGAGTCAAATAAAGAAAGAGCAACAAAGGATTAATTGTAATGTGTTTTAGCATCCACAGATTGGGAAGATTCGATTCACCCTACATGTCATCAAGAAACGACTGAAGGCACTGGATACAACCAAGGGCTTCGGCCCTAACAACATCCTGATAGTAGCACTGAAGATGTATACTCAATCTATCCACACCTCTAGCCAAGCTCTTCCTGTAGAACTACAACACTGGCATTTTACCCCCTCACTAGTCTACTCTCAATTACCAAAATGATGGAAGGAGTCGTCAACAGTGCTATTAAGCAGCACTTAAATCAGCAATAGCCTGCTCAGCAATGCTCATTTTGGGTTCCATCAGGGACACTCAGCTCCTGACCTCATTACAGCCTTGGTTCAAACATGGACAAAAGAGCTGAACTCCAGAGGTGAGGTGAGAGTGACTGCCCTTGGCATCAAGGCAGCATTTGACCTAATATGGCATCAAGGAGCCCTAGCTAAATTGGAGTCAATGGGAATCAGAGGGGCAACTCTCTGCTGATTGGAATCAGACCTAGGAAAAAGGAAGATGGCTGTGGTTGTTGTAGGGCAATCATCTCAGTCCAAGGATATCACTGAGGAGTTCCTCAGGGTAGTGTCCAAGGTCCAATCATCTATATCCACTTCATCAATGACCTACCCTCCAGAATAAGATCAGAGGTTGGGACATTCATCCCATCCCTCTCCATGGCAACTGTCTGAGGCGGTACTAGACCATTCGCAATCTTACCGTCATGTTTGACCCCAAGATGAGATTTTGACCATAAAGCTGTGCCATCACCAAGACCGCTAGGGTAACACTGCCAACTCTGCCCTGCAACTCATATGCCACTGAAAACCTTGGTCCATGCTAGTGGTGCCTTTAGACTGGACCATCCTAACCCACCCCTGATCAAACACTAGAAGCTTCAACCTACTCTGCTGCCCAAATCTCACTATGTCCCATTCACCCATCAACTAATGACCTGAACTGGTTTCCAATCCAGCAATGTCACGAGTCTTTAAATTCTCAGGCGTATTCAACTTCTTCCATCGCTTGTTCCCCTCCCTCACTAACGTTCTCCAGCGCCACAATCACCCAAAATCTAATTCTGGCCTCCTGAGCATCCCTGATTTTAATCACTCCGCTATTCACTGCCATGCTTTCAGCTGCTAAGATCTTGAGCTCTGGAATCCCCACCCTAAATCCCTCCCCCACCATCCCCCACTCTCACTTTTATCCCTTAAGATGCTCCTTTTGGACTTTTGTCAAGGTTTTGATCATCTGCCCTAATATCGCATTATATCAGTGGAAAACATTGGTTAACAATGCTCCTGTGAAACATCTTGGGACTTTCCCTACATTGAAGGCACTATACAAACACAGAATTGCTGGTGTTGGTTCTTCAATGAAGATCATACACTTCACATAAGGGGCGATGAAGAGATTGGGTGCGACAGGTTTCGTCTCACATGCTCCCTCTATCACCATTTGTGTTATGATCATATCGAGGAATATGTAATAAAGCTTGTATTTTTTAATGCAACCAAACCTCAGCTCGGACACAAAATAGTATTGAACATACATCATGCTGGGCGACATGGTGTGAGCGGTCACATATTTGGAAGCTCCTGCTCGAGGCTGTTTTTTCAGACCTTTTCCCTATTTGGAGGGTGGATGTGTGGCTGAAGAAGGTATTGGTCTGGCCAGAGGGAGTCTGACTTCACCGGTGGATGGATCCACGGACCATAAGTGGGTCAAGAAGAAGGGGGCAGGAGAATGTTCGTGCACCACACATTAAGATGGCGGATGGTAAAGGGCCTGCGCTGCCTACCCAATGGTCGATGGATTAACTGGTGAACTTCTTAAATGAGAAGTTCAGCCAAGGCTGTAGATCTGCTTAAGTCGGGAATCGATCGAGTGGAGCAGAGGCTGGAGTCCCAGGGCCAGGCCATCCAGAAATTGGAGGAGGCGGTGGGGGGGGGGGGGGGGGGGGGTGGAGGGAGCACGAACATAGGAGAAGGTCGCTCCCAGAGGGTGAACTTGAGAATTGTAGGGATGTCTGAAGGCATTGAGGGAGCGGATGCTGCCACGTATGTGCCAGAACGCTGGAAAAGCTGATGGGAGAGGTGCCCTTTGACCGTCCCCTGGAGGTCAACCGAGCGCACAAGGTGCTGATGAGGGGGCCGCAGGCAAACGAGCTGCCGAGGGTAGTGGTGGTGCACCTTCACCGGTTCCTGGTCAATGGGTTGTGGGGGTCGGTATGGGAGCAGATGGAGGCAGCCTCATGTAAGGGCATTAGCCTGGGGGTACTGTTAACGGCACCTGTGCCGTTCTCGCCAGCCAGATATCCACAAGTCCGGTGGTGGTGGCGGCCCTGAGGGTGTGGGGACAATGGCGACAGCACACGAGGCTCGAGGAGGCCTCTGTTTGGGCTCCGATATGTGGGAATCACAAGTTTGTTCCGGGGGGGGGCAGGGGTGGCTGGACCCGGGGTATCAGGGATGGCGGCGGGCAGGGATTGAGAGTTTGGGGATCTATTCATGTGTGGCAGCTTTTCGGGTTTGGAGGGACTGGTAGAGGAATACGAGTTGCCCAACGGAAACAGGTTCCAATACTTACAGGTGTGAAACTATGTGAGAAAACAGATGCCGTCCTTTCCTGATCTGCCGCCCCAGGGTTGCAGGATAAAGTGCTGTGAAAACAGAGGTTGCTGAGGGCAGGGTGTCAGAGATTTATAAAGAGCTCATGGAGTGGGAGGGCGCCCCGATAGGAGTAGTTAAGCAGAGGTGGGAGGAGGAGCTGGGGGCAGAGTTGGAGGCTGGGTTATGGGAAGAAGCTTTGAGGCGGGTGAATGCATCCGCTTTGTGTGCCAAGCTGAGTCTTATTCAATTTAAAAGTTGTCCACAGTGTGCATATGACAGTGGCTAGAATCATTAGGTTCTTTGAGGGGCTGGAGGATAGGTGTGGGTGGCATGCGGAGGGGCCCGCGAACCATGTCCACATGTCAGCAGGGAGCTGGGGGGTTCTGGGGTTAATAAGAAAAGGTGAAGGCAGACAGGGTGGGGGGGGGGGACATGGCAGGGGGGGCGGGCTGTGGTTGTTGGTCACATATTTAATTATGTGATCTCCTGTTTGTTTGCTTTTTGGTCTTGGTTGTGTTGGATGTTTATTTATAAATGCTTCAATAAAAATATTTAGAATTAAAAAAGAACATACATCATGCTTTGCAAGGATGTGACCTGGAATACCAGTGCCATCCTGATAGACACCATGGCCACGGATTCCCATCTTATTTAAACACTTTGCTGGGAAAGCTTCTATGTTATAATATCGAATGGAGCAATGCATGGTAACACTAAGAAGAATGAAGCGCTGCACTTGTACTGCGTCTAATCACACCCCATTACAATCAGAGCATTCCTTTCTCACGTGCTGTCACTGTCGCTCTGTGGTGAACTGTGGAGCCATTTATCATGAGGGGGACTTAATACAAAAGTAGAGAGGTTATGCTTCATTTGTACAGGACACTGGTGAGATCACATTTGGAGTACCATGTACAGTATTGGTCCCCTTACTTAAGGAAGGATATAAATGCATTAGAAGCAGTTCAGAGAAATTATACTAGACTGTATACCTGGAATGGGTGGGTTGTCTTATGAGGAAAGGTTGGACCAGCACCGCTTGTACCTGCTGGAGTTTAGAAGAGTGAGAGGGGCCTTGATTGAAACATGCAAGATCCGGAGGGGTATTGACAGGGTGGATGTGGAGAGGATATATCCTCTTGTGGGAGAATCTGGAACTAGGGTTCACTGTTTAAAAATACGGGTCATCCATTTATAATGGAGAGGAATGAAAAGTTTTCTCTGAGGGGCTCGAGTCTTTGGAACTCTCTTCCTGAAAAAGCAGTGGAAGCAGAGTCTTTAAATATTATTAAGGTAGAGATGGATAGATTATTGGTAAGCAAGAGGGTGATAGGTTATTGGGGGTAGGCAGGATGCAGATTTGACGTCAATGTCAGATCAGCCATGATCTTATTAAATGGCAGAGCAGGCTCGAGAGGCCAAATGGTCATGGCTCCTTGTTCATATGTATGTACATACACACAATCCAGCAAACATCAAATTACTGCCTGACCAGAGTTTGATGTTCTTCCATTGAGTGGAGAACATCAAGCTCTTCAAATAGTGGCACAGGATCTTATATATCCACTTCAGGGAAGGGTTTGCTTCACCGCTTTATCAAAACAACAGCACGCCTGACCACACGGTGTGGTCAGTTTAAACGAATGGGGCGGCGCAGTGACACAGTGGTTAGCACTGCTGCCTACAGCACTGAGGACCAGGGTTCGATACGAGCCCTGGGTCACTATCTGTGTGGAGTTTGTACATTCTCCCAGTGTCTGCGTGGAGTTTACCCCCACAACCCAAATATGTGCAGGTTAGGTAGATTGGTCATGTTAAATTGCCCCTTTATTGGAAAAAATGATTTGGGTACTCAGGATTGCAACAAATTACGTACTCAAACCCAAAAGATCTTGTGCTCTGACTAGACTTGTGCTAGCAATTGAGGAACTGAACTGTGGTTCAATGAGTTAGCACTCTCGCCCTCCGAGTCAGAAGCTGTGGTATCAGGCCTCACTCTAGAGACTGGAATGCAAAACAATTCCAGGCTCACACTCCCAGTGCAGTGGCGAGGGAGTGCTGCGCTGTTGAAGGTGCTATCAGAAGTTTAGATAGATTAAGTTAGTGGGAAAAAAATTGGCAGATGAAATGTAATGTGGAAATATATGAATTTGCCCTCTTTGGCAGGAAGAATAGAAAAGCAGAATATTATTTAATGGAGAGAGACAGCAGAACTCAGTGGTGGAGAGAGATCTGGGTGACATGGTATGGGAATTACAAAGTTAGTTTGCCGGTACAGCAAATAGAATATTGGCCTTCATTGCATGGGGAATCGGGTATTGAAGGAGAGATGTTTTGCAACAGCTGGAGTACTATACACAGTTCTGGTCTCCTTATTTAAGAAAGGACACCACTGTGTTAGAAGCAGTTCAGCGAAGGGTCACTAGGCTGATTCCTGGGATGAATGGGTTGGCTTCTGAGTAAAGGTTGAGCAGGTTGGGCCCGTACTTATTAGAGTTTAGAAGAATGAGAGGTGATCTTAACTAAACCAGGAAGATTCTGAGGTGGCTCAACAGGGTGGATGCTGAGAGGATGTTTCCCCGTGTGGGAGTATCCAAAATGGGGGGCAGAGTTTATAAATTGGGGGTTTCCCATTAAAAACGGCAGTCAGGAGAATTTTCTTCTCCCAGAGGGTTGTTGGTCTGTGGATTTCTTTTCCCCAGAGAGCAATGGGGGCTGGCTCATTAAACAGATTTAAGGCTGAATTACCAATAGATTATTGGTTGCCAACGAAGTCTAGTTACAGAAAGCAGACAGAAGAGCAGAGCTGAGGCCACAATCAAACCAGCCATGATCTTATCCAGTGGTGCAGCTGATTCAAGGAGCCGAATGGCCTGCTCCTAATTCTTATGTCATTTGGATGAGACGTCAAACTGAAGCCTTGTTTCCTCTCTCATCTGGTTGCAAAGGACCCCATGATGCAGAGCAGCGAGGTTAGCCCTGGGGTTCTGGACAATATTTTCCCCTCAACCAACAGATTATCTGGTAATTCATTCATGGGAGCTTGTAAATTAGCTACCATACTTTCAACATTGCAACAGTGAATACACAGTGCAGTACTTTAGTAGGACCAGTCAAGGACAGGGATGGGAAGTTGTGTGTAGAGTCTGAAGAGATAGGTGAGATACTAAATGAATATTTTTCGTCAGTATTCACTCAGGAAAAAGATAATGTTGTGGAGGAGAATGCTGAGCTCCAGGTAAATAGATTAGATGGCATTGAGGTACGTAGGGAAGAGGTGTTGGCAATTCTGGATAGGCTGAAAATAGATAAGTCCCCGGGACCTGATGGGATTTATCCTAGGATTCTTTGGGAGGCCAGGGAAGAGATTGCTGGACCATTGGCTTTGATTTTTATGTCATCATTGGATACAGGAATAGTGCCAGAGGACTGGAGGATAGCAAATGTGGTCCCTTTGTTCAAAAAGGGGAGCAGAGACAACCCCGGCAACTATAGACCGGTGAGCCTCACGTCTGTAGTGGGTAAAGTCTTGGAGGGGATTATAAGAGACAAGATTTATAATCATCTAGATAGGAATAATATGATCAGGGATAGTCAGCATGGCTTTGTGAAGGGTAGGTCATGCCTCACAAACCTTATTGAGTTCTTTGAGAAGGGGACTGAACAGGTAGACGAGGGTAGAGCAGTTGATGTGGTGTATATGGATTTCAGCAAAGCGTTTGATAAGGTTCCCCACGGTAGGCTATTGCAGAAAATACGGAGGCTGGGGATTGAGGGTGATTTAGAGATGTGGATCAGAAATTGGCTAGCTGAAAGAAGACAGAGGGTGGTGGTTGATGGGAAATGTTCAGAATGGAGTTCTGTCACAAGTGGAGTACCACAAGGATCTGTTCTGGGGCCGTTGCTGTTTGTCATTTTTATCAATGACCTAGAGGAAGGCGCAGAAGGGTGGGTGAGTAAATTTGCAGACGATACTAAAGTCGGTGGTGTTGTCGATAGTGTGGAAGGAAGTAGCAGGTTACAGAGGGATATAGATAAGCTGCAGTGCTAGGCTGAGAGGTGGCAAATGGAGTTTAATGTAGAGAAGTGTGAGGTGATTCACTTTGGAAGGAAAAACAGGAATGTGGAATATTTGGCTAATGGAAAAGTTCTTGAAAGTGTGGATGAGCAGAGGGATCTAGGTGTCCATGTACATAGATCCCTGAAAGTTGCCGCCCAGGTTGATAGGGTGGTGAAGAAGGCCTATGGAGTGTTGGCCTTTATTGGTAGAGGGATTGAGTTCCGGAGTCGGGAGGTCATGTTGCAGCTGTACAGAACTCTGGTACGGCCGCATTTGGAGTATTGCGTACAGTTCTGGTCACCGCATTATAGGAAGGACGTGGAGGCTTTGGAGCGGGTGCAGAGGAGATTTACCAGGATGTTGCCTGGTATGGAGGGAAAATCTTATGAGGAAAGGCTGATGGACTTGAGGTTGTTTTCGTTGGAGAGAAGAAGGTTAAGAGGAGACTTAATAGAGGCATACAAAATGATCAGGGGGTTGGATAGGGTGGACAGTGAGAGCCTTCTCCCGCGGATGGATATGGCTGGCACGAGGGGACATAACTTTAAACTGAGGGGTAATAGATATAGGACAGAGGTCAGAGGTAGGTTCTTTACGCAAAGAGTAGTGAGGCCGTGGAATGCCCTACCTGCTACAGTAGTGAACTCGCCAGCATTGAGGGCATTTAAAAGTTTATTGGATAAACATATGGATGATAATGGCATAGTGTAGGTTAGATGGCTTTTGTTTTGGTGCAACATCGTGGGCCGAAGGGCCTGTACTGCGCTGTATTGTTCTATGTTCTATGAGGGGTAATAGATATAGGACAGATATCAGGGGTAGGTTCTTTACGCAAAGAGTAGTGAGGCCGTGGAATGCCCTACCTGCTACAGTAGTGAACTCGCCAACATTGAGGGCATTTAAAAGTTTATTGGATAAACATATGGATGATAATGGTATAGTGTAGGTTAGATGGCTTTTGTTTCGGTGCAACATCGTGGGCCGAAGGGCCTGTACTGCACTGTATTGTTCTATGTTCTATGTTCTACTTTCTTGGCTGGAAAATAGAGATCACAAAAGGCACTATATAAATCCAAGTGCTCTCATTCTTTCAAGCTGATGCTTAACGTAGTAATGTAGCAAGGACTACATTTGAAAACAGATGAAGCGTGGGAATCCATGCCAAGGTATGGAGGAGTGTTAGAACAGAACAACGTAGGCAGGTGCAGGGGCCATATTATAAGCCTCTAGTTCATGGCTCATATTAATGCTTTAGAGAGAACTTTTAGCTTTAGGAATTAAAGAGTTTAAATTGGACTTGTGTTTCTCCTACAAGGTCAGAGTCAGAAGTGCAAAAACAATGAACAATGGATAAATCATCTCTCACTAAAGCCAGAATCATAACATTTGTCTCAACAAAAGATTTAAATTGTTAATCTAGTTCCAAGATGAAAATAAGCTAGAGCCAGTTGGTAAACATGGACCCAGCAAGTCTCCCTTTGAGATATAAATTATTCATGTGGGTCACGGAATGAAAGAGTTGCATGGAGGGCAAAACATAATTAGTTTGCATTGTTTTGGAATAACCTAAAGCATGCCACTTGCCATGGAGATGGGTTGTGGGGTTCAGAAGGTCCTTTTGTATAATTTATCAGGGTGTTTCACAGAAGGCAATTACAGATTTGGTCTTGTGTAGGCCTTAAAGGAAAAGGAGGCTGGAAGATCTGCTTAGCTTGGAGCAACAGGAAGAAATCTATAGTAACCTTCCACGCCACAGTGAAAACATGCAGTTAGCTTGGAGATAATAGTGTGGCCCAAATCTGGTGCTAAAGAGTCCACAGTCGTAAGGGTCACTTAACCAAAGGCTAATGGAAAGATCCCCATAAAATGCTGTACCTCAGAAGAGTAGCTGAAACAGAGGAGAAATCAAATTGAATTCTGGAGAGCTGCGGCATACCTTTTGGTTGGTCCCTGAAAAAGTGAATGAACCTTCAGAGTTTTGTAAGCCAAGGGAACTCTTGAAAGGGGGGGGGGGGGGGCGTTGTTCTTTCAGTTAAGTCACTGGGGTGTTCAAATTTCTCTTTAAACATTAACAGTTCCTCCTACAATTGTAACACATAACACAAAGTTTCCTTGCAAACAGCATTAAAATAACTTCCATAAACCACATTTCCGAGTCTGAACCAGGAGTGTGTCAATGTAGCATATAGCCTCCTTTGAAGCAAGATTTGATTGATTGCATCCACGGTTCTGAGAGATATTTCATAGTTTTGCTTGGGAGTATTCACTATTTCAAGGAGGTGACATTAGTGTTAATATAAACTGTGGCTGGTCACTGCAACATATTTCAGCCCAAATTACCTTATTATCCTAGTGCACAATAACCACCATTATACATCAACAACTTAAATGATAGAACACAGTGCAAAACAGAAATCGTTAGCACAAATAATAGAGAAAGATTCAACATTAGCTGGGTGAAGAATATAACAGCCCCAGCACCTTACCTAGTTTGTCAGCCAAACTTTTCGCCAAGGCACTTTTTCCAGAAGCCAGATTTCCATCGATGGTGATGATTTTACTGTTGTTCTTGAACTTTTTCATTGTTCTTTCACCTAGCACGTAAGCCCACCAGCCATACTTCAGCTCTCTGTGGGAACTCGTGTGGATCCGAGCCTGGAGCACAATGCAGAAAAACACAGGTCGTAAGGCACGCAGGAAACCCCCCAAACTACTGCACACAGCTCTTTGAATAGCAAGCTTTTGAGACTGATTTGCGGTATATAAATGGTAAAAGATTGGCTGGGTTGGATTTATTCTACTCTTTTGTGGACATAATATACCTAGGTAATTTTATACATTGTCGGGTGGATGACAGTATTGCAGCAGCTGTACCAGAACAAATGGTTCTGGAGCAGAAGCCTTGTTTTGGCAGAATATTGCCAGCATCTGTGGCCTTCGCAGCGTCTAGCGCCTTCATCCATTCTATGACAACACGACGTGAATCGATTGGCTGATGACTAGCATCTATGATATTGGGGAACCTCAGGACGAGATGGATCATCCACTCTGCACTTCTGTTTGCAAATGCTTCAGCCGTATCTTTAGCTTCCTAGCATGCCCCACTGCACTTCTCATTGAAATAGAGTTGGACAGCACGGTAACATAGTGGTTAGCACAGTTGCTTCACAACTCCAGGGTCCCAGCTTGGGTCACTGTCTGCACGTTCTCACAGTGTCTGCGCGGGTTTCCTCCGGATGTTCCGATTTCTTCCCACAGTCCAAAGATGCGTGGGTTAGGTGGATTGGCCATGCCAAATTGCCCATAGTATTCAAAAAGGTTAAGTAGAGGTTACTGGGTTACGGGGATAGGGTAGAGACGTGGGCTTGAGTGGGGTGCTCTTTGCAAGGGCCAGTGCAGACTCAATGGATTCCTTCTGCACTGTAAATTCTATGATACCCTGGCTTGGTGGTAATGGTAGAGTGGAGGATATGGCGGGCCATGAGTTGCAGAATGTGGTTGAATACAATACTGCTGATGCCCTCATGGATGCCCAGTCTGGAGTTGTTACATCTGTTCTGAATAGAAACAGAAAATGCTGGATAAACTCAGCAGGTCTGGCAGCATCTGTGAACAGAGAAACAGAGTTAAGGTTTTGAGTCCAAATGATCCTTCAGTTTATCCAGAATTTTCTGTTTTTATTTCAGATTTCCGCAGTGACATTTCTGAATCAAGCCTGCTTAGACCCCGAGTACGAGCCTCAGGCTGGTGGATTTTATTTTAAAAAAACATTAGAAATAAAGCTCAAATCCTCTCACCCTGACCTCCCCATGACCGCAGTCACCGACCTTGTCCCTCAACCCGGCCTCCGACCGGGCCGGACCCCCTCCCCAGTGACTTCCCCCACGGCCGGGACCTCACCGCCTCCCCCGTGGGCCAGGCCGGACACTCACCGCGCTGCCCCCGGGTTTTAGGGGCTCTCGAACTCCCCGGGCCGCCGCCAGCAGCCTCCGCGACGCCATCTTGTCCAGGGTCCTTCCTCAAATGCTGGCGCGTCTAGAGCTGCAGAGGCGGCCAACCGCAGTGCCTAATACAGCTGCAAAAAGAAATCAATTAAAGCCCCTCCCTCAACTACCTCCCAAAACCACAATAACCCCCCAAATACAACTGCAATAACCAGTGACTACAATAACTCCGAAATAGAGTGCCCGACAGCAAGTTGCCCCTCATCCCACAAGGAAAACGCTAGGATTTCCGATATGCCAACCGCGGTCGGCTAATCCGAGTGCAGCTAGCCCTCGACCAGTGGTCAGACATGGCACAGCTCATCAAGTCTTACCGCACCGATGTTAAAAAGGCGGGAGACAAGGCAGCACAGTGACATAGTGGGTTTGCCATGTTGCCTCACGGCGCCGAGGTCCCAGATTCAATCCCGGCTCTGGGTCACTGGCCATGTGGAGTTTGTACATTCTCCCTGTGTTTGCGTGGGGTTCGCCCCCACAACCCAAAGATGTGCAGGGTAGGTGGATTGGCCACACTAAATTGCCCCTTAATTGGAAAAAATTAATTGGTTACTCAAAATTTATTTTTAAAAAATTAAAAAGGCGGGAGACGCGTACGTGACTGAGCAGCACTGGCAGAAATCTTTACTTGCTTGACTCCAGAGGAAGCGGAGGGACATTCGCTTCCCTGCAGCCTCTGAACACTGAAAAGGTGACGGTGAAAGTGGCACTTTACGACTGACATGGAGGTGACCATAGCCAGCCTCAACATCAACGGCAGCATGGACGCGCCTCGCAGGTTCCAGACCTGACGTGCCCGTTGATCTGGACCTGCATCATGGAGTTCCGCAGGTGCTTTGGCCACGATTGGTCGAGGGTGATCGCTCCCAGTTGCGGTTAGTCCGAGTTCTCAGCCAAGTAGGATTCACAAAATGGGCGCCGCCGTTGGTCGGGTCTACAAGATGGCCACCGCCAAAATGGCCGCCCCCATGACTCACACGAGGCCGATGATGCGTGAGAAAGGGGTGTGTCCGGCCGGTGCACAGCCGCGTTGTGGGGCCTGCGGGTCTGTGAGCTCGATTTTCGGACCTGGGGAGCTTTTTGTTTCTGGGCCTTGGGCCTGGCCAGGCAGACCCTCGTGAAATGCCCCTTCTTTCCACAGTCGCTGCAGATGGCAGAGCGGGCTGGGAAGCGTTGACATGGATGCTGGCCCTGCCCACAGAAATAGCACGGTGTGCCCCCGGTCTACATAGATCATAGAACATTACAGCGCAGTACAGGCCCTTCGGCCCTCGATGTTGCGCCTACCTGTGAAACCACTCTAAAGCCCATTTACACTATTCCCTTATCGTCCATATGTCTATCCAATGACCATTTGAATGCCCTTAGTGTTGGTGAGTCCACGACTGTTGCAGGCAGGGCATTCCACACCCTTACTACTCTCTGAGTAAAGAACCTACCTCTGACATCTGTCTTATATCTATCTCCCCTCAATTTAAAGCTATGTCCCCTCGTGCTAGACATCACCATCCGAGGAAAAAGGCTCTCACTGTCCACCCTATCCAATCCTCTGATCATCTTGTATGCCTCAATTAAGTCACCTCTTAACCTTCTTCTCTCTAATTAAAATAGCCTCAAGTCCCTCAGCCTTTCCTCATAAGATCTTCCCTCCATACCAGGCAACATTCTGGTAAATCTCCTCTGCACCCTTTCCAATGCTTCCACATCCTTCCTATAATGCGGTGACCAGAATTGCATGCAATACTCCAAATACAGCCGCACCAGTGTTTTGTACAGCTGCAACATGACCTCATGGCTCCGAAACTCAATCCCTCTACCAATAAAAGCTAACATACCGTACGCCTTCTTAACAACCCTCTCAAATTGAGCGGCCACTTTCAGGGATCTATGTACATGGACACCGAGAACTCTCTGCTCATCCACACTGCCAAGAATCTTACCATTAGCCCAGTACTCTGTCTTCCTGTTATTCCTTCCAAAATGAATCACCTCACACTTTTCTGCATTAAACTCTATTTGCCACCTCTCAGCCCAGCGCTGCAGCTTATTTATGTCCCTCTGTAACTTGTAACATCCTTCCGCACTGTCCACAACTCCACCGACTTTAGTGTCATCTGCAAATTTACTCACCCATCCTTCTACACCCTCCTCCAGGTCATTTATAAAAATGACAAACAGCAGTGGCCCCAAAACAGATCCTTGTAGTACACCACTAGTAACTGGACTCCAGCCTGAACACTTCCCATCAACCACCACACTTTGTCTTCTTCCAGCTAGCCAATTTCTGATCCAAACTGCTAAATCTCCCTGAATCCCATGTATTTTCTACAGTAGCCTACCGTGGGGAACCTTATCAAACGCTTTACTGAAGTCCATATACACCACATCAACTGCTTTACCCTCATCCACCTGTTTGGTCACCTTCTCAAAGAACTCAATAAGGTTTGTGAGGCACGACCTACCCTTCACGAAACCGTGTTGACTATGTCTAATCAAATTATTCCTTTCCAGATGATTATACACCCTATCTCTTATAAACCTTTCCAAGATTTTGCCAACAACAGACATAAGGCTCACTGGTCTATAGTTACCGGGGTTGTCTCTACTCCCCTTCTTGAACAAGGGGTAGAAGGAGGCCATTCGGCTTATCGAGTCTGCACCAGCTCTTGGAAAGAGCACCCTACCCAAGGTCAACACCTCCATCCTATCCCCATTACCCAGTAACACCACCCAACACTAAGGGCAATTTTGGACACGAAGGGCAATTTATCATAGCCAATCCACCTAACCTGCACATCTTTGGACTGTGGGAGGAAACCGGAGCACCCGGAGGAAACCCACGCACACACGGGGAGGATGTGCAGACTCCGCACAGATAGAGAGTCTAGGCAGGTCGCCGCGCGGCACAGGCCCGTATTGTGGCCGAGTCTGGGGAAGTCCGAGGGGGGCTCGCAGGGTCTGTGGGGTACGTGCCTAGGTTGTGGCGGGCCACCTCTAGCGAGGTGGCAAGCGTTACCGTGTCCTGAAGGTCTTTTGCTCCAATTTTGAGGAGTCGCTGCCTGATATAGGTTGAACTGATGCCGGACACAAAGACGTCTCGGATCTGCAGGTTCATGTGGACTCCCCCCGTCACATCCTGATGGTTGCAGATCCTGGCGAGCGCGGTGAGCTTTTCCACATACTCGTCCAGCGTTTCCCCTGTGCGCTTCCGGCAGGTAGAGAGCAGGTGCCATGCATGTACTTCATTTATGAGTTTGACGAAATGCTTTCGCAGTATCTCGATCGCCTCGTCGTAAGTGGTCGCCTTCTCGATCATGGTGGAGAGTCTATGGCTCACCCGGGCGTGGAGTAGGCGCAGCTTGCGAGGCCCTAGGACGGGTGCGTCCGAGGATTCCAGGTAGGCCTCGAAGCAGCGGAACCAGCACTTAAAATTTTCTTTGGCCTTCGGTGTCCGTGCTTCCAAGTTGAGCTTTTCTGGCTTGAGACCGGCGTCCATCTTAATGTAGTCTGCTTATTAAATTGTAGTACCCTCAATAACGACACAAGAGTGTAGAATGGTAAATGAAGACTTTAATAAGCAGAGAACTAGCCAGCTACAGAGACGTGTGCTTACAGAGTGCCGCCTACAGGGCGTCACCTTATATACGGCTCCCTGGTGGGCGGAGTCCCCCAGGGTTCCAAACCCGGTCTTAAAGGGGCATCACCTACATGGTGTTAAGGGTACAGTAACCATTCATCACACTTCACCTCCTTGAGGCTGTGTGGGACGTGGGCAAGGTGCATATCTGTTGTCAAGGGTATGCAAGGGGGTCGACAAAGGCGGACATCCAGGGTCGAATTGGAGAAGGAGGTGCTCGAGTCGTATCTCGCGGAGCCCTGTGGCTGATGAAGAGAGAGAAGAAGGGCATGCTGCGGGACCTGCAACTTGTTGGGTCCCATGGCACATCCGTGAGGTCACGGATCCAGATCCTCACAGACATGGACCACGGCTCCCCCTTTTCTACTCATTGGATAAAATGTGCAGGGACAGGCCGTAGCTTCTTACGCTCCTGGCCGATGATGGGTCCCTCGTCTCTGATCTGGAGGAAGTCAGGGCCAAAATTCGAAGCTTTTAAAGTGCCCTCTTCTCTCCGCATCCGCCCAGCGAGGATGTTTGCAGAGTTTTGCAGGAGGATCTACCGCAGGTTGGTCCAGAGGGCGCTGGGAGGCTTGATGCCTCTATAAGCCTTGGGGGAGCTGACCGGCCCCCAAGACAGCCTGTCCAGGGGTAAAACCCTCGGGCTGGACGGGCTGACCGTGGGGTTCTGAGCATTCTGAGACGTCCTGGGGAGCGACTACACGGGGGTCCTGGGGGGAAGTATTGCAACTGAGGAGATGCCCCTCTCGTGCCGCAGGGCCACCCTTACCCTGCAGCTATAGACGAGGGATCTCCGCCATCTTAAAATCTGGTCTCCCCACTCAGCATGGACAACAAGATCTTTGGCAAGGTGACGTGTTTGCGCCTTAGCACCGTGCTGGACCACGTGATCCACCCTGACCAGTCCGACACAGTCCCAGGTCACACAATCCACAACATCAATCTGGTCCGGGACCTGGTCCATCATTCCCAGAGGGCTGGTCTGTCCAGCGCCTTCCTGTCCCTTGATCAGGAGAAGGTGTTCGACAGGGTGGATCACAAATATTTCCTCGGGACTCTGCAAGCATTCGGGCTCGGGACGCATTTCGTCGCCCGGATCTGACTTCTGCACACTGCCACAGAGTGTCACGTTAAGGTTAACGGGTCCCTGACCACGCCCCTTTGCTTTGGGAGAGGAGTGCATCAGGGATGCCCTTGTCTGGTCAACTCTATTCTATTTGCTTGGAGCCTTTCCTGCACCTCCTGCGGAGGAGGTTGTCGGGATTGGTTCTGTGCGGGCCGGGCATTGAGGTGGTCCTCTCGGCTTACGCTGATGACGTGCTCCTCATGTTCACCGACCCTGCTGACCTGTGGAGGATGCGAGAGTGCCAGGCTGTGTACTCCGCCGCGTTCTCTGCCAGGATCAACTGGGCCAAGTGTTCCAGCCTCCTGATCGGTCCGTGACAGATGGACCCCCTCCCAGAGGAGCTCAGGCCTTTCACTGGGAGCAGGACCATCCTCCTATACTTGGGAGTCCATCTGTGCCCCGCTGAGGAATCCTGGCCAGCTAACTGGCAGGAGCAGGAGGCCAAGGTCATCACTCGCCTGGGGGGTCTGCACAGGACTGCTCCGAGTGCTGTCTTACAGGGATCAAATCCTCATCACAAACCAGCTGATCACCTCCAGGTTGTGGTACCGGCTGCTCACTTTGACCCCTCTCCCTGACTTTGTCACAAGGATCCAGAGAATGCTTGTCGAGTTCTTCTGGGAAAGAGACGGGACGGAGTCGCTGCTGAGGTTCTGAGTCTCCCGTTTAGGGAGCGCGGCCAGGCTCTGGTTTGCTTTCACACCCAGGTGGAGGCCTTCCACCTTCAGACCATGCAGTTGGTGGGTCCTGCCATCCGCCACACTCAACGTGGCGGGGGACTCGGTCGCGGAAGGCAACTGCCCGGAGGAGGACAGCGAGGCGGTGGACTTGCAGAAGGCTCTTAATTGCTCTTAATTGAATGGTTTGCTGGACCATTTCAGAGGATAGTTAAGAGTTAGCTACATATCTGTTGGTCTATAGTCATGGGGTCAGCCAACCACAAAAGAACAGCACATTTTGTTCCTTAAAGGGTGGAGTGAACCTATTACAACCCACAGGGAGGACACGGAGTGTGGGCCATCTGGTTCCCCGTGACCTCAACCGAATATGAATTTCTCCGGCAATGGGGTGGGCCTTCCCCTTTAATTAGGGGAGGCCACATAGTATAAAAACCCCAACCTGAGTGTAGGCCGGGGTGGGGGACCCTTCGGGGAATGGATTTGCTTTGCTGAGTGTTAGCTTGCAATGACCAAAGTATCAATTCCAAATCTCTTTCAATTTCACCCAAATTAGTTTGGTGTAAATCATGGAGCATACACGTCGATTTCTATCAATCTCTATTGAGTTGCATGTTTCTGTTCATTTGGCGATTACATTCTGTGTTCTTCTGTAGTTCCTTGGCTGCTTCTTCAGATGTTTTCTTTCATCAGACTTGGCCCTATAATATTGTCCAGGAGTCTGGCCAGCTCACATACTATGCTTCTGAATCCAGGTTATTTACGGTGATTTGAGCCAACTGGCTTGCTCCACTCAGAATGCACTCTCAGCATTCTACTCAAATTATCTACTTATTTAGTTTTCAGCGAATCCCTTATCCACCTCCAAGGTTTACCTTCAGGTTTGTGTTAGTCTTTCATGGAGCACGCGAGCAAAGGAATTCCTGAAATCTAAGCAAACTTAATTGTAGGGTAGTGGTTGATGACTGATGATAGTATGTGAAGGACTTTTCCACACTCTCCCATCCACATTAATCTTTCCAATTTATGCATGTGGATATCTTTCCACTTTGAGGCCTCTGGAATGTAACTCAGGCTCTTGTCATTGATTATCTATGAGCTCATAATAAATAAAATTGGTTTGCAGCTAAAACACTGAGACTGGACTGAATAACAGAGAGAAAATCAGACCAGCCTAAGTAACCTGACTTGAGGCCTCACTCTTTGTTTTAACTCTTTACATCACATTTATCTTACTCAAAGTAATCCCCATGAACTAGAAACTCTTCCAATAAGGGTTAAAATGGAAGTGGATGTCTTGGAAAAAGTCACACTTTTCCTTCTTAACCCTCAGGTTGTGGCTCTGCAACCCACTTCAGGGTAGCTTCAGAATTTGCCAAGTGTTCCTGTTCACTTGAACGGGGGATGAGTACGTCACCTAAATAACATTGCACTCCATTCAACCCACTTAGAATTTGATCCATGGATCTTTTAAAAAGAGCAGATGCAGAAGTTATTCCAAAAGGAAGTCTTCTGTAATGAAACCGTTACAATGGGGAGTAGTGGCTGTGATTCAGCAGCCACATTCACCTGCAGATATGCCTGTGGAAAGCCAATTTTGCTGAGTTTCTGTCCTCCAGAAAATCCAGAAAACAACTCTTCAATCAACGGCAGTGGATAATGATCGACGCACAAAACAGGATAAAAGCTTACAAATCTCCACAAATTCTCACTAAGCCACCCCACTTTAATACAGAAACGAATGGTGTCACCCAATCATCAGTAGCAACAGGTTCAATGACTTCTGTCCTTACCAATCTACTGGTTCTTCTTCAACGTTAGGCTTAATGGCATTCAGTACGGGTTGTAGCTTTGAGATGTTTGGGTGTGCTATCTGGCTTGATTTTTAGATGTAGCTCAACTCCGGTTATAGAGCCGAGTGAATTTCAAACACCTTCTTATACTCCTTAAGAAGTTGTTGCAAGTTGCTCTTTGAACCCACTAATTGATTGACTGTTTCCCAGTTCAATCTAATCTTAGCCAACCATGCTCTGCCAAATAGAACAGGAAAGCTTCCACAGGCAACATGAAGTGACAACTTCGCCATCTGCGCATTTACTTCTCCCTTCACCATAATGCATCTTTTAATAATATGACCTCGTCAGAGTATTGTTATGGGTCAAGGTTTGGAGAATAAGTGTATCATGGAGTTCACCTGACCCACAACTTTTAATAGATTGTGGTATGGGGAGCACACGGCCCACTCTACAAGTGTGGTACTTCAGAAATGGAAACATTCTTTTTTAAAGCAAAAACAGTGTTTATTCTATGAACTCAAGTTAACCTTTCTAAAACACACAGTGAACATCTTAGCAACCAGAAAATCAAATACACCCCCAAAATAATGCAACACTAAGTAACCTGTATGCTGTCCTTTTACACCCAAAAGACTTAACAAACCTTTAAACAGAAGCACATCAGAGTTTACATTCAATACTGAAAACATTTATAATTCTGAATTCACTAAATGATCAAGAGATAGTCTTTGGATGGCAGAGAGTTCAACAATACTGCTGCTTTGGCTGACTTAAGCTGCAACACACTGAAAAACGAAACCAAAAAGACAGACACACCCAAGCTTTTTTCAAAGTGAATCTAAAAAGCAGAACCAGAGCTCAGCTCCACCCACACTCTGACATCACTGCAGTAACATGAGCAGCTAACCATTTCTTAAAGTGACATTCTCATGACAGTATGTCCTCAGGATCACATTTGATGGTTTTAAAGGCAGATGATTCTGCTTATGAAAATTAATTGTCTCAGATATTAGCGATACTGCTGCACCCGTATCCACTTCCATTTTAATTTCATGACCTTCAAGTATTGTCTATGCCCCAAAATATCATTGATCGCCCTATATTGACAAAATACCTAGCTTTAGCTCTTGTAGTAGCTTGGTTTCACTGTCTTTTGAATGATCATGAGCTTCAACCACTAATTTGTAGACATGACTAGATTTGTTTAGTTGTGTTGTTCTTCTTGCACTTTCCTGGTGTAGAAGACATTTTCTGAACCAAACACCCTTTTGGCAATGTGGCCCTTCTTGCCGCAGTCCTTGCATGTGTTTGATTTACTCCAGCATTCCCCCGCTGAGTGTCAAACCTTTGTACAACGGTGACATGGTTGCACCTTTGCAGCCCTGGTCCTTGAGGTATGTATTTTGTGGATTTCCTCTCCAGCCCCAAGCTGCAAAGCTTCTCTCATTGCAAGCTCCATAGATGTGGCAACTCCCACAGCAGCTTTTAGAGTTAAATCACTTCCAGTAAGCAGCTTCCTCTGAATAGCGCCATTGCATAATCCACAAACCAACCTGTCTTGTAGAGTATCATCAAATGTTGTACCAAAATCACAATAATCTTCTTAAAGACGCTATAAACTATAAAATAGTTTCACCTTCTTCCTGACTACGGTGGTGGAATCGGAACTTTTCCGCAGTTAATTATGATTTAGGAGAGAAATGTCCCTCTATGATTTTCATTAATACACTGAAGGACTTGACTCCTGGTTTTGCTGAGTGAACATGATTCTGTAACAGCATAAACATTTTACAGCCAACTGAGAAATGTTGCGACATTTAGGTCCTCCAGTGTTTGATCAGCTATTAAAAACAATTGGAATCATTCTTCATATGAATTCCATGTTTCTTAATTCTCATCAAATGCGTCCATGGCACCCTGTTTTCCTGACATTTTTGGATCCCGGTTGCTAGGGTTTACACTTCCTGCCTTCCGACTGTGTTGGAAAATATGGCATAAACAATCCTTTGAATGAGCAACGAGGAATTATTTTCCCTATTTTGTTTGAGTATTTCAACTTTTCACCGAGTAGTGGCCTAGTGCAGAGTTGGCAGACTTTGAAAACCCCTTTCCCCACAGCCACATACACGGTCCCTGAAGCCCAGACCTCACTCACTTCAATGCAATCAAGTTTCCCCCGACTGTCAGTCTTCTTACACACACAATTGCTGTTGAAAGCTTTTGTTCAACTTCACATTGGCGGCGGTTCTTCACCTGATGTCTATGTGTGAGAGTCCGGCCCCAAGAATATTCAATTGCTCTCGATGCTATCCCAAAGTTAATTGATGAAAATTACCTTTCCGGATTTCCAGTGTCGACCATGGAGTGAACGGTCGCACATTCAGCAGCTCCTGCTCTTGGTGATCGTTTAAGGGCTCTGGATTTTCGCAGGATTTTTTTAGAATAAGGGTGGAATAGCGAGAGGGGAAGGAGGTGACCCCTAGTTTATGGAGCTGCATTCAAAGAAGAGCCGAAAGAGGAGAAATCAAAAGTTGGCTGGAACCGAGGATCTGGGGCGAAATTCTCCGGTATCGGCGCGATGTCCGCCAACCGGCGCCAAAAGCGGCGCAAGTCAGTCGGGCATCGCGCCGCCCCAAAGGTGCGGAATCCTCCGCATCTTGGGGGGGCCGAGCCCTAACGTTGAGGGGCTAGGCCCGCGCCGGACTGATTTCTGCCCCGCCAGCTGGCGCGGAAATGTCTTTGCCGGGCGGCGCATGCGCGGGAGCATTAGCGGTTGCTCACGGCACCCCACGCATGCGCAGTGGAGGGAGTCTCTTCCGCCTCCGCCATGGTGGAGACCGTGGCGAAGGCGGAAGGAAAAGAGTGCCCCCACGGCACAGGCCCGCCCGCGGATCGGTGGGCCCCGCTCGCGGGCCAGGCCACCGTGGGGGCACCCCCCGGGGCCAGATCGCCCCGCGCCCCCCCCCCCCAGGACCCCGGAGCCCGCCTGCACCGCCTTGTCCCGCCGGTAAGAGAGGTGGTTCTATCCACGCCGGCGGGACAGGCATCCTAGCAGCGGGACTTCAGCCCATCCGGGCTGGAGAATCGCGGGGGGTGAGGGCCCGCCAAACAGCGCGGCACGTTTCCCGCCCCCGCTGAATATCCGGTGCCAGAGAATTCGGCAACCGGCGGGGGCGGGATTCACGCCAGCCCCCAGCGATTCTCCGACCCTGCGGTGGGTCGGAGCATCTCGCCCCTGATTCTGAAAGAGGCAATGGAAGGGAAGCATGTTCAGATCTCGCCAGCTCAGTGGTCGATGGCCAGCTGGTGGACTTCTTGAACGAGAAGTTCACTCAGCATTGCAAGGAGTGTGTTGAGGACCTGTCCCGTGCAATGGACTCGATCAGAGCAGTGGTCGACCGGGTGCAGGAGAAATTGACGGCCCAGGGACAGGCGATCCAGAAGCTGGAGGAACTGGCGGTGGAATGAGAGGTGCAGTCTACAGCGATGGCGATGGAGGTCACGATGCTGCAGGACCAACAGAAACCGTTATTGGAGAGGATGGAGGATATGGAAAATCGTTCACGTAGGCAGAATATTCAAATTGTCGGGTCTGCCTGAGGGGAAGGAAGGATCAGGTGCTGGTGCGTATGTGGGGAGGATGCTGGAGGAGCTGGTAGGGGAAGGTGCGTTCTCCAAGCCGCTGGAGGTGGACCGGGCCCATAGGGCGACTGTACATAAGCCCCAGGAGCGAGAGCCGCCGTGAGCGATGGTAGTACGGTTACAACGGTTCTTGGACAAGGAACGCATCACGCACCAGGCAGACAAAACGGTGCACGTGGGAAGATGCCCAGATTCGAGTATACCAGGATTTGGGAGCGGAACTTGCAAAGAGGAGGGCGACCAGGCTGGTTATGTGGAATGTTCGTGGGTTGATTGGGCCGATCAAAAGAGCTTGTGTTCGCACACTTGAGGCAGCTGAAGGCCATGCTGCAAGAGACACATCTGAAGCTGGGAGACCAAGTCAGATTGAAGAAGGGATGGGTCGGACAGTTGTTTCATTCGACCTTGGACTTTAAAACAAGGGGGGGGGGGTGCTGATCCTGTTTAATATAAAGGTGGCATTCAAGGTGGGGAAGATTTATTATGGTTAGCGGGAAGCTGGAGGGAATGGCGGCTGGTAAATATATATGCCCCAAACTGGGATGATGTGTCATTTCTCTGGAGGGTGCTGGGGAAGATTCCCAACCTCAACTCGCCCCGGTTGATTATGGGGGGGGGATTTTAATACGGTTCTGGACCCGAGGCTGGACCGGTCGAGCTCCAGGTCGGGGAAAGTGTCTGCAATGGCGAAAGAGCTGCGTGGGCTTATGGAGCACATGGGGGGTGGACCCTTGGAGGTTCAGGAGGCCAAGGGGCAAGGAGTATTCATTTTACTCCCATGTGCACAAAGACTATTTCAGGATCAACCTTTTTGTGCTGACAAAATGTTGGTAGCGGGGATAGAGGACACGGAGTATTCGGCAATCATGGTGTCGGACCACACTCCACACTGGACAGATTTACGGATAAACACGGTAAAGTCCCAGCATCTGCAGTGAAGGTTAGATGTAGGGCTGTTAGTGGAGGATGAGATTTGTGAGCGGGTGAGGGAGGCCATCCGGGGGTATATAAAGAGCAATGACATGGGTGAGACCGCGGCAGGGGTGGTCTGGGAAGCACTGAAGGCAGTCATTGGAGGGGAATTTATCTTGATTTGGGCCCACAGGGAGAAGACTGAATGGTCAGGCTGGACAGACTGGTAGGTGAAATCTTACAGGTGGACAGGAGGTACGCGGAGTCTCCGAATGAGGAGCTCCTAAAGGAGCGTCAGAGACTCCAAATGGAATTTGGGCTCCTGTCCACAGGTAAGGCAGAAGGGCAGCTGGGGCAGATAAAAGGGGCAGTTTACGAATATGGGGAGAAAGCCAGCAGGATGTTAGCGCATCAGCTGAGGAAACAGGAGGTGGCGAGAGAAATTGGGAAGGTAAAGGATATGAGAGGGAAGGTAGTGGTGGACTTGGGGGCTCTAAATGATGTGTTTTTGCAAATTCTACAGTCGGCTCTATGAATCAGAACCCCCGGCCGGGGAGGACGGTATGAGGAAATGTCTGGAGGGGCTGGAGTTCCCGAGTGTAGATGAGGAGCTAGTGGAGTGCTTTTGAGGCCCAATTGGGCTCGGGGAGGTGATTGATGGATTAGGGGCGATGCAATCGGGAAAGACCCCGGGTCCTGGGCTGTTGGGGCCGCTCCTGGTCATGGCCTTTAACGGGTCTAAGGAGCTGGGAGGACTTCCCCCAACGTTATCACAGGCATCGATCTCACTGATTTGAAAGCGGGCCAAGAACCCAGAGAGCTGTGGGTCGTATAGGCCAATTTCCCTCCTGAACATCGATGCTAAACTGCTGGCAAAGATCCTGGCTATGCGTTTAGAGGACTGTGTCCCGGAGGTAATTGGGGAGGACCAGGCAGGGTTTGTGAAGGGCAGGCACCTGACGTCCAACATTAGACGGCTTTTGAATGTTATAATGATGCCAGTGGAGGGGTGGGACGTTGAGGTGGTTGTAGCCATTGATGCGGAAAAGACCTTTGACCGGGTGGAGTGGAAGTACCTATGGGACATTTTGGGCAGGTTCGGGTTTGGGCAGGGTTTGGTGGATTGGGTCCGGCTGCTGTATCAGACTCCGGTGGCGAATGTAAGAACCAACTGGGTCCGGTCAGAATACCTCAGTCTCTGTGGGGGGGCTAGGCAGGGGTGCCTGTTCTCCCCACTACTGTTTGCCCTGGCCATAGAGCCCTTGGCAATGGCCCTTAGGGCATTGAATGTCTGGCGGGGGATAGTGAGGGGGGGGGAGGGGGGGGGGGGGGGTGGAGTGATGCGACCATCAATTCACTGAGAGACACGTTGAGAAGTAAACCGTGGTTTTAATCAGCTTACAACTGAGCCTGGCCTGCCTGTGACCGGTACAACAATGAATGCGGCCCCGCAGGTCAGCTGCCTTTATACTTTCTGTAAGGGGTGGAGCCATGGACGAGCCCGTACATGCCCCAACATAGCCCCCTGTGGGTGAAGCCGTACAATGGCCCATAGGTGGAGCCCACAGGGTTAAACACATAACGTAACACGATACAGCAGCAACATGATATCACAGTGCACTGGTGAATTAACAGTAGTTCCATTCACCACATGGAGCACAGGGTCTCGCTCTACGCGGACGATCTGCTGCTTTATATCACAGACCCGCTGAGGGGGATGGCTGGAATTATGAAAATATTGGAGGAATTTGGGCGATTTTCAGGCTACAAGCTAAATATGGGAAAGAGTGAAGTGTTTGCGATTCAAGCACGGGGACAGAAAAGGAGACTGAGGGAGTTACCGTTTAAGGTGGTGGGGAGGAGTTTCAGGTGTCTGGGGATCCAGGTGGCTAGGGATTGGGATAGCTCCCCAAGTTAAATCTGGGTAAAGCGGTCGAACAGATTAAAAGGGATTTTCGTAGATGGGACACGCTCCCGTTGATACTGGCGGGGAGGGTGCAGACGGTGAAGATGACAGTCCTCCGAGGCTGCTCCGAGACATTTTTCAATGTCTTCCGATCTTTGTCCTGAAGGCCTTTTTTAGGAAAATGAATGCAGCGATCTCGGGTTTTGTGTGGACTGGTAAAACCGCGAGGGTGAAGAAGGCACTCCTGGAACGGGGCCGCGGGGAGGGGGGCTTGGCCCTCCCAAGTTTCATTAATTATTACTGGGTGGCCAACATATCGACGGTCAGGAAGCGGGTAGTGGGGGAGGGGTCGGCTTGGGAGTGAGTAGAGGCGGCATCCTGTAAGGGGACGAGTTTGGAGGCTTTATTGACGGCGCCCCTGCCGTTCTCGCCGGCTTGGTACTCCACAAGCCCAGTGGTGGTGGCGGCCCTAAGGGTGTGGGGGCAATCGAGGCAGCATATGCGATTGGAGGGGGGGCCAGTGTGGTCACCGATCTGTGACAATCACCGTTTTGCTCCGGGAGGGCTAGATGGAGTCTTTAGGAAGTGGCAGCAGGCAGGGATAGAGATATTTGGGGATCTCTTCATTCAGGAGGGTTCCCCGAGCCTGGAGGCATTGGAGGAGGTGTTTGAATTGCTGGGTGGGAACGGCTTTCGGTGCCTATACACAGAACTTTGACCAGAGACAGGTTCTGAGCTTTCCTCACCTCCCCCTGAGGGGACTGCAGGATAAGGTATTGTCAAAAGCGGGGGTAGGGGAGGGGAGGGGCTTGGAGCTGTTGGAGTGGGAGAGGGCCCCAATCAGGGAGGCGAAGAGGAAATGGGAAGAGGATCTGGGAGGAGAGCTGGATATCGGAATGTGGAAAAAGGCTTTGAAGAGAGTTAATTCAACCTCGTCGTGTGTCAGGCTTACCTTGATACAGTTTAGGGTGGTTCATAGGGCCCACATGACGGTAAGTCAAATGAACAGGTTTTTTGAGGAAGTGGAGGCTAGGTGCAGACGCTGTGGGGGAAGCCAGCGAACCATGTGCATATGTTCTGGGCATGTCCCAAGTTGAGGGGATTCTGGCAGGGATTCGCTGACATTATGTCAGAGGTCCTGGAGGGGAGGGTAACCCCAAGTCCGGAGCTGGCAATATTCGGGGTATCGGAGGATCCGCGGGCCAAGGGGGGGTGGGGGAGGGAGTCCGATGTTCTGGCCTTCGCCTCCCTGGTGGCCCGAAGACAGATCTTGCCGGGGTGGAGAGACGCCGAGCCCCCAAAGTCAGGAGTGTGGGGCAGCGACATGGCAGGGTTTCTCAGGCTGGAAAAGATTAAGTTCGCCTTGAGAGGTTCAATTCAGGGGTTCGCACGGAGGTGGCCGGCATTCATCGATTTCTTCAAGCAAAATTGAACGTCAGCAGTAAAGGGGGGAGGGGGAAAGGGGGGGAGAAAATGGGAGGCATGGTAGTGTAAGATAAGGACAGGGAATACAGTACATGGGTAATTAGAAAAAGGGGCGGGAGTAGTGGGGGAAGTTTTTTATTTTAGACTTTTGCATGTTTCGGCCTGCACGGGTATTTTAGGAATGTTAGAATGTTAAACTAAATTGTGAAAATTACAAATGCTTCAATAAAATATTTTTTTTAAATGAAAATCATCTTTCCAGTGCCTCAATCCTCATTGCCAGTTTTTTCTCCTGGTATTTTTCTTTATTGCCGCAAAGAGGAATGGTATGGAGATACCCACACTTTGGATTCTTGTCGAACACAATGAGAGGTTTATTAAGATGGTGATCTGCCCAAAGCCTGTGCAAACACTCTGCTGATGTCACTACACATCACATGATGCAGAATCAGCAAGAATGTATTCCCAGATACATATCAGAAACCAACTCAGGGAGTCAGAGAGAGCAAACCTGAGGTTCAGCGGTGCTGGAGACCCACAGGTCAAAGCAACAGCAGGAAGTAAGGTGGAGACAGTGAGAATGAGGCCTTGGGTGCCAAAGAGAAAGAGAGAGTATGTTGAGTCAGAGAGTGAGAACCTGTTTGTGGGAGTAAGAGAGAGAGCGATGTCTGTGGGAGTAAATTGGAGACAGAGAGAGTGGGAGAGAGAGACTGTGGAAGCTGGAGAGAGAGAGAGAGAGTCTGTGGGGGTTAGTGGGAGACAGAGAGAGAGAGACCATGGAAGTCAGAGAGAGAGCCAATTCGTGGGAGTCAGGTGGGAAACAGACAGAGAGAGAGAGTGACAGGGAGTCACAGAGAGAGGGAGAGAAGAAGTGACTTCTTGTAAGTCAATGGAGACAGAGAGTGAGCCTGTGGGAGTTTGGAGACTGGGGGAGTACTGACAAAGCAAATGAACAAAACAAGTCAAGTGGCGTCACAGGATAACAGTTAGATGATTGGATTGGTTTTTCCATAGTTGGGGAAGCTGAAGGAGTTTGGGACAGCAGCAGAGATGAGCATGAATGTCAATGAGCAAGATAAAAAAACAAAAAATATCAAAAGCACATGGGAATGTGCTGCCTGGTGAGTTTTTTAAATATACTTTTTAGAAGGCTTTTGTTTGTTTCTGTTGTGTTTAGTTGTTCAGTTAGTCTAATAAATCTATACATGCCTGGGATCCCATCAAAAGTATATCCTGAAACATGTGGGAACTCCAGGATGCTTCTTGTGTAGTGGACAACCACATATGCAGGAAGTGTCACTGACATCAACTGTCAAGCTCAACATCTCTCAAAATAGCCATTTGGGCAAAGCAAATCTGTGACCTATGAAATGTTTCTTAGTCTGACTTATTGGCCATGGTTCAGTGGGGAGCATTCTCACCTCCGAGTCACAGGATTCTGGGCTCAAACCCACTCCTGTGCCTTGATGCCATAATCTAGGCTGACCTCCACAGTGTGACACGGAGAGAGTGCTGCATTGTCTGAGGTACCATCTTTCAGGTGAGACACTGAACTGAGGCACCATTTGCCCTTTCAGGATCCCAAGTCATTATCCGAAAGAACACCAGGAAATTATCCTTTCTTGTCCAGACCAATTTTTATTCCTCAACCAACATCACTGAAACAGATGATCAGGTCATTATCTCATTCCTGTTTATGGGAGCTTACTATGCGCAAATTGGTTGCTGCATTTCTTACAACGGTGGGCTACACTTCAAATTTACTTAATTGGCTGTAAAGTACTTTGGGACATTAGGTCACCAATAATGCAAAAAAATTATATGTAACACTTTCTTTCTTACCAGTGCCAGACATTCTGAAGATAATAATCAATGGGGGGGGGGGGGGTGTTATTTAGGACAGTAAGTTCACAGAAATAAAAGAAAACATTTGTAGCTCTTTCATAGCCAGACGTAATGCAGTGCTTGATGTTGAAACACTGATTGGCTTCTTGATAGCATGACCTGTCTTCCTGCTGATTTAACCTCCCTTAACTGTCTGATTCTTCATGGGAAGCTATAAAGAAGCATTAGGTCTTGGGTCCCAGACCTGAAACGTTCACTCTGTTTTTCTCTCCACAAATACTGCCAGACATTCTGAGCATTTCTGGCATTTCCTGCTTTATTTCAGATTTCTAGCCTTTGCAATATTTTGTTTATTCCCAGATCTTCCAGAACTGATTAGTTCTGCAATGTTAATGGAATGTAAATTATATTGTTAAGTTTTGTTAGTGTCAATTAGATTATTAGGATTAAGAGAAACAGATGATAGATATTAATTGGTTTTGAGCACATATGAATAGGGGATATCCTTCCGTGACCGGTGGGCACTATGGGGACTGGGGTGCATCATCATCCCTGGTGGTGACACTCTGGTTTGATTTTGTAAGTTTTCTTTGATGTTTTGATACACCTTTGTTGCACTATCCCAGCAGGGGCTATCACCGTGTCTTTTTTGATTAATTTATTTAGTGTTGTTTTATTAAAAATATTATAAATAAGAGCAAGCTGGCTCACTGAGTGGAGTGGTAGGAGAGCTTGAGACTGAACAAGTCAATAAACTCTCTCAATAAAGAAGAGCTCTTTGTCTTGATTTCAGCGTTGCTAACCGGCTCGGATCTTATTAACATGTAACCAAGAACGACAGCAACTTTCATGTATATAGCATCTTTATTGTAGTTAAGTGATCCAAGCTGCTTCACAGGAGCATTGTTAAACAAAAGGAAGAGTAAAGTCAGGGTCTGACTGACGTTGGAATCACCAGCTGATTACACCAGCAGATATGATGCAAATATACTCACCCACAGCTTTGATGTTACTGAGTGAAATGAAGCGCTAAGAATAACTTATCATTTTAGCAGGAACAGAGTGAGAGAGAATCATTGCTGGACACAGCAGGGCTCTCACGCACAATGGGACACTAATTTGCTTACCATTCTGTCAGAACGGCCTTGCCCAACTAACTCAGCTGCTGGCTTAACCCTTCTACTGCTTCCACCAGAAGTGGCTTTCAGTTGCTTTGCTGCAACCTTTGGTCTTCTACTTTGTGGAGGATGGCTGAATCTCTACTTGCCAGTTCTGCATACTTCAATATAAGATATTACACATTGGTTGGGACTCTTTCTGTTCAGCATTGGTTTTGAAAAAAATATTTTTATTAAAGATTTTGCATTTACAATAAATTTGATAACCAAACCTACATTACTCACAGCAGATGTTAGACAAAACCAACATAACAAAAACCCAACCAATCGTACACACGTCATCCACAGAGAGAAAAAAACGAAACCCCAAACTTGCCCACCCCCTCAACCTAACACCGCCCCCCCCAGAAACTGATGATTGGTAATTCCCTAAAGTACACAATGAATGGCTGCCGTCTCCGGCAAAACCCCACAACCAACCCTCTATCAGTGTCATTGACTTTCTCCAGGTACAAGGTCAGCCAACCATACCGAGATGCTGGGTGGAGTAGGAGACCTCCACCCCAGCAGAACTTGCCTCCGGACAATCAACGAGGCAAAGGCAAGGACATCTGTCTTCACTCCCGTCTGCAGCCCCAGTGAGTCTAACACCCCAAAAATGGCCACCAGAGGCCAAGGCTCCAGATCGATATTCAGAATCACTGACATGGTTCTAAAGAAGGCGATCCAAAAACTTACCAGTTTGGGACGAGACCAGAACATGTGTGTGTGGTTTGCCAGTGCCCCGGAACACTGCTCGCTCCTGTCCTCTACCTCTGGAAAGAAGGCACTCATCTTAGCTTTGGTCAGGTGTGCTCTATGCATCCCCTTAAGATGGGTCAGACCAGGCCGCTCACATGAAGGCATGGAGTTCACCCTACGAGATTCAGCCTCACTCTACACTTCATCATCCACTATTGGTCCCAACTTCCACTCCGACTTTGTCTTCACCTCATCCCCGGGTCTGAAACCTCTGACAGAATCCTCTTGTAAATGCCGGACGTGCTACCCTCCCGCCAGCAAAAGGATCCACTCCATCAGAGACGTTGGCGGTGCCAGAGGAAATGGCGCAAAGGCCCTTCTTACAAAATCCCTTATCTAGAGGTGCCTGAATGAGTTTGATCCTGAAAGCCCAAACTTCGCCGACAATTCCTCCAAACTGGCAAACTGGCCCTCCACAAACAAATCCCCAAATCTCTCAAGCCCCTTCCCTCCCCACACCCCAAAGGTGGCATCCAGTCTTGATGGCACAAATAGGTGATTGGGACAAATAGGGGCCATCCTCGATACGGATCCAATCAAAGTGCTGTCTGAATTGCCTCCATGTCCTTAAAGTGGACACGACTGCCGGGTTCGAGGAGTTCCTTGCCGAAGAAATCAAAAGTGAGGACATCACCAGTGCCCCAAGACTAGATCCCCTACATGACCTCCCCTCTGTCCCCATATGGAACCTGGGTCACTACATTACCCCAGCACCTTCTCAGCATTGGCCGCCCAATGATAAAAAAGCAAATTCGGTAATGCTAGCTGTCTGTTCCTTTGAAGAACTGCCTTGCAGATTCTCGGGGTCTTACCCACCCATATAAAGGATGAGATCAATCTATTAATCCTCACAAAAAAGACTTAGGGAGAAAAATAAGAAGACATTGGAAAAGGAATAAAAACCGTAGGAGAATATTCATTTTAATAGACTGGACTCTACCCGCCAAGGACAGGGAAAGGTCATCCTACTTTTGCTAATTGACCTTAACCGTACTCACCAGACTCTCGTAATCCAATTTATTGAACCGGGCCCAATTGTGGGTCACACGGACACCCAGATACTTGAAACTAGAGCTGGCCAGATGAAAAGGCTCCCCACCCTGGGGCATTAACCAGAAAGTTCTTGCTTTTTCCCAGATTAACTTGTATCCCGAAAAAACCCCAAAACTCCTCAGTATCTCCATTATTTCACCCATAGTGGGAACCGGGTCCGTAACATAAAGCAGCAAATCATCAACATATAGGGACAGCCTGGGCCAGATTCTCCGGATCTGAGGCTAAGTGCAGCAGATCTGTGGCGTTTTACGTGGAAAAAATCGGACCTGCCCCCTCACCGATGCTGCGACTGGTGAGGGGCTAGCAGCCGCGCCACGTAAAACGCCTGGCCTCCATGAAATAAACGGCCGGAGAATTGCCGAGGTCTGATTTCTTCCCTCTTATTTCTGTTAGCTATTGAACCCTTAGCTATTGCTTTGAGGGCTTTGGGTAAGTGAAAGGCGATAAAGAGGGGAGGAGTGGGACATAAGGGGCGAGATTCTCTGTTTCCCGATGCTGATTTCATAATCGGCGATCGGGCGGAGAATACCTTTTTATAACGGAATCGGGGGCGGCGTCTGTTTTACGCAGGTTTTGCATGCTCCGCCCACGCCTAAACAGCGTCATCGCGGAGCTCACCGGGCGCCGTTGGGACGGCCTCAGGATGTCACCTGAATGCCTCCCCCAATGTTCCGCCCCCGATGGGCCGAGTTCACAATGGCACAGGGGACATGTAGTCCCAACCGTGTGGGAACCCGGCGTGGCGGCTGCAGACTGTGTCCAGCACTGCCACAGTCGGGCGGGAGCCGTGCTGCTGGCCCAGCGGGCTTCCACGAGGGCTGGGAGGACTGGTGGGGGGTGGCCAGAGGGTGGCAAGGGGGTGTCCAGGGAGGCACTATCTGGCAGGTCGGGTCCGTTCACAACCGGCGCCATGTTGTACGTGCGACCACTGCAGGACGTCGCCAGCGCATGCACAGCCACGGCTCCCTTGGCTTGCCACCCTATTCAATTGGAAATGCTCCGAGCTCAAGGCGTTGGTATGAACACTAGCCGAAGGTGTCCTATACAATAACCTCACCCAAGGAATCAATTTTGGCCCAAGACTGAACCTCTCCAGAACTTCAATAAGGTACCTCCGCTCCACCCTGTCAAATGTCTTTTCAGCATCAAAAGTCACAATCACCTCTGACCAAGGCCCAACGGACAGGGAGAGAACAACATTCAACAGCTTCCGAACATTGGCTGACAATTGCCGGCCCCTAACAAAGCCTGTCTGATCCTCCACAATCACCTCAGGGAGGCAGGACTCCAGCCTTACCACCAATACCTTAGCCAGTAACTTGGCATTTAACAGTGAGATAAGCCAGTAGGACCCACACTCTGTGGAGTCCTTATCCTTCTTCAACAGAAGGGGAATAAAAGCCTGCGAGAGTGTAGAAGGCAGAGATCCCCAGGAAAGAATCATTCAACATATCTGTCAAGTAACGGGACCAACTGCTCTGCAAACGTCTTGGAGAATTCCACAGGAAATCCATCAGGGTCGGGAGCTTTACCTGTTTGCATCTGTCCAATACCTATCAAAATCTCCTCAGGGCCTAACGGGGCCTCCAGCTCTTCCCACCTCATCCCCCACCAATGGTGGAAACTCCAACCCATCTAAAAATGTTGACATTTCCAACAGCCCCACCGAATGCTCCGGCCGATAAAGATTCTTGTAAAAAGCCTCAAATGCAGTGTTTACTTTATCTGGGTGGAAACCAAGCTACCTCTCCACTCCCTAACTTGAATAATCTCCCGGGAGGCCGCCTGACGCCTCAGCTGATGAGCTAACAGATGGATGGCCTTCTCCCCATACTCATAAAAGACCCACCTCGAATGCCGCAGCTGGCTCACCACCTTTCCTGTGGACAACAGATCGAACTGCATCTGCAGCTTTTTCCTTCTCGCCAGGAGCTCCAGGGTAACGTCACATGAATACCTGCAGTCCACCTCCAAGGTATCATCCACCAACTTCTGCTATTCCACATTTACCTCCCTATCCATATGCACCTTATTCATAGAATTTCGTAGAATTTACAGTGCTGAAGGAGGCCATTCAGCCCATCGAGTCTGCACCAGCTCTTGGAAAGAGCGCCCCACTTAAGCCCACACTTCCAACCTATCCCCATAACCCAGCAACCCCACCGAACCTTTTTGGACACTAAGGGACAATTTAGCATAGCCAATCCACCTAACCTGCACATCTTTGGACTGTGGGAGGAAACCGGAGTACCTGGAGGAAACCCACGCACACACGGGGAGAACGTGCAGACATCCGCACAGACAGTGACCCAAGCCGGGAATCGAACCTGGGACCCTGGAGCTGTGAAACAACTGTGCTAACCACTGTGCTACTATGCTGCCCACATGATATTATATGAATGATCTCTCCTCTAATCACTGTTTTCAAGACTTTTCAAGGCATGGAGGGCAGGATAGACTCATTCTTATTAAATTCTACATACTTACCAATGGCCTCAAATACACCAATAACTCTACATCTAACTTCCATGGTGGGTGTTGAGCGGGGCCCAACTCCAAAACCAAATCCACCAGATGCGGGAATGATCTGAGATGACAATGGCCGAAACTCTGCCCTCCTCACCCAAGGGAGAAGAGATCTACCCACCAGAAAAGAGGTGATCCTGGAATAAACCTTGTGGATTGGAGAGAAGAACAAGAATTCCTAATGCCCGGATGCATAAACTGCCACAGTTCTCACCCCCACCCCATCTGTTCCACTCCCGAAGCAGCCAATGACGTCAGCCTAGAATGATCAAACTTCGGATAAAGTAAGCAATTTAAATCACCCCCAAAAATCAGTTGTTGTGGATCAAACTCTGGAGTGGAAGCCAACAGTTTCCTAATAAATGTTGTATCATCCCAATTTGGGGCATATACATTAACCAATGGCAACAACATATCTGCCAAAGACCTGGTGACTATCATTTACCTGCCGTACAGGTCCGCCACAATCTTTTTTTTAATAAATGTTTTTATTGGGTTTTTGAAGTATATTTGCTGTTATGTACACAGGATAGAGGAAGAGAAGGGCACACTCACACAAATCACAAAGGGGGAAAAAAAAGAAGGAAAAAAAAGTAACAACACGAGAGAAATACAAAATCAAATAAAGTAACTGGGAGGGTATTATGCATCCCCTCAGCAGCAGCAACTCTGTACACTTGGCAAAATTATTTACACACATAAGTAGGCATCTGTTTGTGGGGGGGCGGAGACTGGGGCGGGGGGGGGGGGGGGGGGTAGATATACATTTGGGTGCCGGAGAGACAATTACAGAGGGCAATACTCGAATGGGCCTGGTACTGGTGTTGTCCTTTGCTTCTCCCGGACGGATTTCGCTGTCGTTGTCGTCTCGCGCTCACTTCCGTTTCCGCCAGCCCTCCAGTCTTCCGCCCGTATTCTCCTTTTCTCTGATCCTGTGGATGCCAAGTTTGTTAACTTTTCCCTGCACCCCCCCCCCCCAACCTCCCTGGCTCTCCTCTATTGTTCCCTGTCTCTACCCTCTTCCCCCCACACCCCCCATACTGTGGTACGCCTTTCCTTCCTCTTAGATTTAGCTGTTCCCCCCCCTCCCTCCTCCCGGTCTATCTCTCCCTCTCATGCTTTGGCTACTCTCCCCTGATTCTTGGCTACCTGGCTATTCTTCTGCTTGTTTGTTGGCCACAGACAGGTCTCGGAACAATTGGGTGAATGGCTCCCACATTCTGTGGAAGCCGTCGTCTGACCCTCGGATGGCGAATTTGATTTTCTCCATTTGGAGAGATTCCGAGAGGTCGGACAGCCAGTCTGCAGCTTTGGGTGGTGCTGCTGACCGCCAGCCGAACAGGATTCTACGGCGGCCGATCAGGGAGGCAAAGGCAAGGGCGTCTGCCCTTCTCCCCAGGAATTGATCTGGCTGGTCTGAAACCCCGAAGACCGCCACTTTGGGGCATGGCTCCACCCTCACCCCCAGCACTTTGGACATTGCCTCGAAGAAGGCTGTCCAGTACTCCACAAGTCTGGGGCAAGACCAGAACTTGTGGGCGTGGTTGGCTGGGCCTCCTTGGCACCGTTCACATCTGTCCTCCACCTCCGGGAAGAACCTACTCATACGGGTTCTTGTTAAGTGGGCTCTATGTACCACTTTTCGTTGCGTCAGGCTGAGCCTTGCACACGTGGAGGTGGAGTTGACCCTGTGCAGTGCTTCGCTCCAGAGTCCCCACCCTATTTCGATCCCTAGGTCCTCCTCCCATTTCATTCTTGTTGTGTCCAGTACGGTGTTGGCCCCTTCTACCAGTCGGTCATACGTGTCGCTACAGTTTCCTTTATCTAGTATGCTTGCGTCCAGTAACTCTTCCAGTAATGTCTGTCGTGGCGGTTGTGGGTATGTCCTTGTCTCCTCTCGTAGAAAGCTTTTGAGTTGCAGGTACCTTAGCTCGTTCCCCCTGGCTAGCTGGAATTTCTCTGTCAGTTCGCCCAGTGTTGCGATCCTGCCGTCCGTGTATAGGTCCCTGACTGCCAGTGTCCCTCCGTCCTGTCCCCACCTTTTGAAGGTGGCGTCAGTCAGCACTGGCGTGAACCTATGGTTGTTGCAGATAGGAGCTTTGTCCGACATTCTGGTCAGGCCAAATTGCTGCCGTAGTTGGTTCCAAGACTGGAGGGTGGCTGTTACCACCGGGCTGCTGGAGTGTTTTTTGGGTGGGGATGGGAGTGTTGCTGTGGCGATGGCCCGGAGGGAGGTCCCCCTGCAGGAAGCCTCCTCCGCGCGCACCCATTCGGCTTCTGGCTCCTGGATCCATCCCCTTAATTGCTCGGCTGTCGCCGCCCAGTGATAGAATTGTAGGTTTGGGATGGCTAGCCCCCCCTGGATTTTGTTTTTTGTAAGACATTCTTTGGGATCCTAGCATTCTTCTCCCCCAATACGAACGCCATGATTAGTTTGTCTAGTGCTTTGAAAAAGACCTTGGGGATGTAGATCGGGATGGATCTGAATAGGAAGAGGTACCTGGCCAGCACGTTCATTTTGATCGTCTGGACTCTCCCCGCGAGGGAGAGTGGGAGTCTGCTCCATCTTTGCAGGTCCTTTTTTACTTCCTTTGTCAGACTGGTGAGGTTCCATTTGTGGATCCCTTTCCAGTTGTGGGCTATTTGGATCCCCAGATAACGGAATTTGTGTCGGGCTTGTTTAAACGGCAGTCCCGTTAGTGCTGCCCCACTACTTGTGGGTGTACCGGGAAGATCTCGCTTTTGCTCATGTTGAGTTTGTAGCACGAGGTCCGCCACAATCTTGACCTATGAAAAACAAACCCGTTTATTGATGGGCCAGTGAAAGAGCTGGGTCACCAATTCCTTCCGCAGTCTGGTCTGGTCCCTCCACGCAAATGAGTCTCCAGCAATAACACCACATCAATCCTCAGTTTCTTTAGGTGAGAGGAAATAAGGGGGAACAGATGTAGGACTGAGTTGAGGAGGAACTTCTTCACTCAAAGGTTGTAAATCGGTGGAATTCCCTGCCCAGTGAAGCAGTTGAGGCTACCTCGCTGGATGCTTTTAAGGCAAAGATACATAGATTTTTGAACAGTAAAGGAATTAAGGGTTATGGTGAGCGGGCGGGTAAGTGGAGCTGAGTCCACAAAATGATCAGCCATGATCTTACTGAACGGTGGAGCTGGCTCAAGAGGCCAGATAGCCTACTCCTGCTCCTAGTTCTTAAGTTCTTATTAAAATCACGTCCTTTTTACTAGGCCCCCCCAATCCCCTTACATTCCAGGTGACCCACTGAATCGAGGGCCTCCCAGCCCCCTCAACCTGGAGTTAGCCATTTCCACTGTGAAGGATTATCAATCACCTGCCCAGAGGGTGTAGGCCAAGGTGGTTGCCAAACCTACCCCAAAAATGAAGCAAAGAAAACCCATAATGACCATCAGAAAATTAACACTCCCCCTCCCCGCCCCTGAACCAGACCCCATCCAAATGTACATGTTGGTGATATACCAAAGTACAACACTCCCTCCTAACCAACCTCAACAACCGAACAAAACAGAAATGTTAGGTTTGTTGAACCACGAAAAACTGGTCCAACATGCCGCATCCCCTCCCACCAAGCACTGTTTTTTAATGCAAGGTTTAAACGATCTGCGCTGAAGATCTTCCATTTTTTACTGCTACGGGTTATTGCGGAACCTTTTATCACCCTTCTCTCGCAGTTTGATTATTGTACATGGGACCCTAACCTTAACCTTTTTCATTCATAGCTGTATTTTCTGTTAACATTTTCATTCGCTCCAAGAAACACTTTTCTCCTTCCTATTTAATGAAATGAATGCATTCTCAAAATTCCTTTTTGTTTCTTTTTTATCAATTTAGAGTACCCAATTATTTTTTTCCAATTAAGGGGCAATTTAGCATGGCCGATCCTCCTACCCTGCACATCTTTGGGTTGTGGGGGCGAAACCCTCTCAAACACGGGGAGAATGTGCAAACTCCACACGGACAGTGATCCAGAGCCGGGATCGAACCTATACCTCGGCGCCGTGAGGCAGCAATGCTACCCACTGAGCCACCGTGCTGCCCTCATTCTCAACATTCCTGGCTATTCTTTGGTAGCCCCAACAACTATCTATTTTATTGTTCAGTATTAGTTGTCATTTTGTATCCCGAATTAAACTTGGGCTCATCCAAAACTCTGCTGCACTTGTCCTAACTCACACCAAGTCCCACAACCCCCCTGTGCTCACTGACCTACATTGACTCCTGGTTAAGTAACAAGTTGATTTTAAAACTCTCATTCTTGATTTCAAATCCCTCCATGGCCTCATCCCTCCCTGTCTCTGTAATCTCCTCCAGCTGTACAAGCCTCCGAGATCTCTGCGCTCACTCCACTAATTTTGCCCTTCTGAACACCTTCCATTTTAATTGTTGCACAATTGGTGGCCTGCCTTCAGCTGCCAAATTCTCAAGCTTTGGATTCCCTCCCTAAACCTCTCGACCTCACTTTCTTTCTTGATATTGCTCCTTAAAGCTTGGGATCGATTCTCTGGCATCTGCTACTGGTAGCTGAGATTCCAATACAGAGCCCAACTGCCGAACCTCACTATCGGGCCGCACGCTCAATAATAGTGGCCCGAAAGCGAGATTTGTGGCGGAATCCCTCGCAATCCTCACCATGCATAAATTTGCAAGGCAAGGGATAGGGAATTGTCTCTGATTTGTGCTTCCAGTGCGAGCACAAATCAGTGGTGATTCATCTCCGGCTGTAGAACATAGGCTTCCAAACTGAGAATTCCAGCCTATATCTCTTTGACCAAGCTTGTGGTCAACTGGCCCCGTGTTTCTTTATGTGGCTTGGCGCAAACTTTTGCTGGATAATCACACTGGTGAAGCACCTTGGAATGCTTTATGATGTTAAAGGCACTAGTGTAGCCATCTGGGATGGCCACTTTCAGTATATAAAATGGACACTCGCAGACCATACAGGGAAAAATGGACAATGCAAAGCAACAAGTAGGCACAGAGCCTGAATGTGTATTTGGATGACCGACTGTAGACGGAACCGAAACCCTGGGCCGATTTACATATTGATGGCCCATCTCCGAGGAACAAAGAAAACTAGTGCTCAGGTAGCCGATACTGTCCCAGACATTCCGGCGCCACTACCCCAGCCAGAAGACACAAAAAAAGCAAGGCCAACGGCCACTTAGGACACGCCTAGCCATCAGGGCACCCGCCCCTTTATTGGCTCAGATCGATGGCAGCGATCGAGAAGCTGCCCAATTAATTGGGACCAAGTTTAAGGCCCGCCTAAAAACGCGCTGTGGTAGTATGTATTGGGGGTCATGTGGGACTGGAAGCCCTAATGTCATTGGCTGACAGATCCCGGGTCCTGGTTGGCCGTTGACCTCATACTCCGCCCTGAAGGCGAAGTATAAGAAGCCGGTGCCTTCCCCCGCATGCCAGTTTACTATCGGGCTGCTGGGGAACAGACACGCTTAATAAAGCCTCATCGACTTCACTCTGTTTGTCTCACGGAGTCTTTGTGCGCCACAATTTATTAAGCGTGCCTAAAAAGGACTATGGAGCTCAGGATCATTCCAGAATGCCTGAGGATCAGCCCCCACGCAGTGAATGCAGCAGCAGCCTTCAAACACTGGCAGACTTGCTTTGAGGCCTACATCACATCGACCACAGGCAGAGTCTCAGATGAACAAAAACTGCAGGTCCTGCACTCGAGGGTGAGCACGGAGATTTTCACCCTCATTGAAGACACCCGCGATTTCCAGACGGCGTTCGCAGCACTGAGAAGTCTCTACGTTCGCCCAGTTAACCAAATCTACGCTCGCTACCAGCTCGCGACGAGACGGCAAGCTCCCGGAGAATCGATGGACGAGTTCTACGCCGCGCTGCTGATTTTGGGACGAGCCTGCAGCTGCCCGTCTGTGAACGCGAACGAACACACGGACATGTTAATGCGCGATGCTTTTGTTGCAGGTATACAATCCTCCCAAATCCGCCAAAGACTTCTAGAAAAAGAGTCACTAGGACTCTCAGAGGCACGGGCCCTGGCAGCCTCGCTGGACGTAGCCGCGCGTAATACCCGCGCCTACGGCCCCGACCGCGCGGCAGGCCATTGGGCCCCGTACGTACCCGCCGCGGCAAACCCCCTACCCCCCCCCCCCGGACACCCCACAGGCTTGCGCAGTCCAAACGCCGAGTCGCACCGGGGGCGCCCGCTGTTATTTCTGCGGCCAGGCGAAGCACCCCCGACAACGCTGTCCGGCCCGCGCAGCCATCTGCAAAAGCTGCGGGAAAAAGGGCCACTATGCAGTGGTGTGCCGGTCCCGCGTGGTCGCCGCCGTCCCGGGAGAACAGGGAGCCCTACAGGCAGTCTATGCCTCCCAACCCCCCCAGCACGCCATGTGCGACCCCCAGGCGCCGCCATTTTGGGTCCCAACCACCGCGGCCCCGGGAGAACTGGGAGCCCTGCACGCCGCCTACGCTCCCCAACCCCCCTCCCCGCAGCCCATGTATGACCCGCCGCCGGCGCTCCCGATTTGGGTGCCAGCCAACACTCTCCACGGAGAGGAAGGGGTTTTCCGTATCCCGAACGCCACCCTCACCCCCGTCCCGCGCCCCACGCCTGACCCGCCGGCGCCACCTACCTTGACCCCGACCACCACTGTCCCCGGTGAGGGAGCTCCGCGCGGTGCCAGCGCTCGCGGCCCCACGACTGACCCGCCGGAGCCGCCGACCTGGGCCCTCGCCCCCGTCCCGCGCCCCACGCCTGACCCGCCGGAGCCGCCGACCTGGGCCCTCGCCCCCGTCCCGCGCCCCCCGCCGGAGCCGCCGACCTGGGCCCTCGCCCCCGTCCCGCGCCCCCCGCCGGAGCCGCCGACCTGGGCCCTCGCCCCCGTCCCGCGCCCCACGCCTGACCCGCCGGAGCCGCCGACCTGGGCCCTCGCCCCCGTCCCGCGCCCCACGCCTGACCCGCCGACCTGGGCCCTCGCCCCCGTCCCGCGCCCCACGCCTGACCCGCCGACCTGGACCCTCACCCCCGTCCCGCGCCCCACGCCTGACCCGCCGGCAATACAACTCACCTGGACCCCGACCTCCGTCCCCGGCGAGGGACCTCCTCACTGTCCCAGCGCTCGCACTGACCTGCCGGTCCCCAGCGAGGGAGCTCCGCGCGGTCCTAGCGCCCGCGGCCCTGGAGCTCGCACCAAAGGAACTCCGCGCGGTCCTAGCGCCCGCGGCCCGGAAACTCCGCGCGGTCCTAGCGCCCCCCAGACCCCCCAGCACTCAATGTACGACCCGCAGACGCCGCCATTTTGGGTCCCGACCACCACGAGGGGAGGAGGGGCCCCGCCATCTTGGACCGCCCCCGACCTGTACGACGCATGGGGGCGGCCATTTTGCCCACCCCCGACGCCATCTTGTGACCCCTCATCTACGGGCGAGGTATGGGGGCGGCCATTTTATCCATCCCCGACGTCCTCTTGGACGGCAACAACGGACCCCACCCCACTACTACAACCACGGCTCGCTTCGGTTACGCTCGATCAGGCTCGGCCCCGGACTCTCCAGACGACGACGACAACGGTCCTAATTAACGGCCACGAGACGCCATGCCTAGTCGACTCCGGGAGCACGGAAAGTTTTATACATCCCGACACGGTAAGACGCTGTTCCTTAACTACCTACCCCAGCGCACAAAAGATTTGCCTAGCCGCAGGATCCCACTCCGTACAGATCCAGGGATTCTGCATAGTTACCCTAACGGTACAGGGGAGGGAATTCAAAAACTACAAACTTAACGTCCTTCCCCAACTCTGTGCCCCCACCTTGCTGGGCTTAGATTTTCAATGTAACCTACAGAGCCTTACGTTTAAATTCGGCGGCCCCATACCCCCACTCACTATCTGCGGCCTCGCCACCCTCAAGGTGCAACCCCCGTCCTTGTTTGCGAACCTCACCCCGGATTGCAAACCCGTCGCCACTAGGAGCAGACGGTACAGCGCCCAGGACCGGACCTTCATTCGCTCCGAAGTCCAGCGGCTACTAAAGGAGGGCATAATCCAGGCCAGCAATAGTCCCTGGAGAGCGCAGGTGGTAGTAGTGAAGACAGGGGAGAAACAAAGGATGGTCATTGACTATAGCCAGACCATCAACAGGTACACACAACTAGACGCGTACCCTCTCCCCCGCATATCCGACATGGTCAATCGGATTGCCCAGTATAAAGTCTTCTCCACCGTGGACCTCAAGTCCGCCTACCATCAGCTCCCCATCCGCCCAAGTGACCGCAAGTACACAGCCTTCGAGGCAGACGGGCGATTATACCACTTCCTAAGGGTCCCTTTTGGCGTCACAAACGGCGTCTCGGTCTTCCAACGGGAAATGGACCGAATGGTTGATCAACATGGGTTACGGGCCACGTTCCCGTACCTCGACAATGTAACCATCTGCGGCCACGATCAGCAGGACCACGACGCCAACCTCCAAAAATTCCTCCAGACTGCCAAAGCCTTGAACCTCACGTACAATGAGGACAAGTGCGTTTTTAGCACCGATCGGCTAGCCATTCTGGGCTACATAGTGCGCAATGGGATAATAGGCCCCGACCCCGAACGTATGCGCGCACTCATGGAATTTCCCCTCCCGCACTGCCCAAAAGCCCTGAAACGCTGCTTGGGGTTCTTTTCATACTACGCCCAGTGGGTCCCCCAGTACGCAGACAAGGCCCGCCCCCTAATACAGACCACGGCTTTCCCGCTGTCGACAGAGGCTTGCCAGGCTTTCAGCCGCATCAAAGCGGACATCGCAAAGGCCACGATGCGCGCCATCGACGAGTCCCTCCCCTTCCAGGTCGAGAGCGACGCCTCTGACGTAGCTCTCGCGGCTACCCTTAACCAAGCGGGCAGACCCGTGGCCTTTTTCTCCCGAACCCTCCACGCCTCAGAAATCCGCCACTCCTCAGTGGAAAAGGAAGCCCAAGCCATAGTGGAGGCTGTGCGACATTGGAGGCATTACCTGGCCGGCAGGAGATTCACTCTCCTCACTGACCAACGGTCGGTTGCCTTCATGTTCGATAATGCACAGCGGGGCAAGATCAAGAACGACAAGATCTTGCGGTGGAGGATCGAACTCTCCACCTTCAACTATGAGATCTTGTACCGGCCCGGAAAGCTGAACGAGCCGTCTGATGCCCTATCCCGCGGGACATGTGCCAACGCACAAATTGACCGCCTCCAAGCCCTCCACGAGGACCTCTGCCACCCGGGGGTCACTCGGTTTTACCACTTCATCAAGTCCCGCAATCTCCCCTACTCCTTAGAGGAGGTCCGTACAGTCACAAGAGACTGCCACATCTGCGCAGAATGCAAACCGCATTTTTTCAGGCCAGATGGAGCGCACCTGATTAAGGCTTCTCGTCCCTTTGAACGCCTCAGTCTCGATTTCAAAGGGCCCCTCCCCTCCACCGACCGCAACGGGTATTTCCTTAATGTAGTGGACGAATACTCCCGCTTCCCTTTTGCCATTCCCTGCTCCGACATGACCGCGGCCACAGTCATTAAAGCCCTGAACAGCATATTCACACTGTTCGGTTACCCCGCATACGTCCACAGCGACAGGGGGTCCTCTTTCATGAGTGACGAGCTGCGCCAGTTCCTGCTCAGCAAGGGTATAGCTTCAAGCAGGACGACCAGCTACAACCCCCGGGGGAACGGGCAAGTAGAAAGGGAGAACGGCACGGTCTGGAAGGCCGTCCTACTGGCTCTACGGTCCAGGGATCTCCCAGTTTCACGGTGGCAGGAGGTCCTCCCGGACGCTCTCCATTCCATCCGGTCGTTATTATGTACGAGCACTAATCAAACGCCTCACGAGCGTCTCCTTGTCTTCCCTAGGAGGTCCTCCTCTGGAACGTCGCTGCCGACCTGGCTGGCGGCCCCAGGACCCATCCTGCTCCGAAAGCACGTGCGGGCACATAAGGCGGACCCGTTGGTCGAAAGGGTTCACCTCCTCCACGCAAACCCCCAGTACGCCTACGTGGAGTACCCCGACGGCCGACAGGACACGGTCTCCCTGCGGGATCTGGCGCCCGCCGGCACCACGCACACCCCCCCGGCACCATCAACCCAACCGCCCCCCTTCCTGCCACCGCCGCACCCCGCGACCGCCCCCTTCCCAGGAGGATCAGCCCCCCTCCCCTTTGCACCGACAGCTAAAACCGTGCGGTTCCCGGAGGCGACAACGCTGGTACAAGCACCACCACCACCGCCGGGGCCGAGGCGATCGACACGGACGACCAGACCGCCCGACCGACTCGTGGCGTCGATGTAAAACAAAGATGGACTGTCCAATGAACATTTTGTTTTCATATATCCTCTGTAAATAGTTGTAACAGGACGATACTGTCCAATACGGTCCTACCATGTAACTGTTCTCTCCTCCCAGGACCAGTACTGTAAACCCTTACCACCATACGAAGCATCACCCCGCCGGGTTCATTTTTGACAAGGGGTGAATGTGGTAGTATGTATTGGGGGTCATGTGGGACTGGAAGCCCTAATGTCATTGGCTGACAGATCCCGGGTCCTGGTTGGCCGTTGACCTCATACTCCGCCCTGAAGGCGAAGTATAAGAAGCCTGTGCCTTCCCCCGCATGCCAGTTTACTATCGGGCTGCTGGGGAACAGACACGCTTAATAAAGCCTCATCGACTTCACTCTGTTTGTCTCACGGAGTCTTTGTGCGCCACACGCGCAAAGCCCCCAAGTATAAGAAGGAACCCTCGCCATGTGTTCCCTCTCTTGGATTTGGCTCTCAAGCGGAGAGACCCTTCCACCTGCACCACCAGAAGCAAGTAAGTTCAAGTTCAACGCTCGCTACCAGATGGACGATCTTAGCTGTACTCCTGCTACCTCTTCGAACCCAACAGCCTCAGATCCGAACAACGGCCATTGTTCCTCTGACCTAAGTGGGCACCCGAAGTTAAGTATAGGTGTTAGTGATAGATGTAGTTTAGCCTGTAGTGTTATTGTGCATGAGTAAACCATACTGTGTGTAGATAAAGTAGTATTGACTTTGAACTAACTAACTGGTGTATTGGCTCTTTGATCGGTATTCGGTTGAACCTTGTGGCGGTATCAAGAGATACCTGGCGACTCTGAAAGCATATTCATAATTAGGATTAAGAAAGGCGACCTTAATAATCGCTATATTTATAGCCATTAAAAGAGAGCAACACTATCTAAACGCAAGTGGTGATCGTTGAGGTTCACCTTTGAGCCTACTACCTCTTTACAAAGACAGTGCATCCTGTTGTGCCATTGAGTTTCACAGTAGCCAATTCATAACTCTAATCCTTCATCCGGTAAATTATCGTTCTCAGCAATGAGAGACACTCGACTGAGGCCAGGCTGCTCTACTAAGAGAGGTAAAACCAGAGAGGAGACTTGTACAAGCCCTTGCAGAATGGTATTGCCTGGAGCTTTGGGACAGGTCACTTACTATCTTCTTTACCTGAGGGCTGGTGAATTACAAGAGGAGACCCAATAATGACTTATATTTATATAGAGGATTTAAAAAAGGAAAATGTCCCAAGGTTCATCAGACAAAATTAGGCAATGGAGGAGACATCAGGGCATGTCATTAAAAGCACATAGGGCAGCACATGGTTCAGTGGTTAACACTGCTGCCTACAGCGCTGGGGACCCAGGTTCGATCCCGGCCTCGGGTCACTGCCTGTGTGGAGTTTGCACATTCTCCCCGTGTCGACGTGGGTTTCAGCCCCACAACCCAAAGATGTGCAGGTTAGGTGGATTGGCCACGCTAAATTGCTCCTTAATTGGGGAAAATTAATTGGGGACTCTAAATATATAAAATTTAAAAAAGTGATTAAAAGAAAAAATAACATGTAATGGAAGTCTTGAAGGAGGGAAAAGGGGCGGCAAGACGGCAACGATTAGAGAAGGAATTCCAGAGCTTAAAGCAAAGCAGCTGAACAGAGAGCTGATAATAGCAGGGTGAAGGGAGGGAGGGTTACACAAAAGGCCAGAGTTGGAGCAACGGCAGAGTTCTTGCAGTGTTCCAGGACTCAAAAATGAGGAAGAAAAAATATTTGAAAGCTGCAGTGAAACCTCCGAATGAGACATTTTCGACCTTCAGCTCTCTGCGGGAGGGACAAAGAAAGATTCTGATCAGACACAAGTTATTGGAAATTTGCCTTCTTAATAGACTCAGTCTCAAACTGTTCATTGTTCTGTGTCAGGACTGTGGCTCCAAGGTCAAGAGTATTACAGACTGCAATGGGGTAGGGGAAAAAAGGCATTTTGTTTTTAAAAAATTAAAATGAAATGAGACTGGGTAGCCGAGTCAATTAGTGCACTGTCCTTTTATCTCTGGGACTGAGCTCATATCCAGACGGAATGTGAATCCTAATGCCAACTTTAAAACTTCGTCACTCCAGATTTCAGTGCGCACAAGTTCACAGCACAAAGCTCCCACAGTTCCACACATTTCACTGTGGGAGAGTTTGTAAGGGTGGGTCACAAAAGTAAAGTACAATGCTTTTCTGCTTGAGGAAAAGCTTTGTGAATACAACAGTGTAGAGTGCGCTTTACTCTGCTATATTGATTTGAATTATATTGTATTTACAGTATAGCAACAGGGCATTCAGCCCATCGGATCTGTGCCGGTGTTTCTTCACCACACGAGTCTCCATTTATCCAGCTTCCCCTGAAGTAGATCTACGCTATTCGCCTTTGCCTGTCGAGGAGTGCATGCTAATGACACTGAAAACCTTTATCAAAGACTCACCTCTTCTGGCAACCAAGTGTCCAATTGGGATAATAGATACACTTCTACTGCTAGGCTTTGAGTGGCCCTTCATGTTACAGGTGATACTTCTTAGAATCCTGAACTTGATAAATCATTGATGCAACCATACAAAGAATATTGTGTACAGTCTGCTCACCGCATTGAAAGAAAGATTCCTCAGCTTGTTTTTTGATTGATCCATGGGGTGCGGGCATCGCTCCAATATCCTGGGGGCTGGATTCTCTGCAGCTAAAAACGCGTTCGGCATGGAGGCAGAGAATCCCCGTTTACACGGAAATCGTAGCCGGCACCGCTCCCGCGATTCTCCAGTCCCCGGAGAATCGCTTACGCGTGATTTACGTGGCGTGGCTCGGGGGCCATTGACAGAGCCTCCCCACCCCCCCTGCGATTCTCCGGGCAAAACTGGCGAGTCCCGACGCCAAGGTTCCAACCACGTATTGGCCGTCAGGAACCTTGGCTGGCAGCTCTGGTGGGGATGTGGGAGGATGGAGCACTGAGGGGGACCTCATGGGCGGCCAGAGCAGCGATCAGGCGGTTTGGATCCGCGGGCGTGTGCAATCTCGGGAGAGGTCTACATTATCGATGACGGTCCTTGTCCGCCATCGCACACGACACGGCCGCTGCAGGCCGCCACCATGCGCATGTGCGGACTCGTGACCGGACGTGTGGGGGCCCGTGTCCGCAGCTGAAGCTGCGCGTAGTACTCTGGGGCCCTGCCAGCCCCCTGCAAGATAGGAGAATAGCTGCAGATTTTTCTGACGAAAGTCAAGAGTGAAACGCCAGCGGTTTTACGCTGACGTGGGGATGTAGCCCCATTTTTGGAGACTCCAGCCTCGGGACTCCCAACTCTGAGGGGTCCTTCAGAATGAGACGCACTCACCCCACTTCCTGCCCACCTTTCCCGCCAACCTAAAAGTGGATGCTGGGTGGGATAAGGCATTTAAGTGACCTCTTAAGATCCTTAATAGGTGGATGTGCATGTTTTCCATCTGAGGTCCTGCCCACCCAAGCATGAAATTGCACCTGGATTTGGGCAGGCATGTTCCTGGGGGGAATCCCATCCATTCAATTTTATGTTTCCCCGCCTCAAAACCTGCCTTGGGGGAGCATAAAGTTATGGCCATGGTTTACCTCAAAGGGAGCCAAGATTAAAACTGAACTGTGGAAACAATACCTCAGCGAGAATGTGGTTAACCTATGGAAGAATTTCCTGGGCAGAACCACGGAATCTAAGAATGATACTGCAGAGAAAGAGGCTATTCAGCTCATTCTGACTGTGCTAGATCTTTGGAAGAGCTATCGAATTAGATACATTCCCCGGCTCTTCCCCATATTCCTGTAACTCTTTTTTCCCCCTTCACGTATTTATCCAATTCTTTTGTAAATGTTACGATTGAATCCCTTCCACTGCCCTGTCAGGCATTACATTCGTCATGTGAGAGTACCTTTAAGACTTGGATGTTTAAGCAATGTACCTTTAAGTAAACAGTGATTCAGAGAGTGGGTGGAGCTGAGGTCAGGACAGCCATTTTGCAGTTTAGTTTTGCAGTTTAAAAAGAGCTTGGGAGTGTCTGTGTGTGCAGTGAGCTGGAACTCTGCCATGAAAGACCATCTCTGGATCATTTGGGTGATTTAAACTCATAATAGTAAAGCCTTTAACTGATGTGATTCTGTTTAAAGGTGTTAAATCTCTTGGAAGTTTGAAGGAACATTTTGAGGAATTATTTACTGTTGCAATACTTTCTGAGTTATCTTTGAAGTAAGGAGTGTTAAGAGATCCAATGTTTATTTAAGATGTTAAGTTGAGTTCATGGAATAAACATTGTTTTGTGTTTAAAAACCCACATGTCCATAATTGTAATTCCACCCCGAGGGAACAAGCCATGTGCTAGGAAAAGCAACAAATACATTAAAGGGGGAGGTTGGTTGAACTCCATGATACATTTTGGGGTTCTGAAAACGCCTAGCTCCATAACACATTCCAAATCACAACAAGTTGATATGTAAAAATAAAGTTTCCTCATGTCACCTCTGGTTCTTTTGTCAGTTGCCTCAAATCTGTGACCCTTCATCATTGCAACCAGTTCCGCTTCATCCACTCAACAAAGTTCTTTCTGGTTTTGAGTAAATCTCCTGTTAACCTTGTCTGCGCTAAGCAGAAAACACCAGCTTCTCCAGCCTCTCCATATTAGCTGATGTCCCTCATCCACTGTTCCCATTCTAGTAAATCTCTTTGGCAGCCTCTCTGAGACATCCTAAAATGTGTGTATGGAGGGGGAGGGGGAGGAGCGGGGGAGGGGCAGGGGGGGAGAATCTTATGGCCCTGTCACAGCGGGATGGGCTAGCTGTTCAAAACTCCAGGACTTCAGCAAGACTGGAGAGAATGCGGCCAGTGGGAGTGGTCATAAAATTCTGCGCGTGGTGCCTGGAATGGAAGGGAGTCAGTATTGTGTGGTAATGTCTCTCACTGAACTAGTAATCCAGAAGCCCAGAATAAATCTCTGAAGACACATGTTCAAATCTCACCACGGCAGATGGTGCAATTTAAATTCAATTGATAAAGCCTGGAGTTAAAAACTAGCTTCAATGATGGTGACTTTTAAACCTTGGTCAATTGTCTTAAAAATCCAGCTGATTCATTAAAGTCTTTTAGGGAAGGAAATCTGCCGTCCTTACCTGGTGTGACCTACGCATGACTCCAGATCCTCAGCAATGTGGTTAACACTGAACTGTCAGGGCAGCTCGGTGGCGCAGTGGGTTAGCCCTGTTACCTCACGATGCCAAGGTCCCAGGTTCGATCCCGGCTCTGGGTCACTGTCCGTGTAAAGTTGCACATTCTCCCCATGTTTGCGTGTGTTTCACCCCCTGTAGCCATCTGAGATGGCCACCTGCAAAGAATGATGGGAATTATGGCCAGGTTTGGGACACAGACAAGCTGCAGCCTGTATCTTTGCAAACGGCAGCCCAGAAATATGCAGGAACTCACACCTGCAAATGGGCCATTCAAGGCGATTAAAATAACAATGGGACCATCAGGTCCATCGCATCATCTTCCAGACTAGGCGGCACCGAGGTCCTGCTCGGATCCCTCCCAGGATTTGCCACTGATGCCCACCCCAAAAGTGATGTGGCAGCCCCTGATTGGATGTGACCAATCAGAGGGTGGAGCCCTGAGGAATTGATTGACAGTGACCCAGAAACTGCCCACAAAAGGGGCGGGGAAAACTCAAGCCAGTTAAAAGACAATGCAGCCATGATTTATGTCTCTCTTGGATCAGGCCTATGCCAACCCAAGTGCAGCATAACAACCAGACAGACAAGTTCAAGACCAACGATCGCTGCCAGACGGATGAGCTCAGCAGAAACGAAGCCACTTCTTCCACCCAGCCACGCAAGATCCGAACAAAGGCCTTGTCCGTCTGCATAGAGCCGGTTGCCCTGAAGCTAAGTATAGGTTATTGTAGTTGTTAGGTGTAGTTTAACTTGTAGTGTTTTGTGTTGCATGTCGAAGTAATCCTTGTGTGTAAATTAACCATCTTTGAACTTGAACTGACTAACTGGTTGTGTGGTCCTTTGATCGATATCAGGTAAAGCCTTGTGGTGGTATCATTTGATACCTGGCGACTCTAAAGAGCATCATTATTAATTGGCGACATTACTCCGTTGCCGATTGGCAACACCCCACAAACCAAAGATGTGCAGGCTAGGTGGATTGGCCATGCTAAATTGCCCCTTAATTGCAAAAAATGAATTGGGCACTCTAAATTTTTTTAAAAACATTTTAAAAAGCCAAACTCTGAACTGTCCTCTGAAATGGCCGAGAAAGCCTCTCAGTTGAAGGGTAATTAAGGATGGGTGACAAATGCTGGTCTTGCCACATCCCATGAAAGAATAAAGAAAAGCACAATACACTAGCTATGTCTTAACCAGTGTTTTACAAAGGTTTAGCTTAACTTCTTTGCTGTTTATGCTCGATTTCTATGTTAATCAAACCCAAGGACTCCATGGGCTGGATTCTCCACTATTGGGACTGTCATAATATCCACTCATATATATAATAAGATGCAGACAGGCAGTGATTGACACACAGGATGACCAGTAAGCACACAGCACAGTGCAGCCAATCACCAGACAGGACACCACCACTATAAAGCCAGAGGGCACTAGGTTTCTCGCTCTCTCGGGACCCAGCCACTGAGACAGTCAGAGTCCATGAGCTAGCACAGTGCAAACACCATGCGGTAGCTAGTAAGTCTGGTCAGGCTAGAACAAGGTCTCCAGTCAGTTCAGTATAGTGTCGACTCACAGTTAAACATGTATGTTAGTTCTATCATTCAATAAAACCGTGTTGGATCTTCTACAGTGTTAGAGGTCTGTTTCTCGCATCACTGCATCAAGTGCAGTCCACACCAAACCAACCTGCCTAACACATCATGGTACTACGGAGTGATGCTGAAAATTGATGGACCTACCTTGAGTGAATCAGCATTGACCAGCCAGCAGCCATCCAGTGACATGGAAAACATCCAGCCTCCTCCGCAGCTCCGCCTCTCTGGCAACCTCGGTGCAAATTGGAAGCTCTTCAAGCAAAAGTTCGTCTGGTACATCGAGGCCTCCGACCTCGAAGCAGCATCTGATGCCAGGAAGATCGCGCTATTTCTCGCCACCCCAGGGGACAACGCCATCCACATCTACAACTCCCTCACGTTCGCTGACGGCGAAGACAAAACAAAATTCAAAACAGCCCTGCTGAAGTTTGACAGCCACTGCGACATTGAGGTGAATGAGAGCTTTGAACGGTACGTTTTCCAGCAGAGGCTTCAGGGTAAGGATGAACCTTTTCAGTCCTTCGTCACCCATCTCCGCATCCTAGTGCAGTAATGTAACTATGACTCAACGGCTGATTCAATGATCCGGGATCAGATCGTTTTTGGGGTCCACTCCAACTCCCTTCGGCAGCAGCTCCTGAAAGTTAAACAGTTGACCCTCTCTGTCACTATCGAGATGTGCGTTGTCCATGAGCATGCTAAGAATCCCACATCAGGGCGGCAGAAACTGCGAAGCTGGTCTCCCACGAGGCGGAACGGGTGCAGGCCGTTGCACAAATGCAGGGCCTGAGCATCGAGGAGAGTGGCCGTTTTGCACGCTTTTCCCGGGTCCCTGCGCATGCGCGCCACGACCGAGTGGACGATGAGCCTGACAACCCAACTGCGCAGGTGCGTACGTCGACCGACCGCTCTGCGCATGCGCGATGGGGCACGGAACGCGCTGACGTCGGATGCATGACGTGTCCGAATTGTGGCTCCGTCCATTTAAAGCGGCAATGTCCGGCAAAAGGACGCCGGTGTCTACAGTGTGGCAAGTGCAGATCTCTCGACCGCTCAGCAGCCAGCGATCCCAGCTGCGGCGCAGAAGTATCCGTTCAATACAACAAGGCATGCCAGATTACGATCCCGACAGCCCAATGGACACTGATGCTGAGTGCCTCAAGTCCCCGCACCGGGTGGGCATCATAACTACACATGCGCTGCCTTCCACCACACCTACGCAGTGTGGATCTCGACGACGAGTGGTCTGCTGTCCTCACAGTGAACAAGGCCCGCACCGGTTCAGACTGGACACCGGCGTATCGGCGAACCTCATCTCACAATCCGACCTCGACACCATCCGTGCCAAACCAAGCATTCTTCCACCAGCCTGCCAGCTCCTTGACTACAATGGCAATGCCATAGCTGCCAGTGGCTCGTGTCAACTGGGGGTATCCAATAAGGCGATCAAGGCGACGCTGCGGTAGGGCCTGACAGAGTATCTCTGCTCGGTGCTCGAGCCTGCAAGCTCCTGAACCTTGTTCAACGCGTCCACACCATGTCATAATCACCGGCGACGGCGTCTCCTGATGGAAACTTGCAAGTCGACATAGATGACATCATCACGCAGTACCACAGCGTGTTCGACGGAATGGGCACGCTCCCATACCGATATAAAATCCTGCTCAATCCGCACGCCACCCCTGTAATTCATGCACCACGCCGGGTGCCGGCACCCCTCAACGATCGTCTGAAGAAGCAATTACAGGACCTCCAAGACCAGGGCATCATATCAAAGGTTACAGAGCCCACAGACTGGGTCAGTTCCATGGTCTGCGTTAAGAAGCCGTCAGGGGAGCTTTGCATTTGCATTGACCGTAAGGATCTAAACCGCAACATCATGCGGGAGCATTACCCGATACCGAAACGAGAAGAGTTGACCAGTGAGATGGCTCATGCCAAATTCTTTACAAAGCTCGACGCCTCCAAGGGATTTTGGCAAATACAACTGGACATGTCCAGTCGCAAGTTGTGCACGTTTAACACCCCGTTTGGTCGTTACTGCTACAACCGGATGCCTTTTGGCATCATATCTGCCTCCGAAGTATTTCATCGCATCATGGAACAGATGATGGAGGTCATCGAGGGGGAGCGAGTGTACGTTGACAATGTCATTATCTGGTCCACAACGCCCCAGGAACACATCGCTCGCCTCAAGAAGGTATTCCAAAGAATCCATGAACATGGTCTTCAGCTCAACAGGACCAAGTGCTCATTTGGTCAATCGGAGATCAAATTCCTAGGTGACCACATCTCACAGCAGGGCGTACGGTCAGATGCCGACAAGGTCACGGCGATCAACGCCATGAAGGCCGCGGGGGACAAAAACGCGGTCCTCCGTTTTCGCGGAATGGTCAACTTCCTCGGGAAATTCATTCCCAATATGGCATCCCACACCACGGCCCTCAGCCATCTCGTCAAAAAGTCGACGGAATTCCAGTGGCTGCCCACACATGAAGAGGGATGGCGCGAGCTGAAAGCAAAACTCACGACAGCCCCGGTCCTAGCGTTCTTCAACCCAACCAAGGAAACCAAGATATCAACTGATGCAAGCCAGGACGGCATTGGGGCGGTGCTCCTCCAGCGAGATGATTCCGCGTCCTGGGCTCCAGTGGCGTATGCCTCCAGGGGCATGACGCCCACTGAGCAACGGTACGCTCAGATTGAGAAGGAGTGTCTGGGCCTCCTAACAGGGATAGTCAAGATCCACGACCATGTTTATGGCCTGCCAAAATTCACGGTAGAGACGGACAACAGGCCTCTAGTCCACATAATCCAGAAGGATTTAAACGACATGACACCTCGGTTGCAGCGGATTCTTCTAAAGCTACGCCGCTACGACTTCGAACTTGTCTACACGCCAGGTAAAGAGCTGATCATTGCAGATGCCCTGTCCAGGTCCATTACCACACCGCATGAACAAAGTGACTTCATCTGCCACATAGAAGCCCAAGTGCAGTTGTGTGCCTCGAACCTTCCGGCCTCCGACGACGGGTGGTCCAAATTCGTGAGGAGACAGCCAAGGATCCTCTGCTGCAGCGCGTGATGCAGCACCTCAGCAATGACTGGCAGAAGGGATGATGTCCCCAGTTCTATACCGTAAAAGACGACCTGACAGGATCGTAATTCCTCAGAGTATGCGTGCGATGGTGCTGGGCCAACTCCATGAGGGTCACCTTGGAGTCGGGAAATGCCGACGCAGAGCTCGGGAGGCAGTCTATTGGCCGGGCATCAGCCAGGACATTGCCGACACAGTCCTCAATTGCCCTACCTGTCAGAAGTTTCAGCCAGCTCAACCCAAAGAAACGTTGCAGCAGCACGAGATTGTGACCTCTCCGTGCTCCAAAGTCAGTGTAGACCTTTTCCAAGCTAAGGGGCGTGACTACGTACTCCTGGTCGACTACTTCTCCAGTTACCCAGAAGTAGTGAAACTGTCCGACCTCACGTCGAAGGCGGTAATCAAAGCCTGCAAAGAAACGTTCACCAGGCATGGGATTCCGCTCATGGTAATGAGCGACAAAGGTCCTTGCTTTTACAGCCAGGAATGGTCTGACTTTGCACAGTCCCACAACTTCCGTTACCTCCAGTCCCCACTACCCGCAGTCAAACGGGAAGGCCGACAAAGGGGTCCACATTGTAAAGCGGCTGCTGTGCAAAGCTGCAGATTCAGGCTCTGATTTTAACCTGGTGATGCTGGCATACAGGGCAATCCCACTATCCACTGGGTTGTCTCCAGCCCAGATGCTCATGAATCGCACTCTGAGGACCACAGATCCAGCCATCCACGTTCCCGACTGTGGTATTATAGTTATTACGGTACCTGTTAGGCTAATGCACCATTGGTGGAAACTGTATGCTTTCTATTGGTTAGAATGTATGATAGCTCCGCCCTGCTAGGCGGAGTATAAGAACCCGTGCTGCCCCAGCAGCCTTCATTCTGTACCTGAGCTGCTGGGGGAAACATCTAGCTTATTAAAGCCTTCAGTTGGACTACAACCTCGCTTTAGTGGTCATTGATCGTGCATCAATTTAATAAGCTAGTTTTTTAAGAAGAAAGGATGGAGCTCCGAATCAAGCCGGAGTGTCTGCAACTTAGCCCCCACGCGGCGAACTCAGCGGCAATCTTTAAGCACTGGCTGGCGTGCTTTAAAGGGTATCTCGGGACGGCCGAAAACGCACCCATGGGAGAGCAGAAACTGCACGTCCTGCACTCAAGGGTGAGCCCGGAGATTTACACCCTCATCGAGGAAGCGGAAGACTTTGATGCAGCAATAGAGCTGCGAAAAGGACAGTATATTCGCCCAGTAAACCAGGTCTACGCCCGGCACCTGCTTGCAACAATGCGACAAACCCCTGGGGAATCGCTGGAGGAATTAAACTGTGCACTCCTGGTGTTGGGAAGAAGCTGCAGCTGCCCGCAAGTTTTGGTGAGCGAACACACGGAACTCTTAGTCCGGGACGCTTTCATGGCAGGTATGCTATCTTCACAAATCCGCCAGCGTCTGTTAGAAAAGGACACCCTGGGTCTCAGGGAGGCACTGGCCCTTGCAGGCTCCCTGGACATGGCCTCCAGGAATTCCCGCGCTTACGTTCCCGACCGCGTGGCAGCCGCCTGGGCAGCGTGGAACCGCTCCGTGGCCGACCCCGAGACTTCCCTCATTCCCCCACAGGCCTGCGATGCAAGGCGGCCTGGCAACCCCGGGGGCCCCGCTGCTACTTTTGCGGGCAGGCCAAGCACCCCCACCAGCGCTGCCCAGCCTGTGCATCCACCTGCAAGGGATGCGGCAAAAAGGGCCATTTTGTGGGGGTATGTCAGGCCCGTGCGGTTGCCGCGGTCTCCGGCGGCGAATGCGGACCGCAACCACAAACTTCTCCACGGGACCCGTGCGGCCAGCGGTCGCCGCCATCTTCATATTCCAGGGCCATGTGCAGACCCTGGGCGCCGCCATCTTATTCCGCGGACGCCACGTTGGAGGGATGGGCGCAGCCATATTGTGCACCCCCAGCCATGTGCGACCAATGGGAGCCGCCATCTTGGATGAACCCCCAGTACCCCAGCTCGGCTGACCATGCACTGCCCGAAGAGAACTCTCAACTGCTGCGATTAGCCTCGGTGACTCTGGATCAGTCTCGGCCTCGAACACTCTCAACTGCTACAACGACTGTATTAATCAACGGGCACGAGACGTCCTGCCTAATCGACTCTGGAGCACGGAGAGCTTCATACGCCCTGACACGGTAAGGCGCTGTTCTCTCCTCATCCACCCCAGTAATCAAAAAATCTCCCTGGCTTCCGGTTCCCACTCAGTGGAGATAAAGGGGATTTGTGAAGCAAACCTCACCGTCCAGGGAAGGGAGTTCAAAAATTTTCGTCTCTACGTCCTTCCCCACCTCTGCGCGGCCACACTCCTGGGTTTAGACTTCCAGTGTAACCTTCAAAGTCTGACCTTCCAATTCGGTGGCCCTATACCCCCCTTACTGTCTGCGGCCTCGCGACCCTTAAGGTCGACCCGCCTTCCCTGCTTGCGAACCTCACCCCGGATTGCAAACCCGTCGCCACCAGGAGCAGACGCTTCAGTGCCCAGGATCGGATCTTTATTAGGTCAGAGGTCCAAAGGCTACTGAGGGAAGGAGTCATTGAAGCTAGCAACAGTCCCTGGAGAGCTCAAGTAGTGGTGGTAAAGACCGGGGTGAAGCATAGGATGGTCATCGACTACAGTCAGACCATTTACGCAGCTGGACGCGTACCCTCTCTCCCACATACCTGACCTGGTAAACAGGATCGCGCATTATAAGGTCTTCTCCACGGTGGATCTCAAGTCCGCCTACCACCAGCTCCCCATCCGTACTAGTGACCGCAAATACACAAATACACTGCCTTCGAGGCAGATGGGCGGCTCTATCACTTCTTAAGGGTTCCCTTCGGTGTCACCAACAGGGTCCCGGTCTTCCAGCGTGAGATGGACCAAATGGTTGACCGGTGCGGTTTACGGGCAACATTCCCGTATCTTGATAATGTCACCATTTGCGCCCATGAGCAGCAGAACCACGACACCAACCTCCGAAAATTTCTCCAGACTGCGAAAATCCTTAACCTTACATACAACAAGGATAAATGCATGTTTAGCACCGACCGCCTAGCCATCCTCGGCTACGTAGTGCAAAATGGAGTTATAGGCCCCGACCCTGAACGCATGCGCCCCCTTGTGGAGTTCCCCCTCCCTCACTGCTCCAAGGCCCTGAAACGTTGCCTAGGGGTTTGTACCTACTACGCCCAGTGGGTCCCCAACTACGCGGAAAAGGCCCGTCCCCTGATCTAATCCACAGCTTTTCCCCTGGTGATAGAGGCCCGCCAGTCCTTCAGCAGCATCAAAGCAGACTTGCAAAGGCCACGATGCATGCCATCGACGAGTCCCTCCCCTTCCAGGTTGAGAGCGATGCGTCCGACGTAGCTCTGGCGGCCACCCTCAAACAAGCGGGCAGACCCGTGGCCTTCTTCTCTCATACCCTCCATGCTTCCGAAATCTGCCACTCCTCAGTCGAAAAGGATGCCCAGGCTATAATAGAAGCTGTGCGACATTGGAGGCATTACCTGGCCGGCAGGAGATTCACTCTCCTCACGGACCAACGGTCGGTTGCTTTCATGTTTGATAATGCACAGTGGGGCAAGATAAAAAAACAACAGCAGTGGAGGATCGAACTCTCCACCTACAACTACGAGATCTTGTATCGTCCCGGGGAGCTAAACGAGCCTCCTGATGCCCTGTCCTGCGGCACTTGCGCCACCGCACAAGTGGACCGTCTCCGAGCCCTCCACGAGGACCTCTGCCACCCGGGGTCACTCATTTTTTCCATTTTGTCAAGACCCGCAACCTGCCCTACTCCATCGAGGAGGTCAGGACAGTCACCAGGGACTGCCAAATCTGCACGGAGTGCAAACCGCACTTCTACCGACCAGAGAAAGCGCACCTGATAAAGGCTTCCCGTCCCTTTGAACGCCTCAGCATGGACTTCAAAGGCCCCCTCCCCTCCACCGACCGCAACACGTACTTCCTGAACATGATTGACGAGTACTCCCGGTTCCCATTCGCCATCCCCTGCCCCGACATGACCACAACCACCATCATCAAGGCCCTCCATAGCATCATTGCACTGTTCGGGTTCCCCGCTTACATACACAGTGATAGAGGGCCCTCCTTTATGAGTGACGAACTGCGTCAATTCCTGCTCAGCAAGGGCATCACCTCGAGCAGGACGACCAGATACAACCCCCGGGGGTAACGGACAGGTAGAGACGGAGAACGGAACGGTCTGGAAGGCCGTCCTACTGGCCCTACGGTCCAGGAACCTCCCAGTCTCCCGCTGGCAAGAAGTCCTCCCGGATGCCCTCCACTCCATCCGGTCACTGCTTTGTACGACCACCAATCAGACACCTCACGAACGTCTTCTTGTCTTCCCAAGGAAGTCCTCCTCTGGGACCTCGCTCCCGACCTGGCTGGCAGCACCCGGACTCATCCTACACCGAAAACACGTGCGGGCGCACAGTCGGACCCGTTGGTTGAGAGGGTCCATCTGCTCCATGCCATCCCCCAGTACGCCTACGTGGCGTACCCCGACGGCCGACAAGATACGGTCTCCCTACGGGATCTGGTGCCCGCCGGAGCCCCACGTACATCCCAGCCACCAGTCCCACCCTCCCCTCCACCACAGCACCTTACAGGAGGATCGGTCCTTCCGCCGGCCCCGTCGAGGCCCCCCACCCACCGACGTCCCCCGCAGGCGCTCCCTTCCCAGGTTAACCATTTTCCCCACCAGCGCCATCTAGGGGTGCCGAAGCTGCCATGGAGATCAAAGCCACGCGCCCGAGCCTCCACCGGAGTCACCACCGAAGCTCTGACGATGACAAAGGACGACCAGGGCCCCCGATCGACTGATTGTTTCATTTTAATTGTAAACTGTAAATATAAACCATCAAATGTAAACAGCTATCAGAATTGTAATTAGTTACTAAACACTGTATGGAGGTATTACGGTACCTCCATAACTAATTATACCATGTTGCCATGTTTTGTAGTTTCAGGCCACCACCCCCGCCGGACTCTTTTTTAACAGGGGGTGAATGTGGTATTATAGGTATTACAGTACCTGATAGGCGAAAGCACCATTGGTGGAAACTGTATGCTTTCTAATGGTTAGAATGTATGATAGCTCCGCCCTGCTAGGCGGGGTATAAGAACCCGTGCCGCCCCAGCAGCCTTCATTCTGTACATGAGCTGCTGGGGGAAACATCTAGCTTATTAATGCCTTCAGTTGGACTACAACCTCGCTTTAGTGGTTGTGATGAACGGTTACTGTAACACTGTACCCTTGTCATCATGTAAAGTGATGTCCCCTTTAAGACCGGGCTTGGAGTCCTGGGGACTCCTCCTCCGGCTCCGCCCATCTGGGAGCCGTATATAAGGGGCGCCTTGTGGGCGGCACCCCAGTTAGCACACGTCTCGGCACAAGGCTAGTTCCAAGCTTATTAAAGACCTCTTTACCGTTTACACTCTAAGCGTCGTTATTGAGGGTACCACAATTTAATAAGCTAAACTACATCAGGATGGACGTAGGCCTAAAACCAGAGAAACTCAACCTGGAAGCATGGACACCAGAAGCAAAGGAAATTTTTAAATACTGGCTCCGATGCCTCGAGGCCTGCCTGGACTCCTCAGAGACTCCCATCCTGGGGCCATGCAAGTCTACTCCATGCCCGGGTGAGTCACTGAATCTCCGCCACGCTCGAAAAGGCAACGACTTATGAAGAGGCGGTCGAGCTACTCCGCAAGCAGTTCATCAAACCCATCAATGAGGTGCACGCCAGGCATCTGCTCTCTACCTGCCGGCAGCGCTCGGGAGAATCGCTCGACGAATTCATCGAAAATCTCACCGCGCTTGCCAGGGACTGTGACCACCAGGATGTGACAGGGGAAGTCCATATGAACCTGCACATCAGAGACGCTTTCGTGTCCGGCATCCGTTCGACCTACATCCGGCAGCGGCTGCTCGAAAACAGGGCAAAAGAACTCCAGGACATGCTAACGCTCGCCTCCTCGCTGGAGGTGGCCCGACATAATTTGGGTACGTACCCCGCGGACTCCGCGAGCACCCCCCCCGGACTTCCTCAGACTCAGCCATGTTACAGGCCTGCGCCACGCGGCAAGCCACTCATCATGGGGGCACACCGTGCTACTTCTGCGGGCAGGGCCAGCACCCACGCCCACGCTGCCCAGCACGCTCCGCGATCTGCCGCGACTGCGGGAAGAAGGGCATTTGGCGAGGGTCTGCCTGGCCAGGAGCCAGAAGAACAAAGAACAGGCGGCCCGAAAATCAGGCTCTCAGGCCCTCAGGCCTCGCAATGCGGCTGCGCACCGACCCGACACGCCCCCTTCTGACGCGTCATCAGCCTCGTGCGAATCATGGGAGTGGCCATCTTGTCGGCGGCCATCTTCTCGACCCGACACGTGCAACCGACGGCAGCGGCCATTTTACGAGTCCGACTCGGCTGAGGACTCGGACTACCCGCGAGTAGGAGCGATCACCCTCGACCAAACTCGGCCAAAACATCTGCAAAATTCAATGATGAAAGTCCAAGTCAACGGGCGCGACACTGCATGCCTCTTCGACTCCGGGAGCACGGAGAGCTTTATCCATCCTGAAGTGGTAAGGTGTTGCTCCCTGCGCACCCATCCCGCGTCCCAAACCATAGCCCTCGCATCCGGGTCGCACTCGGTCCAAATCAAGGGGTACTGTATTGCGGATCTCTCGATCCAGGGTGCCAAGTACACCCGTTTCAAATTTTATATCCTTCCCCACCTCTGTGCCCCCCTGCTGCTCGGACTGGATTTCCAGTGCAGCCACCGAAGCCTGACACTGAGGTTCGGTGGACCCTTGCCTCCCCTCACGGTATGCAGCCTTGCGACACTGAAAGTTGCACCCCCCTCGCTATTCGCGAACCTCACTCCCGACTGTAAGCCCATCGCCACCAGGAGCCGGCGCTACAGTGCCCAAGATATGACTTTTATCAAGTCAGAGGTCCAGCGTTTACTGGGAAAGGGGGTTATCGAGGCTAGCAACAGCCCATCGAGAGCACAAGTGGTGGTAGTCCGGTCCGTCAAGCTTGAAGGACATTCAAGTTGGATACATCTATCCGATTGCAAGAAGATAGTCCCCAACCCAGACGAGAATACAGGATGAAGATCTTCATGATAATTTTTGGACTCTGAACTATTTAGCCTTTTTAAAAAATATATATATTTATTAAAGTTTTTTAACACAATTTTTCTCCCTTACAAACAATAACCCCCCCCCCCCCCCCCCCCGTAACAACAAAAAAAGCAAGAAATCGCGCAGAGCAAGATATATACATGGCAAAAGCTAGATGGCAAAAAGCTAGAGTCACAGACAGACTCTCGGCGGTTGTGGCAAGGACTAAACAACATAACGGGCTACAAAGCGAAGCCGAACAGTGTCTCTGGCAGCAGCGCACCCCTCCCAGATGAACTCAATGCATTCTATGCTCGGTTCGAGCAGGTAACCAACAATCCGCTGGCGAGTGCCCCAGCAGCCCATAATTCACCCATACCCACCATCACAGCTTCTGAAGTCAGATTGGCCTTCCCGAAAATGAACCCTCGGGAGGCGACGGGCCCAGACGGGATCCCTGGTCGTGCACTCAGAGCCTGCGCGGACCAGCTGGCAGAGGTATTCACAGACATCTTTAACCTGTCCCTACTCCACTCCGAGGTCCCCACCTGCTTCAAGAAGACCACCATCATACCGGTACCAAAGAAGAACCAGGCAACGTGCCTCAATGACTACCGACCAGTGGCCCTGACTTCAGTCGTAATGAAGTGCTTTGAGAGGTTGATCATGAAGCGCATCACCTCCATACTCCCAGAACGCCTTGATCCACTGCAATTCGCATACCGCTGCAACCGGTCCCACATCAGACACCATTTCCCTGGCCCTACACTCATCCCTAGAGCATCTCGAAAACAAGGACTCCCTCATTAGACTCCTATTTATTGACTACAGCTCCGCCTTCAACACCATAATCCCAGCCAAGCTCATATCAAAGCTCCAAAACCTAGGACTTGGCTCCCCACTCTGCAACTGGATCCTCGATTTTCTAACCAACAGACCACAATCAGTAAGAATGAACAACAACACCTCCTCCACAATAGTCCTCAACACCGGCGCCCCGCAAGGCTGCGTACTTAGCCCCCTACTCTACTCCCTGTACACACACGACTGCGTGGCAAAACTTGGTTCCAACTCCATCTACAAGTTTGCTGATGATACAACCATAGTGGGCCGGATCTCGAATAACGATGAGTCCGAATACAGGAGGGAGATAGAGAACCTAGTGGAGTGGTGTAGCAACAACAATCTCTCCCTCAATGCCAGCAAAACTAAAGAGCTGGTAATTGACTTCAGGAAGCAAAGTACTGTACACACCCCTGTCAGCATCAACGGGGCCGAGGTGGAGATGGTTAGTTAGCAGTTTCAAATTCCTAGGGGTGCACATCTCCAAAAATCTGTCCTGGTCCACCCACGTCGACGCTACCACCAAGAAAGCACAACAGCGCCTATACTTCCTCAGGAAACTAAGGAAATTCGGCATGTCCACATTAACTCTTACCAACTTTTACAGATGCATCATAGAAAGCATCCTATCAGGCTGCATCACAGCCTGGTATGGCAACTGCTCGGCCCAGGACCGCAAGAAACTTCAGAGAGTCGTGAACACTGCCCAGTCCATCACACAAATCTGGCTCCCATCCATTGACTCCATCTACACCTCCCGCTGCCTGGAGAAAGCGGGCAGTATAATCAAAGATCCCTCCCACCCGGTTTACTCACTCTTCCAACTTCTTCCATCGGGCAGGAGATACAGAAGTCTGAGAACACGCACGAACAGACTCAAAAACAGCTTCTTCCCCACTATCACCAGACTCCTAAATGACCCTCTTATGGACTGATTTCATTAACACTACACCCTGTATGCTTCATCCGATGCCAGTGCTTATGTAGTTACATTGTATATGTTGTGTTGCCCTATTATGTATTTTCTTTTATTCCCTTTTCTTCTCATGTACTTAATGATCTGTTGAGCTGCTCGCAGAAAAATACTTTTCACTGTACCTCGGTACACGTGACAATAAACAAATCCAATCCAATCCAATCCAATCCAAAATGATATATTTACACAGCTTTGTACACTGGCCCTCTCCCGTACGTGCCAGTTTCCCCAACCTTTCATGTTATCTCTTGCTCACGCACCCTCCCCGGCAGTCCCCCCTCCCCCCCCCCCACCTCCCAGGACGTCCCCCCCCCCCAATGTTGCTGCTGCTGCTGACCGACCTTCCTCTAACGCTCCGCGAGATAGTCTGGGAACGGTTGCCACCGCCTGTAGAACCCCTGTGCAGACCCTATCAAGGCGAACTTAATCCTCTCCAACTTTATGAACCCAGCCATATCATTTATCCAGGCCTCCAGGCTGGGGGGCTTCGCCTTCTTCCACATTAGCAAGATCCTTCGCCGGGCTACTCGGGGCGCAAAGGCCAGAATGCCGGCCTCTTTCGCCTCCTGCACTCCCTGTTCGTCCACTACTCCAAATATTGCTAGCCCCCAGCTTGGCTTGACCCGGACTTTAACCACCTGAGCTATTGCTCCCGCCACTCCTCTCCAGAACCTCTCCAGTGCCGGGCATGACCAAAACATAGGGACATGGTTCGCCGGGCTCCCTGAGCACCTTCCACATCTGTCCTCTACCCCAAAGAACCTACTCAACCATGCCCCCGTCAAGTGCGCTCTGTGGACCACCTTAAATTGTATCAGGCTGAGCCTGACACACGAGGAGGAGGAATTAACCCTACCTAGGGCATCAGCCCACAGACCTTCCTCGATCTCCTCCCCCAGCTCCTCCTCCCATTTACCCTTCAACTCTTCTACCAGCGCTTCCCCCTCTTCTTTCAATTCCTGGTGTATTTCCGACACTTTGCCCTCCCCGACCCATACACCCGAGATCACCCTATCTTGAACTTCTTGTGCCGGGAGCAACGGGAATTCCCTCACCTGTCGCCTCACAAAAGCCCTCACCTGCATATATCTAAAGGCATTTCCCGGGGGTAACTCGAACTTCTCCTCCAGTGCCCCAAGGCTCGCAAACGTCCCGTCGATGAACAGGTCCCCTATTCTTCCAATCCCCGCCCGATGCCAGCTCTGGAACCCCCCGTCCATCTTCCCCGGGACAAACCGGTGGTTATCCCTGATCGGGGACCACACCGATGCTCCCATTGCACCCCAGTGCCGTCTCCACTGGCCCCAGATCCTTAGCGTTGCCGCCACGACCGGGCATGTGGTGTACTTTGTCAGCGAGAGCGGCAGCGGTGCCGTCACCAACGCCCCCAGGCTCGTTCCTTTACAGGACGCCATCTCCATCCTCTTCCATGCCGCCTCCTCATCCTCCATAACCCACTTGCGGATCACCGCCATATTTTCTGCCAAGTAGTAGCTCCCCAGGTTTGGCAGCGCCAACCCTCCTCGGTCCCTACTGCGTTCCAGGAACCCTCTCCTTACTCTCGAGGTCTTATTCGCCCACACAAACCCCATAATACTCCTGCCTACTCTCTTAAAAAAGGCCTCAGTGATCACGATGGGAAGGCACTGAAATACAAACAGAAACCTCGGAAGGACCACCATTTTGACCGACTGCACTCTACCCGCCAGCGAGAGCGGTAACATGTCCCATCTTTTGAAATCCTCCTCCATTTGCTCCACCAACCTCGTCAGTTTCAGTTTATGTAGGGTCCCCCAACTCCTGGCTATCTGGATCCCCAGATACCGAAAGCTCCCCTCCGCCCTCCTCAGCGGTAGGTCCCCTATCCCAATTCTTGGTCCCCCGTCTGTAATACAAAGAGCTCACTCTTCCTTACATTGAGCTTATAGCCCGAAAACTCCCCAAACTCCCTAAGAGTCTGCATGACCTCCACAATCCCCTCCATTGGATCCGCCACGTACAGCAACAGGTCATCTGCATATAGCAACACCCGATGCTCTTCTCCCCCTCGGGCCACCCCCCTCCATTTATTAGACTCCCTCAATGACATGGCCAATGGTTCGATCGCCAATGCAAACAACAGGGGGGACAGGGGGCACCACTGCCTCGTCCCTCGGTACAGTCGAAAGTACTCCGACCTCCGCCGGTTCGTCACTACACTCGCCATCGGGGCTCTGTAAAGGAGCTTAACCCAACTGATGAACCCTCCCCCGAACCCAAACCTACGCAGCACCTCCCAGAGGTACTCCCACTCTACTCGGTCAAAGGCCTTCTCCGCGTCCATAGCTGCCACTATCTCCGCCTCTCCCTCCTCCGATGGCATCATTATCACGTTTAAGAGCCGCCGCACATTGGTGTTTAGTTGCCTGCCCTTTACAAATCCCGTCTGGTCCTCGTGGATTACCCCCGGGACACAGTCCTCGATCCTCGTGGCCAGCACTTTTGCCAGCAACTTTGCATCCACATTGAGGAGCGAGATCGGCCTGTACGATCCACATTTCAGTGGGTCCTTGTCCCGCTTTAGAATCAAAGAAATTGTCGCTTCCGACATTGTCGGGGGCAGGGTCCCCTCCTCTCTTGCCTCATTAAAGGTCCTCACCAGTAGCAGGGCCAACAGGTCTACATACTTCCTGTAGAACTCCACCAGGAATCCATCCGGTCCCGGGGCCTTCCCCGCCTGCATGCTCCCCAAACCCTTGCTCAGCTCCTCCAACCCAATTGGTGCCCCCAAATCAGCCACCTCTTGCTCCTCCACCCTCGGTAATCTCAGTTGATCTAGGAATCGTCTCATCCCCTCTTCCCCCGCTGGGGGCTGGGATCAGTACAGCTCTTCATAAAAGGCCTTAAATACCCCGTTTATTTTCGTCGCATTCCGAACCGTGGCTCCCCTTCCATCTTTGACTCGCCCTATTTCCCTCGCTGCCATCCTCTTACGGAGCTGGTGTGCCAGCATCCGACTAGCCTTTTCCCCATACTCGTAGGTCGCCCCCTGCGCTTTCCTCCACTGTGCCTCCGCCTTCCCTGTCGTCAACAGGTCAAACTCCATCTGGAGCCGTCGTCTTTCCCCAAGTAATCTTTCCTCCGGGGCCTCTGCGTATCTCCTGTCCACTCTCAAAATCTCCCTCACTAACCTCTCCCTTTCCATACCCTCTGTCTTCTCCCTATGAGCCCTAATGGAGATTAGCTCTCCCCTGATCACCGCCTTCAACGCCTCCCATACCACCCCCACCCTCACCTCCCCGTTGTCGTTGGCCTCCAAGTACCTTTCGATACACCCCCTCACCTTCCCACACACCACCTCGTCCGCCAACAGTCCCACATCCAGCCGCCACAACGGCCGTTGGTCCCTCTCCTCTCCCAGCTCCAGTTCCACCCAGTGCGGGGCATGGTCCGAAACGGCTATGGCCGAATACTCCGTCCCCTCCACCCTCGGGATGAGCGCCCTACCCAGAACAAAGAAATCTATCCGGGAGTAGGGTTTGTGTACATGGGAGAAGAAAGAAAATTCCCTGGCCTGCGGCCTTGCAAACCGCCATGGGTCCACTCCCCCCATCTGATCCACAAACCTACCTTGGCCGCCGCCGGCCTCTTTCCAGTCCCTGATTTGGAGCGGTCCAGTGCCGGGTCCAACACTGTATTGAAGTCCCCTCCCATTATCAGGCCTCCTGTCTCCAGGTCCGGAATGTGCCCCAACCTGCACTTCATGAATCCTGCATCATCCCAGTTTGGGGCGTATACGTTTACCAACACCACCCACGTCCCTTGCAACCTACCGCTCACCATTACATATCGCCCTCCATTGTCCTCTACAATAGTCTTGGCCTCAAATGACACCCGCTTTCCCACCAATATTGCCACCCCTCTATTCTTCGCGTCCAGTCCCGAGTGGAATACCTGTCTTACCCATCCCTTTCTTAACCTGACCTGGTCCGCCACCTTCAGGTGTGTCTCTTGGAGCATGACCACGTCCGCCTTCAGTCCCTGTAAGTGCGCGAACACTCGAGCCCTCTTCACCGGCCCATTCAGGCCCCTCACATTCCACGATATCAGCCGGATTGGAGGGGCTCTAACCCCCCCGCCGACTAGCCATCTCCTTTTCTGGGCCAGTCCCGTGTCCACGCCTCCCTCACCCTCCAGTCCCCCAGAGGGGGGACCCCCGTCCCGACCACCTCTTCTGTGTCCCGACCACCTCTTCTGTGGCAGCAGCAACCATTTCCCCCCCCACCCCACCCCCCCGCTAGACCCCTGTCTAGCTTTTTTGCTCCTCCCATGTCACCCCCGTAAGTCAGCTGACGCCTGCTGACCCAGGCTTCCCCCGCCGTCCCATTGACCTCCCCGTGTGGGAGTCTCCCAATCAATATGCATTCCTTCGTTCCCCTTCCCACCTTTATTCCCGCGCATGGGAAAAACCCCCGCGCTTTCCAAAGCCCGCTCCGCCCCCTCTGGCGCAGCTCCTGTCGCGGCCTTGTCTCTCTCCCCCAGCCCATGTAACATTTCCTGCGCGTGATTGGCCCCCTATGTACAACAACCATCACAAGTCAAACCTCAAACATCCCCCCCCAACTCTCACAAACCCTCAGTTAGAGTCCAGCTTTTCGGCTTGTACAAAGGTCCACGCCTCTTCAGGCGTTTCAAAGTAATAGTGTTGGCCCTTGTATATGACCCACAGTCGCGCTGGCTGCAGCATTCCGAATTTCACTTCTTTCCGGTACAACGCCGCTTTGGCCCAGTTGAAACCTGCTCTCCGCTTTGCAACCTCCATGCTCCAGTCCGGGTATATTCGGATCTCTGCATTGTCCCACTTACTGCTCCGCTCCTTCTTGGCCCATCTCAGGACCCACTCTCTGTCCGTGAACCGGTGGAACCTCACCACCATCGCCCTTGGCGACTCATTTGCCTGGGGCTTCTTCGCCAGCACCCGATGTGCCCCGTCCAACTACAGCGGCCTCGAAGGGGCCTTCATGCCCATCATCGCCTCGAGCATCGTGCTCGCGTATGCCCCAGCATCGGCCCCCTCCACTCCCTCAGGGAGACCCAGGATTCGCAGATTCTTTCTCCTCGACCTGTTCTCCAGGTCTTCGAGTCTTCCCGCCCACCTCTTGTGTAGCGCCTCGTTCTGCTCCACTCTCACCGCCAGGCCCACGAGCTCGTCCTCGTTCTGACTGACTCTTTTCTGTACCTCCTGGATCTTAACTTCTTGGGCCTTCTGGGTGATCCCGAGTCCTTCAATTGCCGAAAGCATCGGCGCCAACATCTCCTTGCGCATCTCCTCGCGCTGCTCCTCGAAGCAGCGCTTGATGAACTCCTGCAGCTCCCCTTTGCCCCTGGCCGCCGCCATTTTGTTTTCTTTCCCTCGCTTCTCCCGTTGCTCCAGTGCCCCTCCTTTGGCCGTTACACTTCTGGTTTGTTTCATAGAAGTTGGAGGGGGACCTCTCTCTTCCCTTCCCCACTGGTTGCGTCAAAAAAAATTCTGTTGGGGCTCCTCTAACGAGCCCGAAAGTCCATGGTAGCGGGATCTGCCGAATCGTGCGGCTTAGCTCCGCATAGCCGCAACCGGAAGTCGGACTATTTAGCCTTAATGGCCACGCGGTAGTAAAGAAACAACCTAAATGAGACCTGCCTTCCAATACCTATTTCTATATGTCATATGTTTATGCCGAAAAATTGAACGTAAGCAAGTGTTGGGTTTGTACCCACATCCCCGTCCATTCGAGGGAAGGAATACCTCTCCAATCCCTCCCCTTTCATATCGCAGAGATGGTTGAATGGATTTTACGTCAAAATCAAACAGGGAGCAGGGGAGATAGGGGGGGATATGGAAATATGGAGATCTGCTGGCTATGACATGACTAAATTTTCAGCTTCGTATCAACCTACCTATAATCATGCCTTGACTCCACCCTCCCTCACTGTCCACTCGTATAATGTTCAAGGTTCCATGTGTTTTAATAAATCAGGGAAAGGAAAATTAATGGGGCTAAGTAGGTGCAATCTTACAGTTGACTGGCAAGGACCGGTACCAGGCATATCCAACAAGGGCATGTTTAACTGTGATTGGTCCAGGGTATGGAATATAACCTCTAACATTTCATGGGGACAGACATCCCCAATCCCCTGGATGACATTAGTTGATGATTTTACGACCTATAATGGAACCTATTTCATATGCGGCAGTAAAGCATATCCATGGCTCCCCATTGATTGGACAGGATCCTGCTTTTTGGGATATGTCGTACCTCAAATGCGTCACCTACCCACCCTTAAGCACTCCCCCTCGCAAGCAAAAAGAACTATTTCTAAAACGGAACAGTTCTTTATGACGGCCTTTCCCTTGTACGGAACGGGTAAGGCATCCGACGAACTGATCCACATGGCCACAGCATTGGAACAACTGGCGAACGTAACGGCAGCAGAAGCCAGGGAAACTGGACAGGCACTGGCTGAGGTCTCAGCTGAGCTAGTAGCTATCCGGACCGTGGCATTACAAAATCAACTGGCTTTGGATTATCTGTTCGCCTCGCAGGGAGGAACATGCACTATCATAGGTCAGGAGTGCTGTACTTATATTCCAGATGGCTCTGAAAATATCACTAACCTGGCCGACCATATTAAGAGACAGGCTGCTCAAATTCAAGAGATTGGCAGTGAATTTCATGACTATAACCCACAGGGTTGGCTAGGATGGTTGGGTCACGGATTATTTGATTGGATCTTTAAGGCCTTCATTCTACTACTCCTAATTCTACTAGGGATAGGATTGCTTGGTTGCTTGTGTAAATGCATTTTCAAACGAGTCATGGATATACCTATTTAACTAGTTGTCATGATATGACAAAAGGAGGGAATGTGATATGGTACGAATTAAGTAATGGCATGATGGGAAAACTGGTCAATGGGAAGACTGGTCAAAAGGTTTGATACAATGTAAGAAAGGCTGAAACTACTCATTCCAGCTCACCAGGCCCATGTAAAGAATAAGGCCAACTCTGCATAACTTGAAGTCTGAAAAGATCAGCGAAGGTCGAACCATTCCAAAACACCGGACCTCGGCAACTCCTGATAAAACTAACTCGTCATAACCCTGGGCCGTAGGAATTAAAACAAGATAAGCTTAGGAAGAAACAAGTCTATTCCGACCTTTCAATGTTCCCTCCAAAGACTAAATAATGGTATGAGTGATCTGACCAAAAATGGTCTGTTCCATGCTTCCATTTGTATTTCCGATCAAACTCCTGACTATACTGTTGTCACACAATCTTGATAATGATAATGTATAAATATTGAGCCAATTCTCTGCGAAAGCGCGGAACTTGTGAAAGACTCAGCAGTTTTGTTGACTGCTCTCTGACTTCAAGTTTCAGCCATTACTGCATGCAGTTGTTTCGAAAATAAAACTTTGTTATTCTGTCTTAACGAGTGTGTTGAATCTTTCTACTACAGAAGCGGGAAAATATTGACTTTGACATCAGCACCAGGCTAGTTCTTAGCTTATTAAAGCCTTCTTTACCATTTACACTCTAAGCGTTGTTATTGAGGGTACCACAATGGTCATTGATCGTACATCACTGACCTTGACCACCTCATGGTCCTACAGAGAATGCAGCAGTCACGGGCCCAACAGAAAGCTACGTACAATGCCCATGCCACGGATCGGCCCGAGCTGGCCCCAACTGATCATGTTCGTGTCCAGTTGCCTGAGGGCGGCTGGTCAGCCACAGCTGTTGTGATCAAACAAGTGGCCCCAAGATCATTCCTTGTCCGCATGGCTAATGGTTCCCTGCTACAGCGCAACAGATGGGCACTGCGAAGAGTTCCACGCCCGCTACCTGACCGGTGTGCCCACCGCCTACGATGCCTCCTCCGAACGTACACGACCACGAAGCCACCGATCTACCAGCAATCCTGCCGGTCCACGCGCCCACCGCGATGTCAGCGATCCCGCCTCTCCAAGCGCAGGCGGCTCCTAATCCGCCTCTGCGGCGATCAACAAGAATTTGTCGCCCACCACAAAGACTAAATCTATAGACTGAGCTTTTGTACATTTTTGTGACTTCACCAATTGGACCTCTGTAAATACCGTTTTGTTTGCATTTATCTGCACTATCGCAACCTTCCTATGTATATACGTTCGTTTAGACATCTTTCTGTATATAGTCAGGCACATACATATATATATATATATTTATAAGCATCCACACCTTAGTATTTTTTTTTTAAAGGGGGGGAGATGTCATAATAGCCACTCATGTAGATGAGGAGGTGCAGACAGGCAGTAATTGACACACAGGATGACCAGTAAGCACACAGCACAGTGCAGCCAATCACCAGACAGAACACTAACACTATAAAGCCAGAGGGCACTAGGTTTCCCGCTCTCTCTCGAGCCAGCCACTGAGGCAATCAGAGTCCATGGGCCAGCACAGTGCCAACACCATGCGGTAGCTAGTAAGTCTGGTCAGGCTAGTACAAGGTCTCCAGTCAGTTCAGTATAGTGTCGACCCACAGTTAAACATGTATGTTAGTTCTATCGTTCAATAAAACGGTGTTGGATCTTCTCCAGTGTTAGAGGTCTGTTTCTCACATCGCTGCATCAAGTGCAGTCCACACCAAACTGACCTGCTTAACACATCAGGGACTATGTCCCGATGTCGGCGTCAAAACGATATAGTTTTACTCCTGAAATCGTGAATTAAAGGGACACGAATTTCCAGCCCTGCAGGGGCCTAGCAGGGACCCGGAGTAAATCTTGCAGCTTTTGCTGCAGATATGGGCCCCCGTACTTTCGGGTCAGAGGCAGCGCACACGCATGGCAGTGGCTTCCAGCGGCCGTGTCGTGTCCATGGCACACTTGGACCACGGAGCTGGACCCGAAAAAGAGACCCCCTGATTGGATGCACGCCCGAGCCTCAACCCCCGCACAATCATTCCCCAGCCGCCTATAAGACCCCCCCCCCCCGGCTTCCGATCGGCTCGCCCCGGACCAGGGTAGCCGCGAACTGAGTCCGCAGCCGCCATGCAAGTATCCCGTCCGGCAGGACCTAAATCCACGCCATCGGGATTTCGGCCGGTCAGGGGCAGAGGATGTCGGGATGGGCCTCTGGCAATGGCCTTAGGCGGCGCGGTGTACACCCAGTGATGCCGCTTTTCAGTGCCCGGAGAATCGGCGAACCGGCGCCAGTCCAATTTCTGCGCCAGACTGGATTCTCCGCCCCGTCACCGATTGCAATTTCGGCGTCAGGGTGCGGAGAATCCAGTCCCATATGTTTTTAGCAACCTTGTCAGCTTGTCCTACTATTGTCAAATATTTTCATACATGCACCCAAGTCTCCCTGTTCCTACACCCACTTTAAAATTACACTATTTAATTGCTATCGCCTCTCTCCTTCTTACTTAAACATATTGCTTCACTGAATTAACATATTACTGTCCATTTTACCATTCCGTCTATCCTCCTCAAGTCCCTTATTATCCACCTCTCTGTTGCTACATTTCTGAATTTTGTGTCATCTGAAAACTTTGGAACTATGCCCTCTAAACCCGAGTCCAGGTTATTAATCTACATCAAAAAGACCAGGGTCCGAATGCCGTCCTCTGGGGAGACAACACTGAAAACTTTCCTTCAGTCTGAGAAACACCATTCTTCACAATTCCTCTTTGGTTCTCTGCCTCAGGCTAGGATTGTACCCACTGGAGTTCAGAACGCGACTTGATCGATACCTTTAAGATCACAAGGGGTATTGACAGGGTGGATATGAAGAGGATGTTTCCTCGTGTCGGACAATCTAGAAGTAGGGGTCACTGTTTAACAATAATATGTCACCTATTTAAGACAGAGATGAGTAGAAATTGTGTCTCTCAGAGGGTTGTGAGTCTCTGGAACTCTTTTCCTCAAAAGGCAGTAGGAGCAGAATCTTTGAATATCTTTAAGGCAGAGTTTGATAGATTCTGATTAACAAGGGGTGAAAGGTTATCGGGGGTGGGCAGGAATGTGGGGTTAAAGTTAAAATCAGATCAGCCACGATCTTATTGAATGGCAGAGCAGGCTCGAGGGACCGAGTGACTACTCCTGCTCCCAATTCGTATGTATGTTTGAATGAAGATAGCTCCTTGGCAATTATTCTCCAACTTACGGAGAAGTGCGGTGTTTTTTTGAACTATGTGGCAGGGTGAGCAGGCAGACCCTGAGTCTACCTCAGCCAGAACAGGGAAATCGAAGCCCATGCTTTCAGTGTTAATTTAATCCGCACACCAGCTGTCGAGCCAACTGAGCTACTCTGCCCCCTCATCGCTATTGTAGAAGCAAAATCCTGCAGATGCTGGAAAACTGAAAGAAAAATTAAACAAATGCTGGAAATATTCAGTGGATCACTCAGCAGCGGCGGAGAGATGGAAAGTCATGGATCTGAAACCCTGTTTCTCTCTCCACAGAGGCTGCCCCACCTGCTGAGTATTTCCAGCATTTTCTTCTTTACATTCACAATCACATTCTGTTTACTATGTCTGAGTCCATTATATATCCATTCTGTCGCCATTATGGAAAGTATTCCGCCTGGAGGTCGGTGACCAGTGGTGTCCGGCAAGGATCTGTTCTGGGACATCTGCTCTTTGTGGTTTTTATAAATGACTTGGATGAGGATGTGGAAGGGTGGGTTAGTAAGTTTGCCGATGACACGAAGGTTGGTGGAGTTGTAGATAGTGTTGAGGGTTGTTGCAGGTTATACAACAGGCCATTGACAGGATGAAGAGCAGGGCTGAGAAGTGGCAGATGGAGTTCAACCTTGATAAATGTGAAGTGATTCATTTTGGAAAGTCAAATTTGAATGCTGAATACAGGGTTAAAGGCAGGATTCTTGGAAGTGTGGAGGATCAGAGGGATCTTGGGGTCCACGTACATAGATCCCTCAAAGTTGCCACCCAGGTTGATAGGGTTGTTAAGAAGGCGTATGGTGTGTTGGCTTTCATTAACAGGGGCATTGAGTTTAAGAGCCGCGAGGTTTTGCTGCAGCTTTATAAAACCCTGGTTAGACCACACTTGGAATATTGTGTCCAGTTCTGGTCGCCTCATTATAGGAAGGATGTGGATGCTTTGGAGAGGGTGCAGAGGAGATTTACCAGGATGCTGCCTGCACTGGAGGGCATGTCTTATGAAGAAAGGTTGAGGGAGCTAGGGCTTTTCTCACTGGAGCGAAGAAGGCAGGGAGATGTGACTTGATAGAGGTGTACAAGGTGATGAGAGGCATGGATAGAGTGGATAGCCGGAGACTTTTCCCCAGGGTGGAAATGGCTGTCATGAGGGGACATAATTTTAAGGTGATTGGAGGAAGGTATAGGGGAGATGTCAGAGGTAGGTTCTTCACACAGAGAGTGGTGGCTGTGTGGAATGCACTGCCAGTGGAGGTGGTGGAGTCAGAGTCATTAGGGACATTTAAGCAACTCTTTGACAGGCACATGGACAGCAGTAAATTGAAGGGGTGTAGGTTAGGCTGATCTTAGATTAGGATAAATGGTCGGCACAACATCGTGGGTTGAAGGGCCTGTACTGTGCTGTACTGTTCTATGTTCTATGTTCTATTCTATTAATCCCATGGGATTTAATTTTCCTCACACGACTATTCTGGGACACTTGCCTTTTGGAAGTCCATTTCCACAACACCAATTACCCTAACCTCCCCAACTCTCTCCTTTACTTCATCAAACAACTCAGTCAAATTAACCAAACATAATTTTCCTTCAACAAAAATGTACTGGGCATGATTCTCCGGTGGCTGACACAGAAATCGTTAAACATGATTGGGCAGAGAATAGGTTCAGACGCTAAAATCGCGACAGGCGCCAATTTGACACCAAATCGCTATTCTCCGTCACCTCGACAGCAGCATCAATGCAGTCCGGAACGCACGTACAGCAGACACCGTTTACATACGATTAGCGGGTCTGACCCGGTATTATCCTGGGCCTCCGCAATGCCCCATCTCCGATGGGCCGCGTTCCCGACGGCGCGGTTCACTTGTGCTTTTAAAAATTATGAAACCGCCGTCATGGCTACTAAGGGAGAGAGAGGGGATACGGAACGTGTCCAATATAGCCATAGTGTGCTGACAGTTGTGCCACTGGCCAGGAGGCTACTGCCAGGGCCGGGCGGCGTAGCGGGAGGTGGCCAGGAGGTGGGCTATGGGGTCGAGGTGGATGGGCATGGAACACCATAATAATAATCTTTATTGTCACAAGGAGACTTACACTGCAATGAAGTTACTGTGAAAAGCCCCTAGTCACCACATTCCGGCGCCTGTTCGGGTACACAGAGGGAGAATTCTGAATGTCCAAATTACCTAACAGCACGTCTTTTGGGACTAGTGGGAGGAAACCGGAGCACCCAAAGGAAACCCACGCAGACGCGGGGAGAACGTGCTGACTCCACATAGACAGTGACCCAGCCGGGAATCGAACCTGGGACCCTGGCGCTGTGAAGCCACAGTGCTAACCACTGTGCTGCCATTGCTGCAGCCGGACAGGCAGCCATGCAACTGCGCATGCCACTGACACCACACTGTGAACATAGGGCCACAGGTCGTATAGATGTCACCCCAGGCCATCCCGGAAGCGCCCTGGATACATCCGACCCATCACTGAATGGGTGCGCTCCAGCACAAGCCAATGCCATCTTGTTGGCTGTGACGAGTGTGTGTGGGGATTGTAATGTGTATATGCGGCTGCAGCTTGTCAGCCTCCTGCGTGTCTATCACAGACGCGGCGAATCCGGCACCGTTTTTGATTGGAATCGATTGTGTTTCATGTGGCGCCGGTGCTAGCCCCTTAATAGTCGCTGAATCGGTCCTGGTGCGGCACCAATATTGCTGTTGTGAAAGTCCACGAATTCTGCGTTGGCATCAACACTTAGTCTCAGAAACAGAGGGACCCCCCCCCCCCCACTGACTTTCATTTATTCGTCCATAATTTTCCAAATGTCATTCAATTTTCTATCAGGTTATTGTGTCCAACATTAAACTGACTGGACGATGGTTGCTAGCTTTATTCATCTTCCTATTTTGAACATGGGTGTGGTATCTGTAATCGTTCAGTCCCACTGGTACCACTCCTATATACAAGGAGAGTATCCACAACTTCCACTCTTACTTCTCTCAGCAATCTTACATGTATCCCATCTGGAAAGGGTAACATTTCTACTTTGAGGACTGGTAGCTTTTTAGCGACACTCTCTTTCTCCATTTTGATCCTATCCAATATCACCACTGCTTCTTCCTTTATGGTGAGATTGGCAACACCCTTGTTATGTCCTGTGTTATGGCTGTGGCAAAGATCTAGTTCTTGTGATGATAAGTAGATTGTCATCTGTACTATCATCTGTATGTAAATAATAATATATGTAGTTCCAGCATCCGACCACCAGGTGGTGTGAGTATGCAGACAAGGGACCCGGTCACACCATATGTTCCAAGAGAAGGTGTTAATAAGGACTTTGTAGCAGTCGCATATTAGAGTAGCTCCTTAGTATCTGATTGTAAGTGTTTGACCATTATTTCCAACTGTATTAATCTTAGACATTTTAGTAATTCATTAGTGTAGTGTTAGTAATGAATAACTTTGTTTATAAAACAAAGTCTAATGTTCTTTGTTCACACTAAAATATTAAGATTCAACATCAGCCCAATCAAAGAACATTACAGTTCTTTGACGAGTAAGATAGTTTATTAACAAAATGAACACGTGGAAAGATAACTAACGAATTATGATACAAACGGTAACAAATAAGTGAATTCTCCTGGAGCTACTTTTAATGCGAGTGTCCACTAGTGCAATTTACTACCAACTGCTGATCTGTGGAGTCACATGGTGGATCGCTATCGTCACCTGCGAGTCAGACGTTGTATAGATAACTATATACTTTAATAGATAACTAAATACATTACTGCGCATGGGCAGCATGGTGGCGCAGTGGTTAGCACTACTGCCTCATGGTGCCGAGGTCCGAGGTGCAATCCCGGCTCTGTGTCACTGTCTGTGTGGAGTTTACACATTCTCTCTGTGTTTGCATGGGTTTCACCCCCACAACCCAAAGATGTGCAAGGTAGGTGGATTGGCCACACTAAATGGCCCCTGAATTGGAAAAAATGAATTGGGTACGCTAAATTGAAAAATAAAGAAAATGCATTACTGTGCATATGCATATCACCACATCCCCCTTTCTTTGGAAGTGTTAACATTTACAAATGTAACTATGCTCCACCAAGCATAATATGCATAACAATTTCAAGTATGTGACTGTACACAGTTCACTACATGTTTAGTCTGTCAGGTTTACGACATAATCTGGTTGATCTCCTGAGCAATGGCTGAATAGGCGATCATGTCCAACCTTCATTTATTGTTGGTGTTCCTACTTGTTCTGTATTTATAGCTGCGGATGTTTCCCTGAATGCTGGCTCTGATTGGTGGTCTGTATCCTCTTCAAGTATTTTGGGATTACATACCAACTCTACCTACTCTACTGTTGGACTCAAAACCAAGGGACGTCGAACTTTCAACAGCGCTCTTCGGTTTCTCTGCAAGAATGAGCCATTCTCAGTGATGATGAGAAACGAATGTCGGCCTGCCTGTGCAGTACCTTTACATGCCTTGACCATCCGTTTCCATTGGCATCCTCCAGTCTAACCATGTCACCTGGATACACTGGCAGGAGCTTCCTTGCGGATTTATCATAGAACCCTTTCTGCCTCCTTTTCTGAAGAAGCAGTTTCCGCTCCAGTCCTCGATCCTCAGGGTGAGTTACAATGGAAGGCAGATGTGCAAGGTAGGTGGATTGGCCACACTAAATGGCCCCTGAATTGGAAAAAATGAATTGGGTATGCTAAATTGAGCTGTCTATTCATTAGCAACTGTGCTGGTGATAGCTCATTGACAAGTGGTGCAGGATGATAGCTCAAAAGTAGCAGCATGATAGCACAAGTGGCGAGCACTGTGGCTTCACAGCGCCAGGGTCCCAGGTTCGATTCCCCGCTGGGTCACTGTCTGTGCGGAGTCTGCACGTTCTCCCCGTGTCTGCGTGGGTTTCCTCTGGGTGCTCCGGTGCAGGTTAGGTGGATTGGCCATGATAAATTGCCCGTAGTGGCCAAAAAGGTGAGGAGGGGTTAATGGGTTATGGGGATAGGGTGGAAGTGAGGGTTTGAGTGGGTAGATGCAGACTCGATGGGGCGAATGGCCTCCTTCTGCATTGTATGTTCCATGTTCTATGTTCTATGTAAAAGTGCCCGATACATGTCTTCCTGGCTGTCAATGGCTTTTTTTTTAGCTGATGTGTAACAATGTGCATGCCCTTTCCTTCCTTCCAGTTTGACTGAGGATATAAAGGACTTGAAGTAATGTGTTTAAAGTCAAAATGACAGGTGAACTCAGTCCATTCACACTTTTTGAAGCAGGGACCATTGTCAGTCATAACAGTGTTTGGTATCCCGTGCCGGGCAAAAATCTCTTTAGCATATTTGGTAACACACCGAGCAGTCAGGTTTGCTAGCTGTGCTACCTCTGGATAATTAGTGAAGTAGCCGATGACCAAAAGGTATTCTTTTCCGTTGAAGTGAAAAAGATCCCTGCCCACCTTCTGCCAAGGAGTTGTGGTGATTTCACCCATGTGCTCTTACTCTGCTTGCACTGGAACCTCTGACAGGTGTCACAGTTATCAACCATCACTGCAATGTCCTGGGTGATGCCTGGCCAATCATCTGTATCCCGGGCCCTGCGCTTGCACTTTTCAATGCCCAGGTGCTCTTCATGGAGCTTTTGAGCATGAGCGGCCTCAAGGAATGCGGAATCACAATCCTGTGCTATCGTAGTAGAAGGCCATTTGCCTCACTCAACGCTGCCCTCACATTGTAATAACCTGAGCAGGAACCCTTAGGTCATCCCTCATGGAGATATTTTATTACTTTTATAGGACTGAGTCCTTGGCCCTTTCTTCCTTTATTCGACGCGACTCATCATCAGAGACTGGAAGAGATGCAGTGACGAGATTAAGATGGACTTGCATGTCCTCATCAACCAGGCGTATCTCTTTAATACCTGTGGCTCGAGAAAGTGTGTCAGCGACAATGAGATACTTGCCTGGTGTGGAGCTTAGGTCAAAATCATAGCATTGGAGCTTCATCATCATGCGCTGGGTCCTCGGGAACATTTTGCACTAATTCTTCTGTACAATTGAGACGAGTGGCCTGCGGTCAGTCTCCATGTTGAAAGACCGTACACATAATCATGGAACTTGTCCAAACCATTGATTAACCCAAGGCATTCTTTTTCAATTTGTGCTCCGTCTCTGACATTGTTCATGAGGCGTATGCCACAGGCAGCCAGCTGTCTTCTGCCTCCTGCTGCAGTAACACCCCTCCCAGGCCACCCTTAGATGCATTGGTTGAAATTTTGGCCTTTTTCGCAGGGTCATAAAACGTTAGAACTGGCGCTGTAGTCAATGAGATCAGCAAAGCTTGCCATTCCTGCTCATGTCTGGGGACTACTGGAACACTGTGTGCTTTTTGACCGTATCTCGGAAATGAGAAGTTTTTGATGCCAGGTTGGGAATGAATTTGCCAACAAAGTTGATCATCCCTAACATCTGTAGGATACCTTTTTTATCTGTGGGACGTGACATTGTCAAAATATCCTTTATCTTCTCATGGTCCAGCTGCACACCTTGTGCAGAGAGCCTATCCCCCAAGAAGGTGATGCTGTCAACTCCAATTTGACACTTTGCTTTGTGAAGCTTTAGACCATTCTTCTTCATACTCTTTAAGACCCTGAGAGGCCTTCTGTCATGCTCGCCGCATGTGGACCCCCAAATTATTATGTCATCCACATAGACTCGGACGGCAAGTAATCCTTCAACTATGTGCTCCATGGCATGATGGAAAACCTCTGAAGCAGAAATTATGCCAAATGGCATCCAAAGGAAACAATAGCGCCCAAAGGGTGTGTTAAACGTACAGAGCTTTGTGCTCGCTTATGATAATAATAACCTTTATTTTCACAAGTCACTGTGAGCCAAATACTCCTAACGTTGTGATCTCATTACCATTATTGTTCTTCAGTAGTACCGATCGATGAACTATTTTCGGTTTAGTTTTCAGTCCTTTTAAAGCTGACAAAGTGATAAGGTTGGCCCCCACTCCCCTGTCGAGCCTGTATTTGATTAGTGTGTCATTAACCATCAACGGAATCGTCTATCTATCTTCTATGGTCTTCGCATCTGCAGCATTATGGCTGCAAATTGTGAGGAAAAATTTGCCGTTTTGCCTGTTCGGACTCCTCGTGTCCTCAGTCAAAATCATATCAACAGCAACCAGATCTCCAATGCATATCCCATTAATTAAGTTAACTGGTCCTGTTTGGTCCACTGATGGACGTGAAAAACATTGCCTAGCAAAGTTATTTGTTCTTCCACACTTGGAACACACCTTCTCAAATGCAGGGCATCGTCCCGACAAATATCGATTGCTACATCACTGGCACAAAATGACGGATCCAGTCGGCCACTTAAAATGGGACACAGTGTTCCAATAGTCCCCACACTGAGACCAAGTTTTTTCTTTGGCTGCGTCACTATGCTTAGGGCAATGGCATCTTCTGCCACATTGGTGCCAACATGTTTCAGATTGAACACGCTGTGCAACTAGCTTGCTTGCATGACAAATATTGATCACTTTTTCTTGCTGAAGCTCTTCTTCCCTCAATAGCCTATCATTTACTTTATCATTTGATATCCTGAACACTATCTGGTCACGGATCATTGACGACTTTAACGTACTAAAATTGCACAACTTCACCGTCAACCGCAAGTCAGTTAAAAATCTATCAAAAGATTTGCCTGCCTTCTGGGCATACAAACAGAAGATATAGGCCGGGAGTCTCTGAGCCCGTGTCAGGTCGGAGAATCGGCCTCAATCGGTGCAAAAATCCCGCCACGCCACTCCGGTGCCGGGCCGCCGATTCTACGGTCGCCAGAGAATCGGCGCCAATCGCGCCCCCGCAGTCGCTGCGGCGCCGGACGGGGGCCTCTGAAATAGGCCTCCGCGGCGATTCTCCGCGGCAATGGGCCAATCTCCCGCCGAATCCCGCCGGCATGGTTCAAACCTGGTACCACCCAGCGGGAGTCCGGACCTGCAGCCGATGTGGACTTCCTGGTGGGGGGGGGGGGGGGGCGGAGGGGGGGCGGGGGGATCTGACTCCGCGGAGGGGGGCCTCCACGGGGGTCCAGGTCTGCAATCGGGGGCTTCCGATCGGCAGGCAGCCCCAATCTAGAGGGGGCCTACCTCTTTCCTCGAGGGCCCGCTGTTCGGCTGCCGACATGTTGCTCTGCGCTGCCGCAGAGATGGCAACAACGCGCCAGCGCAGAGACAGCCATCGCGCGCAGGTGTGAACCCACAACGGCCGTGCTGGGCCGGCTTTCAGCGCCAGAGCAGTGCACAGCACTCCGGTGCCGTTCGAGCCCCCGAAGAACAGGAGAATTACTGGGCCTGGAGACCCGTTGATGTCGGCGTCGCTCGCGCCGATTTTTACGCTGGCGTCAACTCTTGGCCGCGATATCGGAGAATCCCGACCATAATGTTCAAACGTTTCATTTTTCTTCGGAGAGCAATGCCGATCAAAGTACTTTATTACTTCATCAAAGCTCTTGCTTTCCTCTTTGCTGTCGAATGCAAAGTTATGATAAATCTCTATTGCTTGAGAACCTGCAATCGTGAGCAGCAACACAATGCGCCTCTCGTCAGGCTGTACCTGCAGGCCAAGGCCTGCAACATAGAGCCTGAATTGCTGCTTTAAAACACGGCAATTCTCATCTACATTACCAGTGACTTGACGCTGGTAGGGTGCCTTCAGATCTTCCATCTCTACCTTCACAGTCGTTCCGGGCATTGAGTTCCAGTTGCTCGTAGTTTACCAGGTAGGCAGAAGAATTTTCCTTTTTCTTTCTTCAGCCTGTTATGTCTCGTCTTCTCAGTTGTTATCTTCAATTGTTCTACACACTTGTTATGTTCTGCGTTGTGGCTGTAGTACAGGTGCATACAGAACATCTAGCTCTTTGACTAGTAAGATAGTTTTATTAACAAGGTGAACACGTGCAAAATAACTAATGAACTATGATACAGACGATAACAAAATAAATGAATTCAGTGAATTCTCCTGGAGCTACTTATAGTGCGACTGTCCTCTAGTACAACTTACTACCAACTGCCCGATATCTTGAGTCACATGGCAGATCTCTATCGCCACCAGTTGGTTGCAGGTCACATTGATTTTTAAAAAAAATATGTTTATTCAAATTTTCCAACAACATTTTTAACAAACCCCCCCCATTTCAAAAAGAAAGAAACACAAACACAACAGTCAAAAGTTATACAAAACTTTTACATTGGGTTTCCACATATACAGTAGCCCCCCCATATGACATTCAAAGGTACCCGTAGAGAAGCCCCCCCCACCCACCCAAATTCCCCCCCTGAAAGAGACCCCCCTCCCCCCCCCCCACCCTTGGGTTGCTGCTGCTGCTGACCTCCTCCTAACGCTCCGTGAGATAGTCTAGGAATGGTTGCCACAGCCTGAAGAACCCCTGCACAGACCCTCATAAGGCAAACTTTATCCTCTCGAGCTTAATGAACCCTGCCATGTCATTTATCCAGGCTTCCACACTGGGGGGCTTCGCGTCCTTCCATAATAGCAAGATCCTCTGCCGGGCTACCAGGGACGCAAAGGCCAGGATACCGGCCTCTTTCGCCTCCTGCACTCCCGGCTCGTCCGTTACCCCAAATAGTGCAAACCCCCAGCTCGGCTTGACCTGGACTTTCACCACCTTGGACATAGTCCTCGCGAAACCCCTCCAAAACCCCTCCAGTGCCAGGCACGACCAGAACATGTGGACGTGATTCGCCGGGCTTCCCAAGCACCTCCCACACCTGTCCTCCACCCCAAAGAACCTACTCAACCTCGCCCCTGTCATATGCACTCTGTGAATAACCTTGAATTGTATTAGGCTGAGCCTGGCGCAAGAGGAGGAAGAATTAACTCTACTCAGGGCATCAGCCCACAAACCCTCATCTATCTCCTCCCCAAGCTCCTCCTCCCACTTGCCCTTTAACTCCTCGACCGAGGCCTCCTCCTCTTCTTTCAGCTCCTGGTAGATCGCTTAAACCTTGCCTTCTCCAACCCATACACCCAAAATCACCCTGTCCTGAGTCCCCTGTGCTGGGAGCAGCGGGAATTCCCTCATCTGCCGCCTCACAAACACCCTCACTTGCATATACCTGAAAGCATTTCCCGGGGGTAACCCAAACTTCTCCTCCAGTGCCCCCAGGCTCTCAGACGTCCCATCTATAAACAGGTCCCCCATTCTTCTAATCCCTGCCCGATGCCAGCTCCAAAATCCCCCATCCATCCTTCCCGGGACGAACCGATGATTCTCCCGAATCGGGGACCCAACCGAGACTCCCACCTCGCCCCTGTGTCGCCTCCACTGCCCCCAGATCTTCAACGTCGCCGCCACCACCGGACTCGTGGTGTACCTTGTCGGTGAGAGCAGCAGCGGTGCCGTCGCCAGCGCCCTCAGGCTCGTGCCCACACAGGACGCCATCTCCAACCTCTTCCACGCCGCCCCCTCTCCCTCCATTACCAACTTACGGATCATCGCCACATTGGCAGCCCAATAATAGTCGCACAAATTCGGCAGAGCCAGCCCTCCCCTGTCCCTCCGACGCTCCAGAAACACCCTCTTTACCCTCGGGGTCTTATTTGCCCACACAAAACCCATGATACTCCGACCTACCCATTTGAAAAAGGCCTTGGGAATCATAATGGGAAGGCACTGGGACACAAAGAAAAACCTCGGGAGGACCATCATTTTAACCGACTGCACCCTGCCCGCTAGCGAGAGTGGCAGCGCATCCCATCTTTTGAAATCCTCCTCCATCTGCTCCACCAACCGCGTCAGATTGAGTTTGTGCAGGGCCCCCCAACTCCCAGCCACCTGGATCCCTAAGTACCGAAAGCTCCTTTCCGCCCTCTTTAACGGCAGGTCGTCTATCCCCTTTCCCTGGTCCCCTGAATGCACCACAAAGAGCTCACTTTTCCCTATGTTGAGTTTATACCCTGAGAAGTCCCCAAACTCCCTTAGGATCCGCATGACCTCCGCCATCATCTCCACTGGATCTGCCACATACAGCAACAGATCATCCGCATACAGCGACATCCGATGTTCCTCTCCCCCTCGGACCAGTCCCCTCCATTTCCTGGACTCCCTTAGTGCCATGGCCAGAGGCTCAATTGCCAATGCAAACAGTAAGGGGGACAGGGGCACCCCTGCCTCGTCCCTCGGTACAGCTGAAAGTACTCCGAAACCCGCCGATTCGTAGCCACGCTTGCCACCACGGCTCTATATAACAATCTGACCCAGCTGATGAACCCCTCCCCGAACCCAAATCTCCGCAGCACTTCCCAACGATACTCCCACTCCACCCGGTCGAAGGCCTTCTCCGCGTCCATAGCTGCCACTACCTCCACTTCTCCCTCCACCGAGGGCATCATAATCACGTTGAGGAGCCTCCGCACATTAGTGTTTAGCTGTCTGCCCTTTACAAATCCCATCTGGTCCTCATGAATCACCCCCGGGACACAGTCCTCAATTCTCGTAGCCAGCACTTTTGCCAGCAACTTAGCATCCATATTGAGGAGCGAGATCGGTCTATACGACCCACACTGCAGTGGGTCCTTGTCCCACTTCAGGATCAGAGAGATCAGCGCCCCGGACATTGTCAGGGGCAAGGTCCCCCCCTCCCTTGCCTTATTGAAAGTCCTCACTAGCAACGGGCCTAGCAGGTCCACGTATTTCCTGTAAAACTCGACCGGGAACCCATCTGGCCCGGGGGCCTTCCCCGCCTGCATGCTCCCCAATCCTTTAACCAGCACCTCCAGCCCAATTGGTGCCCCTAAACCAGCCACCTCCTGCTCCTCCACCCTCGGGAACCTCAGCTGATCCAAAAATCGTCGCATCCCCTCTTCCCCCGCTGGGGGCTCAGATCTGTACAGATCCCCATAGAAGGCCCTAAATACCTCGTTTATTCTCACCGCACTCCGCACCATATTCCCCCCGCTATCCTTAACTCCACCTATCTGCAGGTCACATTGATAACAGTATACATTGATTGACAACTATATTCAAAATTGTGCACAGGCGTATCACCATACCGGGTGCTCCAGTTTCCTCCCACAATCAATTATGTGTAGGTTAGATGGGTTGCCCATGCTAAATTTCCCCTTAGTGTCGAGAGATATGCTGGTTAGGTGGGGTTATGGAGATAGTGTGAAGGAGTGGGCATAGATGGGGTGCTCTTTCAGAGGGTTGGTGCAGACTTGAAGGATCGTAAGGTCTCCTTCTGCACTGTCTGGATTCTATGGATTGATTGGGCTGCATGTTCCCTCTTTGGGTGGCTTAAAAGGGGCTGATTATTGCTTTACTTACTGGGGACAACCAATAGCTCCATCAAAATATGCCCACAGAAACTAGACCTTAAATATAGTTGGTGGGGCGGGGGGGGGGAATGCAAAGTGAATTGATTATGTGATACATGTACAAAGCTACACAACTATGAAGGATTACAACACAAAATAAATCCTTCAGTAAACAAACTACCACATATCAACTTACTAGAATACCTGTGTCAATCCACCCAGCCCCGAGGAGAATCTAAAATTAAATTAAAGCTTCCTTGGAACCCCCGGACGTCAAGTATACATATCGCATGTTAAAAAGAGTGAAATAAACAGAAAATACTGGAGATATTCAGCAAGTAAGGCAAAATCTGTGGAGAAGGAAAGTTGTTTCTGGTCAATGACTTTTCTTCAGAACTGGAAGCTTTTTTGTTTAATTTAGAGTACCCAATTTTTTTCTCCAATTAAGGGGCCATTTAGTGTGTCCAATCCACCTAACCTGAACATCTTTGTTTACGGGGGTGAAACCCACGGAGACATGGGGAGAATGTGCAAACCCCACATGGACAGTGACCCATCTGTAGGGAGAGAAAAGAGCTAACGTTTCGAGACCAGGTGACCTTTAATTCTTTTCTCTCCATTCAGATGCTGCCAGACCTGCTGAGATTTTCCAGCATTTTCTCTTCTGCTTTCAGATTCCAGCATCCGTGGTAATTTGCTTTTATTCTGAAGGGACTGTCCCAGTCTGGGGTCTGGGGTCTGGTGGGGGAGGCCCGCTGCGTTCGAGTGTGCGTGGGCAGGGCGTTCCGGGTTTGGGGGTGTGGGGGTGGGGGTGGGGGGTGGGGGGGGGGGGGGGGATCAATGGGGGAATGGAGGGAACCGCCTCTTGAGGAGTCCGATGCACCGCTCAATCACAGCCCGGGTAGCTGCATAGGTCTCGTTGTAACGGGTCTCCACCTCGGTCTCCGGCCACTGTACTCGTGTCATTAACCAGGTCTCAGCGGATACCCTTTATCCCCCAAGAGCCAGCCGCCCATTCAGGGGTGGTCCTTGAAGAGGCCGGAGATGACCGACTGCTCCAGGAGTAGCCGTCATGGACATTCCCCCGGGAAGCATGCACACACGTGCATGATCTTCAAGTGGTGGTCGCACATAAGTTGTATGTTCGGGGAGTGGAAACCCTTCCTGTTATCGTAGAGCACTCCCAGACGGCCCGGTGAGTGCAGGACAACATTAATGTCATCTATTACCCCGTGGACCTGGACCATCTCGGCGAGGGTGGAGAAACCTGCTGCCCGGGCATCTTGCTGGGCTTGGTCTATGTAAAAGATGATGTTGTTTTCCACTGGGGCAAACAGGGCATCTGTGATCTGTCGGATGCACCTGTGGGCTGTGACCTGCGAGGAACCGTCATCTGTTCAAATGACCAGCGATGTTTGTACACCCTGGGCCATCGCTGGACTTCCCTCTGGGTCCCTCCCTGGCAGCCGATCCTCAGGGTGTGGGGCGGGGTCCGGCACATGGTCCGTCGCCTCGAGCATTTGCTGATGCTGCTGCTGCCACCATCTCTGGTGTCTGGCCGCCCGGTCTAGCAGCAGCCCCACTTGGGCAAGTTATGGGTCCAAAATCCCTGCCGTAACGCTCAATATCTGTAAGGAACTGGGAGAGGATGTTAGGCTGACAAACAATGGTGGCTCCCACCCCGTGACCCTCCATTCCCCCATTGATCCCATCCTTGCCCCCCCCCCCCCCCACCCAACCCGGAACGCCCTGTCCACGCACACTCGAACGCAGCGGGCCTCCCTCACCAGACCCCAGATGCTGTACCCTGGACACCTGCTCATAACATCACCTGGACCAGGCGTTGATCCCCTTCCCATGGCACTCGCCCACCCTCCGGCCCTGGACTTCGCCCCGGTGCTGTGGCTCCTCCTCTGGGTATGCATGTTGCGTGACCAGAGCTATGGATAGCAATGGTAGAGTCTCCAATTTGATTGCATCATAACTGACCAGGAATCCCTTCCTCTCTTATCGCCAGCCATTGGTGTGTTGGAAGGATTACAAGTTGATAATCGACCTGTTTGGGTGCATTATGAACTCACCTTCCTTGGCCATCAAGTCCTGAGGTGGGATTCAAACCCAGAATTTCTGGCTCAAAGGCAAGAATGCTACCCACTGTGCCACAAGACCTCCGGAGCAGCCAATACAGGATCGTTAACTGAAAGAAGTCCATGCAAATCATTGTGTCGGCTGGAAGGAGTGTTTGTGGCCTTGGTCAGTCATGGAGATAAAAGGGTGATTATATTTTCTGTTCTTCCAGGAGTAGGTGCTGGGGATGGGTGGAATGTTGTGGATGATGGACAAATGGATCAGGAAATCGTGGATGGGACAGTCCCTTCAGAATAAAAGCAAATTACCGCGGATGCTGGAATCTGAAACCAGAAGAGAAAATGCCGGAAAATCTCAGCAGGTCTGGCAGCATCTGTAGGGAGAGAAAAGAGCTAACGTTTCAAGTCAAGATGACACTTTGTCAAAGCTTTAACAAAGGGTCATCTGGACTCGAAACATTAACTCTTTTCTCTCCCTGCAGATGCTGCCAGTCCCTTCAGAAACGGGAGGTTTTTAAATCGGCAAACAGTGCAAGTTTAATGCCTGGAAATAAATCTGTTTTTATAATGAATTTAGAGTACCCAATTCATTTTTTCCAATTAAGGGGCAAATGAGCATAGCCATACCACCTACCCTGCTCATCTTTGGGTTGTGGGGGCGAAACCCACGCAAAAATGGGGAGCATGTGCAAACTCCACAGGGACAGTGACCCAGAGCCAGGATCGAACCTGGGACCTCGGCACCGTGAGGAAGCAGTGCTAACCACTGCGGCACCTTGCTGCCCCTTACTGGAAATTAATCTGACTGAGGTGTTGACGTGAGAAGATGTTTCCCCCATCAGATTGATTCCCTGTAAGTATTTTAGCCAATATTGTCCACTCAATAGTGCAAATAGGTAGAGAAATGAAAATGAGAGGTCCTACATTTCAACTGGCAGTCCCGAAACCGCAGTCCAGATGGCGGATAACAATCACTGTCCCACTCCCCACACTTACATGTGAGGCAGCAAGTTCAGCCTGGACAAACAATCCACAACACTTCCAGACCAGGAAATTAGGGATAGAAAATGCTGGACAATTTCGTCAGGCCTGACAGCATCTGTGGAGCGAGAACGGAGCTAACGTTTCGAGTATGGATGACTCTTTGTCATAGCTGGAGAGAACTGGAAATAGGATTAGATTTATGGGCACGATCCAACAAAAAAAACAGTCCATTCTGGGTGGGATTAGAAGGGTCGTTCCTGGCGTAAAGGCACTCTGGGGTTTTATCGGGCCTCAGCAGGGATTGCCCCGCCAAGGCCCACTCAGTCGCATTTCCTACACTGAGGAGCTCTGCTCATCGGTGCAGGAAGAGATCGGGGAGCCATTTCTCAATGGCACCCCAATCTCTCGACTCCTCCAACCCCGCCCAACGCCCAAACTCACCTGGTTCCTTGAGTCCCTCACACCCCACCTCATATGGGCAAGGCATCCCCTGGCCCGGTCCCTGGCGTGAGCTAAAATCCAACCCAGCTCTCACTGCCAGAGTGTCGAGGTGGCACTGCCAGGGTGCTAGGCTGGCAGTGCCAAGGTGCCCAGGTGGCATCAGCAGTGCCAGAGTGCCACGCTGCCCAGATACCAACCACCCGGTGGCCTCCAATCACCTGGGAGACCCACCCAAGTTCTGTTCCGTCTGGTCCCCATTTGTGCGAAATGGCACCCCGCTGGAGTCTCCTCGGTGGGGCCGGTAGATCCCGGGTGCCAGTTAGATCTGGCATTGGCAGAGTTAAATGAGCTTTTAAGCTCACTTAACTCTGCAAGTCTGGGTCCCTCCCATTGGGGGCAGGATCCGGATTGTGACATCTCACGAGATCTCGTTATTACCGTTGGGAATCCCAGAAGAGGCCTCCCACGGGATCTACTGGCCATGTCCCATTCTGATTCCGGCAGGACAGGCTGATAAATCGTACCCAGATTGTTGTGGGGGCCATGGAGCAGTATGGGCTGGATAGAGGGCCAGCAATAGGTGGAGGCTAAGGAGAGATTGACAAAGATGTCGTGGACAAGAAAACAAAGTGAATCTAAGTTATCAATAGTGTGGGGATACAGGAAAATTCTCCCCCTCAATTGTTCCTGGAGAAGCAATTTGTTTAGAACGGGGGAAAGTTTCACCTCCTGATTCATATGTTGCCTGTGATGCCGGAACTGAGGTTAGATATTTGGCTGAAGACCAAATGATTCGTATATTCTAGGCCCAGATATTCAACCTGATAAAGTGGAAAACGTTTTAATTGTGAAAAACTGCTCTGGGCTCAGTACATCAATGCAGGATGTCCTGTCGGATCAGCGAGACTAGATTGGGTCTCAGGTCGGATCTTTCACCATTAAACAAGTCTTCTGTATTGAATAGTTAATGCTTTTTGAGGCTGGGAGTAATGCTTTTAAGATCGCTAATTATTATTGTGGAAACCACTTGCTATAGAGTGCATGAATCTTTAGCCTCCTGCAAACCAGACAAACAGGCTTGTAGCATCATACCACTGATCATGTGACTCTGTAATTCCTCTGCTCCAGTGTAGGAGCTCTGCTCTGATCGAGTCCACACAATCTCACAGTCCTTCTTTTTGTATATGATGGGAAAGGGCTTTAGAAGGACACAGTCTACTCTGGAATAATGCACCCCACAGTACAAGGCCCACACCAGAAATACCCAGGGGTCAGATCTCGGTTACTGATATCTTTGCATGACAATGGTCTGACCCTTGAGATCTTCTGAGCAAAGGTGGAGGTGATGGTGGAGAGGCACTTCCTCACCTCTAACCCGGGCCCCAAACCTGACCCCTCCCACCATCTCCATCCACCTCCATCCATTCCCAAAACCATTCCCACCTCACCTACCCCATCCTCTCACCTACCACCTCCCTCAGCCTGGCCTCCCTACCCAGCCTCACTGTAAACCTCATAACAACATAAGAAATAGGAGCAGGAATAGGCCACTTGGCCCCTCAAACCTTCTCCACCATTAAATAATATTTTGGCTGATCTTCTGCCTCAGCTCTGTGGTGACATGCATGTACATATCAATGTATATAATTGTCTATCAGTGCACATAGTTATTGGTACGACCTCCGACCAACAGGTGGTATTAGAGATCTATCACATGACTCGGGACACTCGTCAGTTGGTAGTGAGTCGTACAAGAAGGTAGTCGCACTTAGAGTAGCTCCAAAAAAATTCACTGAATTCATTTAGTAGCCATCGTCTGTATTATAGTTCACTCATTATCTTTTCCACATATTTGTTAATAAACCATTTTTATAGTTAAACAACTATATGTTCTCAATACATCATTAAATGGTTATATCACAGAACATAACAAACTCCACCTTCCTGCTAGATCCCCATGCCCCATAATTCTCTTCTTGCCCAATACTCTACTGATCTCGGTTTGAATAAAATCAGTGACGGAACCTCCATAGCCTTTGGACTAAAGAATTCCAAAGATCCTTCACCCAATGAGTGAAGACATTTCTTGCGTATTACTGAAAAGAGAGACATGTTGTTGAAGCTTTTCATCTTGCACTCATCAGGAGAAACACAAGAATACCAAATTTCAAATGGTCACAACAATTTATACTGAAGGAGAAAAGAGTGTTGATTGATTGGCAAGTCAATTCTGATTGGTGTTGCCATGGAGAAAGCAAGGGGAGCTATAGGCTCCCCAAGCTCCGGGTAACTCAAGAAAGGCAGAAGGCTGGAACATTTTGTTTAATTTTTTGTTCAATAAATTTCTCCTCACCTCACTCCTAAATGGCCAACCCATTCATCTGTGCCTATAACCCTCCCTCACTTTCTTGCTCCCCCATCCCAATCTCCGACCGCCCTCCCCAACTCAAACTCAAAAATACTTGACTGTACCCAAGAAGAGTCCCAATATTATCAACTGAGCATCATAAAAAGGCAGGAGGACATCAGAGGGCTGTAAACAAGCTTGAGTATTTTGATGATGGACGTTTGTAAACAAGCATATTGAATATCACCTTGTGTCCCTGAACCTCCTCCGGAAATCTATTATTTTAAATGTGTTGTACAGAAGTAGCAGATCGTGCAAACACATTTGCAAATTACTTCCTCATAATGCTGTCCCCTCCCTGTCCCATGACACTGCATTACTGGAGAACTTGCAGACAGAGATGGCATTGATTTGTTGCAGCAGATATTAATCTAACCTCTACCAGCAGTTATAATAAATTGCATTTATCTAGCTTATATAACTCAGAGAAATGGAACCTCCCAGGTCTGTCATCAGACAACAACTGATACCCAGACAAGTCGGGAGACATTAGGGCGAGTTACTAAATGTTTTAAGCAATGTCTCAAAAGCAGAGAGAGGGGCAGAGAATTTTCGGGAGGGTATTCCAGAGGGCTGTCAGTTGGTAACACGCTTGTCTTTGAATCACAAGGTCCTGGGTTCAAGTTCTTCTCCATGGTTCGAGTGAAAATCTCCACACTGACAATCCACTCCACTGCTGACTTTCAGATGGCACGTTGAACTGAGGGTGTATCGGTCTGCTCGGTGGATGTAAAGGATTCCTTGGCACTGTTTTGAAAAGGAGCAGGGTGGTTGTTCCCAGTGTCCTGGCTGATATCTATCCCTCAGTCACCATTACCGTATCCATTTTGAAATTGTGTAGCTATGAGGCTGTCACGGGCATGTGTGCCATGTCGTGCCAGTGCGATGACATTGTCATGTGGCTCGCCTGACTCCTCGGCCTCCTCGGATCAACTCCTTTCATTTCTGGAGACATCTACCCACTCAGTGTCTCCCCTTTGTCAGCTTGAGGTTGCCCAGGAAACAGTAAACAGATTATTTGGTCATCATCGTATTAATGTGTGCTATCTTTCATACACTGTTACAGTGGCTGCCTTTCAAAAAGTACTTCATTGTTAGGTAGTTATGAAAGGCGCTATGTAAATGTAATACTTTCTTTATTTTGTTGGGCTGGGGAAGAGAAAGAATATCTTGAGCAAAAATATGTAGATGTTGGAAATCTGAAATGAAAACATTGAACATTGGCAATAATCAGGCAGTATCCGTGGAGAGAGAGAGAGAGGACAACAGGAACCATAAACATAACATTAGCTTTTTAAATAATAAATTTAGAGTACCCAATTCTTTTTTTCCATTGAGGGGCAATTTATTGTGGCCAATCTACCTACCCTGCACATCTTTGGGTTGTTGGGGTAAGACCCACGCAGACACGGGGAAAATGTGCAAACTCTACACAGACCCGGGTCCTCGGCGCTGTGGGTAGCAGTGCTAACCACTGCACCACCGTGCCGCCAAACATAACGTTAGCATTTAAGGTCGATGGCGTGACATCAGAGCTGGTAAATGTTACCAATGAGCAGCTTAAAACTAGCTGGGAAAAGAATGAAATGAATTGGTCTGTGATTGGGTGGAGGGAGGGAGAAGATTAAATGCCAGAAGTTGAATGGTCAACTACTGTTTCTGCACACTGCCTGGAAGTGTGGTGGAGGCAGGTTCAATTGAGGCATTCAAGAGGGCATTAGATGATTATTCTAATAGAAACAGTGTGCAGCGGTACGGGGAGAAGGCAGGGGAACGGCACTAAGTCATGATGCTCATTTGGAGAGCCGGTGCAGACACGATGGTCCAAATGACCTCCTCCTGCACCGTTCTGTGATTGTGTGATTCTTTATTCCAGGTGAGGAGTCCGAGAGTCACCGAGCGGGGGATGAAAGTAAACTATGTTATTTTAATTAAAGGAAAGTTGAGTGCTCATCGGTCTCTGCCCTCCACAAATAAAAGGTTTTAATCCAAGTTCCCAAATGTGCTGAGAAATAGTCTGAAAGACCAGGTGATCCTGTTACCTTACCTTCCAAAACTGGAGGTAGCCGGCTTAAGCCATCATTCCATCCATGGGATTAGATAGCTGCAGAAAGCTGAATCTGAATCTGAATGGGTCATGGAGAGATTAAATCGCAGTCTCATTAGTGTCTCATTAGGGGCTGTTTAGCACAGGGCTAAATCGCTGGCTTTGAAAGCAGACCAAGGCAGGCCAGCAGCACGGTTCGATTCCCGTAACAGCCTCCCTGAACAGGCGCCGGAATGTGTCGACTAGGGGCTTTTCACAGTAACTTCATTGAAGCCTACTTGTGACAATAAGCAATTTTCATTTCATTTCATTTCATTTCATTCCCCCACCACCTCCCCTCTCGGTAAGGACAGTATGGAACTCACCTCTAATCTCAGGCTGCATAGGAAATTAACCCAGCAACCCTCATGATCCAAGAGAATGAAGGATAGCTCCGGCAGAAGGTATTGGCAGATTAGCAGCTAAAGGAAGAATAGAGGAGACACAGGTGCAAAAATTTGAGGACAAGAGAGGGTGGAACGGTGGCACAGTAGTTAGCACTGTTGCCTCACAGCAACAGAGACCCGGGTTCAATTCCAGGCTCGGGTGACTGACTGTATGAAGTTTGTATTTTCTTCGTATGTCGGTTTGGGTTTCCTCCGGGTGCTCTGGTTTCCTCCCACAGTCCAAAGATGTGCAGGTTAGGTGGATTAGCCATAATAAATTGCCCCTGACTGTCCAAAGGTTAGGTGGGGTTATGGAGTGACAGGGGTAGGGCGGGGGAGTGGGCCTAGACAGGGTGCTCTTTCAGAGGGCCAGTGCAGACTCAATGGGCTGAATGGCCTCCTTCTGCACTGTAGATAGGGAAGGGAAGAGGAAGATCAACGACAGCTTTGTTTTTTGAAGAATAGTAGTATTGCTGGGGCTCCATACTGGATGTATAAGCTCCTGGTACAAGCTGCATTGATACCAGTCTCCTGATACTGATGGAGAGTGAGCCCTGGGTTGATTATATTATTACTCTCCTTGTGATTCAGATATTCATTCACAGGACATCATCCTGCTGCTGGGACTGTTCAATCTGTGTTGCAGGTAATGAGCAGCCAGCTGCACTCGCTGAGTTCAGTTCACCTTGCCAGTGACTGTTGTAATAAGGTAAACTTCAATCGTCAGTCACCTTGGCATCAGCTTCCATCTCATGAGGGTTACAAAGCATTTAAGGTGGCACAACAGCACTCCGGAACACTCTGCTGATAGCTCGTGCAGATTTATTTGTTTAAATGTTATTAATCAACGGTATATTCTTTAAGAATACGTATCGAATCCAAGTTAGTAGTGTTTTTTAAAGAATGTTTTTATTGGGTTTTATTCATGGTATATTTACAGAGAAACCAAAAAGAAATAACAAAATCATTAGAAAACTAAAAAACCAAGAGGTGGGAAAATAAAATCAGTGTATTTACAGAGAAGAGAGAATGTCAGTGAATACAAAACAAGCAAAAACAAAACCGGGTGAGAGGGACACCTGGGTGGTGCCCCTGATGTCACTTGTATCTCCTTCGATTTTCTTTTTTGTTTTTGTGCGTTTGCCTCCGCTTTGGCCGTCTGTCGTTCCTTCCTCCTGCACTTTCTTCCTCTCGTCCGTCTTGCTGTGCTTGTTGTGGTCGTTGTCACTTCCTGTGCTCTCCCTCCAGTTTGTGTTGTCTCCTCTCTGGTTCCCCCCTGCTGTTCTCTGCCCCTCGTCCTTCCTCCCTCCCTGTACCCCGCTTCCCTGTCCCCCTTTTCCCCCACCCTCCCCTCCCCTTCCGCCTCATCCCTCTCTGCTGCTCCCCTTTCTTTTCAGCTGTGTTTGGCTACTCCCTATTGCACTGCCCCCCACACCCCCACCCCTACCCATCCTCCTTCCCTTCCCTCTCTTCTCTCATGCCTTGGCTACTTTCCCCAGGCTCTTGGCTACTTGTTTATCTATCTGTTTGTTCATTGGCCACAAACAGGTCTCGGAACAGTCGGGTGAATGGCTCCTGTCATAATATCCACTCACAGGCGGTGGCAACCGTTCCTAGACTATCTCGCGGAGCGTTAGAGGAAGGTCGGTCAGCAGCAGCAGCAACCTTGGAGGGGGGGGGGGAGACGTCCTGGGAGGGTGGATGAGCAAGAGATAACATGAAGGGTTGGGGAAACTGGCACGTACGGGTGAGGGCCAGTGTACAAAGCTGTGTAAATATATCATTTTGCCATGTATATATCTTGCTCTGCGCAATTTCTCGTTTTTTTGTTACGGGGGGGGGGGGGGGGGGGTTATTGTTTGTAAGGGAGAAAAATTGTGTTAAAAAACTTTAATAAATATATATTTTTTAAAAATAATATCCACTCATGTATATAATGAGATGCAGACAGGCAGCGATTGACACACAGGATGACCAGTAAGCACACAGCACAGTGCAGCCAATCACCAGACAGAACACTACCACTATAAAGCCAGAGGGCACTAGGGTTCTCACTTTCTCGGGACCCAGCCACTGAGACAGTCAGAGTCCACGAGCTAGCAAGTGCAAACACCATGCGGTAACTAGTAAGCCTGGTCAGGCTACTACAAGGTCTCCAGTCAGTTCAGTATAGTGTCGACCCACAGCTGAATATGTATATTAGTTCTATCGTTGAATAAAACAGTGTTGGATCTTCTCCAGTGTTAGACGTCTGTTTCTAGTTTCCCTGCATCGAGTGCAGTCCACATCGAACCTGCCTAACACATCAGCTCCCATGTTTTGAGGAAGCCATTTTCTGACCCCCAGATGGCAAATTTGATTTTCTCCATTTGGAGAAATTCCGATAAGTCGGACAGCCAGTCTGCAGCTTTAGGTGGTGCTGCTGACGACCAGCCGAACAGGATTCTACGGCGTGCGATCAGGGAGGCAAAGGCTAGGGTGTCCGCCCTCCTCCCCATGAAGAGTTCTGGCTCATCTGATACCCTGAAGACCGTCACCTTCGGTCATGGCTCCACCCTCATCCCCACCACCTCGCACATTACCTCGAAGAAGGCTGTCTAGTACCCAGCAAGTCTGGGGCAAGACCAGAACATGTGGGCATGGTTGGCTGAGCCTCCTTGCCACCGTTCGCATCTGTCTTCCACCTCCGGGAAGAATCTACTCATTCGGGTTCTTGTTAAGTGGGCTCTATGTACTACCTTTAGTTGCATTAAGTTGAGTCTTGCGCATGTGGAGGTGGAGTTGACCCTATGTAGTGCCTCGCTCCAGAGTCCCTACCTTATTTCGAGCGCCAAGTCTTCCTCCCATTTCCTCCTCGTCGCGTCCAGTACAGTGTCGGCCTCTCTACCAGTCGTTCATACATGTCGCTACAGTTTCCTCTACCTAGAATGTTTGCGCCCAGTAATTCTTCTCATAGTGTCTGTCGCGGTGTTTGTGGGTTCGTCCTTGTCTCCTTCCATAGGAAGTTTTTAAGCTATTAAGGAATCTGAGTTTGTTGCCATTAGCTAGCTGGAATCTCTCGTCAATTCGTCCAGTGTTGCGATCCTGCCGTCCGTGTATAGGTCCCTGACTGTCAGTGTCCCCCTGTCCAGTCTCCACCTTTTAAAGGTGGCGTCAGTCAGCGCTGGCGTGAACCTGTGGTTGTTGCAGATGGGAGCTTTGTCGGACATATCGGTCAGGCCGAATTGCTGCCATAATTGGTTCCAGGTCTGGAGGGAGGCTACCACCATTGGGCTGCTGGAGTGTTTGTTGGATGGGGATGGGAGTGTCGCCGTGGCGAGGGCCCGGAGAGAGGTCCCCTTGCAGGAGGCCTCCTCCGCGCGCACCCACTCGGCTTCTGGCTCCTAGATCCATCCCCTTACTTGTTCGGCTGTCACCGCCCAGTGGGAGAATTGTAGGTTTGGGAGGGCTTGCTCGCCCCTGGAATTTGTTTTTTGTAGGACCTTCTTTGGGATCCTAGCATTCTCCCCCCCGCTCCCCCCCACTCCCCCCCGCTATACGAACGCCATGATTAGTGTGTCCAGTGATTTGAAAAAAGCCTTGGGATATAGATCGGGATAGATCTAAGTAGGAAGAGGTACCTGGGCAGTACGTACAATTTGATCGTCTGCACTCCGGAGAGTAGGAGGGTGTTCCAGCTTTGCAGATTTTTTGACTTCTTCTATCAGACCGGTCAGGTTCCATTTGCGGACCCCCGCCCAGTCATGAGCGATTTGGACCCCCAGGTAGCGGAATTTATGGCGGGCTTGTGAACGGCAGTCCCACTAGTGCTGCCCCTCCACCTTGTGGGTGTCCCAAGAAGATCTCGCTTTTGCTCATGTTGAGTTTGTAGCCCGGGAAGGCACCAAATTCTTTCAGGAGCGTGATGATTCTTCCATGCTGCTTTGTAGGTCTGAAATGTAGAGGAGCAGGTCATCTGCATAGAGTGAGACTTTGTGCTCGCTGCCTCCCATTTGGACCCCCCCCCCCCCCCCCCAGTTTTTTGCTGTTCTGAGAGCGAACGCTAAAGGTTCGATTGCTAGAGCGAACAGCAGCAGGGACAGTGGGCATCCCTGTCTGGTGCCCCTGTGCAGCTGGAAGTACTGGGAGTTGGTGTTGTTTGTCCGTACGCTCGCCATGGGAGTGTTGTACAGGAGCTTTACCCAGGAGGTGAACCCTGTTCCAAGCCCGAACCGCTCCAGTACCTCTTTGAGGTACTTCCACGCAACTCTGCCGAAGGCCTTTTCTGTGTCCAGGGAGACGATCACCTCTGGTGTTCTCTCCCCGGAGGGGTCATGATCACGTTCAGCAGGCGCCTGATGTTTGATGTTTGACAAAGCCCATTTGATCCTCTGTGACCACCTCTGGAACGCAGTTCTCCAACCTTTTGGTGAGGATCTTGGCCAGTATTTTGGCGTCTACGTTTAGTAGTGAGATGGGTCTGTACAACCAGCATTCCGTTGAGCCTTTGTCTTTCTTAAGTATCAGCAAGATTGCAGCCTGAGCTAGTGTAGGTAGCAATGTGCCCCTTGTCAGCGAGTCTGTGAATATCTCCCGCAGGTGCAGGGCCAGTGCTGTTGTGAATGTTTTGTAGAAGTCCGCCGGGAACCCGTCTGGTCCCGGCGCCTTGCCCGCCTGCATGGAGCTAATACTCTCCATTATCTCTCCCAGTTCTAGCGATGCTTCCAAGCCCCATTTTCTGTCCTCCCCCACAACTGGCATGTTCAGTACGTTGAGGAACTGTTTCATCCCTGATTCGCCTGGTGGGGGCTCTGAGGTTTACAGCTCTTGGGAAAAGGCCTCAAAGGTTTTGTTGACCTTCTCTGGGTCTGTTTCCAATGTGCCTCTGTTGTCTCCAATTTGAATGATCTCTCTGGTGGCTGCCTGCTTTCTCAGCTGGTGTGCCAGCAGGCAGCTGGCTTTGTCTCCGTGTTCGTATAGGGTCCCCCATGCCTGGCGGAGTTGGTGTACCTCTTTCCTCATGGAGAACAGGTCAAAGTCCATTTACAGCGTTTTCCTATCTGCAAGGAATTCTACGGTGGGGGCTCGCAGTATTTACAGTCTACCTCCAGTATGGAGTCAACCAACTGCTGCCTATCCGCTCTCCCCTCCCTGTCTCTTCGTGCTTTGAAAGCGATAACTTCCCCTCTAATCACGGCTGAGATACCCTCAATTACGACTCAGGAGAGAAGATTGATAATTTAAAGGCTTTAATTGCCAGAGAACCAGACAGCTGCCGAGAAGTGCACGCTGCCTACTGACCGTAACCTTATATACAGCTTCCTGGGGGCAGAGCCGGAGGCGGAATCCCCCAGGGTTCCAAACCCGGTCTTAAAGGGGCCTACGCATTAAAGGTACATATGTATACAGATATCATTCATCACAACGGCCTTTAGCGCCTCCCAGAATGTGGAGGGTGAGACCTCCCCGTTTTGATTGTTCTCCGTATACTCCGCTATGGCCATGTGATACCGTCTCGCTGAAAGCCTTGTCGGCCAGTAGTGCAGTGTCCAACCTCTTTGCGGGGCTTGGGCCCTGCCCATCTCCAACCTCACATCCATATAATGTGGAGCATGGTCGGAGATTACGATTGTGGAGTATTCCGCTTTGACCAGTCCTGGAGTCATCGAATTCCCCACCACAAAGAAGCTACTCCTGGTATATACGTTGTGCACTGGGGAGAAGAAGGAGAACTCTCTCTACCCTGGGTGGGTGAACCACCGCCCCATCTGCTCCATAAAACGACCGTGTTCCTTCATGTTCGAGGTCTTCCCTGTTTAGGGGTTTGACCTGTCTGTCCGTGGGTCCTGTACAGTTAACATCCCCCCCCCCCCCCCGTCCCCCCATGATTAGTTGATGCGTCGCTATGTCGGGGAATTCCGCCATGGTCTGTTTCATGAAATTTGTGTGTCTCACTTGGGAACGTACACATTAACGAGGGCCCCGCTGACCATGACGTACTGTCCCCCTGGGTCCGTAACGGTCTTCGTCGCCCTAAACATCGTCCTCTTATTGATCAGTATTGCCACCCCCTTGGCCCTCATTCCGTAGCAGGAATGGTAGGTCTGTCCCACCGAGCCCTTTCTTACCCGCAGTCAGCCCTCCTCTCTCAGGTATATCTCTTGGAGGAAGACTATGTCGGCTTTCACGTTTCTTAGGTGGGTGAAGACTCTGGATCTTTTCACTACGGCGTTGAGTCCCCTTATGTTCCAGGTGACTATCCTGGTGGGGGCTTCTGTCCCCTGGCTCCTGTGAGATTAACCATACTTACCTGGTTGGCGCGTTGCTGCACTATGGAGTTTCCCTTTGTTCGGGAGCTGTCCAAGATGGCCGCTGTCACTGCTCTCCCCATGCGGTCGGGTCCCTGCGCTCCAGGGTTTATCTTTGTCCAGGGGCACCCAACATGGCCGTGAACTGTGCGTCCGCCACGTGGGTAGGCTCCTGTACACCGGGGTCTCCCTTTGCCCAGAGACCGTCCTGGATGGTTCTTGCAATGCTTCCTTGCTCCGGGCCCCTGGTTGCGGCCCTTTGTAGCCTTTTTGCTGCTCTCGCTCTTGTCCTATTTTTACCCTTCTCCCTATGTCCCCCTCCCCCAGCCCCCCTTTTCCTCCCCTTATCCCCCCTTTCATGTGCTCCCCTTCCCCCAGCTCTTACCCCCTTTGCTCCTCCGTCCCTGCTGTGTGCCGTCCCCCCCTGTTGGGGGGTGCGCCGGGGCCTTGCTCTGTTGCGTATCTCCGGCGCTAGCTTTCCCGCTAGTGTGGTGACCCCCCTCCCGGGAGTTACTGTCTCGTTTCTCCCTCGCCCACTCTCTGTAGTTCCTGCCCGTTCTTTCCCCATCTTACCCTGCACTCCTCTCGCATGCTGTGGTATTATCAGGTATTGCTGTACCTAAGAGGCTGATGACCATTGGTTAAACCGAGGAGTTTACCATTGGCTGTTGATCCGTAGCTCCGCCCTGACAGGCGGAGTATAAGAACCGGTGCCGTCCCAGCAGCCTTCACTTTCTGTACCGAAGGTGCTGGGGAACAAGTTCTAGTCGATTAAAGCCTTCAGTTATGAAATCACTTTGTCTTGAGTGTAATTGATCGTGCATCAATTTAATCGACTAGACTTAAGCTGGAAGGATGGATCTCTGAATCAAACCGGAGTGCCTACAACTCAGCCCCCACGCGGAGAACACGGCTGCAATATTTAAACACTGGCTGGCGTGCTTTAAAGGCTACCTCGGAACAGCCGGAGGGACCCCCTCAGAAGAACAGAAAATGCATATCCTGCGCTCAAGGGTCAGCCCTGGGATCTACACCCTTATCGAGGAGGCGGAGGACTTCGACGCTGCGGTCGAACTGTTAAAAGGACATTATATCCGCCCTGTAAATCAGGTCTACGCACGTCACCTGCTTGCAACTAGACGGCAAAGCCCTGGGGAATCATTGGAGGATTTCTACCGGGCGCTACTGGTGCTGGGCCGAAACTGTGGCTGCCCGCAAGTTTCGGGGAGCAAGCACACGGAACTTTTAATCAGGGATGCCCTCGTAGCAGGTATAAGTTCCTCAGAGGTCCGCCGAAGACTCCTAGAAAAGGACACCCTGGGACTTAGAGAGGCACGGGCTCTGGCAGGGTCCATGGACGTAGCCTACCAAAACGCGCAGTCCTATGTGCCCGACCGCGCGGTGGCCCCCTGGGCTGCGTGGCACCCCGCAGCGGCAGCCCCACAGACCTTCCCCGTGTCCCCGCAGGCCTGCGCTGCGAGACGGCACGCTAACGCCGCCGGGCCCCGCTGTTTCTTCTGCGAGCAGGCGAATCATCCCCGCCCGCGCTGCCCGGCATGCACTGCCACATGCAAAGGGTGCGGCAAGGAGAGCTACTTTGTGGGGGTCTGCCAGGCCCACGCCGTGGCCGCGGTCTCCAGTGACTCTGGACCGCCGCGGCAACCCCCCCTTCAGGCCCCGACCGGCCAGCGCTCACCGCCACCCCCCCTATCCTAGGGCCACGTGTGACCCACGGGCATGGCCATCTTGCCCCCCGGACACCACGCTGGACGGGTGGGCACCGCCATTTTGTCCATCCCCGCCGCCACCTTGTCCAACGCCGGCCACCATGTGCGACGCACGGGAGACGCCATCTTGGATGGGGCCCCAGGCCCCCAGCACGGCCGACTACACACTGCCCAATCAGAACTCGCATCTGCTTCATGTGGCCTCGGTGACACTGGACCAAAGTCGACCTCGGACACTCGCAACAGCAACAACGACGGTCTTCATCAACGGCCACGAGACGTCTTGCCTGATTGACTCTGGGAGCACGGAAAGCTTTGTTCACCCCGACACGGTAACGCGCTGTTCACTTGTTACCCACCCTGTAAAACAAAGGATCTCCCTGCCCTCCGGTGGAGATAAAGGGGTTCTGCCTAGCGAACCTCACTGTCCAAGGCAGGAGATTCAACAATTTCCGCCTTTATGTCCTGCCGCATCTCTGCGCGGCTACACTCCTGGGGTTGGACTTCCAATGTAACTTGTAAAGCCTGACCTTTAAATTCGGCGGCCCTATACCCCCCCTTTACTGTCTGCGGTCTCGCGACCCTTAAGGTTGACCCGCCTTCCCTGTTTGCGAACCTCACCCCGGATTGCAAACTCGTCGCCACCAGGAGCAGACGGTACAGTGCCCAGGACAGGACCTTCATCAGGTCGGAGGTCCAAAGGCTACTGAGAGAAGGGGTCATCGAAGCGAGCAACAGTCCCTGGAGAGCTCAAGTAGTGGTGGTAAAGACCGGGGAGAAACATAGGATGGTCATTGGCTACAGTCAGACCATCAACAGGTTTACGCAGCTGGATGCGTACCCTCTCCCCCACATATCCTACCTGGTGAACAGGATCGCACAATACAAGGTCTTCACCACGGTGGATCTCAAGTCTACTTACCATCAGCTACCCCTCCGCACTAGTGACCGCAAATACACTGCCTTCGAAGCAGATGGGCGGCTCTATCAATTTTTATGGGTTCTCTTTGGTGTCACTAGTGGGGTCTCGGTCTTCCAACGCGAGATGGACCGAATGGTTGACCAGTACGGCTTACGCGCAACGTTCCCGTATCTTGATAATGTCACCATCTGCGGCCATGACCAGCAGGACCACGACACCAACCTCCGAAATCCTTAACTTAACGTACAATAAGGATAAATGCGTCTTTAGCACCGACCGCCGAGCCATTCTCGGCTACGTAGTGCGAAATGGAGTTATAGGCCCCGACCTTGAACGCATGCGCCCCCTTATGGAGTTCCCCCTCCCTCACTGTCCCAAGGCCCTGAAGCGCTGCCTCAGGTTTTTCAGTTATTACGCACAGTGGGTCCCCAACTACGCAGACAAAGCCCAACCCCTAATCCAGTCCACAGCCTTCCACCTGTCGACGGAGGCCCGCCAGGCCTTCTGCCGCATCAAGGCAGACATTGCAAAGGCCACGATGCGCGCCATCGACGAGTCCCTCCCCTTCCAGGTCGAGAGCGATGCGTCCGACGTAGCTCCGGCCGCCACCCTCAACCAAGCAGGCAGACCCGTGGCCTTCTTCTCCCGTACCCTCCATGCTTCAGACATTCGCCATTCCTCGGTTGACAAAGAGGCACAAGCCATAGTAGAAGCTGTGTGACACTGGAGGCATTACCTGGCCGGCAGGAGATTCACTCTCCTCACTGACCAACGGTCAGTGGCGTTCATGTGTGATAATGCACAGCGGGGCAAGATAAAGAACGACAAGATCTTGCGGTGGAGGATAGAGCTCTCCACCTACAACTACGAGATCTTGTACCGTCCTGGGAAGCTAAACGAGCCTTCCGATGCCCTGTTCTGCGGCACGTGTGCCACCGCACAAGTGGACCGCCTCCTAGCCCTCCACGAGGACCTCTGCCACCCGGGGGTCACTCGCTTTTTCCACTTTCTAGTACACAGTAGTGACCGGATGGAGTGGAGGTCGTCTGGGAGGACCTCCTGCCACCGTGAAACTGGGAGGTCCCTGGACCGTAGGGCCAATAGGACGGTCTTCCAGACCGTGCCGTTCTCCCTCTCTACTTGCCCGTTCCCCCGGGGGTTGTAGCTGGTCGTCCTGCTCGAGGCTATACCGTTGCTGAGCAGGAACTGGCGCAGCTCGTCGCTCATGAAGGAGGACCCCCTGTCGCTGAGGACGTATGCGGGGCAACCGAACAGTGTGAATATGGTGTTCAGGGCTTTAATGACTGTGGCCGCGGTCATGTCAGAGCAGGGGATGGCGAATGGGAAGCGGGAGTACTCGTCCACCACATTAAGGAAGTATATGTTGCGGTCGGTGGAGGGGAGGGGTCCTTTGAAATCCAGACTAAGGCGTTCAAAGGGGCGGGAAGCCTTAATCAGGTGCGCACCATCCGGCCTGAAAAAATGCAGTTTGCACTCTGCGCAGATGTGGCAGTTCCTTGTGACTGTACGGACCTCCTCTAAAGAGTATGGGAGGTTGCGGGACTTAATAAAGTGGTAGAACCGAGTGACCCCCGGGTGGCAGAGGTCCTCATGGAGGGTTTGGAGGCGGTTAATTTGTGCGTTGGCACATGTGCCGCGGGATAGGGCATCGGACGGCTCGTTCAGCTTTCCGGGACGATACAAGATCTCATAATTGAAGGTGGAGAGCTCGATCCTCCACCTTAAGATCTTGTCGTTTTTGATTTTGCCCCGCTGTGCATTATCGAACATGAAGGCTACCGACCGTTGGTCCGTGAGGAGAGTGAATCTCCTGCTGGCCAGGTAATGCCTCCAATGTCGCACCGCTTCCACTATGGCTTGGGCTTCCTTTTCCACTGAGGAGTGGCGGATTTCTGAAGCGTGGAGGGTTCGGGAGAAAAAGGCCACGGGTCTGCCCGCTTGGTTAAGGGTGGCCGCTAGAGCTATGTCGGAGGCGTCGCTCTCGACCTGGAAGGGGAGGGACTCGTCGATGGCGCGTATCGTGGCCTTTGCGATATCCGCTTTGATGCGGCTGAAGGCCTGGCAAGCCTCTGTCGACAGAGGGAAGGTCGTGGTCTGTATTAGGGGGCGGGCCTTGTCTGCGTACTTGGGCACCCACTGGGCGTAGTATGAAAAGAACCCCAGGCAGCGTTTTAGGGCTTTTGAGCAGTGCGGGAGGGGAAATTCCATGAGGGCGCGCATACGTTCGGGGTCGGGGCCTATTATCCCATTGCGCACTACGTAGCCCAGGATGGCTAGCCGGTTTGTGCTGAAACGCACTTGTCCTCGTTGTACGTGAGGTTCAAGGCTTTAGCGGTCTGGAGGAATTTTTGGAGGTTGGCGTCGTGGTCCTGCTGATCGTGGCCGCAGATGGTTACATTGTCGAGATACGGGAACGTGGCCCGTAACCCGTGTTGATCAACCATTCGGTCCATCTCTCGTTGGAAGACCGAGACCCCGTTTGTGATGCCAAATGGGACCCTTAGGAAATGGTATAATCGCCCGTCTGCCTCGAAGGCTGTGTACTTGCGGTCATTTGGGCGGATGGGGAGCTGATGGTAGGCGGACTTGAGGTCCACGGTGGAGAAGACCTTATATTGGGCAATCCGGTTGACCATGTCGGATATGCGGGGGAGAGGGTACGCGTCTAGTTGTGTGTACCTGTTGGTGGTCTGGCTATAGTCTATAACCATCCTTTGCTTCTCCCCTGTCTTTACTACTACTACCTGTGCTCTCCAGGGACTATTGCTGGCCTGGATTATGCCTTCCTTTAGTAGCCGCTGGACTTCGGACCGAATGAAGGTCCAGTCCTGGGCACTGTACCGTCTGCTCCTAGTGGCGACGGGTTTGCAATCCGGGGTGAGGTTTGCAAACAAGGATGGGGGTTGCACCTTGAGGGTTGCAAGGTCGCAGATAGTGAGTGGGGGTATTGGGCCACCGAATTTGAAGGTTAGGCTCTGTAGATTGCACTGGAAGTCTAATCCCAGTAATGTGGGGGCGCAGAGTTGGGGAAGGACATAGAGCCTGTAGTTTTTGAACTCCCTCCCTTGCACCGTTAGGGTAACTATGCAGAAGCCTTTGATCTGTACGGAGTGGAATCCTGCAGCTCGGGAAATCTTTTGTACGCTGGGACGGATGGTCAAAGAACAGCGTGTCGGGGTGGATAAAGCTCTCCGTGCTCCCGGAGTCGACCAGGCATGGTGTCTCGTGCCCGTTTATCAGCACCGTTGTCGTCGTCGTCTGGAGCATCCGGGGCCGTGCTTGGTCCAGCGTCATTGAAGCCAGACGTGGTTGTAATGGTTGAGCGTCTTCTTCGAACCCCGTGGAGCCGTCGACACTGGGGTCCGTTGTTGCCGTCCAAGATGGCGTCGGGGTGAACAAGATGGCTGCCCCCATGCATCGCACATGGCTGGGGGGTCACAAGATGGCGGCGGGGGTAGACAAAATGGCCGCCCCCATGCGTCGCACAGGTCTGGGGTGGTCCGAGATGGCGGCGCCCTTCTTCCCCTCGTGGTGGCCGGGACCCAAAATGGCGGCGCCTGCGGGTCGCACATGGGGCGCTGGGGGGGTTGGGGAGCGTTAGGAATGCGCAGAACTCCCTCTTCTCCGGGGAGAGCGGTGGTCGGGACCCAAAGTGGTAGCGCCGGCGGGTCATACATGGGGCGCGGGGGGGGCGGGGGGGTTGGGGAGCGTAAACGGCGTGTAGGGCTCCCTGTTCTCCGGGGAGAGCGGTGGTCGGGACCCAGAGTGGTAGCGCCGGCGGGTCATACATGGGGCGCTGGGGGGGTTGGGGAGCGTAAACGGCGTGCAGGGCTCCCTGTTCTCCCGGGACAGCGGCGACCTCGCGGGACCGGCACACAGCCGCGAAATGGCCCTTTTTCCCGCAGCTCTTACAGATCGCTGCGCGGGCCGGGCAGCGCTGCCGGGGGTGTTTCGCCTGGCCGCAAAAATAGCAGCGGGCTCCCCCGGTGCGACTTGGCATTTGGACCGCGCAAGCCTGTGGGGTGTCCGGGGGGGGGGGGTTTGTCACGACGGGTGCGTACGGAGCCCAATGGGCTGCCGCGCGGTCGGGGCCGTAGGCACGGGTATTTCGCGCTGCCACGTCTAGGGAGGCTGCTAGGGCCCGTGCCTCTGAGAGTCCTAGTGACTCTTTTTCTAGAAGTCTTTGGCGGATTTGGGAGGAGTTCATATCTGCCACAAAAGCATCGCGCATTAACATGTCCGTGTGTTCATTTGCGTTCACCGGCGGGCAGCTGCAGGCCCGTCCCAAAATTAGTAGCGCGGCGTAGAATTCATCTATCGATTCTCCGGGACTTTGCCGTCTCGTTGCGAGTTGATAGCGAGCGTAGATCTGGTTTACTGGGCGAACATAGAGACTTTTTAGTGCTGCGAACGCCGTCTGGAAATCCGCTGCGTCTTCGATGAGGGAGAAAATCTCCGTGCTTAACCTCGAGTGCAGGACCTGTAGTTTTTGGTCTTCTGTGACCCGGCCGGTGGCCGTTCTGAGGTAGGCCTTGAAACAAGTCTGCCAGTGCTTGAAAGCTGCTGCTGCATTCACTGCGTGGGGGCTGATCCTCAGGCATTCCGGGATGATCCTGAGCTCCATAGTCCTTTAGTCACGCTTAATAAATTGTAGCGCACAAAGACTCCGAGAGACGAATAGAGTGAAGTCGATGAGGCTTTATTAAGCGTGACTGTTCCCCCGCAGTTCAGTAGTAGACTGCCTGCGGGGGAGGACTCCTGGTACTTATACTCCGCCTTCAGGGCGGAGCTAGAGGTCAACATCCAACCAGGACCCGGGATCTGTCAGCCAATGACATCACGGCTTCACAGTCCCACATGACCCCGAATGCATACTACCACACACTTCATTAAGGCCTGCAACCTGCCGTACTCCATCGAGGAGGTAAGGACAATCAGGGACTGCCAAATCTGCGCGGAGTGCAAACCGTACTTCCAGCGACCAGAGAGGGCGCACCTGATAAAGGCTTCCCGTCCCTTTGAGCGCCTCAGTATGGACTTCAAAGGCCCCCTCCCCTCCACCGACCGCAACACGTATTTCCTGAACGTGATTGACGAGTACTCCTGGTTCCCGTTCGCCATCCCCTGCCCCAACATGACCGACTCCACCGTCATCAAGGCCCTCCAGGGTATCTTTACACTGTTCGGGATCCCCGCGTACATACACAGTGATAGGGGGTCCTCCTTTATGAGCGATGAGCTGCGTCAATTCCTGCTCAGCAAGGGCATCACCTCAAGCAGGACGACCAGTTACAACCCCCGGGGTAACGGACAGGTAGAGAGGGAGAACGGAACGGTCTGGAAGACCGTCCTACTGGCACTGGGGTCAGGACTCTCCCTGTCTCCCGCTGGCAGGAAGTCCACCCGGAGGCCCTCCACGCCATTCGGTCGCTGCCCTGTACAACTACCAATCAGACACCTCATGAATGCCTCCTTGTCTTCCCCAGGAAGTCCTCCTCCGGGACCTCGCTCCCAACCTGGCTAGCGACATCCAGACCCATCCTGCTTTGGAAGCATGTGCGGGTGCACAAGTTGGACCCGTTGGTCGAGAGCGTCCACCTGCTGCACGTTAACCCCCAGTACGCCTACATGGCGTTCCCTGACGGCCGGCAAGATACAGTCTCCCTCCGGGACCTGGCGCCCGCCGGAACCCCACGCGCACCCTAACCATTACCCCCCCCTCCCCCTCCCCCCACAGCACCTCACTGGGGGGCCGGTCCTCCAGCCGCTTCTACCTAGCCCATCCCACCCACCGATGCCCCCTACAGGCACCCCCCTCTCGTGTCAACCGTTTGCCCCACCAGCGCCGTCTAGGGGTGATGAAGCTGCCATGGACGACGAAGCCACGCTCCCGGAGTCGCAGACACCCGGACCCTCGCCAGAACCACCGCAGAGGCTCAGACGATCCAGGAGGACGACCAGGCCACCCGACCGACTGATTGCTACACTGTAACTGTAACTGTACATGAACACTGACTGTATATATGTTCCACGCTTGTAAATACTCACGGTACCTCCATACCTGATCATACCATGTTCAATGCAATTGTGACCACTGGCCACCACCCCCGCCGGACTCTTTTTTAACAGGGGGTGAATGTGGTAGTATCAGGTATTGCAGTACCCGAGAGGCTGTAGACCATTGGGTAAGCCTAGCAGCTTACCATTGGCTGTTTGGTATGTGGCTCCGCCCTGACAGGCGGGGTATAAGAACAGGTGCCATCCCAGCAGCCCTCATTCTGTACCGAAGCTGCTGGGGAACAGATCTAGTCTATTAAAGCCTTCAGTTATGATACAACCTCGTCTTTGAGTTTAATTGATCATGCATCACAGGTAGAGAGCGATGCGTCAAACGTCGCACTGGCCGCCACAGTCAACCAGGCGGGCAGGCCAGTAGCATTCTTCTCTAGGACCCTCCACCCTTCCGAAATTTGACACCCCTCGGTCGAGAAGGAAGCACAAGCCATAGTGGCAGCTGTGCGACACTGGAGGCACTACCTAGCCAGTAGGAGGTTCACCCTCGTCACCGACCAGCGGTCGGTCGCCTTCATGTGTGACAATGCACAACGGGGCAAAATAAAAAATGACAAAATCTTGAGGTGGAGGATCGAACTCTCCACCTACAATTACGATATCAAGTATCGTCCTGGGAAGCTCAACGAGCCCCAGCTGGCCTGTCCCACAGCACATGCGCCAGCGTGCAAGATGACCGACTTCGGCCTATCCACAATGACCTCTGCCATCCGGGGGTCACCTAGCTTACCCACTTCATTAAGGCCCGTAATCTGCCCTTCTCCACTGAGGAGGTCAAGGCAATGACCAGGGACTGCCAATGCGCCCCCCTCCCCGCTGCCCGCCGCCACCCCCAGCGCCCCATATGCTCCCCTGGGTCTTCTGTATTGTCATTCGCCGACACTGCTGCCACCATCACCCCCCTGCCTACCCCCACACCCCAACTGTCTCCAACACGCCAGACTGAGGCTCAAGCTCCAGACACAACGCCCCTGGAGTCACCACCTGTAAGAACCGTACCCGCCGCACCGCCAGAGCTGAGGAGGTCGAAGAGAATGATCCGGCCTCCAGATAGACTGAATATGTAATGACCCCACGTCACCCGAGCTGGACTTGATTTTTTTATCAGGGGGTGAATGTGGTGACTGTATTCACCTAATGCATGTATGATACTGTAACCTATGACCTATGACCTGGAAGTGGTGATAAGAGCTGCTTCCAGGTGCTGTACTGTAACCTCTGTGGGCTCCTCCTCTGGCTCCGCCCTCACCGGGGCCATATATAGACCGGCTGCCTGTGGGCGGCATTCATCTGTACAACCGACTCTGGCTAGGCTAGTTCATGATTAAAGCCTAATGTTCACTCGCTGTCTCTGCCTCTTGGTGAATTGAAGGTATATCAGAGTCTATTTCTATTAGTAAGCACCAATTAGATTAGGAAGGAGTAGCATTAGGGGATTGAAGAAACAATGCAGATGGTACAAATCTCAGAAAATCTACGACGAAGACTAATCGGAAGGTGGAAGGTGTCAAGAGGCCTGACCACTTCAGAACACACGGTAAACTATGCCAGAACTGAGATCAAGGAGAACTGGGAAGCGGAGTTGTGAATGGAGATCAATTGGGGAGTATGGAGTGAGGCACTGCGAAGGGTAAACGGGACCTCCTCTTGTGCAAGGATGAGCCTGATACAGTTTATGCACAAGGTGCATATGACTCGGGCGAGAATGAGTGGGTTCTTTCAGGGGATAGCAGATGAGTGTGAGAGGTGTAGGCGGGGGCCAGCGAATCACGTGCACATGTTTTGGGGTTGCGAAAAATTGGGAAGATTCTGGGCGGGAGTGTTCGCGGTCTTAGCCAGGGTAGTGGAGGAGGGAGTGGACCCAGACCCTTTGGTGGCGATATTTGGGGTCTCAGAGAAGCCGGAGCTCATGGAGAGGAGGAAGGCCGATGTCATGGCCTTCGCCTCTCTGATTGCACGGCGACGAATTTTGCTGGAGTGGTGGTTGGCATCGCCACCGGGGGTATCAGCATGGTTGGGTGGGTGACCTGTATGACTTCCTGCAGTTAGAGAAGATAAAGTATGAGTTAAGGGGCTCAGCAGGGGAGTTCGAGAAAAGGTGGGGGATATTTGTGACCGTGTTTGAGGAGCTGTTCGTCGCAGGGGGGTGGGTGATGGGGAGAGTGAGGGGTGAAAAAGGGGAAATATCTGTACAGACTGTAAAGTTGATTGTTGGGAAGTATGTTTCCTGGGGTGTTTACTTGCTGTAACCTGCTTTGATACAAGTTTGTAATAAATTACGTTTAAAAAATAAACTATGCCAGACTGGGCTTTCTTTAAACAGCAGTTTGAAGTTTTCCTTTCTGCCTCCGCGCTTGAAAGTGCCTCAGACCAAAGAAAAATAGCAGTCCTATTGAATTTGGCTGGACCGCAAGCATTAAAACTTTTTAATTCGCTGAGTTCAGTGCTGATGAGGATAAAACTAAATTCAACATGGTGCTACAAAAAGTTCGATACACACTGTAAGAAGCAGGTGAATGCGACCTATGAGCACTACATGTTCAGAAAACAGCTGCAGTTAAGAGGGGAGTCGGTAAATTCTTTCATAACAGCTTTCAAGTTGCGAGCGCAGTCCTGTAATTTTTCCTCAGCCTCCGCTTCATTGCTGCGTGATCAAGCTGTGTTCGGGTTAAATGATGACAGTTTCCGCCAGAAAATGCTAAGATGACCGGTTTTACCGCTTGAAGCTGCGATTAATATGTGCAAGGCCAGTGAACAGGCATCGACTGAATATGCAGAGTTCGTGGCAAAAGAAAAGAGCGCAAAATCGGGAAACGAGGCTGACGCCATTAATGCTGTGTCGCAGCACAGAAAACTGCGTACAACGGCCGGCAGCCATTTTGAGAGTGATGTCACGAACGTGATAACGTGCACACACTGTGTCCACGCCCACGGTAAAACAAATTGTCCAGCAAAACACAAACAATGTTCCAATTGTTGCAAATTGAACCACTTTGCAGCACAGTGTCGTTATTATCAGCAACCTCTCCAGTAACCAAATTTAAAAATTCCTACAATGACTTCAGATGGATCCAAAGTGTTCAGAGTGAAGATAAAAAATCAAATATCTTGACTGAGTGAGGATTGCCCACCATACACACTAATGGATACTTTCATGATTGAAGCAGTCACTGGGATTAATTTACCGGATCGCAATGATAGACCAGTACAAGAGTTCTCGAAGATAATTAAGGAGTGGACTGTCTCATTAGAAATAAATGGCAAATACGTACCATTTAAAATTGACCCAGGCGCACATACAAATATTATCATGGGATGATCATTAAGACAAGCTTATAATACACCACTGATAATGCAATCCACTTGTAGGCTCACAGATTACAATGGTAACACGATAGTCACAAGAGGATCCTGCTGTCTTGCTGTTAAGAATGGGAATATCGAGATACCTGTGGTGAACCACTGTTATTGTAGTTCCACTGTTACACCACTGTTACTTACAGCGCTGTATATATTCTCTGTTACTGTTTGTTCCATTGTTACTCACTGTGTTATATATTGTTGTTCTTCCGTGGCTCCGCCCCACTGGGTGTTGTATGTAGTTGACTGATCTGTAGCCCTGTCTCTAGTCTGGGTTCAGCAGCAGACAGGCTACATCTTAGAGTATTAAAACCATTACTTTGTTTTCTACAACTTGCCTCGTGTGGAATTGATGGTGAATCAATACCCATCATCTACGAGGTGGTAGAGGATGAGAAATCATCGTAATTGGGGTGGATGCTTGTCAAAAATGACAGCTTGTTGAAAGGGTTCACTCAACCAGTACTTCAGCTGACCAAGGTGAAGGTGTTGTATGTAGTTGACTGATCTGCAGCCCTGTCTCCAGTTTGGGTTCAGCAGCCGACAGGCTACATCTTAGAGTATTAAAATCATTACTTCATTTTCTACAACTTGCCTCGTGTGTAATTGATGGTGCATCAATTTAATACTCTGAGATAGTACGATGGATAAGTCACCCAAGCCTGAGCGATTGGACCTGGACCCAGAGGCAGCCGACGCCACTGCGATCTTCGAGCATTGGCTAAGCTGTTTCGAGGCCTACCATGACTCTTCCACTGACGCCATCTCAGGGGAGCACAAGCTTCGGGTCCTCAACGCCTGGGTGAGCCACCGAATATTTACCCTCATCAGAGATGCGGCCACGTACGACGAGGCGATTATACTCCTCAAAGGGCAGTACGTGAGGGCGGTAAATGAGCTGTACACCCGCCACCTCCTCGCCATGAGGCATCAGTGCCCAGGAGAATCTTTGGCCGAGTTCTTATGTGACCTGCGGGTACTCGCCCGGAATTGTAACTGCCAGGCAGTAACGGCAGTTCAACATACCGAGCTCCTGATCCAGGATGCCTATGTGGCCGGCGTTAGGTCTGACTACATCCGTCAGCGCCTGCTCGAAGTGGGTACCCTCGACATAAACGACACGGTGCGGCTCACGAACTCCCTGGAAGTGGCCTTCTGGAATATGGATGTCTTCACGCCCGACCACGCGGCATCCTCGTGGGCGTCCTGGGCGCAGCTATCACCCGACCCAGGGGTGTCACAAGCCTGTGCTGCGCGGCAGCCCGCCAACTCCAGGGGACCGTCCTGCTACTTCTGTGGCCAGGGTCAGCACTCCAGACAACGCTGCCCAGCTCGGAGCGCGACCTGCAGCGAGTGCGGTAAGAAGGACCACTTTGCAAAAGTCTGCCACATACTAAAACGTCCAAATCACGCAGCGTGGTATCTTGCCTGTCGGGACCGCTCCTTTCTAACGCGTCATCCGCCTCATGCGGTCCGTGGAGTCCGCCATCTTGTTCACCATCTCCAATGCGACCCGCCACGTGCGACTCGTGGGGGCCGCAACCTTGGCCGCTGTCATAATACACACCAGTATATTATGGTGCAGACACACACACACACACACTGATGCACATGCAGTGGGACCAATCAGCATACACAACACCGCAGCCAATCACCAGTGAGAGCACACGCCCTATGAAGACAGGGGGCATCAGAGTTCCCGCTCATTCTAGTAGCAGCTAGCTAGGAGCACAGAGCTCCCAGCCTGCAACACAGACATTCACCATGTGGTGAGTGCATCACCTGGTTAGGACTAGGCAAGGATCAACAGTTAAAGCTGGTATTGCATTTACCCACAGTTCAAGTATGTTAATATAGTTAACCTCACAATAAAATAAAGTTGCACCACTTCCAGTGTTGGTGACCTGTTTGTGATCCAGAACACCCAACACATCATGGTACAAGGAGTGGTTGCATACTAGCACTTCTGAGACCCACCTGCAACTAATCAGCATTCCGGCATCCTGAAGAATGGAGAACATCAACCTGCCACCGCCGCTTCGCATCGCCGGCACCTCAGCATACAGTGACAACCAGCAACGACACCCAGGCAAGATGTTCAAGATCCGGGTTCCGCAGCAGCTCCAGTGCCACGGCGATCTCCGCGAAAACTGGCGGGCATTCTGGCAAAAGTTTGAAATCTTCCTGCTGGCAGCCGAACTAGAAGACCTGGCCGATCCTGAAAAAACAGAGCTTCTCCTCACCATCGCCGGTGCCAGAGCAGAAGAAATCTTAAAAGAATTCAAGTTCTCCAAGGGGCAAAACAGGAGCAACTTCCAGACAGTCCTGGACAAATTTGGCAAATGCTGTGAGGAAAACACACTCCAACCTGCAACGAAAAGTAAGAGAAGCGCCAGTACTCACCTTGAGGCCGAGATCCCGGAGCAGAGAACGATTTTGGTCGGCGGCCATCTTCCTAAAGGGACTGCACTTGTGCAGTTGCGCGACGGCGCGCATGCGCAATCACGAAAACGGCCATCAGTAAAGGTACTGCGATCTGCGCATGTGCAAACGCCTCCTACATGCTACGTCACGCGCGTCATGACGGCAGAGGCCCCGGACCACGCCCATTTAAAGGGGAAACGTCCCAAATCAAAGAAAAAAATCTTTTAAAGCTGTAAAACAACCTTCCTTCACCTGGAATGACAGCACAATGCCTCAAATTGAACCAGGAAATGAAATATACCTCCGAAGAACCCTGCAACAAGCAGTTACCTACCCCCAAACCGAGTCCGATTCCGACTTCCCGCAGACCAGTAACACCGAGGACCCGAGGGAGCCTTTTCAAGTCGCTGTTATAACAAAGAACAGGCTGTCCCCAAATCAAAACCACCAGCTGCTGTTGGTGCACAGCATTGATCCAGATGACGGGTGGTGTGCCACCCTGACGGTCAACCGATCCCAGATACGATTCCGCCTGGACACTGGTGCTTCCGCTAATCTCCTAGCGTGGTCAGACTTTCAGACCCTTGGGGTTAAACCAACCATTCTTCCGTCGACCTGCCAACTAGTGGACTACAATGGCAACGTCATTCCTGCTACCAGTTCATGCCAACTCGAAGTGACGTACAACTCGCGAAAAGCCATCCTGCCCTTCGAGATCGTGGGCTCCTCGAAGGACTCTCTGCTTGGCCCACAGGCGTGCAAACTCGTAAACCTCGTTCAACGAGTACACTCTCTCTCTCCAGAGGACACGCCTGCCTTCCAGGATGCGGACTTCAGGGCGCAACTCAATGCCATCATCGACCAGCACCACGACGTTTTCGAAGGCATGGGCACGCTTCCATACACTTACAAAATCCTGCTCAAACAAGACGCCAAGCCTGTGGTTCATGCACCTAGCAGAGTCCCAGCACCCCTCAAAAACCACCTCAAGCAGCAGCTGCAGGACCTCCAGGACCAAGGAGTGCTCTCCGGAGTGACGGAACCAACTGACTGGGTCAGTTCAATGGTGTGAGTAAAGAAGCCTTCCGGCGAGCTCCGGATCTGCATTGACCCAAAGGATCTGAATCGCAACATAATGAGGGAGCATTACCCTATCCCCAAGCGAGAGGAGATCACGTGCGAGATGGTTCAGGCCAACATTTTCACCAAACTTGACGACTCAAAAGGATTCTGGCAAATTCAACTAGACAGGTCCAGCAGAAAGCTGTGTACCTTTAATACCCCGTTTGGCAGATACTGCTACAACAGGATGCCGTTTGGGATTATAGCGGCATCAGAAGTATTCCACCGGATCATGGAGCAAATGATGGAGGGCATTGAGGGTGTGCACGTCTATGTTGACGACATCATCATTTGGTCCACCCCGCAGGAGCATATCAGTCGCCTCCAGCGCGTTTTCAAACGAATACGGGACCAAGGCCTTCGCGTCAACAGAGCCAAATGTTCCTTCGGCCAGACGGAACTCAAGGTCCTAGGGGACCACATCTCCCGGTTGGGTGTGTGGCCGGATGCAGACAAGGTGGCAGCCATCACGGCCATGCAGAAGCCAGCGGATAAGAAGGCGGTCGTCCGATTTCTGGGCATGGTCAACTTCCTGGGGAAGTTCATCCCCAACCTCGCCTCCCATACCACAGCTCTCCGGAACCTGGTCAGGAAGACGACAGACTTCCAATGGCTTTCCGCCCACGAGCGCGAATGGGAGGAACTTAAGACCCAGCTTACCACGGCCCCGGTATTGGCATTTTTTGATCCCACGAAGGAAACAAAAATTTCAACAGATGCCAGCCAATCCGGCATTGGGGCGGTGCTCCTGCAACGCGATGAGGGCTCATCATGGGCCCCCGTTGCATATGCGTCACTTGCCATGACCCCCACGGAACAACGCTACGCGCAGATCGAAAAGGAGTGCCTGGGCCTGTTGACTGGGGTGGACAAATTTCATGATTACGTGTACGACCTCCCCCAATCACTGTCGAGACCGACCATCGCCCGCTGGTCAACATTATACAAAAAGACCTGAATGATATGACCCCTCGCCTCCAGCGCATTCTACTTAAACTCCGGCGGTACGATTTCCAGCTTCAATACACCCCGGGCAAGGACCTGATCATAGCCGACGCTCTGTCCAGGGCTGTCAACACCCCGTGTGACCCAGAGGGGTTTGTTTGCCAGGTTGACGCCCATGTGGCCTTCACGGCCTCCAATCTGCCGGCCACGGATGAACGCCTTATCCACATTCGCCACAAGACTGCGGCTGACCCCCTACTACAGCGTGTCATGCGCCACATGACGGATAGGTGGCTCAAGGGCCAATGCCCGCAGTTCTACAATATAAGAGACGATCTGGCAGTAGTCGGTGGTGTCCTCCTGAAGCTGGACCGCATCGTGATCCCGCACAGCATGCGCCAGCTCGTTTTGGAACAGCTACACGAGGGCCATCTTGGCGTGGAGAAGTGCCGACGGAGGGCCCGAGAGGCTGTGTACTGGCCCGGCATCAATGAGGACATCGCTAACACAGTGCTCAACTGCCCCACCTGTCAGCGGTTCCAGCCGGCCCAACCACGTGAAACCCTACAGCCCCATGAGTTGGTCACGTCCCCTTGGTCTAAGGTCGGCGTTGACCTGTTCCATGCGCTCGGCAGGGACTATGTTCTGATTGGAGACTATTTTTCGAACTACCCGGAGGTCGTACGCCTGCACGGCATCACATCATCGGCGGTCATCCGTGTCTGCAAGGAGACCTTTGCTCGTCACGGCATCCCACTCACTGTGATGTCGGACAATGGCCCCTGCTTCGCGAGTCAGGAATGGTCCAACTTTGCCAGCAGGTACAGCTTTGTGCATGTGACATCCAGTCCCCTGTACCCCCAATCCAATGGCAAAGCGGAAAAGGGCGTCCACATCGTCAAACAGCTCCTCTGCAAGGCTGCCGATGCAGGATCCGACTTCTACCTCGCCTTGCTGGCCTATCGTTCGGCCCCACTCTCCACGGGCCTGTCGCCAGCCCAGCTGCTCATGGGTCGCACCCTCAGGACCACAATGCCGTCCATTCACGTCCCAGACCTCGACCACGTTCCGGTCCTTCAGCGGATGCAACAGTCTTGTGCAAAACACAAGGCGGCGCATGACGCTCGGGCGACTGATCTCCCTGCTCTGGCGCCGGATGACAACGTCCGCATCCATCGTCCGGAGGGTGGCTGGTCTGCAACTGCTGTGGTTCTTCGGCAGGAGTCTCCCCGCTCGTTCCTGGTTCGTCTGCCAGATGGTTCCATTCGCCGCCGTAATCGGCGTGCCCTTTGTCTCGTTCCACGCTCGCTACGTGATCCTCCACCGGTGCCACGCCCTCCTGTTGTCCCCAACCTGGACTATGTGGACATTCCGAATACTCTGCATCCTCCTCACTCTGCCGTGGCCCAGCCCGTTCCTCAGCCGGTGGCTCCTGACCCACCTTGAGGTGGTCAACCAGAATTCGTCGCCCACCTCAGAGACTTGACTTATGAGTTTTACGATGTTGGACTCTTTGATCTGTTCTGTTATCCTGCTTCATCGTTCCAGTAGTTTGTATATAATGTTCATTTCGTTGTTGGTGTGACACCCTATTTCTCGGCAACAGGCACCGTCCCGTGTAAATAGATTAGCCTCATGTACATAGTCATATAAATAACACGTCCACACATAGTCAGGTACATTCACTACATGATATTTATTGTCACGCAGGCACATATTCTTTATATAAAAGGAGGGATGTCATAATATACACCAGTATATTATGGTGCAGACACACACACACTGATGGACATGCAGTGGGACCAATCAGCATACACAACACCGCAGCCAATCACCAGTGAGAGCACACGCACTATAAAGACAGGGGGCAGGAGAGTTCCTGCTCATTCTAGTAGCAGCCAGCTCGGAGCACAGAGCTCCCAGCCTGCAACACAGACATTCACCATGTGCTGAGTGCATCACCTGGTTAGGACTAGGCAAGGGTCAACAGTTAAAGCTGGTATTGCATTTACCCACAGTTCAAGTATGTTAATATAGTTAACCTTATAATAAAATAGAGTTGCACCACTTCCAGTGTTGGTGACTTATTTGTGATCCAGAACACCCAACACATCAGCTGCCATCTTCGACGCCATCCACTACCACCAACCAGACCAGCCACCTTCCGCAGCTCGCCTCCGTCACCCTCGACCAGTCCCGGCCCCATCATCTTAAGAACTCCATAATGATCGTCCGGATCAACGGGCACGAGACGACCTGCTTATTCGACTCCGGGAGCATGGACAGCTTCGTCCATCCGGATATAGTAAGGCGCTGCTCCCTCCAAATTTTTCCTGTGTCCCAGACAATCTCCCTGGCTTCCGTATCACACCCTGTTGAGGTCCGTGGGTACTGTGTCGCAGCTCTTGCGATACGTGGTGTAGAATACGTTAACTTTAAACTCCACATCCTCCCCTATCTCTGCGCTCCCCTTTTATTAGGCATAGACTTCCAGTGCCATCTCCGAAGTCTGACCTTAACGTTCGGTGGACCCCTGCCCCCTCTCACCGTCTGTCGCCTCATGACCCTTAAGGTCGCTCCACCCCCGCTCTTCGCTAACCTCACCACGGACTGTAAGTCCGTCGCCACCAGGAGCAGACGATACAGTGCCTGGGACAAGGCCTTTATCAGGTCAGAGGTCCAGCGACTCCTGCAGGAAGGGATCATAGAGGCCAGTACCAGCCCCTGGAGAGCCCAAGTGGTGGTCGTCAAGACTGGGGAGAAGCTCCGGATGGTCGTCGACTACAGTCAGACGATCAACCAGTACACGCAGCTCGATGCGTACCCCCTTCCCCGCATATCTGGCATGGTCAACCAGATTGCGCAGTACCGAGTCTTCTCCACGGTAGACTTGAAGTCCGTGTACCACCAGCTCCATATCCGCCCGGAGCACCGCCAATACACTGCCTTCGAGGCAGATGGGCACCTCTACTACTTCCTCAGGGTCCCCTTCCGCCTCACCAATGGGGTCACGGTCTTCCAACGGGAGATGGACCGAATAGTTGACCAGTATGGGCTGTGGGCCACATTCCCGTATCTGGATAATGTCATCATCTGCGGCCATGACCAGCAGGACCATGATGCTAACCTCCAGCGTTTCCTTCACACCGCCAAGCTCCTTAATCTTACGTATAAGGAGAAGTGCGTTTTCCGCACAACCCGCCTAGCCATCCTCGGCTACGTTGTGGAAAACGGAGTCCTAGGGCCCGATCCCGACCGCATGCCCCCTCCTGGAACTTCCTCTTCCCCACTGTCCCAAGGACTTGAAGAGATGCCTGGGGTTCTTCTCGTACTATGCCCAGTGGGTCCCCAACTATGCGGACAAGACCCGCCACTCATCAAATCCACCGTTTTTCCCCTGTCTGCTGAGGCCCGCTTAGTCTTCAACCGCATCTAGGCGGACATTGCCAAGGCCACGATGCACGCTGTGGCCAGGTCCATCCCATTCCAGGTGGAGAGCGATGCGTCTGACTTTGCACCTGGCCGCCACCCTCAATCAGGCAGGCAGGCCCGTGGCCTTCTTTTCCCGTTCCCTCCAGGGCTCCGAAATTCGACAGTCCTCTGTCGAGAAAGAAGTCCAAGCCATTGTGGAAGCTATGCGACATTGGAGGCATTTCCTGGCCGGCAGGCGATTTACTCTCCGCACTGACCAACGGTCAGTAGCCTTCATGTTCAATAATACACAGCGGGGCAAGATCAAGAACGACAAGATTCTGAGGTGGAGGATCGAACTCTCCACCTACAATTGTGACACCTTGTATCGTCCTGGGAAGTTCAATGAGCCCCCAGATGCCCTGTCCCGCGGTACATGTGCCAGCGCATAAGTAGACCGACTTCGGGCCCTACACAATGACCTCTGTCACCCGGGGGTCACCCGTCTTTTTCATTTTGTCAAGGCCCGCAACCTGCCTTACATCGAGGAGGTCAGGACCATGACCAGGGAATGCCAGGTCTGCGCGGAGTGCAAACCGCACTTCTATCGGCCAGACAGAGTGCATCTGGTGAAGGCTTCCCGCCCCTTTGAGCGCCTTAGCATCAATTTCAAAGGACCCCTCCCCTCCACCGACCGTAACGTGTACTTTCTCAACATCGTTGATGAGTACTCACGTTTTCCCTTCGACATCCCATGCCCTGACATGACCTCGGCCACTGTATGTTTGCCTTCCCCAGGAAGTCCACCTCAGGGGTCTCGCTCCCGTCCTGGCTGACAGCCACAGAGCCTGTCCTCTTCCGGAAGCATGTGAGGAACCACAAAACCGATCCCCTGGTCGAGCGGGTTATGCTTCTCCACACTAACCCACAATATGCCTACGTGGCACATCAGGACGGGCGGCAGGACACAGTCCCCCTCCGGGACCTGGCACCCGCTGGTTCCCCACCCGATCCTCCACCGTCTACCTCCATCACCATCGCCCCCGCGCCTACACCGTCTCCCTCTCTGTCGACGCTTCCGGAAGAAGAAGAAGAGGACGACACGCTCCCGGAGTTGCAGGTCTCGACACCAGTGCCCACACCACAGCCGGGACTGAGGAGATCACAGCGGGCGGTTAAAGCTCCTGATAGACTTAATCTCTAAGCTTGCTTCACCCCTGCTGGACTTTTTTTTTAAACAGGGGGTGAATGTGGTGAACCACTGTTATTGTAGTTCCATTGTTGTTCCACTGTTACTTACAGCGCTGTATATATTCTCTGTTACTGTTTGTTCCATTGTTACTCACTGTGTTATATATTGTTGTTCTTCCGTGGCTCCGCCCCACTGGGTGTTGTATGTAGTTGACTGATCTGTAGCCCTGTCTCCAGTCTGGGTTCAGCAGCAGACAGGCTACATCTTAGAGTATTAAAACCATTACTTTGTTTTCTACAACTTGCCTCGTGTGTAATTGATGGTGCATCAATACCCATCATCTACGAGGTGGTAGAGGATGAGAAATCATCGTAATTGGGGTGGATGCTTGTCAAAAATGACAGCTTGTTGAAAGGGTTCACTCAACCAGTACTTCAGCTGACCAAGATGAAGAGTCAAGGGAAGACTTAGGTGTTGTGGACGACCTCTCCAAAGCTACCGCTGATGCTGACACATCTGAACCCGAGATAGTCCAAATAGTGGAATCTCAAGCCTGTTTCTTTACCGGGATTCTATCAGTGTTTGACCGAAAACTATGTCTAATCAAAGCCGAAACTGAGAAAGATTTGACGCTCCAGAAGGTGAAACAGTACTTCAAAGAAGGATGGACTACTGAATGTCGATCTGCCTTTCGAGATATAAGAGGTGATCTTTCTACAATAGGATTCCTGCTCAAGGGAGATAGGATTGTGATTCCTCCCAGTTTACGTTTAGAGATTCTGCAACAGATTCACAAGGGTCATCGGGGCATAGAAAAGTGTGGGAGAAGAACCAGTCGGTGTACTGGCCAGGAATCAACGGAAATATTGACCAATATGTAGAAGAATGCACAATCTGCCAGATGCATCAGCCAGTACAGAGCAGAGAACACATGAAAGAGATGGAAATCATTACCAGTCCATGGAGCAAAGTGGGCATGGATTTATTCTATTTCCAGGGTAATGACTATCTAGTGGTAATAGACTATTACTCCAACTTTCCAGAGGTGATGATGCTGAATGATTCGACTGCCAGATCTGTGATGAAGGCAACAAAATAAATGTTTGCACGCCATGGGATACCCAAAGCGATTGACGATAGGCAAGGTATATCGTTGGCGTTGTTAGCGTACAAAGCGACACCATTGTCAACTGGATTATCACCTGCTCAGATGCTAATGGGTAGACAACTTTGCACCATATTACCTGAGATCACCATTCCTGATACGGATAATAAAGAGATACTGGCTGTGTCTGCTGGAGGCAGATTCAATTGTGACTTTTACAAGGAATTAGATGCGCACCTTTCGGGAAAGAACTTGCAGGACTGCAGGGAAAGAGAGGGAGAGTGGGACTAACTGAAATGCTCTTATAGTAAGCCAGCATGGGCGGGAGTAACTATGACTAACTTGGTAAGGTCTCCCGAGTGGGTCAGCTCTGGATAGTTACCCTTGTGGTGTTTTTACGTGTTTTTGTCGCCACATGGAAAGGCGTGCCTCCTCGTCGGCCCCGCTGGTAAACTCAATAGCAGTTAAAACTATTGAGGGACGAAACGTCTAGAAAAAACACGAGACGGCTGTTGTGATCCGCGTGGATCCGAGATATCTTGCGATATCGCAATTAAAAAAATTAGTTAAGAATGCTATCTTCGATAGTCGAGACCGGATGGGCTACGTCCCGGATAAAAAACTGCCCCGCAGATGCGTCAGCAGTAGCGCTCTGCGAAAAATGCCGATACTGCACATGTTCTAGCAGCCAAGCTAGAATAATAGCAGCGTCCACCTCGACCCAGACGGTGGGTGAAGACGTGAGACCTGTAAGACACTTCCTCCTTCCCTACTGGGAGCTGGATCCGGGTACCAGACCACAAAGACCAGTATCCCCAGTAGTCGATGAAATAAATAATGTTATGGAAGAACCTGAAAGGGCGACTTACCCAACAGGAAAATTAGTAACTCGAACCTTCTATAACAGAGAATATAATAAAGAGAAAAAGGGAACGGTAACTGAAACAGATCTGGGCGATCAAGACCAATGCAACGAAGCAGCCGATACGGTCGCCTTCATGGAAGAGATCGTCATCGAGCCCAGCTGTGACAGAACAACAACGAATCAAGTTACGATTCATTATCCCACCGATGGCCTGTATTGCAAAGTATGCGATGCCATCCTCCCCAGCATGGGACTATTTAATAGTCATTTGGTGAAAATCCACCAGGTCAAATCCATCAGAACTATTTGCTCGAGATGCGGCAAAACGGGCGAATACCACTCTATCGCCTGCCACTATGCCAAGTGCAAAGGTATAAGGCAAACATCACCAGCCGGAGCCTTTGGATGCACCATCTGCGAGAAACGGTTCTCGACCAAAATTGGCCTTGGACAACACGAAAGGCACGAGCACCCTGCTCTGCGAAATGAGAAAAGGATCATGGCCAATACAACCAAGACCAAACCGGGGAGACGAGACCGAAAATGGTCCATGGAGGAGGTTGCCCTCTTAAAACAATTGGAGGTTCGGTTTGAAAGAGAGCGGTACATCAACAAAATGATTGCTGCGATTTTGACAACTAAGTCGGCAAAGCAAATTTCCGACAAACGTAGAACTGTGCAAAGAACAGAAACGGTAGCCCCAGAAGCAGCTGAGGACCATCTTGCGGAAGAGGTCCCGGAACCCGAGCTAGAAAGGGAGTCGCGCAACCCAGATACGACAAACCCACGCCCAAAAAGAAGGTTAAGACCACCGGGATCCACCCCGAAACACAGGGAGATGGATGAGCAACTAACAAAGGCGGAGCAATTACTGGGCGTGAGGAACAACCCTGACAGCCGGGCTGAGGCAATTGAGGTGATGGAGAACATAACGGATTCATTGTTGACAAGGGTAAAGAAAACCCAAAAGAAAGGGCCTACAAAAGGTCAGACAAAAAGGAAAAAGGAGAAGTGCAATGCCAATAGCGGAGCACGCAAAAGATGGGCCACCCGAAAAGCCATCCTTAGAGCAACACAACTGCTCTATAAGACTAATAGACGCCAACTGGCACGGCAAATCATGGGCGTCCCCACAACCACATCCTGTCCTCTACCCATTGAGGAACTCGAACAATGCTTTCGAGACAAGCTCTCAAAGCCCAACAACAAAGCGAATTTGAATAAATTCGCAACATATCAAGGCAGCATTGATAAGGGGGAGCTGATGAGTCCAATTGAGGAAGAAGAGGTCACCAAAACGATCAAGGGCATGAATGAGAAAAGCGCGCCCGGTCCGGATGGCATGACATTAGTGGACATCCAGGATATACACGACGAGGATGATACTCGGCTTCCTCGGCTCTTCTCCCTTTGGATAAAATCGGCAACGATCCCGGACTCACTCAAAAAGAGCCGAACAGTCTTGATCCCTAAGTGCGAGGATCAAGAGCGCCTGAAAGACATTGATAACTGGCGACCAATCACCATAGGTCCTATGCTGCTTCGCCTATTCACGAAGATCATGGCGAAACGTCCCAGCGAGACAGTTGGGATCAACCCTCGACAGAAGGGCTTCCTAGCAGCTACTCCCGGATGCAATGAAAATATTGCAATCCTCGATAACATTATCAAGGGAGCAAAGAAGAACAGAAAGGACCTCGCAGTGGTCTTTGTTGATCTAGCAAAGGCGTTCGACTCGGTTGGACACAAATTAATTGCTAAGGCACTGCAACGAATGCAATTACCGACAAACTTCATATCACTGATTACAGACCTATATTCTGGGAACACCCCCAGAATCGAAGGCAATAAGAACAAAACCGGAGAAATAAGAATTGAGAGGGGGGTCAAACAAGGTGACCCACTTTCACCAATCCTATTCAATATCACCCTGGATCTGCTGATATGTACCCTGGAAGCGGCCAACGCAGGTGTCGTCATGCCCCTGGATGAGAACCGAGTTAACTGCTCGGCGTTGGCCTTTGCTGATGACATAGCCCTTCTAAGTGACTCTCACGCTGGGATGAATAAGAACTTGAAGCTCCTCCAGTCTTTCTGCACGAATACAGGCTTGGCAATTAACTCCAATAAGACCAAGGGTTACCACTTTACCTGTAAAGCGAAAACATACATATATAATCAGTGCGAAAACTGGAAGCTCGGGAACGAGAAAATAGCTTATATCCCCCCAGGCGAGACAGAGAAATACCTGGGAGCCAGAATCAACCCATGGGCTAGCGTGACAGAAGGGGAGTGGTCGAGTAAGCTCAAAGCCTGGACTTCTGCTTTACAGGCGGCGGCTCTACGACCAGCTCAGAAAACCGAGATCCTTAAAAGGCATGTCATCCCCAGGTTATATTTTCACCTGATCCTGTCAGAAGTATCTCAGAATACACTCATCAAACTGGATCAAATTATTAAGAACACAACAAAAGAACTCCTACATCTCCCTCCTCACGTGACCGACGGTATCCTGTATTCCAGCAACAGGTGTGGTGGTCTGGGAATGCCAAAACTAGAAGTGCAAATCCCATCCGCGATTGTTCGCAAACGCGAAGCACTGGAAAGATCCACGGACAGAATCATAAGAGTGTCCTTCCAATACAGAGGTGAGAACAATAGTGAAACCATCGGAGGACTAAGAAGACTCAAAGTCCTAAAGGAAGTCGAGGACTTCCTCGCAAACACACCGGATGGTAATACGGAAGGTGAAGACGCCGGAAATCTGGACGTGTGTGCATTACCCATGTTAGAAGATCAAGGTCAAACCCGAAATAAACCGATAAATCGGTACGCTGAGTGGAGAGAATGGGAATTCCACAAATGGAATAAACTAATCAGCCAGGGCGCTGGCATTGGATATTACCAAAATGACAGAATATCCAGTACGTGGATCAGATCCTTCCACAATATGAAGTCGCACAGACTGATTAATAACATACTACTCCGGACCAACCTGTATCCCACTTGGACTACCCTGTCAAGGGGACGTCCAAACTCTGTAAAAACGTGCAGAAGGTGCGAGGCAGCACAAGAATCGCTGTCACACATTTCGGGTGGCTGCCAGTTCGTGAAGCTGGCTAGGATCAAACGCCATAACAAGATCCTAGACCAGCTGCGCATATACGTATCGAAATATGGCTGGACATCCTTTGTAGAACCAAGACTAGTGGCTAAAGATGGAAGCCTCTGGAAACTGGACATCGTTTCAAGGAACAGAAAATAGCACTAGTGGATGTTACAGTGAGGTACGAAGGCAACAATATGTCGCTCGAGAAGGTTTGGAACGAGAAAATGAGGAAATATAGTCACCTGGGATCGGAGATCAGGGAACTGACAGGAGGATCCCAGCTGGAATATTTTGGCTTTGTACTGGGCGCAAGAGGCAAATGGCTGGGCCTGAACAACACCCTGTTTACGTTCCTTGACATCAAGAGATATAAATCATTTGCCCAGATGGTATCCAGAATGACGATCTCACTGACGCCTGAATTATTACAAATATTCAGCGACAGGTAACGGATGCCAGAATAAATTCCCAACGACTAGTTGGAGAAGACGAGCCAAGCCCCGAAGGGTCGGGTAAAGGCAATCGGAAGGCCTTCTCACTGGATTCGTGAGCTGGTCTGTCACCCTCGACATGGGTACCAGTGTGCAATAAACATCAAATTGTGATCAAATGATGAAAGTCTGTATGACATAAAAAGGGTCACAGTCTCCGGACATATCGATAACAACTAACCTGGTACCGGCTCTCCCAATGGTGGGTGGTGACACCACGCTTGAGAACCCGCTGAATTAAAGGTCTCCTTATACTGAACAAGACCAGAAACCCAGTCCACCAAGACAGTTTCCTTTCGAGGCTGTGGTAATATGCTAGGTGGTAGGACAAAAACGTCGACGAGCGACGTAAAGACTCGGAAAAGGCGCTCTCCGGAGTGTAACTAAATAAGCCAGCATGAACGCGATGGGCTGAATGGCCATCTTTTGTGTTGAAGCTCTTCTGCGATTTTCTGAACCCTGACTCCTAAAACTCTCCTGAGCTCAGAGACATTGAGGTTTACGGTCGCAAGCTATTTTCCAACCTGAATGAAATCGGAAAACAGCATGGAGCAGGGTTCGGTTGTGCAGTTCCGAGCCCACACACTTGATGGTGCTATTACACACTGAGCTGCTGGAGAGCCTGGAATTCAATGAGTTTCACACTGCACCCTGAGATAGCTGGTTCAATGTTTTATATACAATCCTCACTGCTGGCTGCCGGGTTATTGGTGCTTAACATGATGTTCCTGCTGTATTCAGTGATCAGTCAAACCAATAAAGAGTACATTCCTGAAATAAGTAGGTGATCTCCGCTTGGTAACCTCGCTCCTCATTGGTATCAAGGCTGCACACAGAATCTCATCACCAAGGTAATTGCACTTTAACATATTTCAGACACCAGATTGAGAGCCTGACTTTGCCCGAAATCAGCAGCATCTTCTGAATTGGTGAGTGCAGAATAATGTATTTATTAAACTGCCCAAAACAGACAGCACACTTAATAAACTCACCTTTGTAATGGAAAACGGTTTGAGTAATTTTCTTATTCCTTTGATGGGATGCTAGCAATTGGTTACCCATCTCTAATTGCCCTTGAACTGAGTGGCTTGCGAGGGGGGCAGCTTAGAGTCAGCCACATTGCTGTGGGTCTGGTCTGGAGTCACATGTAGACCAGACCGAGTAAGGACGGCAGATTTCCTTCCCGAAAAGGACGTTCACGAACCAGATGGATTTTTACAACAATCGATGATAGTTTCATGATCACCGTTACTGAGACTAACTTTGTATGCCAGATTTATTAATTGAATTTAAATTCCATCAGCTGCCCTGGTGGGATTTGAATCCGTGTCTCCAGAACATTAGCCTAGGATTCTGGATTACTTGCCCAGCAACAAAGCCACTACACCAGCTTGTTCTCCGATTTAGGAGCATAAACATAGGGCTGGATTCTTTGTTTCATCAGCTGAAACGGAGATATCACTGTATTTTACAACCCCAAAATTGGCACCGAACCCTCACTGATTCTGGGACCGGTGAGGAGCTAGCAGTGGCGCCAGGTGAAACCCCCGGCTCCCGCGCTGAAAACGGTCGGAGAATGGCCGGTTCCCTGGCTGCGCATGTGCACGGCTGACGACCTGCAGTGGACGCGCCGTACAACATGGCACCGGCCATGTGTGGACCCGACCCGCCATCCGCGACCCCACAGGCCATCCCCTGGCCACCCTCCACCAGTCCCCTAGCCCTCGCGGAACCCCTCCGGCCAGCGGCACAGATCCCAGCCGGGTGTGGACACAGTCCACAGCTGCCACGCTGCATTCCCGACCGTTCAGACCATACTTCAACTGCGTGTTTGGGAACTCAGCCCATCGGGGGCAGAGCATCGTGGAAGGGCCTGCCGATGACGTGCCAACGCCATTGCAACGGCGCACAACACGGTGACACCATTTTGGAGGGGGTGGGACTTGAAAACCGGCGTCAAACCAGCGCCGCCCCGATTTGGGCGTTGGAATGGATTCTCCGCCCGATGGCTGATTACTATCGGCGTCGGCAACAGAGAACTCACCCAGTGTCTGTGGAAGTGGTGGGAGCTGTAATATCGTTTTTGAAACAATTATTCTGGAAAAGTACAGAACAGTGGATCAGAGGAGCCCAGTCTCCGCCGAGTTGACTGATCTCAGCTTGGGGGATGGCTGGGTCCTTGTTATTGGTCTCAATGTTCCCGGGTTATGGAGGAGAAAACCAGTCAGTGCTTTTTTGCTCCTGACCACTCTGCAGTGCCTCCTCCCGGGAGTTGGTATGTGGACTCAGTTAAGTCTGGCTGCGATGCCCATGCAGTCAAAGCCAGCAGGCACTCTCTGTTCAAGTTCATCTTGGGAGAGTGGCCACCCGGTCCACCCCAATGCGAGGCATAGGGGCCCATGGAAGTGCACCCCACCAGGATGTCAGCAGCTCAGGACAGGGAGAAGGGGTTGGGGAGAAGTTCCACAAGAAGAGGGGAAAAAATGCCACACCAGTCTCAGTGTTTCTACTGAAAGGAAAAGCGTTGACTGAAAAACCAATGGGTATGAAAGGAACTGTTTTAGAAACGGGTGAGAGAGGAGCTCCAATTCGCAGGAAGTTTCATGGGAAGGATCCATCCTGCCTAGCCCATCTGGGATCACCAGTTTGTTGATTTTAGTAAATAGCTGGATGCCAAGATCTATATTACCCTCAGATAGGTACAATGGCATTGAGGAGAGATGGCATGACAGTAATCCTGTACCATTCCCCCCATATCTCCTACATCACACACAAGAATTTGAGCCATTCGGATTTGTCCCTTTAATACCCTAACATTTTACAGAAGTCCATCCCTCTTCCAACCTGACTACCCATTGAGGTTCATCCTTCCTAAATCTCAGAGACAAGCCTAACCTTTCCACTGAAGTTCCTAACACTCCCACCATTGTCCATCCCTTTAGTGTTCTAACTCTCCCATTATAATATCCAGTCTTCTTTTCAATGCCCCTCTTATTTTGCTCTGTATTATTAGCCCTGTCCAGCAGAGTATTGTAATTGTTTTGTCAACCTTTGGATAAAGACCGCCTCTGAATATTTGCTTTTCACCAATTTGAATTTATGATCTCTGCTCTCACTGTCCTTTTTAAAATTAATTTACGGGATGTGGGCGTCGCTAGTTAGGCCAGCATATATTGCCCATCCCTAGTTGCCCTTCAGAAGGTATTGGTGAGTTGCCAACTTGAACTGCTTCAGTCCATGAGGTGTAGGTATACCCAATGTGCTGTTAGAGAGGGAGTTCTAGGATGTTGCCCCAGTGACAGTGAAGGAACGCCACTATATTTCCAAGTCAGGGTGGTGACTTGGAGGGAAGCTCCAGGTGGTGGGATTCCCAGGTATCTGCTGCTCTTGTCCTTCTCGATGGTAGTCATGGGTTTGGAAGGTGCTGCCTAAGGAACCTTGGTGAGGCCCTGCTGTGCATCTTGTAGATGGTTCACACAGCTGCCACTGTTCGTCGGCAATGGAGGGTTTGAATGTTTGTGGAAGGGGTAGAAATCAAGAGGGCTGCTCTGTCCTGGATGGTGTTGAGTTTCTTGAGTGTTGTTGGAGCTGCACTCATCCAGGCAAGTGGAGAGTATTCCATTACACTCCTGTCTTGTGTCTTGTAGATGGTGGACAGGCTTTGGGGGGTCTGGAGGTGAGTTACTCGCTGTAGGATTCCTGGCCTTTGACCTGCCCTGGTAGCCACATTATTAATATGGCTAGTCTAGTTCAATTTCTGATCAATGGTAACCCCCAGGATGTTGATTGTGGAGGATTCATCAATGGTAATGCCATTGAATGTCAAGGGCCGATGGTTAGATCCGTTCTTGTGGGAGATGGTCATTGCCTGGTACTTGTGTGGCACAGATGTAACTTAATCTGAAGAAATATTCCAAATTCATTCAAATCATTTCATATTTAATACAATATGATAAAAGCAAATTACTGCGGATGCTGGAATCTGAAACAAAAACAGAAAATGTGGACAATCTCAGCAGGCCTGGCAGCATCTATGGAGAGAGAAGGGAGCTAAAGTTTTGATTCTGGATGACTGTTTGTGAAAGCTAGAGAGAACTGGAAATGGGGTCAGATTTATAGTGGGGCTGGATAGTGGGCCAGTGATAGGTGAAAATTGACAAAGCTGCATTGGACAGAAAGGAAATGTAAATGGTGCTGATAATTACTAAGAAGGATGCTGATGGTGGCACATTAAGAGGTCAAAATGTTTATACATCTTGGTGAGATCATCCCAGCCAATCTCAACAACAACAACTTATATTTATACAGCACCTTTAACATCCCAAGGTGCTTCACAGGAGCATCATCAAAACAAAGCATGACACCAAGGCACATTAAGAGATACTGACACCATTCTGTCCATGTTCAGTGGCTCTAGAAAATCTCAGCTGTGAACAAGGACACAGGATTTCAGCCATTAGGTCAGATAACTAAAATCTTGGTCGAAGGGGTACGTTTTTAGGAGGGTCTCAAAGGAGGAGGGAGAGCTGAGAGACCAGGAGGTTTAGGGAGGGAATTCCAGAGTTTAGGGTCCACAGTCTCAATGGTGGAGTGATTAAAATTGGGGATGTACAGGAGGACAGAATTCGAGGAGCGCAGAGATCTCTGAGGGTTGCCGGACTGGAGAGGGTTACAGAGAGAGGGAGGGGTGAGGCCATGGAGGGATTTGAAAACAAGCGTGAGAATTTCGAAATCAAGTTGTTGCTTTACTGGGAATCAGTATAAGTCAGTGAGCACAGGGATGCTGCAGGAACAGGGACTTGCTGTGAGTTACGACCCAGGCAGCAGAGTTTTGGATGTCCTCAGGTTTACAGTAGTTAGAATGTGGAAGATAGAACCATAGAACCATAGAATTGCTACAGTGCAGAAGGAGGCCATTTGGCCCATCATGTCTGCACTGACCCTCTGAAAGAGCATCCTAACTGGGCACACTAACCTACCCTATCCCTGTAATCCCACCTAACCTGCATATCTTCGGACTGTGGGAAGAAGCCGGAGCTCATAGAGGAAACCCACGGGGAGAACGTGCAAACTCCACACAATCACCTGGAATTGAACCCGGGACCCTGCTGCTGTGAGGCAGCAGTGCTAACCGTTTGTGCCACAGTGTCGACATATCTGATCATTCAGGAGTGTGTTGGAATAGTCAAGCCTAGAGGTAAGGAAAGCATAAATGAGGGTTTTGGCAGTAGATTAGCTAAGACACGGGAAAAGGCTTGCAATGTTACGGAGATGGAAATGGGTGGCCTTAGTGATGGAATTGCTATTATCCGGTGTACTTGGTTGTGTGGAGACAGACAAGTACATGATAAGTTAATACTAGGAATACATGGTACTAGCAACCCAAGCAGATAGGTTCTGCTTTTTAAACAAATAACTATGAGAGAGTGTGATAGCACAGAGTAGAGAGTGGGTTGGAGTTTCTTACAGAACAGCCTCCACCCATCCCTGCCCTTCCCCCCCAGAGTCACCTTGGCATGCAGGTAGCATGACTGTGTCACCAACAAATCAACTGGGTCCATTCTCTGGCCCATAGTGGGTGATATCTGGGGGAGATGAGGGAGGCAGAGGATGTACAGGTTATCACAGCTCCATAATACGACACATAAGATTAAGACTACATTGCTTTCTTAGCTAATGAATTAGCTCAATTGGATTTGAAAATGGAACAACAAAGATCTCCACAAGAAAGCTCACAATTAGTAAGTGACAATCATTATGTTCCATTTCATTGAATCATAGATTCCGTACAATATAGCTCTGGGAATTCTTCCACAGACCCCAAGAGTCCAACAGCAAACCCAAGCAGACTACCAATGAACCGGAACAGCAGACCGAGAGATCTGCGGTGCGGCAACCGAAGAGGAAAGAGTCGAATTGGACCCCTCCGGAAGGCCGCTGCCCTAGACTCAACATGTATGCTCAAGCCGTCAGGAGTCGCGTCAATGCCAGATTCATCAGTCACATTCACAAGACAGCCCCGAACGTCACTCAAGCACAACGCAATGTCATCCGTGCTCTCAAGACCAACCGCAGCATCGTCATCAAACCAGCAGACAAAGGAGGGGCCACTGTCGTACTGAACAGAACGGACTACTGCAAAGAAGTATACCGACAACTGAACAACCAAGAACACTACAGACAGTTACCCGCAGATCCGACCAAGGAACGCATCCGCCAACTTAACAGACTGATCAAGACCTTGGATCCAGATCTTCAGAGCACCCTACGTGCTCTTATCCCACGTACTCCCCGCATTGGAGATCTCTACAGCCTCCCGAAAATACACAAGGCCAACACACCAGGCTGTCCTATCGTTTCAGGCAATGGGACCCTGTGTGAGAACCTCTCTGGCTACATCGAGGGCATTTTGAAACCCATCGTACAAGGTACGCCCAGCTTCTGTCGCGACACGACGGACTTCCTACAGAAACTCAGCACCCATGGACCAGTTGAACCAGGAACATTCCTCATCACAATGGACGTCTCGGCACTCTACACCAGCATCCCCCATGACGACGGCATTGCTGCAACAGCCTCAGTACTCAACACCGACAACTGCCAATCTCCAGACGCAATTCTGCAACTCACCCGTTTCATTCTGGATCACAACGTCTTCACCTTCGACAACAAGTTCTTCATCCAGACGCACGGAACAGCCATGGGGACCAAATTCGCACCCCAATACGCCAACATCTTCATGCACAAGTTTGAACAAGACCTACTCACCGCACAGGACCTTCAACCGACGTTATACACCAGATACATCGATGACATTTTTTTCCTTTGGACCCACGGCGAAGAATCACTGAAACGACTACACGATGGCATTAAAAGTTCCATCCAACCATCAGACTCACCATGGACTACACTCCAAAATCAGTTGCGTTCTTGGACACACTTGTTTCCATCAAGGACGGTCACCTCAGCACTTCGCTTTACCGCAAACCCACGGATAACCTCACGATGCTCCACTTCTCCAGCTTCCACCCTAAACACATTAAAGAAGCCATCCCCCATGGACAAGCTCTCCAACGTAGCACCCAACGTAGCACCCAACGTAGACCCTCACCATTGCACTATTCCCTTAACCCCACCCAACCTTTAGGACATTAAGGGGTAATTTAGCATGTCCAATCCATCTAACCTGTACATCTTTAGACTATGGGAGGAAACCCACACAGCCAATGTTGTGGCCATTGTCAAGGATGAAGACATCACAATAGGTGAGACTGAATGAGAATCACCTCATAGAACTTTAACCCACATATAGAGGGCATTGTAACCATGAAGTGAGTCTCTGTCATCCAAAACCTTGCTGCCTATGTCCTAAATCATACCGAATCCCATTCACCCTCCTCCCCCACTGACCTACCTTGACTCCTGGTCTGGTAACACCTCAGCTTTAGCCCCCCCCCCTCTATCCTTCCTCCTCCTTTACAAATATCTCCCATGGCATTATGTCAAAGTGGAGCAAGGGAGTCCTCTCCAATGTCCTGGGGAAGGATCATGGAAACATAGAAAATAGGAGGAGGCCATTCGGCCCCTCAAACCCACTCAGCCATTCATTATGATCATGGCTAATCATCCAACTCAATAGCCTAATCCCACTTCCCCCCATATCCTTTGATCCCCTTTGCCCTAAGTGCTAGACCTAACTGCTTCTTGAAACCATACAATGTTTTGACCTAAACTACTTCCTGTGGTAACGAATTCCACAGGCCGACCACCGTCTGGGTGAAGAGATTTCTCCCGATTGCTGTCCTAAACGGTCAACCCCGTATCCTCACACTATGACCCCCTGATTGCTAGGCGATTGGCTGCAAAAAAAGTGTGTATGTGTGTGTTGGGAGGGGGGGGGGGTGCTATAGAAATGCAGTTTATTTTTTTGTGTCTGGCTGTTGTAAAGTGATGAATTGGTTGTGTTGGGCTGGCTGCAGAAGACATTCCAGTCCCAATCTGACATGTCAACAACAACACAGAAAGCTCCACAGAACCAAACTCCTGGTGGTTTCAGTGTGCTTGTTTCGACTCTGGGTGGGGTGGGTTTCAGCATTTGTCGCTGCTTGGGATCAAATTCCACCCTGGGAGCAGACATCACCCCTCCCCCCCCTTCCTCCCTCCAATGTCAAAACCACCTTAAACTAGTCTCCTCCTTCGTCTCAGCTCCTTTTCCGGGACTCGGAACCAATGATGAGAAGCCAGTTTGAGTTGAAACCCAGCCCAGGGAGAGAGGAAGGAGAAGGAGAGAGAGAAAGAGAAGCAAAGGCAGGAGAGGGAGATAAAAGTTCCTGTTAGCAGTGGGACAGAGGGAGAGGGAGAGGGAGGATTTGGAAAATCAATGAAGGAAGTGTCTCGGGGGGGGGGGGATCTCTCTGGGATTGCCTTGCTGGAGTTTCCCAGTTAGAGGGTTTGGGGAGAGCAGTCTCCAGGAGCTGGGATCTCGCCATTTGCTGTGACAACTAACACAGGGGAATCTCTGTCTCTCTTCCCAGTTAGACTGGATGTTGTGATCTGGCTGAGTCGGAGTGTGTGGATTCCGGGTTCTGTGTGTGAGCTCTCTCCGGGACTCAGAGCCACTCTCACTGCTGGATTAACTTTACCGTGTGGATTATCTGTTTACCGACAATATGCTCACCGCTGGAGGGATCTATGCTGTGAAAAAGAGGAAGAAACCCGTGCAAAAGAGGTGAGGGGTTCACTTAAAACCAGAACCAACAGCTTCCCAGCCACACTCTATTTTTGTTAACGATTGTTTGTGCAGTTGTGACCCAGCCTTGTCTCATTCCTGTTTTCCTTTCCACCTTTTTTTTTTAAACATCTGATTTAGCCCCAAACCACCTCCAGCCGACGGCGTGAAGTCCAACCCGTCCAAAAGGCATCGGGATCGGTTGAATTGTGAACTGGACAAACTGACCAGTCTGCTGCCCTTCGGCGAGGATGTCCGAGCCCGGCTGGACAAACTGTCCGTGCTGCGACTGAGTGTGGGTTACCTGAAAGCGAAGAGCTTCTTCAATGGTAGGAGAGGAGGGCGTTAAATCACACTGAGATACACACACGCTGAGATATACACACACTGAGATATACACATTCACACTGATATACACACGCTGAGATACACACACAGATATACACACACACTGAGATATGCACACACTGAGATAAACACACACGCTGAGATACACACACGCTGAGATACACACACACTGAGATATACACATTCACACTGATATACACACGCTGAGATACACACACAGATATACACACACACTGAGATATGCACACACTGAGATACACACACACTGAGATATACACACACACACTGAGATATACACACACGCTGAGATACACACGCTGAGATACACACAGATATACACACACGCTGAGATACACACACGCTGAGATACACACACACTGAGATATACACACACGCTGAGATATACACACATGCTGAGATACACACACGCTGAGATACACACAGATATACACACACGCTGAGATACACACACACTGAGATATACACACACGCTGAGATACACACACAGATATACACACACACTGAGATATACACATTCACACTGAGATATGCACACACTGAGATAAACACACACGCTGAGATACACACACAGATATACACACACACTGAGATATACACATTCACACTGAGATATGCACACACTGAGATAAACACACACACGCTGAGATACACACACAGATATACACACACACACACACACACACACAGATATACACACACACTGAGATATGCACACACTGAGAGACACACACATACTGAGACAGACACACACTGAGATAGGCACACACACTGACATACCCACACACACACTGAGATATACACACACACTGAGATACATGCTGAGATATACACACACACTGAGATATACACATTCACACTGAGATATGCACACACTGAGATAAACACACACACGCTGAGATACACACACAGATATACACACACACACACACACACACACAGATATACACACACACTGAGATATGCACACACTGAGAGACACACATACTGAGACAGGCACACACTGAGATAGGCACACACACTGACATACCCACACACACACTGAGATATACACACACACTGAGATAGACACACACACACTGAGATACATGCTGAGATAAACACACACGCTGAGATACACACACTGAGATATACACACACACACTGAGATATACACATTCACACTGAGATATGCACACACTGAGATATACACACACACACACACAGATATACACACTCACACTGAGATATGCACACACTGAGAGACACACATACTGAGACAGACACACACTGACATACGCACACACACACTGAGATATACACACACCCACACACGCTGAGATACACACAGGCTGTGATACGCACTGAGATATACACACACACTAAGATATGCACACACACACACTGAGATATACACATCCACACACGTTGAGATACACACAGGCTGTGATACACACACACACTGAGATACATACATACACACTGAGATATACACACCCACACACACTGAGATACGCACACACTGAGATATGCACAGAGATATATACACACATACTGAGATATGCACAGAGATACATTCACACACACGCACACTGAGATGTACACACACACTGAGATGTACACACACACATATATGCATACACACACACCGAGATACATACACACTCATGCAGATACACAGACACCCATCCACACACACTGAGAAACACAGACACACACAAAAATACCACCCCACACAAACTAACACACACTCTCACAGGCAGCCACACAGACATAAATAGACAACATTCCCGTCCGTCAACATGCGCAGATCTCACAGATACAGGCAGTGGGTTGTAATTCCCCACCCCCACAATACGGCATGTTTTCTGGCGGTGGAGGTGGCGTGCTATTGGCTGCCAACGGTCCCACCAAAGTATACAGTGTTTTGTATGGCTTGTCAGCCCTGCCACCAGGGAACCAGCTGGAGGATGGTTGCCTTCAGCGGGACTGGAAGATCCCTCCGGCAGTGTCGAAATATCCTACCCTCAGATACTCACATAAATACAGACAGACACGCAAAAATACCTCCGCAACACACTGGCTCACAAATACACACAGCAACACAAAAACACACATACACACTAATACACACAGATACACCAATACAACTGACACACCGATACACACAGCACCACAATTACACACAGCACCATAATTACACACACACCAACACACACAGAAACACAATTACACACAGACTCACCAATACACACCGACTCACCAATACATACAGACTCACCAATACACACCGACTCACCAATACATACAGACTCACCAATACACACCGACTCACCAATACACACAGGCACACCAATGCATTTAGACACTATTACACACCCACGCATGAATACTCAGACAGACACATGCACACCCAGAAAAACAGGTACACAACTATTCACACAAATACATAGTAACACAAAGTAGGACAGGAGAGCAAGTTAATACACAGACACATCCTTACACACTCAGGCTCAGATACACAAATACTGAGATATATACTCAGACATAGGTCCACTGATACATGAACACACACACATACTCTGAAACATAGGCACATACAGATACAACATGTATGTATTTAAAACCGATATGAAGCATTGTGTTTATGTATGTTTCAAAGGCTCGAGAGTGAGTGGCTGTGTTTTCATTTATATACCCCTCATTCGACACAGAGTACAGATCAAGTATAATTCCATTTTTAGCAGGAGTTTCAGGATGTAACAGTATAATTACAGAGTCTACATTTCAGTGTGTGTTTCACAGACAGGGTGGGGTGGGCATATCTGTGTATACTTGAGGAGATGAATGTCAGAGACTGGGTTTGTCTGCAAGTTTACATATACTATTAGCATGCGTATTAATCAAGTGTGTGTTGTACATACCAGAGGGAGGAAGCCTGGATATGTCTCTCAGAGTAGAGGGTGCAGCCTGTTCAGGATTGCAGGGCTATTGGCAGAGATTAATGTTGTCTTGCTTTAACCCCTCAAAGTTTCAGGTTGCTTTAACCCCCCCATCACTTGATGTTACATCTACATCTGTATGTCATGTGGATGCGCTGTAAATTCAGTTGGGTTTCAGTTGAGGGGAGCAGGCTGGTTAAACAAGCACGTGTCGGGGTTCTTTTGGGATCAGGTGCTTCTTGGATTGGTTGCTGCTGTGTTGGTTGAGGTGCCTCGCTCTGTCTCACAAAGCACCGAGTTATATTTCACTGCATTCCACACACACCCTCCCCGCATCAACAAGGGGGCCAGTGACCTAAAGATTGCAGCAGCTCTGTTGTAGCTGACAACTCCCCCATACTGTTGGGATGGAACTTGCGCTCATGATTTTCCAGTTATAGTTATTTTCGTTCAGACTCGTAGAATATCCTGGACCTCCCAGTCTTAAACTTCCTGCCTCTGTTATCCGTGGCGATCCTTCCCACCGCCACACACGCAATAAAAACAAGATTTTTCTCTGTGTCATAGACACAGTGTATTCTTAGACAATCACGTGCTCAGTAATAAAATGTATTTGTTTTGAATTCTGTCTGCATAGAGATCCTCAATGCAGTATGAGCACCTATTGCGAGTTTACAATGTAGAGGGGGATAAGACTGATTAGTGCTGAGAATTCATGTCTAGCATTAAATGTGATTTGGGTGCACATGGTGACATAGTGGAAATGCTACTGGATTAGTAACCCAGAGGGTCACTAATTAACCATCTAATGATCTAGAGACTAATGATATGGAGATACGAGATCAAATCCCACCAAGGTGCCTGGGGAATAATCCAGTTCATTAAATTACTTCCAGTGACAAGTGATGATAAAATGATCAGATTGTTTAGTGGACCAAGTGGTTTTTTTTTCGATGACCCTTTTCGGGAAGGGAAATCTGCCATCCTGATGGGTCTGGCCTACATGTGACTCCATTCAGACTCCATCCAGAACCACAGCAATGTGGCTGACTCCTCGGGTTTTTGGACTCGCCACCACCATTTCCAGCCTTGCATGCGAGACACACACTCCATGGGCGAAGACAAATCACAGAGGCATAACTCTGCCTATCGGTAACATGTGCAGCACTCGAATCTCCTGACAGAAATTAACCCTTTCTCTGCTGACTCAGAATTAATTTTTACCCACTCCACTCCACTGTTTACATTTTCACAATCCGAAAGCTTGTTCTGTTCGATTGCACTTCCCGGAGCTGAGGTGAACTGTGGAACCGTTCAACTGCTGCAAATCATGTTTAATTTATGTGGGGGTTTTTGGCTGTGTGGGGGGGGGGGGGGGGGAATCACCTGATTTTCTGAATTTCTTTCCATGAGGACCCCAGCAAGGGTTCTCCAGGTTGAAGGGGGGGGGGGAATTGGAAGGGGTGATGGGGACAGACTGGGCAGTCATCACAACTCTACTTTGAAAATGATGGACGGAATGTGTTTGCTGCTGTCTCTGCTCTGAGGAACAGGATGGGTTTTGTCTGCACAGACTCCGTTTACAACCATCACCCTCCTTTGAAACAATGACCAGTTAATGAAAAGGCTGCTCCCTGTTTCCCCCCGAATGTGCGATTTGAGCACATCCCAGAGATCGGGAAGTGGTGCAGGGAAGGAGGTTTTGGGCCTGAGCTTTTTCACTGAATGCTGGAGAGTGTAAAGGTTCCAGCCAGGAGGTCCCCAAGGCCAGTCTGAAAGCGACGGTGATTGATGTCTGTCGGTCGTGCCTGGGTGGCACACAGTACTGAGGCTGAGGGTTGAGTAAACCTTCCACATTGTTTCAATTGAACTGCTCCCGAGATTCAAAACATTGCCCCTCCCTCCCCATTAGAAGAAAATGTCATAACATCATCTCCGTAAAGCCTGGAGCGTGCCCCAAGACAGTATGGGTCCTGGAAAACACAGTTCGGTTAAGGCAGCCTGTTAACCTTTCATTATTCAGTCTTCACCTGTACTCCTGCACGGCTGAGGGTCCCAGATAGAGTAGCATTTCTTCTCCCTGTCCTCTCTCTTTTTCCCTCTCTCTCGCAGCTGGCAATGGTGATTAGGGGAGACCAGGAGGCAAAGAAGCACAAACGAGAGGTATCTCCTGTGTGGATTGTTCCTGGGAAGTTACCAGTTACTCCACTGGGCAGTGCTGCAGTGTTCGGTTGTAGCAGTCAGTTGGGGAGCTGGAAGTATGTCCAGGATTCTCTCGCTGAAACTAGGGCCAGGCTCAACTGTGATGTCGCCCATTCTGGAACGTCCTCTCAACGCTCACTGAAAAAGGCCTGTGTGTGAAGGGTGAACACTTGAGTGAGGAAATAAAAGATTGCTTGTGTGGTGTAACTGCTCCAGAATGAATCAGCACCATATGAGGCGGGGGAGAATGATGAGAATGGTATTTGCATTAACCGTTAACGAGGGCCATTGCTTTTTACTGACAAACGTCTGAAGCAGATTTCTTTAATATTACACAAAAAAGAAGACATGTTGTTGAAGCTTTTCATCTTGCAGTCATCAGGACAAGAACAAGAATGCCAAATTTCATACGATCACAACAATTTAAACGACATGAGAAAAAGGTGCTGACTGATTGACCAAGGTGTTGTCATGGCAAAAGCAACATAAAACAAACTATAGGTTCCCCATGTTTCTGGTTCATCAATTTCTGCTTTTACTGTTGGATTTCTGTGTCACTTTAACTTGTTTTGGTTTTGGAGATGGAATTCCACGATGCCACTCACTTTTTTTGCATTGGGAATATGATGGCCCCAGTCCAACTGTTCTCTGAAAGTTTAAAAATCCCAATTGCTTCCACGTCGGGTAAGTCCACTGACCAAGTCTATTAATGTTAAGCCTGTTTGAAGAGGCTTGGTAGTAACCTGATATCTGGCATGTAGTGGCCTCACACTGGTGCAGCTGGTGTTATCAATGGCAGAAAGTGAATGGTTTTCAGCAATGACAAGCAGGCGATGCTTTTTAAAAATTTTTCGCGTACCCAATTATTTTTTGCCAATTAAGGGACAATTTAGTGCGGCTAATCCACCTAGCCTGCACATCTTTGGGTTGTGGGGCGAGACCCATGCAGACACCCGCAGACACAGTGGTGGGCGGCACGGTAGCACAGTGGTTAGCAATGTTGCTTCACAGCACCAGGGTCCCAGGCTCGATTCCCGGCTTGGGTCACTGTCTGTGTGGAGTCTGCACGTTCTCCCTGTGTTTGCGTGGGTTTCCTCCGGGTGCTCCAGTTTCCTCCCACAAGTCCCGAAGGACGTGCTTGTTAGGTAATTTGGACATTCTGAATTTTCCCTCTGTGTAGCCGAACAGGCGCCGGAATGTGGCGACTGGGGGATTTTCACAGTAACTTCATTGCAATGTTCATGTCAGCCTACTTGTGACACTAATAAAGGTTATTATTATTATGATAACTGTGGGCTAAAATTACTGTTTGCCCTGTGCAAACTCCACATGGACAGTGTCCCGGGGCTAGGGTCAAACCTCGACGCCATGAGGCAGCAGTGATAAACACTGCGCCACCGTGCTGCCCCAGGCGATGCTTTTATATCGGCACAGCTTAGACTGCATCTCCATCCCATTCACTAGTGTGCTGAGTACTGACTGGCGAGAAGGCTAGATTCTGAGTCTGAGGCAGTCTCCATTTTCTGTATTCACACATGGAATTCATAGAAGGAGGCCATTCGGCCTATCGAGTCTGCAACAACACTCCAAAAAAGCGCTCTAATTCACCCCCACCTATCCCCATGACCTTAACCACCCCTGAACATTATGGGACAATTTAGCATAGCCAATCCACTTAACCTGCACATCTTTGGACTTTGGGAGGAAATTTAGCATGGCCAATCCACCTAACCTGCACATCTTTGGACTGTGAGAGGAAACCCACACAGACACGGGGAGAAAGTGCAGACTCCACTCAGACAGTGACCCAAGGCTGGAATTGAGCCCGGATCTCTGGCCCAGTGAGGCAGCAGTGCTAACCACTGTGCTACCGTGCTGCTGATGGAGGTTCTCTCTGCAAACCAGAGAGTGTTTATGAGTGTAGGGTTGCACGGGAGCACAGTGGTGGGCGGCACGGTAGCACAGTGGTTAGCAATGTTGCTTCACAGCACCAGGGTCCCAGGTTCGATTCCCGGCTTGGGTCACTGTCTGTGTGGAGCCTGCACGTTCTCCCCGTGTTTGCGTGGGTTTCCTTTGGGTGCTCCGGTTTCCTCTCACAAGTCCCGAAAGACGTGCTTGTTAGGTAATTTGGACATTCTGAATTCTTCCTCTGTGTACCCGAACAGGCGCCGGAATGTGGCGACTCGGGGATTATCACAGTAGCTTCATTGCAGTGTTAATGTAAGCCTTCTTGTGACCCTAATAAAGATTATTATTATGATAACTGTGGACTTAAATTACTGTTTGCCCTTCACAAAGTTTTGCTCCTGTCTGGTATGCAAACTGTCGGAGGTGGGCCACCTGGAGGATGTGCGTGCTTTATCATACATGTGCTGGCTTATCTGCCTGGGCTCCGTGTCATCGTAATTGTCGCAGACACTGGGACGGGCTCCACACCAAAAAGGAGAATGTGCTGTTTGAAACATTTTGAAAGCTTGTTTATTTCACCAACCTGCTACAGATTAGAAAATACTTCATATTAATCTAGTGCTTTGATCGGGAAATCTGAGGCGCGGCCAGTACCAGTTTGAGAACTCAATTGCACGTTCTGATTCTGTCCGTTTGCAAGAGCAGCAGATGGGGGAGAGATTTGTTTTATTGATAGAGGAGGCATTCACTGCATTAAGGAACTCTGGAGACTCGGGAGTAGTTTCAGTTACCTGTCTTCTTACCGAGGATGGAGGAGCGAGTGAAATCCAGCAGCATGAGTGTGGGAGACGATTAGAATTATTTAATTTACATTACCTGGAGTACTGTGCACAGTTTTGGTCCCCTAAGCTCAGAAAGGATATTGTTGCCATAGAGGGAATGCAATGAAGGTTCACCAGACTTGTTCCAGGGATGGCCGGACTGTATTATGAAGAGAGAATGGGCAAACTGGATCTGTATTTTCTAGAGTTTTGAAGACTGAGAGGTGATTTCAATGAAATCTACAAAATGCTTAAAGTTGCAGACAGGGTAGATTCGGGTAAGCTTGCCCCTGGTTGGGAGTCTAGAACCATGGGACACAATTTCAAAATAAGGAGGAGGCCGCGTAGGGCCGGAGAAATGACTTTGCCCAGAAGGTTGTGAATGTTTGGAATTCCCGACCCCTGAGGCTGTGGAACCTCAGTCATGAAGTATGTTGAAAGTAAAGATTGATAGATTTCTTTTTTTTTTAAATTTAAAGTACCCAATTCATTTTTTCCCCATTAAGAAGCAATTTAGTGTGGCCAATCCACCTACCCTGCACATCTTTTGAGTTGGTGAGACCCACACAGACATGGGGAGAGATTGATGGATTACCGATTAACAATAACGTAAAAGTTTATGGCGATAGTGTAAAAGGTATTGAAGTGGCTGATCAGCCGTGATCGTATTCATAGAATCCCTACAGCAGAGAAGGACACCATCCGGTCCATCGTATCTGTATTGACCCTCTAAAAGAGCACCCTCCCTAAGCCCATGCCCTGTCCCGACAATCCTACTCAACCATTTGACACTAAGGAACAATTTAATATAGCTAATCCACCTAAATTACCCATCTTTGGACTGGGGGAGGAAACCGGAGCACCCGGATGAAACCCATACAGACACTGGGAGAAAATGAAAACTCCACATAGACAGTCACCCAAGGTTGGAATCGAACTCTGTGGTCCCTGGAGATGAGAGGCAACAGTGCTAAACCCTGTGCCACCATGCTGCCCCACCGTGCCATTTTGAATGGTGGGGCAGACTAGATGGCCTGAATGGTATTCCTGTTTCTATGCGCATATTTGTATGGCTTTCTTATGGCAGCCGCACCAGAGACTTGAGCAATTAATCTGGACTAATGCTTCAGTCCAGCCTTGAGGGAGTGCTGCAGTGCTGGAGGGTCAGTCCTGAGGGAGTGTCGCAATGTCAAAGGTGTTGTCTTTCACGCACGCTCCTGTCTGCCCTATCCAATAGAGACAAGATCCCACGCTACTACATGGACAAGAGCAGGGGAGAGAACTCTCCCTGGTACTTTGGGCCAATATTTATTCCTTGTCCAACATTTATCACAACAGATTATCCGGTCGTTAATCATGCGATTTGTGAGATCTTGCAATGCGCAAAGTGGCAGTCACATTACCGACATTAAAACAGTGTCGAGACTTCAGAAAGTATTTGGGAAGTCCTGAGGTTGTGAAAGGCGCTATAGAAATGCAAACGCTCTTGGATGTTGTATCAACATAACATAGACGACTGCCGGGAACGATTGTGCCCATATTGGGGCCAGTTCACTCATATCATTTCTTCAGTCAGTGAGACTAACTTTCCAAACTGGCTCCTTCAACATGAGTCATATTTACCTTCTGTAATTAAATTCAATATTTATAATATTGCGTTTGAGATCATACAGAAGGATGAATGTTAAATTTGATTTGAGATCTCTAACCTCACCGTGGGGTGGCACGGTGGTTAGCACTGCTGCCTCACAGCTCCAGGGACCCAAGTTCAATTCCGGCCTCGGGTGACTGTCTGTATGGAGTTTGCACTTTCTCCCCGTGTCTGCGTTTCCTCCGGGTGTCCCCGTTTCCTCCGGGTGCTCCGGTTTCCTCCCACAGTCCAAAGATGTGCAGGTCAGGTGGATTGGCCATGCTAAATTGACTCTTTTTTTTGTTAATTACTTTATCAGAGTTACAAAGCCAGAGCTCAGAATGTGGACAGGGACAAACCCCTAATCCAGCTCCTTGCCTGCTCCAAAAAACAATTCACATTGAATCCAATTCATGGTCCCCACAAGAGAGACATACCAGATCCAGGCATCACACCTGACCTCACGCTCATCTTACCCAAAAGGCCGAGAAGTGATCTAAATTGCCTTCGTGTACAAAAGATTAGGTGGGATTACTGGGTTACGAGGACAGGGTAGGGGCGTGACTAGATAGGGTGCTCTTTCAGAGGGTCGGTGCAGACTTGATGGGTCGAATGGACTCTTGCACCATAGGAGTTTTATGATTCCTAAGCTCTGTTTGAAGGAGGATTAACGATAGCAAGCCTTCCCCTTTGAGGAGGAAGCAGTCTACAGGGTCAGGGAATAGAGTAAATGGTACAATGTAAGGTTACACCATGTCCGCTCATTGGAGTAGTGTTTATATTCGGATGGTTTTGACTTCATCAGTTGCGGAAACTGTTAGTGAAGCTGCTGTGATTGAGTGACTGCAGGATGTTGGCTTTCATCAGCCCACAAATACTCCATCTTATCTCCCATTGTTCCTGAAATTGGAAATGAGCGAGAGATGGAGTCAGATCCCGAAGGCCTGGAGATAAATTTGCAAGGTTAACACTATGGTTACCCAGTTTGTGCTCTTCTCTCTGGGCACACCAGGGAGCTAGTCAGCATTAGAGAGGCATCACAGCCAAAGTGATGTCCTCACGGTGATGTTTCCACCAGGGACACTGCCTAAGCTCTGTACCATTAGTAATGCAGTCCATTTCCACTTCTAACCCCACCCCTGTCTTGGTTCATATGCTGCTGAAACCCTCATTTGTGCCTATGTTACCTCGAGGTTTGACTATTCCGACACATGCTTAGCTGGTCTCCTACATTCTACCCTCAGTAAGCTTGAGGTCATCTAAAACTCTGTTGCCCTTGTCTTAACTCGCAGCAAGTCCCTTTCCCATATCAGTCCTGTGCTTGCTGAATTGCATTGGCTCCTGGTCAAGTAACATCTTGGTTTTAAAATTCTCATCCTTGTTCTCAAATCCCTCCAGGGCCTCTCCACTTCCTATCTCTATAATCTCTCCCAGACCCACAGCCCTGAATGATAACTATACTCCTCTAATTCTGGCCTCTTGTGAATCCTTAATGAGAAGTATCCTATACACTACACTAAAGGTGCTATATAAATACTTGTTGTAATGGACAGGATTATAATTCCTCCAAGAGCCAGATCATAATGATCATTCTAAGCAGGCCGACTGCTGATCTGACTGGTCTCGTCAATTTGGTATACACAAGGAATACCCTGGAACGCCCCTAACCAGCTTCCCATGACATAACCCTGCTGGATCCCTCTGGGGAATAAAGTTGCTGATGCTCTCGGTTCAGCTGCCCAGTAAAAGTATAGCTCATGCTGTCGTATCACTGCAGGTTCACTGCTTCAGAAAGTCCACACGTGTTCCAATATTGATCCAATAAATGGCTGCAGGGGACCTGTAAACTAGAGGGGGAGAAGTGTGACCAGGTCAACACTTGGCCATTGACTGTTCCAGAGATTTTCTTCCAAGGCTCCCCTTTCTTCACAGAGGGACCATTTCATGTGGATTTGGTGTGCATGGGTATCTCCATTTCCCCTTTTTGCCCCCGACCTTTATCTTCCTTCCTATTCTGACTTCTGGCTGAGGTGAAATATCTCACCCAAGTGACTATTGCCCAAACAATGTACAAGTAATTTAATCGCGCAGTTTTTGTAAATACTAGCTAGTTTGCAACCCCCCCCCCCCCCGGCAAGTCACAGCACAGGGATGGCGATTGCATGAGAGACATTCTGGCCTCTGCATGCAGAAAAGAATAGTGGGTGACACATGTGCAGGCAAAAAGCTTACCTCCGGAGATTAATTCCAGGACGTGACATGTTCCAGGATGTGAGACAAAAGGCTTAATTACAAGATAATCTCAGAAAATGTGGGATGGTTGGCCACAATGTCACCCAACGCCTCCATTCCTTTGCCGGGCAGGAAACATGGCTGTTCTAAGGCTTTCAAGGCCTTCCCAGTTTGCCTGTCTGAGTGGAACCATCGGGAAATCTTTATTCAACTGAAGCATTAATGTTGGCGATTGGTTCCCAATCCTGGCTCTGGCGTATCGTCCTACATTTATGTTGTGTGCGGTGTTCAATAATTTAATTGATCCATATTCGATTTTATGAATCTTCTAATTGATCTATGCTCACTGTGCTTGATTGGTTTGCACTGGGTGATAACTCATAGGCAGCACGGTAGCACAGTTGCATCACAGCTCCAGGGTCCCAGGTTCGATTCCCGGCTTGGGTCACTGTCTGTGCGGAGTCTACACGTTCTCCCCGTGTCTATGTGGGTTTCCTCCGGGTGCTCCGGCTTCCTCCCACAGTCCAAAGATGTGCAGGTTAGGTGGATTGGCTATGCTAAATTGCCCTTAGTGTCCCAAAAAAAGGTTCGGTGGGGCTACAGGGATAGGATGGAAGTGTGGGGACCGGGTGGAGGTGTGGGCTTGGGTAGGGTGCTCTTTCCAAAGGGCCAGTGCAGACTCGATGGGCCGAATGATCTGAGCTCGGATAAGTATGTGCAGACATTTTGTGATTGCACTGTAAATAAACCTGTTGCACATTTTAAAAACTCGTGTCATCTCGGCATTGCTCAGCAGTCAATCAAACATATAAATCAAACAACAAACTGGCCAATGCACAACATTGTGACTTGCCTTGAGACATCTCGTGATCTAGGCACGCTGGGTGGGAGAAAAGATTCAGGCACCATACTTGCATCGAGTTAATTATACTAATAACATGGTGGCAAACTAGTATTCTTCATTTCTTTTAAGATTATGGTTGGTTATGTTATAAATTTTGTTGGAATGTTAACAGTTAATTAGATGCATTTCTAATGCATACCTTGTTGCTGAATAAAGTCGCCGATTTAACCAATGACTCATAACTAAGGAACTCGGAAGTCTGCTGGATGCGCATTTGGTTGCTGTTTCTTTTAAGTTATTTATTTTTCAGTCTTATCGCTGTTTTTGATTTCAAGTTACTTGCCTGTGTTCAATTGAAATGTGAAGAAGGAGAAACTAGAATGAGGTGTTGGCCGAACACTGCAGATTTCAGGCTTTTGTTTGTAGCCATTTTTGCTCTAGGCCTCACATGGCTTCGTCCTCCTAGCTGATGAATTGTGTAGCCCATTATTGCAGTTTGTTATATTGCTGCCTGTCATTGAGGTTTCTCTTTTCGTGCTGGAAACTTGCCTGTCACAATACTGGTATTCTTGGTGGAAGCAAGCTGGTTAATGACTCACCTACACAAGCTTGTCATATGCTGGCGGGGTGATCAGTATTAAATAACTGGCCTGTGATTTGGAGCCATGAGTGGTATACAGAACTCGCATGTCAAACCTTACCTCTTGCTCTCTCTCCAATGCATACAGCAAAAACAGCATCACGCGAGTGAGGGAAGTGGCCCATGAGATCACTGTTGTCACCCAGTTTTTCAATCCCTCTCTCTGTGGCTCTCTTAGCCTCGGGAATTTCAGCTGCTTATTCTTGTTTCTCTCGAGGGAAGGATGGGTATTGATGTTGTTCAGGAAAATCCTCCAGTTTCAGTGTACAAATATTGCTGGGATTGCAGCCATCCTTTACACTCCGGGGCTGGTTTAGCACAGAGCTAAATCGCTGGCTTTGAATGCAGACCAAGGCAGGCCAGCAGCACGGTTCAATTCCTGTACCAGCCTCCCTGAACAGGTGCCGGAATGTGGTGACTATGGGCTTTTCACAGTAACTTAATTTTGAAGCCTACTTGTGACAATAAGCGATTTTCATTTTTCATTTCACTCCAGGCAGGCAGCCAACCCTCCCCCCAAACGTCATGACTGGCTTCCTGGCAATAATTGAGCGGCAAGATCGTGAGGCGGGAAGGTGGGAAATGAGTGTTGTTGTTGTGAAACGCCATGTACAGTGAGGGAGGGAAGATATGTTGACTCGGTCACAAATGGGATATTTGTTTTTTCACTTACATTACTGGGTTGCTTATGATTTATCTCATTTTACCCCTACCGGCACTATTCCCAGGGTGCAGGGAGGTCCAGGGAGTTCGGGCTGGAGGGGAGGTCAGGGATCACTTTGAGGCCTCCTGAGATCGGGACGCCACTTTTAAATGGCGTCCCGATCCCTCGCTACAATGGCAGTTCCGGCGAACGGAGCTCCCCACTGTGCAAAACGGGACTATATGCAGTCTCGGCCGTGCATTCCTTGTTCAGGCCCCTTATACAACGCAAGTCGCATTGAATACCCATGTGTTTCCTGGCACTGCGAGCGTTTGGGATTTGTTCCCATTTGGGTGAATCGGGGCCAACAGTTTGAGTCCATATGGCTCTTCTTCAGAGCTGAAGAGAGGTAGAAATGTGATGAATTATGCAGTTAAGGAGGCAGGTGGAGAAGGTGGGGCAGAACAGAAGAGCAAAGGTAGGTCAGAGTAAAGAAGAGATTGACAAAGGTGTTGTGGGCATAAGTCAATGGGGTGCTAATGGCACTTTAAAATGACACTGTTTCCAAGTCGAGTGGCTGGCTTGTTTAAAGTCTCGCGAGAGTTTTCTGTGCTTTCTGGAATGCGAGTGCGCATAGCAATATTGAAACATAACTACAGATGGAGCACCTTAAGACCAGAAGTTGTTTTTCTGACTTTTCCTTTCCCCGCCCCATTCTTTAATGACTTCACATTCTGAGGTAGTGCCCCATCATGTTGTTATTGTTTGTCTTTCTATCATATAGTTTTGTTACATCTCCTGCTGTGCTGCAACTTGCCACTTGTATGTTGTAAATGGAAATGCCTCAATTCATTTTTAATGCAAATGACACGGGCATTAAAGTTTAAATGGCTGTCTTTGCACCAATGTTAATGACTCAGAAGTAGAGAGCTGCCTGTGTCTGTCTGTGAGTGTGTGTGGGGCGCTTAGCACATAATAATATAAATGATGTGGGCTACCGAGTTCTATCGTGTATTTAAATCTCACACACAACAACCAAAATTCCTGTTTGCATAAAATTCCAACAAGGCTGTTTGGAATCTGGAATAGAAACGTGGCTGAATTTTGTTCTTCATTCTCTTTCTCGTGGTCAGGAGTTTGTAAGAGTATAATTGACTGTGTCTAATTTAGTATTGAGGGGTGCTGCACTGTAGTCGGTTCAACTGCTGTTTAGGTGACTTATAAACACAGGTATTATAACGAAGATTGGGAACGGGGCCAAAAGCCTCTGAACCTGATTATTCTGTGACATATCATGTGCTGTAGTTACTCGATCATTTTGGAACCATTTACAAGGTAATTTGCCCGCTTACCCAGTCTCATGAATGAGCCTCTCACCAATTTCTGCCACGATTGGTTTTGTTGAGTTTGTGCAATGCACGACTTGAAGTGAAGTGAGCCGCTGGGCTGCAATTTAACTCTGACTTCAAGTATCATTTATAAACCAATCTAAATTTGGTGGAATCCCTCCATGTAAAAGGGTTCCGTTACTGTGACTATATATGTGGATGGATTTTGTAGCCTAATCTGTTTGAGGAGAGGTTTAGGGTAAAGGGAGTGATAGCAATAATGTGGTGTCTTGGTGGGGGGAGCAGATGGAGAATTGTTGACTGGGATCAGCTCTAAAAGCATTCCAAAAGCTCAACACTATTCAGGCCCAAACAGCCCTTTGATTGGCACCCCTTTCACAAACATTCACTCTCTCCTCCACTGAAGCTAACTGTCAGCCGTGGGTACCATTTGCAAGATGCACTGCAGCAACTCACCAAGGTTTCTTGTACAGAACCTTCCAAGCCCCCAACATCGACCACCCAGAAGGACAAGGGCAGCAGATGCAAATCTTGGCAAGACCCCTGGAAGTGGGGGGAGGTCCAGTTAAGGACCAGTATTCTTAGTTATATCAGGGGATCAGGGATTATGGGGAGAAGGCAAGAGAATGGGGATGAGAAAAATATCAGCCATGATTCAATGGCGAAGCGGACCCTATGGGCCGAGTGGCCTAATTCTGCTCCTATGTCTTATGGTCTTATAGTAATGTTTTGGTTAAAATAGTTAAAGGTTGAAATTAAAGGCAACTGCTTTTGGAATAAAGCCACAAGATTTAAACACAAACACAATAAACTTTGTATAGTAAAGTTAGAAACATATGTATGTAAATACCTTATAGTCTAATATTCAGAATTAACATTAGGTACATGTGAATTAACAGTCAAGCTATGATCGGACTGTGGTAGTATGCATTAGGGGTCATGTGGGACTGTGAAGCCGTGATGCTATTGGCTGACAGATCCCAGGTCCTGGTTGGCTGTTGATCCCTAGCTCCGCCCTGAAGGCAGAGTATAAGAACCTGGGCTTCTCCCCGCAGCTCCAGTCTGTTGCTGAACTGCGGGGAACAAGTCACGCTTAATAAAGCCTCATCGACTTCATCTCTATTCGTCTCTCTCGTAAGTCATTGTGCGCTACAATTTATTAAGCGTGCTTAAAGGACTATGGAGCTCAGGATCGCCCCGGAATGCCTGCGGATCAACCCCCACGCAGTGAACGCGGCAGCAGTTTTTAAACACTGGCAGGCTTGTTTCGAAGGCTACCTCCGAACGGCCCCCGGCCGGATCACAGAAGACCAGAAACTACAGGTCCTGCACTCAAGGGTAAGCCCGGAAATTTACCCTCTCATAGAAGACGCAGAGGATTTCCCGACGGCGCTCGCAGCACTAAAGAGCGTCTACGTTCGCCCAGTGAACCAGGTCTACGCACGCTACCAACTCGCAACGAGACGGCAAAGTCCCGGAGAATCGCTAGAGGAGTTCTACGCCGCGCTGCTAATTTTGGGACAGGGCTGCGGCTGCCCGCCGGTAAACGCGACTGAACACACGGACATGTTAATTCGCGATGTGTTTGTGGCAGGTATGAACTCTCCCCAAATCTGCCAAAGGCTTTTAGAAAAAGAGTCGCTAGGACTCTCAGAGGCATGGGCCATCGCAGCTTCCCTAGATGTGGCCTCGCAAAACGCCCGCGCCTATGGCCCCGACCGCGCGGCAGCCCCTTGGGCTCCGTGGACCCCCGTCGCGACAAACCCCCCCCCTCCCTCACAGGCTTGCACAGTTAAGACGCCAGATCATCCCGGGGGGGCCCGCTGCTATTTCTGCGAGCAGGCGAAACACCCCCGGCAGCGCTGCCCGGCCCGCGCAGCGACTTGCAAGAGCTGCGGGAAAAAGGGCCATTTCGCGGCTGTGTGCCGGTCCCGGGGGGGGTCGGCGCTGTCCCCGGAGAAGAAAGAGTCCAGCGCATCCCAAACGCTCCCCAACCCCCCCAGCGCCCCAGGTGCGACCCGCGGGCGCCGCCATTTTGGGTCCCGGCCACCACGAGGGGAGGATGGGCGCCGCCATCTTGTGACCCCCCAGCCATGTGCGATGCATGGGGGTGGCCATTTTGTCCACCCCCGACCACGTGCGATCTGTGGGGGCGGCCATTTTGTCCACCCCCGGCCGTGTGCGATTCATGGACGCCGCCATCTTGGATGACAACATTGGACCCCAGCATCGACGGCTCCACGGGGTCCGAAGAAGACGCTGAGACACTACGACCACATCTGGCCTCGGTGACGCTAGATCAAACACGGCCCCGGACGTTCCAGACGACGACAACAACGGTGCTGATCAACGGACACGGGACACCATGCCTGATCGACTCCTGGAGCACCGAAAGCTTCATCCACCCCGACACGGTAAGACGCTGTTTTTTGACCATCCGTCCCAGTACGCAAAAGATTTCCCTAGCTGCAGGATCCCACTCCGTAGAGATCAAAGGGTTCTGCATAGTGACCCTAACGGTGCAAGGAAGGGAGTTTAAAAACTACAGGCTCTACGTCCTTCCCCAACTCTGCGCGCCCACATTACTGGGATTAGACTTCCAGTGCAATCTACAGAGCCTAACCTTCAAATTCGGCGGCCCAATACCCCCACTCACTATCTGCAGCCTTGCAACCCTCAAGGTGCAACCCCCATCCTTGTTTGCAAACCTCACCCCGGATTGCAAACCCGTCGCCACTAGGAGCAGACGGTACAGCGCCCAGGACCGGACATTTATCCGGTCCAAAGTCCAGCGGTTGCTGAAGGAAGGCATAATCCAGGCCAGCAATAGTCCCTGGAGAGCACAGGTGGTAGTAGTAAAGACCGGGGAGAAGCAAAGGTTGGTCATAGACTATAGCCAGACCATCAACAGGTACACACAGCTAGATGCGTACCCTCTCCCCCGCATATCCGACATGGTAAATCGGATTGCCCAATATAAGGTCTTCTCCACCGTGGACCTCAAGTCCGCCTATCACCAGCTCCCCATCCGCCCAAGTGACCGCAAGTACACAGCCTTCGAGGCAGATGGGCGACTATACCACTTCCTAAGGGTCCCATTTGGCGTCACAAACGGGGTCTCGGTCTTCCAACGAGAGATGGACCGAATGGTTGACCAGCATGGGTTACAGGCCACGTTCCCGTATCTCGACAACGTAACCATCTGCGGCCACAATCAGCAGGACCACGACGCCAACCTCCAAAAATTCCTCCAGACCGCAAACGCCTTGAACCTCACATACAACGAGGACAAGTGCGTGTTTCGCACAAACCGGCTGGCCATCCTGGGATACGTAGTGCGCAATGGGATAATAGGCCCCGACCCCGAACGCATGCGCCCCCTTATGGAATTTCCCCTCCCCCACTGCTCCAAAGCCCTGAAACACTGCCTGGGTTTTTTTTCATATTACGCCCAGTGGGTCCCCCAGTATGCAGACAAGGCCCATCCGCTAATACAGACTACTACCT